>NW_026262712.1:12552015-13847090 GCF_021869535.1 Mytilus californianus | reverse complement strand
AGATCAAATTCAATTTCGTTTTGGACATTTGCGGAAATAGAGTTTAAGTTATCCTTGGCACATGTACTGTGGCGCTCTCGTTCAACAGAATTTCTTTAGACGGCAGTATAAAAAATAGGCGGAAGATACAAAGGGGACAATTCTAGCTCATAAGGGGAGGGAAACTAACAACGCCATGGCAAAAATGAAAGACGATGAAAAGACACACAAGTTCACAAAATACTTCATATAGAACTATAGAGGTTGCATCACAAACCCCACCTAAATGTGATGAAATTAGGTGCTCCGTAAGGGTGAGCCGATCCTGTTCCGCTAATAAAACCCGTCGTGTTGCTCAAGGTTAGTACAAATTTGGCGATAAGTCTGGATTCAGTACAAATTAGTGTTAAATCATATGATTAAACATCCGATTGACACGAGTTTTTCTTTGAGCTTATTATTATCGTCTTATTTAATGTTGTTTATTGGTCCGTTATGCTCCAGGAATTCTATTACTAAAGTGTGCGGAATCGACTACCAATGGTGGAATATAATATGCTAAATGTGCATATTGTACATCTGTATCGCTTTTGTATCTCGTACATTTAAATCACATAATTTTCAAACAAACAAATGTTTATATGAATACTGAAACCTTACTAGATGCCGGGTAAGCCTATATTAATTTCAGTACACCCTCCACCTAAATATTGTGTCGATGAACTTTTTTTTTTTTTGGCAGTTCAGTGTTTCTGTTGTTCCGTTGTTGTCCTCTTATAGTTGATGTGTTTCCCTCGATTTTGGTTTGTGACCCGGATTTGTTTTCGCTTAATTGATTTATGACTATTGAACAGCTGTATACTATTGTTGCCTTTATTTACACAAAGCTTTCCAGTATAGACAGGTTTTTCCGATTATCTGCCTTAGTTTGTGACGCGACTCCTAGGCGTCATCGAAGTACGATCGCCATTACAACCGTGAACAAATATAAACAAGATATAGATCTTTATGCCCTGACCGCATATAATTAAATGTAAACACAAGAATGTGAAGTCATTAAAATTATATGTGCTATAAATAATAAAGTAATTAGATAAGGATTCTAAGTGTATTGCAGGCCAGGTGTCGTGTCCTTAAAATATAACTGTATTTGATATGGTACACGCGGGACATAATAAATTTTATAAGAATACTAATCCCAGGTCACATGTCGATTATAATCATTTTGGTAATGATAATACTAATAATTATAACGCATACATAAATAAAAAAAAAAATCGTCTTGACCGGTCGAATGTGATATATACCGGTATCAGAAAAACCAGGGTGCAATTTTATCTAAAGCCTATAATGAGACAGTCCTAAAATTTAACAATCCACTATTCAGACGGTCCTACAGAGACGAGAGTTTTGTGCTTTTTGCTTGACTCACGTATAATGCTCAAAATTGAGTTACATTTTCGTATTACTTTGGTGTCCGCATGAATTGCGCTATATGCTATCGATGCGTCGGGCCATATGTAGATATAACTTTGCGATTAGAATATGGGCTTAAGAAGTTTTGAACTTTCACGGCCCATGTATTCCTATAGTTATTATGTGTTCGATTCCAATTTCTTTTGCAGAAAATTACTCGACATACAACTACTATAGTATGTATAGTATATAACATCATGATCCAGCCCGTGCTTAATATAAATGAATGCCATTAGACCACCAAAGACGGTGACTCCAACATGTAAATTCAAAGCGATGATTAGTTATGTTTTAGAAGCGTCATTTAGTGTTTTGCCAACTCCCTTCCCAACCACTCCAAAACAGAGGTCTCGTAGATTTTTATCCTTAATCCGTATTTGACTCTTCTATAAGTCTCCGATGTATATATAATACAGTGAAATACAGTATTACAATATAACATTAGGGGTGTATATCGGACCGTCAGACTACTGAACTGTCGGAATTTCGGGTTGACGGATTATAGCTACGCTTTCGTAGGTTCTAGTAAACTATTTGATTACCAAGAGTTAGACCTTTGAAAAATCCTTTCTAATGTATAAAATTTTAGAATTCATGCACAGAATAATCTACTGAGGAAAGATCAAATCAACAGAAGTAACTGTTTACGTCTTATAAAGAAAATAAAGTGAATATATACTATAAGCACACAGACCTACATATATATATATAAAAATTTTTTCAGCAAGAACTGCACCCAGGAATAAAATATTTCACAAGCCTTACTTTTCGAAATATTAAAGCGCCGTCCCAAATAACCAAATATCAAACTAAGAGTTAACCTCATCAGTACGATCGAGAAACAGCTGATCTGCAATATCTTAGTTGAAAATTAAATTGTGTAGTAATTCCACTTAAGTAAAGAAAACTTAGCTACATTAGTAAACAATAAGGCGTCACTGTCATTCATAATATTTCTTAAACGGCTGACGAGGTTCCCCCCTTTTATTTAATTTTGAACTCCTTACTCCTCTGTTAACAATATGTTTGTCTGAGTTAATATTGTCGGAATGTCTGTCCATTTTGCAGCATAAAGATACTATAGAAGTCGTCATGAGTGAAAAAAGTTCGTCTCTTCACACTGGGTTGATTTGCTTGCAATTATAACTACATGTAGCCTCGGGGCAGGTTTCATTGTTATTAGCTTCATTTATGGTTAATCCAGACATTTTACCGCTTCCACTACAAAAGTTTGGGGGCACGCGCCCACCCCCTTTTTTTCAAAATCCCGGATCCGCATCTGATGTCGCGTTGTATCTTCTATACAAAAAGAGGCAGATGCATTGTAGTCATCGGATTAAATTTAATAGATTAATTTAAGTTTTTAACAGTCGTTTTACAACGTGTAAACATTCGTCGGCCAGTGTTATTTTACTTTCATAACAAGTTTTATTTAAAAAAAAAAAAGATTGTGTGCAGTGGCGCATCATCCAAAAAAAAAATGTCCGGACCATACAAAAACCTGTTTATGCAAAGTTTTTTTTATGTTTATACGGCTTTGATCCACTCAGGTTTGTTGGCTCGTCTGAAGGCATCACATAAGACGTATATGGAATCAAACGAGGGCAGTCATTGTGCAACTCGTTGTATAATTCGCATATTGATTTTTTCCACACCTGAAGTTTTTTTACGATTATTTGTACAACTATTAACTGCACAAGAAATGCTTCCATGTTTTTTTATAACTTTCGGCAGCATCCATAGTAAAATTAATCAGAAAATGAAAGAAATACAAATGTAAACAGAAAATCGATAATGTTTTGCGTTATTTTTCACGGTTGAAATGGCGGATCGGTCACGTGAGATGTTAATGGATGAGCCCATGTTTTCTAGGTCAATTACAGATAAACCCGTCTATACGTTTGATGCCTTATTCCTTGTCTCATCTTCTGACACTAATGAGTTGTTGGTATGTTTTCTTATTGCCAATTGTTTGAAATATTTTTTTTTTCTTTTTTTATCAAGCCTGCGACATTTATGTCGCGAAATCGAGACATAGCGATCCTAGATTCCGTCGTTGGCGTCGTTGGCGTCAACATTTAGGTTCAGTCTGTGGTTAAAGTTTTTTTTTAAGACATCAATGATTTTGTAAAACCTACATGGAATTTTATGAAATTTGGACAGAAACTTGTTTATGACCAAAAGACAGTATCCAGAGCAAAGTTTTTGAAAATATTTAGTAGTCTAACTAATGAAATGTGAGTTGTAAGTTGATAGAACATGGGGGATAAAAAAATGTCATATACAGGACTAACCAGTGATAAAAAATGCAATGAATGGCTGTGCAGAGGTATTGCTGCGTAGCTGAGATGTACCCGTTAGGGGTTTAGTATCATACCATCATAAAATATATGAGAAGAACATAACCCGTGTCATGCCAACAATTGGTTTTAGAATAATAGTGTTTATTTCCGATGCGAAGACCCTATGAGTGAATCAATATTAATACCAAAATATGCAATCCTTAATGACCTGACAACAGTATCGTAACTATATCCTTTCCGAAAAAGTCTGTTTAAAGGTTTGGTTAGCTTTTGAGGTGAATGCCGACATTTTTGTGCTTTGTAAAGAATATTACCATAAAATATTGGATGTGAAATACCTGAACGTATAAGATGTCTGCATGTTGATTTATATTTACGAATGATGTCCTTGTACCGATGATACAATTTAGTAAATGTTTTGACTAGTTTGTGTAATAATTTTTCAGTAATACAGAGGTTTTTTTCGTTGAAATCAAATACGTTGTTACATACACGAGCGAATCGAACAAGTTGAGATATATAAACACCATAAGATGGTGACAAGGGAACGTCACCATCTAAAATGGATAGTTAACAGTAGGAAATGAAAAATCATCTCTTTTATCATAAATTTTGGTATTAAGCTTCCCGTTAAAGATATAGATATCAAGATCCAGGAAAGGGCAGTGTTCATTGTTAGTATTAGCTTTGTTTAAAGTCAGTTCGTCAGGATAAATCTCTTTAGTGTAGATACTGAAGTCGTCATTATTGAGAGCTAATATATCATCTAAATATCTAAAATTGTTGAATCAGATGTTGTTTTGATGGGTCTTTGCTGATTTTAGTCATAAATTGTAACTCATAACAATACAGAAACAGGTCCGCAATAAGTGGTGCACAGTTAGTCCCCATGGGAATTCCGATAACCTGACGATATACGGAATCTCCATAGCGAACAAAAATGTTATCTAGTAAAAATTCAAGGGCAGTTATAGTATCAAAGCAGGTCCAATTGACATAGTTCTTTTGTTTGTTGTTACTAAAAAATGACCTAAAAGAGTTTGAACATATATATTCGCATTCCGACTTTCTAAATGCCCATTTAATCAGGTGTGTGAATTTTTTCTTAATAAGATTATGATGAAAAGTGGTATATAGGGTAGAAAAATCAAAACTTTGAAGAGATTCGAAATCACCAATAAGCATGCATTTTATCAAGTACTTCCAACGAATTTTTGACACTCCAAAAGTAATTAATTCCACTATTTTCAAAGGCCTTATTTGAACAATTTATTACCAGGTTTTTGATTGTACCAAGTGTACTAGTAAGTAACATAGATAGTTTAGTAGTGGAACAATGGCTTGAAGACGAAATAAATCTATATTTATAAGGAGTTGTGTGCAGCTTCGGAAGCCAGTACATAGTTGGAACTTTCATTGTATTTGGTTCTGCTTGTAAAGAGACCCTACCAAGTTTAGATAACCTGTCTGTATTTAAGTGGCTGGTGGTGCGATAACAGAGACAAAATGCCTGACTGAAAACGAATTATTTCAGCAGAGAAACTGACAAATATAAAAGAAATATAAGATTTAATACCGAAAAAATGAAATAATATAGTATGCCCTTAGGAAATCATCTCAGCTACTTTTGAAACAATTTTAGCTAATTTTGAAAAAAATTCTCCGTCGAATTCCCAGAATCCTGATCTGTTGTAAAGCGTTTAGTTTTGCGCGAACTATGGATGCTTGCGAAACACTGGATGACAGGAAATTCGACTTGACTTGTCCTATCAACTGTAGTCCAACTAATGAAATGTGGTTTGTAAATTGATAGAACTTGGGGTATGAATATTGTCATTTAAAAGACAGACCGGTGATAAAAAAAAACTGCAACGAATGGCCATTGCTCAGATTATAAAAAATAATATGAGCTGAATATAACCCCAAGTTGTAAGAATTTTTAAAAGGGGATATATGGAAGCCTTCAAGTCGCATGTGAGAAAAAAAATATATATCTATATATAGATATATACAAAATATGATGCACAACTCTTCACATGGCTGAATATTCTAAGAAACAGGTTAATCCGATTCAGATAATTGTCACCATAGATTAGGCTTAAAGTTAAAATTCATTGTTTTTTCTGCTAAACGATATTGTATAGAGATATGTCCAAGTGTATCGCGAAAAAACAGCAACTATTCGAATGGCTGAATACTTCATAACAAGAAAAGTTTGTTCACATGAAAGTTCAATTATGGTCACAAATTCACAGTTAAAGTACATTTGTTGCTTGGAAAAAAGAACATACATTCAAGTTCGATTATGTCCACATATCTATAATGACTCAGAAATTACTAGACAATATCAAAGATTTTTGTGCTTTCCGAATCGTATCCTTGGAAATCTGAATATAACGGCAATAACTGTCTAATGTCCATCGACCAAGTGTTTGATAAGGTGGTCGTAAATATTAACAGATCCTGCCGAAGTACTAGCACCAATTCTAAAGGAATAACCATTGTATAAGCTAGAGTTGTACCCACACTTATCTAGTACATGTTTTACACTTCTGATGAAAAGTCTCTGTCTAAAGCGCTACCATTCCCTTTGACAAACAATGGATCTGAATAGCAAAAAGATACTTCTCTACCCTTCCTGATTGCGATATACTTTTTGATAGCGGAGAAAGGACAAATGGTATTATCAGATTTGTAAAGCTGTATACTGACACCTTTGTGAAAGGATCTGTCTTAGAGGTTTTAAGGTGTAGAATAGCATACGAATCAAGAATCTCAATATCTGTTACACTTAAATTTACAATAGAATCAAAATGTTTTGAAACTGTAAATTCGCCACATCTATAAGGAAATTCAAAAAAATGCTACTGTACAAGCCGTTTCTAGCATACAATCAAGAACACCTGTATCGTTTTAAAAGACCTAATAAATTCAAAAATATCATTTATCAACATCTTAAAAAGCACAATTATCCTATTAAATATTTAACAGTTCAAACTTTAGAAGTAAATAAGCAGCCTGGTGAATCTCATTCAAAGTTTGTACGATCACGGAAAATAATTGAATTAAATTGGATTAAAAAATTACAGACAGTCTACCCTCTCGGTCTTAATGATAATATCATGGGAATAGGTAATATATGAAGAACTGATTCTGTTTACATTTTGGATATAGTTTCTAAAACTGTTCGTAAGAACCGTTCTCATGGGCGTAGAAAAAATCGCAATCAAAGAAAATTTCGGACCAACCATACAAATATTTCGGACCTAATTTCTATTTCAAAAAACAACGGCAGACATTATCTATTAACCATGCTCTGTTCTTTACCTATAAATAAATTAAATAAAATTTTAGAGGATTGCAACACAATTTCATATTGCAATCCTAAGTATATCATCGTTCAAATTATAATATCATATTGTTATTCTAAACTGATTCCCAAAATTGATCGCCCTGAAGATCATAAAAAACATTTTATTAAAATAAAGTATGTCAATAAAGTTTTTGATTTTGTAAATATTGCCGGTATTTTTAACGACCATTCTGTTAAAGAACAAATTCCTGGATATTTTAATAATACTGAACTCCCTCTTATTTGTTATATTTACAAGAAATCTACCCGAAAATTTGTGTTTAATTATAGCCAAATCTGTAAAGATGTAAATATCAGTGAAAATACACCTACGTCATGTAATTGAAGTAATTCCGAATACACTTATGGCCCCATTTCCCATGTTATAACAGGAGACCTTAACATCGTTCGCGACCGAGAGTTAAAATCATTCCTCAGTAAAGGACTTAAATATCGCCCCCGTCAATTATTAATTGGAATGAGTGTCGTAATATCATCCACGACTCACTTCGTGCTTACTGTTTGAAATGGATAAAACGGGAAAAAGCTGACAAAAAATCTTTGGACTCTTTTTTTAATTCAGTAATGAAGATAGTTGATATACGTATACAACATTTTAAAGAACATTTTACTATTAACAACAACCGTAAAAATCCTATTTCTCGTATCAAACATAAACTAAAAGAACTAGCCAAGGAATTCGTTTTTGTCCCGGCTGATAAAGCTGCTAATGATATCATTATAGTTTGACGTAAATTTTACATTGAGGTTCTGCAAAAGGAAATCACGAATTCACCAACATTCCAACTGACTTCATTTTCAGAAAACGATATCTGTAACAAACATAAACTATTAGCTACTTCTTTACAAGCAGAACCAAATACAATGAAAGTCCCAACTATGTACTGGCTTCCGAAGCTACACAAATCACCTTACAAATATAGATTTATTTCGTCTTCAAGTCATTGTTCCACTACTAAATTGTCTATTCTACTTACTAGTACACTTGGTACAATAAAAAACCTGATAATAAATTGTTCAAATAAGGCCTTTGAAAATAGTGGAATTAACTACTTTTGGAGTGTCAAAAACTCGTTGGAAGTACTTGATATATTGCATGCATATATTGGTGATTTTGAATCTGTTCAAAGTTTTGATTTTTCTACCCTATATACCACTTTGCCTCATATTCTTATTAAGAAAAAATTTACACACCTAATTAAATGGGCATTTAAAAAGTCGGAATGCGAATACATATGTTCAAACTCTTTTAGGTCATTTTTTAGTAACAAAATATATCTGATATATCTCGGACTTCTCTTGAACTGACTTTTACTGTGCGTACTGTTGTACGTTTGTTTTTTCTACATTGGCTAGAGGTATAGGGGGAGGATTGAGATCTCAAAAAACATGTTTAACCCCGCCGCATTTTTGCGCCTGTCCCAAGTCAGGAGCCTCTGGCCTTTGTTAGTCGTGTATCATTTTTAATTTTAGTTTCTTGTGTATAATTTGGAGTTTAGTATGACGTCCATTATCACTGAACTAGTATACATATTTGTTTAGGGGCCAGCTGAAGGACGCCTCCGGGTGCGGGAGTTTCTCGCTGCATTGAAGACCCATTGGTGGCCTTCGGCTGTTGTCTGCTCTATGGTCGGGTTGTTGTGGCTTTGACATATTCCCCATTTCCATTCTCAATTTTAACCAGTAAAGGTAGAAAAAACACCTGCTCTAATAGAATTGCAAATTCCCCCAAGTACCTGACAAGTAATAGGAAGGCGCGGTTTTGGATTATGCTTTCCTTGTATACGTTTGACAGCGCGCATTATCATATTGAGTCTATGGAGTGTTGATTCATTTGTATTGTCAAACGGATGTAAGTAGTAAATTATATTTCAATCAATCAAACCAAGTTACATAAATACCTAAAAAACGCGATACGTGAACATGATTCGTGATTGACATCATGCAATTTCACTCAGACCGATGCTAGCGGTCGTTTAAACTTAGAGAAGTTTTCTCCATGTTGAAGTAGTCTCTATGACTTGAGATGAAGGACGGCAACAAAAGGATGTTGTAGTATTGTTTCATGATTTGGAATATCATATCCTTTCTAAAATTTACTCATTTGTTTGAAATCGATATCGCTATCGTAATATAATTTTTTAAGATAAGACGTTGTTAAGTTTGAATGACTGACTTGTTTGTCCTTGTTATGTTTCGTAAACAATAAAAAAAAAACACCATCTTATAAAATTGTGCCTGTACTCCGATGATTTCAATCTTACTTCTTCAGTGAGTCTCGTTGCAGTTGTAAACATTCAATATTAAGCTTGTTTATATAAACATGATAGCATAGAAAGAAGAAGAAGAAGAAGAAGAGAAAGAAAAAAGAAAAAAAACTTATACTTGTCTGAAATTGAAAATAGACTAAAAACCCGTCCATTCCTATTCTCTCAATAACATAATAGTTTTAAATAAGATGTACATACACACTAAAATCGACAAATATCCTTTAGGGACACATGAAACTTACTTAAGCATTTAGAACCAAAAACATAAGAAATTAAGGCAGAGGAGCCGATAACCGAAAAGCATCAAAAAACGTTAAGTATAGGGAGACTATAGTGATAATTTATAAGCCAAGAAACTTAGTACTACTAAGGGCCTTCTGTATGCATGGTATAGAACGTGATGCTGCTGAGTGACAATAATTAGGTGATTATCATGATCTCTAAAGTATCGTGCAAAGTTTACTAAATACAACCTGATGCAACATCGGTTTCATATCGTAAATGGTATACAGAATCTGAAATTCTACAAGCACCTGCTAAATCATGTGATCACAGTAAAAATGCAAATGATAAAATAAATTGATATAGTTAATTAGAAACAAAATACACATTCAAAACCAACCAATGCATATAAGCGAATTTCATGGAACTCAACGAACTCTTGTTAAAATAATTAATTGTTTGTTTATTCTGCCTTTGACTCCATGTTCTATAAATGTAGAAAACATAAGTATTTCCTAATAATAAAATCATGTGAATATGTGTAGACATCAATTAGGAAGCAATAAATCAAGTTCCGCAATCAGATGAATGATAATGTACAGAGTGAAAATAAATGTGAAGTAATTTTGGATTTGTTTATGAATAAACTGTAAACTTATAACATGTATAAGCTGTTCACTTGTATGGATAAGATGTGAAATCGATTATTAACCAGCGTATGCGAAATTATCTAATATTATACAACAATTTTTCAGACCAATGAGATTCATGTAGAAAACAATTTTAAATATTATATGACCTTTCTGGAAGATAAATGTAGACAAACTTCACAAGACACTTCCAAACTATTAGTATTACCAGTGCAATCATATCTGCAAACCATTATTCACTCCACAAGTACCACGAGTAGAAAAACCAAAAAAAACTGAGACCAACATGACCAGCTCAAATAACAAATCAGTGGAAATTATGATGTACTTCCTGTGCATACTATATAAATATTCTAGTTCTTAGGCTATATGAAACTAAGCATTTATTTCTACATTGTAAATGACTACATAATTGCAAAGCATCTGATATAACACATCAACTATTTGATCAGTTATCCTTTTCCTCAGTGCTAAGTTACGTACAATTCTACATGTACAGCTGTGAATAAATGTAACTATAAAATAGTAATCTATCACATCTGTACCAGTTTCAACATAATCTAAAGTAGAATAATTATAATCAAATTCCATAAAAAGATAAGACATTGATTGTGACTCTGTACATCTGCATACCTCCTTGTTGGAATTACAGATGCATAAACATGAGAAGTTGCTTAAAAAGCTGTTTACACAATGATCAATTAACTCCCCGGTCAAATTTAACTTTAAAACACGAAGTGCAGTTGCAGCTTTTGCGTATAACAACTCTTTAATAGTCAACGTCTATGAAGTCGGATATCCTTTTTTCCTGGCAAAATAATTTCTAAATCACTTCCAATAAGTAACGTAATAGCTGCCTAAACGGATTCGTAATCTTTCATTAACAAAGCAGCTAAATCAACGTCCCCGCCTTCAATGATTTGCTTTTTAAGCGCTGGTGAAATGATATCCAAGAAAGGCACAGACGATGAGAGCACTCAGTTAATTGTAGCTGTAGAGGTGTTAAGGGAGGGAGTTATCCCGCAATCGCTTTCACTAGCAGAAACACCGTACCATTTGTATGATATAAACATATGATCATCTGCTGTGTGCACTTGAGGAAACCTGTTTCTTCGTGTATCTTGTAGATTCCCAGAAAACATCACTGATAAAGGAGTATTAGAATTTTCCCTGTTAGTGCTGTAAGATTTCATAGAATTCCTTAGTGCCATCACAACTTTTATGTGGAAGTTAATTAGGCGAATGATTGGTCACATTTTGTAAATTTGACGAGCCTTCCTGGTCTTCATTCAATATTTTCTTCAGATTCGGAAACTGATTTGAGATTATCAAAATAAATTTGTTTTAACACTGTTTTACTTAATTTTGAAGTAATATTCACTCCAATATTTGTAAGGTTTTCCTTGAATGTTTTACTGACCAAGACGAATAGTCACTTTCTTGTCTGTTGCTTGCAAATGAATACAGAGAATACCGACTTGATGACTTCTTTTTTCTCCGAGAAGCCATTGTATATAGTAATCCGTAAAAAATTCAAATGTGAAATACTAAACTTTAGATATATATAAAAAGCAATTATTTTTGGTTAGACAAGACTTCTAACAAACTGAATGACACAAGCAGACTGAGCGTTATCTATCAAATAATTTTTAATAGTAATTATTTTTATGGCTATGATCTGACCTTTAAGCTATAAATTCCTGACGACGAGACACAGAAACAAAAACAAACACACGAAAGTCGTTATAGATCATTAAGAGAAGACATCTCAATCGAGCAAAAAAAATGCAGCTGTCGAAACAATTATAAACCAAATTACATGCTATATATACAAATATTTTAAAATTAATTTGCATGTTAATACATTTAATCCAATCGTATTTTATCTTTTTAAATATAGGTTTATTTGACAATGGTGATATGTTTACAACAGACTTAGTTTTGTAAATGAACTTTAAAGTGTAAGGTTATTTTAAAAAGAAATAAGTCGTCTTTGTTGTTGTTAATGGACTTTCCACTTTTATAATTTACCTTGGAATTCGGTATATTCGTTAATACTTTTTTAGAACTTCTCATAGCAGTAATATTATTATTTTCCTATTTTCATACTGGATGGCTTCCAGGCACTATAAAATTTTGCAGATGAAAACATTTTGCTGTATATTCATTTTGATAGTTATCTCTGCATAAAAAAATATTGAACTGCAAAATCATCTGAAGCTCGTTTTATAATAAAAAATCATCAAAGATATCAGGCTTTTAATTCAATATGCCAATTTTCGTCTACACAAGACTCGTTAGTGGCGCTCCATTCAAAAAGTTCGAAAGCCAAAATCTGTTGCAAAGTTAAAGAGCATTTAAAACATCTATGCCTGGTGTAGAAAAGCCTTGGTGTTTTGAAAATATTACCGGTTATTGAACAGTTAATTTATAGAACGCCAACATTGGCATCGACCAGTGACTGTAAAAACTCATTAAAGATATCAGGCTTATTATCATGTACATTAGAAGTGCGTTTCGTAAGATTTAACTCATCAGTTGCACTCGAATAAACAGTTAGAAGAAAACTTTGGAAGACCCATTGGTGGCCTTCGGCTGTTGTCTGCTCTATGGTAGGGTTGTTGTCTCTTTGACACATTCCCCATTTCCATTCTCAATTTTATTTCAGTAACACAATGGAACAAAATTTAAAATATTGCTCAACTATGGATGGGGGTACACAATAAAGGTATACTGCCCTTTCCTCGATCTTGATATCTATATCATTAACGGAAAGCTTAATACTAAAATATATGATAAAAGAGATGATTTTTCATTTCCTATCGTTAATTATCCATTTTTAGATGGTGACGTTCCCTTGTCACCATCTTACGGTGTTTATATATCTCAACTTGTACGATTCGCTCGTGTATGTAACAATGTTTTAGATTTTAACGAGAGAAATGTATGTATTACTGAAAAATTATTACACCAGGGTTTTCGATATCACAAACTAGTCAAAACATTTACTAAATTTTATCATCGGTATAAGGACATCATTCGTAAATATAGCTCAACATGCAGACTTCTTATACGTTCAGGTATTTCACATCCAATTTTTTATGGAAATATTCTTTATAAAGCACAAAAATGTCAGTATTCACCTCTGAAACTAACAAAACCTTTAAATAGACTTATTAAGAAGGGATATAGTTACGATACTGTTGTCAGGTCATTAAAGATTGCATATTTTGGCGTTGATATTGATTCACTTATAGGGTCTTTGCATCTGCACTAAACACATTTATTTAAAAACCAGTTGTTGGCATGACACGGGTTATGTTCTTCTCATATATGTTATGATGGTATGATACTAAACCCCTAACGGGAAGGATTGTGCCTGATATTCATATGATGAAGACATAATCTTTCAATCAGTTTAATTGAAGTCTGGAGCTGGCATGTCAGTTAACTGCTAGTAGTCTGTTGTTATTTATGTATTATTGTCATTTTGTTTATTTTCTTTGGTTACATCTTCTGACATCAGACTCGGACTTCTCTTGAACTGAATTTTAATGTGCGTATTGTTATGCGTTTACTTTTCTACATTGGCTAGAGGTATAGGGGGAGGGTTGAGATCTCATAAACATGTTTAACCCCGCCGCATTTTTGCGCCTGTCCCAAGTCAGGAGCCTCTAGCCTTTGTTGGTCTTGTGTTGTTTTTAATTTTAGTTTCTTGTGTACAATTTGGAGTTTAGTATGGCGTTCATTATCACTGAACTAGTATATATATTTGTTTAGGGGCCAGCTGAAGGACGCCTCCGGGTGCGGGAATTTCTCGCTGCATTGAAGACCTGTTGGTGGCCTTCTGCTGTTGTCTGTTCTGTGGTCGGGTTGTTGTCTCTTTGACACATTCCCCATTTCCATTCTCAATTTTATTTTTATAAACAGTAGTATACCGCTGTTCAAAAGTCATAAATCGATTTAAATGAAACGAATCCGGGTCACAAACCAAAACCGAGGGAAACACATCAACTATAAGAGGTAAACAACGGAACAACATAAACACTGAACTGCTACAAAAACAAACGCCAACATACATAGAAACGGACTATTTGATAACAACTGCCATATTCCTGACTTTGTACAGGACATTTTAAGAACAAATGGTGGGTTGAACCTGGTTTTATGGCTAGCCAAACCTCCCGCCTATATGGCAATGTTAACAATACCGCTAAAATGACAACATTACGTGACAGGAATACATTACAACTAAACGCAAGAACACTCAGGACAGAGACATACATAAATAAATAATATAATAGTACATTACAACATGTAAACTACAGAACAACAACGGACACCTCTCATTTATACCACGATAGAATTATGAACTGTGCGTGTTTAGAATGATTAATACATGACCAAGTATTATCAAACATTTTGACATTGCTTGATTAACTATTTTCGTGTGTTTTGTGGCTTTATTCGGGCTCTTTTTGAAATAATTCAGGAATCCACGACACACTCATTAATGTACATGTTTGAACACTTAATCAAATCATTACTTTACTCAAATTTTAATTCATTTAGTTGTGGTTTTATCTTAAGGTCAAAGAGACTACTTGTATTACTTGTCGCATCGAATAGTATTTTGTGTCTTGTAATTGGGCTTTGGGAACCTGTTGTTCAGTGGTTGTTGTTTGTTGATGTGGTTCATAAGTGTTTCTCGTTTCTCTTTTTTTATATAGATTAGACCGTTGGTTTTCCTGTTTGAATTGTTTTACACTAGTCATGTTGGGGCCGCTTTATAGCTTGCTGTTCGGTGTGAGCCAAGGCTCCGCGTTGAAGGCCGTACTTTGACCTATAATTGTTTACTTTTTACACATTGTGACTTGGATGGAGAGTTTTCTCATTGGCACTCATACCACATGTTCTTATTTCTATTTGGTTTCATTTTCTTTTTTTTTTCTTCATATGTTTGTTCGTTGTTATATTGATATCATAAAAAATAAAGAAATATCGTACGATTGCCAATGAAACAACTATTCATAAGAATTTAAATTACATGGAAGTAAGGAATTAATAATGAGAAAAACCCATACCGTATATTCAGCTATAAAAGCTAAGAAAATTTAAAAAAAAAAACAAACCAGCAAACTAACGGCCTAATTTATAACAATTCAATTTATAGAATATTGATATCACAATCAGGAAGCAACGACAACCGCACAGGCTACTGACTTGGGACAGACAGATAAAGGATGTGGCGGAGTTAAACATGTTCGTGAGCACTTAACCCTCGCCTAACATGGTACAATAGTGTAACAACACAACATAAGAAAAATGAAAAAAATCAGTTGTAAATGGCTGAACATTTTAGATCGGTACGAAGCACACAAAAAGACATCTATTCATATCAAAGGTAAGGATTTTGTTAAATTCAAAAAATATAAAATCACCAATAAGCAAGGAGATTAACCAATTGAGATACTTCAGAGAATATTCCTCTTAGTTAAGTTACGAATAGTATCAATTAACCTTACTGTATTAGGTTTCATTCAATTAAAAAAAATGTAGAAGACAGATAAATGCTTACAAATTTGATTTGCAATTTTGCAATACATTTTGTGTAATATCAAAACATTTTCCGCACTCTACACTACTAATTTCCTTGCTCAATTGATAGATCAACTGTTAATCGAACAGTCCTTTTTGCTAGGTCACGGTGAATCTTACTTTGTGAAGAGTCACACTGATTCCAACCGCAAATTATCCAAAAACAATATCATCAAAATGCAAGACGTAGCGATATTTGTTGAGTTTGGTTGAATGGCATTCAACTTACCGTCGGTTTTCCAATGGGTGCTAACTGTGCAACCCTACTGTCCAAATTGTCTCTGTACTTTCTGAAGCAAAATTCATACAAACTAATAACAAAAATAAAAATATGAAGTATATTGCAAAGTTCTACTATTTCACATTCAGATAAATTGATGATGTCCTGTCACCTCATAGTCAAATTTCAGTGAGTGTTTGAATCTGAAACTCTGAAACGTTTCCTCGATATTGACACAAATGGACTGATTCAATCTCCCATTTTAGCAATAATAGAATTAACGGTACCAATTTTACTACAGCAGATGCGCATTTCTACAATTTATGTCACTTCAGTGATGCTTGATATTTGAAAGTCCAAAATCTTTAACATTGTTAAACAAAAGTCGAAGAACTGACCAAATCAAATTTTACCAAAAGTAAAACCAAACCCAGACAAGGAATCAGAGCTATGCACGAGTAACATACCATTTCTCAATCAATACCTTGTGCTCGGGTATGTTCACTCTATACGGAATTCACCAAAATGTGTTTGTTCCTTACACCAAAACTGCGCCGACAGATTAATGACGCAAGTTTTTGCTGTGTTACATCTTCAAATATCAGAATAGTCGTGTGATTTGTAATTTTACCGACCATGTTTCCTATTCCAGATTATGACATATTGACTTATTGTGGATTCGCCTGGGGGGTGATGCATGCATAGAAGAAGACCCTCACCCTGTCAACAAATTAGATCTCATTGATTTTGGAGTTTATGCTGTTCTCTAAGTTTTTGTTTTATACCTTGATTTTCATCTGCGTAATCGATTTATGATTTTTGAACGTCGGTAAAAAAACTGTTGCCTAAATTTTTTTACAAAATATATTGACCTATTGGCTATACTATCGGACAAACGAACCTAATAATGATAACGTAACGTTGACCAATAAAACATAGAATGTTGTCAATGTGAGATTGGCCCTATCTGATGGACATGTACATCTTATAATACCAAGAATACTCAACAGACTGGATTCAACACGTATATTACCTAACAAACGATTCGATTTATGAAAATTTAACGTTGAACAATAAACAATGAAAATGAGCTTAATGTCAGATGAACCCTTCCAGACGGAAATATACACCTTACAATCGTTCAAAACACAAAATATAGCTTATTGTATCTTAGAAACGGACATAATCACGAAAACTTAACATTGACAAGTGATCATAAGAATGAACTAAAGGAAAAAGAACCCTATCAGCACACATTCATACCTAAATATTATTATATATACCGTAGAATAGTTAAGCTATGGCTTATATTATTAAATAAACGGAACTCCTCACGAAAGGGTTGATCAATAAACCACAAAAATGAGGTTAAAGTCAAATCAGATGGACATGAAGACCCTACAAATGTAGTTGACCTAATGCCTTTACTATCTGATATAAAAGTATATGCAAATAGGTCATATGAATGAAGGATTAAACCATCACAAGGTACAAGGAGTAAGCGATAAACTATTATCACCCCCAACACTGCACCCCATAACTCGAAGCTGAGTCTTTATCAGGCTAGCAAGTGTGTATTTTGTTCTTTGTCTTTGTTTTCCTTCTTATTTGTTCTCGCACTGTGTTGATATATATCATTTAGATAAATATCATATCATAATATCTCATCTTTTATATATGGTTTTTGAATATTCAATGATCGTTTTTTTTTAATTAATTTGATTTACCAAGTTTATTTCGTCTTCAAACTTTTTTGATTCTAGGTCATGAAATGTGAATATTTTGAAGATGTACTAAGTTATAAGTCTGGTACCTTTCATGATAATCTCGAGTCATTTTATCATGAGCATTATATTATATTACTCAGTCTTTAGTTTTCTATAATGTGTTTTGTGTACTATTGTTTGTCTGTTTGTCTTTTTCTTTTTTGTCCATGGCGTTGTCAGTTTATTTTCGACTTATAAGTTTGAATGTCCCTCTGGTATCTTTCGCCTCTCTTTCATAATGTCACAGTACCCAAATTGCACCCATTTAGTAAAAATAGCAGTGGAAATCTTACATGTTTTCTTAGAGACTAAACAATTTATACTTTTATAATTTGACATTATGCACGTCTTTCAACAGATGTAAATATATTCGAATATACACAAAACGTTCTCAGTATGTATCAACAGATGAAGTGTTCACTGAAAAAGTAAAATCCACGGAAACGTCGCCATGCGACGTCTACAAAAAGTAAACTTTTAAAAACGAGCAGTTAAAATATGTTACCGACATTCATTTCTTTAAAAATGAATAGCAAGCATGGACTATTGTCAAATTGTTTTAAATATTTGACAAAATAAAACAAAACATCAGTTATTCGATTGTTACGGATGTGAATCTAAGCATAGATGCCATTTGGGTACCCCTTATTACAGAATCATGGGTCGTTTGGAGGTCGGTTCAAACCCATTTTTCGATGATTTAATTTGATTCAAATTAAATTGGTGGAACTATATAGTAAATAAGGATACATGTACAAAACAAACACAGAATGGAAAATTTTGTCTGGGTCATAAATAACGTAGGTAAAAAAACTGTCAAAATATGTGCAATTTGGGTACCCTCGCGTTAACTGTGTATGATAACTGATTTATGCCTTCTTATCTGGGTGTGATCAATATGCCATTTTTCATAAAATGATCTGTACCAAGTCAGGAATATGGCAGTTGTTATCAAATAGTTCGTTTCTATGTATGTTGACGTTTGTTTTTGTTGCACTTCAGTGTTTCTGTTGTTCCGTTGTTTTCCTCTAATAGTTGATGTGTTTCCTTCGGTTTTAGTTTGTATCCCGGATTTTTTCTCTCAATCGATTTATGACTTTTGAACAGCGGTATACTACTGTTGCCTTTATTGAATAGATTATGATCGCTCGGTTGTTCATTTAAGTCAAACACATTAGATACGAAGAATATTTTTTGAAACCTGATTAGTAGTATACTAATTTATATACTTCAATGCTTAAATGACAATTTCTCTGTTTTAAAATCTGAATACGATTCTATAAATATGTAACAATCTGCATGTTTGTATACTAGATAAAAATCGTTACATTTTTTTTGCGATACACTCAGGAGTAAACGTCTAAAAACCGTTTTGTGTAAACGTTTTGTTGATGTGAGGGATTCAACGAGGAACAAAAATACTTTTATCACACCATTCGTCAAGAGATACCATTAAATTTGCAATTTACTGATGATATATGTTTTTGTTTGAGTCAAAAGTAAAATAACAAAAATACCGACCTCCATGGGAAAATCAAATGGGAAAGTCCATTATAAAATGGCAAAATCAAAAGCTCAAACTCATCTAACGAATGGAAAACAACTGTCATATTTCTGACTTGGTACAGGCATTTCCTTATGTAGAAAATGGTGGATTAAACCAAGTTTTGTAGCTAGCCAAACCTCTCACTTGTATGACAGTCGCATTGAATTCCGTTATATTGACAACAATGTGTGAGCAAAACAAACAGACATAAAATGTAAAAACGTCAAAAATTGGGGTACAACAGTCAACATTGTAATCTTAATCACTTTAAAAACAAATCACTGTTTCAACAAAGAAACCAAAAATGGTATATAGACAAAGTACATAAGCAAAAATGAAAGACAAGAATTATTGTCTCTTAATTTCACAGCAATGGTAAAAGTTCGAATTTAAATAAGGGTGTCACGAAAGTAAAACTATTTTCTTGAGCAAAATAAAATCTATATTTGATACAGTTAAATAAACAAACGAATATAGCACATAATTACTATTTTTTTCTCAGTATTCGCAATAAAAATGAGTAATAGAATAGCAGTTTCATAGTAACTAAATGTATATAAAATCCATACAGACAGAAACCTATTGATGATCGTCATGTTTGCTTTTTTATTCCGTAAGGACATATGTATTATTCGATATCTTTCATTGAAATGAAAAAAAGGTCATCTTATCATTTTTACAATTTATAAGACAAAAAGACAAAAATATACACGAGACTTTAAATGATTATTTATTTTTTCAAATCTGCAGACGGTGTACTAGTTAAAGTTGAAGGCAGTGCTCAGTTGATGAAACCTTTTCTCTATTTTCCCATTCCCCTATTTGCTAATGTACGAAATTCTGAAATAAAAATTAATCTGTTTGAAAAAAAGTTTGATTTTAATTCATTTGCCTATTAAAAAACTAAACAAAACAACTAAAAGCTGTACATATATATTTCGAATTAGTAGATTGTAAACTCCTTTGCCATGATGCCGTCCTCTTTTCCCGATTATAATATTCCCGACAAGATTTATCAAGTTTTACTTCCCATGAGCAGTATGACGAATGCAGGAACAGCTTACCCTTCAAGAATAGAAAGGTTCTTCAATAGTTTTGATTGGGTGTTCATTATTATTGTTATGTCATGAGTATTTCTTTTGGCCATGATGTTGTCTTTTTTTTACTTTGATTGCCCCCTCGGTATCATTTTCTCTCTTCTTTCAATATGCCAACGCAATATGTCGTTCAGATATATACAAAACTACTGAATGATGGTACAGTACATACTAGATATTTAGTTCACATCAATACACAAAACAATTATCGTCTTTAATAACACGGTTTTCTTTAAGCTGCATTTTTTGTCTTCATTTCTTTTTGTTAACAAAGTTTGTTAATTTTCCAAGCTATAAATGTAATATTGTAATTTGGCTACACTTTTATTGGATTTGTAGTTTTTAGGTATTTGTCAAACTTGGCTTTCAAAGATTTGGGTTTAAGCGTTCCTGTGTAAATCCAGATAAGCGCTTCGGAGTCACGAAAGTTATACAGTGTAATTCAAACGACAAATATGACCACAAAGACAAGCGAATAGACTGCAGAAAAGGCGATTACATTTTTTTTTGTATTCGTTTTTATTTTAAAAGAATAATGCTTTCTGAAGTAAAGATTTTGACTCCTGAATCAAGATACCCCCTTTTATAGCCTGAGATAAACAAGGCAATACACATACCTCCAATTTCCAATTGATTATTTCCATTTGTGTCAATGAGAGTCATTGCTTGGTTGAACATAGTTGACCACTCGGATTTGCTGTATATGAGACCAGGAATATTAGCATTAGCATAAAAAGTAGAAAATTCGTCGTTACTGATGTGACCATTGTGGTTAGCGTCAATCCACCGAAAAGCCAGTTGCACGGAATCAGTTCTTTTTTCAGTTGTTCTCTTATTCACCATCTGGAATGCAAAATTTGAATTAAGAAAAACTCCGTATATTTATATATTTTAGTCTGCATAGCATTGTGTTTTGAATACCATCATCAGTGCAAGAGTAAACGTCCGCAAAACCCAAGAAAACCAAATAAGGCATGAAAAGAAAAACGCGATCAACTATAAGGCATTTTGAAATAGTATTTGTCCTTTGATCTCCAATATAGTTTTACCGTTAAAGCTCATATTTAGAATAAATGCCGTGGGTGAATTCGACTTATCTTTCAATTTTATTAATATTAATTGATACTTTTGACTAAAACGAAAATGATATCTGCATTACAACAAGATATTTTTAAAAAGCACTTCATGACTGGTTGTTGCGTTTACTATATTAATTGTTTTTTTTTTAAATTAAGTAATTTTGACACTATTGCCATACTTTTCTTAACTGCAAGTACCTACCTACCCCTAGAAAAGAATGTCATTGTATTTGACTTGTACGTACAGAAGTAGTTTTTTTAATGGCTTCGGCAACACTTGGTGTGGATTCTCTTCTTTTGACATCTGGAAACATCCCTGGGAAGGCCAAGCTTACACTCACAACGCAGCACAGAACGATCAATGACTTCATTTTTTTTTAAATATCTTAGTTAATTTCTGTAAAAAGGTAAGACTAGTTAACCATTTCCATAAATTACAGCATGACAGACATTTAATAGTTAGAACTAATTTTATTTGAATATAACTGGCAAAAGTTAATAAAACAATGAATAAAACCATATTATCGAATGTTGGTAGTTGTTTATAGCTTGTTCAAAGTTTGGAAATAAATTACTTTCATATCATTAGAATACAGTTCAGCCTTGGGGAAACGATAAACAATAAATCACGACAAGGAGGCAATCAAAAAATCTGTTTCGAAGTTTTGACAACGACGAGATATTCCTCTGTTCGCTTCATATCTTTTCTGAAACTCGCCGGTGTTATCATGGAATCGACCCACCTGCCACGTATCATGTGTTCAAGTTACAGATCCATCGTGAGCGATTGAAATGGGATAGAAAGGTTACTTTTGAGTTCGACTTATCGACAGCTTATTTTCTAGATGTATGTATAAATAAGCTAAGCGTCAAGGTAGAAAGTCATTATACTAGGAGAACTAAAATAAGGTTAATGTTATAAATTAAAAAACATTTACTTGTGATACAGAACCGCTTCATTCTCAAGTGTCATCATCTAAAAGAGGGACGAAAGATACCAGACGGACAGTCAAACTCATAGATCGAAAACAAACTGACAACGCCATGGCCAAAAATTAAAAGACAAACAGACTAATAATAGTACAGATGACACAACATAGAAAACTAAATACGAAGCAACACAAACCCCACCAAAAACTTGGGGCGATCTCAGTAAACAATGGGGTCATGTAAAGACCGATAAGTTAAAATTCCTTCCAACAAGTTCATGAAGTAAAACGTTACTTATATTTAGGAATGTGATAGGGTAAATACATTAAATGTAAATAAGCAAACTTTGAATTAATAGGAATTACACAGTTCTAAAATTGTTCCCCGAATCTTGTGATAACGATAAGCTGTCTATTTCCTTCTCATGAAGAATAATCTAATCCCTGTTATAATCCCTGTTATAATCCCTGTTCGACTCAGGGGTAATATCATAATGTATACAGAGACAACCACACTTAGGAATATCGCAATATTCACTAGATTAGTGTGAATATATTCTTATAGTTTGACAATAAAACGATTGCTTTATGCTTATCGCTATAACCTAACGACTACAAATGAATTAGTAAAGAATTGCTAAGGTTACTCATGTTCAAATAAACGGCTTCGATTAGGTAATTGTGTTTCTTTCTCTGCATGCAGAACGCAAAAGTAAAAACATTGTAAACTTCGAAATATCACAAATATAACAGCCGTTCTTGTGAAATGTTACCTTGTAACCCATCAGACTAGTTACGAGGCTATAAGTCAGAGGTGTAGCATACATTTCCTACGATTGACGTGAATTACATAAAATGTAGTAGATTTGTTCGGGACATTTGCAAGCCACTAGACAAGACTGAATCATAAACGGATGTTGAACGCACAGTGGAAATTCAGGTTCATTACCTGTCAATGTCAAATGAATTAACCATGTTTGGTTTTTCACCCTTTAAGTCGACTGCATTGTCCATGTTGTCATACAATGTTGTTTGCCTAAGGTTATTTATGGCAATAAACAAATGTTACCGAATTATTTGAAAGAATGTCAAAAATAGTGTTTATTTCTCTTTTAAAAAAATAATAATAAAAAGTCAAGCTTGTGTTGAAGCTACAGATAGTACAATATATTGAAAACATTATGAAGTTAAAACACATGATTATCTTAACTTAATGGGAACTAAATCAATAAATTTAAAAATAAAGTCTTAGGAGAATGTAAACATTTAAAATTGAGAATGGAAATGGGGAATGTGTCAAAGAGACAACAACCCGACCATAAAGCAGACAACAGCCGAAGACCACCAATGGGTCCCCAACGCAGCGAGAAACTCCCGCACCCGGAGGCGTCCCTCAGCCGGCCCCCAACAAATATGTACACCAGCCCAGCGACAACGGACGCCACACCTAACTCCAAACTATACACAAGAAAACTAAAAATGACACAAGACCAACAAAGGCCAGAGGCCCCCGACCCGGGACAGGCGCAAAAATGCAGCGGGGCCAAACATGCCTCCTGAGACCCTAACCCCCCCCCCCCACACCCCAAGCCAATGTAGAAAAAACAAACGCACAACAGTACGCACGGCAAAACTCAGTCTAAGAGAAGTCCGAGTCCGATGCCAGAATAGGAAACAAAAGAAAATAAACAAAATGACAACAACACATAAATAACAACAGAATATCTTTTATGAGTTATCACATTAAAAACTTCAATAAAAGAAAAGAAAAGTGGGAGTACGGAACTTATTTTTCTTGAAAATAGAAATGAATTGCATTTCTGTATTGCAACTTGCGAATTGTAGTATGAATTTATACCTATTTGAGATCCTAAATTGTCCCCATGATTTATAATCCTGCAAACTACTGAAACGGCAAATGAGAAGTATGTCATGCATTTGTTCGACGAAACGAAAAAATAAACGGAAAACCATAGTCTTAGGAGGGGTAAATATTGACAACCGAAATGAATGGAATTTTGGCCTAGTTTAGGAAAAAGAGAGCACATAAAAGGGTAAAGAATCTTAATTTTTCACATGGTGACAAAAGAACATACAAACTAAGCAGCAACAAAAAGAAAGTATATAAAATAATTTGTTAAGTAATGCTTACCCTTGATTTCTGAATCCGTTATGAGTGACAGAGGTGCGACTATCTAGGTTTTATACAAAGTGACATGATTATCAAGTTCATCAAATCTTTTAGTTAAATGTTAATGACTAGAATTATGAATGTAAAAAATGGACAATAATAGTTCTTAAACTGCGGAAATAATCAAAATTACAAGATAAATTCCAATAATAAATAATAATTTATATTATGTATTCAAATTTAAACAGGTAATTTCAATCAGATAAAGATAATGACTTATAATACCATTTGTGGTTTATGACGAAATTGGTTTCTATTTGTTTACAATGTCGCATCAAAACTTTGTTTAAGGTTACTGTGATACAACCCGCGTATCAGGTTTTTCCTTAAAAAAAACCCGATTTCGTGTCATGGGATATTTCATTACATTATTTGGTAATTGTGCTTCTTCCCTCACGCACATAATTCAGGAACAAGACATATGACTTGTTGAAAAGGAGTTAGAGTAATGTATTTTGGTAGGGAGTCAAAATTTCCTATGGAGAGTTACCTGCGAAGCTGGTGTGCTTGTCACCTAGGTATTGGCATAGCGTTGATATGATTTAGCAAACAGGTTCATCTCTTGGCTCGAATAAAATATAATGTAATAAGACCCGATTGGTTATTCGGCAAATGCTTAGCCTCCATGCGCAATTATGTTCATGTTAATGACAGAAAAATATACAAATGTCATATTAACCATAATAAACCAAACCTATTGTATTTATTTAACATCAAATCAAAAACGTAAGAAATATAAAGAGGATTGATCTGGATAAAAGGCAAAAATTATATGAGTGGCGCTGGAAAAAAGAGGATTTAAAATGAAGGGTCAGAATTTTACCTTTCGAAAGACATTTACGGATCCCTAAAAAGTTGTTCCATCAACCAATGGTAACAGTTTAAAACCATTCTAAATTTGATGTGATAGAACTGATATTCTCGGTTAATGATACTACTAAAGTTTGAACAATATGCTTAAATTCCGATCAGTATTAAATAAGCATTTAAGTCAGTAAGAATGTTTGATACATGTTTATTTTTGACTTAATCTTACAGGTAGTTTGGTCTCCCCTTTTATTTTAATTTATCTGACAAGTAGCTAGATCCGTTTTGGTCATATAGCTCTTCACTTGTATGCTCTCATACATTTTGGCTTTCAAATGTTTAGGTTTGAGTATTTTTGGTGAAAGTTATTTCAGAAAATCGCTTCCGACGCACGGAATTAATCAATTTTGTTTGCATTTACTAGCACTGGGTCGTTGTCTATGCTGATGGAGTGCTAGTCCCATAGAGTACCCTTAGCTCACCAGTCAGTGCCTAGGTACTGATATGATTTATAACAAACTTTTCGCAAATTTCCATTAATAAATTAAGAAATTATTAAGAAACTAAGGTTCCAACTCATTCAGACAAAGTAGACTTTACATAAATTTGGAAATTTTTTTGTCCCTTTTAATGGTATAGTTCTTTATGTGTTTAAGTCTTATACATACTTGGCTTTCAAATGCTTGGGTTTGAGCGTTCCCGATGAAGATAAATCAATAAACGCGCTTCGGAAACACAAATCAATGAAGAGTTATTTTCATTTACACTATTTAAACCTGAAATTTATTTAATAATAAATATCTAAACACATTGTAAGCAAATTGTCTTTGTTAATCAAATGAACGGTAACAATGTTACCAAATGCGCATTCCGACAACTAATGTCTCTTCAGTGATGCTCCAAGTCTAAATATTTAAAATTCTTTTTCAGAAATCGCTGATACAACCAAAAATGACAATAAAAATATAGCCAATGTTAAACGTTCAAGGCAGTACTAAAAAGAAAGATGTTCTTTCCTCATTTCTTCGTTCCAGAAGATAAAAAAAATTACAGTATTCTGAAAGGAAACAAAAAGACAATCATATTATTGACCGTTTCATAAATTTAGCGATTAATATACTTGACATTGTATTTAGATAATGCATATTTAAAGATTTTTCTTGTCGTATAACACACCGAGGAGTGTCAAGATTGATCAAAAAATCTTTTGGAAATATTGACGCCCCGAGGTGTGTTATACGACTAGAAAAAACCTAATAATATGCATTATCTGACTTATAAACCGTCAAAAAATATCATTTTCTGCTAAGATTTTCAGGATTTGAATCCTATTTTAGCGACCCCATTAAAGTGAGATATTCTTTTCTGATACGTTCAGGTTTTAATACGCCCTACGGCTCAGGTATAAAGTAAAAATAAACAAACTCACTAATTAATCTAAATTTAAACTTTAGAAATCATTATCCAGTTACAATAAAAATATAACTGTAACTGCATGAAACAAGACACAAATGAATTATTACTGTGTATGAAAAATACAAGTTTCTGTGTAAGTAATTTATATTATCAACTTAATTTATGAGAGGAGACAAGGCCCGATTTGGTGGTGTAACATCTTACAAAGTCTATCCAAATAATTTTGCAAAGAATTCCGCTCAAGCCGGTGTTAGGCATGTTAGGGGCCGTCATAAACTTGCAGTGAGGTAAGAGAACTTTATTATTTATTTTTGCACCGTGTTGAAGGCTTTGTGACTTTGAGAGTAAGAACAGCAATAAAAGCGCTGTTCCTTCGTTGTTTGTGTGTTTTTTGCTGTACTAATGCACAGCAAATGTGTCATGGATGAATACCCATATCCTTTGTTTTTCTATAATGCTATGTTTTTTTTTCTTTTTTTCATGATATCATATTATTTTTTCAACATTTATGCATGATCAAGTATTATCAAAAATTTTGACATTGCTTGATTGAGAAAAGAGAAGCGAAAGATACCAGAGGGACATTCAAACTCATGAGTCGAAAATAAACTGATAACGCCATGGCTAAACAAGAAAAAGACCAACAGACAAATAATAGTACACAAAACACAACATAGAAAACTAAAGACTGAGCAACACGAATCCAACCAAAAACTGGGGGTGATCTCAGGTGCTCCGGAAGGGTAAGTAGATCCTGCCCCACATGTGGCACTCGTCGTGTTGCTCAGGTTAGTACAAACCCGGTAATAAGTCTAATTCGGTAGGTCACATTCGGGAAAAGGGGGACGGGATTGTAGTTACGACATTAGGAACATATCCGGTATCATCTGTGAAACGGATATTCTATTTTCGTGTGTTTTGTGGCATTATTCGGTCTCTTTTTGTAATAATTCAGGAAACCATGACAAACTCATTAATGTACATGTTTGAACACTTAATTAAATCCATACTTTACTCAAGTTTTAATTCATTTAGTAATGCCTTTATTGTGGACTTATATAAAGGTCAAAGAGACTACTTGTATTACTTGTCGCATCGAATAGTATTTTGTGTCATATCATTGGGCTTTGGTTTCATTTTTTTTTTTTTCTTCTTATGGTTGTTCGTTGTTATATTGCTATCATAAAAATAAAGAAAAAATCGTAAGATTGCCATTAAAACAACTATCCATAACAATTTAAATTACATGGAAGTAAGGAATTATAGGTCACCGTACGGCCTACAATAATGAGAAAACCCCATACCGTATAGTCAGCTATAAAAGACACCGAGAAGAAAATTTGAAAAAAATTAAACCAGAAAACTAACGGCCTAGTTTATAACAATTCAATTTATGGAATACTAATATCACAAACAGAAAGCAACGACAGCCTTACAGGCTACCGACTTTGGACAGACAGATAAAGAATGTGGCGGAGTTAAACATGTTCGTGATCACTCAACCCTCCTCTAACATGGAACAATAGTGTAACAGCACTACATAAGAAAACTGTAAAAATCAGTTGTAAATGGCTCAACTCTTTAGATCTGTACGCAGCACACACAAAAAATATCAAAGGTAAGGGTTGGATTTTCTTCAATTCAAAAAATATAAAATCACCAATAAACAAGGAGATCAACCAATTGAGGTATTTCAGAGAATATTCCTCTTAGTTAAGTTACGAATTGTATCAATTAACTTTACTGTATTATGTATCATTTAATTAAGAAATTGAGAAGACAGATAAATACTTAAAAACTTGTTTTGCAATTTTGCAATAATATCAAAACTTTTGATTTTCCGCACTCTACACTACTTATGTCCTTGCTCAATTGATAAATCAACTTATCTGTTCATCGAAAAGGTCCTTTTTGGTAGGTCATGGTGAATCGTCCTTTTTGTTAGCTCATGGTGAATCTTACTTTGTGAAGAGTCACACTGATTCCAACCGCAAATTATCCAAAAACAATGTCATCAAAATGCAAGACGTAGCGATATTTGTTGAGTTTGGTTGATTGGCATTCAACTTACCGTTTTCCAATGGGTGCTAACTGTGCAATCCTACTGTCCAAATTGTCTCTGTACTTTCTGAAGCAAAATTCATACAAACTAATAACAAAAACAAAACTTTGTAGTATGTTTCAGATAAATTGATGATGTCCTGTCACCTTAGAGTCAAATTTCAGTGAGTGTTTGAATCTGAAACTCTGAAACGTTTCCCCGATATTTACACAAATGGACTAATTCAATCTCCCATGTAAGCAGTAATAGAATTAACGGTACCAATTTTACTGCAGCAGATGCGCATTTCTACAATTTATGTCACTTCAGTGATGCTTGATATTTGAAAGTCCAAAATCTTTAACATTGTTAAACAAAAGTCGAAGAGATGACCAAACCACATTTTACCAAAAGTAAAACCAAACCCGGACAGGGATTCAGAGCTATGCATGAGTAACATACCCTCTGTTCCATCGTATGGCGTTTGTATTTCTCAAGTAATACGTTGCGCTCGTGTATGTTCACTCTATACGGAATGTTTGCTCCTTACACCAAAACTGCGCGGACAGATTAATGACGCAAGTTTTTGCTGTGTTACATCTTCAAATATCAGAATAGTCGTGTGATTTGTAATTTTACCGACCATGTTTCCTATTCCAGACTATGACATTTTGACTTATTGTGGATTCGCCTGGGGGGTGATGCATCCATAGAAGGTGACGCTCACCCTGTCAACAAATTAGGTTTCATTGATTTTGGAGTTTATGCTGTTCTCACAGTTTTTGTTTTATACCTTGATTTTCATCTGCGTAATCGATTTATAATTTTTGAACATCGGCAAAAAACTGTTGCCTCAATTCATTTACAAAATATATTGATCTATTGGCTATACTATCGGACAAACGAACCTAATAATGTTAACGTAACATTGACCAATAAAACATGGAAATGTTGTCAATGTGAGATTGGCCCTATCAGATGGACATGAAGACCCCACAAATTTAGTTGACCTAGTGCCTTTATTATCCGATATAAAAGTTAATGCAAAGAGGTCATATGAATGAAGGACTAAAACATCACAAGGTACAAGGAGTAAGCGATAAACTATTATCACCCCCAACACTGCACCCCATAACTCGAAGCTGAGTCTATATCAGGCTAGCAAGTGTGTATTCTTTTCTTTGTCCTTGTTTTCCTTCTTATTTGTTCTCCCACTGTGTTGATATATATCATTTAGATACATATGGTTTTTGAATATTCAATGATCGTTTTTTTTTAATTAACTTGATTTACCAAGTTTATTTCGTCTTCAAACTTTTTTGATTCTAGGTCATGAAATGTGAATATTTTAAAGTTATAAGTCTGGTACCTTTCATGATAATCTCTAGTCACTTTATCATAAGCATTATATTATATTGCTCAGTCTTTTGTTTTCTATAATGTTTTTTGTGTCCTATTGTTTGTCTGTTGGTCTTTTTCTTTTTTATCCATGGCGTTGTCAGTTTATTTTCGACTTATGAGTTTGACTGTCATCTGGTATCTTTCGCCTCTCTTTTATAATGTCACAGTACCCAAATTGCACTCATTTAGTAAAAATAGCAGTGGAAATCCTGCATGTTTTCTTAGAGACTAAACAATTTATACTTTCATGATTTGACATTATGCACGTCTTCCGACAGATGTAAATATATTTGAATATACACAAAACGTTCACAGTATGTATCAACAGATGAAGTGTTCACTGAAAAAAGTAAAATCCACGGAAACGTTGCCATGCGACGTCTACAAAGTAAATCTAAGCATAGATGTAATTTGGGTACTCCATATTACAGAATCATGGATCGTTTGGAGGTCGGTTCAAACCCATTTTTCGATGATTTAATATGGATTCAAATTAAATTGATGGAACTATATAGTAAATAAGGATACATGTACAAAACAAACACAGAATGGGAAATTTTGTCTGGGTCATAAATAAACGTAGGTAAGAAAACTGTCAAAATAGGTGCAATTTGGGTACCTTCGCGTTAACTGTGTATAATAACTGATGTGTGCCTTCTTATCTGGGTATGACCAATCTTGAATAGATTATGATCTCTCGGCTGTTTATTTAAGTCAAACACATTTTAAACGAAGAATATTTTTAGATTGGTAGTATATTATAAGTTATCTACTTTCATATCCGTCTATATGGATATTTTAACACCCTGAAGTATTCAAGTACACCCTGAGGCGCAGCCGAAGGGTGTACAGGGTACTGAAGGGTGTTAATTTATCCATATCTACGGATATGAACGTAGATAACGAATTAGTCTAAATCTGGCGATATTATGAGAAATTCGACCACAAAGTTTAACGTGAAAGCAACGTTTTTTTTTTCATTTTTTAAATATCTTTTATTGAAATTTGGGAATTTGACATATTTTCAACGGGGTGTAGGGTACTATCTTTGGTAGAACCCTGCAGGTAGACAAATATAAGACGTGTTTAAACTAGAGACAGAGAAACTGAAATGGGTCGAGTTTGGCGCGCAATGTTGTGCGAGTTACATCATAAACGGTGTGACGTCAACGTGGGTCATTTGCATAGCTAGGTCAGTAGTACCATTCATTGACAATGTGGCTGCATAGTGATGCATTTACTAAAATGAGTGCAAATAATCGATATAATAAGATAAAATCGTTACTGGATTAAGTATTTAATTATACAGACATCATGGAAAATCTATAGAATTCGATATTTCATAAGGAACAACCATGGAACTAAGGAAAACGCGCGTGAAATTCCCCGATGTAATGGGTAGCAACGTCCCGGGATATGGGTTAGCAACACCCAGGGGCTATGGGTTTTGTAACAACGTGCGTTAACCAATCAAACTCCTAGAAATATACTAAACCGAGGATAATAATTTATATACTTCAATGCTTAATTGACAATTTCTCTGTTTTAAAATCTGAATACGATTCTATAAATATGTAATAATCTGCATGTTTGTATACATTTTAAAGTAAACGTATAGAAAGCGTTTTGTGTAAATTTTTTGTTGATGTTAGGGATTCAGTGAGGAACAAAAATACTTTTATCACACCATTCGTCAAGAGACACCATTAAATTTGCAATTTACTGATGATATATGTTTTTGTTTGAGTCAAAAGTATAATAACATAAATACCGAACTCCAAGGGAAATGGCAAAATCAAAAGCTCAAACACATCTAACGAATGGAAAGCAACTGTCATATTCCTGACTTGGTACAGGCATTTCCTTATGTAGAAAATGGTGGATTAAATCATGTTTTGTAGCTAGCAAAACCTCTCACTTGTATGACAGTCGCATTGAATTCCATTATATTGACAACAATGTGTGAGCAAAACAAACAGACATAATATGTAAAAACGTCAAAAATTGGGGTACAACAGTCAACATTGTAATCTTAATCACTTTAAAAACAAATCACTGTTTCAACAAAGAAACCAAAAATGGTATATAGACAAAGTACATAAGCAAAAATGAAAGACAAGAATTATTGTCTCTTAATTTCACAGCAATGGTAAAAGTTCGAATTTAAATGAGGGTGTCACGAAAGTAAAACTATTTTCTTGAGCAAAATAAAATCTATATTTGATACAGTTAAATAACCAAACGAATATAGCACATAATTACTATTTTTTTCTCAGTATTCGCAATAAAAATGAGTAATAGAATAGCAGTTTCATAGTAACTAAATGTATATAAAATCAATACAGACAGAAACCTATTGATGATCGTCATGTTTGCTTTTTTATTCCGTAAGGACATATGTATTATTCGATATCTTTCATTGAAATGAAAAAAAGGTCATCTTATCATTTTTACAATTTATAAGACAAAAAGAAAAAAACATACACGAGACTTTTAATGATTATTTTTTTTTTTCAAATCTGCAGACGGTGTACTAGTTAAAGTTGAAGGCAGTGCTCAGTTGATGAAATCTTTTCTCTATTTTCCCATTCCCATATTTGCTAATGTACGAAATTCTGAAATAAAAATTAATCTGTTTGAAAAAAAGTTTGATTTTAATTCATTTGCCTATTAAAAAACTAAACAAAACAACTAAAAGCTGTACATATATATTTCGAATTAGTAGATTGTAAACTCCTTTGCCATGATGCCGTTCTCTTTTCCCGATTATAATATTCCCGATAAGATTTATCAAGTTTTACTTGCCATGAGCAGCATGAAGAATGCAGGAACAGCTTACCCTTCAAGACTAGAAAGGTTCTTCAATAGTTTTGAATGGGTGTTCATTGTTATTGTTATGTCATGAGTATTTCTTTTGGCCATGATGTTGTCTTTTTTTTACTTTGATTGCCCCCTTGGTATCATTTTCTCTCTTCTTTCAATATGCCAACGCAATATGCCGTTCAGATATATACAAATCTACTGAATGATGGTACAGTACATACTAGATATTTAGTTCACTGCAATACACAAAACAATTATCGTCTTTAATAACACGGTTTTCTTTAAGCTGCATTTTTTTGTCTTCATTTCTTTTTGTTAACAAAGTTTGTTAATTATCCAAGCTATAACTGTAATATTGTAATTTGGCTACACTTTTATCGGATTTGTAGTTATTAGGTATTTGTCAAACTTGGCTTTCAAAGATTTGGGTTTAAGCGTTCCTGTGTAAATCCAGAAAAGCGCTTCGGAGTCACGAAAGTTATAAAGTGTAATCCAAACGACAAATATGACCACAAAGACAAGCGAATAGACTTCAGAATAGGCGATTACATTTTTTTTGTATTCGTTTTTATTTTAAAAGAATAATGCTTTCTGAAGTAAAGATTTTGACTCCTGAATCAAGATACCCCATGTTATAGCCTGCGATAAACAAGGCAATACACATACCTCCAATTTCCAATTGATTATTTCCATTTGTGTCAATGAGAGTCATTGCTTGGTTGAACATAGTTGACCACTCGGATTTGCTGTATATGAGACCAGGAATATTAGCATTAGCATAAAAAGTAGAACAATTGTTGTTACTGATGTGACCATTGCGGTTAGCGTCTATCCACCGAAAAGCCAGTTGCACGGAATCAGTTCTTTTTTCAGTTGTTCTCTTATTCACCATCTGGAATGCAAAATTTGAATTAAGAAAAACTCCGTATATTTATATATTTTAGTCTGCATAGCATTGTGTTTTGAATAACCATCATCAGTTCAAGAGCAAACGACCGCAAAACTAAAGAAAAACAAATAAGGCATGAAAAGAAAAACGCGATCAACTATAAGGCATTTTGAAATAGTGTTTGTCCTTTTATCTCCAATATAGTTTTACCGTTAAAGCTCATATTTAGAATATATGCCGTGGGTGAATTCGACTTATCTTTCAATTTCATTAATATTAATTGATACTTTTGACTAAAACGAAAATGATATCTGCATTACAACAAGATATTTTTAAAAAGCACTTCATGACTGGTTGTTGCGTTTACTAAATTAATTTGTTTTTTTGAAATTAAGTAATTTTGACACTATTGCCATACTTTTCTTAACTGCAAGTACCTACCTACCCCTAGAAAAGAATGTCATTGTATTTGACTTGTACGTACAGAAGTAGTTTTTTTTAATGGCTTCGGCAACACTTGGTGTGGTTTCTCTTCTTTTGACATCTGGAAACATCCCTGGGAAGGCCAAGCTTACACTCACAACGCAGCACAGAACGATCAATGACTTCATTTTTTTTTTTAAATATCTTAGTTAATTTCTGTAAAAAGATAAGACTAGTTAACCATTTCCATAAATTACGGCATGACAGATATTTAATAGTTAGAACTAATTTTATTTGAATAAAACTGGCAAAATTTAATAAAACAATGAATAAAACCATATTATCGAATGTTGGTAGTTGTTTATAGCGTGTTCAAAGTTTGGAAATACATTACTTTCATATCATTAGAATACAGTTCAGCCTTGGGGAAACGATAAACAATAAATAACGATAAGCAGGCAATCAAAAAACCTGTTTCGAAGTTTTGACAACGACGAGATATTCCTCTGTTCGCTTCATATCTTTTCTGAAACTCGCCGGTGTAATCATGGAATCGACCCACCTGCCACGTATCATGTGTTCAAGTTACAGATCCATCGTGAGCGATTGAAATGGGATAGAAAGGTTACTTTTGAGTTCGACTTATCGACAGCTTATTTTCTAGATGTATGTATAAATAAGCTTAGCGTCAAGGTAGAAAGTCATTTTACTAGGAAAACTAAAATAAGGTTAATGTTATAAATTTAAAACATTTACTTGTGATACAGAACCGCTTCATTCTCAAGTGTCATCATCCAAAAGAGAGACGAAAGATACCAGACGGACAGTCAAACTCATAGATCGAAAACAAACTGACAACGCCATTGCCAAAAATTAAAAGAGAAACAGACAAATAATAGTACAGATGACACAACATGGAAACTAAAGACGAAGCAATACGAACCCCACCAAAAACTGGGGGCGATCTCAGTAAACAATTGGGTCATGTAAAAACCGATAAGTTAAAATTCCTTCCAACAAGTTCATGAAGTAAAACGTTACTTATATTTAGGAATGTGATAGGGTAAATACATTAAATGTAAATAAGCAAACTTTGAATTAATAGGAATTACACAGTTCTAAAATTGTGCCCCGAATCTTGTGATAACGATAAGCTGTCTATTTCCTTCTCAAGAAGAATAATCTAATCCCTGTTATAATCCCTGTTATAATCCCTGTTCGACTCAGGGGTAATATCATAATGTATATAGAGACAACCACACTTAGGAATATCGCAATATTCACTAGATTAGTGTGAATATATTCTTATAGTTTGACAATAAAACGATTGCTTTATGCTTATCGCTATAACCTAGCGACTACAAATGAATTAGTAAAGAATTGCTAAGGTTATCTCATGTTCAAATAAACGGCTTCGATTAGGTAATTGTGTTTCTTTCTCCGCTTGCAGAACGCAAAAGTAAAAATACTGTAAACTTCGAAATATCACAAATATAACAGCCGTTCTTGTGAAATGTTACATTGTAACCCATCAGACTAGTTACGAGGCTATAAGTCAGAGGTGTAGCACACCTTTCCTACGATTGACGTGAATTACATAAAATGTAGTAGATTTGTTGTGGACATTTGCAAGCCACTAGACCAGACTGAATCATGGACGGATGTTGAACGCACAGTGGAAATTCAGGTTCATTACCTGTCAATGTCAAATGAATTAACCATGTTAGGTATTTCACCCTTTAAGTCGACTGCATTGTCCATGTTGTCATACAATGTTGTTTGCCTAAGGTTATTTATGAATGAACAAATGTTACCGAATTATTTGAAAGAATGTCAAAAATAGTGTTTATTTCTCTTTTAAAAAAATAATAATAAAAAGTCAAGCTTGTGTTGAAGCTACAGATAGTTCAATATATTGAAAACATTATGAAGTTAAAACACATGATTATCTTAACTTAATGGGAACTAAATCAATAAATTTAAAAATAAAGTCTTAGGAGAATGTAAACATTATAAATTGAGAATGGAAATGGGGAATGTGTCAAAGAGACAACAACCCGACCATAGAGCAGACAACAGCCGAAGGCCACCAATGGGTCCCCAACGCAGCGAGAAACTCCCGCACCCGGAGGCGTCCCTCAGCCGGCCCCCCAACAAATATGTACACCAGCCCAGCGACAACGGACGCCACACCAAAATCCAAACTATACACAAGAAACTAAAATTAAAAATGACACAAGACCAACAAAGGCCAGAGGCCCCCGACCCGGGACAGGCGCCAAAATGCGGCGGGGCCAAACATGCCTCCTGAGACCCTAACCCTCCCCCACACACCCAGCCAATGTAGAAAAAACAAACGCACAACAGTACGCACAGCAAACCTCAGTCTAAGAGAAGTCCGAGTCCGATGCCAGAATAGGAAACAAAAGAAAATAAACAAAATGACAACAACACATAAATAACAACATACTATCTTTTATGAGTTATCACATTAAAAACTTCAATAAAAGAAAAGAAAAGTTGGAGTACGGAACTTATTTTTCTTGAAAATGGAAATAAATTGCATTTCTGTATTGCAACTTGCGAATTATAGTATGAATTTATACCTATTTGAGATCCTAAACTGTCCCCATGATTTATAATCCTGCAAACTACTGAAACGGCAAATGAGAAGTATGTCATGCATTTGTTCGACGAAACCAAAAAATAAACGGAAAACCATATTCTGAGGAGGGGTAAATATTGACAACCGAAATGAATGGAATTTTGGCCTAGTTAAGGAAAAAGAGAGCACATAAAAGGGTAAAGAATCTTAATTTTTCACATGGTGACAAAAGAACATACAAACTAAGCAGCAACAAAAAGAAAGTGTATCAAATAATTTGTTAAGTAATGCTTACCTTTGATTTCTGAATCCGTTATGAGTGACAGAGGTGAGACTATCTAGGTTTTATACAAAGTGACATGATTATCAAGTTCATCAAATCTTTTAGTTAAATGTTAATGACTAGAATAATGAAGGTAAAAAATGGACAATAATAGTTCTTAAACTGCGGAAATAATCAAAATTACAAGATAAATTCCAATAATAAATAATAATTTATATTATGTTTTCAAATTTAAACAGGTAATTTCAATCAGATAAAAATAATGACTTTGTTTAAGGTTACTGTGATACAACCCGCGTATCAGGTTTTTCCTTAAAAAAAAACCCGATTTCATGTCATGGGATATTTCATTACATTATTTGGTAATTGTGCTTCTTCCCTCACGCACATAATTCAGGAACAAGACATATGACTTGTTGAAAAGGAGTTAGAGTAATGTATTTTGGTAGGTAGTCAAACTTTCCTATGGAGAGTTACCTGCAAAGCTGGTGTGCTTGTCATCTAGGTAGTGGCATAGCGTTGATATGATTTAGCAAACAGTTTCATCTCTTGGCTCGAATAAAATATAATGTTATAAGACCCGATTGGTTATTCGGCAAATGCTTAGCCTCCATGCGCAATTATGTTCGTGTTAAAGACAGAAGAATATACAAGTGTCATATACACCATATTAAACCAAACCTATTGTATTTATTTAACATCAAATCAAAAACGTAAGAAATATAAAGAGGATTGATCTGGATAAAGGGCAAAAATTATATGAGTGGCGCTGGAAAAAAGAGGATTTAAAATGAAGGGTCAGAATTTTACCTTTCGAAAGACATTTACGGATCCCTAAAAAGTTGTTCCATCAACCAATGGTAACAGTTTAAAACCATTCTAAATTTGATGTGATAGAACTGATATTCTCGGTTGATGATACTACCCAAGTTTGAACAATATGCTTGAATTCTGATCAGTATGAAATAAGCATTTAAATCAGTAAGAATGTTTGATACATGTTTATTTTTTACTTAATCTTACAGGTAGTTTGGTCTCCCCTTTTATTTTACTTTATCTGACAAGTAGCTAGATCCGTTTTGGTCATATAGCTCTTCACTTGTATGCTCTCATACATTTTGGCTTTCAAATGTTTAGGTTTGAGTATTTTTGGTTAAGGTTATTTCAGAAAATCGCTCCCGACGGACGGAATTAATCAATTTTGTTTGCATCATTTACTAGCACTGGGTCGTTGTCTATGCTGATGGAGTGCTAGTCCCATAGAGTACCCTTAGCTCACCAGTCAGTGCCTAGGTACTGATATGATTTATAACAAATGTTTCGCAAATTTCCATTAATAAATTAATAAAATTATTAAGAAACTAAGGTTCCAACTCATTCAGACAAAGTTGACTTTACATAAATTTGGCAATTTTTTTTGTCCCTTTTAATGGTATAGTTCTTTATGTGTTTAAGTCTTATACATACTTGGCTTTCAAATGCTTGGGTTTGAGCGTTCCCGATGAAGATAAATCAATAATAGCGCTTCAGAAACACAAATCACTAAAGAGTTATTTTCATTTACACTATTTAAACCTGAAATTTATTTAATAATAAATATCTACACACATTGTAAGCAAATTGTCTTTGTTAATCAAATGAACGGTACCAATGTTACCAAATGCGCATTCCGACAACTAATGTCTCTTCAGTGATGCTCAAAGTCTAAATATTTAAAATTCTTTTTCAGAAATCTCTGATACAACCAAAAATGACAATAAAAATATAGCCAATGTTAAACGTTCAAGGCAGTACTAAAGGCAGTCCTTTCCTCATTTCTTCGTTCCAGAAGATAAAAAAAAATTACAGTATTCTGAAACGAAACAAAAAGACAATCATATTATTGACCGTTTCATAAATTTAGCGATTAATATACTTGACATTGTATTTAGATAATGCATATTTAAAGATTTTTCTTGTCGTATAACACACCGAGGAGTGTCAAGATTGATCAAAAAATCTTTTGGAAATATTGACGCCCCGAGGTGTGTTATACGACTAGAAAAAACCTAATAATATGCATTATCTGACTTATAAACCGTCAAAAAATATCATTTTCTGCTAGGATTTTCAGGATTTGAATCCTATTTTAGCGACCCCATTAAAGTGAGATATTCTTTTCTGATGCGTTCAGGTTTTAATACGCCCTACGGCTCAGGTATAAAGTAAAAATAAACAAACTCACTAATTAATCTGAATTTAAACTTTAGAAATCATTATCCAGTTACAACAAAAATATAACTGTAACTGCATGAAACAAGACACAAATGAATTATTACTGTGTATGAAAAATACAAGTTTCTGTGTAAGTAATTTATATTATCAACTTAATTTATGAGAGGGGACAAGGCCCGATTTGGTGGTGTAACATCTTACAAAGTCTATCCAAATAATTTTGCAAAAAATTCCGCTCAAGCCGGTGTTAGGCATGTTAGGGGCATTCATAAACTTGCAGTGAGGTAAGAGACTTTTATTATTTATTTTTGCACCGTGTTGAAGGCTTTGTGACTTTGAGAGTAAGAACAGCAATAAAAGCGCTATTCCTTCGTTGTTTGTGTGTTTTTTGCTGTACTAATGCACAGCAAATGTGTCATGGATGAATACCCATATCCTTTGTTTTTCTATAATGCTATGTTTTTTTTCTTTTTTTCATGATATCATATTATTTTTTCAACATTTATACATGACCAAGTATTATCAAAAATTTTGACATTGCTTGATTGAGAAAAGAGAAGCGAAAGATACCAGAGGGACATTCAAACTCATGAGTCGAAAATAAATTGATAACGCCATGGCTAAACAAGAAAAAGACCAACAGACAAATAATAGTACACAAAACACAACATAGAAAACTAAAGACTGAGCAACACGAACCCAACCAAAAACTGGGGGTGATCTCAGGTGCTCCGGAAGGGTAAGCAGATCCTGCCCCACATGTGGCACTCGTCGTGTTGCTCAGGTTAGTACAAACCCGGTAATAAGTCTAATTCGGTAGGTCACATTCGGGAAAAGGGGGACGGGATTGTAGTTACGACATTAGGAACATATCCGGTATCATCTGTGAAACGGATATTCTATTTTCGTGTGTTTTGTGGCATTATTCGGTCTCTTTTTGTAATGATTCAGGAAACCATGACAAACTCATTAATGTACATGTTTGAACACTTAATTAAATCCATACTTTACTCAAGTTTTAATTCATTTAGTAATGCCTTTATTGTGGACTTATATAAAGGTCAAAGAGACTACTTGTATTACTTGTCGCATCGAATAGTATTTTGTGTCATATCATTGGGCTTTGGTTTCATTTTCTTTTTTTTTTTTTCTTCTTATGTGTGTTTGTTGTTATATTGCTATCATAAAAATAAAGAAAAAATCGTAAGAATGCCATTAAAACAACTATCCATAACAATTTAAATTACATGGAAGTAAGGAATTATAGGTCACCGTACGGCCTACAATAATGAGAAAAACCCATACCGTATAGTCAGCTATAAAAGACACCGAGAAGAAAATTTGAAAAAAATTAAACCAGAAAACTAACGGCCTAGTTTATAACAATTCAATTTATGGAATACTAATATCACAAACAGAAAGCAACGACAGCCTTACAGGCTACCGACTTGGGACAGACAGATAAAGAATGTGGCGGAGTTAAACATGTTCGTGATCACTTATGTATCATTTAATTAAGAAATTGAGAAGACAGATAAATACTTACAAACTTATTTTGCAATAATATCAAAACTTTTGATTTTCCGCACTCTACACTACTAATGTCCTTGCTCAATTGATAAATCAACTTATATGTTCATCGAAAAGGTCCTTTTTGGTAGGTCATGGTGAATTGTCCTTTTTGGTAGCTCATGGTGAATCTTACTTTGTGAAGAGTCACACTGATTCCAACCGCAAATTATCCAAAAACAATATCATCAAAATGCAAGACGTAGCGATATTTGTTGAGTTTGGTTGATTGGCATTCAACTTACCGTTTTCCAATGGGTGCTAACTGTGCAACCCTACTGTCCAAATTGTCTCTGTACTTTCTGAAGCAAAATTCATACAAACTAATAACAAAAACAAAACTTTGTAGTATGTTGCAAAGTTCTACTATTTCACATTCAGATAAATTGATGATGTCCTGTCACCTTATAGTCAAATTTCAGTGAGTGTTTGAATCTGAAACTCTGAAACGTTTCCCCGATATTTACACAAATGGACTAATTCAATCTCCCATTTTAGCAGTAATAGAATTAACGGTACCAATTTTACTGCAGCAGATGCGCATTTCTACAATTTATGTCACTTCAGTGATGCTTGATATTTGAAAGTCCAAAATCTTTAACATTGTTAAACAAAAGTCGAAGAGCTGACCAAACCAAATTTTACCAAAAGTAAAACCAAACCCGGACAAGGAATCAGAGCTATGCATGAGTAACATACCCTCTGTTCCATCGTATGGCGTTTGTATTTCTCAAGTAATACGTTGCGCTCGTGTATGTTCACTCTATACGGAATTCACCAAAATGTGTTTGTTCCTTACACCAAAAACTGCGCCGACAGATTAATGACGCAAGTTTTTGCTGTGTTACATCTTCAAATATCAGAATAGTCGTGTGATTTGTAATTTTACCGACCATGTTTCCTATTCCAGACTATGACATTTTGACTTATTGTGGATTCGCCTGGGGGGTGATGCATGCATAGAAGGTGACGCTCACCCTGTCAACGAATTAGGTTTCATTGATTTTGGAGTTTATGCTGTTCTCACAGTTTTTGTTTTATACCTTGATTTTCATCTGCGTAATCGATTTATAATTTTTGAACATCGGTAAAAAACTGTTGCCTAAATTCATTTACAAAATATATTGATCTATTGGCTATACTATCGGACAAACGAACCTAATAATGTTAACGTAACGTTGTCCAATAAAACATGGAAATGTTGTCAATGTGAGATTGGCCCTATCAGATGGACATGAAGACCCCACAAATTTAGTTGACCTAGTGCCTTTACTATCCGATATAAAAGTTAATGCAAAGAGGTCATATGAATGAAGGACTAAAACATCACAAGGTACAAGGAGTAAGCGATAAACTATTATCACCCCCAACACTGCACCCCATAACTCGAAGCTGAGTCTATATCAGGCTAGCAAGTGTGTATTCCGTTCTTTGTCCTTGTTTTCCTTCTTATTTGTTTTCCCACTGTGTTGATATATATCATTTAGGTACATATGGTTTTTTTAATATTCAATGATCGTTTTTTTTTAATAAACTTGATTTACCAAGTTTATTTCGTCTTCAAACTTTTTTGGTTCTAGGTCATGAAATGTGAATATTTTGAAGTTATAAGTCTGGTACCTTTCATGATAATCTCTAGTCACTTTATCATAAGCATTATATTATATTGCTCAGTCTTTTGTTTTCTATAATGTTTTTTGTGTACTATTGTTTGTCTGTTGGTCTTTTTCTTTTTTATCCATGGCGTTGTCAGTTTATTTTCGACTTATGAGTTTGACTGTCATCTGGTATCTTTCGCCTCTCTTTTATAATGTCACAGTACCCAAATTGCACTCATTTAGTAAAAATAGCAGTGGAAATCCTGCATGTTTTCTTAGAGACTAAACAATTTATACTTTCATGATTTGACATTATGCACGTCTTCCGACAGATGTAAATATATTTGAATATACACAAAACGTTCACAGTATGTATCAACAGATGAAGTGTTCACTGAAAAAGTAAAATCCACGGAAACGTCGCCATGCGACGTCTACAAAGTAAATCTAAGCATAGATGCAATTTGGGTACTCCATATTACAGAATCATGGATCGTTTGGAGGTCGGTTCAAACCCATTTTTCGATGATTTAATATGGATTCAAATTAAATTAATGGAACTATATAGTAAATAAGAATACATGTACAAAACAAACACAGAATGGAAAATTTTGTCTGGGTCATAAATAAATGTAGGTAAGAAAACTGTCAAAATAGGTGCAATTTGGGTACCTTCGCGTTAACTGTGTATAATAACTGATGTGTGCCTTCTTATCTGGGTATGATCAATCTTGAATAGATTATGATCGCTCGGCTGTTTATTTAAGTCAAACACATTTTAAACGAAGAATATTTTTAGAAACCTGATTGGTAGTATATTATAAGTTATCTACTTTCATATCCGTCTATATGGATATTTTAACACCCTGAAGTATTCAAGTTCACCCTGAGGCGCAGCCGAAGGGTGTACAGGGTACTGAAGGGTGTTAAATTATCCATATCTACGGATATGAACGAAGATAACGAATTTATCCCCGGTCTTAGTCTAAATCTGGCGATATTTAGAGAAATTCGACCACAAAGTTTAACGTGAAAGCAACGTTTTTTTTTCATTTTTTAAATATCTTTTATTGAAATTTGGGAATTTGACATATTTTTAACGGGGTGTAGGGTACTACCTTTGGTAGAACCCTGCAGGTAGACAAATATAAGACGTGTTTAAACAAGAGACAGAGAAACTGAAATGGGTCGAATTTGGCGCGCAATGTTGTGCGAGTTACATCATAAACGGTGTGACGTCAACGTGGGTCATTTGCATAGCTAGGTCAGTAGTACCATTCATTGACAATGTGGCTGCATAGTGATGCATTTACTAAAATAATCGATATAATAAGATAAAATCGTTACTGGATTAAGTATTTAATTATACAGACATCATGGAAAATCTACAGAATTCGATATTTCATAAGGAACAACCATGGAACTAAGGAAAACGCGCGTGAAATTCCCCGATGTAATGGGTAGCAACGTCCGGGGATATGATTTAGCAACACCCAGGGGCTATGGGTTTTGTAACAACGTGCGTTAAGCAATCAAAATCCTAGAAATATACTAAGCCGAGGATAATAATTTATATACTTCAATGCTTAATTGACAATTTCTCTGTTTTAAAATCTGAATACGATTCTATAAATATGTAATAATCTGCATGTTTGTATACATTTTAGAGTAAACGTATAGAAAGCGTTTTGAGTAAATTTTTCGTTGATGTTAGGGATTCAGTGAGGAACAAAAATACTTTTATCACACCATTCGTCAAGAGACACCATTAAATTTGCAATTTACTGATGATATATGTTTTTGTTTGAGTCAAAAGTATAATAACATAAATACCGAACTCCAAGGGAAAATCAAAATGGAAAGTCCATTATAAAATGGCAAAATCAAAAGCTCAAACACATCTAACGAATGGAAAGCAACTGTCATATTCCTGACTTGGTACAGGCATTTCCTTATGTAGAAAATGGTGGATTAAACCATGTTTTGTAGCTAGCAAAACCTCTCACTTGTATGACAGTCGCATTGAATTCCATTATATTGACAACAATGTGTGAGCAAAACAAACAGACATAATATGTAAAAACGTCAAAAATTGGGGTACAACAGTCAACATTGTAATCTTAATCACTTTAAAAACAAATCACTGTTTCAACAAAGAAACCAAAAATGGTATATAGACAAAGTACATAAGCAAAAATGAAAGACAAGAATTATTGTCTCTTAATTTCACAGCAATGGTAAAAGTTCGTATTTAAATGAGGGCGTCACGAACGTAAAACTATTTTCTTGAGCAAAATAAAATCTATATTTGATACAGTTAAATAAACAAACGAATATAGCACATAATTACTATTTTTTTCTCAGTATTCGCAATAAAAATGAGTAATAGAATAGCAGTTTCATAGTAACTAAATGTATATAAAATCCATAGACAGAAACCTATTGATGATCGTCATGTTTGCTTTTTTATTCCGTAAGGACATATGTATTATTCGATATCTTTCATTGAAATGAAAAAAAGGTCATCTTATCATTTTTACAATTTATAAGACAAAAAGAAAAAAACATACACGAGACTTTTAATGATTTTTTTTTCAAATCTGCAGACGGTGTACTAGTTAAAGTTGAAGGTAGTGCTCAGTTGATGAAACCTTTTCTCTATTTTCCCATTCCCATATTTGCTAATGTACGAAATTCTGAAATAAAAATTAATCTGTTTGAAAAAAGTTTGATTTTAATTCATTTGCCTATTAAAAAACTAAACAAAACAACTAAAAGCTGTACATATATATTTCGAATTAGTAGATTGTAAACTCCTTTGCCATGATGCCGTTCTCTTTTCCCGATTATAATATTCCCGATAAGATTTATCAAGTTTTACTTGCCATGAGCAGCATGACGAATGCAGGAACAGCTTACCCTTCAAGACTAGAAAGGTTCTTCAATAGTTTTGAATGGGTGTTCATTGTTATTGTTATGTCATGAGTATTTCTTTTGGCCATGATGTTGTCTTTTTTTTACTTTGATTGCCCCCTTGGTATCATTTTCTCTCTTCTTTCAATATGCCAACGCAATATGCCGTTCAGATATATACAAATCTACTGAATGATGGTACAGTACATACTAGATATTTAGTTCACTGCAATACACAAAACAATTATTGTCTTTAATAACACGGTTTTCTTTAAGCTGCATTTTTTGTCTTCATTTCTTTTTGTTAACAAAGTTTGTTAATTATCCAAGCTATAACTGTAATATTGTAATTTGGCTACACTTTTATTGGATTTGTAGTTTTTAGGTATTTGTCAAACTTGGCTTTCAAAGATTTGGGTTTAAGCGTTCCTGTGTAAATCCAGAAAAGCGCTTCGGAGTCACGAAAGTTATAAAGTGTAATCTAAACGACAAATATGACCACAAAGACAAGCGAATAGACTGCAGAAAAGGCGATTACATTTTTTTTGTATTCGTTTTTATTTTAAAAGAATAATGCTTTCTGAAGTAAAGATTTTGACTCCTGAATCAACCCCTTTTATAGCCTGAGATAAACAAGGCAATACACATACCTCCAATTTCCAATTGATTATTTCCATTTGTGTCAATGAGAGTCATTGCTTGGTTGAACATAGTTGACCACTCGGATTTGCTGTATATGAGACCAGGAATATTAGCATTAGCATAAAAAGTAGAAAATTCGTTGTTACTGATGTGACCATTGCGGTTAGCGTCTATCCACCGAAAAGCCAGTTGCACGGAATCAGTTCTTTTTTCAGTTGTTCTCTTATTCACCATCTGGAATGCAAAATTTGAATTAAGAAAAACTCCGTATATTTATATATTTTAGTCTGCATAGCATTGTGTTTTGAATAACCATCATCAGTTCAAGAGCAAACGTCCGCAAAACCAAAGAAAAACAAATAAGGCATGAAAAGAAAAACGCGATCAACTATAAGGCATTTTGAAATAATATTTGTCCTTTGATCTCCAATATAGTTTTACCGTTAAAGCTCATATTTAGAATAAATGCCGTGGGTGAATTCGACTTATCTTTCAATTTTATTAATATTCATTGATACTTTTGACTAAAACGAAAATGATATCTGCATTACAACAAGATATTTTTAAAAAGCACTTCATGACTGGTTGTTACGTTTACTAAATTAATTGTTTTTTTTTAAATTAAGTAATTTTGACACTATTGCCATACTTTTCTTAACTGCAAGTACCTACCTACCCCTAGAAAAGAATGTCATTGTATTTGACTTGTACGTACAGAAGTAGTCTTTTTAATGGCTTCGGCAACACTTGGTGTGGTTTCTCTTCTTTTGACATCTGGAAACATCCCTGGGAAGGCCAAGCTTACACTCACAACGCAGCACAGAACGATCAATGACTTCATTTTTTTTTTTAATATCTTAGTTAATTTCTGTAAAAAGATAAGACTAGTTAACCATTTCCATAAATTACAGCATGGCAGACATTTAATAGTTAGAACTAATTTTATTTGAATAAAACAGGCAAAATTTAATAAAACAATGAATAAAACCATATTATCGAATGTTGGTAGTTGTTTATAGCTTGTTCAAAGTTTGGAAATAAATTACTTTCATATCATTAGAATACAGTTCAGCCTTAAGGGAAACGATAAACAATAAATAACGACAAGGAGGCAATCAAAAAACCTGTTTCGAAGTTTTGACAACGACGAGATATTCCTCTGTTCGCTTCATATCTTTTCTGAAACTCGCCGGTGTAATCATGGAATCGACCCACCTGCCACGTATCATGTGTTCAAGTTACAGATCAATCGTCAGCGATTGAAATGGGATAGAAAGGTTACTTTTGAGTTCGACTATCGACATCTTATTTTCTAGATGTATGTATAAATAAGCTAAGCGTCAAGGAAGAAAGTCATTTTACTAGGAAAACTAAAATAAGGTTAATGTTATAAATTTAAAACATGTACTTGTGATACAGAACCGCTTCATTCTCAAGTGTCATCATCTAAAAGAGGGACGAAAGATACCAGACGGACAGTCAAACTCATAGATCGAAAACAAACTGACAACGCCATGGCCAAAAATTAAAAGACAAACAGACAAATAATAGTACAGATGACAAAACATAGAAATCTAAAGACGAAGCAACACGAACCCCACCAAAAACTGGGGGCGATCTCAGTAAACAATGGGGTCATGTAAAGACCGATAAGTTAAAATTCCTTCCAACAAGTTCATGAAGTAAAACGTTACTTATATTTAGGAATGTGATAGGGTAAATACATTAAATGTAAATAAGCAAACTTTGAATTAATAGGAATTACACAGTTCTAAAATTGTGCCCCGAATCATGTGATAACGATAAGCTGTCTATTTCCTTCTCAAGACGAATAATCTAATCCCTGTTATAATCCCTGTTATAATCCCTGTTTGACTCAGGGGTAATATCATAATGTATATAGAGACAACCACACTTAGGAATATCGCAATATTCACTAGATTAGTGTGAATATATTTTTATAGTTTGACAATAAAACGATTGCTTTATGCTTATCGCTATTATAACCTAACGACTACAAATGAATTAGTAAAGAATTGCTAAGGTTATCTCATGTTCAAATAAACGGATTCGATTAGGTAATTGTGTTTCTTTCTCTGCATGCAGAACGCAAACGTAAAAATACTGTAAACTTTGAAATATCACAAATATAACAGCTGTTCTTGTGAAATGTTACCTTGTAACCCATCAGACTAGTTACGAGGCTTTAAGTCAGAGTAGTAGCACACATTTCCTACGATTGACGTGAATTACATAAAATGTAATAGTAGTAGATTTGTTCTGGACATTTGCAAGCCACTAGACCAGACTGAATCATAGACGGATGTTGAACGCACAGTGGAAATTCAGGTTCATTACCTGTCAATGTCAAATGAACTAACCATGTTTGGTATGTCACCCTTTAAGTCGACTGCATTGTCCATGTTGTCATACAATGTTGTTTGCCTAAGGTTTTTTATGGCAATGAACAAATGTTACCGAATTATTTGAAAGAATGTCAAAAATAGTGTTTATTTCTCTTTTAAAAAAATAATAATAAAAAGTCAAGCTTGTGTTGAAGCTACAGATAGTACAATATATATTGAAAACATTATGAAGTTAAAACACATGATTATCTTAACTTAATGGGAACTAAATCAATAAATTTAAAAATAAAGTCTTAGGAGAATGTAAACATTTAAAATTGAGAATGGAAATGGGGAATGTGTCAAAGAGACAACAACCCGACCATAGAGCAGACAACAGCCGAAAGCCACCAATGGGTCCCCAACGCAGCGAGAAACTCCCGCACCCGGAGGCGTCCCTCAGCCGGCCCCCAACAAATATGTACACCAGCCCAGCGACAACGGACGCCACACCAAACTCCAAACTATACACAAGAAACTAAAATTAAAAATGACACAAGACCAACAAAGGCCAGAGGCCCCCGACCCGGGACAGCCGCCAAAATGCGGCGGGGCCAAACATGCCTCCTGAGACCCTAACCCTCCCCCCACACACCTAGCCAATGTAGAAAAAACAAACGCACAACAGTACGCACAGCAAAACTCAGTCTAAGAGAGGTCCGAGTCCGATGCCAGAATAGGAAACAAAAGAAAATAAACAAAATGACAACAACACATAAATAACAACAGACTATCTTTTACGAGTTATCACATTAAAAACTTCAATAAAAGAAAAGAAAAGTTGAAGTACGGAACTTATTTTTCTTGAAAACGGAAATGAATTGCATTTCTGTATTGCAACTTGCGAATTATAGTATGAATTTATACCTTTTTTAGATCCTAAACTGTCCCCATGATTTATAATCCTGCAAACTACTGAAACGGCAAATGAGAAGTATGTCATGCATTTGTTCGACGAAACAAAAAAATAAACGGAAAACCATATTCTTAGGAGGGGTAAATATTGACAACCGAAATGAATGGAATTTTGGCCTAGTTTAGGGAAAAGAGAGCACACAAAAGGGTAAAGAATCTTAATTTTTCACATGGTGACAAAAGAACATACAAACTAAGCAGCAACAAAAAGAAAGTGTATCAAATAATTTGTTAAGTAATGCTTACCTTTGATTTCTGAATCCGTTATGAGTGACAGAGGTGAGACTATCTAGGTTTTATACAAAGTGACATGATTATCAAGTTCATCAAACCTTTTGGTTAAATGTTAATGACTAGAATTATGAATGTAAAAAATGGACAATAATAGTTCTTAAACTGCGGAAATAATCAAAATTACAAGATAAATTCCAATAATACATAATAATTTATATTATGTTTTCAAATTTAAACAGGTAATTTCAATCAGATAAAGATAATGACTTATAATACCATCTGTGGTTTATGACGAAATTGGTTTCTATTTGTTTACAATGTCGCACCAAAACTTTGTTTAAGGTTACTGTGATACAACCCGCGTATCAGGTTTTTCCTTTAAAAAAAACCCGATTTCATGTCATGGGATATTTCATTACATTATTTGGTAATTGTGCTTCTTCCCTCACGCACATAATTCAGGAACAAGACATATGACTTGTTGAAAAGGAGTTAGAGTAATGTATTTTGGTAGGGAGTCAAAATTTCCTATGGAGAGTTACCTGCGAAGCTGGTGTGCTTGTCACCTAGGTAGTGGCATAGCGTTGATATGATTTAGCAAACAGTTTCATCTCTTGGCTCGAATAAAATATAATGTAATAAGACCCGATTGGTTATTCGGCAAACGCTTAGCCTCCATGCGCAATTATGTTCGTGTTAATGACAGAAGAATGTACAAGTGTCATATTAACCATAATAAACCAAACCTATTGTATTTATTTAACATCAAATCAAAAACGTAAGAAATATAAAGAGGATTGATCTGGATAAAGGGCAAAAATTAAATGAGTTGCGCTGGAAAAAAGAGGATTTATAATGAAGGGTCAGAATTTTACCTTTCGAAAGACATTTACGGATCCCTAAAAAGTTTATCCATCAACCAATGGTAACAGTTTAAAACCATTCTAAATTTGATGTGATAGAACTGATATTCTCGGTTAATGATACTACCCAAGTTTGAACAATATGCTTAAATTCTGATCAGTATGAAATAAGCATTTAAGTCAGTAAGAATGTTTGATACATGTTTATTTTTGACTTAATCTTACAGGTAGATTGGTCTCCCCTTTTATTTTAATTTATCTGACAAGTAGCTAGATCCGTTTTGGTCATATAGCTCTTCACTTGTATGCTCTCATACATTTTGGCTTTCAAATGTTTAGGTTTGAGTATTTTTAGTGAAGGTTATTTCAGAAAATCGCTTCCGACGCACGGAATTAATCAATTTTGTTTGCATTTACTAGCACTGGGTCGTTGTCTATGCTGATGGAGTGCTAGTCTCATAGAGTACCCTTAGCTCACCAGTTAGTGCCTAGGTACTGATATGATTTATAACAAACTTTTCGCAAATTTCCATTAATAAATTAAGAAATTATTAAGAAACTAAGGTTCCAACTCATTCAGACAAAGTTGACTTTACATAAATTTGGCAATTTTTTTGTCCCTTTTAATGGTATAGTTCTTTATGTGTTTAAGTCTTATGCATACTTGGCTTTCAAATGCTTGGGTTTGAGCGTTCCCGATGAAGATAAATCAATAAACGCGCTTCGGAAACACAAATCAATAAAGAGTTATTTTCATTAACACTATTTAAACCTGAAATTTATTTAATAATAAATATCTACACACATTGTAAGCAAATTGTCTTTGTTAATCAAATGAACGGTAACAATGTTACCAAATGCGCATTCCGACAACTAATGTCTCTTCAGTGAGGCTCCAAGTCTAAATATTTAAAATTCTTTTTCAGAAATCGCTGATACAACCAAAAATGACAATAAAAATATAGCCAATGTTAAACGTTCAAGGCAGTTCTAAAAAGAAAGATGTTCTTTCCTCATTTCTTCGTTCCAGAAGATAAAAAAAATTACAGTATTCTGAAACGAAACAAAAAGACAATCATATTATTGACCGTTTCATAAATTTAGCGATTAATATACTTGACATTGTATTTAGATAATGCATATTTAAAGATTTTTCTTGTCGTATAACACACCGAGGAGTGTCAAGATTGATCAAAAAATCTTTGGGAAATATTGACGCCCCGAGGTGTGTTATACGACTAGAAAAAACCTAATAATATGCATTATCTGACTTATAAACCGTCAAAAAATATCATTTTCTGCTAGGATTTTCAGGATTTGAATCCTATTTTAGCGACCCCATTAAAGTGAGATATTCTTTTCTGATACGTTCAGGTTTTAATACGCCCTACGGCTCAGGTATAAAGTAAAAATAAACAAACTCACTAATTAATCTAAATTTAAACTTTAGAAATCATTATCCAGTTACAATAAAAATATAACTGTAACTGCATGAAACAAGACACAAATGAATTATTACTGTGTATGAAAAATACAAGTTTCTGTGTAAGTAATTTATATTATCAACTTAATTTATGAGAGGGGACAAGGCCCGATTTGGTGGTGTAACATCTTACAAAGTCTATCCAAATAATTTTGCAAAGAATTCCGCTCAAGCCGGTGTTAGGCATGTTAGGGGCCGTCATAAACTTGCAGTGAGGTAAGAGACTTTTATTATTTATTTTTGCACCGTGTTGAAGGCTTTGTGACTTTGAGAGTAAGAACAGCAATAAAAGCGCTGTTCCTTCGTTGTTTGTGTGTTTTTTGCTGTACTAATGCACAGCAAATGTGTCATGGATGAATACCCATATCCTTTGTTTTTCTATAATGCTATGTTTTTTTTCTTTTTTTCATGATATCATATTATTTTTTCAACATTTATACATGACCAAGTATTATCAAAAATTTTGACATTGCTTGATTGAGAAAAGAGAAGCGAAAGATACCAGAGGGACATTCAAACTCATGAGTCGAAAATAAACTGATAACGCCATGGCTAAACAAGAAAAAGACCAACAGACAAATAATAGTACACAAAACACAACATAGAAAACTAAAGACTGAGCAACACGAACCCAACCAAAAACTGGGGGTGATCTCAGGTGCTCCGGAAGGGTAAGTAGATCCTGCCCCACATGTGGCACTCGTCGTGTTGCTCAGGTTAGTACAAACCCGGTAATAAGTCTAATTCGGTAGGTCACATTCGGGAAAAGGGGGACGGGATTGTAGTTACGACATTAGGAACATATCCGGTATCATCTGTGAAACGGATATTCTATTTCCGTGTGTTTTGTGGCATTATTCGGTCTCTTTTTGTAATGATTCAGGAAACCATGACAAACTCATTAATGTACATGTTTGAACACTTAATTAAATCCATACTTTACTCAAGTTTTAATATATTTAGTAATGCCTTTATTGTGGACTTATATAAAGGTCAAAGAGACTACTTGTATTACTTGTCGCATCGAATAGTATTTTGTGTCATATCATTGGGCTTTGGTTTCATTTTCTTTTTTTTTCTTCTTATGTGTGTTCGTTGTTATATTGCTATCATAAAAATAAAGAAAAAATCGTAAGATTGCCATTAAAACAACTATCCATAACAATTTAAATTACATGGAAGTAAGGAATTAAAGGTCACCGTACGGTCTACAATAATGAGAAAAACCCATACCGTATAGTCAGCTATAAAAGACACCGAGAAGAAAATTTGAAAAAAATTAAACCATAAAACTAACGGCCTAGTTTATAACAATTCAATTTATGGAATACATGTACTAATATCACAAACAGAAAGCAACGACAGCCTTACAGGCTACCGACTTGGGACAGACAGATAAAGAATGTGGCGGAGTTAAACATGTTCGTGATCACTCAACCCTCCTCTAACATGGAACAATAGTGTAACAGCACTACATAAGAAAACTGTAAAAATCAGTTGTAAATGGCTCAACTCTTTAGGTCTGTACGCAGCACACACAAAAAATATCAAAGGTGAGGGTTGGATTTTCTTCAATTCAAAAAATATAAAATCACCAATAAACAAGGAGATCAACCAATTGAGATACTTCAGAGAATATTCCTCTTAGTTAAGTTACGAATTGTATCAATTAACTTTACTGTATTATGTATCATTTAATTAAGAAATTGAGAAGACAGATAAATACTTAAAAACTTGTTTTGCAATTTTGCAATAATATCAAAACTTTTGATTTTCCGCACTCTACACTACTAATGTCCTTGCTCAATTGATAAATCAACTTATCTGTTCATCGAAAAGGTCCTTTTTGGTAGGTCATGGTGAATCGTCCTTTTTGGTAGCTCATGGTGAATCTTACTTTGTGAAGAGTCACACTGATTCCAACCGCAAATTATCCTAAAACAATGTCATCAAAATGCAAGACGTAGCGATATTTGCTGAGTTTGGTTGATTGGCATTCAACTTACCGTTTTCCAATGGGTGCTAACTGTGCAACCCTACTGTCCAAATTGTCTCTATACTTTCTGAAACAAATTCATACAAACTAATAACAAAAACAAAACTTTGTAGTATGTTTCAGATAAATTGATGATGTCCTGTCACCTTAGAGTCAAATTTCAGTGAGTGTTTGAATCTGAAACTCTGAAACGTTTCCCCGATATTTACACAAATGGACTAATTCAATCTCCCATTCAACAGTAATAGAATTAACGGTACCAATTTTACTGCAGCAGATGCGCATTTCTACAATTTATGTCACTTCAGTGATGCTTGATATTTGAAAGTCCAAAATCTTTAACATTGTTAAACAAAAGTCGAAGAGATGACCAAACCACATTTTACCAAAAGTAAAACCAAACCCGGACAGGGAATCAGAGCTATGCATGAGTAACATACCCTCTGTTCCATCGTATGGCGTTTGTATTTCTCAAGTAATACGTTGCGCTCGTGTATGTTCACTCTATACGGAATGTTTGCTCCTTACACCAAAACTGCGCCGACAGATTAATGACGCAAGTTTTTGCTGTGTTACATCTTCAAATATCAGAATAGTCGTGTGATTTGTAATTTTACCGACCATGTTTCCTATTCCAGATTATGACATTTTGACTTATTGTGGATTCGCCTGGGGGTGTGATGCATGCATAGAAGGTGACGCTCACCCTGTCAACAAATTAGGTTTCATTGATTTTGGAGTTTATGCTGTTCTCACAGTTTTTGTTTTATACCTTGATTTTCATCTGCGTAATCGATTTATAATTTTTGAACATTGGTAAAAAACTGTTGCCTAAATTCATTTACAAAATATATTGATCTATTGGCTATACTATCGGACAAACGAACCTAATAATGTTAACGTAACGTTGACCAATAAAACATGGAAATGTTGTCAATGTGAGATTGGCCCTATCAGATGGACATGAAGACCCCACAAATTTAGTTGACCTAGTGCCTTTATTATCCGATATAAAAGGTAATGCAAAGAGGTCATATGAATGAAGGACTAAAACATCACAAGGTACAAGGAGTAAGCGATAAACTATTATCACCCCCAACACTGCACCCCATAACTCGAAGCTGAGTCTATATCAGGCTAGCAAGTGTGTATTCTGTTCTTTGTCCTTGTTTTCCTTCTTATTTGTTCTCCCACTGTGTTGATATATATCATTTAGATACATATGGTTTTTGAATATTCAATGATCGTTTTTTTTTAATTAACTTGATTTACCAAGTTTATTTCGTCTTCAAACTTTTTTTATTCTAGGTCATGAAATGTGAATATTTTAAAGTTATAAGTCTGGTACCTTTCATGATAATCTCTAGTCACTTTATCATAAGCATTATATTATATTGCTCAGTCTTTTGTTTTCTATAATGTTTTTTGTGTACTATTGTTTGTCTGTTGGTCTTTTTCTTTTTTATCCATGGCGTTGTCAGTTCATTTTCGACTTATGAGTTTGACTGTCATCTGGTATCTTTCGCCTCTCTTTTATAATGTCACAGTACCCAAATTGCACTCATTTAGTAAAAATAGCAGTGGAAATCCTGCATGTTTTCTTAGAGACTAAACAATTTATACTTTCATGATTTGACATTATGCACGTCTTCCGACAGATGTAAATATATTTGAATATACACAAAACGTTTACAGTATGTATCAACAGATGAAGTGTTCACTGAAAAAGTAAAATCCACGGAAACGTCGCCATGCGACGTCTACAAAGTAAATCTAAGCATAGATGTAATTTGGGTACTCCATATTACAGAATCATGGATCGTTTGGAGGTCGGTTCAAACCCATTTTTCGATGATTTAATATGGATTCAAATTAAATTGATGGAACTATATAGTAAATAAGGATACATGTACAAAACAAACACAGAAATGGAAATTTTGTCTGGGTCATAAATAAACGTAGGTAAGAAAACTGTCAAAATAGGTGCAATTTGGGTACCTTCGCGTTAACTGTGTATAATAACTGATGTGTGCCTTCTTATCTGGGTATGACCAATCTTGAATAGATTATGATCTCTCGGCTGTTTATTTAAGTCAAACACATTTTAAACGAAGAATATTTTTAGATTGGTAGTATATTATAAGTTATCTACTTTCATATCCGTCTATATGGATATTTTAACACCCTGAAGTATTCAAGTACACCCTGAGGCGCAGCCAAAGGGTGTACAGGGTACTTAAGGGTGTTAAATTATCCATATCTACGGATATGAACGTAGATAACGAATTTATCCCCGGTCTTAGTCTAAATCTGGCGATATTTAGAGAAATTCGACCACAAAGTTTAACGTGAAAGCAACGTTTTTTTTTCATTTTTTAAATATCTTTTATTGAAATTTGGGAATTTGACATATTTTTAACGGGGTGTAGGGTACTATCTTTGGTAGAACCCTGCAGGTAGACAAATATAAGACGTGTTTAAACTAGAGACAGAGAAACTGAAATGGGTCGAATTTGGCGCGCAATGTTGTGCGAGTTACATCATAAACGGTGTGACGTCAACGTGGGTCATTTGCATAGCTAGGTCAGTAGTACCATTCATTGACAATGTGGCTGCATAGTGATGCATTTACTAAAATGAGTGCAAATAATCGATATAATAAGATAAAATCGTTACTGGATTAAGTATTTAATTATACAGACATCATGGAAAATCTATAGAATTCGATATTTCATAAGGAAAACCATGGAACTAAGGAAAACGCGCGTGAAATTCCCCGATGTAATGGGTAGCAACGTCCGGGGATATGGGTTAGCAACACCCATGGGCTATGGTTTTTGTAACAACGTGCGTTAACCAATCAAACTCCTAGAAATATACTAAACCAAGGATAATAATTTATATACTTCAATGCTTAATTGACAATTTCTCTGTTTTAAAATCTGAATACGATTCTATAAATATGTAATAATCTGCATGTTTGTATACATTTTAGAGTAAACGTATAGAAAGCGTTTTGTGTAAATTTTTTGTTGATGTTAGGGATTCAGTGAGGAACAAAAATACTTTTATCACACCATTCGTCAAGAGACACCATTAAATTTGCAATTTACTGATGATATATGTTTTTGTTTGAGTCAAATGTATAATAACATAAATACCGAACTCCAAGGGAAAATCAAAACGGAAAGTCCATTATGAAATGGCAAAATCAAAAGCTCAAACACATCTAACGAATGGAAAGCAACTGTCATATTCCTGACTTGGTACAGGCATTTCCTTATGTAGAAAATGGTGGATTAAACCATGTTTTGTAGCTAGCAAAACCTCTCACTTGTATGACAGTCGCATTGAATTCCATTATATTGACAACAATGTGTGAGCAAAACAAACAGACATAATATGTAAAAACGTCAAAAATTGGGGTACAACAGTCAACATTGTAATCTTAATCACTTTAAAAACAAATCACTGTTTCAACAAAGAAACCAAAAATGGTATATAGACAAAGTACATAAGCAAAAATGAAAGACAAGAATTATTGTCTCTTAATTTCACAGCAATGGTAAAAGTTCGAATTTAAATGAGGGTGTCACGAAAGTAAAACTATTTTCTTGAGCAAAATAAAATCTATATTTGATACAGTTAAATAACCAAACGAATATAGCACATAATTACTATTTTTTTCTCAGTACTCGCAATAAAAATGAGTAATAGAATAGCAGTTTCATAGTAACTAAATGTATATAAAATCCATACAGACAGAAACCTATTGATGATCGTCATGTTTGCTTTTTTATTCCGTAAGGACATATGTATTATTCGATATCTTTCATTGAAATGAAAAAAGGTCATCTTATCATTTTTACAATTTATAAGACAAAAAGAAAAAAACATACACGAGACTTTTAATGATTATTTTTTTTTCAAATCTGCAGACGGTGTACTAGTTAAAGTTGAAGGCAGTGCTCAGTTGATGAAATCTTTTCTCTATTTTCCCATTCCCATATTTGCTAATGTACGAAATTCTGAAATAAAAATTAATCTGTTTGAAAAAAAGTTTGATTTTAATTCATTTGCCTATTAAAAAACTAAACAAAACAACTAAAAGCTGTACATATATATTTCGAATTAGTAGATTGTAAACTCCTTTGCCATGATGCCGTTCTCTTTTCCCGATTATAATATTCCCGATAAGATTTATCAAGTTTTACTTGCCATGAGCAGCATGAAGAATGCAGGAACAGCTTACCCTTCAAGACTAGAAAGGTTCTTCAATAGTTTTGAATGGGTGTTCATTGTTATTGTTATGTCATGAGTATTTCTTTTGGCCATGATGTTGTCTTTTTTTTACTTTGATTGCCCCCTTGGTATCATTTTCTCTCTTCTTTCAATATGCCAACGCAATATGCCGTTCAGATATATACAAATCTACTGAATGATGGTACAGTACATACTAGATATTTAGTTCACTGCAATACACAAAACAATTATCGTCTTTAATAACACGGTTTTCTTTAAGCTGCATTTTTTTGTCTTCATTTCTTTTTGTTAACAAAGTTTGTTAATTATCCAAGCTATAACTGTAATATTGTAATTTGGCTACACTTTTATCGGATTTGTAGTCATTAGGTATTTGTCAAACTTGGCTTTCAAAGATTTGGGTTTAAGCTTCCTGTGTAAATCCAGAAAAGCGCTTCGGAGTCACGAAAGTTATAAAGTGTAATCCAAACGACAAATATGACCACAAAGACAAGCGAATAGACTTCACAAAAGGCGATTACATTTTTTTTGTATTCGTTTTTATTTTAAAAGAATAATGCTTTCTGAAGTAAAGATTTTGACTCCTGAATCAAGATACCCCCTTTTATAGTCTGAGATAAACAAGGCAATACACATACCTCCAATTTCCAATTGATTATTTCCATTTGTGTCAATGAGAGTCATTGCTTGGTTGAACATAGTTGACCACTCGGATTTGCTGTATATGAGACCAGGAATATTAGCATTAGCATAAAAAGTAGAAAATTCGTTGTTACTGATGTGACCATTGCGGTTAGCGTCTATCCACCGAAAAGCCAGTTGCACGGAATCAGTTCTTTTTTCAGTTGTTCTCTTATTCACCATCTGGAATGCAAAATTTGAATTAAGAAAAACTCCGTATATTTATATATTTTAGTCTGCATAGCATTGTGTTTTGAATAACCATCATCAGTTCAAGAGCAAACGTCCGCAAAACCAAAGAAAAACAAATAAGGCATGAAAAGAAAAACGCGATCAACTATAAGGCATTTTGAAATAGTATTTGTCCATTGATCTCCAATATAGTTTTACCGTAAAAGCTCATATTTAGAATATATGCCGTGGGTGAATTCGACTTATCTTTCAATTTTATTAATATTAATTGATACTTTTGACTAAAACGAAAATGATATCTGCATTACAACAAGATATTTTTAAAAAGCACTTCATGACTGGTTGTTGCGTTTACTAAATTAATTGTTTTTTTGAAATTAAGTAATTTTGACACTATTGCCATAGTTTTCTTAACTGCAATTGTATTTGACTTGTACGTACAGAAGTAGTTTTTTTAATGGCTTCGGCAACACTTGGTGTGGTTTCTCTTCTTTTGACATCTGGAAACATCCCTGGGAAGGCCAAGCTTACACTCACAACGCAGCACAGAACGATCAATGACTTCATTTTTTTTTTAAATATCTTACTTAATTTCTGTAAAAAGATAAGACTAGTTAACCATTTCCATAAATTACAGCATGACAGATATTTAATAGTTAGAACTAATTTTATTTGAATAAAACTGGCAAAATTTAATAAAACAATGAATAAAACCATATTATCGAATGTTGGTAGTTGTTTATAGCGTGTTCAAAGTTTGGAAATAAATTACTTTCATATCATTAGAATACAGTTCAGCCTTGGGGAAACGATAAACAATAAATAACGATAAGGAGGCAATCAAAAAACCTGTTTCGAAGTTTTGACAACGACGAGATATTCCTCTGTTCGCTTCATATCTTTTCTGAAACTCGCCGGTGTAATCATGGAATCGACCCACCTGCCACGTATCATGTGTTCAAGTTACAGATCCATCGTGAGCGATTGAAATGGGATAGAAAGGTTACTTTTGAGTTCGACTTATCGACAGCTTATTTTCTAGATGTATGAATAAATAAGCTAAGCGTCAAGGTAGAAAGTCATTTTACTAGGAAAACTAAAATAAGGTTAATGTTATAAATTTAAAACATTTACTTGTGATACAGAACCGCTTCATTCTCAAGTGTCATCATCTAAAAGAGAGACGAAAGATACCAGACGGACAGTCAAACTCATAGATCGAAAACAAACTAACAACGCCATTGCCAAAAATTAAAAGAGAAACAGACAAATAATAGTACAGATGACACAACATAGAAAACTAAAGACGAAGCAATACGAACCCCACCAAAAACTGGGGCGATCTCAGTAAACAATTGTGTCATGTAAAAACCGATAAGTTAAAATTCCTTCCAACAAGTTCATGAAGTAAAACGTTACTTATATTTAGGAATGTGATAGGGTAAATACATTAAATGTTAATAAGCAAACTTTGAATTAATAGGAATTACACAGTTCTAAAATTGTGCCCCGAATCTTGTGATAACGATAAGCTGTCTATTTCCTTCCCAAGAAGAATAATCTAATCCCTGTTATAATCCCTGTTATAATCCCTGTTCGACTCAGGGGTAATATCATAATGTATATAGAGACAACCACACTTAGGAATATTGCAATATTCACTAGATTAGTGTGAATATATTCTTATAGTTTGACAATAAAACGATTGCTTTATGCTTATCGCTATAACCTAACGACTACAAATGAATTAGTAAAGAATTGCTAAGGTTATCTCATGTTCAAATAAACGGATTCGATTAGGTAATTGTGTTTCTTTCTCCGCTTGCAGAACGCAAAAGTAAAAATACTGTAAACTTCGAAATATCACAAATATAACAGCCGTTCTTGTGAAATGTTACATTGTAACCCATCAGACTAGTTACGAGGCTATAAGTCAGAGGTGTAGCACACATTTCCTACGATTGACGTGAATTACATAAAATGTAGTAGATTTGTTGTGGACATTTGCAAGCCACTAGACCAGACTGAATCATAGACGGATGTTGAACGCACAGTGGAAATTCAGGTTCATTACCTGTCAATGTCAAATGAATTAACCATGTTTGGTATTTCACCCTTTAAGTCGACTGCATTGTCCATGTTGTCATACAATGTTGTTTGCCTAAGGTTATTTATAGCAATGAACAAATGTTACCGAATTATTTGAAAGAATGTCAAAAATAGTGTTTATTTCTCTTTTAAAAAAATAATAATAAAAAGTCAAGCTTGTGTTGAAGCTACAGATAGTTCAATATATTGAAAACATTATGAAGTTAAAACACATGATTATCTTAACTTAATGGGAACTAAATCAATACATTTAAAAATAAAGTCTTAGGAGAATGTAAACATTTAAAATTGAGAATGGAAATGGGGAATGTGTCAAAGAGACAACAACCCGACCATAGAGCAGACAACAGCCGAAGGCCACCAATGGGTCCCCAACGCAGCGAGAAACTCCCGCACCCGGAGGCGTCCCTCAGCCGGCCCCCCAACAAATATGTACACCAGCCCAGCGACAACGGACGCCACACCAAAATCCAAACTATACACAAGAAACTAAAATTAAAAATGACACAAGACCAACAAAGGCCAGAGGCCCCCGACCCGGGACAGGCGCCAAAATGCGGCGGGGCCAAACATGCCTCCTGAGACCCTAACCCTCCCCCCACACCCCCAGCCAATGTAGAAAAAACAAACGCACAACAGTACGCACAGCAAACCTCCGTCTAAGAGAAGTCCGAGTCCGATGCCAGAATAGGAAACAAAAGAAAATAAACAAAATGACAACAACACATAAATAACAACAGACTATCTTTTATGAGTTATCACATTAAAAACTTCAATAAAAGAAAAGAAAAGTTGGAGTACGGAACTTATTTTTCTTGAAAATGGAAATAAATTGCATTTCTGTATTGCAACTTGCGAATTATAGTATGAATTTATACCTATTTGAGATCCTAAACTGTCCCCATGATTTATAATCCTGCAAACTACTGAAATGGCAAATGAGAAGTATGTCATGCATTTGTTCGACGAAACCAAAAAATAAACGGAAAACCATATTCTTAGGAGGGGTAAATATTGACAACCGAAATGAATGGAATTTTGGCCTAGTTTAGGAAAAAGAGAGCACATAAAAAAAAAAAACCCCGATTTCATGTCATGGGATATTTCATTACATTATTTGGTAATTGTGCTTCTTCCCTCACGCACATAATTCAGGAACAAGACATATGACTTGTTGAAAAAGATAGAGTAATGTATTTTGGTAGGGAGTCAAAATTTCCTATGGAGAGTTACCTGCAAAGCTGGTGTGCTTGTCATCTAGGTAGTGGCATAGCGTTGATATGATTTAGCAAACAGTTTCATCTCTTGGCTCGAATAAAATATAATGTTGCAAGACCCGATTGGTTATTCGGCAAATGCTTAGCCTCCATGCGCAATTATGTTCGTGTTAAAGACAGAAGAATATACAAGTGTCATATACACCATATTAAACCAAACCTATTGTATTTATTTAACATCAAATTAAAAACGTAAGAAATATAAAGAGGATTGATCTGGATAAAGGGCAAAAATTATATGAGTGGCGCTGGAAAAAAGAGGATTTAAAATGAAGGGTCAGAATTTTACCTTTCGAAAGACATTTACGGATCCCTAAAAAGTTGTTCCATCAACCAATGGTAACAGTTTAAAACCATTCCAAATTTGATGTGATAGAACTGATATTCTCGGTTAACGATACTACCCAAGTTTGAACAATATGCTTAAATTCTGATCAGTATGAAATAAGCATTTAAGTCAGTAAGAATGTTTGATACATGTTTATTTTTGACTTAATCTTACAGGTAGTTTGGTCTCCCCTTTTATTTTACTTTATCTGACAAGTAGCTAGATCCGTTTTGGTCATATAGCTCTTCACTTGTATGCTCTCATACATTTTGGCTTTCAAATGTTTAGGTTTGAGTATTTTTGGTGAAGGTTATTTCAGAAAATCGCTTCCAACGCACGGAATTAATCAATTTTGTTTGCATTTACTAGCACTGGGTCGTTGTCTATGCTGATGGAGTGCAAGTCCGATAGAGTACCCTTAGCTCACTTTAGTTTTCTATGTTGTGTTTTGTGTACTATTATTTGTCTGTTGGTCTTTTTCTTGTTTAGCCATGGCGTTATCAGTTTATTTTCGACTCATGAGTTTGAATGTCCCTCTGGTATCTTTCGCTTCTCTTTTCTCAATCAAGCAATGTCAAAATTTTTGATAATACTTGGTCATGTATAAATGTTGAAAAAATAATATGATATCATGAAAAAAAGAAACAAAACATAGCATTATAGAAAAACAAAGGATATGGGTATTCATCCATGACACATTTGCTGTGCATTAGTACAGCAAAAAACACACAAACAACGAAGGAACAGCGCTTTTATTGCTGTTCTTACTCTCAAAGTCACAAAGCCTTCAACACGGTGCAAAAATAAATAATAAAAGTCTCTTACCTCACTGCAAGTTTATGACGGCTCCTAACATGCCTAACACCGGCTTGAGCGGAATTCTTTGCAAAATTATTTGGATAGACTTTGTAAGATGTTACACCACCAAATTGGGCCTGGTCCCCTTTCATAAATTAAGTTGATAATATAAATTACTTACACAGAAACTTGTATTTTTCATACACAGTAATAATTCATTTGTGTCTTGTTTCATGCAGTTACAGTTATATTTTTATTGTAACTGGATAATGATTTCTAAAGTTTAAATTTAGATTAATTAGTGAGTTTGTTTATTTTTACTTTATACCTGAACCGTAGGGCGTATTAAAACCTGAACGCATCAGAAAAGAATATCTCACTTTAATGGGGTCGCTAAAGTAGGATGCAAATCCTGAAAATCTTAGCAGAAAATGATATTTTTTGACGGTTTATAAGTCAGATAATGCATATTATTAGGTTTTTTCTAGTCGTATACAGACCTTCTAAAATTCAAACTGACCATTATTCCGTGCGTTCATCGTGTATCGTGCGTGTTGCGTGCGTGTATCGGGCGTGTACCAATCGTGCGCTCATCATTCATCGTTCCGTGTATTTTCCGTGTAACGTGCGTGCATCGTGTATTCTTAATCGTGTATGGTGCGTGTATCGTGCGTGTTTCGTGCGTTCATCAATCATTCATTCTTAACCGTGTATCGTGCGTTCGTCAATCGTGTATAACTGTGTACATCAGATAACGTGCATTTGTCAAACGTTCATCTCTAATCGGGTAACGTTCATTCATTGCGGTTTTTATATGATAGTCGGTTATAGAGCTCATCAAAGCTTATATTTTATCTCACGGTTAAAGTGTATATATATGTTCCGACTTTAGATAAAATTTACATTCATACTTACTTTCTTGTGAACACTTAATTAACTTCATCGTACATAACGTTCATACAGATTCATGAATTTTTGTATAAAATTTATTTATCATCTGTAAACATTTCGTGGTTATTCAGTGAATCTTGGCTGGGACTGACACATTTTAATATAATGATACATGTTCTACGTACAAACAATAACATGATGACATTTCTACGACAGAACAGTTAAAATTGGAATTTCTATTCAACTGAGCGAAATGGGCTTAAACATATACTGTTGGCCAACTGTTATTTGTTAAAAAATATTCCGCCAATTAAAAACAACAGTGCTTTTGCAAAATTTAGATGTGGGGTAGCTCCACTAAAAATAGAAACTGGAAAGTATGAAAGAAAAGAAGTCCACGAGATGACATGTGTTGTAGCTCTACTATTGAAGATGAACTTCTTGTCATTTTAAAATGCCCATTATATGTAGATTAAGACAAATTATGATACATTAAGCTAAACATTTCAATGAACATTTTAACCTTTAATTATCAGATAGCGACAAATTTATATTTTTATTTAATAACGGCAATGTTGCTGCTTTAGTTGCCAAAAACATCAACAATATTTCATTGAAAAGAAACGGCATTTTATTTCCTAGTTCTCAAAGAAAAAATGTTTTATTTTCATATAGTACAGGTGGACACTGTAAATTTAAAATGTAAATGAGTAAATATATTGTGTCTTAAAAGTCTCTCGTTACTCTTTTTAAGATTGGTATATACAATGCAAATGTTTTAATGTTTTATGTTTATTTCTGTGATTCTCATTTTATGTTTGTATGTGGTGAGACTATAATAAAATATTGAATCAGTATTAACATGATTAATGCTCAACTTGAGTCATTAATTTTCTCCAATGTTGAACAATGCAAGATTATAATTCTTCGCTTATTTGGCAAATTCATATTCTACTAAATATTAAAACATTTAAGTTTTGATAAATACCATTACAAATATAATTTTTGTCTTCGTTTCTGATGGTCACGTGCACGTAAGGTTATTCCATTGAGAAAATACAATATACAAGATTGTCGGGTAAATGTGGATTACGGATTAAGATTTTAGATGTCAAACTTGAATTAACAAATTAAACTGAGGCGAATTTAACACGAATATGTATTTTCTCTTCAACAGTGTTTTTATTCTCTGTTCTTTATTTTCATTTAGAATAAGCTAAATATGTTTTGTGGAAAATTGAATACAAATAAACATATGTATTTGAAGGCATTTTTTAATTAAACAAGTATAAGATCACGCAAATATATCCCGTATTCCTTAAGAAGGATTTTAAATTGAGGAACTTTTTAAACTTGAAATTGTGTTTATGAGTTTAAGATATTCTTTTTTATTTAAATTTTTGATAAAATAGTTAAATATATTGTATTATCATAACAAGTCTTTATTTAAATGGAATAAACATGGAACACTTTCACAGATTCACTTTTCATTGTGTTCATGGTTACACCGTTTTTAATGTATGTCTAAAAGATTAATATTCGAAAAAATAATTCACAATAGTACTTTGTATTAAAGAATGACGGATTATTTTACCATAGGTGTATTTTTTGTTCCGTTACTGAGGACATTTTTTTGTCCTTTATGAATCCATATGACAAATTTGACTCCAATAAGGATAAATTTTATCTTATAGAAAAATCGGTAGTTTTTATCCGATAGATTTTGTGTTCATCTTTATCGGAAATAAAAGATTGAAAAATACAAACAATTAATTGAAGTTTCGTATGCATCTATCACGATCCAGCAACTTTTGACTAGTATAAAGGGTTGCCTTGGTTTTATAGCTCAAAACGGTATTATTTGTTTTGCTTTACATTGGGTTAAATAATGAAATGTATGTTTCAGAAATTTACACAAGTTTGATTTCGGCTTTGACTCCCGGGGACACTGTCGTTTACAGTAAAAGACGAAAATCTACACATGTACGTTCTTATAAAAAAGAAGTTGTGGTATGATTGCCAATGTTCATCATTATATCATAATTATTGTACTCCCCCTAATAATGAATCTATAATATATGCCACTGGACGTTAAACGATCAACTATTAATTCATCCATCTTATCCTTTTAGTTTTGTGATTAATGCATATCAAATACATGAAACAACAGGGGCGGATCCAGCCATTTTAAAAAGGGGGGTTCCCAACCCAGGGCAAAAGGAAGGGGGGGGGGGGGTATATGTCCCCATTCAAATGCATTGATCGTCCAAAAAAAGGGGGGTTCCAACCCCCTGAACCCTCCCCCTGGATCCGTCACTGAACAACTGCAGAGTTTCACTAAAGTTAGAAGATTATGATTGTTTAATCAGTTGTTATGTAAGTTCGCTCGTGTCAGTCGGATCACTGATTTTCGGCAATATCAAGGAAAAACCGGCACGTTCCAAATATTGTTCAACTACTCATTTAATGGTGATTCTTTTTCTTTAAAAAATGGAATTTATGTAATAAAAATCTATCTATCTCTACCATAGTATGAAAACAGAGTACAAGTAACACGTCCTTTCTAGTCCTTAGTGGCATATTATAAGTCCTTAGCAGTGTTTAGACGTACAGGCAGAAAACAGTCGAAGGCCACCAATGGGTAGAAAATCCCGCACCGAAGGCGTTTTTCAGCTGGTCCCTAAACAAAAATGAATTTTAGTTCAGTGATAATGGACATCATACTAAACTTCGAAACATACAAATATTTCCTAAATTTCGGAACGTAAACATATGATAATTAATTAGTTAAGGTTACAAATTTAGGCAGATAAAAAGAAAGGGGGGGGGGGGGAGTCAGTGCATTTGAATGGGGACATATGGTTAAAACCACCCCTTTTATCCTGGGTTGAGAACCCTCTTTTTAAAAATGGCTGGAAGCGCGACTCTTTAAAACGTAGCAATTTATAAATTATTTATATTAAGTAGAATTATAAAATCGATGAGTTTTATAATTTGACAACACTCATTGATATTGGAAATACTATACTACAATTAATTTATTTAATACATGGAGTGTTTAGTAAAACTGTCGACCAATCAACACAGAAAGCGAGATATCTAAAATTTGTATACCCTTATAGATTTTCATTATCATACATCAATTTTAAATGCAATTCCAAATAAAATGGCTTTGAGAACCGTGTATTAAGCGCTTATCGTTCATTCGTAAATGAATCATTCACCGTGCGTGTATCGTGCGTGCATCGTGCGTGTATCGTGCGTTCATCATTCATCATTCATCGTGCATCGTTAATCCTCCGTGTAACGCTCATCGCTCATCGTGCGTGTATCGTGTATCGTGCATTCACCGTGCGTGTATCGTGTATCGTGCATTCACCGTGCGTGTATCGTACGTGTGGTCAGTTTGAATTTTAGAAGGTCTGTAACACACCTCGGGGCGTCAATATTTCCCAAAGATTTTTTCATCAATCTTGACACTCCTCGGTGTGTTATACGACAAGAAAAATCTTTAAATATGCATTATCTAAATACAATGTCAAGTATATTAATCGCTAAATTTATGAGACGGTCAATAATATGATTGTCTTTTTGTTTCGTTTCAGAATACTGTAAAATTTTTTATCTTCTGGAACGAAGAAATGAGGAAAGGACATCTTTCTTTTTAGTACTGCCTTGAACGTTTAACATTGGCTATATTTTTATTGTCATTTTTGGTTGTATCAGCGATTTCTGAAAAAGAATTTTAAATATTTAGACTTGGAGCATCACTGAAGAGACATTAGTTGTCGGAATGCGCATTTGGTAACATTGGTACCGTTCATTTGATTAACAAAGACAATTTGCTAACAATGTGTGTAGATATTTATTATTAAATAAATTTCAGGTTTAAATAGTGTAAATGAAAATAACTCTTTAGTGATTTGTGTTTCCGAAGCGCGTTTATTGATTTATCTTCATCGGGAACGCTCAAACCCAAGTGTTTGAAAGCCAAGTATGTATAAGACTTAAACACATAAAGAACTATACCATTAAAAGGGACAAAAAAAATTGCCAAATTTATGTAAAGTCAACTTTGTTTTAATGAGTTGGAACCTTAGTTTCTTAATAATTTCTTAATTTATTAATGGAAATTTGCGAAAAGTTTGTTATAAATCATATCAGTACCTAGGCACTGACTGGTGAGCTAAGGGTACTCTATGGGACTAGCACTCCATCAGCATAGACAACGACCCAGTGCCAGTAAATGAAAACAAAATTGATTAATTCCGTGCGTTGGAAGCGATTTTCTGAAATAACCTTCACCAAAAATACTCAAACCTAAACATTTGAAAGCCAAAATGTATGAGAGCATACACGTGAAGAGCTATATGACCAAAACGGATCTAGCTACTTGTCAGATAAAGTAAAATAAAAGGGGAGACCAAACTACCTGTAAGATTAAGTCAAAAATAAACATGTATCAAACATTCTTACTGACTTAAATGCTTATTTCATACTGATCAGAATTTAAGCATATTGTTCAAACTTGGGTAGTATCGTTAACCGAGAATATCAGTTCTATCACATCAAATTTAGAATGGTTTTAAACTGTTACCATTGGTTGATGGAACAACTTTTTAGGGATCCGTAAATGTCTTTCGAAAGGTAAAATTATGACCCTTCATTTTAAATCCTCTTTTTTCCAGCGCCACTCATATAATTTTTGCCCTTTATCCAGATCAATCCTCTTTATATTTCTTACGTTTTTGATTTGATGTTAAATAAATACAATAGGTTTGGTTTATTATGGTTAATATGACACTTGTATATTCTTCTGTCATTAACACGAACATAATTGCGCATGGAGGCTAAGCATTTGCCGAATAACCAATCGGGTCTTATTACATTATATTTTATTCGAGCCAAGAGATGAAACTGTTTGCTAAATCATATCAACGCTATGCCACTACCTAGGTGACAAGCACACCAGCTTCGCAGGTAACTCTCCATAGGAAATTTTGACTCCCTACCAAAATACATTACTCTAACTCCTTTTCAACAAGTCATATGTCTTGTTCCTGAATTATGTGCGTGAGGGAAGAAGCACAATTACCAAATAATGTAATGAAATATCCCATGACATGAAATCGGGTTTTTTTTAAGGAAAAACCTGATACGCGGGTTGTATCACAGTAACCTTAAACAAAGTTTTGGTGCGACATTGTAAACAAATAGAAACCAATTTCGTCATAAACCACAGATGGTATTATAAGTCATTATCTCGATCTAATTGAAATTACCTGTTTAAATTTGAAAACATAATATAAATTATTATTTATTATTGGAATTTATCTTGTAATTTTGATTATTTCCGCAGTTTAAGAACTATTATTGTCCGTTTTTTACATTCATAATTCTAGTTATTAACATTTAACTAAAAGGTTTAATGAACTTGATAATCATGTCACTTTGTATAAAACCTAGATAGTCTCACCTCTGTCACTCATAACGGATTCAGAAATCAAAGGTAAGCATTACTTAACAAATTATTTGATACACTTTCTTTTTGTTGCTGCTTAGTTTGTATGTTCTTTTGTCACCATGTGAAAAATTAAGATTCTTTACCCTTTTATGTGCTCTCTTTTCCTCAAACTAGGCCGAAATTCCATTCATTTCGGTTGTCAATATTTACCCCTCCTAAGAATATGGTTTTCCGTTTATTTTTTTGTTTCGTCGAACAAATGCATGACATAATTTTCATTTGCCGTTTCAGTAGTTTGCAGGATTATAAATCATGGGGACAGTTTAGGATCTCAAATAGGTATAAATTCATACTATAATTCGCAAGTTGCAATATAGAAATGCAATTCATTTCCGTTTTCAAGAAAAATAAGTTCCGTACTTCAACTTTTCTTTTCTTTTATTGAAGTTTTTAATGTGATAACTCATAAAAGATAGTCTGTTGTTATTTATGTGTTGTTGTCATTTTGTTTATTTTCTTTTGTTTCCTATTCTGGCATCGGACTCGGACTTCTCTTAGATTGAGTTTTGCTGTGCGTACTTTTGTGCGTTTGTTTTTTCTACATTGGCTGGGGTGTGGGGGAGGGTTAGGGTCTCAGGAGGCATGTTTGGCCCCGCCGCATATTTGCGCCTGTCCGGGTCGGGGGCCTCTGGCCTTTGTTGGTCTTGTGTCATTTTTAATTTTAGTTTCTTGTGTATAGTTTGGAGTTTGGTGTGGCGTCCGTTGTCGCTGGGCTGGTGTACATATTTGTTGGGGGCCGGCTGAGGGACGCCTTCGGGTGCGGGTGTTTCTCGCTGCGTTGGGGACCCATTGGTGGCTTTCGGCTGTTGTCTGCTCTATGGTCGGGTTGTTGTCTCTTTGACACATTCCCCATTTCCATTCTCAATTTTAAATGTTTACATTCTCCTAAGACTTTATTTTTAAATTTATTGATTTAGTCCCCATTAAGTTAAGATAATCATGTGTTTTAACTTCATAATGTTTTCAATATATTGTACTATCTCACTACAAACCAGTAAAGTCTGAAATGGCCTATATCTGTACTCGACTGTACTGATTTTTACTCGACCAGTCTGAATTGGTCTGAATTTTACTCGACATTACTCGACCCCAGTCTTAACCATACTCGACCGTACTGATTTGTACTTGACCCTTATCTTTGCCATTGAAAATAGTCTGAACTATTACTCGACCAGTCTGAAACAGTCTTAACCCATTCTCGACCTGTACTCCACCAATTTTTTCAGTCTAAACCATACTCGACCAAAGGTCTGAACAATACTCGACCAGTCTGAACCATACTTGACCAAAAAACCTATATTTTTTTTAAATGTTAGCTGTTAAAATTAATTTCTTTTTTTCTGACAATGAAAACAGCCACAATAAAATAAAGATATATATAAAAATATATTTTTACATCCTTACATGATTCTCAGATTTATCAAATAGAGATAGTTAAATTAAATTATCTTATATAATAATTTAATTATATTAATTTTAAAGTTTTAGAGTTTTGTTAAAAAAAAAATTTTCTTTTAACTAAAAACCACACCTTTACTGAGAGTAATAAAACCTTAATAAGGTGCTTCTTGTTTGGCATGTGTGTTTTTTTTTTTAAACTTAATTTTCCTAAATTCCTTAAGAAAAACTATATAGGTTTCATGGTTATATACAATAGTTATATAATTATCTTTTTAATGAGGTAACAACAGCCAAAAAATCACTGAAATTGTTTAACCTTATATTAGAAATATATCCATTTTTGTTATAATTTGGGATATATTATATATAATATATATCAAAAGGGGATAAAAAAATTAAAGAAATAGATAAATTTTTTCTTCTGATTTATAAAGTAATACCTCCTGCTTGGGGCAAACTCATTAAAAGATCACACCTGGTCAGAGAGTATTAATTTCTAATTAACATTCATTAAAAATTGCAACATCCTGTTAAACTTAAATTGCAAGGCCTTTCACTAGATAAGTAATACACGAGTTTAAGAAAAAAAGGGCTTTCTTTTTACCTGTAAAACACACATGTACTGAGATAAATAAACCTTATTAAAGTGCTTCTTGTATGCCATGTCTTTAATTTTGACAAAAGTTATTTAAATTTAATTGAAATAAATTTTTTCTGCAGCTTTGGAACACATTTCCTTTTTTAAATGGTTATCAAGGATTGCTATGGAAGTTCTATTATCATGATTATCTTAAATTCTTGGTTTTACAAAACAAAGGTGTTATTTTTTAAATTTATTAAGTTGCTTTATATACTATTTTAAATATATTTTAATAAAAAAAATGTTCACTGCATTATTAACTAAACTCAACTGACACCATAAATCTATACAAGGCTTAAGTAAATGGTGAAAATTGTCCAGTAACCATAAAATATATCTGAAACATTCAAAAAAATTTGAATAACATTGAAAATGTTAGTCCCAATTCGGTTTGAGATTATTTGATCAGTTTGTTTTATTTTTATTTTAAAGGTGATATATATATGTAAGTGTTGATAAATATGGTGTTGAATTTATATTATGTTTATTGTGAAATTTTGGTTTCAATATGCCATATGAACATGTTGAATACATTTTGAATTTCAAATTGTTGTTCAAATTTCTAGCCAGGGGAAATAGCTGTTAAAAACAGTTCCTAAATTGATGAAATACAATAGATAGATACAAAAATTAGGTCTAGGTTGGTTAAGACTTAGTCGAGTATGGTTCAGACTAGGTCGAGAATGGTTCAGACTAGGTCGAGTATGGTTCAGACTAGGTCGAGCATGGTTCAGACGAAAATAAAATGGTTAAGTACTGGTCGAGTACAAGTTCAGACTGTTAAGTATGGTTCAGACTACAGTCGAGTTTTATCAAGTAAATTTCAGACCAATTCAGACTGGTCGAGTAAAAATCAGTACAGTCGAGTACAAATATAGGCCATTTCAGACTTTTACTGGTTTGTAGTGTCTGTAGCTTCAACACAAGCTTGACTTTTTATTTTTATTTTTTTAAAAGAGAAATAAACACTTTTTTTGACATTCTTTCACATAATTCGGTAACATTTGTTCATTGCCATAAAAAACCTTAGGCAAACAACATTGTATGACAACATGGACAATGAAGTCGACTTAAAGGGTGAAATACCAAACATGGTTAATTCATTTGACATTGACAGGTAATGAACCTGAATTTCCACTGTGCGTTCAACATCCGTCTATGATTCAGTCTGATCTAATGACTTTCAAATGTCCAGAACAAATCTACTACATTTTATGTAATTCACGTCAATCGTAGGAAATGTGTGCTACACCTCTGACTTATAGCCTCGTAACTAGTCTGATGGGTTACAAGGTAACATTTCACAAGAACGGCTGTCATATTTGTGATATTTCGAAGTTTTACAGTATTTTTACTTTTGCGTTCTGCATGCAGAGAAAGAAACACAATTACCTAATCGAATCCGTTTATTTGAACATGAGATAACCTTAGCAATTCTTTACTAATTCATTTGTAGTCGTTAGGTTATAGCGATAAGCATGAAGCAATCGTTTTATTGTCAAACTATAAAAATATATTCACACTAATCTAGTGAATATTGCGATATTCCTAAGTGTGGTTGTCTCTATATACATTATAATATTACCCCTGAGTCAAACAGGGATTATAACAGGGATTAGATTATTCTTCTTGAGAATGAAATAGACAGCTTATCGTTATCACAAGATTCGGGGCACAATTTTAGAACTATGTAATTCCTATTAATTCAAAATTTGCTTATTTACATTTAATGTATTTACCCTATCACATTCTTAAATATAAGTAACGTTTTACTTCATGAACTTGTTGGAAGGAATTTTAACTTATCGGTCTTTACATGACCCCATTGTTTACTGAGATCGACCCCAGTTTTTGGTGGGGTTCGTGTTGCTTCGTCTTTAGATTTCTATGTTGTGTCATCTGTACTATTATTTGTCTGTTTGTCTTTTAATTTTTGGCCATGGCGTTGTCAGTTTGTTTTCGATCTATGAGTTTGACTGTCCGTCTGGTATCTTTCGTCCCTCTTTTAGATGATGACACTTGAGAATGAAGCGGTTCTGTATCACAAGTAAATGTTTTAAATTTATAACATTAACCTTATTTTAGTTTTCCTAGTAAAATGACTTTCTACCTTGACGCTTAGCTTATTTATACATACATCTAGAAAATAAGCTGTCGATAAGTCGAACTCAAAAGTAACCTTTCTATCCCATTTCAATCGCTGACGATGGATTTGTAACTTGAACACATGGTACGTGGCAGGTGGGTCGATTCCATGATTAAAATATATAAATATACGGAGTTTTTCTTAATTCAAATTTTGCATTCCAGATGGTGAATAAGAGAACAACTGAAAAAAGAACTGATTCCGTGCAACTGGCTTTTCGGTGGATAGACGCAAACCGCAATGGTCACATCAGTAACAACGAATTTTCTACTTTTTATGCTAATGCTAATATTCCTGGTCTCATATACAGCAAATCCGAGTGGTCAACTATGTTCAACCAAGCAATGACTCTCATTGACACAAATGGAAATAATCAATTGGAAATTGGAGGTATGTGTATTGCCTTGTTTATCTCAGGCTATAAAAGGGGGTATCTTGATTCAGGAGTCAAAATCTTTACTTCAGAAAGCATTATTCTTTTAAAATAAAAACGAATACAAAAAAAATGTAATCGCCTTTTCTGCAGTCTATTCGCTTGTCTTTGTGGTCATATTTGTCGTTTGGATTACACTTTATAACTTTCGTGACTCCGAAGCGCTTTTCTGGATTTACACAGGAACGCTTAAACCCAAATCTTTGAAAGCCAAGTTTGACAAATACCTAAAAACTACAAATCCAATAAAAGTGTAGCCAAACTACAATATTACAGTTATAGCTTGGATAAATAACAAACTTTGTTAACAAAAAGAAATGAAGACAAAAAAAATGCAGCTTAAAGAAAACCGTGTTATTAAAGACGATAATTGTTTTGTGTATTGCAGTGAACTAAATATCTAGTATGTACTGTACCATCATTCAGTAGATTTGTATATATCTAAACGGCATATTGCGTTGGCATATTGAAACAAAAGAAATACTCATGACATAACAATTACAATGAACACCCATTCAAAACTATTGAAGAACCGTTCTAGTCTTGAAGGGTAAGCTGTTCCTGCATTCGTCATGCTGCTCATGGCAAGTAAAACTTGATAAATCTTATCGGGAATATTATAATCGGGAAAAGAGAACGGCATCATGTCAAAGGAGTTTACAATCTACTAATTCGAAATATATATGTACACCTTTTAGTTGTTTTGTTTAGTTTTTTAATAGGCAAATGAATTAAAACCAACTTTTTTTCAAACAGATTAATTTTTATTTCAGAATTTCGTACATTAGCAAATATGGGAATGGGAAAATAGAGCAAAGGTTTCATCAACTGAGCACTGCCTTCAACTTTAACTAGTACACCGTCTGCAGATTTGAAAAAAATAAATAATCATTTAAAGTCTCGTGTATGTTTTTTTCTTTTTGTCTTATAAATTGTAAAAATGATAAGATGACCTTTTTTTCATTTCAATGAAAGATATCGAATAATACATATGTCCTTACGGAATAATAAAGCAAACATGACGATCATCAATAGGTTTCTGTCTGTATGGATTTTATATACATTTAGTTACTATGAAACTGCTATTCTATTACTCATTTTTATTGCGAATACTGAGAACAAAATGGTAATTATGTGCTATATTCGTTTGGTTATTTAACTGTATCAAATATAGATTTTATTTTGCTCAAGAAAATAGTTTTACTTTCGTGACACCCTCATTTAAATTCGAACTTTTACCATTGCTGTGAAATTAAGAGACAATAATTCTTGTCTTTCATTTTTGCTTATGTACTTTGTCTATATACCATTTTTGGTTTCTTTGTTGAAAGAGTGATTTGTTTTTAAAGTGATTAAGATTACAATGTTGACTGTTGTATCCCAATTTTTGACGTTTTTACATATTATGTCTGTTTGTTTTGCTCACACATTGTTGTCAATATAATGGAATTCAATGCGACTGTCATACAAGTGAGAGGTTTTGCTAGCTACAAAACATGGTTTAATCCACCATTTTCTACATAAGGAAATGCCTGTACCAAGTCAGGAATATGACAGTTGCTTTCCATTCGTTAGATGTATTTGAGCTTTTGATTTTGCCATTTTATAATGGACTTTCCGTTTTGATTTTCCCTTGGAGTTCGGTATTTATGTTATTATACTTTTGACTCAAACAAAAACATATATCATCAGTAAATTGCAAATTTAATGGTGTCTCTTGACGAATGGTGTGATAAAAGTATTTTTGTTCCTCACTGAATCCCTAACATCAACAAAAAATTACACAAAACGCTTTTCATACGTTTACTCTAAAATGTATACAAACATGCAGATTATTACATATTTATAGAATCGTATTCAGATTTTAAAACAGAGAAATTGTCAATTAAGCATTGAAGTATATAAATTATTATCCTCGGCTTAGTATATTTCTAGGAGTTTGATTGCTTAGCGCACGTTGTTACAAAACCCATAGCCCCTGGGTGTTGCTAACCCATATCCCCGGACGTTGCTACCCATTACATCGGGGAATTTCACGCGCGTTTTCCTTAGTTCCATGGTTGTTCCTTATGAAATATCGAATTCTGTAGATTTTCCATGATGTCTGTATAATTAAATACTTAATCCAGTAACGATTTTATCTTATTATATCGATTATTTGCACTCATTTAAGTAAATGCATCACTATGCAGCCACATTGTCAATGAATGGTACTACTGACCTAGCTATGCAAATGACCCACGTTGACGTCACACCGTTTATGATGTAACTCGCACAACATTGCGCGCCAAATTCGACCAATTTCAGTTTCTCTGTCTCTAGTTTAAACACGTCTTATATTTGTCTACCTGCAGGGTTCTACCAAAGGTAGTACCCTACACCCCGTTAAAAATATGTCATATTCCCAAATTTCAATAAAAGATATTTAAAAAATGAAAAAAAACGTTGCTTTCACGTTAAACTTTGTGGTCGAATTTCTCTAAATATCGCCAGATTTAGACTAAGACCGGGGATAAATTCGTTATCTACGTTCATATCCGTAGATATGGATAATTTAACACCCTTCAGTACCCTGTACACCCTTCGGCTGCGCCTCAGGGTGTACTTGAATACTTCAGGGTGTTAAAACATCCATATAGACGAATATGAAAGTAGATAACTTATAATATACTACCAATCAGGTTTCTAAAAATATTCTTCGTTTAAAATGTGTTTGACTTAAATGAACAGCCGAGCGGTCATAATATATTCAAGATTGATCAGACCCAGATAAGAAGGCACACATCAGTTATTATACACAGTTAACGCGAGGGTACCCAAATTGCACCTATTTTGACAGTTTTCTTACCTACGTTTATTTATGACCCAGACAAAATTTCCCATTCTGTGTTTGTTTTGTACATGTATCCTTATTTACTATATAGTTCCACCAATTTAATTTGAATCCATATTAAATCATCGAAAAATGGGTTTGAACCGACCTCCAAACAATCCATGATTCTGTAATATGGAGTACCCAAATTGCATCTATGCTTAGATTTACTTTGTAGACGTCGCATGGCGACGTTTCCGTGGATTTTACTTTTTCAGTGAACACTTCATCTGTTGATACATACTGTGAACGTTTTGTGTATATTCAAATATATTTACATCTGTCGGAAGACGTGCATAATGTCAAATCATGAAAGTATAAATTGTTTAGTCTCTAAGAAAACATGCAGGATTTCCACTGCTATTTTTACTAAATGAGTGCAATTTGGGTACTGTGACATTATAAAAGAGAGGCGAAAGATACCAGATGACAGTCAAACTCATAAGTCGAAAATAAACTGACAACGCCATGGATAAAAAAGAAAAAGACCAACAGACAAACAATAGTACACAAAAAACATTATAGAAAACAAAAGACTGAGCAATATAATATAATGCTTATGATAAAGTGACTAGAGATTATCATGAAAGGTACCAGACTTATAACTTCAAAATATTCACATTTCAAGACCTAGAATAAAAAAAGTTTGAAGACGAAATAAACTTGGTAAATCAAGTTAATTAAAAAAAAACGATCATTGAATATTCAAAAACCATATGTATCTAAATGATATATATCAACACAGTGGGAGAACAAATAAGAAGGAAAACAAGGACAAAGAACAGAATACACACTTGCTAGCCTGATATAGACTCAGCTTCGAGTTATGGAGTGCAGTGTTGGGGGTGATAATAGTTTATCGCTTACTCCTTGTACCTTGTGATGTTTTAGTCCTTCATTCATATGACCTCTTTGCATTAACTTTTATATCGGATAGTAAAGGCACTAGGTCAACTAAATTTGTGGGGTCTTCATGTCCATCTGATAGGGCCAATCTCACATTGACAACATTTCCATGTTTTATTGGTCAACGTTACGTTCTATGCATTTTGTCTGGGTCATAAATAAACGTAGGTAAGAAAACTGTCAAAATAGGTGCAATTTGGGTACCCTCGCGTTAACTGTGTATAATAACTGATGTGTGCCTTCTTATCTGGGTCTGATCAATCTTGAATAGATTATGACCGCTCGGCTGTTTATTTAAGTCAAACACATTTTAAACGAAGAATATTTTTAGAAACCTGATTGGTAGTATATTATAAGTTATCTACTTTCATATCCGTCTATATGGATGTTTTAACACCCTGAAGTATTCAAGTACACCCTGAGGCGCAGCCGAAGGGTGTACAGGGTACTGAAGGGTGTTAAATTATCCATATCTACGGATATGAACGTAGATAACGAATTTATCCCCGGTCTTAGTCTAAATCTGGCGATATTTAGAGAAATTCGACCACAAAGTTTAACGTGAAAGCAACGTTTTTTTTTCATTTTTTAAATATCTTTTATTGAAATTTGGGAATTTGACATATTTTTAACGGGGTGTAGGGTACTACCTTTGGTAGAACCCTGCAGGTAGACAAATATAAGACGTGTTTAAACTAGAGACAGAGAAACTGAAATGGGTCGAATTTGGCGCGCAATGTTGTGCGAGTTACATCATAAACGGTGTGACGTCAACGTGGGTCATTTGCATAGCTAGGTCAGTAGTACCATTCATTGACAATGTGGCTGCATAGTGATGCATTTACTTAAATGAGTGCAAATAATCGATATAATAAGATAAAATCGTTACTGGATTAAGTATTTAATTATACAGACATCATGGAAAATCTACAGAATTCGATATTTCATAAGGAACAACCATGGAACTAAGGAAAACGCGCGTGAAATTCCCCGATGTAATGGGTAGCAACGTCCGGGGATATGGGTTAGCAACACCCAGGGGCTATGGGTTTTGTAACAACGTGCGCTAAGCAATCAAACTCCTAGAAATATACTAAGCCGAGGATAATAATTTATATACTTCAATGCTTAATTGACAATTTCTCTGTTTTAAAATCTGAATACGATTCTATAAATATGTAATAATCTGCATGTTTGTATACATTTTAGAGTAAACGTATGAAAAGCGTTTTGTGTAATTTTTTGTTGATGTTAGGGATTCAGTGAGGAACAAAAATACTTTTATCACACCATTCGTCAAGAGACACCATTAAATTTGCAATTTACTGATGATATATGTTTTTGTTTGAGTCAAAAGTATAATAACATAAATACCGAACTCCAAGGGAAAATCAAAACGGAAAGTCCATTATAAAATGGCAAAATCAAAAGCTCAAATACATCTAACGAATGGAAAGCAACTGTCATATTCCTGACTTGGTACAGGCATTTCCTTATGTAGAAAATGGTGGATTAAACCATGTTTTGTAGCTAGCAAAACCTCTCACTTGTATGACAGTCGCATTGAATTCCATTATATTGACAACAATGTGTGAGCAAAACAAACAGACATAATATGTAAAAACGTCAAAAATTGGGATACAACAGTCAACATTGTAATCTTAATCACTTTAAAAACAAATCACTCTTTCAACAAAGAAACCAAAAATGGTATATAGACAAAGTACATAAGCAAAAATGAAAGACAAGAATTATTGTCTCTTAATTTCACAGCAATGGTAAAAGTTCGAATTTAAATGAGGGTGTCACGAAAGTAAAACTATTTTCTTGAGCAAAATAAAATCTATATTTGATACAGTTAAATAACCAAACGAATATAGCACATAATTACCATTTTGTTCTCAGTATTCGCAATAAAAATGAGTAACAGAATAGCAGTTTCATAGTAACTAAATGTATATAAAATCCATACAGACAGAAACCTATTGATGATCGTCATGTTTGCTTTATTATTCCGTAAGGACATATGTATTATTCGATATCTTTCATTGAAATGAAAAAAAGGTCATCTTATCATTTTTACAATTTATAAGACAAAAAGAAAAAAACATACACGAGACTTTAAATGATTATTTATTTTTTTCAAATCTGCAGACGGTGTACTAGTTAAAGTTGAAGGCAGTGCTCAGTTGATGAAACCTTTTCTCTATTTTCCCATTCCCATATTTGCTAATGTACGAAATTCTGAAATAAAAATTAATCTGTTTGAAAAGTTTGGTTTTAATTCATTTGCCTATTAAAAAACTAAACAAAACAACTAAAAGCTGTACATATATATTTCGAATTAGTAGATTGTAAACGCCTTTGCCATGATGCCGTTCTCTTTTCCCGATTATAATATTCCCGATAAGATTTATCAAGTTTTACTTGCCATGAGCAGCATGACGAATGCAGGAACAGCTTACCCTTCAAGACTAGAAAGGTTCTTCAATAGTTTTGAATGGGTGTTCATTGTAATTGTTATGTCATGAGTATTTCTTTTGGCCATGATGTTGTCTTTTTTTTACTTTGATTGCCCCCTTGGTATCATTTTCTCTCTTCTTTCAATATGCCAACGCAATATGCCGTTTAGATATATACAAATCTACTGAATGATGGTACAGTACATACTAGATATTTAGTTCACTGCAATACACAAAACAATTATCGTCTTTAATAACACGGTTTTCTTTAAGCTGCATTTTTTTGTCTTCATTTCTTTTTGTTAACAAAGTTTGTTAATTATCCAAGCTATAACTGTAATATTGTAATTTGACTACACTTTTATTGGATTTGTAGTTTTTAGGTATTTGTCAAACTTGGCTTTCAAAGATTTGGGTTTAAGCGTTCCTGTGTAAATCCAGAAAAGCGCTTCGGAGTCACGAAAGTTATAAAGTGTAATCCAAACGACAAATATGACCACAAAGACAAGCGAATAGACTGCAGAAAAGGCGATTACATTTTTTTTGTATTCGTTTTTATTTTAAAAGAATAATGCTTTCTGAAGTAAAGATTTTGACTCCTGAATCAAGATACCCCCTTTTATAGCCTGAGATAAACAAGGCAATACACATACCTCCAATTTCCAATTGATTATTTCCATTTGTGTCAATGAGAGTCATTGCTTGGTTGAACATAGTTGACCACTCGGATTTGCTGTATATGAGACCAGGAATATTAGCATTAGCATAAAAAGTAGAAAATTCGTTGTTACTGATGTGACCATTGCGGTTAGCGTCTATCCACCGAAAAGCCAGTTGCACGGATTCAGTTCTTTTTTCAGTTGTTCTCTTATTCACCATCTGGAATGCAAAATTTGAATTAAGAAAAACTCCGTATATTTATATATTTTAGTCTGCATAGCATTGTGTTTTGAATAACCATCATCGGTTCAAGAGCAAACGTCCGCAAAACCAAAGAAAAACAAATAAGGCATGAAAAGAAAAACGCGATCAACTATATGGCATTTTGAAATAGTATTTGTCCTTTGATCTCCAATATAGTTTTACCGTTAAAGCTCATATTCAGAATAAATGCCGTGGGTGAATTCGACTTATCTTTCAATTTTATTAATATTAATTGATACTTTTGACTAAAACGAAAATGATATCCGCATTACAACAAGATATTGTTAAAAAGCACTTCATGACTGGTTGCTGCGTTTACTAAATTAATTGTTTTTTTTTTTTAAATTAAGTAATTTTGACACTATTGCCATACTTTTCGTAACTGCAAGTACCTACCTACCCCTAGAAAAGAATGTCATTGTATTTGACTTGTACGTACAGAAGTAGTTTTTTTAATGGCTTAAGCAACACTTGGTGTGGTTTCTCTTCTTTTGACATCTGGAAACATCCCTGGGAAGGCCAAGCTTACACTCACAACGCAGCACAGAACGATCAATGACTTCATTTTTTTTTAAATATCTTAGTTAATTTCTGTAAAAAGATAAGACTAGTTAACCATTTCCATAAATTACAGCATGACAGACATTTAATAGTTAAAACTAATTTTATTTGAATAAAACTGGCAAAAGTTAATAAAACAATGAATAAAACCATATTATCGAATGTTGGTAGTTGTTTATAGCTTGTTCAAAGTTTGGAAATAAATTACTTTCATATCATTAGAATACAGTTTAGCCTTGGGGAAACGATAAACAATAAATAACGACAAGGAGGCAATCAAAAAACCTGTTTCGAAGTTTTGACAACGACGAGATATTCCTCTGTTCGCTTCATATCTTTTCTGAAACTCGCCGGTGTAATCATGGAATCGACCCACCTGCCACGTATCATGTGTTCAAGTTACAAATCCATCGTCAGCGATTGAAATGGGATAGAAAGGTTACTTTTGAGTTCGACTTATCGACAGCTTATTTTCTAGATGTATGTATAAATAAGCCAAGCGTCAAGGTAGAAAGTCATTTTACTAGGAAAACTAAAATAAGGTTAATGTTATAAATTTAAAACATTTACTTGTGATACAGAACCGCTTCATTCTCAAGTGTCATCATCTAAAAGAGGGACGAAAGATACCAGACGGACAGTCAAACTCATAGATCGAAAACAAACTGACAACGCCATGGCCAAAAATTAAAAAAACAAACAGACAAATAATAGTACAGATGACACAACATAGAAATCTAAAGACGAAGCAACACGAACCCCACCAAAAACTCGGGGCGATCTCAGTAAACAATGGGGTCATGTAAAGACCGATAAGTTAAAATTCCTTCCACCAAGTTCATGAAGTAAAACGTTACTTATATTTAGGAATGTGATAGGGTAAATACATTAAATGTAAATAAGCAAACTTTGAATTAATAGGAATTACACAGTTCTAAAATTGTGCCCCGAATCTTGTGATAACGATAAGCTGTCTATTTCCTTCTCAAGAAGAATAATCGAATCCCTGTTATAATCCCTGTTTGACTCAGGGGTAATATCATAATGTATATAGAGACAACCACACTTAGGAATATCGCAATATTCACTAGATTAGTGTGAATATATTTTTATAGTTTGACAATAAAACGATTGCTTCATGCTTATCGCTATAACCTAACGACTACAAATGAATTAGTAAAGAATTGCTAAGGTTATCTCATGTTCAAATAAACGGATTCGATTAGGTAATTGTGTTTCTTTCTCTGCATGCAGAACGCAAAAGTAAAAATACTGTAAACTTCGAAATATCACAAATATAACAGCCGTTCTTGTGAAATGTTACCTTGTAACCCATCAGACTAGTTACGAGGCTATAAGTCAGAGGTGTAGCACACATTTCCTACGATTGACGTGAATTACATAAAATGTAGTAGATTTGTTCTGGACATTTGAAAGTCACTAGACCAGACTGAATCATAGACGGATGTTGAACGCACAGGGAAATTCAGGTTCATTACCTGTCAATGTCAAATGAATTAACCATGTTTGGTATTTCACCCTTTAAGTCGACTTCATTGTCCATGTTGTCATACAATGTTGTTTGCCTAAGGTTTTTTATGGCAATGAACAAATGTTACCGAATTATTTGAAAGAATGTCAAAAATAGTGTTTATTTCTCTTTTAAAAAAATAATAATAAAAAGTCAAGCTTGTGTTGAAGCTACAGATAGTACAATATATTGAAAACATTATGAAGTTAAAACACATGATTATCTTAACTTAATGGGAACTAAATCAATAAATTTAAAAATAAAGTCTTAGGAGAATGTAAACATTTAAAATTGAGAATGGAAATGGGGAATGTGTCAAAGAGACAACAACCCGACCATAGAGCAGACAACAGCCGAAAGCCACCAATGGGTCCCCAACGCAGCGAGAAACTCCCGCACCCGGAGGCGTCCCTCAGCCGGCCCCCCAACAAATATGTACACCAGCCCAGCGACAACGGACGCCACACCAAACTCAAAACTATACACAAGAAACTAAAATTAAAAATGACACAAGACCAACAAAGGCCAGAGGCCCCCGACCCGGGACAGGCGCAAAAATGCGGCGGGGCCAAACATGCCTCCTGAGACCCTAACCCTCCCCCCACACCCCCAGCCAATGTAGAAAAAACAAACGCACAACAGTACGCACAGCAAAACTCAGTCTAAGAGAAGTCCGAGTCCGATGCCAGAATAGGAAACAAAAGAAAATAAACAAAATGACAACAACACATAAATAACAACAGACTATCTTTTATGAGTTATCACATTAAAAACTTCAATAAAAGAAAAGAAAAGTTGAAGTACGGAACTTATTTTTCTTGAAAACGGAAATGAATTGCATTTCTGTATTGCAACTTGCGAATTATAGTATGAATTTATACCTATTTGAGATCCTAAACTGTCCCCATGATTTATAATCCTGCAAACTACTGAAACGGCAAATGAAAAATATGTCATGCATTTGTTCGACGAAACAAAAAAATAAACGGAAAACCATATTCTTAGGAGGGATAAATATTGACAACCGAAATGAATGGAATTTTGGACTAGTTTAGGGAAAAGAGAGCACATAAAAGGGTAAAGAATCTTAATTTTTCACATGGTGACAAAAGAACATACAAACTAAGCAGCAACAAAAAGAAAGTGTATCAAATAATTTGTTAAGTAATGCTTACCTTTGGTTTCTGAATCCGTTATGAGTGACAGAGGTGAGACTATCTAGGTTTTATACAAAGTGACATGATTATCAAGTTCATCAAACCTTTTAGTTAAAGGTTAATTACTAGAATTATGAATGTAAAAAATGGACAATAATAGTTCTTAAACTGCGGAAATAATCAAAATTACAAGATAAATTCCAATAATAAATAATAATTTATATTATGTTTTCAAATTTAAACAGGTAATTTCGATTAGATAAAGATAATGACTTATAATACCATCTGTGGTTTATGACGAAATTGGTTTCTATTTGTTTACAATGTCGCACCAAAACTTTGTTTAAGGTTACTGTGATACAACCCGCGTATCAGGTTTTTCCTTAAAAAAAACCCGATTTCATGTCATGGGATATTTCATTACATTATTTGGTAATTGTGCTTCTTCCCTCACGCACATGATTCAGGAACAAGACATATGACTTGTTGAAAAGGAGTTAGAGTAATGTATTTTGAAAGGGAGTCAAAATTTCCTATGGAGAGTTACCTGCGAAGCTGGTGTGCTTGTCACCTATGTAGTGGCATAGCGTTGATATGATTTAGCAAACAGTTTCATCTCTTGGCTCGAATAAAATATAATGTAATAAGACCCGATTGGTTATTCGGCAAATGCTTAGCCTCCATGCGCAATTATGTTCGTGTTAATGACAGAAGAATATACAAGTGTCATATTAACCATAATAAACCAAACCTATTGTATTTATTTAACATCAAATCAAAAACGTAAGAAATATAAAGAGGATAGATCTGGATAAAGGGCAAAAATTATATGAGTGGCGCTGGGAAAAAGAGGATTTAAAATGAAGGGTCAGATTTTACCTTTCGAAAGACATTTACGGATCCCTAAAAAGTTGTTCCATCAACCAATGGTAACAGTTTAAAACCATTCTAAATTTGATGTGATAGAACTGATATTCTCGGTTAATGATACTACCAAGTTTGAACAATATGCTTTAATTCTGATCAGTATGAAATAAGCATTTAAGTCAGTAAGAATGTTTGATACATGTTTATTTTTGACTTAATCTTACAGGTAGTTTGGTCTCCCCTTTTATTTTACTTTATCTGACAAGTAGCTAGATCCGTTTTGGTCATATAGCTCTTCACTTGTATGCTCTCATACATTTTGGCTTTCAAATGTTTAGGTTTGAGTATTTTTGGTGAAGGTTATTTCAGAAAATCGCTTCCGACGCACGGAATTAATCAATTTTGTTTTCATTTACTAGCACTGGGTCGTTGTCTATGCTGATGGAGTGCTAGTCCCATAGAGTACCCTTAGCTCACCAGTCAGTGCCTAGGTACTGATATGATTTATAACAAACTTTTCGCAAATTTCCATTAATAAATTAAGAAATTATTAAGAAACTAAGGTTCCAACTCATTCAGACAAAGTTGACTTTACATAAATTTGGCAATTTTTTTTGTCCCTTTTAATGGTATAGTTCTTTATGTGTTTAAGTTTTATACATACCTGGCTTTCAAATGCTTGGGTTTGAGCGTTCCCGATGAAGATAAATCAATAAACGCGCTTCGGAAACACAAATCACTAAAGAGTTATTTTCATTTACACTATTGAAACCTGAAATTTATTTAATAATAAATATCTACACACATTGTTAGCAAATTGTCTTTGTTAATCAAATGAACGGTACCAATGTTACCAAATGCGCATTCCGACAACTAATGTCTCTTCAGTGATGTTCCAAGTCTAAATATTTAAAATTCTTTTTCAGAAATCGCTGATACAACCAAAAATGACAATAAAAATATAGCCAATGTTAAACGTTCAAGGCAGTACTAAAAAGAAAGATGTCCTTTCCTCATTTCTTCGTTCCAGAAGATAAAAAATTTTACAGTATTCCAAAACGAAACAAAAAGACAATCATATTATTGACCGTCTCATAAATTTAGCGATTAATATACTTGACATTGTATTTAGATAATGCATATTTAAAGATTTTTCTTGTGGTATAACACACCGAGGAGTGTCAAGATTGATCAAAAAATCTTTGGGAAATATTGACGCCCCGAGGTGTGTTACAGACCTTCTAAAATTCAAACTGACGGATCCAGGGGGAGGGTTCCGGGGGTTGGAACCCCCCTTTTTTTGGACGATCAATACATTTGAATGGGGACATATAGTTGGACCCCCCCCCCCCTTCCTTTTGCCCTGGGTTGGGAACCCCCCTTTTTAAAATGGCTGGATCCGCCCCTGTTGTTTCATGTATTTGATATGCATTAATCACAAAACTAAAAGGATAAGATGGATGAATTAATAGTTGATCGTTTAACGTCCAGTGGCATATATTATAGATTCATTATTAGGGGGAGTACAATAATTATGATATAATGATGAACATTGGCAATCATACCACAACTTCCTTTTTATAAGAACGTACATGTGTAGATTTTCGTCTTTTACTGTAAAACGACAGTGTCCCCTGGAGTCAAAGCCGAAATCAAACTTGTGTAAATTTCTGAAACATACATTTCATTATTTAACCCAATGTAAAGCAAAACAAATAATACCGTTTTGAGCTATAAAACCAAGGCAACCCTTTATACTAGTCAAAAGTTTCTGGATCGTGAGAGATGCATACGAAACTTCAATTAATTGTTTGTATTTTTCAATCTTTTATTTCCGATAAAGATGAACACAAAATCTATCGGATAAAAACTACCGATTTTTCTATAAGATAAAATTTATCCTTATTGGAGTCAAATTTGTCATATGGATTCATAAAGGACAAAAAAATGTCCTCAGTAACGGAACAAAAAATACACCTATGGTAAAATAATCCGTCATTCTTTTATACAAAGTACTATTGTGAATTATTTTTTCGGATATTAATCTTTTAGACATACATCAAAAACGGTGTCTTTGATATGTAACCATGAACACAATGAAAAGTGAATCTGTGAAAGTGTTCCATGTTTATTCCATTTAAATAAAGACTTGTTATGATAATACAATATATTTAACTATTTTATCAAAAATTTAAATAAAAAAGAATATCTTAAACTCATAAACACAATTTCAAGTTTAAAAAGTTCTTCAATTTAAAATCCTTCTTAAGGAATACGGGATATATTTGCTTGATCTTATACTTGTTTAATTAAAAAAATGCCTTCAAATACATATGTTTATTTGTATTCAATTTTCAACAAAACATGTTTAGCTTATTTTAAATGAAAATAAAGAACAGAGAATAAAAACACTGTTGAAGAGAAAATACATATTCGTGTTAAATTCGCCTCAGTTTAATTTGTTAATTCAAGTTTGACATCTAAAATCTTAATCCGCAATCCACATTTACCCGACAATCTTGTATATTGTATTTTCTCAATTGAATAACCTTACGTGCACGTGACCATCAGAAACGAAGACAAAAACTATATTTGTAATGGTATTTATCAAAACTTAAATGTTTGAATATTTAGTAGAATATGAATTTGCCAAATAAGCGAAGAATTATAATCTTGCATTGTTCAACATTGGAGAAAATTAATGACTCAAGTTGAGCATTAATCATGTTAATACTGATTCAATATTTTATTATAGTCTCACCACATACAAACATAAAATGAGAATCACAGAAATAAACATAAAACAATAAAACATTTGCATTGTATGTACCAATCTTAAAAAGAATAACGAGAGACTTTTAAGACACAATATATTTACTCATTTACATTTAAAATTTTCAGTGTCCACCTGTACTATATGAAAATAAAACATTTTTTCTTTGAGAACTAGGAAATAAAATGCCGTTTCTTTTCAATGAAATATTGTTGATGCTTTTGGCAACTATAGCAGCAAAATTGCCGTTATTAAATAAAAATATAAATTTTTCGCTATCTGATAATTAAAGGTTAAAATGTTCATTAAAATGTTTAGCTTAATGAATCATAATTTGTCTTAATCTACATATAATGGGCATTTTAAAATGACAAGAAGTTCATCTTCAATAGTAGAGCTACAACACATGTCATCTCGTGGACTTCTTTTCTTTCATACTTTCCAGTTTCTATTTTTAGTGGAGCTACCCCACATCTAAATTTTGCAAAAGCACTGTTGTTTTTAATTGGCGGAATATTTTTTAACAAATAACAGTTGGCCAACAGTATATTTTTAAGCCCATTTCGCTCAGTTGAATAGAAATTCCAATTTTAACTGTTCTGTCGTAGAAATGTCATCATGTTATTGTTTGTACGTAGAACATGTATCATTATATTAAAATGTGTCAGTCCCAGCCAAGATTCACTGAATAACCACGAAATGTTTACAGATGATAAATAAATTTTACACAAAAATTCATGAATCTGTATGAACGTTATGTACAATGAAGTTAATTAAGTGTTCACAAGAAAGTAATTATGAATGTAAATTTTATCTAAAGTCGGAACATATATATACACTTTAACCGTGAGATAAAATATAAGCTTTGATGAGCTCTATAACCGACTATCATATAAAAACCGCAATGAATGAACGTTACCCGATTAGAGATGAACGTTTGACAAATGCACGTTATCTGATGTACACAGTTATACACGATTGACGAACGCACGATACACGGTTAAGAATGAATGATTGATGAACGCACGATACACGCACGATACACGCACCATACACGATTAAGAATACACGATGCACGCACGTTACACGGAAAATACACAGAACGATGAATGATGAGCGCACGATTGGTACACGCACGATACACGCACGATACACGCACGCAACACGCACGATACACGATGAACGCACGGAATAATGGTCAGTTTGAATTTTAGAAGGTCTGTATACGACTAGAAAAAACCTAATAATATGCATTATCTGACTTATAAACCGTCAAAAAATATCATTTTCTGCTAGGATTTTCAGGATTTGCATCCTACTTTAGCGACCCCATTAAAGTGAGATATTCTTTTCTGATGCGTTCAGGTTTTAATACGCCCTACGGCTCAGGTATAAAGTAAAAATAAACAAACTCACTAATTAATCTAAATTTGAACTTTAGAAATCATTATCCAGTTACAATAAAAATATAACTGTAACTGCATGAAACAAGACACAAATGAATTATTACTGTGTATGAAAAATACAAGTTTCTGTGTAAGTAATTTATATTATCAACTTAATTTATGAAAGGGGACCAGGCCCGATTTGGTGGTGTAACATCTTACAAAGTCTATCCAAATAATTTTGCAAAGAATTCCGCTCAAGCCGGTGTTAGGCATGTTAGGGGCCGTTATAAACTTGCAGTGAGGTAAGAGACTTTTATTATTTATTTTTGCACCGTGTTGAAGGCTTTGTGACTTTGAGAGTAAGAACAGTAATAAAAGCGTTGTTCCTTCGTTGTTTATGTGTTTTTCGCTATACTAATGCACAGCAAATGTGTCATGGATGAATACCCATATCCTTTGTTTTTCTATAATGCTGTTTTTTTTTTCTTTTTTTCATGATATCATATTATTTTTTCAACATTTATACATGACCAAGTATTATCAAAAATTTTGACATTGCTTGATTGAGAAAAGAGAAGCGAAAGATACCAGAGGGACATTCAAACTCATGAGTCGAAAATAAACTGATAACGCCATGGCTAAACAAGAAAAAGACCAACAGACAAATAATAGTACACAAAACACAACATAGAAAACTAAAGACTGAGCAACACGAACCCAACCAAAAACAGGGGGTGATCTCAGGTGCTCCGGAAGGGTAAGCAGATCCTTCCCCACATGTGGCACCCGTCGTGTTGCTCATGTTAGTACAAACCCGGTAATAAGTCTAATTCGGTAGGTCACATTCGGGAAAAAGGGGACGGGATTGTAGTAACGACATTAGGAACATATCCGGTATCATCTGTGAAACGGATATTCTATTTTCGTGTGTTTTGTGTCATTATTCGGTCTTTTTTTGTAATGATTCAGGAAACCATGACAAACTAATTAATGTACATGTTTGAACACTTAATTAAATCCAAACTTTACTCAAATTGTAATTCATTTAGTAGTGCCTCTATTGTGGCTTTATCTTAAGGTCAAAGAGACTACTTGTATTACTTGTCGCATCGAATAGTATTTTGTGTCATATCATTGGGCTTTGGTTTCATTTTCTTTTTTTTTTCTTCATATGTTTGTTCGTTGTTATATTGTTATCATAAAAATAAAGAAAAAATCGTAAGATTGCCATTAAAACAACTATCCATAACAATTTAAATTACATGGAAGTAAGGAATTATAGGTCACCGTACGGCCTACAATAATGAGAAAAAAACCCATACCGTATAGTCAGCTATAAAAGACACCGAGAAGAAAATTTGAAAAAAAATAAACCAGAAAACTAACGGCCTAGTTTATAACAATTCAATTTATGGAATACTAATATCACAAACAGAAAGCAACGACAGCCTTACAGGCTACCGACTTGGGACAGACAGATAAAGAATGTGGCGGAGTTAAACATGTTCGTGATCACTCAACCCTCCTCTAACATGGAACAATAGTGTAACAGCACTACATAAGAAAACTGTAAAAATCAGTTGTAAATGGCTCAACTCTTTAGATCTGTACGCAGCACACACAAAAAATATCAAAGGTGAGGGTTGGGTTTTCTTCAATTCAAAAAATATAAAATCACCAATTAACAAGGAGATCAACCAATTGAGATACTTCAGAGAATATTCCTGTTAGTTAAGTTACGAATTGTATCAATTAACCTTACTGTATAAGGTATCATTTAATTAAAAAATTCAGAAGACAGATAAATACTTACAAATTTGTTTTGCAATTTTGCAATAATATCAAAGCTTTTGATTTTCCGCACTCTACACTACTAATTTCCTTGCTCAATTGATAGATCAACTTATCTGTTCATCGAACAGGTCCTTTTTGCTAGGTCTTGGTGAATCTTACTTTTGATTCCAACCGCAAATCATCCAAAAACAATATCATCAAAATGCAAGACCTAGCGATATTTGTTGAGTTTGGTTGATTGGAATTCAACCTACCGTCGGTATTCCAATGGGTGCTAACTGTGCTACCCTGCTGTCCAAATTGTCTCTGCATTTTCTGAAGCAAAATTCATACAAACTTATAACGAACAAAAAAATATGAAGTATATTGCAAAGTTCTACTATTTCACATTCAGATAAATTGATGATGTCCTGTCACCTTATAATCAAATTTCAGTGAGAGCTGGAATCTGAAACTCTGAAACGATTCCTTAATATTGGCACAAATGGACAAATTCAATCTCCCATTTTAGCAGTAATGAAATTAACGGTACCAATTTTACTGCAGCCGATGCGCAGTTATACAATTTATGTCACTTCAGTGATGCTTGATATTTGAAAGTCCAAAATCTTAAACAGTGTTAAACATAAGTCGAATAACTGACCAAACCAAATTTTAGCAAGAGTAAAACCAAACAAGAAATCAAAGCTAAGCACGAGTAACATACCCTTTTCCCCATCGTATTGCTCATTTATGTTCACTCTATACGGAATTTATCAACATCTGTTTGCTTCTTACACCAAAAATGCGCCGACAGATTAATGACACAAGTGTTTGCTTTGTTACATCTTCAAATACTAGAATAGTCGTGTGATCTGCAATTGTACCGATTGTTTCCTATTCCAGACTATGACATATTGACTTATTGTGGATTCGCCTGGGGGGTGATGCATCCATAGAAGGAGACGTTCATCCTGTCAACGAATTAGGTTTCATTGATTTTGGAGTTTATGCTGTTCTCTGAGTTTTTGTTTTATACCTTGATTTTTATCTGTGTAATCGATTTATGATTTTTGAACATCGGTAAATAACTGGTGCCTAAATCTATTTACAAAATATAGTTGACCTATTAGCTATACTATAGGACAAACGGACCTAATAATGTTAACGTAATGATGACCAATAAAAAATGGAAATTTGTCAAAGTGAGATTGATCCTATCAGATGGGCATGTACATCTTAGAATATCAAGAATACCCAATAGACTTGATCCAATACGTATATTATCTGACAAACGGATCGATTCAGGAAAATTTAACGTTGACCAATAAACTATGAAAATGTCAGATGAACCCTTCCAGACGGAATATATACACCTTACAATTGTTCAATACACAAAATATAGTTGACCAATTGCTTATTGTATCTTATAAACGGACGTAATCACGAAAACTTAACATTGACAAGTGATCATAAGAATGAATTAAAGGAAAAAGAACCCTATCAGCACACATTCATACCTAAATATTATTATATATACCTTAGAATAGTTAAGCTATGGCTTATATTATTAAATAAACGGAACTCCTCACGAAAGGGTTGATCAATGAACCACAAAAACGAGGTTAAAGTCAAATCAGATGGACATGAAGAACCTACAAATTTGGTTGACCTAATGCCTATAGTATCCGATAATTCGACATAAAAACGAAAGCAAAGAGGTCAGTTAATCCTGGTATCTATGATGAGTTTATTTGCAACCACTGGGTCGATGCCACTGCTGGTGGAGATTTATTTCCCCGAGGGTATCACCAGCCCAGTAGTCAGCACTTCTGTGTTGACTTGAGTTACCATTGATATGTTCATAATTATAAATTAACTGTTAACAAAATTTTAAATTTTTGAAATACTAAGGCTTTTTTAACTCAAAAAATTGATTACCGTAGCTGTATTTGGCAAAACTTTTAGGACTTTTCGGTCTTCAATGCTCTTCAACTTCGTTCTTTATTTGGCCTTTTTAACATTTTTTTATTCGAGCGTCACTGATGAGTCTTTTGTAGACGAAACGCGCGTCTGGCGTATATATAAAATTTTAATCCTGGTATCTATGATGAGTTTATTTGCAACCACTGGGTCGATGCCACTGCTGGTGGAGATTTATTTCCCCGAGGGTATCACCAGCCCAGTAGTCAGCACTTCTGTGTTGACTTGAGTTACCATTGATATGTTCATAATTATAAATTAACTGTTAACAAAATTTTAAATTTTTGAAATACTAAGGCTTTTTTACCTCAAAAAATTGATTACCTTAGCTGTATTTGGCAAAACTTTTAGGACTTTTCGGTCTTCAATGCTCTTCAACTTCGTTCTTTATTTGGCCTTTTTAACATTTTTTTATTCGAGCGTCACTGATGAGTCTTTTGTAGACGAAACGCGCGTCTGGCGTATATATAAAATTTTAATCCTGGTATCTATGATGAGTTATTTGAATGAAGGATTAATAAATCGCAAGGTACAAGGAGTTAGCGATAAACTATTATCACCCCAACAATGTTCCCCATAACTTGAAGCTGAGTCTATATCAGGCTGAAAAGTGTGTATTTTGTTCTTTGTCTTTGTGTTTCTTCTTCTTTGTTCTTGCACTTGGTTGATATATATTATTTAGATTGTTATCTGATCTTTTCGATATGGTTTTTCAATATTCAATGACCGTTTTTTTTATTATAGATACAAGAAGATGTCGTATGAGTGCCAATGAGACAACTCTCCATCCAAGTCACAATTTGTAAAAGTAAACCATTATAGGTCAAAGTACGGCCTTCAACACGGAGCCTTGGCTCACACCAAACAGCAAGCTTTACCAAGTTCATTAACTTTGATTTACCAAGTTTATTTCGTCTTCAAACTTTTTTAATTCTAGGTCATGAACTGTGAATATTTTGAAGATGCACTAAGTTATAAGTCTGGTACCTTTCATGATTACCTCTAGTCATTTTATCATGACCATTATAATGTCACAGTACCCAAATTGCACCGAGTACCCGAATTGCACCCATTTATCAAAAATAGCAGTGAAAAAATCAATTTATATTTTTATGATTTGACATTATGCACGTCTTTCAACATAGGTAAATATATTTGAGTATACACAAAACGTTCACAGTATGTATCAACAGATGAAGTGTTTACTGAAAAAAGTAACATCCACGGAAACGTCGCCATGCCACGTCTACAAAAAGTAAACTTTTAAATATGAGCAGGTAGAATATGTTACCGGCATTCATTTCTTTGAAAATGAATAGTAGGCATGGACTATTGTCAAATTGTTTTAAATATTTGAAAAAATAAAACAAAACATCAGTTATTCGATTGTTACGGATGTGAGTCTAAGCATGGATGCAATTTGAGTATTTCTTATTACTGAATCATGGATCGTTTGGAGGTCAGTTCAAAGCCATTTTTCGATGATTAAATATGGATTCAAATTAAATTGGTGGAACTATATAGGAAATAAGGATATATCTAAAAAATAAACAAGGAATGGAAAATTTTGTCTGGGTCATAAATAACGTAGGTAAAAAAAAAACTGTCAAAATAGGTGCAATTTGGGTACTCTCACGTTAACTGTGTATAATAACTGATTTATGTCTTCTTATTTGGATGTGTTCAATCTTGAATAGATTATGATCGCTCGGTTGTTTTTTTTTTTTTTTTAAGTCAAACAAATTTGATACGAACAACATTTTTAGAAACCTGACTGGTAGTATACTAATTTGTATACTTAAATGCTTAATTGACAATTTCTCTGTTTCAAAATCTTAATATGATGCTATAAAAATATAATAATCTGCATGTTTGTATACTAAATGCAATGTTACATGGTTTGCGATACATTCAAGAGTAAACGTCTAAAAGGCATTTTGTGTTCATGTGTTTTCTTGTTGATGTTTGGGATTCAATGAGAAAAGAAAATACTTTAATCACACCATTCGCCAAGAGACACTATTAAATTTACAGTTTACTGATGATATATGTTTTTGTTTGAATCAAAAGTATTGTCTCTTAATTTCACTGTAATTGTCAAAGTTCGAACTCAAATGAGGATGTCATAAAAGTAAAACTATTTTCTTGATCGTGAGCAAAAGAAAATCTATATATGATACAGGTAAATAACCAAACGAATAGAGCGCAGACTTGCTGTTTTTCTCAGTATTTGTAATAAAAATGACTGAAGTAAAAGAATAGCAGTTTCATAGTAACTAAGTGTTTATAAATTCATACAGACATAAATCTATTGATGATCGTCATTTTTGCTTTATAATTCTTTAAGGACAAAAGTGTTATTCGATATTTTTCATTGAAATGAAAAATGTCATCTTATCATTTTTACAATCTATAAAGTAAACAGAAAAAATGTACATGAGACTTTTAATGATTATTTATTTTTTTTCAAATCTGAAAATGATGTATTGGTTAAAGTTGAAGGCAGTGCTCAATCGATGAAAACTTTTCTCTATTTTCCCATTCCCATATTTGCTTATCTACGGAATTCTGAAATAAAAACAACTGATGTTAATTATCTGTTTGATTTTCATTTATTTACAATTAAAAAACTAAACAAAACACCTAAACGCTAGAGTTGTCACTTGTTTAGACGTACTTATCAAATAATTATTTCTGTGACTGCATCTAACGATCCTTTACGACAGATAATTCAGTTAATCTGCAATTAATTCCATCTTCATGCCTAATATATCATGTACTGTGTTACAACTCTAGATTCTACTGACGAGGAAAGGTAACACTGGGCCACCGAAAGCTGAATTTTTAGTTCAGTCTAGGTGGCCGAATTGTCTAGAGCGCTGGACACAGTGCAGGCGGTGTTGTCACGATATCCTAATAGCATGAGTTCGAATCCCGGCGAGGGAAGAACAAAAATTTGATTCCGCAAATTTGCAGATTTAACATTGTTGTGCTGATATTTAGAGTAATCATATATATATATATATATATATATATATATATAAAAGTCTAAATTGAAAACAATGTTCAAACCTATGATTGCGTTGGATAAAAACCGCAATTTTTATACGTGTGCATGTAAAACAAATTTCTTGGTAGAGGGGTCTAAATACAGCACAAACAACAATTTCCAAAAGACCGAAAAAAGTGAAAAAGTCTATTTTAACAAAACGCATTTGACTAACAGGTCGAACAACTGATGTTCTTAAACCCTGCTGACTGCCATTGGCGATTGCCAAATAAATTGATCACCAAATCTAACAAAATTGATCTTAATATTAATCTAATACCAAACAGAAAACAATAAACTTGTGGAAAAGATGGTATACCAAAAACATGAGGTGCAAAAATTTGTACACCATATCCGGATTTCGACAATTAATGTCTCTTCAGTGATGTTAGGGATCGAAACGGTATTTGGAAGGCCATATAATTTACCTCAATTTAGGAAAGACTCTTGAATTTTAAAGAGTCGAAATAGGATGAACGGATCATATAAACCCGAAGGAAAATATAATACAAGCCCAAACGAAAAAATATATAAAAGTCTCAATTGAAAACAACGTTCAAACCTATGATTGCGTTGGATAAAAACCGCAATTTTTATACATGTGCATGTAAAACAAATTTCTTGGTAGAGGGGTCTGAATACAGCACAAACAACAATTTCCAAAAGACCGAAAAAAGTGAAAAAGTCTATTTTAACAAAACGCATTTGACTAACAGGTCGAACAACTGATGTTCTTAAACCCTGCAAAAGTACTGTCTCTTAATTTCACTGTAATTGTAAAAGTTCGAACTCAAATGAGGATGTCATAAAAGTAAAACTATTTTCTTGATCGTGAGCAAAAGAAAATCTATATATGATACAGGTAAATAACCAAACGAATAGAGCGCAGACTTGCTGTTTTTCTCAGTATTTGTAATAAAAATGACTGAAGTAAAAGAATAGCAGTTTCATAGTAACTAAGTGTTTATAAATTCATACAGACATAAATCTATTGATGATCGTCATTTTTGCTTTATAATTCTTTAAGGACAAAAGTGTTATTCGATATTTTTCATTGAAATGAAAAATGTCATCTTATCATTTTTACAATCTATAAAGTAAACAGAAAAAATGTACATGAGACTTTTAATGATTATTTATTTTTTTTCAAATCTGAAAATGATGTATTGGTTAAAGTTGAAGGCAGTGCTCAATCGATGAAAACTTTTCTCTATTTTCCCATTCCCATATTTGCTTATCTACGGAATTCTGAAATAAAAACAACTGATGTTAATTATCTGTTTGATTTTCATTTATTTACAATTAAAAAACTAAACAAAACACCTAAACGCTAGAGTTGTCACTTGTTTAGACGTACTTATCAAATAATTATTTCTGTGACTGCATCTAACGATCCTTTACGACAGATAATTCAGTTAATCTGCAATTAATTCCATCTTCATGCCTAATATATCATGTACTGTGTTACAACTCTAGATTCTACTGACGAGGAAAGGTAACACTGGGCCACCGAAAGCTGAATTTTTAGTTCAGTCTAGGTGGCCGAATTGTCTAGAGCGCTGGACACAGTGCAGGCGGTGTTGTCACGATATCCCAATAGCATGAGTTCGAATCCCGGCGAGGGAAGAACAAAAATTTGATTCCGCAAATTTGCAGATTTAACATTGTTGTGCTGATATTTAGAGTAATCATATATATATATATATATATATATATATATAAAAGTCTAAATTGAAAACAATGTTCAAACCTATGATTGCGTTGGATAAAAACCGCAATTTTTATACGTGTGCATGTAAAACAAATTTCTTGGTAGAGGGGTCTAAATACAGCACAAACAACAATTTCCAAAAGACCGAAAAAAGTGAAAAAGTCTATTTGAACAAAACGCATTTGACTAACAGGTCGAACAACTGATGTTCTTAAACCCTGCTGACTGCCATTGGCGATTGCCAAATAAATTGATCACCAAATCTAACAAAATTGATCTTAATATTAATCTAATACCAAACAGAAAACAATAAACTTGTGGAAAAGATGGTATACCAAAAACATGAGGTGCAAAAATTTGTACACCATATCCGGATTTCGACAATTAATGTCTCTTCAGTGATGTTAGGGATCGAAACGGTATTTGGAAGGCCATATAATTTACCTCAATTTAGGAAAGATTCTTGAATTTTAAAGTGTCGAAATAGGATGAACGGATCATATAAACCCGAAGGAAAATATAATACAAGCCCAAACGAAAAAAATATATAAAAGTCTCAATTGAAAACAACGTTCAAACCTATGATTGCGTTGGATAAAAACCGCAATTTTTATACATGTGCATGTAAAACAAATTTCTTGGTAGAGGGGTCTAAATACAGCACAAAAAACAATTTCCAAAAGACCGAAAAAAGTGAAAAAGTCTATTTTAACAAAACGCATTTGACTAACAGGTCGAACAACTGATGTTCTTAAACCCTGCAAAAGTACTGTCTCTTAATTTCACTGTAATTGTAAAAGTTCGAACTCAAATGAGGATGTCATAAAAGTAAAACTATTTTCTTGATCGTGAGCAAAAGAAAATCTATATATGATACAGGTAAATTACCAAACGAATAGAGCGCAGACTTGCTGTTTTTCTCAGTATTTGTAATAAAAATGACTGAAGTAAAAGAATAGCAGTTTCATAGTAACTAAGTGTTTATAAATTCATACAGACATAAATCTATTGATGATCGTCATTTTTGCTTTATAATTCTTTAAGGACAAAAGTGTTATTCGATATTTTTCATTGAAATGAAAAATGTCATCTTATCATTTTTACAATCTATAAAGTAAACAGAAAAAATGTACATGAGACTTTTAATGATTATTTATTTTTTTTCAAATCTGAAAATGATGTATTGGTTAAAGTTGAAGGCAGTGCTCAATCGATGAAAACTTTTCTCTATTTTCCCATTCCCATATTTGCTTATCTACGGAATTCTGAAATAAAAGCAACTGATGTTAATTATCTGTTTGATTTTCATTTATTTACAATTAAAAAACTAAACAAAACACCTAAACGCTAGAGTTGTCACTTGTTTAGACGTACTTATCAAATAATTATTTCTGTGACTGCATCTAACGATCCTTTACGACAGATAATTCAGTTAATCTGCAATTAATTCCATCTTCATGCCTAATATATCATGTACTGTGTTACAACTCTAGATTCTACTGACGAGGAAAGGTAACACTGGGCCACCGAAAGCTGAATTTTTAGTTCAGTCTAGGTGGCCGAATTGTCTAGAGCGCTGGACACAGTGCAGGCGGTGTTGTCACGATATCCCAATAGCATGAGTTCGAATCCCGGCGAGGGAAGAACAAAAATTTGATTCCGCAAATTTGCAGATTTAACATTGTTGTGCTGATATTTAGAGTAATCATATATATATATATATATATATATATATAAAAGTCTAAATTGAAAACAATGTTCAAACCTATGATTGCGTTGGATAAAAACCGCAATTTTTATACGTGTGCATGTAAAACAAATTTCTTGGTAGAGGGGTCTAAATACAGCACGAACAACAATTTCCAAAAGACCGAAAAAAGTGAAAAAGTCTATTTGAACAAAACGCATTTGACTAACAGGTCGAACAACTGATGTTCTTACACCCTGCTGACTGCCATTGGCGATTGCCAAATAAATTGATCACCAAATCTAACAAAATTGATCTTAATATTAATCTAATACCAAACAGAAAACAATAAACTTGTGGAAAAGATGGTATACCAAAAACATGAGGTGCAAAAATTTGTACACCATATCCGGATTTCGACAATTAATGTCTCTTCAGTGATGTTAGGGATCGAAACGGTATTTGGAAGGCCATATAATTTACCTCAATTTAGGAAAGACTCTTGAATTTTAAAGAGTCGAAATAGGATGAACGGATCATATAAACCCGAAGGAAAATATAATACAAGCCCAAACGAAAAAATATATAAAAGTCTCAATTGAAAACAACGTTCAAACCTATGATTGCGTTGGATAAAAACCGCAATTTTTATACATGTGCATGTAAAACAAATTTCTTGGTAGAGGGGTCTAAATACAGCACAAACAACAATTTCCAAAAGACCGAAAAAAGTGAAAAAGTCTATTTTAACAAAACGCATTTGACTAACAGGTCGAACAACTGATGTTCTTAAACCCTGCTGACTGCCATTGGCGATTGCCAAATAAATTGATCACCAAATCTAACAAAATGGATCTTAATATTAATCTAATACCAAACAGAAAACAATAAACTTGTGGAAAAGATGGTATACCACAAACATGAGGTACAAAAATTTGTACACCATATCCGGATTTCGACAATTAATGTCTCTTCAGTGATGTTAGGGATCGAAACGGTATTTGGAAGGCCATATAATTTACCTCAATTTAGGAAAGACTCTTGAATTTTAAAGAGTCGAAATAGGATGAACGGATCATATAAACCCGAAGGAAAATATAATACAAGCCCAAACGAAAAAATATATAAAAGTCTAAATTGAAAACAACGTTCAAACCTATGATTGCGTTGGATGAAAACCGCAATTTTTATACGTGTGCGTGCAAAACTAATTTCTTGGTAGAGGGGTCATAATACAGCACAAACAACATTTTCCAAAAGACCCAAAAAGTGAAAAAGTATATTTTAACAAAACGCATTTGACTAGCAGGTCGAACAACTGATGTTCTTAAACCCTGCTGACTGCCATGGCGATTGCCAAATAAACGGATCACCTGATGTAACAAAATGAATTTTAATTATTAATTTAATACCAAACAGAAAAACAATAAACTTGCGGAAAAGATGGTATACCGCAAACATCTGGTGCAAAAATTTGTACACCATATCCGGATTTCGACAATAAATGTCTCTTCAGTGATGTTAGGAATCGAAACGGTATTTTGAAGGCGATATAATTTACCTCAATTTAGGATAGACTCTTGAATATATATATAAATATATATATATATTTCTCTAATTCTATTGAAATTCATCCCTTTCCGAACCCATTGTATAAAAAAATTTAATCAACGTGTGGTTGCCAGTGATCTCAGAAGATGATTGGATGAGTTTAAGGGTCATAACCTTTCTCAGCTCACTGGATGCATCAAAATATGCTAACAGGTGTTAATGAAATTGACAACTTTATGGAAAGTGGAAGGCACTCGAAGGGGATTTTAGTCCAGCAAAAAAGGAAAATTTATTTTTAATCATTAGAGAAACAGATTCTTACATAGTTACTCGTGGATTATAGGATTTATCCAATCTCGATAGTTAAATTATAAATTTTAAAGTCCTAGCCGAGGCTCGGACTTTAAAATTGATAATTTAACTATCTCGATTGGATAAATCCGATAATCCACTGGTATCAATGTAAGAATCTATATATATTGAATTACTAAACATTTTACTCCTTAGCTATGATCCTGTAATATTTTCCTAATTATAATATACCGGGATACGATATATCAACGAAGTTTTACTTGCCGCGAGCAACATGACAAATGCAGGAACAGCTTACCCTTTAACAGTACAAAGGTTCCCGAATAGTTTTAAATGGGTGTTCATTGTTTATTATGTCAAGAGGATTTTTTTTGTTTTGGTCTTGATGTTGTCTTTTTTTTACTTCGATTGTCCCATAGGTATTATTACCTCTCTACAAAAAATAGAATGATGGTACAGTACATACTAGATGTTTAGTTCACTTCAATACACAAATAAAGGCACCAGTAGTTTACCGCTGTTCAATAGTCATAATTCGATTAAGCAAAAACAAATCCGGGTAACAAACTAAAACCGAGGGAAACACATCAACTATAAGAGGAAAACAACGGAACAACAGAAACACTGAACTACAACAAAAGCAAACCCCAACTTACATAGAAACGGACTGTCATATTCCTGACTTGGTACAGGACATTTTAAGAAAAAATGGTGGGTTGTGCCTGGATTTATGGCACAAAACATTTACCGTGACGTCATCAACGTCATGATTTACTCCTTAAAAAATTGAATTTATAATTTCATTATAAGGAATGACTGTAATATTTTTCTGTCTATTCGAAATAACCTCAAAATGTGATGCAGACTTTTGAATAACATACTCCGCGGGTTTTTTTTATCTTATTTCTTCATAGAAAGAAAAAATAGTACAGTCATTCCATAAATAGTTGTGTTTAACCCGATTGGTACAACATTTAAAATTTTCTCCATTTTGTAACTGATTGTGGTCTCCCAACTGTTTAATCGAGTGTCACTGATTTATCCTATGTCTTACCAAACGCTCATCTGGCGTATTTGGCGAACATTTTATCTACGTTAGACAAACGCTAGATATACGCTAACATACGTTACTTGAACGCCCGATAAACGCTTATGTACTCTTCTCGTACTCCCTAAGCACGCTTAAAGCTCGTTGTGCAAACGATACAATGGACGCATTCAACTTGTCAATCATATCTGTATCGTGTGCACAGCGAGCTTTAAGCGTGTTTAGGGCGTACGAGAAGCGTACATAAGCGTTTATCGGGCGTTCAAGTAACGTATATTGGTGTATGTCTGACGTTTGTCTAACGTAGATGAAATGCACGCCACGAAGGAAAAATGTCCCTTGAACGTATGTGAGACGCGTCCCGGTCGTACCTGGGACGATTATCCGTGCTTTCAGCGTGTCTGGGACGTGTAATTATGGGGTGTATGTACTATTTTCGGATACACATTGTCTTGTGTTCCCGCGTTTTTCATAACAATTCATTTCGAAATGCCACCAAAAAGAAGAGGCAGGGGTAAATCAGTTCGTGGACGTGGTCTGGGACGTGGGATGAAGAGAACGTCGGGAACAAAAAAGAGAGTGCAAGAAGAGAATACTGGGAACCAGATTCAAGAAGTCAGTCTACCAAGTCTTCCAAGTTCAACCTGGACTATCCATATTTCATCCATTTATGCCTTATGTTGCAAGCTTTCTGTCCGTCACATGTGAGATGTCCTTGACCTCAATTTCATGGTTGAATGACTTTGTTTACTCTGCGACCAGAGTTCGTGATTAGGTCAGTTTCTCAGTACATTGTACATAGAATACATAGAGTTATGATAATTGGTTTATAGACTCCTCAGTTGGTGCCCATGCCAGTCTAACATATGTCACTAAAGCTTGACCTTGTTTTCATGTCCAGTAATCAATTAAGAATTTAATATTCCGATATGCCAGTAAGCAGGCGAGACATTTTAGCGTGTCTACTCTTGTGTAGAATTTGCACTGTAGACTTTCTTTTTTTACCAAAAATCGCAATATTGATGTGTATGAAGTCATACTGTTCCTGTGTACATGGGTGAATTAAGAAGCACGAAAGAATGTTTTCAATTATAACCAAGATAAGTGAGTGTAAACATAACTTATTAAACCATTTTACAGATGTGATCAATTTATTTTTCAATTATTATTCATGTCTCATATCATTCTGTCCTGCCAGGCAACTGATCCAGCAGGCGTGTTTATACAGTGCTTGATAAGGTTCCTCTGCATTTTAACTCTTTTACTGTCAACATTAGCGTCTGTAACATTATGGGTATCCTGCAGATTCGGTCCCCGCTTCCAAGCTCCTGGAATTAAATTCCTGTTGATGGGGTGTTCACAATCTAGTTGTTGGTACTGAAGCCCAGGATAGCGAATTCTCATCAGATTGTGTAGAATAACACATGTCTTCACTATCAGACGAACTGTTGATGAGGAATGACCCATAGTTGAGAGGAGAATTCTAAATCTGTTGGCCAAAATACCAAACGCGTACTCCACAACACGCCTTGATCTCGATAGCCTATAACTGAATATACGTTCTTCTCTGTCCATTGTCCTATGAGAGTAGGTTTCATCACCGTCGTTCTTAGGGCAGATGCGTCATCTCCAATGAAATAGTAGGGAACGTCTTCGGTATGATTTGGAAGAAGCTCGGCATCGGGGAAGCCTATGCTTCCATCTTCTGCTGCTTCTCTTAATTCGGAATCATTATACATCTGAGCATCAGAACAGGCACCGTTTCCTATAATATAGGTATAATTTGAAATTATCTCAAAAAGTTTCATATATGAAGAAATATAAAATCTCATGATAACTTTTTACAAATGTATATATGTAAATTCTTGAGTGACTTAGATGTATGCTTAAATAAATGTCATCAAAGATACCGAGGTTGACTGTTTTTGACACGAATGACACATGTTTCGACTCTTGAGGTTTCGTCAGATTCGTTCACAATATATATATATATATATATATATACACGAGGATATGTTGCTTCGTTTGTGCTGCTATTTGATTTCCCTTTGTTTTATGAATTGGACGATTTGCTTATTCACGAAGTTGTTATATTAGAATCGGAAACAGTTTTACAAGCAATAAAATTTGTAATTTTTTTCTAACGTTTTAAAGGACTTTTACATAAAATTATATAAATATCTTACCTCCAACATCTGCCCATATAAACTTGTAATCGCCATCAACCAAAGCTAGCATGACTATGTAGAAGAATCCTTTATACTAGTAGTTGTTGTATAATGAACCTGAACGAGCCGGTTTCTTTACGGCAATATGCTTTTGATCCAATGCTCCACAGCAATGTGGAAATTGCCATCTGCACATAAATTGATCAGCAATTGCTTTCCATTCCTCTGGACCATTTGGAGGAGTCATGACCTCATCTGTTTATTCTTCAATAATTGCACTGCATACTTCCCTGACAACTACAGACAAGGTATTACCAGGAACTCTCCAGGAAAATTTCATATCGGCATATGTCGATCCAGCAGCAAGATGGCTAACAGTTGCAGCTAGTTTTAACCCAGGCTCTAGCGGTTCTCTTTGAATATACAAAACGGAACTGTTAAACTTAGAATTATAATTATTTACAATCAATGTGTAATACCATTTTATTGATTTTACTTTTCTAGATTCAATATTGTGTACTTGGTCACTTACAGATTGCAATTGCTTATTGATAGTTTAAGGACGTGACTCGAATATCAGACAGTCGGACGCTACTATTGCGTACTGATTATTTTACTGTATTCGTAATTACAGAAAACGGAAAGTTTTTAAGCCATAACAAAAAAACCTACCGAAACCATGTATATTGTTTAGAAACCCGTTGCTTGATCTTCTTAAGAATTTCGTACATTTCTGCGGGCATTCTCATAAAATTCATGAAACTGCTCTGATCTTGTTGTCTAAGTTCAATTAATAGTTGGTCATACAATCCGAACTGCTTTATCCTTCATACCCACGGCTGCTGCCATAGACGTCTTCGCTGAAGTCTTCGGCATGTTCTAATGCCTTGTAAGTATTGGTGCATGTTAAGGTGAATTCGGTCTACATGCTGTAGAGCCATGGCTAGAGGATATACCCTCCAGACTCTCTCCAGGCAATCCATTATAGCAAGTGCCATACTGAACACTGCCCAAGCTTTTATACCATTTTATACATGCACTTGAATATGCAAATTCACGGACATATGCCACTATAAATGTCAGAGCAAGTTTCGTTGAATGTCAGAATACGTTTTTGATACGCCACGGGTGCGTTTTGTACGATCACGGAGCGCTGTAACAACGCTACGCGTATGTGACAAACACGCCCCGCATACGTCCAAGTAAAAGTCGAACGATCTTGAGGCGTAAACAACGTGCCCTAAACGTATCTCAAACTTATATGTAGGGTTTTTTCAACGCGCTTGTAACGTGTGTATAACGTGTGTGTAGCGAACAGGTATACGCTTGACAAACGCTAGACCTAGATGAAAATGTTTTATGCTGCATAAAAATTTCCTGGAGTTGTAGCGTTTACCAAGCGTATACCTTTGAATTTCGACGTACTCGAAACTTATGCAACGCGTTTCTAACGATTGCTTAGCGTTCATCTTGCGTGCCCTTGCGTGCACCTAACGTATACGGGCAACTTTCTCTGGTGCACGTCGGTCTATACACCAATGTGTGACGCCGGCAAAGACTTATCAGTGACACTCGATTAAACAGTTGGAAGACCACAATCAGTTACAAAATGGAGGAAAATTTTAAATGTTGTACCAAATCGGACTAAGCACACCTATTTAAGGAATGACTGTAATATTTTTTCTGTCTGAAGAAATAAAATATAATTGTAGTGCACACTGAATAACTCGCGTAGCGGGTTATTCAAAAGTCTGCACCACATTTTGAGGTTATTTCGAATAGACAGAAAAATATTACAGTCATTCCTTATAATTTAATTCTAAATTAAATTTTTAAGGAGTAAATCATGACGTTGATGACGTCACGGTCAAATGATAAAACTATGTCTATGAGTTGATAAATAAAAAACTTTCAGCCAACCAGAAGACGTGTTACATCCAAAATTAAATTATATATAAATATATAAATCTTTTATTCCTAAACGTGTCACTCTAAGGTATAAATATGTTTTGAATTTGCATATCAGGTTCATTATAAAACTTATTTACCCGACTTTGTGTAGGGCTTTACAATGTTCGTGATACATAACCATATTATTACCAAACATCTTTACATTGCTGGTTTACTATTTGTATGTGTTTTGTTTCTTTATTCGCCTTGTCTCTCTTTTGTAAGTGGTTAAGGAATTTATGAAAATCACGCTAATATGCATGTTTCTGAACTTAATTGAATTATTCATTTCTTTACTTAATTTTAAATCCATATAGAGATGCCTTTATTGTAGGTTTACCTGTGTTATTTGTTGCATCGAATAGTATTAATGTGTCATATTTCTACTTTGTATGTTTTTTTATGATGTTATTGTAAAATAAGGAGATGAAGTATCCATCAGAGTTCAAATGACGTGGATGTAAGCAATTATTGGTCAGCACACGGCCTTCAACAATGAGAAAAACCTATACTGAATAGTCAGCTATAAAAGGCCCTGATAAGAAAATGTGAAACAATTCAAACGAGAAAACTAACGGCCTAATCTATAACAATTCAATTTACGAAAAACAAATATGACAGACATGAAACGACATGAAACGACAACCACTGACTCCAGGAATGGCACATACAGATTATTGCAGGGTTAAACATGTCTGTTAGCGCTCAATTCTCCCCTAACTTTGGTGTAATAAGACAACATAAAAAAAGACTGAATGATTGATTGAATGATGTTTACTTAACGTCTAGGGGCAAATATTTCATTCATGTTCAGGACGAGAACAAATTACCAATTAATACAATTGGCAGGTACTGTAATAGGGGTTGACAGGAATAAAGGATTGGAAACTTGTACTGCCACTAGAAAATTAGGGCATATTGGATATGGACAGAAATTTAATCTTGCAACAAGCAACCTACCTATCCCTAAAAGAGTTATTTCAATGGTTTTTAATGTGCAGGGAGGGTGACATTCTATCTACACATCGGATTTAACGTCCCCAATTCTGACCAGATATGGCTGCGTATAAATGCACCTAGCAAAAACAAACGAAAGCCCCACATTAGCAAGGGTTTAACCAGTCTGAAGAAAACCAAAAGTGACCATATTTCTATTCCCCAGTCACCCTTGGGTAGACAGAAAAATTATAAAATCAGTTGCAAATGGCTCAACGCAATAGATCGGAGCAAAAATAAAAGTAATTTTCTGACGCCAAGGAAAAAATTATATTTCATGCAATTCAGTTACCAAAAGAATTTTAGCGCAGGTTTACTTTTTTCAGTTTGTGTAATAACAATTGGTTTAACGATAGCAGTTTCATAGGACTTAAGTGTATATAAAATACATAAAGAACAAACAGAAACCTATTGATAATCGTCATGGTTGCTTAATCATTCCTTAAGCCCATACGTATTTCTCGATCTCTTTCATTGAAATGAAATAGGTCATCTTATCATTATTGTAATGAATAAAAAAGAAAAGATGTAATTGAAACATTTAATGAAGATTTATTTTTTTTCAAATCTGCAAAATTGAAGACAGTGCTCAATCGAGGAAACTTCTTCCTTATTTTCCCATTCCCATAGCTGCTAGTTTTCGAAATTCTGAAATAAAAACAATTGATGTTAATAATCTATTTGAAAAAAATATGTTTGATTTAATTGATTTACCTATTAAATAACTTTGAAAAAAAATGTTGTATATATATTTTGAATTAATATATGTTTTAGGTCCTATTTGGTAATATAGTTCTTCAACATTTTCTATTCTGACACATCCTTGGCTTTCAAACATTGGGCTTTGAGCGTTTCCTAATTGAAGTAAATCCAGAAAAGTCTTCGGACGCATGACATTTATAAAGTGTTGTTTTTATTTTATACTTCTTCGCCACGATCTCGTCCTCTTTTTTCGAATATGATAATCCCGAATACGATTTTATCAACGAATTTATACTTGCCACGAGCAACAAGACAAATGCAGGAACTGTTTACCCTGCCCGAGTACAAAGGTTCCCAAATAGTTTTTTATGAGGGTTCATTGCTTTTTTTATGTCATGAAAAGTTTTCTATCGTTGTATGTCTTTTCGACTAACAGTTTTCGTTTGTCCCCTCGGTATCATGTCCTCTCTTATTTCAATACGCCGTTTTTTTGATAAAGATGTGGACCCTTGAATTCAGATATCCCCTTACATAGCCTCAGGTTTACAGGGCAATAAACATACCTCCCATTTCCAATTGGTTATTTCCGTTTGTGTCAATAAGAGTCATGGCTTGGTTGAACATAGTTGACCACTCGGATTTGCTGTATGTGAGGCCAGGGATATTAGCATTAGCATAAAAAGTAGAAAATTCTTCGCCACTGATGTGACTATTGTCGTCAGTGTCAATCCAACGAAAAGCAAGTTGTACGTCATCAGTTCTCTTTTCAATTGTTCTCTTGTTCACCATCTAAAATAAAAAATTAAAATAAATATGATTGATCAAGATTCATTCAAGTATGTGTCGTTTTGGTATAAGCTGAATTTGAATTCAAAGACATCGATCCTCGTCATGTGTCTGGTAACCGTTGACACTTTTATCTACCAGGAAAAAGCTACATTAACAGCTATTTTTTACCCTTAACATTGCAACAAAGTGATAAAATTATTCAATCATTGATATATTTGACTTAAAATTACCATTTAAAAAATATCGTTTGGTAAGATATGTGGACCAGTGTTAAATGATGTTTTACTTACGAAAACATATTTGTAAAAGCAACTTCATCGCAAAGCTTTTTCAGGAAAGGTAACGCGTTAACTAGATTTAAATATAAATTATAAAAATTCCGCAATTTTGACATTTTTGCCATAGTTCCCTTAACTGCAAGTACCTACCTACCTCCTGGAAAAGAAACAAAATAAAAATCATTGTTTTTAACTTGTACGTACAGAAGTAGTTTTTTGAATAACTTCAGCCACGCTTGGTGTAGATTCTCTTCTGTTGAACATCCCTGAGAAGGCCAGGCTTACACTCACAACGCAACACAGAACGATCAATAATTTCATTCTTATTTAAATAGATATCTTGATTAATTTCTGTAAAAAGAAAAAAAACCATCTTCTTCATATGAATATTGTAAAGGAGTGTAAAAAACTTCAAGTGAAAAAGATCTAAATATCGAGACAGCGACAAAACTTAACAACTCTATTAATTACAGACAGACTAATCAAGAAAGGCATTTAATAGTTGAAACTTATTTTATTTTAATATAACTGGCAAAATTTAATAAATATGACTTCTGTATGAGAGAGAAATTTAATATCGTACCATGAAAAAACAATGTATAAAACCCTTTTATCAAGTTTTGGTATTGGTTTCATAGCTTGTTCAAAATAAATAACGTTGACATCACTAGATTATAAGATCAATACTGGTGAAAGTGCAACTTATAATAGCGAAAAGGAGAGAATGCAAAAGCCTGATTTCACCTCTTGCTTACGTGACGATATTCTTCAGGGCGCGATCAATATCGTAGCTGCTACGTAAGGCTACGTAGATTTTGATTACTGAACGTATAGCTAGCCTAGCCGCCACATAGATTAATAAAGCCCCAAAATTAATGCTAGCTAGAGAATCCATTATGACGTCAAAATGAAATGACGTCATATAAATCTAAATGAATAAAAACATATAATGAAGATAATCATATATGTTATTGAAAGGGCGCACAAGATTTGTACCAAGACTAGCACAATGTTATAGCAGAAATAGGTGTATTTCCATTCAAAAGAAAAAAATACAATCGATGACTTTGTTTTAAATGGAACTAGCTACGTAGCATGTCGCTCATTATAGATAGATATCTAGGGCATAGCGGATATGCTAGCTGCTATCATATGAGCGCAACCATGTTCGCGCTTCCTATCTTTTCTGACACTCACTGTTGGAATCATGGGATCCACCCACCTGCCACGTGTCATTTGTCGTTTAGTTTCCACCTCTCGACAGCTTATTCGCTTAGAAACTAGCATATATTTGATCTGTTAAATCTGAAACAGTTACTTGTGATTCAGAACCGCCTCATTCGAGTGTCATTTGCTAAACAATAATGTCTTATAAAGACTGATATGATTGCGCATGTGAAGTTAAAGTTCCTTCCATCAAATTCCTGACCTAAAAAGTAACTTAATTAAAGACTGTGGTAGGGTAAATGTATCAAATGTATATTATCAAACGTTTAATCAATGGGAAATAAACTCATCATAGATACCAGGCTTAAAATTTAAAAATTACAAAAGAATCATCAGTGACGCTCGAATAAAAAAAAAGATAAAAAGACCAAATAAAGTACGAAGTTGAAGGGCATTGAGGTCCCAACATTTCGAAAGGTTTTTTTAAATACAGATAACTTAAGTTTATCTATTCCTCTAAGTACACTGTTCTAAAATAGTGCCCCCGAATCTAGTGAAAACGATAAAAGAGGGACAAAAGATACCAGAGGGACAGTCAAACTCATAGATTGAAAATAAACTGAAAACGCCATGGCTAAAAATAAAAAGACAAACAGACAAATAATAGTACAGAAGACACAACATAGAAAACTAAAGACTAAGCAACACGAACCCCAGCAAAAACTGGGGATGACCTCAGGTGCTCCGGAAGGGTAAGTAGATCCTGATCCACATGTGGCACCCGTCGTGTTGCTAATGTTATTACAAACCGGTAAATAGTCTAATTCGGTGGGTCACATTCGTGAAAAGGGAAGGGTATTGTAGTTACGACATAAGGAACATATCCGATATCATCTGTGAAACGGTTATTCCATAACGGTCAACCAACTCGTGATGGCGTCCGTAAAATTTACGAAGGGATGATTTCAACTTCACCATTTGGAACTCTTGGTTTAATAGCTTCTTTGTGAGCAGCAATCCTCTATCAAGGAAATCATGATAGGGAATACAAGCCCGGGAATATCGTATCAATTGGGAGATATATACTCCGTATGCAGGCGCTGCTGGAATGTTGTTACATAGAAATGGAAAGTTCACAATTGAGAAGCTGAAATCATCAAGTTTTGTTTTTAACCGACCCTCATTGTCAATTTCTAGATGAAAGTCAAGATATGAGGCAGACTTATCTGTATCTGTAGTATCCTTTATCTCTAGTTCGATGGGATAGATTCGTTCAACATAGTCATCAAATTTTGTATTATTTAGTGAGAGAACATCATCTATATAGCGGAACGTAAAGTTAAAGGATATTGCTAACTTCTTATCTTTTTATGCTGTATATTTCTTTATTATACATTTATAATCCCTATTATACTTAGGGGTGATATCATACTTTTTATAGAGACGTCCACACTTACAAATACCGCTTTACTTAGAAGACTAGCGTGAATACATTCTTATAGTTTGACAATAAAATCATTGATTTATGCTTACCGCTATACTTTAACTACTGAAAATTGAACTAGGAAAGAATTGTTCTAGTTATTTCGTGTTCAAATAAACGACTTGGATTTGGTAATTGGGATTCTTCCTCTGCATGCAAAACGGAGAGGTAAAAATACTGTAGACGTAGAGATATATCGTAATGTGTTGCGGGGTAACAACCGTTCATGTATGAGAATTGTTACCTTGTTACCTTGTAAGTCAGATTGCCTGTCACCTTGCTATTAGTCAGAGGTGTAACACACATAGCACACAATTATTTGAATCGCATATAATGTAGATTTTTCTTGACAAGCTACTAAACCCGAATAAATCATCGATAGATGTTGTATGTACAGCAGAAATTCAGGTTCATAAAAAAAATATCAGAAATTCGATGGCACCAAGCTTGTTTTGAAGCTAAAGGAAGTCCATTTTTCACAAAGATTATGTAGTTGAAACACAATTATTTCAAATGAGATGATAAAAGGTTAAAGCCTGAGGAGAATGTTTACACATGTATCTATAATGAATTATCACACTAAATACTTCCTGAAAAAGAAAAGAGAAATGCTATAACGGAACTTGTTTTCATTCAACATAACAATGGGTGTTTATTCAAAATACAAGACAAAGAGGCCGTGAAATGTCTATCATCTCTTCATGATAAGTATGTTGTTGTTCCTGCGGACAAAGCTTCAAATAATATTGTCTTTGTATGTAAATCGTATTACTATGAATGTCTTGTAAAAGAATTAGGAATAAAAGAGCACTCAGGTAATCCCACATACAAAGACATATCATTTGACAAGGATGAGATTTTGGCAAATCATAAGTCCTTCATGGCTTCAATGAACATTACATTGAACAACAAATCGGAGGACTTACCTTGTTTGTATTGGATACCTTAGCTTCACAAAATTCCGTACAAACAACGGTACATTGCTGGCTCATCTGCATGTTCCACTAAAGAATTGTCCATTAGATTGACTAAAATTCTGTCCACAGTGAAAGAGGGTCTTCAGAAATACTGTGAAACTGTTTACTCGCGTAGTGGTATTAACCATATGTGGATTCTTAAAAATTCTAAAGAACTTCTCGATAATTTTAAATCTCGGTCTTTTTCTGAAATAAGTTCTATCAAAACTTTTGATTTTTCAACTCTGTATACCACCATTCCCCATGTGAAATTGAAAAATCGCCTAAAAGAAATAATCCACAATGCCTTTCAACATAAAAATGGTAACATACGCTATAAGTTTACTACTTTGGGATATCATAAGGCATATTTTGTTAATAGTGAACAAAAGGGTAAAACATGATACACAGAGGAACAAGTGATCAGTATGCTAGAGTTTCTTATCGACAACATATTTGTTGAATTTGGAAGTAGACTTTTTCAACAAATTGTCGGCATTCCTATGGGAACGAACTGTGCGCCTCTCCTTGCCGACCTCTTCTTATTTTCATATGAATCGGAGTTCCTTCAGACATATGTCAAAAACAAGAAGATCAAAGAAGCTAGATTATTTAATTTCACTTTCAGATATATTGATGATGTTCTTTCCATTAACAATCCGAATTTTTCTGATTGGGTTCCATTAATATATCCCCCAGAACTAGAAACTAAAGAAACAACAGACACGGCTTCCTCCGCCTCATTTTTAGACTTATACCTCGAATTTGACATACACAGTCATCTCAGTACCAGAATCTATGACAAACGAGACGATTTTAATTTTGAAATTATCAATTTCCCCCACCTTAGTAGCAATACCAACTTCACCTGCATATGGGATATACATTTCCCAACTTATTCGATATTCAAGAGCTTGCAGCTCCTACTCAGACTTTGTAAAACGTCACCAGTGTTTGAGCAGAAAATTGATGAACCAGGGGTATGTCAAAAAACGTCTCGTCCTTTTTCTAAAAAAAGTTCATCGGAAGGTACCAAGACCTTGTTGATAAATATTCCGTATCAACTTCACAAATAGTACATGATGGTCTTGATGTATAGATTCTGCGTACTGACGTTGTTTATCATCTTAATAACGTGTTATATTGTTCTTTTATTTGTCTTTGTTCTATTATTAATATTACTTTTACTGTTTGGTCTGTTTTCTGTGATATCCATTTGACGTGGCACGGTACTTATACATCCCGTTAATGTGTCTGTATTATCTTTCATTTTTGCTAGTGTGTTTTGTACGTGTGACTTTTTGTGTTTCTTTGGTACATATGACGTGGATCCGTACGTTTAAAGATCCCGCCATTGTGTTATTGTTCTATTATAATACCATTATGTTATTGTTCTATTATGATTTTGAAAATACTTTGAATTACAAAATTAGTTTACTCGCGTAGTGGTATTAACCATATGTGGATTCTTAAAAATTCTAAAGAACTTCTGGATAATTTTAAATCTCGGTCTTTTTCTGAAATAAGTTCTTACAAAAACTTTTGATTTTTCAACCCTGTATAACACCATTCCCCATGTGAAATTATAATTTTGAAAATACTTTGAACGACAAAATTATTTTATATTTCTTCCTGTGTGACGTTTACATTTTCTGGCGTCAAACACGCGACTCTACAATTAGAGTGTTAATGCAGTCACAGGACTTCAAATATTTCAATCCTTTATGGGTTGATTTAAAATACATATATAAGTAAGCAATGAATGTGGTTGTTAAATTTGATAGACGCTTTTTGTGCTTCTTTGTTAAATGTTTGTTTGTTTTGAGATTGTGACACAATGATGACTGTTGTTCCCATATTTTGACAATGTTACCTATTATGTCTGTTTTGTTCACGCATCGTTGTTAATATAATGGAATTTGATGCGACTGTCATACAAGTGAGAGGTTTAGCGCTATAAAACCAGGTTCAATCCACCATTTTCTACATTTGAAAATGCCTGTACCAAGTCAGGAATATGACAGTTGTTGTCCATTCGTTTGATGTGTTTTATCATTTGATTTTGCCATTTGATTAGGGAATTTCCTCGGAGTTCAGAATTATTGTGATTTTACTTTCTATAACTTTTTAGAATCAGGAATAAACAGCCTTTATATATCCATATTATGTTTTATATCTCATCAAATATCTTCCAATTTGATGATAATAATTTTACCATAAAACATGACAATAAATGTCTTCTTTTTTTGTAAATGAAAATAAATTGCATTGCTATATTGCAATTTACGATTGCAGTATAAATTTAGACCTAGTATTGGGGATCCAAAACTGTCCCCATGATTAACATTTCTAGAAACTACTTTAACATCAAATGAAAAGTTTTTCATGCATTTTCTTGAAGAAAAAAAATAAATGAAAAATCAAATTATCATGTGGAGCAAAGATGGGCGCCCCAAGTGAAGGGAATTTAGGAGTACATAGCATTATTGGAAGGGCCAGGAATTTTTACATTATGATAGGAAAATTACGAATTCATCAAAAAAATCTCTACAACCAGGTTGAAATAGTTCACAATAAAAGATGACAAATTCGAAGTGTCAAAAGTCCTAACTTGAATTTAAAACTAATCAAGCTTGAACCATTCTCTTGGTTACTAATCATTATGCCAGAATATTTCAGTAAATATGTAATGCATAAACAAAATTACTTAAATGAACTCTACAATTTACATTTTAATAACATTGGTAAAACATTCTGGTGTTTCTGTTACATATTGGAACGTACAAAACACAAACGAACTAAGCAACAACAAAAAAAGGAAACGAAAAAATAGCAAAGAATATAGAAAGAATTCTATGAAAGTGTAAAATAATAATATGTCAAGCAATGCTTACATTTAATCTCTGAATCCGTGATGAGTGCTACAGATGAGACTTTCCAGGTTTTATACAAAAATAATGATTGTCAAATTAATCAAACCTTGTAGTTAAATGTTTAATGACTAGAATTATTAAAGGTAAAGTATAATAAGTTCTAAAATTGCGGAGATATTCCAAATAATAAAAATAAATTCTCTCAATAGTTAATAATTGTATAATAACTATTGAAGAACTGGTCATTATCGTGATATAAGGACTGCCCACAGGACAGTGGTATTGACTAAGACAGCGATAATGAATGAGCCGTAGGCGAGGTCATTATTGCTGTCGCAGTCAATACCACTGTCCTACGCATGTGCTACGGGCAGTCCATGTATCACGATAATGACCAGTTCTTCAATAAATATTAAGTTTATTTCATTGAGGAACCATGTTTTTAAAAATTTTTATAAATTCAAATTGTTCAAATCACTCGAGTTATTGTACCATTTCTATAGGAAAGAGTGAAGACCAGTCATAGTGATAACTATAAGTCACTGCCATTCATTTAAGTGCAATTTTTCAGTATATGAGTACAAAATAAAGTTTTCTATAATTTTATAATTCTTGTTGCTGAGTAGTTTGTCTCTATCAGCATCGGAAAGTACGGCAAAACGATCATTTGAGTTGTCTGTAGCAGACGTGCCTTCCAGTTCAGACATGTTCCAAACGTCGGAATCACGATTGCGTTTTATTTAAGGGACATCAGTCTAAACAGAGAAACCACGCCCCAATGGTCATTAACATGTAAAAATCCAATAACGACCGGTTTTCTGGTCCGTTTTTTTTTCAGTTAAAGACCGATGGAATTTTTTACTAAAGAGTAAAGAATGTCATGTGGCCACTTGTTATCCAATAAGAGAAGCTAATTCTAAACCGTTATGAAATAATTTATATTTAGTTATCAAATTTTAACAGACAATTCTAACAATAAAAATAATGAATTATAGTGCCATCTGTGGTTTATGAAAAAATTAGTAAACATGGGTTGACTTTTTTCTTTAAGAAAACCTCATTTCATGTCATGGAATATTTCATTAAACTATTTCGTAGTTTTGCCTCCTTCCTCAGGCCACAAAGTTAAATAATAAGAAATAAGACTTGTTGACAAAGAGTTAGAATCATGGGTTTTTGATAGGGATTCAAACTTTCAATAGGACTGTTACCTTATAATTTCTCAAAACGATTCATTGATTTATTCGGCGGATGCTGAACATCCATTAGCAATTTATTTCATGTTAAAGAATATACAAGTTTGAACAATATGTTTTATTACTTATCAACATGCACAAAGCCTTAAGTCAGAAGTTTTAATATATTTTCTTTTTACTTAATCTGACAGGTAGGTAGGTCCCTTTTGGTCATTTCGGACGCACGAAATTAATCCAGTGTTGTTTTCATTTGCTAGCACTTGGTCGATGCCACTGCTTTGGGGACTGGTGGACTGCTAGTCCCCGAGGGTATCCTTAACTCAGTAGTCAGTGCTTAGGTACTGACATGATGTATAACAAACTTTTCGTAAATTCTTCGATGCTAAATCAAGAAATTATTAAGAAACTAAGGTTCCGACTCCTTCAGACAAAGTTGGCCTTAGATGAATTTGGCTACTTTTTTTTTGGTCATATAGTTCCTCATGTGTTAATGTCTTATTCGTACTTGGTTTTCAAATGCATGGGTTTGAGTGTTCCCGTTAAAGATATATCAACACGATTCGGACGTACGAAATAAATATAGTGATGATTTCATTTACACTACTTTAACCTGAAATTCATTTAAAAATAAAAATCTGCAAACATTTTATGCAAATTTGCTTTGTTATAACATTAACGGTACCAATGTTACTGCACCAGAAGCGCATTTCGACAATTAATGTCTCTTCAGTGAAGCTCCAGATCAAAAATTTGAAAATCCAAAACTTATTCAGAAATTGAGGAGGTGGTAAAATAAAAATAAGAACAAAAAATGTAGCCAATGTAAAATGTCCGTTTCTCTTTAACTCGTTCCAGAAGATAAAAATTTACGGTTTTCTTAACCAAAACAAAAAGACAATCATATTGACCATTTTATAAATTTGGTGATTTATACACTTGACATTTTGATTAATTTGATATAATTGTTAGACACTCTTTAAGAAGCTTATTTTTTAGACAATGAACAGGGTCGAAAATACTTTTAGACGAATTCTAAAAAAGTTTATAGAAGAAAGAATTCGCCCTCCCCTTTAAAAATGTTGGGTACCTAATGCTTTCTTTTATTTAAATTAAGGGAAATTCTAGAAAATGATCGAATCCATTGTTGAACTTCACAATGTTGGTCTTATTGTGCTACTAGAAAGATATTATCTAGTAAAATTTCAACCTTTTTTTCAAAATTGGTATTAAATAGCTCTTAACTTTTCGATGTGTCCTTTGTATACACTAAAATAAAAAAAAAAAAATCAAGTGATTAATGTTCGCTGTAATTTGGAACAGAATTGACATTTTCGATAATTGCATGAGAAAACAATTTTGATAAATTTTTATGTATATGAAAGCTTATTCAAAGCTAATTCAGATGCCGACGGTCATTTTACCCATTATTTCAAATAAGTGATATTATACAGAGATTATATCAAGGGCAGTGTAGATTTTCTCAATCACTTTTGTCAATGTTAACCTTGGAGTTCAATAAAATCTTAATGTCTACTTTGGTTACCTCCCTTTCCCCAAACAATAGAAACAAATATGTTCAATAGATAGAATTAAATCTGCATCATCCACAAATCTGACAGTAAAATCACTAACCTATTGCCGTTGTCTTTATGCTTATTGAACACATGCTTTACAACGGTTTCGACACCATTTAGGGCTTGGCATTTTGTAATCTGTCGATTGTTAAAGACTGTAGGTTGAACTCAGATGTCTTTTGTTTATTTGTATCATTGGATTACTGTCTCATTCATATACATGTATATTTCACATCTCTTTTTATAAACATTCAGATGGATGGATGATTGTTGAACGTTCAGATGTCAACCCACAAACCTTTAACACAAAGATTAAAGACGAGAAGTTCATGTTTGTGCGATTTGCATTGGATAGTAAACATACCTTTTTACAATAGGACGTTAGCCCGAAAGATAATAATCAATAAATCAAATCATCGTCGGTAATGTTATCCATTCAATTTTGTAGCTAGTCAGAGAGTTTTTCTTATCCCATTTTCAATATTTTACTCGCTTATTGTTTTTTTCCAAAATTTTACTTGAAAATATTTATTCTTTTTCCCAAATATTACGATTTTTTCAATATTGATGCAATTTCCTTTATATCTAAATTTTATCTATCTTCTTTAAATTACCTTTTTTAAGTTTCATGATTTTAACTTCAAAGGAGTAGCATATTTTTTTATATCAAAATTTGACTTTAATAATTACCAGAAAGAGGCATTGACATGCACTTTTTTCAACAATTAAAGATAAATAACTATTTTTCATTCAGATAGGTGTACACTCATCATGAAGAAAAACATACATTTTCTGTATTCAAATATACATATATTTGATAAATATACCCCATATCCTTTGTTTTTCTATTATGTACAAATAACTTATACTGTTGTTTGCAATATAATAGGGAATAAACAAATACATTTTATTGCAGAAAATGCCCAGGTAAACTTTCTGCTTTTTTTATTGTTTCAAGCAATTAACTGATAATTAATACTTAAATTAACCAAAATTATTGAGTAATATCAGATGATTGTGGCATTGATTTTTCAAGTGAAATATAATCTGCTTCCCATTGTTTTATACATATTTGTTTTTTATCTCATCTTTGAAAAACCACATCTTATTTATAATCATTCATCTTTCACAAATAATTTACAGATAAATTTTTATGTAGTATAGATCAAAAGTAATTATAGCTTTACTACTGAGGTCAACCATTGTATAAGATTAAGTTAACAGTATATTACAGTGTCTATTCAATTAAGTAACACAGGAAATATTAACAATTAAGATTGTATTGCAAGGAGGTAATTCCAATTAATACTTTCACCTTTGAGTGTAATTGTTTGTAAATAATGACAGTTGTCAATTAGACTATTGTATCAGTATACTTACTTTCCTTAGGAAAGAATCGTAAAAATTAGTATCTTAAAAAGGTGTGGGAATCCACTTTGATATCAATACACTTTTTGTATCAAATTTTATTCCATAACTTATAATTACACAAGCGTAAGATACTGATAAAATAATTTCATAATGCTTATCATCTGCTGAAATTTGACATATTGCATTTTCACTGTAGTTCATAAATAGCAAAATATTATAAATGTTGGTTTATAAAGGAACTATTTGCATGTGTATATCTAAAATTAAGCAGCCGTTTGACATGTCTTTTCTTGATTTACGGGCAAATAGCAAACGTCAAAAGTTGGCAGTAGATGATTGAAATGGTGAATAACTTTCTGCAAATCATGCAACACATCAGTAGATTCATGATCTGTATTCAGCTCAGAATTCTGCACCGTTTTCAAATCTGGAGTGATCACATACTAATAGATCCAGCATGGCTGGATTAAAAAGTGTGTTTCCTAACTCACATTATGGGGACAACGAGCTAACGAGGTATTGCGCTTACTATTAAATTGTGCATGTTTGGCGGATGAGCAGCAATTGTCAGTTTTAAAGGTTTTCACCTTGTCAAAGACTGGATTCCCGATCTCCTGCACTTGTGTCAAGCAAGTACCAACAGACAAAGGTTCCTGTTGAAAATATTTTCATATGTAATTGAATGATAAATAATTTCATCTAATATTTAGAATTGATTATTTTGATAGAATCTCCATTATTAAACAAGAATGTTGCTAAATAGGGATTACATATAAACAACGAAAAATTGAACTATTACATCAAACAAAAATGTTGATGATGGTCCATTATATGCTTTCCTCAGTTATACCAGGAAAGTCGTCTGGTCTGTTATTTTACCGAGTGTGTTCTATTCTCGATTGTGCCATTTTGACTGAGTGTGTATTCGCAGGGCGGGTGAGTCATGTATAGAAGAAGATGTTAACCCTGTTGACGCACCCGGTATTGCTCCTTTTGGAGTTCATGAGATACTTTCAATTTTTATTTGTTATTTTGATTTGTCTCTTCTTGATCCTCCAGATTTGAATATCGGTAAACTGCTGTCGCTTTAATATATGACCCTTGTTTTCTTTTTATGTAATGTTGACTAATTGCATTGGTGAATTATTTTGAATTAATTCTATCAGTTTTAGACATTTCCTCCGCCGAGAACAGACATTTTCTCTAAATATCTTGCCCTTAAAAACAAATTTTCATATAAGGATTGGTATATTTTAGCAACAAATGTTGCCTTGTGGGTTGCAATAAGGAGTCTTAAACCATAGTTCTTGTAAGGGATTCAAATCTGTTATCTTCCCAAAATTAATGTGATTTTGCCCGTAATTTGATTTTGTTTTTATTAATTTTTCTTTCGTTTATTTTTAAAACTTGTTGCCAATCATACTAGATGATAGTTAGGGTCATCAGAAATTTATCATTCATAGTATCTGTTTTGGAGTTAATGGTAATGGCAAAGTTTAAAAGTTTAGGGGTCCAATGGAGCTTTCGAAAGCTTGTTAGCTATATGACTTGTACATTAATCTTAAAATTGATTTTATTTTTAATGACGTAAGTTACTAGTATATTGGTGATATTTGTTATACTAGTTAAGCAATTGGAGTATTTAATGTTATTTTGAAACTAGATACTATTAAAAAAAACTGTTGCATACTGCAAGCGACATATACAACATGGGATTCGCAACTCGCCGAATTATAGTTAATTATCGCGGCCCCTAATGAACCCTTGCGACATCTCCTTTGGTCATTGAAAGTACTAAAGTTACTAGAAGAACTGATGAATGTTCTAACAAACACTGTTATGAAAATAGACTCGGCGAGGGAAATGTCTAGTACTGATATACATAGATGAGGACAGAAAGAAAAAGGACTAACATTATCATCATTGTTATTACGAAACTTCCGGCAGAATTAATTCAAAATATTTTGCCAATGCAATTACTGTAAACCAACTAATTTTCGCCGGCGATTTATTTTCGCGACGTTCGCGAGTAGAACAATGTAAATCGTCGCGAATATGTAAAACTTGGATCTTTCCTTGTTCAACTACATCAAGAAAATTAGAGAATCGCGAACTTTAATCGCCGCGAAGTGTGTTAGAAAGGGCGAAACGCGAAATAAAGTATCCGCGAAAATAAGTTGGTTTACAGTAGTCAACATTACGTGTATAAAGGTGTAATACCACCAAATCATAGTACGTCACATCCGGTTGCTTACGAAAATGTTATGTGAAATTTTTTCTATAGTACTGGACAGGATAAAAGTTTACTCATGCCAAGTATTTCTTTATTTGAAACAAAGATAAATTCTGCACAATTTTTTGAAAAGTGCAAATTTAACAAAGACTAATAGGGGAAAATCAATGGTGGTATTACACCTAAAGAAGCACAGGGTAATACATTAAGGCGGCGTTAGTTTACTGATGTTTAAATCTCGAAAATCGATCGAGAAGAGACAAATCAAAGTAACAAATAAAATCTGAGATAATTTTATGAACTCCAAAAGGAGCGAGACCGCGTGCGTCGACAGGGTAAACATCTCCTGCTAAACATAAAACACCCGCCATGCACATACACGCTCAGTCAAACTGAGGAAGACATATAATGGACTATCATCAACATTATTGTTTGACGTTATACTTGTATTTGTTGTTGTCATATATGTGATCACTGTTGAACAACAATCTTATATAATAATGGAGATTCTATCTACATAATGCATTCTAAAAATTAGATAAAAGCATTTATCATTCAATTATATATAAACATGATTAAATATGGAACCTCTGCAACTAGGTTTTTGAAGCGTGCTTTATACTAGTGTGAGAGGTGGAATGTCCATGTGAAACTGGCAGTTACTGTTTATCAACCAAACATGAATAATTGAAGAGTAAGCGCAAAAACTTGTTTGTTCGTAGTGCTTACAATGTGAGTAGGGTAACAAACATTTTTTTATTGATTGTTGTCTTGTGAGCTAACGTCCGATTGTAAATGTAGGTATGCTATCAAAATCACACAAACATGTTCTCGTCCTGAAACTGGTTTGTGGGTTCAATGCTGAACGTTTAACAATCATTCATCTGAATGTTCATGAACAAATATGTGAAATATACATGTGAATGAATGAGAAATCAATTCAACGATACAAATTTGGGGTTCAAACTATAGTGTTTAACATTAGACAAATGTCAAGCCATGCATGATGCAAAGTAGAAACGGCGATAGGTTAGTGATTTCATTGTCAGGTTTGTGGCGTTTGCAGACTTACTTCTATCTATTGAACATTTTTGTGGATTTTTTTCGAGGGAGGTGTTAATCAAAGCAGACATTAAGATTTTATTCAACACCAAGGTTAAAATTGACAAAAAAGATTGAGCAAATCTATATTGCCCTTGATTTAAACTCTGTAATATATTACTTAATTGAAATAATGTGTTCATGACACTCGACATCTGGATTAAATTTGAATAATTTTGATATACAATTTAAATTTTATCAAAATTGTTTTCTCATGCAATTATCGAAAATGTCAATTCTGTTCAAAATGACAGCAAACACTAATCATTAGATATTTTATTTTAGTACATGTATATACAAAGGACACACCGACAAATTGAGAGTTTGAAACATTAATTTAAGTTATTATAAACAAATTTAGAGGAAGGAAAATAACAGTTTAAATTTTACCAGAAAATATCTTTCTCGCAGCATAATAAGGCAACCACTGTGAAGTTCTATAATGGGTTCGATTATTGTATAGAATATGCGTAAATTTAAATCAAAAGGAACATTTGTTATCCAGCTTTTTAAAGGGAAAGGAAAATTTTTTCCTGCTATTATCGTTTTCATAATACGTTTAAGATTATGTTCGGCCCTGTCGATGTGCATTGTCATAAAAAAGCATCTAAAAGAGGTTCTAACAATTATATCAAATTATACACAATGTCAAGTGTATAAATCACCAAATTTATAAAACCGTCAATATGATTGTCTTTTTGTTTTGGTTAAGAAAACCGTTATTTTGTATCATCTGGAACGGGGAAATGAGAAAAGGACATCTTTTGGGTACGGCCTTGAATATTTAACAATGGCTATACTTTTTGTCCTTTTTTGGTTTTATCAGCTCTTTAATTTCTTTAATTTGACCTCGAGCACACTGATAATACATTATTTGTCAAAACGCATCTAGTGCAGTAAAATTGGTTCCGTTACTGATATTAAGAAAGCAAATTTGCTTACAATGCTTGTAGACATTTATTATCAAATGAATTTCAGGTTTAGATGGTGTATATGAAAATATCGCTTTATTTATTTCGTTCGTCCTTACCGCGTTTATTAATTTATTTTCATCGGGAACGCTCAAACCACTGCATTTGAAAACTGAGTATGAATGAGACATTGACACATATAAACAAAATGGACATAAAAAAGTATCCAAACTCATCTAAGGGCAACTTTGTCTGAAGGAGTTGGAACCTTAGTTTCTGAATAATTTCTTTATTTATCAACAAAGAATTAACGAAAAGTTTATTATAAATCATGTTGATGTACCTAAGCACATATTTTGCTGAGTTGAGGATACTCTCGGGGACTGGCACTCCATCAGCATTGACATCGACCCAGTACTGGCAAATGAAAACAACACTCGATTAATTTCGTGCGTCCGAAACGCTTTTCTGGAATTATCTTCATCAGAAACGCTCAAACCCGATATTTTAAAGCCAAAATGTATCAGACCATACACACGAAGAGTATATGACCAAAAGGAACTAACTACCTGTCAGAATAAGTGAAAAAAAGGAGACCGAACTACCTCTCAGATTAAGTAAAAAGTAAACGTGTATCAAAAAATCTTACTGACTTAAATGCTCATTGCATGTTGATCAGTAATTAAAAACATTTTTCATACTTGAGTAGTACCAATAACCACAAAAATCAGTTCTATAACATCAAAATAGAAATGTTTTTTTAACTATTACCAATGGTTGATGGATAGATTTTTAGGAATCCATAATTGTCTTTTGAAATGCAAAATTCTGACCCTTCGCCTAAAGTCCTCTTTTTATCACACGCCAGTCATAATTTCGGCCCCCTATCCTGGTGGATCTTCTTTACATTTCTTGTATTCATGTGTAGGCAAGGTCGTCAACACCCCCCCCCCCCCCCCCCGCCCGTTAGTAGTAGTTTTGTTTTGATTCGTTGCTTCAAATATATATTAGGAGTTATTTATTAGTTATGGTCAGATGCGAATGCTGTACATTCTTCGTGTCATTAACATGAAATGTATTGCCAATGGACGTTCAGCATCCGCAGAACAAATCAATCGCGGCTAAAGGCTCGTTTTGAGAATTTTTTACACTACATTGTATTCGAGCCAAGAGATAGCACTATTTGCTAAACCATATCAATGCGATATCACTCCCCGGGTGATAACAGTCCAATTGAAAGTTTGACTCCCTACCAAAAACCCATTATTATTATAAAGTCTTTGTCAACAAGTCACATTGCTTACTACTGAACTCTGTGGCTTGAGGGAGGAAGCAAATTACCAAATAATATAACGAAATATCCCATGAAATCAGTTTTTTAATGAATAATCGGATACGTGGGCTGTAACACTGCAATCCCAAAAAAAATTTGGTGTGACAATGTAGGCGAATCTCAAAAAAATATGTCATTAAATATAATCCACAAATGGTATTATAAGTCATTATTTTTATTTTGTTAGAATTGCCTGTATAAATTAAACTAAAACTAAATATGAATTATCAACTATTAAGTGAATTTATTTTATTCTTTTCAAAATAACCGCATTTAAGACCATATTATATTTCACCTTTATAATTCTAGTCATTAAACATTTAACTAAAAGGTTTGACCAATTTGACAATCATGCCATTTTGTATAAAACCTGGAAAGCCCAATCTCTGGCACTCATCACGGATTCAGAGATTAAAGGTAAGCATAGCTTGACAAATTATTTTATTTCTGGTACTAATGAAACCAGGACCTTCACTGATATAGATGTGTCAGTGGAGTAATTGTTAATAGCGCGTGCATATTGTTGTTGAATAAAAAGAAGGACAATCTAATTTTTTTTATCATTCTTGATAAATATATGCTGTTTTTTCTTTACGTTTATTTAATATGCTTTTTTGTGCAGCTAGTAATTTATTTGTATGTGTTTTTGCACCATGTCCTTTCCGTTCCAATATGTACCAATATGTACCAGCTATCAGAATCACCAGAGTGTTTAACCAATGATTATGAAATGTTAATTTAAGAGTAAATTTAAGTAATGTTGAAATAATCTTTGCATTGAATATTAATTGAAATATTTTGCATGTTAATTGGTAATCCAAATTGTTCAAACTTGATTAGTTTTGAGTCCAAGATAAGACTTTTGACACTTCAAATTCGTCATCTTTTATTTTGAACTATTTCAATCTGGTTGAAGAGAATTTTTTTATGGATTCGTAATTTTCTTCAAATTGTAAAAAAAAATCCTTGCCCTTCCGAATTTGCTCTTTCTTTTCCTAATGTAGTCCAAAAGGCCCTTCACTTGGGTCGCCCAACATTACCCACCTAAGAATTTGATTTTTGATTTTTTTTTTGTTTCTTCCCGAAAATGCATGAAATACTTCTCCTTTGATATTAAAGTAGTTAAGAGGACTGTAAATCGTGGGGACAGGTTTGGTTCAAAAACAGGTATATTTTTTTACTGCAATTTGTAAGTTGTAATATTGAAATGCAATTTATTATCATTTAAAAAAAACCATTAATTGTCATGTTTTATGGTAAATTATTGTTAACAATTTTAAAGATATTAGATGACAATAAAAAAAATTAGACAGGATATGTAAGGCTGTTTATTCCTGATTTTTAAAATTGATGATGAATTGTAGTTTGCTCAGTCTTTAGATTTCTATGTTGTGTTTTGTGAACTGTTGTTTGTCTTTTTTTTCCTTTATTTTCGACTTATGTGTTTGAATGTCCCTTTGGGATCGTCGTCTCTCTTTTTGAAAATACACCTATTGTTATGTTGCATGAAAACAAGCTCCGTGATCACATTTTTCTTTTCTTTTTCTTTTACGGGGGTATTTAGTGTGATAACTCATCCACACATTCTCCTTAGATTAAAAGAAAAATTATAATAAAGTTTTCAATAATTTCAAATAATTGTGTTTCAACTACATAATTTTTGTGAATATTGCTTTGTGTCATCGACTTTCTATTATTTTTTATGAACCTGAATTTCCGCATTACAATCAACATCTGTCAATGATTCCGTCGTTTCGAGTGGCTTGTTCAGAAAATAATATACTACATTATATATCATTTAAATCATTGTGTGCCATGTGTTTTACACCTCTGGCTCACAGCAAGGTGACTAGCATGCTTGTTAACAAGGTAAAAGGTCTACAGTATTTTGTGTGTTTTACACCTCTAACGCATAGCAAGGTGACTAGCTTGCTTGTTTACAAGGTAAAAATTCTACAGTATTTTGTGTGTTTACACCTCTGACGCATAGCAAGGTGACTAGCATGCTTGTTTACAATGTAAAAAGTCTACAGTATTTTGCTTCTCCGTTCTGCATACAGAAAAAGAAACACAATTACCAAATCCAACCTGTTTATTTGAAAACGAGACAACTAGAACAGTTCTTTCCTATTTCAATTTTAGTAGTTGGATTATAGCGGTAGGCATAAATCAGTGATTTTATTGTCAAACTATTAGAATTTATTCACACTAATCTACTAAGTATAGCGGTATTTGTAAGTGTGGACGTCTCTAAAAAAAAGTATGCTATTAACCTAAGTAGAATAGGAATTATAAATGTTCTTCCTGCGAAAGAAGTATACAGCTTATCGTGTTACAACATTAGGGGCATATTTTTTTTAACTATGTACTAACAGGAATAGATTACATTGTGAACCTTAAGCTGTATATAGAAAAAACTTTCGGAATTTTTGGTCCTCAATGCTCTTCAACTTCGAACATTATTTGGGCTTTTTGATTTTTTTTATTCGAGCGTCACTGATGAGTCTTTTGTAGATGAAACTCACGACTTTGAACAAAAGTTTAAGCCTGTTATATGAAGCGCAAACAAGGTTGCGTTCAACATCACACAAGGTAGCATAGCCGCTATCTCCTAGACATCTATCTATGTCAATGACATGCTACGTAGCTAGCTCGATTTAAAAAAAATTGCATCGATTGTTAAATTATTCTATGGAATAGAATTACTCCTATTTCTGCTATAACACGATGGTAGTCTTTGTACACTACAAGTACGCTTGAAATAACACATAGAAATATCTTAATTATATGTAGATATTTATTTAGATATATATGACGTCAATAAATTTTGAATTCCATGACGTCATAATGGATTTTCTACCTAGCACGATTTTTTGTGATATTTTAATCCATGTAGCGGCTAGGCTAGCTAAACGTCCAGTAGTCTGTCGTTGCAGCTACGATATTGAACGCGCACTGAGGAATATCGTCACGTTTGCAAGAGCTCGAATCAGGTTTTCTAATTGCCTCCTTTTTGTTATTTTAAGTTGCACTGTTACCAGTATTGAACTTTTAATCTAGTGATGTGAACTTTATTTATTTTCAAACTTTGAACAAGCTACAAAACAATCACCAAAACTTTATAAAAGGGTTTTATACATTGTTTTTTCATGGTACGATGATTAATTTCTCTCTCATACAGATGTCATAAACATATTTTTTTACATTGTTGCCAGTTATATCAAAATAAAATCAGTCCTAACAATTGAATGTCTTTCTTGATTACTAAGTCTGTAATCGATGGAATTGTTAATGTTATGATATTTAGATCATTTTCACTAGAATTGCTTTACACTCCTTTAAAATATCCATATGAAGAAGATGGGTTTTTTTTTCTTTTTGCAGAAACTAATCGAAATATTTACTTGAAAAAAATGAAGTCATTGATCGTTCTGTGCTGCGTTGTGAGTGTAAGCTTGGCCTTCCCAGGGATATTTTCAGCACTCAACAGAAGAGAATCTACACCAAGTGTTGCAGAAGCTATTAGAAAAACTACTTCTGTACGTACACGTTAAATGACATGTTGTTTAGTTTGTTTCTTTATCGGGAGGTCGGTATGTACTAGCCGGAAAGCATGACAAAAATGTCAGCATGGTTTTATTTTCGTGATTTCATTTTAACTGAAGTGAGCGTATTTAAACTTACATGAAGAGGCTTTGTGATGAAGTGGCTATCACAAATATTTTTGTACGTGAGGCATCATTCTAAAGTTACTGCACATATTGAGTCTTACGAAACGACATGTGTTAAATGGTAATTTTAAGTCAAATGTATATCAATGTTTACGATTGAATAGCTAGCTATAAAACCAGGTTTAATCCACCATTTCTACATAAGGAAATACCTGTACCAAGTCAGGAATATGGCAGTTGTTTTCCATTCGTTTGATGTGTTTGAATTTTTGATTTTACCATTTGATAAAGGACTTTCTGATGTGAATTTTCCGTGGAGTTCGGTATTTTTGTTATTTTACTTTTATCATTTGGTTGTAATTTTGAGAGGGAAAATGGCTCTTTACATAGCGGTTTCATTGCTTATTCATGATAGATAAAAGTCTCAACGGTTGTTAAACACATGTCTATATCTATTGATGTATTTGAATTCAAATTTAGCTTATACCAAAACGACAATTACTTAGTATGAATCTTGATCAATCACAGATTCATTATATGCTCTATTTACTTTCACAAACGAAAAAGACTTGAACGTCCTTCCCTCCACTGTTATATAGCTGTTTGTTTGGTCTTCTTGAACTGATGATGATAATTCAAATTACTCGTGTTATGCACACTAAAATATTATACACAAAAGTTTTTTTTTCTTATTTTTTTTTGGATTGTGTATTATAGATGGTAAACAAGAGAACAATTGAAAAGAGAATGGATTCCGTACAAATGGCTTTTCAGTGGATTGACACTGACAACAATAATCACATCAGTGGTGAAGAATTTTCTACTTTTTATGCTAATGCTGATATACCTGGTCTTTCATACAGCAAATCCGAGTGGTTAACTATGTTCAACCAAGCCATGACTCTTATTGATACAAACGGAAATAACCAATTGGAAATTGGAGGTAAGTGTACTGTCCTGTAAACTAAAGGCTATTAAAGGGAATGTCTGGTTTCAGAGGTCGACATCTTTTTTTAGAAAGATGAATTCTTTTGAAATAAGCATAAATCCGAAAACGAATTTAATCGCCTTTTCTACGGCCTGTGTGCTTGTCATATTTGTCGTTTGAATGCCGAGATGTTTACATATATCCAAAATGCATTTTTATTCATATCAATCTAGCTTTAACAATTATAAAAAAAAGGACACTTTATGAATGTCGTGCGTGCGAAGCGCTTTTCTGGATTTATCCAGGAACGCTTAAACTCAAATCTTTGAATCCCAAGGATGTCGGATACCTAAAAACATGAGGAACAAAACCGAAAACTTTAAGTCGAAAAAACGACAACATTATGACAAAAAGACATACGACGAAAGGACAACACTACTGCTTATCCTTCCGGAGCACCTGAGATCACAACCAGTTTTTGGTGGGGTTCGTGTTGCTCAGTCTTTGATTTTCTATGTTGTGTTTTGTGTACTGTTGTTTGTCTTTTCGTTGTTTTCTTTTTTAGCCATGGCGTTGTCAGTTTTTTTCGACTTATGAGTTTGAATGTCCTTTTGGTATCCTTCGCCTCTTTTTTCATTACAAAAAAAAAACAAAAAAAAACCACCCATTCGAAACTATTGGGGAACCTTTGGTTAGCAGTTCCTTCATTCGTCGTGTTGCTCATGGTCAAGAAAAACTTCGTTGATAAATCGTAGTCGGTAATATCATAATCGAGAAAAAAGGATGGGATTGTGGCGAATGAGTAAAACATTTATTAATTCGAAATATATATATACAACATTTGTTTGTTTGTTTGTTTTTTTTATTTTTGGAATAGGTTAATAAATAAAATCAAACAGATTATTTTTTAAACAGATCATTAACATCAGTTGTTTTTATTTCAGAATTTCGTACCCTAGCAAGTATGGGAATGGGAAAATAAAGAAAAGGATTCATCGATTGAGCACTCTCTTCAACTTTAACTAATACACCGATTGCAGATTTGAAGAAAATAAATAATCATTAAAAGTTTCATTTACATCTTTTCGGTCTTATTTATTGATTACAATAATAATAAGATGACCTTTATAATTCAAATGAAAGAGATCGAATAGTACGTATGTGCGTATGGTATAATTAAGCAAACTTAAAGATCACCAATAAGTTTCTGTTTGTTCTGTAAGGATTTTATGTACAATTAAGTTACTTTGAAACTGCTATCCTTTGACTTGCTAAATTCATTTTGTTTCAAATATACTAGAAGTTTTTCTTTCGTTCAAGAAAACTATTTGTTTCTGTCATATATATCTTCAAAAAGTGAAATAACAAAAAAAACCGAACTCCAAGGAAAATTCAAAACGGAAAGTTATCTTATCAAATGGCAAAATCAAAAGCTCAAACACATCAAACGAATGGAAAACAACTGTCATATTCCTGACTTGGTACAGGCATTTCCTTATGTAAAAAATGATGGATTAAACCTGGTTTTATAGCTAGCTAAACCTCTCACTTGTATGACAGTCACAAACAATTCGGCCTTGTCCTCACTTATTGTTAAATCACTGCAGGCAACAATAGTGTATCAAAGTTCCAATTTCATAAGATTAAGACACATCAAAGTTACAAACTAAAACTGAGGGAATTGCATGAACTCCAAAAAAAATTTAAAAAAATGGATGCGTCGAAATATATTAATAAAGGCAATAGTAGTATACCTCTTTTCAATAGTCATAAATCGATTTAACTGAAACAAATCCGGGTCACAAACCAAAACTGAGGGAAACACATCAACTATCAGAGGAAACAAAACGGAACAACAGAAACACTGAACTGCTACAAAAACAAACGCCAACATACATAGAAACGGACTATGTGATAACAACTGCCATATTCCTGACTTGGTACAGGACATTTTAAGAAAAAGTAGTGAGTTATATAAACAATTCTCTTATTTTAATTTATATTTAGCTCTCCTGGCACAAAGGGCCAAACGAGATTTTTTCATTACTTGGCGTCCGTCGTCCGTCGTCTGTCGTCGTCGTCATCATCGTTCGTTAACTTTTACAAAAATCTTCTTCTCTAAAAACTACTAGGGCCAAATTTAACCAAACTTGGCCACAATCATCATCGGGGTTTCTGGTTTAAAATGTGTCCGATGACCACGCCAGCCAACCAACATGGCCAATATGGTTATATATATGATATAGAGGTAAAATGTATGTTTTGTCTATTATCTAGAAAACTGTCATCAAAAGAGATAATTTGACGACAGAAATGTTCAGATTGTTGAGATCTACTTACTGTCTTTTTACATCAAAACTGTCAGACCACTTTTTATATGTTTTATTGCCCTTAAATTTCGAATTTAACCCTTTTTTCCATTTTTGCCTACTATCTTGAAAACTACAATTATAGATATATATTGCGATACTGACCATAACTTGAGGGAAAGAATTATTTTTTGGAATAAGGGAAAGGGGGAGGTGAAAAAAATTGGAGAGGGACAATTTTTCTCATTTCAGATTTCAGAAATTAAAAGAAAATTTCTTCAATATTTTTTTTTGGGTGGTTAGTATTCAACAGCATAGGGTATTGCACAAACGCAAAAAAAACAGGGTATTTTTTTTGGGGGGAAAGGGGGGGGGGGGGGATCAATTCGCATAGTGTATTGCACAAAAGCAAAATATTGAATATAAATTCAAATCATATAACCAATTTGAAGTTCTTTGACTACAGTTATTCTGTGTCAGAAACCTATTATGTGTCAAAAATTTAATTACAATCCAAATTCAGACCTGTATCAAGCATGAATAGTGTGTCCATTTTGGCCCCAACTTTTCAGGGTTGGACATCTGCGGTCGTATACAGCTGCGCTCAGCGAAGCAATTTATTCATATTTATATTCACCTGAAATGCCAGCGGAGGCAGTACCTATGTGCTTGTTGTCTACTGTGACAAAAGTTGCATAATGCAAAACATAGGGGATTACTATCCTGCAGCAGCGATGTAAACTATTTGTATAAAGCTTTTTCAGAGGGTAGAAGATCTGGAGGCTTCATACCTTTTATAGAGATGCCTTATTTTTCAAAGTTTCCGTCTGTCATATGTTTGTTGTCCTTGATCTCATTTCATGGTTCAGCGACTAATTAGAATTTAGTTTTTAGCTCACCTGGCCCAAAGGACCAAGTGAACTTTTCTTATCACTTGGTATCCATCGTCGTCCTCATCCTCGTCTGTTTAACTTTTACAAAAATCTTTACCACCGAAACAACGGGTCCAAATTTAATCAAACTTGGCCACCATCATCATTGGGGTATCTAGTTTAAAAAAGGTGTCCGATGACCTTGCCTTCAAACAAGATAAGTCGACATGGCTAAAAATAGAACATAGGGATAAAATTCAAGTTTTATGAAAATAAGGAGATGTGGTATGATTGCCAATGAGTCAATTATCCACCAAAGTTCCAATGAAGTGGATGTAAGCAATTATAGGCAACTGTACAGCCTTCAACAATGAGAAAACCCATACTGTATAGTCGGCGTTACAACTAAGGGCCTAATTTATAACAAAACAATTTACAAAAAGCAAATATGACACACATGAACCAACGACAACCACTTGACTTGGGACAGGCACATAAAGAATGTGGCAGGGTTAAACATGTTTGTGAGCGCTCAATCCTGCTCTAACCTGGGACAGAGGTGTTATAGCACAACATAAGAATCAGTTGAAAATGGCTATTTTTTTGGAAAACCGCTAGGAATAAAGAAAATCTGACAGGGGGCAAAAATGATGTAGATGTTGAGCTCTACATAGTGTCCATTTAGTCAAAACTGTCAGATGACTTCTTATAGGAGCTGTTGCCCTTGAATGATGAATTTTACCCGTTTTTTAATTTTTTGCCTTTCATCTCGAAAATTATAATAGATGGAAACAAACTTTATTTAGCAAAAATGATCAGCAAGACAAGATCTTCCAATAACTCCACATGACCAAAATCAGTAATTGACATTTAATGAGATTTTTATCAATTTTTTGGCGTTATTGCCTAATATCCAAATATGGTAGTATAGCTTAAATCTTCAGTCAAATCCTTATTAGAGTTATTGCCCTTTAATGACGATTTTTTCCAATTCTTTTGCGTTTTTGCCTAATCATGAACATGACCAATATCTTTAATCGACTCCTTATTATAGTTCTTGCCTTTTAATGACGATTTTCCCCCTTTTTCCCATTTATGTCTGTTATCTTGAAAACTGTTATAGATAGATAGAAACTTTAAATAGCACAACTGATCAGCATTTCAAGATCTACAAATAAACTGTATGGCCGAAATCGTCAGTTGATTTTTATGCCCCCACCGCTAGGCGCCGGGGGCATTAAGTGTTACCCTTATCCGTCCGTACGTCCGTCCTGTCCGTCCCGTACGTCCCAAAATTGGTTTCTGTTCTCTAACTTTAGTTTGCCTCAACCAAATGTTATAAAACTTACACACGATGCTTATTACCACAAAATACAGATCAAGTTCGAAATTGGGTAGCGTCACTTTTATCGTGCATGAGTTATGCCCCTTTATAAATGGAAAAATGGCTAAATCTGTCGTTTCCGTTCTCTAACTTTAGTTTGCCTCAACCAAATGTTATAAAACTTATACACAATGCTTATAATCACAAAAAAACGGTCTTAATAACGTGAATCCTGCATCTGTATGTGGAAGTTGACTCATGCATATTTACAAGCGGGGGTATCTGTGGCCCATAGAAACATTCTCCATTTATTTTTGTCAACATGACTGTAATTTTCAGTTAACTCTTAATAGAGATATTCCCCTTTAATGATGATTTTTACTAAAAAGTGGCTATTGTTGAAGATGCAGGTGAGCAACCAAGGCTCATTAGCGCCTCTAGTTTTGTCATGTGAATTTTTCACTCATAATGAGTAATAGGATAACTATATTTGTTATATGGGTTCCTTGCAAGAAAAATTCACATGACAAAATTAGAGGCGCTAATGAGCCTTGGTTGCTCACCTGCATCTTCAACAATAGCCACTTTTTAGTAAAAATCATCATTAATGGGAAATAACTATATTAAGAGTTAACTGAAAATTACAGTCATGTTGACAAAAATAAATGGAGAATGTTTCTATGGGCCACAGATGCCCCCGCTTGTAAATATGCATGAGTCATCTTCCACATACAGATGCAGGATTCACGTTATTGAGACCGTTTTTTGTGATTATAAGCAATGTGTATAAGTTTCATAACATTTGGTTGAGGCAAACTAAAGTTAGAGAACGGAAACGACAGATTTAGCAATTTTTCCATTTATAAAGGGGCATAACTCATGCACGATAGAAGTGACGCCACCCAATTTCGAACTTGATCTGTATTTTGTGATAATAAGCATTGCGTATAAGTTTTATAACATTTGGTTGAGGCAAACTAAAGTTAGAGAACGGAAACCAATTTCGGGACGTACGGAACGAACAGTACGGACGGACGGACGGACGGACGGATAAGGGTAACACTTAATGCCCCGGCGCCGAGCGGTGGGGGCATAAAAATCAACTGACGATTTCGGCCATACAGTTTATTTTGAGATCTTGTATTGCTAATCAGTTGTGCTATTTAAAGTTTCTATCCATCTATTACAGTTTTCAAGATAACAGGCATAAATGGGAAAAAAGGGGAAAATCGTCATTAAAAGGCAAGAACTATAATAAGGAGTCGATTAAAGATATTGGTCATGTTGACTTATCTGTAGAGCTTGTCTTATAAATCATTATTGCTTTTAAAGTTTCTATCAATATATTATAGTTTGCAAGATATTAGGCAATAACGCAAAAAAATTGGTAAAAAATCTCATTAAATGGCAACTACTGATTTTGGTCATGTGGAGTAATTGGTAGATCTTGTCTTGCTGATCAGTTTTGCTAAATAAAGTTTGTTTCCATCTATTATAATTTTCGAGATAAAAGGCAAAAAATTAAAAAACGGGTAAAATTCATCATTCAAGGGCAACAGCTCCTATAAGAAGTCATCTGACAGTTTTGACTAAATGGACAATATGTAGAGCTCAACAATTACATCATGTTTGCCCCCTGTCAGATTTTCTTTATTTATAGCGGTTTTCCAAAAAAAAATAGCCATTTTCAACTGATTCTTATGTTGTGCTATAACACCTCTGTCCCAGGTTAGAGCAGGGTTGGGCGCTCACAAACATGTTTAACCCTGCCACATTCTTTATGTGCCTGTCCCAAGTCAAGTGGTTGTCGTTGGTTCATGTGTGTCATATTTGCTTTTTGTAAATTTTGTTATAAATTAGGCCCTTATTTGTATAGCCGACTATACAGTATGGGTTTTCTTATTGTTGAAGGCTGTACAGTTGCCTATAATTGCTTACATCCACTTCATTGGAACTTTGGTGGATAATTGACTCATTGGCAATCATACCACATCTCCTTATTTTCATAAAACTTGAATTTTATCCCTATGTTCTATTTTTAGCCATGTCGACTTATCTTGTTTGAAGGCAAGGTCATCGGACACCTTTTTTAAACTAGATACCCCAATGATGATGGTGGCCAAGTTTGGTTACATTTGGACCCGTAGTTTCGGTGGTAAAGATTTTTGTAAAAGTTAAACAGACGAGGATGAGGACGACGATGGACACCAAGTGATAAGAAAAGTGCACTTGGTCCTTTGGGCCAGGTGAGCTAAAAACTAAATTCTAATTAGTCGCTGAACCATGAAAATGAGATCAAGGACAACAAACATATGACAGACGGAAACTTTGTAAAATAAGGCATCTCTATGAAAGGTATGAAGCCTCCAGATCTTCTACCCTCTGAAAAAGCTTTATACAAATAGTTTACATCGGTGCTGCAGGATAGTAATCCCCTATGTTTTGCATTATGCAACTTTTGTCACAGTAGACAAAAAGCACATAGGTACTGCATCCGCTGGCATTTCAGGTGAATATAAATATGAATAAATTGCTTCGCTGAGCGCAGCTGTATACGACCGCAGATGTCCAACCCCGAAAAGTTGGGGCCAAAATGGACACACTATTCATGCTTGATACAGGTCTGAATTTGGATTGTAATTAAATTTTTGACACGTAATAGGTTTCTGACACAGAATAACTGTAGTCAAAGAACTTCAAATTGGTTATATGATTTGAATTTATATTCAATATTTTGCTTTTGTGCAATACACTATGCGAATTGACCCGAAATAACATTGTTATTTATATTGATTTGGATTTTGATTTGGATAACCTCCCTTACACTGCTTTTAAATTGTCTCAATTGTCCTTTAACCAGAAAAACCCTTGTCTTTCCCCTTTTTTTGCCCCTAATTCCTAAATGGTTTGAGCCATAAACCCGCAAAGTCAATCCTAACCATCCCTTTGTAGTATGGAAACTTGTGGTATAATTTCAGAGAGATTCATACACTTTAACACAAGTTATTGTCTGGAAACTACAAAAATGCTTATTTGGGCCCCTTTTTTGGCCCCTAATTCCTAAACAGTTGGGACCATAACCCCCAAAATCAATCCCAACCTTCCTTTACTAGTTATAAACCTTGTGTTAAAATTTTATTGATTTCTATTTACTTATACTAAAGTTATTATCCAGAAACCATCTGTCTTCGGACGACGCTGACGGCGACTACAAAGTGATACCAATATACCGCCAAAAAATTTTTGGTCGTATAAAAAACAAGATGAAGTAAAGGTGAAAAATTTATTTCTATACCTATAACATAATTATGTATGGTGGCACAAATCCTGGTACAACAATCAACAAAACAAAGCACTATAAATAATAAAGAAATCTTTCAATTTTAAATTGATTGGCATATACAAAACTGATACAATATCATGAATAATTTCTTAATTATAGACTGATTAAAAACTTAAACCTGACTTTACTGTATAATATTTTATATATCAGGAAGCATGCTATTCACATCAAAGGTTTCTAAAACTGTCAATCATAAAAGTATTGAAACACATTCTTCTTGTGTTCAGTTTCTTAGATGGCAAACCAAAGTTACATATAAAGGTTTAGTGTCAGTAAAACTTACTTAATTCTTTAACTGTAAATGCAAAAAAAAAATTCAATTTGATTAAGGGTGTATTGTGGTAAAATCTAAAATTTAAAAAGCTTTCGTCAAACAGTACTTTCAATAACAAATCTGTTTTTCTACGTTTTATTCTGTTGTGTACCCTTTAATGGGCCTTTAGGCTGACCACATTTGTTTATAGGTAAAATCTGATTTTTCACATGCTTGTTAGACTTTTTCAGCTTTGTTATGTTACAAGTTCATTCAGGCCTTTAAACCCATCACCGGTAGCATGGTTTCCCTTTAATAAAGAAAGTTTCTGGCATGTCTAGCTAAGGCTAATACTACACTTTTTTTCTGTTTTTAGGAGATTTCAATGTTGTTTGGGTAACACATCTTATTATTAAATAGAACTATGTAGACCTGCTCTTTTATTCAGTTATATGAATATGGGCAGGTTTCAAAGAAAATTTTGTCAGACCAATAAAAGTTCAACTTCTTGCAAAAAAAAATAAATTATTGTGAAAAAAACTTTTAAATTGGGGTCAAAACACATATTTTTTGTATTTTATAAACCGAATGTACTATATTCCTGAAAAAAATGTCAACCTATTTTTTGGTGAAAACTGAAGATACTGCTGCTTTAAAGATCACACTGATAGTATTTTACTTTTAACTTTCATTGTTATTTTATGCTATATTAAATTTTTTTTATCGTTTTTAATAACAAGTTAGACTACTTCACAGCAAAATTATCTGTAAGTGATAAACAAAACAGTTTTAATCTTTCATACATTCATGAAGGTTGTTGATATATAGTTTTTGCACAAATACCTTTTAAATTACATTTTGTTTGTTGTAGTTAGTTTGCAGAAATACATGACAATTTATTTAGTTTTTGGGTATAAGGTACATTTAATATATGAAACAGACATAATTCACCATTTGAGATCAAATATCTGAACAAATAACATAAATAGACAACTCATTTACTAAATTATCTAAAAGAATCTGCCCATAACAATAAAAGTAACAATTTGAAAAATAAACGAACAGACGATTTTAATCTTGAACAGTGTCAGGACTGTAAGATATCTGATTCTTTTCAAGGTCTAATAACACCAATAACAATATAAGATTTTTTTGCATATTCTTAATTATTGTGAATTCCAGAACCCTCATCCCCCCCCCCCCCCTCCCCCAAAAAAAAAAAAAGATTTCACAGTGCCAGATTCTGTCAGACTGCCACTTAAAAAAGACAAGCATATAAATAATTGCATAATACATATAATAAATGAGACTAGAAATTAACAAATAACAAAGAAAACAATTATATAAAAAGCAAACAAAAGCAAGCAATGCATAAATGAAAACTATTATGAGCCTCTATAAATGTATACATATAACACTATAAAGTTATGGATTTCTTAATCATATTAGCCTCAACATATAATACAGATGAGTCATTCCAGTTGTAATGCTTTGTTTCTCAGAGCTTTTCGTTTCTAAATGAACCATTTCATTGTACAAGCATTGACAGAACACTGGAAACATAGACACCCTTGTAAATATGGAATATGATTTTTAATAAAAGGTTTGTTCACCATCAAAAATCTCAGCATGAATCCATAATAACTTTAAAACAAGGAATTATTTGAATTTTAAATAATTTTGAATTCTGAAAAATTGATAAAGAATGTATGATAAAAACTAACTCAAATGTAGAATAATCATTTTAATCCTAATAAAACCAATACTGTAAACTTTATATGAAAATGCAGCAAAGTCATGTTAAAAACATCAATATGATGGTACAACATATACTGTAAATTCAGAAATGTTTACTTAAATTTATCATTGCAATTGTTGAAAATTTGACCAAAATGTGAAATCAATAAATGTGACTTCATGAAATGCTACAATCAAATAATGCTATCAAAATTTAAAATGCAAGATTTTATTTTTGCGAAACCTATAATCCCGTAACAATTTTGGCAATAACAAAAACATCATTTCTGAGTTTATAGTATATGAAAATGTAACATACACATGAATAATGGTGAAATGATCATAATATGCTTTAGAGTTCAAATTCAACTACTGTAAATAAAACAAAATTACAGTATGGCTGAGATTTTTCTTTACTGTATTTCAAACATACAATAGAACTGTTGGTGGAATACAGGTAGAAATATCCTGTAGACGAAATTTTGAAACTATATTATGAATAACCAACAAATAAAAAAATTGTTTTTATAAGAGCTTTACATATACAATTGAATAAAGTAAACCTTTTTACAAAAATGGTACAATACCCATTGCAAAACTAAGGACTATTCTTTCAAAAGAAATAAGCACAGCAAACCATCATGCATAAAGCAACCTTGACATTTGTTTTAAATACATGTAATTGTCAATGCCTACACTATAAACAGGTATGCAAATCAAATCAAATATGTCCAGTCAAATCACTTATTTAATAATGATTTGATTACATTTTGTTCAAATAAATGTTTAATTAGATGAACTCTTTCCATGCATGGTTAACAACTATATCTAAAATTATGTGGTACTCTTTATATGAATGAAATAAATGGGGAATGTGACCCATCAGATGATGCCCCTGCCTGCATATCACATTATAAAGGGACATAACTCAAGAACTGTAAAAGTGACGCTACCAAAATTTGAACGATCTGAGTTTTGTGGTAATAAGCATTGTTTATAAGTTTCATAGCATTTGGTTGAGGCAAACTAAAGTTAGAGAACAGAAACCAATATTTCAGCAATTTTTCCATTTGTAAAGGGGCATAACTCTAGAATTGTAAAAGTGACGCCACCAAAATTCAAAATTGATCTGTGTCTTGCGGTAATAAGCATTGTGTATAAGTTTCATAACATTTGGTTGAGGCAAACTAAAGTTAGAGAATGGAAACGAAAAATTCAGCATTTTTTCCATTTGTACAGGGTCATAACTCTAGAACGGTAAAATTGACGCCACCATTCATCTGTGTTTTGTGGTAATAAGCATTGTGTATAAATTTCATAACATTTGGTTGAGGCAAACTACAGTTAGAGAACGGAAACCAATTTTGGAACGTACAGACGGACAGACGTACATACGTATAGACGGACAAGGGTAAAACTGAATGCCTCCTCCGCTACGGATGGGGCATAAAAAACAAGAATTTTACTTCTGCTGTTGCCAAAACCTTTTGCAACTTCCCTGGACACTGATTTTCAAACTGCGACATTGTAAATTAAAAAAAGAACTTCTGTTTTCCTGGCACAAATTTTTTTTAATTGGTGAAAAAGAAATTTCTAAATATCGTCTATAAAAAAATGATCTACATATTTATGAATTTTTATGTACCACTAGTCCTTTGTCTGGAATGTTAAGTATTGAATTGATGTACCTGGTAAATATTTTTCAAACTTCGATGTAATGTGAATTTTGCTAACAACACAATTCTTTTTCCTTCAATATGAATATGCATGATATATTAACTACACACTATTTAGTAAGCAACAATCAATTAATCAATCTATCTAACTCAGACTAGCACTCATTTATAAAACTTATTTCAGCAATCACTAAGCAGCAACAGCTAATTATGAATAACTAAGAAAATTAACAATTAAGATATTTACATCAAATTATAAATTGTTCATAAATTGTTACATCAAACTAACATGTTGGACATGAGAAAAAGTTTTTCAAATTAAATGTACATAGTACATATAACTAATGGAATTGTAATGCTATGAAATATAGAGATCATTTCACAAACCAACAAATTCAGCGAAATAAAAGGGGGATAAAATGGAACTTTCTTACACCTTTAAAATTTCTCAATTTGCGAAGATATCCAACTTATGTTTTGGATGAAAGATCAAAATAACATTGCAAATAGTGTCAAACATTACAATTGATAGGAAAACAAAGGATATGGGGTATCCACCCATGACACAAATTCAGTACATTCAAAGCAAAAAAACACACACAAAAAAAGCAAAGGAACAGTGTGTTTATTGCTGTTCATTTATCATACCTGTAACAATAATAGCTATAAATGATAAATTTAACAAATCACACTTGAACTACCATAATTTCTAAATGAATTTTTTTTAGAAAGATTAAAACAAATGCTTATAAATAGAAGAACTTCCTAGACTTAGAAGATGAATTTTGTACCAAAATCATGTGTATTTAGGATGAACAAGAATGTGTCCATAGTACACGGATGGCCCACTCGCACTATCATTTTCTATGTTCAGTGGTCCGTGAAATTGGGGTCAAAACTCTAATTTGGCATTAAAATTAGAAAGATCATATCATAGGGAACAGGTGTACTGAGTTTCAAGTTGATAGGACTTCAACTTCATCAAAAACTACCTTGACCAAAAACTTTAACCTGAAGCGGGACAGACGGACGAACAAACGAACAGACAGACGAACGAACGGACAAACAGACTGAAAAACATAATGCCCCTAGGTGGGGCATAATAAAAATGATTATTGGTAAAAAGATACATAAATCCATACATAATTATAAAAATATATACTGAGGTTTTGAATTTCTATGGCATATAATTATAAACAAAAACTAACAATAGTTTTCATTTTCATTTGAAATCACAATTCAATAAAAGCAGTGAAAAAGTACTACTTCGTGTTTGCACATTTCTCTTGTTTTCCTGCGAATCTGTAACATCAGAACTTATTACCCATGAGTTTTTTTCCTGACAGCAAGGAAGAGCAAAATAGAATAAGGGTACCCTTTTTCTCCAAATATCTGCATGCAGTATAATATAATGATGCCATTGATCAGTTCAAAATCATTTTATTATCATCATTTTCTTAAACTTTCATTTAATCTTTTTGTATAATAATTTTCCATCACAAGATACTCAGTCAAGTATAGTGAGAATGTGAAGACGTCACAAGCCAAACATCATCGAGGTTGCCTAGGATATAGAGATAAACAGCTTATCTATGGTCTTTCAAACTGAAGGACTACATTTCTTCTGAGTGCTACTGCCCTTCCAAGATATTGTAGAAGAAAAACTCTTTTTCATTTTCAGAATTATAGACAGTCCATAAATCTTTTTAAATCTTTGAATAACTTACTATGGTAAGTTCATCTTGGAAATTATTCACCAATACCAATGCAATTATCCTACAGTGTCACATATAAGCACTGAAGAAAATCATTTGAAATTAGGTGGAAAAGCATTTCCACATTTATAACATACATTATTTTCAAAAGAAAACCCAGCCTAGAAACATGAGAACTTGAACATTAATGCCTTTTGCCTAAAACCAAAATATCACAGATAACATAAATATGAGACCTCTAAATAACTACTAACAAATAATATTTGAGCAGCATATGAGATACTGGTAAGTCCTATTATATTATTTATCATGACAATAGTTATGAAATCTTATAATCCTACATCCTGTTGATACTTGTTTTTTGTATTGCACAAGGTCATACTTTTCTTACACTGTTTATGAATGCTTTACAATTAATCTGTTGGATGTGTACTAATTGATATTTTAGTTGGGGAAAACATATTTTTGCTTTTACGGACCTACTCTTTTTGTATTTACCTTGGAGTTCGTTATTTTTGTTATACTTTTTTCGCTGCTGACAATTAACAGATACTGTGGATTCATTTATTTCCGTGGGTACCAATTTTCGTGGATTGAGGAAAAAATGTATGTTTTGGGATATTTGATTTCCTGGTTTTGCAAAAATCTGCAAACAAGCCTTTGGAAAATATGTATTTCGTTGACCATTTAAATTCAAAGTTCACCATAACCCACGAAATCCACCAAAAATTGGTATCCCATGACTAATAATGAATCTTCAGTATAAATAAACGAAAAGGAAGGAGACCATGAGATCAACAACAATCAAAACTTAAAGGGAGACAGAAAATACAAAAGCTATATGAAAAAAGTCACAAGGTTCCACAGGCAAAAGACAAATAATGATCCACAAACAATCACACAGAAAATAACAGACTAAGCAATATGAACTCCAAAGAGTGGGGGTTGAATGTATGTTCTCTGGTGGAGTAACATTTCCTGATCCACTTCTGGAACTTATTAAGTTGAAAATGGCATGTTAATCCAGTGATAGGTCATATTTTGTAGTAAGTCATGACTATGGGAGGACAATATGATTGTGACTAATCATGATTATGTAAATAGAAAATATTTGCTCTCATTTGTGACTGATGCTCCTTCATGGTCAGGGTATATTGTAAGACTTAAAATATAAAAACTCTTATGTGAAAAAGTGGCATAAGTTATATAAACAGAACATATAGAAAAAAAGTTTCCATCACATACAACCTGATTATAATCAAGTTTTACTGACAGCTGATATGGTTGAAGCATGAAAATCAAATTCAGAAAAGTCCATTCTCCAATTAATGACTTTTGTTTCCAATTTTAGAACTATTTACAACCTGAAACAACTCTTCGGTATGACAAACTGTATTCCTGGATATACAAACCTTAAGGTGGTAAAAAGACTGTTATGAATTTTTCATTTTTTCTTAAGGGGTCCCAACCCATATAGAGCTATACTAATAAACTCTAACCCTAAATGGTTCTAAACCTTACCCTCACACTAGCCCTTACAGGGTGAATGCAATATAGCCCCCCACTATGACTGGGGGTATAACTAACCCTTACCCTAAACATAATACTAACACTAGCCCTGTCCTTAAATCTAACCTTAACTATCAACTTAACCCCAATGGCCAACACTAAAATATATGGACCATCAAAGTAAAAGAAGATCCCTAACGTGAGGATACCCAAATTGCACCTATTTTGATAGTTTTTTCACCTACGTTTATTTATGATCCAGACAAAAGTTTCCATTCAGTTTTTATTTTGTAGATGTATCATTATTTACTATATGGTTCTACCAATTTAATTTTGAATCCATATTGAATCATAGAAAAATGGCTTTGAACATCTCCAAAAGATCCATCATGATTCTGTAATTAGGAGTACCCAAATTGCATCCATGCTTAAATTCACATCCTTAAAAATCGAATAACAGATGTTTTGTTTTATTTCTTCAAATATTTAGAACAATTTGACATAAGTCCATGCTTACTATTCTTTTTTTAAGAAATGGATGCTTGTAATATATCTTATTTGCTCATTTTTAAAAGATGACTTTTTGTGGACATCGTATGGCGACGTTTCCGTACATTTTACTTTTTACAGTGAATACTTCATCTGTTGATATATACTGTGAACCTTTTGTGTATATTTAAATATATTTACCTATGCTGAAAGACGTGCATAATGACAAATCATAAAAATACAAATTGTTTAGTCTCTAAGAAAACTAGTAAGATTTCCGCAGCTATTTTTGCTAAATAGGTGCAATTTGGGTACTGTGACGTTAAATGTGTAATGCATTTACTTAGTCAAAATTATTGTTACACCCAACACAATATGCCACGTTATTCCCATTTAGTTTGTATAGTCAAGTACCGGTATATAGTTCTTATCAAGGCTTTGTTTCCCATTGCATATATCTCTAATATTGGAAACATAATCAGTAATTGCAATAAATTAATAAATGATTACACAGACAACAAAACAAAAATATTGACATTCAGATTGAGATATGATATAAAAAAAAGTGGAAAAATATTTTTGTTCTGAAAGGTTTAGAAATGAGCTGCGTCAGATAGTAATCGACCTTAGGCAAATAAATACAAATACATGCAGTCCGCTATATTTGATGGAGAAATTTCCATGCAAATGCTTCAACCGTTTCTAAATTTGGATATGTTGTAAGAATCTTAAAATTCAGATCAACACTGACCTTAAATGTCAGAATTTTATTTCCCAATCAGTCATAGTGTAATGCATGTATTTCGAACTAAGGTCAACTTCTATCCGATGCAGCTCAAATACTACTTTTTGCAGACCACAACATTTACATATTACATCAATACAGTAATAAAAGATTAACTATGTTTACATATTTTACACAGTCATGTGACAGTTATATATTAAATGTAAAACAAATTGCATATTATTTTTTCGTTTTAAAAACTATGTATATGATGTATGTATTTATCATTTTTATAAAACCTGTGTTTTTCTATGATGAGGGTTTCTGCAAAGATTTAGTTATATAAGTAGCTAAGGTTCCCTCTTAGAATAAAGTTTGGTTGTGGCTATATTTACAATGTAGTGAAAAAAATATCCTGGTCAACAGAACAGATGATTTGACCAAATGCAGTGAACCAAAGTTAATACATTATTTTATTTCCATTATAATTTTGTTTCATTTTTACGCTTGTTAATATTTTTGTGAATAAATAAGTTTTCTAGACAAAAGGTCCCCCTTCCCCAACTCATTCTCTTGCTTTTTTTCTAGATAGAAAGTTTTAAGAAAAGGTTGCTTTTATGGAATTCTGATTGTGGATATTCAATTTTGTGGTTTTATAGATAAGATTTTATACAAGGACTCGTCTCTTCAAGATCATCCATCACATGCCTAATAAAAAGAACTTCGTTAATTGATATACAAATGGTCGAAGTCTTTTTCTCCCTTTATGTGTGTGATTTTCACAAACAAACAAAAATTGAAAAGCAATTTTTGTTGTCACCAATTTTTGTAGGGTTAATTAACTCAAAGTTTTTCATGCTAGAATATTACTATACTGTACAAAAATAAATAATAAATGAAGCTGATATGGATAAATTAGTGAAAAGCCAAATAAATAAAACCAAAAACACAAACTCTCCTTATTGGAATGTAACTGTATTATGCTATGAAGTATTTGACAATGTGCGTTTATGGTGTAATTGTTCTGACTGCATCAACTCATCTTGCATTAATTTTAAAGTAGAGATCAAAGATTCTTTTTCCTGGTTTATATGCTTCACTTCATCTTCTAAAGACAAAACTTTTTCTTGTAATTTTAAATTTTCATTCTCAATAGCACTAATGCCCATTTCAATCTTAGAATTCGTCAGCTGTGACATTTTCGTTAAATGTTCCTCCAAGGATTTGTTCTCTTCTTGAAGAGTGTCACATTTTGTTGATAGTTCCATAGAGATTGTGTTAACTTTTTCTTGCAGTTTCAATTTCTGCAGTGACATTTCTTCCAGTAAAATTTTAAGGTTCCTATTTTCTTCTGAAATCATTTTCAATTTTTGAACAATGCTGTCGTCTGCATGATTATTCATTTCAACGTATGCATCTTCTTTGTGTTCTGCTGCTTCCTCCTCCCCATTGTCTCCTTCTTTTGTCTGACCTGCAAAATTTAATGAAACTTGATTTAAGGATGTATATATTTTTCTGACGTTTCAGTCACGTTGAAATCTCATTCTGGAATTATTTCCAAAACATGTGATACAAGTGGAAAATATCAATGAATTTAAAAAATATTATAATTATCAAACTTAACTCTGTGAAAAAATTGTGTATTTACAATAAGCAGTTTTTGAGAAATAAAATTTTCAAATTTTATTACCAATCAATTCAGTCTCATTAGCCAAAATGTTGAGAAAATGGGTGAGAGGCACAAGAAATGATTTTACCAGAAACATGTACATCCCATATCATTTTTTTCTTTTCAAATTTCTTAGATATGTATATTTTCAATCATTTTTAACAATTAAGTTATAATAATATCCTTTTTGTTCTAAAAAAAGAGAAAAATCCCAAATTTACAAAATTGACAGCATGGTAAATTTGACACGAAAAAGCAACAAAATTTTATAAAACTTTCTTATATTAACACCTACCTATAGTTTTTTAAGTTAAATTTATTCAGATTGGTCCACTTCATCTTTATTGAAAGTATGAGAAAAAGTTTAATTGTGAAACTGATTTTTTTCATGATAATAGCCAAAAAATGGGTAAAAATTGATGAAAAATGTGAAAACCATCAGAATTAGGTACTTTCAAATGGCCTTAGCAAAAAAAGAAGTGCACCACCATATGATTTTTTCTTCGCCAATTAATTTTTTACAGTCATATAAACCCAAAAATCAGCTTAAGAAAAAAAGTTTAATTCTAGAAATTTTTGGTTCCTCAGAGGTGTACATCCTTAATCAAAGGTAGGCAATTTTTTCTGGAAAATGTTAACCACAAAGTAGCACAGCCAACAACGGGTAAATTTGAATTACTAGCCAATCAGTTGTAAAATAAAAATTCTTATGCTATTCGTTAGTAATGGTTGTTTAATTTGATAGCTATATATATAGCTGACTTCATATAATTTGAATGGGTAAAATGATGGAATACTCTGTGCTTGGTGCAGATGATGTATCTGCATTTTCGTCCTGAACATGCATGAAATATTTGCCACTGGACTTTAAGCAACCTACAATCAATCAATGTGTTGGCATTCAAGTACTTTTTTCAGTCAAATTCTTTAAAATCGAAACTATATATATACCGTTTTTTTTATACTTATTATCATTATACCTGCACAGTGCCTACAGTTCTAAAATAACCAAGTCTAGTCTTTGGGAAGGCATCATGTAACATTGACAAAACATAGATTTTATTCATATCTTATAAACATAAAACCTTGTAGGGTCTACAAATTTCACCTGTCCAGATACTTTTGTTGTCTGTGTAGCAAAACATAGATTTTATATTCATAACTTATAAACATAAAACCATGTAGAGTATACAAATTTCACCTGTCCAGATCCTTTTGTTGTCTGTGTAGACATAATTAACAAATTACAGTTGCTTTCTGGTGTAGTTTTGATGTTATTTATAGGACACAGTATCCAGTAATCCAGGTCGTTTCACATGTATACTGTTCGTCAATTATTTCGTCTCACCCCAGTTCGCAGGGTCCATCATATTTGTGCTTACACAGTTTAAGTTTAAAAATTGTCTGCTACCCTCCAGTGTTAGTGACATATTTGATGTACTATACCTATAGTGCTAATATATCTCAGAAACGTTTTCCGTCATCATATAGTACTTTTAACTATGTTGATTATTGAATATGTATCAATTTAGAGAAGAAAGTTGTCTTAAACGATTTGTGTATGTTTCAGTAAAAACAAATACTGGTATCAACAAACAAAAGTATTTTCATATGTTGTATTTTGTGTACTGTTGTTTGTCTGTTGGTCTTTTTCTTTTTTAGCCATGGCGTTGTCAGTTTATTTTCGACTTACAAGTTTGAATGTCCCTTCAGTTATCTTTTGCCTCTCTTCCTCATAGTATTTCAAACAGAGTAGAACATATTTTGAAAAAGTAACATGAAGTATCCTATTTCTTCTTTCTAATTGCTGTGTGAACATTCATATCATTGGTCACATGCATACAAAAGCATTCTACTGTAGTTTCTAAAATATGCAGAAGAAATCCTAAGTTTATTAAAATTGTGTTTTACATTTGTGTTTACACTCTGATCATTAAGGTGACCACACGGTCATTTGTACAGATTCAACAAGTTGTGTGTCATAAGACACATACTTTAATAATGTTAAAAAGAATGGATTACCTTTGAGATGGAGAACTCCGTCCTGACCTCTAGTTATTTTTAGCCTACTAATCATAAGTTCTGTAGCAGGAGGAACCTCAGAATCCTGAATGACTGGCACTGCATCATCCTGCCATAATAAAAATGTTAATAACATTATGAATAAAATATTTTTTACAGTTCATGATGACTTTTTATCAAAATAGATTGGCTAATGTTGGATGAAATTATGGAAAATCCTTGTAGGCAAAATAAAGCATTCCTGTTTTGTCTTATTGTTATCACACTATTATTTAAATGGTTTCCTATATAAAGCGGATGGACCTTTTTTCAAAATCAAGGTCAAGGTCAAAAGACATGCTATTGAGATTCTATGAACCCTTGCCTCTGACCTCGGGTATTTCACATAAATTTTGTGTCATAATTCTGTCATCTGATTTTGAGGAAAAACAACAATATAGCTGTAACAAAAGGTGACAAACAGTGATCTTTATTTGCTTTACATGCACTTAATTTTGACTCGTGTGAACAGTTGTCTCCTTGGCAATTATACCACATCTCCTGATTTTTATATCAAATAAGGATTCTTTGAACTTTTCTTAGAAGTATCCAGTCTTCTTTTCTACTGAATTCTTTTTAATTTTGATTTTTTGGTGCACCAAAAGTAGTGACTTTTGTTTTGCAAATAAAATAAATGAAGAATGTGTCATGGACACAGATGATGCCCCCACACGCATATAACGTTCTAAAGGAGCATAACTCAAGAATGGTAAAAGTTACACAACCCAAATTCGAACATTATCTGTGGTAATAAGCATTGCGTATAAGTTTTATAACATTTGGTTGAGGCTAACTAAAGTTAGAGAACAGAAACTCATTTTGAGATGTACGGACAGACAAGGGTAACACTTAATGCCTCCTCCTCTGCAGTGAGGGCATAAAAATACATGTAACATGGAGTTCAAAACATTGCCTTTTAATGCTAATTGGTAAATCCTACAACATTATATTACCTGTAAGGTCAACAAGAATCTGTCAACATCTACATGCATCGGTGTGGCAACAGAGCTGACAGTGTCCTCAATAAAGGTCATCATGCTAGTGAGGCCAGACATTGTAAACTTCATTCCAAAGTTCTGTGCCCTGACGTCCATTAAACTTGTTTCCACTGTAGGTTTAGGTATTCCATGCTGTAGACAAGCTTCTGGTACAGAGGGTCCAGAAACCAGTTTGAATCTGACAGGAAAGGATTCTTGAGAAGTATCATCTGTATTGTCTGCCAAAGTATGCATGAAACCTGAACAATTTGAAATATAAATTTTCATTTTTCAAGGTCAAGGTCAAGTCAAGTTTGTTGATCATGACATACAAATACACAATTTTCCACTTGCCAAAAAATACATGTAATCATACCGTGAAGTTCAAGTAGATGTGACATGTAATCATACCGTGAAGTTCAAGTAGATGTGACATGTAATCATACCGTGAAGTTCAAGTAGATGTGACAACAACTTGATGGTAAACTAACGTAACTAAAAACTTGAACCTGAGAATGTACTGATGTTACAATATCACATTTCCATGTTCATTGAACTGTGAAATTTGGGTCAAAACTTTAATTTTGAATATATTTTACTACATGTAAGTTCTCATCATTATGAACATGTGTACTAAGTTTCAAACTGATGTGACCACAAGGTTTCTCTGACATACTTTTCCTTGATACAAAAGTAGAAAAGAAGTTTTTGTAACAAATGTTGACAGGCTGTGTAGTTAAGAGTTTCTCTGACATACTTTTCCTTGATACAAAAGTAGAAAAAAAGTTTTTGTAACACATGTTGACAGGCTGTGTAGTTAAAAGAGTTTCTCTGACCTACGTGTACCTTTTCTTGATACAAAAGTAGAAAAGAAGTTTTTGTAACACGTTTCCAGGCTGTGTGGTTAAGAGTTTCTCTGACCTACCTTTCCTTGATACAAAAGTAGAAAAGAAGTTTTCATAACACATGTTGCCAGGCTGAGTAGTTAAGAGTTTCTGTGACTGTATCCTTGCTGTAGTATCCTGTCCATCACTTTGAAGTATTAGTTCAATCTGACACAGTTTATATAGTATCACAGAAATCTGAAAACACATGAAATATTTAGTTACATTCCAACATGTTAGAAAAGAATAGTTTATATTCTAAAATTAATAATATAATCAGAATCAAATAAAATATCCTTGAGCAATGCAGTATGGAATTGATAATGTTTACCTATAGTGAAGTCAGATGAAGGGTGATATTGTAATGTTTGTAGGCCATTATATTGTCATCTCTAAGAGTTTATATAGTTCTTTTCAAGCTATTTCAGTTATAATCATAAACATTCCCTTAGCCTTAGATCATAACTTTCTTTAATGTTACATTTACATAAATGTTTCAAGAGAAAAAAAACTTCCAATTTTCGATTGAATGATGTTAGTGATATCCTGTTTGATAAATTGGGTCTTACATTGTAACAACAACATTAAGTTTCTTTTTTGGGAGCAATTTTCTTTTATTATTGGGATTACTTTAATTAAAAAAAAATATTTACAATATATATAAAATGTAGACTTGGATGAAAGGCAGCAAACCTGGACTACCACTAAAAAAATAAACATGTTTGATGGGGGCAGAAAATTTGCAGTTACATCAGAACAGCTGTGGACTACTCAATGAGTTGTTGCAAGGGGTCATTAACATAGAGAGAACTGACTTCTCCCTACAAGGGTATCAGATTTAATGTTCCCATTCAAGCAGTGGCTACACATTTATTCACCCTGCACAGCCAAATTGAAGCCCTCTTAGCATGGATTTTACTGCTCGACAGAAGAACTCCAGGTGGCTATATTTCTATACCCATTTCAACCATGGGTGTTGAAACTAACAATTCTGAGCCTTAATCTAAAATACTCTTAACATGCCACAATCTTAACAAGAAAGCAGCAAATACAAATTTTAAAGTTTTCAATCTGACTTGGCTGCAAAGTGATTTATTAAAGTATTTGCTAACAGGCTTGCATCAATTCTATATATAGAGAACAGTTAAACTGCCATGACCAGATGAAATATAACATATAATAAGTTTTTGAGTGACAATTAGTATTTATTATTGAAACTGATAATTGTTTCACAAAAACATTTTTGTAGGATTGCTCTTTGTACAGATTTAGTCCTATAATTTGATCAAAATATGAAAGTATTGGGATACTTGAATTATATGTATGAAGTTCGATAGTCCTTTCAGTTGTGGGCAATGCACATAATTAATATATACCTTTTATAGCTGACTATGTGGTATGGTTTTGCTCATTGTTGAAGGTCATACGGTGACCTATAGTTGTTAATTTCTATTTCATTTGGTCTCTTGTTATTTGTGATGCCAATACATCTTTTTATTGTTACCTGTTCTCTCCCTTTAGCAACAGCAGCATCCAGTTCTGCTCCCATAGTTGACATGCCATCTTGAGTGTCTGTTTCTGACCCAGTTTCTGATCTGTTTTTATGATGTGAGAACACTGGAAACTCATTTTCATCAAAAGTTAGCAATTCAAAATCCTGGTCATCATCTGAATTATCAGTTTTTATCGACATTGTATCCTCATCAGCATTTGAGCTGCTGTCGTCTGCAAGATCCATCTTAGTTTTTATTTTGTCTGTCAAGCTAAACATGGCTGTTGCAAAAGACTTCTTCATTTTAGTTGCCTTTCCTGTCGTTGGCCTAAATTTGTTTTCTGAACTGTAACCTGAATCATTTGTTCGTGAAGAACTGTAACTATGACCTTGACTGGTCAAGTTCACTTCTGAGTTTGAATAAATAGCTAGATTCTGTGTAACTTCAATCTCTGGTATTTGACCTTGAATGTTACCCTCCAGCATGTGACATTGGATTGTTGAATCACTGAGAGATTTAGTTATCACAGGATGAACTTGAAGTGCGCCGTCTTCATTTGGATAAAAGTCAATACCTAAACTCTGATTATCTGCAAGTAGAAAAGAATATTCATACAATGCTTGACAGACAAAATCTTAAATGCAGAGTTTTTTTAAACTACAGAATTGTTTACCCTTATTTGGTTTACTTGAATAGCACACTCTAATAAAAATTAAGTTTCATCAATGTATATAACTAGATTTTTCAGAATACTGGATTCCTTTATTTTCGAGGATTGAGGAAAACTTTTCTTTTTGTGGATATTTAATTTCATAGGTTTGTCTGGCCAAAGTCTGTATATAATCATTGTTTATAGTATTTTCTAGACTTGTGTCCCTTATCGTTGCTTACAATAGGTCTACCTCTATTAAACATTTTTCTCATATAACAGTCAAATATTTTCTAAATTTTTGGCATTTAAAGAAATTATATTAGACAACAATCATACCTCTTGAATGGAGCATTAGCATGCATATGACCTTTGATCTTACCTTGAACAGCCTGCTGGGAACTACTTTTTTCTTCTGATAAAGAACTGCTATCATTGGTAGATATATCATCTGTTGATAATTCCACTTGGGTACTAGGCAATGTCTGGACAATTGATGGACAAATCATTGCAAATTCCAATTCATGAACCATGATTGGTACTGCAAACCTAAACACCGGAGCAGCTGAACTTTGATCAAAATAATTCATATCTGCTGCTAACTGGGACTGAAAGACTGTAAAGGAGTCCATGATACGTAGTAAACATAAATACTGGAAATGAGTCATCTGAGCTTTGATTGGTCCACCAACATGAACCAATAGATTGATATCACATAAATATTTCGATTGCACTTGCCCGTCAGCACCCGTACTATTGCTCTGCCCCTCTGAATTGTCACAAGATTGGCTGTTTTTATTACTATCTAGGTCATCATTGCACGACTTCTTATCCTCATTATAGTATTGCTTCAAAAGCATTCTTGCCTTGCGCATTTCACGCTCTGGACTTGTCAAAGTTCTACTGTCTTTTTTTTCATTTGGCACAAGTTTAAAATGACTAGATGTATTAAACCATTGATCTACAGTCAATGGCCGACATATCCACAATTTCAATGGTACAGCTTGCACAAATGGTAGAGGTCGAGACTTAGCAATGCCAATAAAATCTATCCAAACTTGATCTGCAGTAAAACTCCAAAAATCTAGATTAGCATTGCGTTTTAATGTATTAGTGTTCAGCAGTTTAGATAAAGCTTTCTTGCCCATCTCAGTTCCTGGGGATATATCAGAAAGTGTTAGTTTTGGACTGAGCAAGTCTTTTGCATACTGACAAATAAATGCATTGTCTGCCATCTTGGCATGGTTTTCAAAATGTTTTGGAATGGTTACAATACTGTTTTGATCGTTTGGGAATGAATCACTGTTAAATAAATTGGCTCCACTATAAGTGTTTATGAGATCAGACAAGTCCTTTAAAGTATCTCCTTCTTCTACACGTGTATTGGAACCAGTTAGTTTAGATATCTGTATCTGCATCCCTGCTGGACTGTCTGATTCTGTTCCCAGTTTTTCATCAATAGAGACTATCACCTTTAAATGTAAAAAAATTTAAATCAGGGACAAAACTCTCCAAAAATGAAAGCATGGCTGTACATTTTTTGACAAAATGGTATAAATAACATTTTCGATAAAGACTTTACATATCACAAAAATGCTGGATACGACCGCAGAGGTGGAACTCTGAACAGTTGGGGCAAATATGGACACAATATTCAAGCTTGATATAGCTCTGAATTTGGATAGTGATTGAATATTTGACACATTATAGATTTCAGACACAGAATATATGTGGTCAGATAACTTAAAAATTTGAAATGGGACATTTAATCTACTTAATGGTCCAATATCCAAAATCTAATTCCATGGTTAGATTCGGCATATAAAAAAAAAAAACATGAATTCAAACAAAGTTTAATTTTGTACCCTTTGGACCTTAATATGGACTAATTTGAAAACAGGGCCCAAAATTTAAAATCTGAATGCACAGTTAGATTCAGCATATCATAGAACCACAAGAATTCAGTTTTTGATGAAATCAAACAAAGTCTATTATTTTGGAACCTTTGGACCTCAATGTAGACCTATTTAAAAATGTCCAAATATCCAATATAGTAATACATGGTAAAAACCTCAAACAATTCAAGACTTTAAATTAATCTTCATTGAAATTGGTTAAAAGATTTGTATTTATTTTCAATTGAAGATTTCTTGCTGTTGTGTAATACTTTGCTGTTGCGCAATACTTAGTAAATCTGTTTACAAACTAAATATAATAATTTACACACCCTGTTTGGTGTGTATCTCCTCTCATATCAGTATTTGTTGTTTCTTTATATAGATCAGAAATAATTTATGTTAGAACCAGCTTAGCCAGTATTAGAAAAGTCTTGTTTTTTGCCCCTATTTGGCCTCTAGTTTCTTAACGTTTAAAGCCACAACCCACAAAATCGACCCCAACCTTCTGTGTGTGGTATGGAACCTTGTGGTACAATTTCATAGAGATCCATTGACAAATACTTAAGTATTTGTCCAGAAACCAGAAAAACCTAGTTCCTCCCCCCCCCCCCTTATTGCTCCTTATTCCTGAACGGTTTGAGCCATAACCCCCAAAGTCAAACCCAACCTTCCCTTTTTGGTATGGAACCTTGTGTTTCAATTTCATAGAGATCCATACACTAATACTTAAGTAATTGTCTATTAACCAAAATAAACTGTTAACACAGAGATATGTCTCGCCTATTTGTTATTTTGATAATGCAAATGTTGAAATTAAAATAGCAATACTTTAACATGTAAGTTATGCAAATATTCAAAGTCAATGAACATGACTGAAGGTACAGGGCTAAACAATTTCCATGGAAATGAGATGTGCCATAAGTTGTTCTCTTTAAACAAACCTAAACACAAACATTAACTTGTAAACTATGTAAAAGTTTCAAAGTCAATGAACCATAATTAGGGGGTGGGGTTATATAATCTCCATGGAAATGAAACTTGCAAATGCCAATACATTTGCATACCGAATTTCATTGACTTAGCATTAGTGGTTGATCTTAAACTGACCTAATCACAAACTAATACATGTAAACTAAGCAAAAGTTTCAAAGTAAATAGACCATCACTGAAGGGTAAGGACCAAATATTCTCCATGGAAATGAGATGTGCTAATGCTTATACAACTGTATACCAATTATCATTGACCTACCACTAACAGTTCCCCTTAAACTGACCTAATCACAAACTAGTACATGAAAACTAAGCAAAAGTTTCAAAGTCAATAGACCATGAATGAGGGGCAGGGCCAAATAATCTCTATGGAAATGAGATATGCCAATGCTTATACAACTGCATACCAAATATCATTGACCTACCACTAGTGGTTCCCCATAAACTGACCTAATCACAAACTAATACATGTAAACTAAGCAAAGTTTCAAAGTCAATAGACCTTGACTGAAGGGGCAGGGCCAAATAATCTCCATGGTAATGAGATATGCCAATGCTAATACAACTGCATACCAAATATCATTGACCTACCACTAGTGGTTCACTATGAACTAGACCTAATCACAAACTAATACATTGTTGATGCCACCGCCGCAGCCGACGCTGGAAACAGCATACCTATGTCTCGCTTTTTGACTCCTTCAAGGCGAGACAAAAAGGACTTACTCTTGGCATCACAGCTTCCAGTTTGATATCAATATGTTCTGGTGGTTTCTGACTGTCTTGTTCTACACTCTGAAATGAATATATAATACATGTATCAAATACAGTTAGCATTGCTTTTAAAGCCAGTACTACATTGTAATATTTATACCTCATATTTGTATATTTTTTTTTGTCTGATTGTTATGCTACAAGTTTTTGCAAATCCTTTACAACTTTGTTGAACACAAATTAGCTACATTAGAGATGTTTCAAATAAAAACAGGCAGGGGTAATGAAATCCAAGAAATATTGGGAGAACTCCTGCTCATTTTTACTCTTGCATGCCCAAAGACAGAGAAAGCTTTCAGACATATCCCATCCAATTAGTAATTCCTAAAATCTTTAAGTCTGTAGAAATCTCACCTTACCCTGTAATAAAATCTCTAAAATAAGTTTAACTTTTGAAAACCAACAAATATTCACATACAACGGATCATGTAGATTTTTAGATTTTCCATCTACTCTACCAGTTCAACTCCCATATTTATTTTTAAGGATTGCCTAGTGTTTTCTTCCAAAATTCAGAGGATCTCCCCAGGTACTTCCACTTCCTGCTCCAATAAAAACTGTTCTCCATGACAATAGCAAAAGTTACTGAAAGTGGTGTTTTACACAAATTGTAGGCAGCTCCCTTCTGCCTGATTACAAATTTAACATTTGGCTTCTTTAAAAATATAAGCCCAACTTATTTTCAAGGGTATAATACTGTAGTATGATAAAAGAAAGGAATTGGAATATCAAAACTAAAACATGAGTGCAAGTTGAATCCACTGTAAGCCCATATCAACAGTGAACGTTTGTATAGATTGATTGATTTTTGGTGTTTTAATGCCACTTTGAGCACTATTGGCTATTTCCTGGCAGCCAGTTTTTATCGATGAAGGAAGCCAGAGTGCCCAGAGAGAACCACCGACCTTTGGTAGGAAAACTGGCAATCCTAGGTAATTATGATTGAAGTGGAAAGCAACTGCCTCGTGAGGAGCTCAAACTTTGTTTGACAAGACAAAATTCACATAACTGTAGAAAAAATATGCAAATCCCTGAATCGTTTAACATTCAGCACAGACAGACAGTAATAGTTTCACAATTGGAAGTAAATTCATTAGACAACTTACATTCTATATTAAGCTTTTAAAATCACTATAAGCATTGAGATTCTAATTAGCATCATTTACATAAGTTTAAATTTACATAAACACATAATTGAGTTAGCATGTTAAAATTCATCACTGCAAAAAAGTTTAACATTTTCATCTTTTACACACTGGTTGTTGTGCACCTTTGAATGCATTTGATAAAAGATTTCTGAAAGAATTTTCATTTAATGAATATTAAACAGGATTACAGGAGATTAAAGTATGTACTCTCTTGCTGATTAGCTAAATCATCGAAGCTGATTAGGTATTTGCATTAAATTACAAGCATGAATTAATTAATTTTCTATGTCCATAGTAGTAAAGAAAAAGATATAATGCACACTACTCTGTAATTAAAAAAAAAAATTGTCTTTGGGAAAAATTGCATTAAAACTAATCATTAAATGTTTTGCAATTTTATTCATAAAGATCACTCACAATTAAGATAAAATGCTCCACAGGGCGCAGCTTGATACGACCGCAGAGGTCGAACCCTGAACAGTTGGGGCAAGTATGGACACAACACTCAAGCTTGATACAGCTCTGAATTTGGATTGTGATTAAATATTTGACACAGCATAGGTTTCTGACACAGAATGAATGTGGTCTAAGAACTTAAAAATTTTAAATTGGACATTCACCTATTATGGTCCAATATCCAAAATCTAAATACATGGTTAGATTCAGCATATCAAAGAACCCCAAGAATTCAATTTTTGATGAAATCAAACAAAGTTTAATTTTGGACCCTTTTGATCTCAATGTGGACAAAGTTGATAACGGGGCCCAAAAATCAAAAATCTAAATACATGGTTAGATTCAGCATATCAAAGAACCCCATATATTCAATTTTTGTTGAAATCAAACAAGTTTAATTTTGGACCCCGATTTGGACCAACTTGAAAACTGGGCCCATAATCAAAAATCTAAACACATGTTTAGATTCAGCATATCAAAGAACCCTAAAAATTCAATTTTTGTTAAAATCAAACTAAGTTTAATTTTGGACCCTTTGGACCTTTATGTAGACCAATTTGAAAACGGAACCAAAAATTAAGAATCTAAATACACGGTTAGATTCGGCATATCAAAGAACCCCAATAATTCAATTTTTGATGAAATCAAACAAAGTTAAATTTTGGACCCTTTGGACCTCAATGTGGACCAATTGAAAAAAACGGGGCCCAAAATCCAAAAACTTAATACATGGTTATATTCAGCATATGAAAGAACCCCATATATTAAATTTTTGTTGAAATCAAACAAAGTTAAATTTTGGACCCCGATTTAGACCAACTTGAAAACTGGGCCCATTATCAAAAATCTAAATACATGGTTAGATTCAGCATATCAAAGAACCCCATATATTCAATTTTTGTTGAAATCAAATAAAGTTTAATTTTGGACCCCGATTTGGACCAACTTGAAAACTGGGCCCATAATCAAAAATCTAAATACATGGTTAGATTCAGCATATCAAAGAACCCTATATATTCATTTTTTGTTGAAATCAAACTAAGTTTAATTTTGGACCCTTTGGACCTTTATGTAGACCAATTTGAAAACGGAACCAAAAATTAAGAATCTAAATACACGGTTAGATTCGGCATATCACAGAACCCCAATAATTCAATTTTTGATGAAATCAAACAAAGTTAAATTTTGGACCCTTTGGACCTCAATGTGGACCAATTTAAAAACAGGGCCCAAAATCCAAAAACTTAATGCATGGTTAGATTCAGCATATTAAAGAACCCCAAGAATTCAAGAATAAAACCCCATTGAAATTGATCAAGAAATAAGCAATTTATACAAAGTATATTCTTTTGCACAATACTGTGCAATTGAATATTTCTTGCTATTGCGCAATACTGTACAATTGACAATTTCTTGCTATTGCGCAATATTGTGCTATTGGATATTTCTTGCTATTGCCCAATACTGTGCAATTGAAGATTTCTTGCTATTGCGCAATACTGTGCAATTGAAGATTTCTTGCTATTGTGCAATACTGTGCAATTGAAAATTTCTTGCTATTGCACAATACTTATTGTATAATAATTTACACATCCTGTTTGGTGTGTATTTCCTACCATATCATTATTATTTGCTTTTAAATATAAATCAGAAATAACCAACTTAAAATGGAAAATTTTAAAAGAAAAAAAAAAGGAAAAAAAGAAAAAAAAAGAAAACCTCCCCCCCCCCCCAAAATTTTTTTATCCCCTTATGATTCATCACCCCCAAACTCAATCCCAGCCTTCCCTTTGTGGTATGGTATCTTGCAGTACAATTTCAGAGAGATCCATACAATTGAACACAAGTTATTGTCTGGAAACTAGAAAAATGCTTATTTTTGGCCCCTTTTTGGCCCCCAATTCCTAAACGTTTCGGGCTATTACCCCCAAACTCAATTCCAGCCTTCCCTTTGTGATATGGAACCTTGTAGTACAATTTAAGAAATATCCAAACACTTACACACAAGTAATTGTCATGAAACTAGAAAAATGCTTGTTTTTTGCCCCTTTTTTGGCCCCTAATTCCTAAAATTTTGAGGCAATTACCCCCAAAATCAATTACAGCCTTCCCTATGTGATATGGAACCTTGTGGTACAATGTCAGAGAGATCCATACACTTACACACAAGTTATTGTCTGGAAGTTACAAAAATGCTTATTTTTGGCCCCTTTTTGGCCCCTAATTCCTTAACTGTTGGTACCATAACCTCCAAAATCACTCCCAACCTTCCTTTCGTGGTATTGAACCTTATGGTAAAATTTCATGGAGATCCATTAACTTAAACTAAAGTTAGAGTGCGAAAACCAATGTGTCTTCGGACGACGCCGGCGATGACGACGACGACGACGACGACGACGCCAACATCATACCAATATACGACCAAAAAATTTTTAATTTTTGCGGTCGTATAAAAATTAGCATGTTTCAAAGGCGTAAGCACTTTTGATACATCTAAAGAATCTAAATTACAATTTTTGTTGAAAAAAATTTATCATCTGATAATTGTTAGCAAAAGAAACAATCAATACTAGTACTGAAAATTCTAAAAATAAAATTCTCAGATATTTTAAAGTTTAATAAGATTGCATTCTTTAACATCTAATTACCCTGTCCAGTGTGGGCATTAAATTTTGTGCCGAATGTTGGGAGATTTTACAGATCCCAACTCTTTCTTTATGCTCCGTGTCTGTAGTGACGTTTTGGATTTCAATTAAACCAGCGTAATCTATGTATTACTGGTAAATAAATATTAAGTCAGGGATTCCGTTACCACAAATTACTTAAAACCTTTACAAAATTCATCCATAGATACAAAGATTTGGTTTGCAAGTTTGGCTGTACCTGTAGAAAACTTATTTCAAACGGAATAGCACATCCTAAATTTTATGGTGATGTTGCTTACCGAGCCTGGAAATTTGGATACGATCCAGGTAAACTTATCGATCCTTTAAATAAACTTATTCTAAAAGGTTACCAATTCAATACTGTAATTAGATCTTTGAATATTGTTTATATTGGTATAAATATTGATTTATTATCGTTTTACACATATGCACTTTCACGGTACAACAATCTGTCGATACCTATATTTTGGCATTGCACAAGCAAGGTCATGTTTTTCTGTGACTGTTAATGACATCTTTACATTAAATCCATTGGATGTTGGATGTGTACTGATTGATATTTTAGTCTTATTAGAAACATGATTTTATTTTTTAGTTATTATTGGCTTTAAACTAGCTGTCAGTAACTGTGAGTACTCTCAGATCTGTACTTTGGGTCTTTTAAGTTGTTAAGGATGTATAAATACCCTGCCATGTCTGGTCTGTGTTTTTTTTAGATGTTTTTCTGCTTTGTATCGATGTGATGAGTTATTAGCCCTTTTAAACCGACTTTTATAGTTTGTTCTTATGTTGAGCTGTAACACCACTGTCCCAAGTTAGGGGAGGATAGAGCATTTACAAACATGTTTAACCCTGCCACATTCTTTATGTTCCTGTCCAAAGTCATGAACATGTAGTTTAGTGGTTGTCGTTGGTTCATGTCTGTCATATTTGTTTTTCGTAAATTGTTTTGTTGTAAATCAGGCCATTAGTTTTCTCAATTGAATTGTTTCATATTTTTCATGTCTGGGCCTTTTTATAGCCGACTATAAGGTATGGGTTTTTCTCATTGTTGAAGGCCGTACGGCGTACATCCACTTCATTTGTTGTCTCATTGGCAATCATACCACCTTTTTTTAAAAACAATTTCTGAATAAAACTTTGGAAGAGTCAATATGTTGTATTTTTAAGTTAAAGGACAATACCATGAATACCTAAGCTTCTATTCATTCTTATTGAAGTACATGTACTGCATAGAAACAAACAAATGTGCCAGGAGCACAAGATGTGCCTGTTGAATGCAAATTCTAATTGTTGCAATGTTGTAGAAAGCATGTATATATATAATATCAGAAGTCAGTAAAATGATCTTGCAGAGTAACTTTTAGGAGGATCTCCTTATACATATTAAATTTGCCTGAAATTTGACAGTTTAAGTCCCATAAGTCTGGAATTGAAAATCTGAATATTTTAAAAATACTTTTTGGAATCACAATATGTAAACAGGAAGGGAATTTTATTCACTTATGAAGCTATTGTTGAGAGATTTTACAATTAATTTTCTTGGGAGAATGTTGCTTTCATATCACTAGACAATTTCTGTCAAAGTTTTGTGTTTAAAGTTACACATTTAGATCCAAAATCTTAATAACGTTTATATTTAAAGGGGCACTAGCTACGAGATATATAAAAAATCTAAAGTATGATTTTTTTTGTTCAATCATTAATGAAAGTGAAATAGTGAAATAATAATTCGCTTTCAGCAGCCAGTATGGTTCAATTTTGTCAAATTAAGCGAAGAAACATTGATGATGAATTAATCACTTGCAAGTGAATAATTCAACCTCATTGAATCCGTATTCATGTGAATTTCAATTAAACCCCTTAGCTAGAGATGGATAACGCATGCATTGTGTGTGTTTGGTTATTTAAAGGAAAAGAATGTCTACGTTGAAAGTGAAACAAAGGTAAATCATTTGATTGACTGATTCGATCCACAAAAAATCATTCTTATACAGGTAAAAACAATGATTAATATATATTTTTAATCTATAATATGAAATTAAACAGACCTAGAAAAATACAATTGCACGAGTCTGCTTTCTATTTATATCTATATTTATGTTTATATCGCTTATATGACAATCGGAGTACTTCGGAGGTCAACTCGATATTTAATTAGATGGCGTCAAGACCAAAAATACACAGGAAACGAAGCTACATATTATCGAGCCCATGCCCTGTAAATTGTTTATTTTAGACTTTTTATAATTTGGATAAAGTTTTACATGGTAATAAATCAAATATGAGAATTTGAGTCAAATCGGTGAACATGAATTGTACATTAAATGATAAAAGGTTGTAAGAACTTAAAATAAATATATTCTTTAGCAGTCAATTTCATAAATACTATTACTTTCCTTAACCATGATAAAGTACACAGTTCAATCATTAAACTAACAAAGGAAGGAAATGCATAAAAGTCAAATACCTGCTAATAGCAAATGCAGACTTTTTTATAATTATTTCCTTCCAATGCAACTGATTTAACAAAAAAAAAATTCAAAGTACCAACTGAACTTGTAAATTTTTCATTAAGAGTTTCAGCTATAAATTTACAATAGATAAAGGAAACTCAATCAATGTTGGTATTTAAGCTTGTTTACTTTAATGTTAGGGTTTTTTTTTATACAAGAAAGGATTATTTATCCATATTGGACAAAGGACATAAAGAGAATACACTGTATCCCCATTACAGTAGTTCAAACCAGTACGAAGCTCACGGTATATATAAACAAGCATTCTGAGTGTAATGCATGGCAATACATAGTCCCCTACCGGTTAAAAATTTCATTGGACTAGAACAAAATGCTAACTTGATCTATAACTTGTCATGGTGTAAACTATATAACAAATATTAAGCCATTATCTTCAAACATGATGAAAAAAAGTGTGGAAAACTGCTTATTCGAGTAAAGGACCATAACTCTGCATAAAATCATCAGACCGGAACAAAATTTGTACACAATCTGTAACTTGTCATGATAAAACTATATCCCAACTATCAAATCAATATCTTGACCAAAAAAGGGGCTGAAAACTGATTATTTGGGACCATAACTCTGGACAAAATCATCAGACAGGAAAAAAATTCGAACTTGATCTGTAACATATACCAAATATCAAATCAATACCTTCAAGCACAAAGAAAAACAGTGTGGAAAACTGATTTGCACGACTGACGGATGGACAGACAGACAGACAGACAGAGTGCAAACCTAAAGTCCCCTTCGACTTCGGGGACTAATAAGGCTCTTCACAATAATTCTTCAGTTTCTAAAACTTATTCTAAAAATATCTAGATGATGGAAATAGGTATAATTTTTTTTAAAATTTCCATCATTTATTAATTCAATATAAGATATTTATTAAACAAGATCTGATCTTTGGTGAATTTTCAATTACTGTACATGTGCTTATCTCATGCCTAAGGTTCTTTCTCATTTAAGTGTTAAGTAAACTTTGACATGTTTGATTGATAAATTAAAAGCTAATGACATATTCTGTAGATACAAGTGCCAATATAAAATGCACATGTCAGTGTTCAGAGATTCCCTAACAACTCTTTTTTTGTACCTCAAATTTTCTTATTTGCACTCTTGGTAGTGAATTGTGTCTCACATTATATTTGAATTAAAAAAAAAATGGGCAAAAATCTTACCTATCTATCCCAGCATTTTTGATGTTTACATTGTCTCTTTATCTTTTATAGTTTTCAAGACTAATTGCCAAAAATACCAAAAAACCTTAATCAAGGGCTATACACATTGTAAGGAGTTGATCAGCAAGTTCTATCATGTTGACTTATTTGTAGATGTTATCTTACTAATAACTTTCCTGCTTAAATTTATCTCTAATATATCTTTTATAGTTTTCAAGAAAATAAAGATCACAAAATAAAGCCATAATGATTCAAATTGTCATTTTAGGGTAATAACTACTATAAGAGGAGGATAGAAAGTTCAGTTTACTTTTTTTGATAAAAATGATAAAAATCAGCAGTTAAGGGCATTATGACTCTTACTAGAAGTTGATAGTCAATTTTGTTGATTTGACTAACTTATAATTTCAACTTGCTCATCATATTTGCTGTATACAGCTTCTATCTTTATATCAAAGTATTTAAGAAAAAACAAGTGAAACTGCGAGCTACTGCTCACTGATGATACCCCCATCCCAAATACTTGATGGTAAACAGGAAGTTGTTGAGTGATGAATCTGAAAACACATCACACGGTATAGCTGACTTATATAAACACTGAAACCAAATTTCAGAAATCCTTGTAATGTAGTTCCTGAGAAAAATGTGACGAAAATTTTCAACTTGGATGTGTTGTGTAAAATGATGTAAGTGTTCGGTAAACTGGAAAATGTTGAGTGATCAATCTGAAAACACATCACACCGTATAGCTGACTTATATAAACCCTGAAACCAAATTTCAGAAATCCTTGTATTGTAGTTCCTGAGAAAGGTGTGACGAAAAATTTTCATGGAACGGAAGAACGGACGGACGGACTGACAGACTGACGGATGGAGGGATGGATGGATGGATGGACAGACAGAGGTAAAACAGTATACCCCCACTTTTTTAAAGCGGGGGTATAAAAATATCATAAAATAATTGGTTTAACTTGTAACTGACGGGCAAAACTTCTGTAAAAAGTTGATATATTTGTTGATCAATTTTATCATTCATAGCATTTACTATAATAGTTTTTAAGATAATTGAAAATGCAAGAAATGGGTAAAAATGTCATTTAAGGGCAATAAATCCCATGAGGAGACACATACTTTATACTAAATAACTTGAGGATCATTCAGCCCTAGTTTCAAAGAAGATGATATTTGTAAAAGTTTACAACGATTTACGGCGATGACAAGTAAAAGTATCAAGTGAGCTAAAAATAGCATTACTTTGCCAGTAAACCTTAATAAAAAAAAATTTATTTTGTAGTTGAGAAATTTATTAAAACAAATTTGAAATATTGGCAGAAGGATGATTGATTCATTCATTGATTGATTAGTGTTTAACACCACTTTCAGCACTACTGTGCTATTTTGTGGCAGTCAGTTTTGAATGGGGGAGAAAACCGGAGTGCAAGGAGAGAACTACCGACCTTTGAAGGAAAACTGACAATCCTAGTCATTTAAGATTGGAGTTGAACTCACCTACCATCTGCAGGATTCAAACTGCTGACAGGCTAGTGATACAGTATTTCGATTACTTAGACCACTTGGCCATCAGGACCCTGACGGAAGAATGAACAGAGAGAAGTATGAAAATCGGAGTACTAGTACCAGTAGGATAAAAGTTATTATAACTGACTTACCATACTTTGAGCCAAGTTCAACAGGAAGTAGTTTGTCCACAACAAAGTTAGATAATCCACCATCAGTCTGATCGGGTTGATCAAGATATACAGGTTTGCATGAGGCACTGAAAAAAATAATGATAACAGTTCAAAGGTGGGCATGAAGCACAGAAAGTTATAATGTAATACTAAGTTAAACCCACTTGTCGCTATCAAAGTTAACTTGGTCAAAAGCCTGGTCAAAGAAAACTTTGGTCATAAGTTGCAATTGTCACTATCAAAGTTTTCCATCAAAAACTTGGTCAAAGAAAAAACTGCATTGTGATTAGATAATTCTGTCCAAGTCCATCCAAGTTTCAAGAAAAATAGGATGATATTTTATTCCATCCAAGTCCATTGTTTTTTGTCCAAAGTTTTTGATCAAAGTTTTCTTAAATGGTTGTCACTATAAAATAATCCATCAAAAACTTTGACCAAGAAAATTTGTACAAGTAAAATTTGATAGTGACAATAATAACATAGAGACTGTCACATGGCAGCAGGCGCTGAAAAATAGTGTAAAACAAAAGTTATTTTTCATATAATTCATATTAGCATATTATTCAGGTTCATGGTATTACAGCTCTGAAAATAACAGACAGCTTAATTACTTTACCAATCTTCTGTCTGATGTAGAAACTACCTGATTCAGAATCTAATGCATTCTAGGTAACATTCAGTTAATTTAAAGAGAGTACTCCAAAATGTTGTGTCAGATTTACAAAGTCCTACATCAAAATACAAGAATTATCAAAAATATTGGACAATAAAACATATCTCATAAACCACCAACATCAAACTCAAAACAGACAAACAGACAAAAAACTAAAAATTTTGCAATTTTTCCATTTATAAAGGGAAATAACTCTAGAACAGATAAAGTGACGCCACCAAAATTCAAACTTGATCTGTGTTTTGTGGTTATAAGCATTGTGTATAAGTTTCATAACATTTGGTTGAGGAGAACTGAAGTTAGAGAACGGAAACCAATTTTGGGACGTACGTATGTACGTACGTACGTACAGACAGACAAGAGTAAAACTTAATGCCCCCACTGCTACGGCGGGGGCATAATTAAGACAAACAACAAGGAGCAACACAATGGTCAGATAGTCTGACTGTGTACAGAACGGGTTAATCTTAAGTTTAACATGCTTTTTTTGTGATCAGTTTACAATGTCTTACACATTAGATATCTGACCAATAGCGTACCATTATTTTTTGTGGTTGTTAGGAAATGGAATTATCCATAATCCTAAAAAGTATAAAATGCTGAACTCAGATAACTCAGAGATAAGACCTGAGTGTGGCAATGTTCTGACCTTTTCTAACTGACTATATGATGGAATCTAGGTCATTGTTTCCTCCTTATCTAATTAACAGCCATGGGTGAATCTAGAGGAAGAAAACCAAATAACTTTTATTATATCATGAAATGTGGGTCATGGTGGCTCAAATGTTATTTATATCCACATATTTCATACGATGATTGATAATGTCATAACAGATTGGAAAACATCAGGTCTCTTGAATTTGATTTATGATTCAAATTCTGCAAGAATTCACAGGAAACTTCTCAACAGTAATATGTTTTCTTCCGCCTGAATAATAAGATTAATGTAATGTTCTAACTTGTTTACTTATATAAGCATTCTTTATTTTTCATCTTCCTGCTACTACAAACTGGTGTGTATTCAAGCATGACTGATCTTATAATCAGAGAAATACAGAATGCACGCACTTAGCAGTGAAACAAGTGATCTTCTTGCACCTTTTGTTTTTTTGTTGAAACAAAGAAATGTGACCTGTGGCGATAATGAAAATTGCAATGAAAAATACAGCAGGGCTGAATTTTAAGATGTGTCAACAATTATATATACCTAACATTTGCAATATCATGGGATTATCTAAATGAAATCAATACAAAATCTGATTCTAATATTCACAGATTCTCTACTGCTTGAAAAAAATACCACTAATAGACATAGGTTAAAATCTACTTTTACAAAGTTTGCCTCGATTACATAGTAATGTCAGGAAAAACAACTGAAAAGAATAATTATGGATTTGTCTTACATGTCAAGTGTCCGTCATTTGCATACATGCAATATCAGAGTAACAGTCACCTTGACTTTTAATATATAAGGCCCCAAAATCAAAAGGTTCCTTCCCCTTCCCTATATCTTCCCTCTGTATAAATTTCATTCCAATAAAGCAAGAGAAACTCATTAGTTAAACCATTTTTCCAAAAGAAATTTAGTTTTAGTAACAAAGACCTTGACCTTTGACCTATCAACCCAACAATCAATAGGGTTCTTCAACTTCCCTAAATTTTTCACCTGTATAAATGTTATTCCAATCAAGCAAGGGATACTCAATTTAGTATTTGGAAACCATTTGTTTCGGACACATATACGGACGGACGGACAGAAAATTTTTTTCAAGGCTATTAACAATACAATGCCATGGAAAGTTTGTTAGAATCTTTTAAAATACTTTAATATTCACAGTAATAAATGGTGAGAAAGGTCACATAAATAGTTAGAATGATAATTTTAGCTGAAATAACACCTAATACCTTCGTATTTACCCAGATAATGAAATTGTGTTTTTTTGTTCACCCTCTGTATATAAATGTTTGCTGAGATCAAAGACCTTTCTATTCCCAAGAAAGATAATATACAAATACAAAAAAGTTATACAAATATCAATATAATATTAATGCAGTCCCCATATGTCTGATGACAATTAAGATAGGTAAAAATAAAAGTTCTAATCAAGTTTTCTTCATTATCTTTCTAATGAAATCTAAAATTTCATCACGAATCAAAGGCCAAACAATAAAATTTATTTGTTTGATATTGCTGAATGGCAACCTATTAAACTTTTTCATTTGACAATTACTAACCAATACAGTGTTAGAATAACATTAAATGGCATACACTTTACTGCACAAAATGGGCATTTTGACAAATAATATCACTTGATACTAAAATAATCAAAACATAAAACCTACCAAAAAAGTTGTAAGAGCTGATGTAAACAATTTAAAAACCAAAGTACAACCAAACCCGAGGAAGACACATAAATTTCTTTAATCAAAAATGATTTCCCTGAGGGGGGTTGTTGAATGTGATAGGAAAATTAAGTTTTTGTTCTTAAACATCAATACATACAAATATTTTCAAATTAAAGCAAAAAACCTGAAAACTCATTGAAATCTTTGTATGACAGGAAACATCAAAGATGTCTTTTTTTTATTGTTTCATTAAATAGTATGCAGTAGAATCAAGAAATGTTTTTTTGTTCAAATATAGTCTATAAGCAAATCTATATTTTTAAAACATTGATAGGTGTAATTTAATATTACTCTTTTTTTCCTACAAGGATAATTGGGCAAAATCTGAAGCTGGCTTACATATTAGAATAATTTTCCTTTTATTTAATATTTTTCTTTTAATTAATATTTCTTCTAATATGTTATCATTTAATATTCCTTTAACTTGAGTAAAAATATTTTTTAACGGAAAATATTTCATATTTAACTATTATCAAATAAGCATGGCCTTAAATTCATCTGTCAGATGCGTGTCTAACAGTTTTCCATCTACTTCATTACTTCTGATAAAAACATACATTCAGCAGTTATCTTGGATATTTCCCCAACGGTCTGAACAAAAATCCACAAACAAACAAGATTAAGAAACTGTATGCAATCTACTTTAAATATTTTTAGAATAAATCCATGCAAAAATATTTTTAAAATAAATCCATGCAAAAATATTATTATGAATGATGGAAAATTTTTAAATTTATAAAAATTTAATGAAGCATAAGAAACGTATTTCAAACATAATTCCATTTTGAATTCACTTTAAAAATTGCAATACAAAGTGAAAACTTTGATCAATCATATAATGTCATTAATACTTGTACCAAAAAAAAGAAAAATCTAATCAAATCAACTTTCATATTTGGTTAGAGATGTAATATAATATCACATTCCTTTGTGTAAAATTTGTTGCTAAGTTACCTTTTTAAATGTCAACATTGGCAAATTACTTCTGACAAAGAGCTTTCAAAGATATGTAAAAGCAGTTTGAACAAGTTTCCGTTCTATTTAAACTACCATAGTTGTTTTCAAAATGGCAAAAGTGCTTATTCAAACAGCTTGACTGAGAGACTTAAGTGACTTAATTGTATTAAATTTTAATTATTTACCATAACTTTTAATACACCTTGGTTATAAATAACAAAAGCAAGTTTTGTGGTCATTCCTTCAGAATTGGTGCTGCTACTTCAGCTGCCGCAGCTGGAGTCAAGAATCATGTTATTCAAACACTTGTGCGACGGTCCTCAGACTATTATATAAGATACATCAGGACTGATAAGAAGGTTATTTGTAAAGCTCAGGCAAAAATGTGTCTTTTTTGAGTCTTTGTTATAGTTTTCATGTAACCAATTTATATTTTAATGAAGCATTATTTCTAGGGGGCTTTCACTAACTCATTATTATGAATTCATTCAATTTGGCCTTTATAATTCAAGGGGAATCATACTCCCCCAATTCAATAATACATCAGATAGATTAATTCCTGCTGGGATCTTCCAAGGAACAATTATGTATTTTAATATTCAAGGTAATTCCTGCAGGGATCTCCCCAGGAACAATTAGGTATTTTAATTTATTAAGTTAATTCCTGCCTGGATCTCCCAAGGAACAATTATGTATTTTAAGGTATTCAGTTAATACCTGCTGGGATATCCCCAGGAATAGGCCTGCCGGGATCTCCCCAGGTCGGTAATTTTCTTTAGTCAAGTAGCTTACACCTGCCGAGATCTCCCCAGGTGAACATTTCGTACAGTTAAGTTTGCTGCAGGGATCTCCTCAGCATTGTTATATAATTTATGTTAAACTTTTTTGTACAAGTATTCACAGAATTTTACTAATTCTTTATTAAAGGCATTTTCAATTTACACATGTATTTTATTAGGTTTAAAAAATTCAAAATTAAATTTTTCAATGAATGAGTAGCTCCAAGAAAGCCAATAATGTAACATTTTTTAGTCATAGAAATGTATATTGTTATGTAATGGAATCTAATTTGGATAATGATGTTTATATTTAGTATGTTAAATAATAAAAGCTATCTTGGAAATGTGTTGTGTATAAATGACTTAATTATATTAGATTTACCTGACTTTCACCAAAAGAATTATTTATTTTAACGCCTAGCAGATTTTCAAATAGCTCTTGTGACAATCTAAATGTAACTGACCATCTTCTACCATCACTTTTAAACTTGGCTGACCTCTGTTGAAAAGTTTTAGAAGTAATGAAGATATGCACACCAATGAATAATGCATTAGCTTCAAGCCATGGGAAACAATAATGTTTTAAATGATAAAAGCCAATAACCTACATAGTACAATATTTTCACTCTTAGGTTGCTGTCTGCCTTATTTGTTCTTTACATACGACAGTCCATTGGTTTTCTTCTTTGAATTGTTGCACAATTTGGTATGCTGGAGGAGCCTTTTTATAGCGAAAGTTACTTTTATGGTATTGGACTTGCTCATTGTTAAAGGCCGTACCGTGACCTATAGTTGTTTACCTCCTTTCGTCCTTGGTGCTTAGTTGTCTCATTCGCAATCATACCACATCTCCTTATTCTAATATACACATTACGGTCATTATCATGTTCAATTTTGATTACCTTCTTTGACCAATTAAAGGAGTAGCAAACTAAGAGAGTATAAAAAAAAATGGGTATCACAAAAACAACATAGGACTATGTATAGTGATCTGTATGCAACAACTCTGCTATGGAAAACAAAAAAAAAGTTAGCACATGGATGAGTTGTGTTGATAGAAAATACCTTTATACGACTTAATTTGGATTTTAACATACCTATAACATTCTCATAGATTTATTGTTACTCTGGGATTAAGGATGTACACCTCTGCGCAGCCAAAAATTTCTAAAATTAAACTTTTTTTCTTAACCTGATTTCTAGTTGCTACAGCCACGAAAGTACCCCATTTTTAATGATTTTCCCATTTTTTATCAATTTTTATCCATTTTTGGGCTGTTATCATGAAAAAATCACAGTTTCACAATCAAACTTTTATTTATACTTTCACTATCGATGAAGTGGACCAATCTGAATAAATTTAACTTAAAAAAACAATAGGTTGGTGTTAATGTTAGAAAGTTTTATAAAATTTTGTTGATTTTTAATGCCAAATTGACCATGCTGTCAATTTTACAAATTTGGGATTTTTTTCTTTTTTTTTAGAACAAAAAGCATATCATTTCAACTTCTTTGTATTAATGATTGAAAAAATACATATCTAAGAAACTTGAAAAGAAAAAAATGATATGGGATGTACATATTTTTGGTAAAATCATTTCTTTGTACCCCTCACATAATTTCTCAACATTTTGGCTGATGACACTGACCAGATTGGTTATAAAATTTGAAAATTTTATCACTCAATACTACTTATTGTAAGTACACAATGTTTTCACTGAGTTTAGTTTGATTATAATATTTTTTAAATTCATTGATATTTTCCACTTGCATCACATGTTTTGAAAATAATTCTTGAACGAGATTTCAACAAGACTGAAACATCAGAAGAATACATCCTTAAACACATGTAACATATTTTTATTGAAAGGTATTTACAGAATACTTTATTAGAATGTTCATTTCATTCAAATTTGTGAGAAAAAAAAATCAAAAACTTGATTTTTTCAGAGTTTCAGTTAAAAGGATTTTTTATTTGTGTAAAACAGTTGTTAGTTGCCATATGACACTTGAAAGACTGGATGTTAAACTCAATTTCATGATAATAATTTGGAAAATATAGATTGTTCTTTTTAAAGGATATATGAAAAGAAAATAGGAGCAACAACAATATATGTGAATGGAAGCTGTTTGAAATCCTGAAATATTAATAAAAGCTTCATGTATACCTAAATAGTTAATATTGTAAAATATAAAAAAAGAGAGAAAATATTGATTTTATTGTTATAGTTTGATGGAAACCCACACAAAAAGTAATTTAAAAAGTTAATTTTTTGTCTTCTAAAAATAAACATTAAAAGTTGTCATAAGAGAAATAAAGTTAAAAGCTTATAATTAATAATCAGGATAATTTCTCAGAACCAAATGAAGATTTTCAGTTTAATGAACCTCTATGAGGAAGTAATTAAGAGAATTATTGAGAAATAACATGTTAACTAACTAGGGAACTGAGAATTTAGCTTGGAAAATATCGGCAATTAAACTTTAGGATACCTGTACTGTGCCTAGTGTTCCCTTAGCTTATATAGGAATCACGTTAATTACTGAGAAACAAATGAATAATATATATGTAGAATTTTAGCTTAATGAACTACTGGAATTTTGATGGAGACATTTAAGATCACGAAGATAGGCAAAAATTACCAAATCTTTAAAATGATCAAGATTGTTATAGATTTGTGAAATACCTAAGTGGAGGAACAATTAAACTGAGATTAAAAATCATACATGATATTTCTAGATTGATAATAATAGAATTACGACAGAATGATTGCAAAAAGTGATTTCAGTTGAATTGTATTAAATATTATAGGTTTGTGAAATACTTATGTGGAGAAACAATTAAAATGAGATTAAAATACATACATGTTTTTCCTACATTGATAATAATACAATTTCTACAGAATGATTGCAAAAAGTGATTTGACTTGAATTGTATCAAATATAATAGTTTTGTGAAAAACTTATGTGGAGAAACAATCAAAATTTCATTAAAATACATACATGTTTTTCCTACATTGAATGTCGTAAAAGGTGAATTCAGTTAAATTGTATTAAACATTATAGTTTGTCTTAATTAATGACAAAAACTAAATAAGGACAGGTAGTAACTATAAATCGAAGCATGGATCCCTGTTGCATGAGTGATAAGAGCAAAAGGATACAGTTCAAAACCAACTATTCATTGTACCAGACGCTACATACAAATGCAGTTAAAATACCATTCAACATAAGACATTAGTTCAAATATTGTATGTAATTGGACAAGATGATATACAGAACATTTCTCCATGATCAAATCTGCAAATTTACCTGAAAATTATTGGATAGTACAGAAAATGCAAATTGACTCAATACAGATAGAGAAAAACCATCATATTCTAATAACAGGAATTCATTTCTGTGATACTGAGGAAGTTTCAAAACCTGTTACTGAAACTTAAGATTAATTAATTTGGATAATTTATTATTTCGAACTCATCGTTAAGTTATGAGCAATAATTCCTCTTCAGAAATAATACCGAAGGATGTTCGAATGATTCATAATGTTCTTGCCACAATAGTTTCTATTTTAGGTTTTGTTCTAAATTTGATAATTTTACTAACAATTATAAGGTATAGACTTTACAAACAAACAGTAATCGTGTTTATTGTAAATCTTTCCGTGTTATACTGTATTTCTAGTGGATTTTCTGTGGCTTACATAGCTTATAATTCATTTACAATTTATAACAGTGAATCATTGAATCCTATGGTTTGTAGAGCTTTTGGATTCATAACTTACACAACTGCAGGAGCAGAGTTAACTGCCCTTTGTTTAATTTCGTTTAATCGTTACTGTTTAATAGTGTATATGGAAAAGTATAATGCTATTTATGGAAAACAAAGCAATGTTTTAATAATGTTATTTTTATCATGGCTTTTATACTTTCTGCTATTTCTGCTTCCAACTACCGAAGTCTGGGGCAAAATGATTTATGATAAAAACCGATTTATATGTCAGCCATTTTTATACGGAGACAGCTTTTCAAAATTCATTGCTTACTTTGCTGTGGGAAGTACAGTGCCTCCCTTAGTTTTTTGTTATGTAGGAATAATCTGGAAAGTGAATTCCACTCGAAATAAGCTAAACAAGGTTAGTGATACAAATGCTAGCAGACGGCCAAGAAAAATGCCATTCATGATAATCTTTATCCTAACTACGTTTGGAGTTTTGTATTTACCTTTCATGTTTGTCCAAGGAACAGACCCAGATGCCATTAAGTACGACATCAGAATACATGTTGTCACTGTTTATATTGCATGGGTACATTTGTTGTGTAACCCTATAATTTATGCAGTTTTCAATCAACATATACATACAGCATTAAAAAAGCTCTTTTGTCTGAAGGTAAAAAATGATATCTTTGCTCAAACACACCATACCTTAGATGTACAAATCAATGTTGTAGCTTCACAAAGATCATGATTATTATTTTCTCTTGTATTGATAATGTTATAATTTCTAATTAAAGAGAGAAGTTGTTTTACAAAAAATTGTTTTGTTGCTTTAAGTATGATAAAGATAAGAAGATGTGGTATGAAAGCCAACGAGACAACTCTCCGCAAGAGACCAAATGACATAGAAGTTAACAATTATAGGTCACAGAAGGCCTTCAACAATGAGCAAAACCCTTATTCTAAGTTAACTCTTCACACAAAATTAGTGATTCTTAAGCCTTTCATGTGATAAAAGAGCACCATACATGTGTTTTGATCTTTACATCCAAGTAAGTTAGCACCAACAAATTGACTACCAGTATATAAAATTGTGACCATCGGCAAGAATTTTCAGGTTGTCTGTATTGTTCGGTTTGGTTGATTTCTGTTTAAAAGTTTCAAAAGAAATCAAGGATTACTTATAAATAGAAATTTGAAGAGTCAATCATCTCATAAATCTCAGAATTGAGAAAGACAAGACACAGGTCGGAGAAAAAAAATCAAATTTTGATTCAAAATTTGTGATGACGCCATTTTTGTTTTGCATATGGTAGCTCTAAGACGGAAAACATTATTTAAATGCACAAACTGTATCATTTTACTAATCTTGTAGAGTGTATGTAAAAAAATAATTTTTAACTTCTATTGGTCTAGATCGTTAATGCTTAATTTCCATGATAAAATGCATAGTCTCAATTAGCTATGGCCGTTAAAAAACCTGATAAATTCACAGGCATTTTCAACACAAATATGAAATCCATGTTAATCAGTTAATTTTTTCATCCAATTCAAATTTGGGTTACTTATTAATACATTTATTAAAATCTAAATAAATTGTGGTATCCAGTGGTCAATTTGATTTTTTGGGCCCCAATTTTTTATTTCTCAATCCCCTCCTCAGCAAAACGTGAAATTTTCCCAAAATATATGGCCTTCATTCATAAAATCTTAATAACATAAACTATGCTTAAGTCACCTGAATCAAGCTTCTTTGCAAAAAACTATTGATTTCAATATACAGGCTACAAACTAAAATATTTGGCTGAAGCTTTATTTGTGTTAACTTCTTTTTTAAACGGACCCAGCTGTAATATATGATTGCATTTATCTAACCACTGCTTTGTCTGTGTATTAATATATGAGAAGATCTAATTGACATATTCATAACTATTTACATCTTTTTCTTCTCATAGAAATAAGTTAAGTTTACAATGTAATAAAATTTTAATAAAAGAAGAATGTGTCCATGGGATATAGATGCCTCCACTCATAAATATGCAAGAGTCAACATACTAATTCCGTCACGGCAGGGGCATAAAAAGATCTTGGTAAAATTTGCATTGAACTGACAGAATACAAGAAAACACATGAAAAAGATCCATGTATAAATTGTTCTCAGGTGGTTTATTTGGGAAATCTCAGTAATTACAAATATTCAAGATTGATCTGTCAATTGTGTAGGCAAAGTCAATTTGTATATTTCAAAGTGTTTGTGTGTTTATCATAATAACCTGTGCTAATGAATACATCTAATCATGCAGATATCAATATATACTATCTAAATATATTTACTAATCTATAATTAATTATCTTTCATATAACCATAGGACAATCAACCATAAGACAGCATGCTCAGCTTTGAATGAGAAACTCTATATTCATTTATTTTCATGGGTACACATTTTTCTTGGATTGAGGAAATATTGTATTTTCATGAATATTTGATTCCTGGTTTTTCACAAGTCTGCATACAAACTTTAAGAAGATGTGTACTTTGTTGAACATTTTACTTTACCCATGACATCAAAGAAAATTTGGGGACCTCGGTGGCCGAGTGGTCTAAGTAGTTACTACTGTAATCACTAGCCAGTCAACACTGAGGTTGTGAGTTCGAACCCCGCTCGTGCGGGTGCACTCGACTCCAATCTTAATTGACTAGGATTGCCAGTTTTCCTATCGAAGGTCTGTGGTTTTCTGGGGGCACTCCTGCTTCCTCCACCAATAAAAACTGGCCGCCAGGAAATAGCCCAAAAGCGGTGCTTAAAAGTGGCGTTAAAACACCAAAAATCAAATCAAATTAAAGAAAATTGGTATCCTTTAGGAACAATAATGATTCCACAGTAACCAACCATAAGATTGCTCAGCTTCACATAAAAAAAAAAAATCGAAAGGACCGGACGTACAACAAAAAGAATATTCAACAAAAGATTACACAGAAAAGCAAAGATTGAGCAACAAAAAAACGAATAAACTATTGACACAGAGATATTTGTCTTGTCTGTATGTAATTTTTACAGTAAAAAGTAAAATAACAAAAATATCAAACTCCAAGGAAAATTCAAAAGGGAAAGTCCCTTATCAAATGGCAAAATTAAAAGCTCAAACATATCAAACGAATGGAAAACAACTATAATATTCCTGATTTCCTAAAATGCACATGTTGAAATAAAAAATGTAATATTTTAACATGTTAACCAGGCAAAACATTCAAAGTCAATGAACCATGACTGAATAAAAGTCTATAATTCTGGAAAGAATGGTTTATTTTTTCAGGAATTAGGGATTCATCATCTTTTTTTCTGGGAATTTGGAAAACGCCTTCTTCAACCCCCGCAGCACTCAGTTTGAATTCATGATACAAATAATATAAAACATTCACACATTATTAACAGTCTTTGAATGATAAAAAAATTATTTCGACTTTACACTTTTTTTAGATTGTATTCTTTACATTTATTAGCTTGTGAATGAATTGGTCAAGTTATACACATCAATAAACTAAAAAAAAAGTGTTAAATCCTATGTCAATTTATCCAAAATATTAGTACAAACCAACTCAAAAATTGTATACTTCAGCATAAGCAGAAATCAATTCAAACTAATGATAGACGATCTTGTACTATAATTCATTTTGTATTTCAATTAAAGGAAGCATCTATTAATAAATACTCTTAATTGTCAAATCATGGCAGCTTCATGTTTAGTACTTCAATAGTCAAATTAATATTCAATTAATTAATGTAAAAAGATCTTATCAGATGATGTTTTTTCAAACACTTGAACAACATAAAATGATTTTTTTTGTAATGTTAACATAGTAATAACACCTTGTATAAAGTTATCATTAATCTTATCACACAGTGACTAGGCAAAATGTGTGTGTCAGCAAAATAATATATTCAGATAAAAATCTTGTACTGGTGATGTTTGATTTTTTTTTATCGAAAATAACAATACTGAAAAATTTGATGTTAAATGCACCATTAGAAATTTAGCTTAAACAAATCATAATAACAATTTCCAATCCTTATGATGCTTATAGTGGTGAAGGGGTGCTAAATGGGGAAAAAAGTATAACAAAAATACTGAACTCCAAGGCAGATTCAAGAAAAGGGAAGTTAAGTCCATAAAAACAGACAAAATCAAATGCTATCAATCAACAGAACAAGTGAAAAACAACTGCCCTATTCCTCACTTGGTACAGGCTCCATAGAAAATGGTGGGTTGAACCTGGTTTTATAGCTAGCTAAACCTACCACTTGTATGATAGTTGTTTACAATTCAGTTGGAAAATTTGGTGAGCAACCCAAACAGACATAATAGGGTAACGTGACAATAATTGGGATCCACCATCCAAAACTGTGTAAACACACATCACAGACACACAACGCAACTGACCAACAAATTCAAACAACATACAAACCACTTGACAATAAACCTTACTATCCCTGTTAATATATATGTGTAGAAAAGTTTAAATTCTGTCCTATTAACTGCAGGGTGTTCATATTTTATAGGATGAGATTTTTTTGTATTACTTTACACTAAATTTGATATAAATTTAAGAAAGAAAGTAAAATTGGTACTTTTATGTTATTCACATAATGAAAATATGTGCTAAGTTTCATGTTGATATGACTTCATCTTCATGTCAAACTACCTTATTAAAGTAAAAACTTTAATTTGATATGGGACAGCATATACTCGGTCTGATAAATAGAAAAGTCACAGTAAACATGATGCTGATCTATTATCGTAGGCAGGATTTCAGTATCCAACCTCTCTAACCATTCACTGGATGACTGGTCCAGATATTTTATGTTTAAAAGTCCACAACATATAAATAATTTGTATATAGTTTATATCCACGACATTAGAAACAATTTTAATGTCAAATTTTTCTCAATTTCATAAAGAGGTGATGATAATTAGCATAATTGACAAAAATAACTAAATAATATGACATTTGTTCTTAAATCATGTAAATTGTGCTATCATTATGAAACATAATTTCACTTCATATAGTTAAATATATAATGGTTACTTTGACACAATTGAAAATCCAATTTTCAAATGATTTAAATCCAAGCTTCACACACTCCAAAATATGAGAAATTTGAACTTTTAAACTTTAATAAGAATCTTCCATTATCTAAATTATTCTAAATTTGATATTTTGCACTAGGTGGGCAGGAGATTATCGTTCATTAAACACCTCTTAACTTAGATTATATTAATTTACATCCATTTCAAATGAAACTCTAATATGTCTAATTAATATCTGCAATTCTGAAATTTAATTTTTTGCACTACAAGCTAAAAGTTGACTGGTTTTGCTAGAAAGGTTTTCTTTGATACATGCTTTCCTTGGTGGTATAAGAACATGTATTTATTTATCACAGCATACTTTAGTTAAACAGAAATATGTTCTTAAGGATGTTCGCTACTCTGTTTCAAAATAACAAGCTTTTTAAAAGACTGTTATAAATTTATAGTTTATAAATAACAGAACTAAAAAAGCTGAAAAAATGTCCTTTTTTTCGTGATATAAGCCATTGAAAATTTGGCGGGAAATGATTCTCTCTAGATTTTTCATCCATTTATCATTGGTACCTTTTTTCTTTCAAAAACTACGAAACAATATCAAGGATTTTATAGGATTTTCAGAAATGGATTTTTAAACTATCTGTAATTAAATTATAAAAAGAAAAGTAGGGGTTAGCGGACAAAATTTTTAATGGCAATATACAGATAAAACCAGAGAATTCCAAATATCTGACAAAAATTCAAAAAAAAGAGGAAAGGACACCCTTACATACTGTGGATGCATTTATATTTGTAGGTTAGAGAAAAATTTGCTTTTCCTTTTTTCCTATAAATAAGTAAATAGAAATTGTATTACTTGTACATTCCCCACATGTTTAACATATACAATTTACCAATATAATGAATACTTGAAAACTGACATGTCAGCATGGCCCCACTTGCACATTTTTGTGTCAGGGACAGATATGATGCATTAATACTGAATTTATAAATTGATCTGAAAAATTAATACATGTTCCTTGAGTATCAATTTTCATAGATTTTGTTTCACTGGGGAAACAAGAAAATCAGTACCAAACCAAATACATATTTTCCATGAGTATTCATTTTGAAAATGACAGCAAAAATATATTTTGGAAATAATTACAGACTGGTAAAACATGGAATAACCCCTCAAAATATATAGTGACGGCCAATAAATAGTCTTCTATAGACATGAATCACTTAAAAACTAAGATGTTTTTCTTCCGCTTTACAAGAATATATTCCAAACGTGTGTATATCATGGGTTTACCGCATTGGTCTTGTTTTTCTAGATTGATGTGCCGAAAATGAAATCAACCAAAACAACTCAAGTTAAAAAAAAAAATTAGGTGAAAACCATGTAAATTTTGATTACTGACACAAAAACGTGTTGTAGGCTCAAACTAGTGACCATTTACCAATCTTTCTACTCATTTTCCACAACCAGATTCTCAGAAACCTTTCTCTTGGGCCATTTCCTGATCCATATTTAAAGTGCAACTAGTTTAGTTTTACAACATGTTTAAACTGATATCTATGACATTTAAAACAATTTTAAAGTCAAATTTATCTAAATTTCATAAAAAATTGACTCATAATTAGTCATTTTCATACGAAAAAAATAACAATATTATTTGAATAGTTCTATTTGCCAGTTGGACTGGGTTTTTTTACAATATAATCATATGACATTCAAGCTAAAATTGTCATATCATTATGAAACTTATTTAACTATAATTAAATATGTTATGATCGCTTTGACAAGCATTTCAAGCAAATATTAACTTTTAAAATGATTTAAATTCAAACTTCTCACACACAGAAGTATGAAAATCAGAAATGTTTCACCTATTCAAAAAAAAATAAAAATTCTTACACCAGTTACACCATCAAATAAGTTTGCATGGTTATAAATATTCAACCAGTAAAATAAATAGTGCTACTACCAGACTGACAGACATATATTGAAGTTTCAAGGCTTAGTTTGAAATAGTTGTCTCCCTCTCAGCATTAGTTTTATTGTGGTGATTATCTTATCTTTCTCTATTTCAGTCAGACCTTAGGGGGAAATATAACCAAAGCACAAAAAGTAGGTCAAGGTGACTCAAGTTTTGAAATAATAAAAATATTAATGTGGTTAAACAACTATTGATATGCCATTATTGGCTTCTGAGAGATGGGCCTAAATCAAAATATTTACAAAATCCATATGGACCTACAAATCTACAAGAAAGGGTAAATCAATATTTAGCAGAGGAAGAAAAAGGGCAAAAATAAGTTACTGTCGATTCATTATAATTCGTGGAATACTTATTTTCCCTAATTTTGTGGATATAGGTTAACCATGAAGTTAATTTACCATTTCAGAATCTAATGCATTCTGTGTAATATTTTCAAAAGTGTACACCAAAGTGTTGTGATTGGTTAAAAACGTCCTAAACAATTGAAATTCAACCAATGACGTGACGTAATTTTTATTTTGGGGTACGAACAATTAAATTACCCATAGTCCTTTAGATTCTCAAACGGCGGATTGATCAATGAAGTACAAATTTTCTTTAGGCTGGTATGCAGACTTTGGCAAAATACAATTTTTCATCAATCCATGAAAAATTGGTATGCACCAAAACCAACTAATCTAGAGATTGCCAATATCTACAACATATTGTTTGTTGACAGGCATGTATAAAGGCTCAAGGACAGAGTACAAAATTTATAACCTTGGAAGCAAACACAAAATTACCTTCATGTTTGCCTCAATGGTTCCTGGTGTGGTAAAACTTTATTTGAGCCCACATACAACAGCAATTTATGTTTACATTAATATTACTATCTCTTGTATCTATTATATCTATGGATACTTTAAGGATATATATTTTAAGGACTCTATCCTGCATCATAAATGTCTCGATTATCATTTATTAACTGTTACCAACTAATAATACAGTTGTAGTTACTTTACTAGATTTTCCCTTTTAAAATTTCATAGACAATGCATTGTACAATGACAATGTTATAAAAACTTATATACATATATATCTAGAATTTCAAGACTTGACATGCTGTTGCTAATAAAGAACGGAAAGGACAAGTTTCAATTTCTAAGGTAATAATTTTAAGGTAATTGTAATCTTAACTTAATAAACTGCTTCGCTGAGCGCAGCTAGATACGCCCGCAGAGGTCCAACCCTGAACAGTTGGGGCAAAAATGGACACAATATTCAAGCTTGATTCAGGTCTGAATTTGGATTGTAATTAAATATTTGACATATTATAGGTGTCTGAATAAATGTATTCAAAGAACTTGAAATTGGTTATATGAATTGAATTTATGTTCAATTAAAGATTTCTTGCTGTTGTGCAAAATACTTAGTAAATCTGTTGTCAGACTATAAACAAATAAAGTATAATTAATTCTCAATGTCATATTAGAAATTTATGAAAATAAAAAGGGAGCTTACATCAATAGATATAAACAATTCACCAAAGTTTCATGAGAATTGGTGACAGCATTTTTGAGTTATTGTCAGAAAACTGGAAAATCACCCCTTTTTAATGAATAAAACCCCATAACTCAGAAATGTAAAATGTAAAATTTATAAAATTCTAAAGGGAGCTTACATCAATACATACAAACAATTCACCAAAGTTTCATAAGAATTGCTGAAAGCATTTGTGAGTTTTTGTCTGATAACTGGAAAGTCCCCCCTTTTTTTATGAATAAAACCCCGTAACTCGGAAACGTAAAATCTAAAATTTATAAAAATCAAAAGGGAGCTCATGTCAATAGATATAAACAATTCACCACAATTTCTTGCAAGTTGGTGAAAGCATTCTTGACTTATTGTCCGAAAACTGGAAAATCCCCCTTTTTTTAATGAATAAAACCCCATAACTCGGAAACGTAAAATCTAAATTTTATAAAAAACGAAAGGGAGCTCACGTCAATAGATATAAACAATTCACCAAAGTTTTATGCAAATTGGTTTAAGCAATTTTGAGTTAATGTCCGACATGTTGACGACGGACAGACGGACGGACAGACGGACAGACGGACGGACGGACAGACGGACAACGGTATACCATAATACGTCCCGTAAACGGGCGTATAAAAATGAAGGGGAGATAATCAGATTAAGCTCCAAGATTTTGTAAGTATCAAGCATTATATAGGCTTATAGAGAGGTTTTAGAAAATGACAGAAATGTTACCTGGATAATCAATGCCTTCTGGGAAGAAATACTCAGTATATTCTGCATGAAGAATGGATGTATCTGAAGGTAGATGGAGCTGCTTCTTATCAGATGATAGAAACTTCTTTGGTGTATTACGTGTATTGTCAGCAGTCGACACTTGGTAAATTGTAAACTCTTCAATTTTCAAAACAATACAGCTTTCTAAAAGTTTGGTTGTTCTTGGTTTTTGGGTAGATTGAGCTGTTTTCCTGGTTGGTTGAGGAGATGCATTTGGTTTTGGTGGAGTTTGACTAGCAGCAGAAGACATCTTCTCTGGAGTCCTCTGATTGGATAAACTTTTTTCTGGAGTTCGCTGATTGGCTGGTTGATGAGCAGGTGACTGAGTAGGTGAATTAGTAAAACATGTCTCTCTTGCTTTACCAACTTCTTTCTTGAATGCATTAAATAGTTGTTGCACCCAATGATTACGAGATCCTTGATTATCACTATAAGAAAACCAATGTTTTCTTTCACCACCTGAAAAATATGAACAGTAAAAAGGAATTCTCTTTATAAATATGTTTATCAAATATTCAACATTTCTTCACTTAAAATTTGAAATAGGTTATTCCCCATAGGCTGTTTTGGTATTATCACTATAAACCAAAATAATTGGGGTCTGCGGCCTGCCTCACTGTGACTAATTTCTTATCTAAATATAGCTGAGGGATATCCTAAATTTTTGCTCTCCTGCATGCATGCATGGGCTGTCACTGATTTTGATTTGCAATGCCAATCAAATATAAAGATGTGAAGTCAAACATAGGTGAACTCTCTTGACATGGAGGGAATAACCATTTGATTCTCTCGACACAGAGGGAGTTACCATTTGATTCTCATGCACATAGGAAATTACCATTTGATTCTCTCGACACAGAGGGGATTACCATTTGATTCTCTTGACACAGAATGAATTACCATTTGATTCTCTAGATCTTGACACAGAGGGAATTGCCATTTGATTCTCTCGGCACAGGGGGAATTACCATTTGATTTTCTAGATCTTGACACAGGGGGAATTACCATTTGATTTTCTAGATCTTGACACAGGGGGAATTACCATTTGATCTATTTCATATTATTCAGTTGTATCTGTAATCACTACTTGATTTGAATATTCCTATGAACAATATAATTTTTACTAAAACTTCAATTAAAACATTAAGAAGTATTCAACAAGTCTGAACTTACTTGCTTTTATAACAATAATTAAAAAATTCCCTTTCCCAAAACAAAGCATCAGCACTAAAGTACATTGGGATATAGTTCATGCATAAAAATAGTTTTATAAGCTAAATGCTCATGTTCAAAATAGTAAATGTCAGTTGTATTTGAAATATAAAACTGCTTGCTAAAAAGTGAAAATTAGCAAACAAATAAAAGGAGGTTTGGGGTATTGACAATAATAAGACGGCAACACAACAATGATATTTACCCAAATTGGACTTTTTAAGGTCAATATACTTAAAAACTAATAAATGTAAAATATTTATAACTAAACATGCTTAAAAGAAAGTAAACATTACAATTCAATTTTTTTCTTCCGACAAATTAACACAAGAGTGCACACGCTGAAATGTCTTGCCTGCTTAACTGAGCATTGATCTTATGTTAAAAGTCTTAAAGATAAAGGTTTTACTACAAGTATCACATAAACTTAACATTAAATTTTTTTAAAATCCATGGGAATGAGGTCAAGGCCAGATAAATTCTGTCAGACAGACATGTACACCTTACAATTATTCAATATACCAAATATAGTTGACCTACTGCTTATAGTGTTTGAAAAACAGACCAAAACACAAAAAATTAACATTGACCAATGAACCATGAAAATGAGGTCAAGGTCGGATGATACCTGCCATGCAGACATGTACACCTTACAATCAATCAATACACTAAATATAGTTGACCTATTGCTTATAGTATTTGACAAACAGACTAAAACACAAGAAGTTAACATTGACCAATGAACCACTGAAAATGAGGTCAAGGTCAGATGACACCTGCCAGCTGGACATGTACACCTTATAATCGTTCCATACACCAAATATAGTAGACATATTGCTTATAGCATGGAAGTAATATTTAAAAAGGAATAACAACGACTAATTAGCATGTATTAATGGCATGCAGAGCTCTGTACTAACGTCGTATGATTTTATCCAATCATAGTCTCAGCGGCAAGACCCCTTTGGTTACTATCTGTGATACCGTGGTTGTAAAATGGCATCTGAAATTTCTTATCAGTCATGTGATTTTATCGAGTACGGTAATTATAAAGCACCTGTGGGAAATCCTAGTTTATTAATTATGTATCATATAAAACTTCTACCTTCAAAAAGAAATAGAATGATGTAAAAAACTTGAAAAACGGAGAGAAATGTTTACACTACAGCAGTTAAACATGGAAAATTGTATTTATTTTTGCTTTTTACCTTTCGTTTAAAACTGATCTAAAAGTATTTTCCAATTGAAAGCGGATCCCGAGTAAAACAGGTAATAACGATGAAGTGATCAGGTTTCTTAATGTATAACAAAATAATGAAGACAAATGAAGACATAGATTTTTTTACTGTTGAAATGTGCAAAGTTTATCGAGATTTAAAAAAGGATATTTACCTTCAAGTATTTTAAATTTATGTATATGTAATAAACGTCATTGATTACATTATTGAAACTGGACAACTAAAATCAGGATAATAAGTTCGTAAATATCTATTTTAAAAAAGTGTTTTAATACAGTTAATATAACAAGCTACAGCAAAAATAAAAACAAACAGACAAAATGAGCTGGACCCTATCTGCCTAACCGCAAATTCATTTATAAGAATTAGTTTAAAGAATAGAAACGTTTGTGAATATTTTAATTGACTGGTATACGCACATGACTTGGATTATTCATATTGAATAAAAGGGGGTCCAAACATATTTTTTGTACACTCATATTCTTAAATTTTTAAGAAATGGCGTCTTAACTGTCTGTAAATATTAAAATTGAAAACGATCCACCCATGTTCTCCAATTTCATATGTGCTAGCTGTCGGCTTAAACTATTTTAAAAGATCGAAATATACAGAAATAGGAAAATTAGACTAAAGTCAACATCGAACGAATTACTCTATTCGGCAGCATACATCAGCGGAATGTAACGATTGGACTATTCGGGTTACTTCGCACGTATATACGACAACAACTTGTCTGTTCGTAATTTTCAGTGAACACGAAAACGACCGAAAAGTGTCAGTGATTTGATCGATCACATGTGGAGAATCAACTACCATTCCATATCATAAACTGATTAACAAGTAATCAAAAGATAGGCGGTAACGCAGATGAAACCTTTGAACTGGCGTTGTTGTTATTCCTTTCAATATTACTTCCATGCTTATAGTATCTGAGATATGGACTTGACCACGAAAATTCAACCTTGAACCACGAAATGAGGTGGAGGTCAAGTGCAAACCGTCTGACAGGAATGAGGACCTTGCAAAGTATGCACATACCAAATATAGTTATCCTACTACTCATAATAAGAGAGAAATTAACATTACAACACAAAAAATGAGGATAAGGACAATTAGACATATGACAGATGGAAACTGCTTTACATAAGGTATCTATATACAAAGTATGAAGCATCCAGGTCTTCTCCCTTCTGAAATAATAAGCTTTTAAGTAATCAGTTAATGCCTCTGCCACTGCCTGATCACTATCCATATGTCTTGCTTTCTGCGACAGAATTTCGCAGGCGAGACAATAAAAATAAAAACACTTAAAGCTGCAGCTGCCCTGGTACAGAAAATTGTTATTGGATTTTTGTTAAGATCATGAGACAAACATTTAATGGCTATACAAATGTCTTACTGTCAGAAAGATGGATAAGAAAGATTCTAATGCAATTATTTTGTATCAATGGTTCTGATTGGATGACAGTAAGCGTAAAATTCTCTATCTCCTTGTCTGTAAATAAGGAAGCTGACATTTTGAATTCTGGAATGTTTTGACATGTAATTTCTCCAATAATAAGCAAAAAAACTTACATTTTGCACCTACAAATTTTCTTTTTATCAAATTTTATTCCATTCTGAAGCGGACAAGAAGCCAGAAAACGCCCGGTGCTTACGTTTGATGGTAGTTTTACTGTTGCAAAGATCCGTTTACCTGTCTCCGCTACGCATCGCCAGGTAAACTCAATTTGCGACAGTAAAACTACCGATGGACGTCCGCAGATCTTTAAATACAATACAGTTATCTCTAAAATGTTATTTTGTAAAATTTTAACACAAATAAGTCAAACAATAATAACATATGCTTAGCTATATCTTTAAATTTCCTACCAGATTAAGTAAATGTAAATTGTGTAAAAGATACATGATGTAATGATCTAGCAAGCAACATACAAATTCTATAAGAAAATATCCTGAAAAAAGGGGAAAAAAGTACCAACTGTCAACAAGTGTGTAATGTGTTGCCATTGTGGATATGCTTTTTGAAAGACCAGAATGTTATTCACAAACTAAAATCTGCACACAGTGACATTGCAGATGTTTAATGTCAAAATTGGTTTAGTAGATGTGAAGATCTTTGAAACAAAAATGCAAATCATGGCTAAAAGAACAGTCATTTATTAAAGGGTAAAGGCATCCAATAAATTGATTGATTACTGGTTAGCTTAACATCCAGTGGCAAATATTTCATGCATGTTCAGGACGAGTCTCGAGTTAACATACAAAATGCTAAAATTGATATAAAATTGTCCTTAAAGTGGAATAAGGTAGTCATCAGATAATTTTGGTAGAAATGAAAGGTAGATATATATGTTAACATTATGAACGGATTTTCTTTATCTATCATAGGTTTCAAGTCATTGAACAATGACCATTTACCCTTTATATGTTCTATCTTAAGCAATGACAGCCATCTTGATTGCTGGATTGAAATAAAATTACTATGATCTACACACCCTAAAATAGATCATGTCAAGTTTGGGTTGTATTAGTTTTGTAGCTTGGGAGGAGAAGATTGAAGAAAAATGTTTTTAAATGACAGATGCAAGACAGAAAGTGATGGCAATAGCTCATTAGGCAATTTGGACCAGATGAGCTAAAAAAAAAATAAGTGATAAAGGACTTCATCAAACTTTCTTAAATAAGTGTTGTGATATCTAACATGCAGTATTTCAGTTATTTCCAGTTTAAATATTTAAAAGTCACAATACTGAATAGTTATTTAATAATGGACTGCTCTACCATAGTAATTTTGTTGCATGGCCAAAATATATGAATTCTGATATGAAACAGTTCCAAGTGCCCATTTCGAATTGAGGAATGGGTTTATGAAAAGTATAGTTTCCATATAATCTTGAATTGTAAACAATTTTCAAGCAACTGCTAGGTATAGGCAACAGTTCTATATGCTCTTTCAGAAATTGGGGAACCAGTTTATAAAAAGTATGTTTTGCCTAAAATTTATTCAAGTAAATGCAAAATACATTTGCTTCTTTGGGATATTTATGAATGGATTTATCAAAATATGATTTGCATATTCTTCAATTGTGTTAAGTTTTTTTTCTGATCAAATGCTAAGTAAATGCGTATTAATCTGATGGATATCTTCTTTGTAATGTTCAATAGTAATTGTAGACAATGCTTCTGGATAATTGACAAATGTCTTTATTTGAAAAAGGCTGAACATTTAGAAATGAATTTATGATTGTTTGGTTGCCATAGAAACATGCTGTAACTCACCACGGGTAGTTATTAAATCCATGTCTGAAAGATGTTTTGTTTCATTGAAAAGATATGAAAGTCATCCTAAATAATTAATATAAACATGTTGGTTTTCCTTGCTGGATTTTATACTGTATCAAATTTGTATTTATGTGTATAAAAAATAAGTGCACATTTAAATAAGAATGAGAATGCTAATTCAAACAACTAAAAAGATGGACTGGACCAAAGGAGGTATGATAAGAGCCATTGGCACATGAATTGCAATTCTTCCAATCCTTTATTCATTGATGAAATAAACTTGACACTAAAATAGAAAAATGTCAGCTGTGATGTCATAAACATTTTGAAATTGACATTTTTTTTATTCAAATGACCATTCAAAATACTGTTTTTTTTATGGCAAAACTTAATATAAACCATCATTTAGAGCCCAAAAGATGTTTACCCACATCCACATTTGTGTGCAAGACATCATTTAGCAAAATATCTTTTAGGGCAAAACCTTGGCTGACAAAATAAATGACAAAGACTTCACAATTATACTATTTTGGCAGTTTTGTATCAAAAGCAAGAAGTTTAAAGCCCTTAAGCAAATAAGTGAAACACAATTAAAAATATAAATACTGAATTATATATAGAAAAAACTAATGTCTCATGAATGTCTAAAAGGATACTATTTGATTATTTTATTCAAGAGTTAAAAAAGTGGCCCTACCATACCATCTCCTTCTAACTAGTATTTTATAAAAGACTTTCCTCTTTAAAACACAGTAAATATAGTAATTGTTTTATTTCTTTTTTAATACTAAACAGTCAGGAATTTATAACAACATAGAAAGCAAGAAAGAAAATTTGCAACAAAAAATGATTAACTAACTCCACAAATACAGACCACAAAAGGCAGGAAGTAAGCCAAGGGAGACAAATGTGTAGTAATAAACTTACCAGCAGTATTATAGGGGTAGATGTCTACTGACAACTTGTGTATGGTAACCTGCATAGCTCCGCCTTCTATTTGTTTATTGTGGTCAGCACCATGAACTGTAAAACATGCAATAATCCTTATATCAAATATTTCCTTATAAACAAAATGTGTTGCATTGCAAGTATTAGACCATATGTTTAAACTTACTAGTCGAGAATATAAAATAAGTTTTTTTTAAAAATGCTGAAAGAAAGTAATTTTGAACTATTGAACTATAATATAGGTCAAAATCAAAGGTTTTCTATACTCAAATTCATATTTGCATATACTGTTAACTACACTCTTGTGATTTAAAATTATGCTCATAAAAGTTACATCTGCAACCCAACAAGACAAACCATTTACTAATTTGCATTTTCAAGTAACTAATTAAAGGGAAATAACTACACTTTCTAACAAGGGAGATCATTCTAGATCTACACCACCTTTTATACTTTTCTGTAAAATAGGATCCTTTTAAATTTAATTTATATATAACTTAATTGTTGCTGCTCAACAAAATATTGCAATATGAGCAAATGAGTTTGAAATTATTATGCAGACAAACCCAAGATATATGTATTATTTTAACCTGTATCTGGTGAACTGTCATCACATAGGTGAAGGTCGATCCTGCTGGTGATCAGGTGATAAGATGTCGTCTGCACATCAAATCTACTAAAGTGTGCAGACGTCTGCTGAGGTTGGTGCTGTTGTACAACTGGTGTATTCCCAGCATGACCCTGTCTCTGTAAACAAAATAATCAGTTAACTTGGAGATTTCATAGAACTTTATACAGTATTTCCTGATTTTGTATTAAGAATTCACCATTTCATTTTTTTCAGTGCAATTGAAAATTTTTGTTTTAAAATAATTACTGTGTAATGGGCACCATTTACTAAACCATTGGTACAAATTTGTAGAGGAAGTCCAAACGTTTTGAATAAATTACTAACCTTCCATGGAACATTAGAACTATTTAACAGGATTACAGATTGTGTTACATTGTCAATTTGAAGAAAAAAATATGCATACAAAATATAATCTGGGGTACCAAAGATTTTTCTGCAAACTGTATGGACCCACAAATGTAGCTGCACTAATAAAAAAACATCAACAGAATTTTCATTCATATTTAATTTCAGATAGATCAAAAATGTACATGAATCTTCAGATGGTAAAAGAGTTATACCCTAAAATGATTGAGGTTTTTCAGTGAACATACCAGTTTACCTGCTGCATATCAAAGTACATAAAATTGCAGTAATGATTTATCAAAACTAAATTATCTGAGTTATTTCCCTTACTCTTCAAAGTTTTATTGTTTCAAGAATTAGATTTTTCTGTTTTACAACAAATTGATGTCACAAGTGGAGCATGAAATTATGGCCTTTCCTGAATACCTGGGGTAGGTTCAATATCATAGCTGCTTTGTAGGGCTACATAGCTTTTGACTACTGAACATTTAGCTAGCCTAGCAGCTGCATAGATTAAGATAGCATAAACAATACATGCTAGCTAGAGAATTTATTATGACGTCAAAGAATCCAAAATGACTTCATATATATTTAAATAAATAAAAACATGGATAATAAAGATATATGTTATTACAAGCATACGAGATTTGTAAAAAGACTGGCACAATGTTTTAGCAGAAATAGAAGTATTTCCATTCAACAGAATAATCTTACAAACGATGCATTTTTTGAAAGCGAACAAGCTACATATATAGCATGTCATAGATATCTAGGGCATAGCTGCTATGCTAGCTGCTGTGATATTCAACGCAACCCTGACTTCACCCTCGTTCTTTGTTGTGATTCATGTTACTCAATCTTTTGTTTCTGTGTAGTGATTGTTGTTTGTCTTTTTTCGGGTTTTTCTTCAATGTTCAATCTTCAATGTGCAATTAAAGTACAAAATAATGCAACAGAACACATATGCTAATAAACTGTTTCACCTACCTATATTTCATTAAATACAGAAATGTCTGCAGTTTCTTGCAATAACTAGGAAATATATTTATGATTTATATATCTTCAGAAATCACTATTTAAAGACAAATATTAATTTCTGCACAAAAAAATCATATGGCCATATAGGAAAAAATGACTCATAATTTCAATTTTTGTATACAAATAATGATTTCTCAATAATGACATGTCTAAAAAATATTCCATAATAACCATTAAAACTGCACACATTTGTAAGTTTAACATAAAAATTTCATCAAGATTAGACTTAGTTTTTGACAATGTCATTAACAAATGTGTCTATATATGAAATAATAGGGGAATTCTGGATAGGTGAAAAACATTTGACCTAAGACCATATAAATTTTTTTTACTCCCATTCTATGTTCACAGGAAAAGTTTTACTCAGTTTGGTCGAGTGATTTGTGAGTAGAGGCTGTAAACAAATATCAATTGAACCAATGAAATGATAATAAACTAATAAAATAATCTTTTAAGGCAGGTCATTATAGAAAAATTCATGAAATTTTGGTACTCTGTAGAAAATATTTTCAAGTGTTAAAAGTTTTCTTGATGTATCACCTGTAATTTTTCAGCAGCTAAATTTTTACTTTGTCGTCTGGACTTTTCTATTGTTTCCTTTAGTGAATTGGCATACAATACAGCTGCCTTTAACTGTGTGTCAGTTAACACCCATAAAAGATCATCTAAATATAGCATTAGCCTGGTTGAAATAATGGAACAATCTACAAAAAAAAGAAGTAAAGGTGAAATGATCTGCAGTACTTTTTAAAATTTCAACATCAAATAACATTTTTTTTTTACACTAAGTTAATTGGTTAAAGGGAAACAACTCAAATATACTATTCTTATTCATGATCATTTGACCCAAAGACTTTGAAAAGCAGGTTATTTTTATGTTAAGACCTGTACAGTTAGATTTGTGACAAAAGACGTTAAAGCATGGCAGCCTGAAATAAGGGATCTGCAGAAGAATGCTTGTTAAATTAAAGAAACCTTACGTGAGTTTTCATTCAAAGCAAGAATGTTTTAACAGAACAACATAGCGAAATCTTAATGCTTATTTCTACCTACCGCTTAATTTTTTCTTGATAGCAATTCTGATTTTTGATTGGTTGGCTATAAATCTGAGGGGAGTGGTTACAAACTGTTCACTAGATTCTCCTTCAACTGCTGTGGCCTCAATTCGTGTCGTCTGCCATTCAACTTCTTTGAATAAAAGGATTTCTCCTCTATCTGGATCTTTCAACTTTGTGTTGCCAAGGTGACTTGTCTTTTGCCATGTTGGTGTTACACTTCCAACTTGAACTCTGGATAGCTTAAAAAAAAAAATACATCACACCTTTAAAATAAAATTATTTGAAAATAAAAGTGTTTTTGTTGTTGTTTTATTGTTTTATTGTATTATTTTTTAATGATACATTTTATTTTGCTCTGATGACCAATCCATTTTTTCTTATGAAATCTTGCTTAATTCATTTAAACCTTTTTCATTTTATTATCTGAACTTAAAAATTACATCACAATCTAAAATGATCAATTCAACAGTTGAATTATAGATATTCTCCTTACACAGCTACTGTTATAAGATTTATAAAATTAATGGTATGCATTCTGAATAAGACATTACATGTAACAAATTCAATGATTTTTTTATATATGTTTTAAGTTCCACTCTGAAGAAGAACAGGAAAGTGCAAACAAAATTTAGCCAGGAAAAGAACAGAAATCTCAGAAGAGTAATCAAAGAAATACCAACAAAGAAGACGTGTGTAGAGTTCGGTTGTCTTGCACTCTCACCTTCATTAAGTTTCTTTGTGTATATTGATTGGTTTTGTCTCTGTACCGTGCCATCTGACATTCTTATTGTTATTAATAAATAGTAATATGGGTATACATTAACAAGAAGCTACTTATTAACACAAAACACAATAAAACAAAAACAGATCTATTGTCCAGCATGCAATCTTAATAGGAAAGTGCTCATGACATTTGACCATCATAACACAAGCTGTTCAGCATGCAATCTTAATAGGCAAGTGCTTGTCACATGATCATGATGACAAGCTGTAATCAAAGCGTGAAAGCGCTGTAAAGGCAGTTAATTACAGGTTGTGTGTACTTTTAGTCCAGTTATATCATTATCTTGCATAGTACAGTGAACTTATCAGAGGTGGCTTTCAGTATTTAAGATTTAGAGTTCTCTAATGATATTGAACAAGTTATATGAATGTCATATTCTGAGGACTATATGAAGGTGATTGTTCTCACTTGTTTATGAACTAGTGCATTATGTCCAGTTTGTACCTTTTTTTATCCATGTTTATAGTCAAATTAGTTATCAAAGGTACCAGGATTATAATTTAATACGCCAGACGCGCGTTTCGTCTACATAAGACTCATCGGTGACGCTCAGATCAAAATAGTTATAAAGCCAAACAAGTACAAAGTTGAAGAGCATTGAGGACCCAAAATTCCAAAAAGTTGTGCCAAATACGGCTAAGGTAATCTATTCCTTGGATAAGAAAATCCTTAGTTTTGTAACAGGAAGTTTATAAAAATGACCATATAGTTGATATTCAAATACTGTTTAAAATAGTTAGGCATTTTCTTTTTAGTAATAAGTAAATGTTATCAACTGTATTTTATTCAACTCTGCAAATGTGGTTTGTTACTGTTAAGTATGGATGATAGTTGTTTCATTGGCAATCATAACACATCTCCTTATTTATATAATGATCTATATTCAACGACCTCAGGTACAAAAAAATGTATGTAACTTAACTATGATGGGAAACCTTTGACTTCTTTCTTTTATATAAACTTTTGATTTGGTACCATAGAACTATGTAGAATAAATGTACATTGCAACATGTCAACTCTTTCAATGACAATACTTTTTTAAGAAACTATAACTCCAAGCAAAATTATATTTCCAAGTTTAAAGCATTTTATGAATGAAAAAAGGAGTTCTTAATTAAGGAATAAACTGATTCGCTGAGCGCAGCTGGATACACCCACAGAGGTCCAACCCTGAACAGTTGGGGCAAAAATGGACAAAATATTCAAGCTTGATACAGGTCTGAATTTGGATTGTAATTAAATATTTGACATATTATAGTTTCTGAATAAATGTAGTCAAAGAACTTGAAATCGGTTATATGAATTGAATTTATATTCAATTAAAGATTTCTTGCTGTTGTGCAATACACTGTGCTGTTGCGCAATACTTAATAAATCTGTTGCCAGACTATAAACAAATAAAGTTCAAATTCTTCTCAATGTCATATTTGAAATTTATGAAAATCTATAGGGAGATTACATCAATAGCTATAAATAATTCACCAAAGTTTCATGCGAACTGCTTAAAGCATTTTTGAGTTGTTGTCCAACAAGAGTGCACATGCTGAAATGTCTCGCCTTCTTTACTAATCACTGATATTATGTTGATAGTCCTTAAAATAAAGCTTTATTACAACTGTCACATAAACTTAACATTAACCAAGAAAACTAAACATTGACCAATGAACCATGAAAATGAGGTCAAGGTCAGATGAACCATGCCAGGCAGGCATGTACAGCTAACAATTCTTCCATACAACAAATATAGTTGACCTATTGCTTATAGTTTAAGAAAAACAGACCAAAACACAAAAACTTAACACAGAGCAATGAACTGTGAAAATGAGGTCAAGGTCAAATAAAACCTGCGCGACTGACATATAGATCATAAAATATTTCCATACACCAAATATAGTTGACCTATTGCATATAGTATTAGAAAAAAAGACCAAAACTCAAAATCTTAACTTTGACCACTGAACCATGAAAATGAGGTCAAGGTCAAATGAGACCTGCCAGCTAGACATGTACACCTTACAATCATTCCATACACCAAATATAGTAGACCTATTGCATACAGTATAAGAAAAACAGACCAAAACACAAAAACTTAACTATAACCACTGAACCATGAAAATGAGGTCAAGGTCAGATGACACCTGCCAGTTGGACATGTACGCCTTACAGTCCTTCCATACACCAAATATACTTGACCTATTGCTTATAGTATCTGAGATATGGACTTGACCACCAAAACTTAACCTTGTTCACTGATCCATGAAATGAGGTCGAAGTCAAGTGAAAACTGTCTGACGGGCATGAGGACCTTGCAAGGTACGCACATACCAAATATAGTTATCCTACTACTTATAATAAGAGAGAATTTAACATTACAAAAAATGTTAACTTTTTTTTCAAGTAGTCACTGAACCATGAAAATGAGGTCAAGGACATTGGACATGTGGCTGACGGAAACTTTGTAACATTAGGCATCCATATACAAAGTATGAAGCATCCAGGTCTTCCACCTTCAAAAATATAAAGCTTTTAAGAAGTTAGCTAACGCCGCCGCCACATCACTATCCCTGTCGAGCTTTCTGCGACAAAAGTCGCAGGCTCAACAAAAACTGGAAAATCTCCCCTTTTTTAATGAATAAAACCCCATAACTCAGAAATGTAAAATCTAAAATTTATAAAATTCTAAAGGGAGCTTACGGATTGATGATTTGGTCTTAGATGCAAGATTTTTTTATCAGTTGTTAGTGGCTTTAAACTAGCTGTCAGTAACTGTGAGTACTCTCAGATCTGTACTTAGTGTCTTTTTGTTGTTTGGATGTACAACTACCTGACCACGTCCACTTGTATTTGTATTTATCCATCTGATGAGTTAAGCCTCTTTCAACTGATTTTTATAGTTCGTTCTTATATTGTACTGTTACACCACTGTCCCAGGTTAGGGGGAGGGTTGGGATCCCGCTAACATGTTTAACCCCGACACATTCTGTATGTACATGTATGTGCCTGTCCCAAGTCAGCAGCCTGTAATTCAGTGGTTGTTGTTTGTTTATGTGTTGCATATTTGTTATATTCGTTCATTTTTTGTACATAAATTAGGCCATTAGTTTTCTTGTTTAAATTGTTTTACATTGTCATTTCGGGGCCTTTTATAGCTGACTGTGCGGTATGGGCTTTGTTCATTGTTGAAGGCTGTACTGTGACCTATAGCTGTTAATTTCTGTGTCATTTGGTCTCTTGTGGAGAGTTGTCTCATTGGCAATCATACCACATCTTCTTTTTTATATTTACATCAACAGATATAAACAATTCACCAAAGTCAAGGTGAGACAACAAAACTTAGTGGTAAGATCTCTGAAATGTTTTACACGGTACAAGTTTTTCTCATTGTTGGAGATTGTACGGTGACAGTAACACCTGTAACTGCTTAAACCCATTTCTTATGCACTTTAGTTCGATAAACTCACTGAATATCATACCACATCTCCTTATTTTTATATGCATTACAATTTACATGTGCATGTAATTATAAATATATATATATCAGAACAAAATTCATTGCGTCACTTTTATTTATGCATCCTTTGGCACAATACAAGTTCTAAAATTACACAACATAGTACAACTAAATGTTATTATAGATGAAAGTTTTGTTTCAGTTCCATTCATAGGATTTATTAGAATTTCGTATGTTTTGCCAAGTCCAATAATTCGCTCTATGTCAAATGTATGTGCACATGTTAATTGGAGACTTTTCTATCCCGTATAAGAGTTTTGGAACTAATTCTGTTTCTTTTTTTGAAAAAAGTTAGCAAACAAATCTTGCACATTTAAACCTTTGTCTGCCATCACACTGTCACCTGGATCACATAATTGAACTATTCTACATCTTTCAACTATTTTATAGTCACTGGTAGAACCAACATATGCATTAGAGACATAGTTGACTAAACCACCAGGTGTCGAACATACAAGTATTTTCAGTGTTTCTGTTTTTATATGATGAAAAGGTTGCCTGAGCTCTAGGAGCTTTAGGTTTTATCACAGGATATTCTGTGCTGTCAATAATAATCCAAGTCGTAGGAAACTTTAATTTGAAGTTGGATGGTGAAAAATACCTGACTAAACCACTAGATGGCCAAGTGTTAGCCTCACACCAATGTTTAGACATAAAAACAATCCATGTATACACAATATTCTTAACACTAGATTCAATCTAGAATCTAGAAAGTTCAAAGTTGGTTGTATAATGCCTCAATTTCATCAAAGTCATAAAAAAAACTGATTTTCAACTGACACCCTATCAATTTGAAAATATATGTATCTCAAACAATGTGCTGCTGGACCAAGTGTGGTCAAAACAAATAAAAATTTAGTATACAACTCTAAACCGGTATAAAAATGCATGGCTGTGTCACATGTCTTCATTTCAAAATTCTCTGCTGAAAACATAGGCATTGATGGTGTTTGCGTAATTCCATCTGTGAAGCTCAACATTAGCTCGGCAGTTGGTGGTGGACAGTCATAAATCCTTTCTGCAGTATGAATGACTTCTTCAGGAAAACCAACTTTACAATCAAAACTTTCCTCTAGATTTCTACTCCAATATTCATCAAGTTTAGTTCTTTTGTTTTCACAGGAAACTGCCCTGATTTTTCTTTTTGCGGACAATTCAGTCTCTTGCTTGGTCCAGGAAAATAGGCTGGGAATGGCAGTAGACTTAAGTCTCTGTATGGTGGGTTTGCGCCCTGAAAAAGGTTATAAAACATTAGTTTTTTTATAATTAAATGAACTTCCATTAGCAATGTATACTTTGTATTACCTGGCGAAATATTAACTAGATTTATTCATTACAATCTGGATAAAACTATGTTTGCCTGATTCAATGTATGTTATGTAAATCCAAAGGACAAACAATGAGAGACTTATGCACCAAACGAACATTGTTTGTACCTAAATACAAATGTAACTATAATATAGATGAGAGCATGTCATTATTTTGTTCCTGTTAACATTGTCATTGATATTTTTCAAGAAAATCTATGAGGCATAGCTGAATTATAGTTATCTCGTACCATTGTAAACTCGTACCAATGTCAACTCGTACCACTAAAAAAGAACTCGTACCAATGCAAACTCGTACCACTGCTAACTCGTACCACGGTAAATTCATACCATTGTAAACTCGTACCAACTTATTTAAATGTATTAAAATGTTGTTTAATGATAAATATGTACTTTAATTTCACTCGATACCTCTTAAGTCTGTAAAATGTATATAATTTGAAATTACAGTGACCAATTTGTAGCTACCTATATTTCCGCACTTTCTGTGTTGCAATTTAGAACATACATCACACTCTATTGCTTCTTGTCGGGGTCTAACCAGAGAGTGGCACCATATACAATTGTCGTCTTCCATTGTGGTTATGAGAAACCTCACAAACATGCCCCATTTTATGAGGAAAGTGGGCTTTGAGACAACTCATGTCAGCTTATGTTTTGATAATCAGGAATTTCATTTAATAATAAACATTATACATTTAATTCCAAGCTGTTAAATTATATAACAACAATCAAAATTTAATAATATGATCAAACAAGTTGATTTTTGTCTAAGTTTTCATTAAAATCTGGTAAAAAATTCAAAGATATTTTAATTTTTTGTATAAAGCTTAAAAAAAAATAATCATAAAATAAAATCTAGTATAAAATTCAAGTAATTCAACTTTTTTTATTAAGTTTACCCAAAAAAAAATCATAAAACATTCGTATTTTTGAATATATTTTTAATGGTACGAGTTTGCAGTGGTACGAGTTCTGATTGGTACGACTTCCCAGTGGTACGAGTTCATGTTGGTACGAGTTAACTTTTTTGGTACGAGTTTACGTGGTACGAGTTTACAATGGTACAAGTTAACTTGCTTCCGGCATAGCTTATGCATTCCTGTCATTACTACACTAGCATAATTACTGCTAAAATAATTCTCAGTATGATATACCTCTTGTAAGAAATCATTATAATTGTAGCAATCACCAAAAAATCTCAAACAGATCACATTGAATTGTAATCCAAAAAATTATGACGTCTTGAATTAACCACCCCCTTTTATTCTAAAACGATAATTGCGGTTGTAAACAGACTTTGGTTTATTCGCATGGCGATTACATATATAACTATATATTTCAAAAAGAAAATAGAGTTTTACCATGAATAGTTTCCTGCACATAGTCTTTTTCAGTAAAATGTGCCTTGCAAACAACAGCTGATTGAGATGGACTCCACGATTTCATCGTGTTCTCGTCCAATCTGCGTATGGGACATGGCGTTGATCCAACTTTTCCTTCTTTTAAAGTCATTTGGAAATGCATGTCCTCCTCTTAAATGACATCCAGGTACACAACAAGAAGTACTTGGCATCGTTAATTAAAAATGTAACTGAAATGGTTGCACAGTGCAGAAACCGGAAGTTGAGGAACAGGATTGGCTACCACGGCGCCACCTATTCAGGAACGATAATTTGCTACTTTATATAACTGCGAAATAACAATAACGTTAGACGGGTTCACGTGCATAAACAGAAATGCGCTTTAAATTGTATAATATAATTCATGTTCAGTCGAACTTTAATTATTATATCAACGACTGAAATGATTTATAAACATATAGATTGCAGATAACACTCGAAATTAACCCGAGCTCTTTCCACACGGAATTCAAATAATTCTAGTTTGTCAATCGGTTGACTGCTTATAATGCAAAATACAAATATATCAAAAGTTTTTAAAACTAATAAAACACAATGATCGTTTCTCTATTTCCCAGTGTAAATGAAATGAAACAAAAAACATTTTATATCACAATAAGAAGAGGAGAGAATTCAACATTTCCGGATCTACTTGGAGCCTAATGACCCCCCACGTGGATAAGTTGGATATCGCGGAAGGAAGGATTAACCCGGCAACTAGAAAGGCATTAAAGCACTGCCTTTAAAAACTCTCACGAACAATAAAAGTTACCTGTAATGTTGCATTAAACTGACGTGAAATAAACTTGACAGACACAGAGTTGATCTGAACATAGATGCCATCAATAACTCTATCAACAAATCCATATTTTCCTCCAGACCTGAAAAATAATAAAAAAAAAATTTAGTTTTGAGTATACTGTCTTAGATAAGTTTCCAGTTTTTAATAATTGTGTTTACTGGCACAATAATTGGTCAAATGATTAACCCCTGCTAATGTAAGGTGTTGGTGTTTCAATTTGTTCAATTTCTTCCTATTTTGAATAATAAATATTTTGAACTATCACCATTGAAGTTTGACAACCAACCTTTACTAAACAGCCTGAATTATTGTGTAAGTCTTACTTGATAACAGACCTTACCTGTAACATGTAATTGGACAAAATAATCTAATGGTCTTAATTTGACATATCTAGCTAAATGGACTGAAGAATTGGACAGTCTTGATTACCAGATCTAACTAGCTAAATTGACTAGATTATTAAGTGGTTTTTGTCAAAATATATTACCTATAGCTAGCTAAATGGGCTGGATTACTCGGCGGCCTTGGTTCTTCACAAGTTTCAATTTCTAATATCACTTCATCCAGATACTGCAATCAGAAGTATTTATTTATAAAACTTTGAAAATCAAATTCAGAAATGACAACATCCCTTTGAAAGTTTAGATCAACTTTGATTGAAATAAGACTGCAAATCTGACATAAGCAAATTTTAATGAAGGCAATACAGTAATGTTGCCAACAGATAAGTATGATACTGGCTAATAACTTTGTTCATCTAATAACTGTGCATGTTTATCTTATAATCTTCCACGGTTTATCATCATTATTACTGTGGATTCATTCATTTTTGTGGATACCAATTTTCGTGGATTGAGGAAATTTTTTTATTTCTTAGATATTTGATATCGTGGTTTTGTTAAAGTCTGCATACAAGCATATAGAAACTTTGTACATGTACTAAGTTAAGCATTTAAAATAATAAAATCCATGAAAATTCATACTCAAGGTATAATAATTAACCACAGTATCAAGAATTTACATACACCTTATCGCTATTTGTCTGCGATTACTGGACATCACAGAAGTTCCCGTAAAATTTTGATGTCACAAGAGAAAATATCTGACGCCACAAAGGAAAAGTGATTGTTGTACGACATCAATAGTTCAAGTGTCGCAAATTCTTGGTCAAGTGGCGCAGATCCCTAAATAGAGATAAGGTCTATTAATGTGTTACAATTTACTTGATCTTTTGCTTTGTTTTAGGGGCTTTTCACTCTTGTTGAATGTTTATTCTAGAAATTGGTTATTGATGCATGTTTTCACAATTTAAATCATCTAAGTTGAGCATATATGTCTCTGAAACTAAGACACTGAGCTCATTTGGACCAGCCTTTTGTAGAAATTTATGTAATGATGAAAGTCATAGATTTATGTTGTTGGGCTGCTAACTCTTTATCCTTCCTTTGATCTCCTTTTTTATATAATTTCTGGAATTGTATTGCAAATCAATGATAAAAAGAGAAAATGTTTGTTTTTTTAAAGTGATTATTTTGTGCATTGTGTATATTTGTTAGACTATATTTATATTACTGATTTTTGACTTATATATGATTTTTGACATGTTACATACTCTGTTGTAGGGCATTCTTGTACTCGGTAAAGTAAGAGCAGCTAAAAGAAGTAATATCAATCTTACAATCTGTGCAATTCCTTGAGAAAAACAAAACTGTTTCTAATAATTTTGTCCTGTATAGAAAACATTGAACAATTAATTTTTTCCCCAAATTGCTTGATTTTACTTCTTGTAGTTGCTCTTACTTGACCGGAGTCAAAATTCAATAAATTTTCAAACTAATACAAATTACTTTGCTTACCAGACATATTGGTTTGGATTTTAAGTTTGTCCACTGGATCTGAATACATTAAAATAAAATAATATAAACCTATTAAATATGGTCTGTTTATACATTTAGTTTTAAATAAATGACATGTAATATATTTTTTCCAACTGTTTGCTATGTAAATAAAGTATCTTATTTTTTCCAACTGTTTGCTATGTAAATAAAGTATTTTACTGAACCGTAGAAGTTTCTGATAAGACATATAATACTACAGTGAACATTTACAGGTTAAAAGCAAATATGAAAATAAATATTCAATAAAATCAACTTCTATACTTTTTTAAAGTTAGAACCATAAAATTTATTTCATGATCTTTTAATCGTACATTTAGTTTTTATTTGAGCAGTATCAATATATTTGATGTCTGTGAATAACTATAGCTGAGATATTGTCTGATGTACATGTGTCTCTATAACTGAGATATTGTCTCATGTATATATAAATATAAGAAGATGTGGTATGATTGCCAATGAGAAAACTTTCAACCAGAGACCAAATGTTGTAGAAGTTAACAACTATAGGTCACTGTATGACCTTCAACAATGAGCAAAACCCATACTGCATAGTAAGCTATAAAAGTCCCTTACAGCCTAATTTATGTACAAAAACAATAAACTAAAAATAAAATGCTCCGCTGGGTGCAGCTTGATACGACCGCAGAGGTCGAACCCTGAAAAGTTGGGGCAAGTATGGACACAACATTCAAGCTTGATACAGCACTGAATTTTGATTGTGATTGAATATTTGACACAGAATGAATGTGGTCTAAGAACTTAAAAAATGTTAATTTACCTATTCAAACCATATCATTATTAATTGCTTTTATATATAACTCAGAAATAACCAATTTAAAATGGAAAAATTTAAAGAAGAAAAAGGAAAAATAAAAAAACCAAAATTTTTTGAACCCCCTTATGATTCATCACCCCCAAACTCAATCCCAGACTTCCCTTTGTGGTTTGGTACCTTGCAGTACAATTTCAGAGAGATCCATACATTTGAACACAAGTTATTGTCTGAAAACTAGAAAAATGCTTGTTTTTTGGCCCCTTTTTGGCCCCAAATTCCTAAACGTTTTGGGCAATTACCCCCAAACTCAAACCCAACTTTCCCTTTGTGATATGGAACCTTGTAGTACAATTTCATAAAGATCCATACACTTACACACAAGTTATTGTCCTGAAACTAGAAAAATGCTTGTTTTTTTGCCCCCTAATTCCTAAAATTTTGAGGCAATTACCCCCAAAATCAATCCCAGCCTTCCCTTTGTGGTATGGTACCTTGCAGTACAATTTCAGAAAGATTCATACACTTGAACACACGTTATTGTCTGGAAACTAGAAAAATGCTTATTTTTGGCCCCTTATTCCTAAATGTTTTGGGCAATTACCCCCAAACTCAATTCCAGCTTTCCCTTTGTCATATGGAACCTTGTAGTACAATTTCAGAAAGATCCATACACTTACACACAGGTTATTGTCATGAAACTAGAAAAATGCTTGTTTTTTGCCCCTTTTTTGGCCCCAAATTCCTAAAATTTTGAGGCAATTACCCCCAAAATCAATCCCAGCATTCCCTTTGTGATATGGAACCTTGTGGTACAAAGTCAGAGAGATCCATACACTAACACACAAGTTATGTCTGGAAGTTACAAAAATGCTTATTTTTGGCCCCTAATTCCTTAACTGTTGGTACCATAACCCCCAAAATCAATCCCAACCTTCCTTTTGTGGTATTGAACTTTATGGTAAAATTTCATAGAGATCCATTCACTTAAACTAATGTTAGAGTGCGAAAACCAATGTGTCTTCGGACAACGATGACGACGACGACGACAACGTCATACCAATATACGACCGCAAAATTTTTTTGCAGTCGTTTCACAAATATGATATACAGCTTCAAACGACAACCACTAAATTACAGGCTCCTGACTTGGGACAGGCACACACAGAATGTGGCTGGGTTTAACATGTTTGCTCAGGCCAAACCCTCCCCTCATGTATGTTTCTTAAACTGAGATATTGTCTTATGTATGTCTCTTTAACTGATGTATTGTCTTATGTATGTCTCTTAAACTGAGATATTGTCTCATGTATGTCCCTATAACTGAGATATTTTCTGATGTATGTCTATCCCATATGTTTCCATTTTTATATAATATATTCATTGCAGATAAATCATGGTAGAATTGTTGCATGGATAAACCTTATAAATCAGCTATAAAATCCTTACCTTATATCAATTTCACAATTATTGTAAATACACGTTTACATTACCAATATCATATGTTCAGGTAAATACATTGTACTATATTGTTTGATCTTACAAGCAAATCTTACCTTGATTGACACCTTATTACATACTGCTCGTTTTAATCTCATCCATGTTGGAAGATCCAACAATTCCATTAAAATGGCTTCATCTAATTCAAGGTTAGATAACTCTCCCTCACCCTTAAGTGTACTAAGGTTGATCTTGTCAGGAGATAAATTCTTTGTAAATCTGTAAAAATACAACATGCATATAGTCTTATCAAGCTAATCATCTTTGTTTGAAAAATATTATCTTACTAACCCATGTATTTTCTCACTAAAAGGATTGTCTCCCTTGACATTCAGGTGACATTAGTACCTTAAGACTGGCTGGTCATGCTATACAATTGTAAATTCCTAGTATGATTATAAAATGCAAGAAAATTGTTTTCAATTACAAAAATTCATTAAACGGAAACAAATAGCATGCTACTATTACAATACACAGTGTGCACCTTATCACCGCTCTCTCTAGTGGAAAACCCATTTTTCAGGAGTTTTGTAAATATTTTGGATCCTCGATATGAACTTCCCTCTAGAAAACAGATATCAACAAAACATTTGGAAACAGTTTATTTTAAGGTTGATGGAAATTTGAGAGATAAATTGAATTCTATTGAACACTTATGTCTAACTCTTGATATGTGGTCCAATCACCAAATGCGAGACTTTCTCGGAATGACTGGCCACTTTATCTGAAATTGGAAACTAGAATCTGTGATGATTTCTTGTAAGCTAGTTAGGGGGAGACATACAGCAGATAAAATCCGCCAAGAGTATGAAGAAACTCTTGCGATGTATGAGATATCAGAGAAAGTCAGAAATGTTATAACTGATAATGCTGCCAATATGAAAAAGGCTTTCAATTTTTCTCTTCCGGGTTTCCCCGACACATTGATTGATGAAAAATCTGAAAATGAAAGTGGTGATGAATCTGATAGCGAGTCTGAAATTGATGATGTTAATGTTGAATTACCAGATGATAATTTCCCTACACTAGGCCACTGCTTTGTCCATACATTACAATTAGTGGTAAAAGATGGTTTGAAAGACACTAGCAATAGTTTAAAAACAGTTATCTCAAAAGCTGCAAATAAAGTTAAATTTGTAAGAAAATCTGTTAATGCCTTAGATATCCTTGAAAATGAGAGAAGACAATGCAACTCGTTGGAACTCTCAAATAATTATAAGGTCTATTCTAGCAGTACCCGAGGAAAAACTAGCAAAAACTGGGGCGTCAGTTCAGTTGTCTCCTTATGAGAGAAAACTTTTGAAGGAACTTTGTTCTATTCTGAAACAATTTGAAGACGCCACAATTATGGTTCAGAAAGACAAGTCAGTGTCTGCCAGCTTAGTTGTTCCAAAAAGCTTTAAATGATGCTAATGTAAATTTTGTTATTTTCCACTATAAATATGTTGAACACCAATATTGTTGTAACTTTTTCATAGTTATTTCTTTTTATTTTGTAGAATGTAATTGACTGTAATCGAAAAGTAATGTAATTACTTTTGATAAAATAATCGATTGTAATCGATTACAAACAAAAATCAGAGTAATCGATTATTAATCGATTACACCAAAATCCTTCATGTAAGACAGTAATCGTGCCCATCCCTGATACACACAAAGTGATTCAGTGTATGCTACTAGTACAGTACACACAAAAGTGATTCAGGGTATGCTACTATTACAATACACACAAAGTGATTCAGAGTTAAATCCCTCTTGGTGGTATTTATCCCAGTGAATGCTGGGATTGTTGGTTATTCACCGGGCCCTAGAAAATACCGTTGTGTATACTGTAAATTCAGAAATTATTGTGAGGTTTTTATTAATGCTAAAATGTGACTGGGTAAGTATCACAATAATATGAACTCACATTCTGATAAATGATACAACATATACATGATATATATATATATACCAGTATCCGTATGAAGTTTTTCATCACACATTTTTGTTTAGTTAACAAAAATTGCAATAATAACTGCACACAATAATTTCTGAAACTTACATTATTCAATTGTTAGTATAAGACAGGATCTTGAATCAGTGTTATCACTCTAAATCAACAGGATTTACCCTATCTCACTGTCAATCACTTTACACCAGCAAGGATGATGTTCAACTAAACCACCTTGTTCATGTGTATGTTGTGTACTGTACTTCAAAATTGATAGATTTTCAGATCTTAACACTTAGCAGATGTCAGCTACCATGGTTACATCTTTAACATACCACCATACTTTTAAACAAATCGAGACCAAAATGTCAATATGAACAAGGTACAATATAAAAATACACTGAATCGCCAAGCGCAGCTGGATACGACCGCAGAGGTTCAACCCTGAACAGTTGGGGCAAAAATGGACACAATATTCAAGCTTGATACAGGTCTGAATTTGGATTGTAATTAAATATTTGACACATTATAGGTTTCTGACACAGAATAAATGTAGTCAAAGAACTTAAAATTGGTTATATGATTTGAATTTATATTCAATTGAAGATTTCTTGCTTTTGTGCAATACACTGTGCTGTTGCGCAATACTTAGTAAATCTGTTTTCAGACTATATACAAAGAATTCTAAAGCAATTGTGACCCCCAATTTTTCTTTGGAAAATTGACAATTTCTTAAATATTGAAGAAAAAAATTGACACCCTCCAATAAATTTTTTTCAGACGATGATGCAGACGACCACATGATAGCAATATACGACCCCAAAATTTGTTTGCTGTCATATAAAAAAGGAGATGTATGGTGTAATTTCCAAGGAGCTATATGATATGATTTCAAAGTAGACAACTATCAATCAAAGACCAACTTCATTATTCCAGGTAAATTTTATTTACTAGAACAGGTACAATAAAACTATTTTTAGATATACATGATAGAGTTGTCTCCCTTGGTTGTCAATATTTTTTCTACAATAGTACTTATATAAAGAATTTTTAATAGAATGAAGGGTTGGAATCCTGTGGACAGTCTGCTTACATTGTACGGGAATAATCTGAATCCACTGTGTGCTGAAAAATTTAACTAGATTTCCAAACATGCATCTTTTCATTCATTGGCTTGTCTGTTGAACAAATGTTGAATAAAAATTTTCACACTACCAAATTATCTTAAATAACATGATGCGATTTTTATGTGTATGTTTTACAGCAACCAACATCAGCCACTGGCTTATGACTTTGGAATGGAACAATAGACAGTTTGTGGCAGGATTAAACATTTTTGTCAGAGGTCTATCCTCCCCCAAACTTGGAGAATCCAGGTCCATTTGCCCAAAATCATGCGCGCTCTTTTTCACGTTCGCCCCTTTTAAAAGGTTTTGTGTTGAATAATCTTTTTAATTATGGTTCATGTAGTTAGTGTATTGCTATAAATAAAGAAAAGGTTTCTTTTATTGATATAAAATTAATTGACATTCTTAAGCGTAAACTAGTTTCCTTTAGTGTCTTGTGAATTATTTTCACGTAATTTGAAAAATGAATATGCCATGGCAACAAAGGATAACACAATAACCAGGCCACTAAGCACAAGTTTATTAGATGTTGTATTTAAACTATATATCCATTGTAAGTTCCTATAGATCATTTATTTCAATGTGTATAGAAGCTTGAAGGTACCAACATGTATATGTTATCATGATATATTAATGTTGTGTTACAGCTATCAGTTCCTATTGATTAATAATTAATAAAAAATTAATCACAAAAAAAAATCTTTTATCCAAAAAAAATCAAAAATTTTTATTAATGCAAATGTTTATATTTTGTTATATAAATCTAATAATTCAACCAGTATTCAAATAAATACAGTGTTTATGTTTATAGATGTGAAAATATGGAGTGTGAATGTGACCTGATACCAAACTGGGACACTGTCATAATTTGTGCAACAGAACTTCAACAGCACAGCACAAGGACTAGTACCGTGGGCATTCATCTATACATGTTTTATAACATGATTTGTGCATTAATTCCATTCCACACTTAAAATCACGAAAACGAAGCATAAGGATTGACGAAAAAGGTCTTAATAAATCAAAGGACAACTCAGAATGATTACTATTATACTTATAAATATTATATCAATGTACGTAAATTAACCATCTCGTCAGTTTATGTGTACTGATTGTAATTTCATATTCTGTGTCTTATTATGCAGTTTTTTTTTATGTTGTCAATTAAACTTACTTTGAAAGATGCTTAAGAATTTGGTTTTTTAAAATTGAAGCCATTTTCAGGCCTTTTTCAAAGAAAATGTATCATTAGGTCATGGTAACTGGTTGCTGACCGAATGTAGCCGCTTACGCAGTAGAAAATAATAATAAAACAATACGGGACTCGTCGGGAGTTTGATCTGTTCTTTTTACAATTATATCAACAAATTGACGGAAAACATAGCATGAAAGTTCCTTATTTAACATTCTTTCTTAGTATTTGTGCATTCTTCAAATATTTTTGTACGGATATAAGGAGTCTACTTTCATTTTCACTTTATTGCCCCGCCTCCCACAAAAAGAAGTATTTTCTGTCATTAATATGTAATACCTTGACTTTTAATTGGATGCACAAATTATAATTACTTTTTGTTAATTTTAATCAGACATTATTCCGTCATTACCATAATATTTGTATTTGTACTTTGTCGGCATATCAAAGGATGTAGTCATTTAAGGAATAAACCCTAAGGCATTATAGTACGGTATTTGTTTTGACAATCAACAAGTCAATATCTAGGATATTCAGACAACTTCAATATACTGATGTTATGTTTATGTTCCAGACCATATGAGTATTTGGACCGTACGCGCACCAGTGGCGGATCCAGAGGGGGTGGGTGGGGTTAGGGGGGGTTCCGGGGGTTGGAACCCCCTTTTTTTTTGGACGATCAATGCATTTGAATGGGGACATATGGTTGCAACCCCCCCCCCCTTTATCATGGGTTGGGAACCCCCCTTTTTAAAATGGCTGGATCCGCCCCTGCGTACGGTCTGGACCGTATGCGTATACTCATACGGTCCTACCATTCGCGTACACTCATACGGTCTAATATGAGTCGGACCATACATGTATTTGGATGATATTGGGTTAATTTTAAACAAAACATTTATCAAAATCTTTTAATGAGTTTTACAAATCATTATTACTACAATTAGATGAATAAAGTGAATAAGTGAACATTCAATCAATTGAAATTAAATATTTATTTGATTGTCTATCTGAATACTATTTTGGCACTCTCGCCCATGGTGACATTTGCTACCACAAGGAACGTCAGTTTTGTTCATGCATGTTCCTTTGCATGAAATTCCTTCTGTTTTCCTATGTGCATTTTCAATTTTGCATGTCAAAAGTTCTATATCACCCATATCATAAAAAGATGTTTAATATGCCAAATTAACATGATAGTTTGTACAAACTTGCATCTTTACCAATTATATCATCAACCCTATATAATAATCGGGGAAGATCCCCTGATGCCCTATCAACAACTGGTATTCTTACAGTAACAAAGCTACTTTTTCCATCTTTGCATAAGTTATCGACACTTTCTTATTATATAATTCAGTCTCCTGTATTACTGACATGCTAAACACATGATATTAACGTTAACATATTAAATTAACGTGACTTTTTTATATAGTTAAAATATTAAGTTTTTATTTCCATTACAATTAAACTTTTTATATTAATTCAAAATTTCAGTTATGTTGATCTGTAATATACATTTGTATCTGATAAACTTGACCAACTTAATTCTTAAAATTGGGCAGACCGTACGCGTATAGTCCGACCGTATACGTATTTTGAAAAAGTACGCATACGGTCCAAATACTCATATGGAACATTTACACCATCTTTACTAGGGGCGCGTTATGTTTGCGCGCATTTGTGGATTCATTTTTTTTACGTTTGCGCGCAGCTTTTGATTACATTTGCGCGCATTTATTTTACAGGTAAACTCAGGTAGAACTAGATATCATTGAGATGGGAGCAACTCTGTGGGCCCCGCTGTGAATAATGTGTGGTAAAAAATTTGTATCTTTATCATTGGACATGGGGTTGTCAACTGAAACCGAAGTTTATGACCTTGACCTTTGACCTAGGAAGTTGTACATACATTATGACACACCCTCTGGTGTTGGTTTATATACATGTCAAGTATAAACATTGAAATCATAACGGTTCTCAAGATATAGAGCGGAAACGATCTTTACCATAGGACATGGGGTTGTCAACTAAAACAAAAGTTTTTGACCTAGACCTTTGACCTAGGAAGTTGTACATACATTATGACACACTCTCTGGTGTTGGTTTATATACATGTCAAGTGTAAACTTTGAAATCATAATGGTTCTCAAGATATAGAGCGGACACGATCTTTACCATAGGACATGGGGTTGTCAACTAAAACCAAAGTTTTTGACCTTGACCTTTGACCTAGGAAGTTGTACATACATTATGACACACCCTATGGTGTTGGTTAATATACATGTATAAAAGTATAAACTTTGAAATCGTAACGGTTCTCTAGATATAGAGCGGACACAATTTGTTAAGGACGGACGGACGGACGGACGGACGGACGGACGGACGGACGGACAGACAGACGGACGGACAGACGGACAGACGGACGGACGGACAGACTGATCACTATAGGGCGTCCGCCATTCGGCGTGGCCCTAATAAAAGTAATATAAATTAAAATAATATAAAGATATAAATGACTAGTATTTGTTAATTTTCTTAATAAATATGACTATAAATTATTAATTTTGAAAATATTTGTCAATTTAAATTATATATTGTTTATATTGAATTCTAAAATAAATATAAAGTGATCATGATAAATCCCGTTATAGCGTAAGACATACATGTAAATAATTAAAGTTAGTTTGTAAAGTTGCGTCAAGGCACAAGCATGTAGTTTCGTTTTTTCTGAAACAAATAGCAGAAAAAATCAATAGTATACGATGGATTTACATTCCGTACTGATAGAACACTGAATTTAGGGTATATTTCATGGCCTTACACTGTCAAGTATTGCAAAGGCAGTATAAAAACTGACGAACATTCAGCAGCCATTCTAAATGGTTACTGTGAACATAAACACGAGTCCGGTGCTCGAAAACTTGAGAGGCAGATAAAGAAAAAAAAACGACAAAAGACATAACTTCAAGACCTATGAAATTAGTCCGTTGTGAATTAATGAATTATAGAAGAAACACTTATTGATAAAGACCTGAAGAGTTTGACCATGGCTATATACCGAGAAAGGCGCAAGGAATATCCAACTCTACCACAGTCAAGAGATGAGGATCACGTACAACACCATGGATGTCTTAGAATTACAAACCAACAAAAAGGAATCATTTTATCATATTCTATAAATTTTATATAAAATAACATTGTGTCAACTTGTGTCCGCCTGTAGCCCCCTGTTTCTGTAATTTTTATATAGAAATATCACTGTGTCCAGCTGTGTCCGCCTGTAGCCAGTAGATTCTACAAGTTTTATATAGAAAATACGTTGTGTCCACTTGTGCATGTCCGCCTGTAGCCTCTGTTTCTGTAATTTTTATATAGAAATAGTACTGTGTCCAGCTGTGTCCGCCTGTAGCCAGCAGATTAAACAAGTTTTATATAAATATTACGTTGTGTCTACTTGTGTCCGCCTATATCCCCCTATTTCATAAAGTTTTATATAGAAATAGCACTGTGTCCAGCTGTGTCCGCCTGTAGCCAGCAGATTCTATAAGTTTTATATAGAAATTACCTTGTGTTTACGTTGTGTCCACTTGTGTCCGCCTGTAGCCCCCTGTTTCTGTAATTTCTATATATAAATAGCACTGTGTCCAGCTGCGTCCGCCTGTAGCCAGCAGATTCTATTAGTTTATATAGAAATAACGTTGTGTCCACTTGTGTCCGTCTGTAGCCCCCTGTTTCATAAAGTTTTATATAGAAATAGCACTGTGTCCAGCTGTGTCCGCCTGTAGCCAGCAGATTCTATACGTTTTATATAGAAATTACGTTGTGTCCACTTGTGTCCGCCTGTATCCCCCTATTTCATAAAGTTTTATATAGAAATAGCACTGTGTACAGCTGTGTCCGCCTGTAGCCAGCAGATTCTATAAGTTTTATATAGAATTACGTTGTGTCCACTTGTGTCCGCCTGTATTCCCAGTTTTTATAATTTTTATAAAGGAATTGCACTGTGTCCAGCTGTGTCCGCCTGTAGCCAGCATATTATATAAGTTTTATATAGAAATTACGTTGTGTCCACTTGTGTCCGCCTGTATCCCCAGTTTTTATAATTTTTATATAGAAATAGCACTGTGTCCAGCTGTGTCCGCCTGTAGCCAGCAGATTCTATAAGTTTTATATAAAAATTACGTTGTGTCCACTTGTGTCCGTCTGTAGCCCCCTGTTTCATAAAGTTTTATATAGAAATAGCACTGTGTCCAGCTGTGTCCGCTTGTAGCCAGCAGATTCTATAGTTTTATATAGAAATTACGTTGTGTCCACTTGTGTCCGTCTGTAGCCCCTGTTTCTTAAAGTTTTATATAGAAATAGCACTGTGTCCATCTGTGTTCGCCTGTAGCCAGCAGATTCTATAAATTTTATATAGAAATTACGTTGTGTCCACTTGTGTCCGCCTGTATCCCCAGTTTTAATACATTTTATAAAGGAATTGCACTGTGTCCAGCTGTGTCCGCCTGTAGCCAGCATATTAAATAAGTTTTATATAGAAATTACGTTGTGTCCACTTGTGTCCGTCTGTAGCCCCATGTTTCATAAAGTTTTATATAGAAATAGCACTGTGTCCAGCTGTGTCCGCTTGTAGCCAGCCAGGGGTGTTTCTAGGATATTTGAAAGAGGGGGCGTAGAATCAAATCCGAGCGGAGCAAGGCGAAAAAAATTTTGGACCTTTTTTTTGCTAAAAAACATAAAATAATTGTGAAATGCACTAATGTAACGGTTCCTGACTTGGAGCATGTATATTTTATAGTTAAATTGTCAGGGTTTGACATTTTTCATGCCGAATTCTCTCCATTAATTGTCTATTGTATATTGAAATGGTAGGATGAATCTTAACAGCAGTAGACCAATAACGAGAAATTCCAAATTCTAAGGTCACATGATAAGGCGTTACTTAACGTTCCAATAGTCCTAGGCCAGGATTTTATGAACGGGAGGCGTAATTACGGTTGCCCTGGTAAAGGGTCCATGGGGAAGCTCAGAAGCTCCTAGATTTCAACAATTTAGCATCAAATTATGAAGTAGCCAGACTGATAAATATCTCTCTATTTTATATTACGTTCTGGTTTCGTTGAATGACACACATGATACAAGACAAACAAACACTGAAGTATAAAGTTCTTTCGTTCTAAATATTGTAGGCTTTAATGTGGAATACATGATTGAATATGAAAAATTGACGTCATTGTACTACAGTACTAAATTAAAGCAATCATGTCACTGTCTAGTTCCGATAGGAGGTATATGGTACATAAATAAATATGGTGCTTGAACTTCATGGCAAAATGTAGGTCAATGTCACTTAGTTACTCACTAATGGATAGTGAAACAATATGATACTACCAAAGGCTATCCAGATGGGAAGTAAAAATGCTATACGAAATATACATGTTACTAGTATAAATGTACCTTAACGCAAAACCTAAAATGAACACAGAAATACTGACGAACTCTCATTTTCAATGAATGGTTAGACTAGAGTGGATTCATTAGAACCATTTTACGCGGATTTCTCATGGCGTAATCGTCAATTATTTTATCATAATCGAGTTTAATGTCTCTGTGAACATAAAGAAGAAGCAGAGCCCTTTAGACGATCATCCTTCATGGTAAATTTTACGGATCACCCATCGGATGGGGGAATCAGTATAAAAAGAAATCAGAGTATGTGTTTAATTAATGAATATGATAAATTGCTATATTCAATACAATATAAGAAGATTACAATAGTTTTTTTTTTAAAGGGGGGCGTACGCCCATTACGCCCTCACCTGGACCCGCCCCTGCCAGCAGATTCTAGAGTTTTAAATAGAAATTACTTTGTGACAGTGTCCACTTGTGTCCGTCTGTAGCCCCCTGTTTCTTAAAGTTTTATATAGAAATAGCACTGTGTCCATCTGTGTTCGCCTGTAGCCAGCAGATTCTATAAGTTTTATATAGAAATTACGTTGTGTCCACTTGTGTCCGCCTGTATCCCCAGTTTTAATACATTTTATAAAGGAAGTGCACTGTGTCCAGCTGTGTCCGCCTGTAGCAAGCAGATTAAATAAGTTTTATATAGAAATTACGTTGTGTCCACTTGTGTCCGCCTGTATCCCCAGTTTTTATAATTTTTATAAAGGAATTGCACTGTGTCCAGCTGTGTCCGCCTGTAGCCAGCATATTATATAAGTTTTATATAGAAATTACGTTGTGTCCACTTGTGTCCGCCTGTATCCCCAGTTTTTATAATTTTTATATAGAAATAGCACTGTGTCCAGCTGTGTCCGCCTGTAGCCAGCAGATTCTATAAGTTTTTTATAAAAATTACGTTGTGTCCACTTGTGTCCGTCTGTAGCCCCCTGTTTCATAAAGTTTTATATAGAAATAGCACTGTGTCCGCTTGTAGCCAGCAGATTCTATAGTTTTATATAGAAATTACGTTGTGTCCACTTGTGTCCGTCTGTATCCCCCTGTTTCTTGAAGTTTTATATAGAAATAGCACTGTGTCCAGCTGTGTCCGCCTATTCTATAAGTTTTATATAAAAATTACGTTGTGTCCACTTGTGTCCGTCTGTAGCCCCCTGTTTCATAAAGTTTTATATAGAAATAGCACTGTGTCCAGCTGTGTCCGCTTGTAGCCAGCAGATTCTATAGTATTATATAGAAATTACGTTGTGTCCTCCGTCTGTATTCCCTTGTTTCTTGAAGTTTAATATAGAAATAGCACTGTGTCCAGCTGTGTCCGCCTATAGCCAGCAGATTCTACAAGTTTTATATAGAAATTACGTTGTGTCCACTTGTGTCCGTCTGTAGCCCCCTGTTTCTTAAAGTTTTATATACTCGGAAATAGCACTGTGTCCATCTGTGTCCGCCTGTAGCCAGCAGATTCTATAAGTTTTATATAGAAATTACGTTGTGTCCACTTGTGTCCGCCTGTATCCCCAGTTTTTATAATTTTTATAAAGGAATTGCACTGTGTCCAGCTGTGTCCGCCTGTAGCCAGCAGATTAAATAATTTGTATATAGATATTACGTTGTGTCCCCTTATGTCCGCCTATATCCCCTTATTTCATAAAGTTTTATATAGAAATAGGAATGTGTCCAGCTGTGTCCGCCTGTAGCCAGCAGATTCTATAAGTTTTATATAGAAATTACGTTGTGTCCACTTGTGTCCGCCTGTAGTCCCCTGTTTCTGTAATTTTTATATAGAAATAGCACTGTGTCCAGCTGTGTCCGCCTGTAGCCAGCAGATTCTATAAGTTTTATATAGAAATTACGTTGTGTCCACTTGTGTCCGCCTGTAGTCCCCTGTTTCTGTAATTTTTATATAGAAATAGCACTGTGTCCAGCTGTGTCCGCCTGTAGCCAGCAGATTCTATAAGTTTTATATAGAAATTACGTTGTGTCCACTTGTGTCCGTCTGTAGCCACCTGTTTCATAAAGTTTTAAACAGAAATAGCACTGTGTCCAGCTGTGTCCGCCTGTATAGCCAGCAGATTCTATAAGTTTCATATAGAAATAACGTTGTGTCCACTTGTGTCCGCCTGTAGTCACTAGTTTTTATATGTTTTATATAGAAATAGCACTGTGTCCAGCTGTGTCCGCCTGTAGCCAGCAGATTTTATTAGTTTTAAATAGATATTACGTTGTGTCCACTTGTGTCCGTCTGTAGTCAATAGTTTTTATATGTTTTATATAGAAATAACGTTGTGTCCAGCTGTGTCCGCCTGAATCCTAAGTTTTATATAAGAAATAGCACTGGGTAACTGTATCCACTATTATTGATTGTTTATATATAGATATAACGCTGTTTATATTTGTACTCGTTTTGGTGAAGCCATACATACGTGTCCATGTATCTCCGGACACAAAATGCATGCTAACTATATTTTGCACCGAAAATAGGACATATCTTTCTGAAATGTCTGGCCTGCTTTAAAAATACTATTTATAATTTATTTTATGCAGATAGTTTTGGGTCATGTTCAGACAAACCAAGCCAGAAAGACACCTTACAATCATTACAAACACCCGGGGGGGGGGGGGGGGGGGGGAGTGTTACTTCCTATATTTTTAGTGGTACGAGTGTGGATCGAGCAAAACAGGGTCGCTTTTTCATGCCCTGTTGGTTAGAACAGGGTCCCTTTTCATGTCCTGCTGGTTAGAACAGGGTCGCTTTTTCATGCCTTCCTGGTGAGAACAGGCTTTTACAGGGCCTTTTTTTAAACAAAGTATTTGTCTAGAACAGGATCGCTTATTTAACTGTTTAAGATACAGTCTAGAACCCGGGTCTAGAACAGCATCTATTCAACCGGTACATTTTCTTGAGCGTGTCTAGAACAGGGTATGTTTTTCAATATTTCTGTTTAGAACAGGGTATATTTTTCAATGTTTTCTGGTTAGAACAGGGTATGATTTGGCAAGTGCTGTCGGTACAGTTATACCAGAAAGGATAGTCAGTAACCCCACCCGGGCAAACACCAAATATAGTTGACCTATTGCTTATATAGTATACAAGAAACAGACCAATTAATATATATAATGAAATCATGAATACTAGACATCGATAAAAGAACCACGAAAATGAGGAAATCTGCCAGATCTATATGTACACCTTACAATCATTCCATACATAATTTACACCTATGCATAGGAACTATTTTGTTTTAAATATGTACTACTTTCCAGTATGTTCATTTTTTTAACCGGGCCCGATTGGAATGCATCTTGCAATGTATTCCACTCAAACCGCTGCTAGGTGTTATGAGGGGGCGGACAGGGTAAAGGAAGACAGGGAGAGAGGGGGTAGGAGAAAGGAGAAAGGGGGCGGGAGAAAGGAGAGAAGGGACAGGAGAAAGGAGAAAAGGGAGACAAAAATTTATATAAAAATTAATAAAAGTGAGCTGGAAAACAATTATCTCATTAAATTGAAAATAAAAAGCTTCAAGAAAGTGCTAATAAATCTCATAGTAACGAAAGCAACCTCATTAAATACTCTGAGCGTCGTCATTAATTCATTATGATCTCTCATATACGGAGAAAGACTGAAAACTAACAATTTCAAGAATTTTATACTGAGCCCTTGCATGGATCTACAATTTGTCGATACCTGTATTTTGGCATTGCACAAGGTCATGTTTTTCTCTGCTGTTTATAACGTCTCTACACAAATCCATTAGATGTTGGATGTGTACTGATCGATAATTTAGTCTTATATGCATGATTATTTTTATTAGTTGCTAGTGGCTTTGAACTAGCTGTCAGTAACTGCGAGTACTCTCAGATCTGTACTTTAAGTTAGTGTATTTGTGTTGTTGGGATGTACAAGTACCCGGCCACGTCCACTCTCTGTTTTTATACGCCCGTTTACGGGACGTATTATGGTATACCGTTGTCCGTCTGTCCGTCTGTCCGTCCGTCGTCAACATGTCGGACATTTAACTCAAAAACGCTTTAACCAATTTGCATAAAACTTTGGTGAATTGTTTATATCTATTGACGTGAGCTCCCTTTCGTTTTTTATAAATTTTAGATTTTACGTTTCCGAGTTATGGGGTTTTATTCGTTAAAAAAAGGGGGATTTTCCAGTGTTCGTACAAAAACTCAAGAATGCTTTCACCAACTTGCAAGAAATTTAGGTTAATTGTTTATATCTATTGACATGAGCTCCCTTTTGATTTTTATAAATTTTAGATTTTACGTTTCCAAGTTAGGGGGTTTTATTCATAAAAAAGGGGGGATTTTCCAGTTTTCGGACAATAACTCAAAAATGCTTTCAGCAATTCTTATGAAACTTTGGTGAATTGTTTATATCTATTGATGTAAGCTCCCTTTAGAATTTTATAAATTTAATTTGTTTATAGTCTGACAACAGATTTACTAAGTATTGCACAACAGCATAGTGTATTGCACAACAGCAAGAAATCTTTAATTGAATATAAATTCAATTCATATAACCAATTTCAAGTTCTTTGACTACATTTATTCAGGAACCTATAATATGTCAAATATTTAATTACAATCCAAATTCAGACCTGTATCAAGCTTGAATATTGTGTCCATTTTTGCCCCAACAGTTCAGGGTTGGACCTCTGCGGGCGTATCCAGCTGCGCTCAGCGAAGCAGTTTATTGTTATGTGTATTTCTATTTGTTTCCATCTGATGAGTTAAGCCTTTTTCAACTGATTTTGCTTGTTCGTTCTTATGTTGCACTGTTACACCACTGTCCCAGGTTAGGGGAGTGTTGGGGTCCCACTAACATGTTTAAACTCGCCACATTCTGAACGTATGTGCCTGTCCCAAGTCAGGAGCCTGTAATTCAGTGGTTGTCGTTTGTTGCTGTGTTACATATTTGTTTTTCGTTATTTTTTTTAACATAAATTAGGCCGTTAGTTTTCTCGTTTAAACTGTTTTGAATTTGTCATTTTTGGCCGGCTTTTATAGATGACTATGCGGTATGGGCTTTGCTCATTGTTGAAGCCATACGATGACCTATAGTTGTTAATTTCTGTGTCATTTGGTCTCTTGTGAAGATTTGTCTCATTGGAAATCACAGCACATCTTCATTTTTGATATGTATAGAGACACATGTCACTATCCTTTTTTTAAGATTAATTGCTCCAAAACTGACCGATATGCAAAGAATTAAGCAGAAAAGGGATGACGTTACTGAATGTAGAGCAACGTTGTTTTTACTGAGAGGTATTGAAAAAATATGTAACGGGATCTGAATGGCGTTTGTTACTTTGTTTTCATTTCCACTGTCCGGTTTCGTAAATTTCCTATCAATTGTACTGATTTTTATTTGATTTCGACTTAACTGCATGGGTGCACTTTCAGCTTAGAAAAAAAGATATCTTCAACGTTACCCTACCAAACTAGACAAAGGTAATGCTACTGCTACTTCCATGCATGAATAAAGTGCTTCAAAATTTTTATTAAATAAACAGTGATTTTCAAGTACAATTTGAATTTATTAATTTGAGGTTGCAAAATGTCCGATGGCAAATATTTCAGGCATGTTCAGAACGATACAATGCAGTTTGAAAAAGTTCTATCTAAAAGACACATTTAATGGAGCCATCAAAAAAGGTTATTTATAAAAAAAAAAAAAACATTTCGTCAGTTGTAAAAGTGATAGATAAAATAATACATATTTTTTAATATAGTATAATACTATCTATGACGTAAACGTGTTAGTTGTGTGCTTAGTTGCAGACTTTAGGTAAACAAAAATATCTCTTTAAATCTTTTTTTTTGCGTTCGGAGCGCTTTTTTTATTTTACCTTCATCAAAGCACCGATTATTCATTTATTTTTGGCCACTGTTTTTTTAATGAATCGTGTGATTGTAAATTTCAAGAAATAATTTGTTTTGAAATACGGAATTGAAAGAAAAATATGTAACGGGATCTGAATGATCTAATTTTAGTTAGTGCCACTGGGTGCACATTAGGTGTTGACATCCCAAAATGTCAAACCTTTGTTAACTTTTGCCTCATTCTGATGTTGCTGTCCTGTGTAAACTTGCGCTTAATTAGCGCTTATACGATTACAGTGTTGGCAATTTATTGTTTACAAGCTTCCGGAACCATATTTTCTGTACAGTCCAATAATGTTCAGAAACTGGTTACACTCGGAACATAGGGAAAGTTCTGCGGCAAAATATCAAAGTTTAAAGACAATTATTCTTTTTTGTTAATTCCATTCCAACAAACCATTTTCTGCCTGAGTTTCCATGCAAGATGCTTCTACTATGCATTTTGGCTAAATTATGTCCGTATTCTTTTCAAAATGAATTTTATTTTTACATCGCGATGACCGTGAGGGCATTCCGATGTATTGTTGCAGACGAGATTTCTACTTACGTAACTTACGGATCCGTGTTTGACTGGTAACCGTTTATAGATACGCAGACATTATCGAGTGCAAAATAACATTCCTTATCGCTTGTTATACATTCATTTCTTAAATGAATACTCATTGTCACCATCTTATGGTGTTTATATATCTCAACTTGTACGATTCGCTCGTGTATGTCACAACGTATTAGATTTTAGCGAGAGAAATTTATGTATTATTGAAAAATTATTACACTAGGATTTTCGATATCACAAACTAGTCAAAACATTTACTAAATTTTATCATCGGTACAAGGACATCATTCGTAAATATAATTCAACATGCAGACATCTTATACGTTCAGGAATTTCACATCTAATTTTTTATGGTAATATTCTTTACAAAGCACAAAAATGTCAGCTTTCATCTCAAAAGCTAACAAAACCTTTTCAACAGACTTATTAAAAAGGGATATAGTTACGATACTGTTGTCAGGTCATTAAAGATTGCATATTTTGGCTTTAATATTGATTCACTTAGTATATATAGGGTCTTTGCATCGGAAATAAACACATTTATTCTAAAACCAGTTGTTGGCATGATACGGGTTATGTTCTTCTCGTATATTGTATGATGGTATGACTCTAAACCCCTAACGGGAGGGATTGTACTTGATATTCATATGATGAAGACACAGTGGCGGATTTACCGGGGGGGCACAGGGGGCACGTGCCCCCCCAGTCGGGGTCACCAAAACATTTTCTAACATAGTTTTATTGTTTCTGTATCTGCTTATCTAGATCGAAAATCAAGACACAGCTTGATTTGACTTCCAAAACTGGTCGTTAATTGACCCCAGCTTCAACATGTGTGATTTATGACAACTTATCGATGGGTGTGTAAATATTGACACCTTTGTGTAATGTCTATATCCAAAGGCATTTATGTAAACTATATGTACATGTACATGCTGATTGGAATTAATACGAATATTTTTATTGGTTTCTAATACAATATTACAGGATCAAGATCGATTAACAAGTGAAATCTTCTGATCAGAAAAGAAATTACCAACTAAAATCGGTCTTAAAAGAATATGTAAAAATAGATGTTTAGTGTCAAGAATGTTAGTATCGATATAAGATACGTCTTTTTTACCAAACACTCACATTGTATACTGTTTCTGGGGAATGTGCCTTTCTCAGAATAGTCTTTTTTGGACTTTATTAAACAACCAACGATTTTTTTCAATGCATACAGCATTTTTTTTAAACTGAATATCGTGTTTTTTTCACTTATTTTTTTTATGGAAACAAAACCTTCCACAAACATGAATGGTCTGTGCCTTATATATAATCATTAATAAAATGATATTGTAACTTAGAAAACCTACTTATATTTGAGATGAAGAACAGCAATAAAAGCTTATTATGTGTTTTTTTGCTGTGCATGTACTGATTTTGTGTCATGGATGGATACCCCATATCCTTTCTTTTTCTATTATAATTCAGTAATATGTGTATATATTTTTCTTGTTTTAAATACCATGTATGAGGGTATGAATATGTTACCGTAAATGAGGGTATGAAGGGGGTTTACAGATTAGAGAATAATTGTCAAAAAGTTAAGGCTAGAAAAAAATGGGCCCCAAAAATATAGAAAACAGATTAAAGCTGTGATGAACTGTAAAGAATAGAGGACAATTGGCAGCAAATAAAAGAGTAGAAAGAAATTGACCCCAAAATAATGAAAGGATATCAAAATGAAGACCCGACCCCCTACCCCACCCCCAGAACGACCACCATCATCCCCAATACATGACACCAACACCACCCAAACTCGCACATATGCATATATAAAAAAATCTTTTAATTTTGGTTTCGTGGTGCCCCCCCAGACATCGAGGTTCTGGATCCGCCCCTGCCGTCTAATTTTTTATGGTAATATTCTTTACAAAGCACAAAAATGTCAGCTTTCATCTCAAAAGCTAACAAAACCTTTTCAACAGACTTATTAAAAAGGGATATAGTTACGATACTGTTGTCAGGTCATTAAAGATTGCATATTTTGGCTTTAATATTGATTCACTTAGTATATATAGGGTCTTTGCATCGGAAATAAACACATTTATTCTAAAACCAGTTGTTGGCATGATACGGGTTATGTTCTTCTCGTATATTGTATGATGGTATGACTCTAAACCCCTAACGGGAGGGATTGTACTTGATATTCATATGATGAAGAAACAGCCAAAGGCCACCAATGGGTCTTCAATGCAGCGAGAAAATCCCGCACCCGGAGGCGTGCTTCAGTTGGCCCCTAAACAAAAATGTATACTAGTTCAGTGATAATGGACGTCATACTAAACTCCGAAAGATATAAAAGAAACTAAAATTAAAAAGCATACAAGACTAACAAAGGCCAGAGGCTCCTGACTTGGGACATGCGCATAAATGCGGCGGGGTTAAATATGTTTTTTGAGATCTCAACCCTCCTTCTATATCTTTAGCCAATGTAGAATAAACAAACACACAACAATACGCACAGTAAAACTCAGTTTAAAAGAAGTCCGAGTCCCATGTCAGAATAGGTAACAAAAGAAACTAAACAAAATGACAATGATACATAAATTAACAAAGGACTACTAGCAGTTACTGACATGCCAGCTCAAGACTTCAATTAAACTGATTGAAAGATTATGTCTTCATCATATGAATATCAAGTACAATCCCTCCCGTTAGGGGTTTAGAGTCATACCATCATACAATATACGAGAAGAACATAACCCGTATCATGCCAACAACTGGTTTTAGAATAAATGTGTTTATTTCCGATGCAAAGACCCTATATATACTAAGTGAATCAATATTAAAGCCAAAATATGCAATCTTTAATGACCTGACAACAGTATCGTAACTATATCCCTTTTTAATAAGTCTGTTGAAAAGGTTTTGTTAGCTTTTGAGATGAAAGCTGACATTTTTGTGCTTTGTAAAGAATATTACCATAAAAAATTAGATGTGAAATTCCTGAACGTATAAGATGTCTGCATGTTGAATTATATTTACGAATGATGTCCTTGTACCGATGATAAAATTTAGTAAATGTTTTGACTAGTTTGTGATATCGAAAATCCTAGTGTAATAATTTTTCAATAATACATAAATTTCTCTCGCTAAAATCTAATACGTTGTGACATACACGAGCGAATCGTACAAGTTGAGATATATAAACACCATAAGATGGTGACAATGAGTATTCATTTAAGAAATGAATGTATAACAAGCGATAAGGAATGTTATTTTGCACTCGATAATGTCTGCGTATCTATAAACGGTTACCAGTCAAACACGGATCCGTAAGTTACGTAAGTAGAAATCTCGTCTGCAACAATACATCGGAATGCCCTCACGGTCATCGCGATGTAAAAATAAAATTCATTTTGAAAAGAATACGGACATAATTTAGCCAAAATGCATAGTAGAAGCATCTTGCATGGAAACTCAGTTCTGTACAGTCCAATAATGTTCAGAAACTGGTTACACTCGGAACATAGGGAAAGTTCTGCGGCAAAATATCAAAGTTTAAAGACAATTATTCTTTTTTGTTAATTCCATTCCAACAAACCATTTTCTGCCTGAGTTTCCATGCAAGATGCTTCTACTATGCATTTTGGCTAAATTATGTCCGTATTCTTTTCAAAATGAATTTTATTTTTACATCGCGATGACCGTGAGGGCATTCCGATGTATTGTTGCAGACGAGATTTCTACTTACGTAACTTACGGATCCGTGTTTGACTGGTAACCGTTTATAGATACGCAGACATTATCGAGTGCAAAATAACATTCCTTATCGCTTGTTATACATTCATTTCTTAAATGAATACTCATTGTCACCATCTTATGGTGTTTATATATCTCAACTTGTACGATTCGCTCGTGTATGTCACAACGTATTAGATTTTAGCGAGAGAAATTTATGTATTATTGAAAAATTATTACACTAGGATTTTCGATATCACAAACTAGTCAAAACATTTACTAAATTTTATCATCGGTACAAGGACATCATTCGTAAATATAATTCAACATGCAGACATCTTATACGTTCAGGAATTTCACATCTAATTTTTTATGGTAATATTCTTTACAAAGCACAAAAATGTCAGCTTTCATCTCAAAAGCTAACAAAACCTTTTCAACAGACTTATTAAAAAGGGATATAGTTACGATACTGTTGTCAGGTCATTAAAGATTGCATATTTTGGCTTTAATATTGATTCACTTAGTATATATAGGGTCTTTGCATCGGAAATAAACACATTTATTCTAAAACCAGTTGTTGGCATGATACGGGTTATGTTCTTCTCGTATATTGTATGATGGTATGACTCTAAACCCCTAACGGGAGGGATTGTACTTGATATTCATATGATGAAGACATAATCTTTCAATCAGTTTAATTGAAGTCTTGAGCTGGCATGTCAGTAACTGCTAGTAGTCCTTTGTTAATTTATGTATCATTGTCATTTTGTTTAGTTTCTTTTGTTACCTATTCTGACATGGGACTCGGACTTCTTTTAAACTGAGTTTTACTGTGCGTATTGTTGTGTGTTTGTTTATTCTACATTGGCTAAAGATATAGAAGGAGGGTTGAGATCTCAAAAAACATATTTAACCCCGCCGCATTTATGCGCATGTCCCAAGTCAGGAGCCTCTGGCCTTTGTTAGTCTTGTATGCTTTTTAATTTTAGTTTCTTTTATATCTTTCGGAGTTTAGTATGACGTCCATTATCACTGAACTAGTATACATTTTTGTTTAGGGGCCAACTGAAGCACGCCTCCGGGTGCGGGATTTTCTCGCTGCATTGAAGACCCATTGGTGGCCTTTGGCTGTTATCTGCTCTTTGGCCGGGTTGTTGTCTCTTTGACATATTCCCCATTTTTATTCTCAATTTCACTCATAAAAATATTTTTGTTTAGAACATAAATTAATAACATGAAAATGTTTTGTCGTTAGAAATATATATATATAAGTAAAAAATTCGTAAGGGTTCCACGGAACCCAGTGTCTCGCCTACTTTTTCTGTTAATCGCAGGCTCAACAAAAATGAGGAAGTAAATCAATAAAATTATTCCTCTTGATACTATCTTTTGATTGTAAGAAGGTTCTGTCCAAGTTTGGTTAACTGGAAGAAAACAAAATTTCCTTCTAGATACTAGCATTTGATCATAAACAAGCTCCTGTCCAAGTTTGGTACAAATCCAAAATAGTATAAGAAAGTTATTAAAATTTTATAAAACTTTAACCACAGAGTGAATGTGTTGTTTCCTGGCAGAAAATCTAAGTCCATTTAAAAGTAAAATACGGAAAAAATGGCTTTATTTTTTTACAAAATTTCCTTCTGGATACTATATCTTATGATCATAAACAAGCTTCTGTCCAAGTTTGGTAGAAATTCAGGATAGTTTAAGAAAGTTATTAAAATTTCAAAAACTTTAACCACAGAGTGAATATTTGTGGACGCCGCCGCCGGAAAGTAGGATCGCTATGTCTCGCTTTTTCGACTAAAGTCGAAGGCTCGAAAAAAAATCGCTGATAATATCTATGCACACGTACAGAAAAATAGTGTTAAAGAATATCTCAAGAATTTAACGTTTTGCGGGACTTGAAAAATGAATGCCTGCTCAAATCCATTCTATTAGAAAAATCGAATTATTACAGAAAAATGTCCACCATGTACTTGGAAGTTGCACTGCACTATTATTAGAATAGTAGAATAGAATGATATACAAATGGATGAAAATTATATATACATGTAACTGTTAAATACAAACATTAATATAATATACTAATATAACAACAAACCAGAGTATACTGATTTGTATCACTACAATATAATAGTTTTTACGGTGATGTTGAATTCCCTGTCATTTATTCATTTTCCACGCACGAACTTGTCTCAGAAAAAAATCTATCTCCGTACATTAATCTCACTTTCAGGTATCCAGATGTGATTTTTTTTCCGAGACAAGTGCTTGTGACCATCCACAAGAACTTGCGGTCATCCGATGTTCAGTACTTCAGTACTTTGATTCTATTTTGCAAGCAGCGTTATTCAGCAACCATTTTAAAACGAATGGGTTTCTTACCGAAATTGCACTAATAGTGGCACAAACGGCATTCCCTTTATTTTCACACTTTATCCTGCGATTCTATAATTTGGATTCTAGTTTAAAAAAAAAATCATCGGGAAACGGCGTGCATCTGAGACTTACAAATTCAATGCAAACAGACAGCTTAACAGCCAGTAAAGAAGTTATTGAGGTTCTTGAAGCAGAAGAAACAACACTTCTATCCTGTGAAAGGATAAGACGGGGACGAGCCATAGAAAAACAAGACATTTGATCAATTGTTTTAAAATAAGCTTCCTATACACATGATATACATTAGTGTTTCATATTTTAGAGCGGGAGACAAAAGAAAGGGGGTGGGAGAAAGAAGAGGGGCGGGAGAAAGGAGTCCGCCCCCTCTGTTATCTTAAACTTGCAGTGCAAGTGAGGCAATTTGTGTTTGCTCTGTGTTGAAGGCCTCACTGTGACTGAGATAACGAAAAACAATTAAAGTTCTCTTCCTTAGACTTTCCCAGGTAAGGGGAAGGTTGAGCCCATGTTAAACCCTGCCACATTCTTTAAGTGCCTGTGACGAAGTCAGGAACCTGTAGTTCTATGGCTGTTGTTGGTTCATGTCTCATATTTGTTTTTCACAAATAGTTTTGTTATAAATTACGTCGTTTGAATTGTTTCATATTTTTCATGTCATGGCCTTTTAAAGCAGACTACACGGTGTGGGGTTTTCTCACTGCTGAAGGCTTTACTATTGCCTATAATGCTTACACCCACTTCATTTGAACTTTAGTTGATAGTTGTCTCATTGACAATCATACCATCTCTCCTTATTTTCATATTAACCAGGAAAACTTAACATTCAGACAAAGAAAATGAGGTCAAGGTCAGATAAAACCTGCCAGACTGACATGTACACCTTACAATCATTCCATACACCAAATAAAGTTGAACTATACTGCTTACAGTATCTGGGAAGCAGACCAAAACATGTGACTTTCACCTTGATCAATGAGGTTGAGGTCAGGTGAACCCTGTCTGAAGAACATATAGACATTGCAATGACCCATATCAAATCCTATTACTCATCATTGAGAAATTCAAATAAAAAAAAATCTTTTTTTAAGCAGTTGCTGAACCATGAAAATAAAATCAAGGACAACAGACATGTGACAGACGGAAACTTCCAAACATATGGCATATGTCTGTATTAATGGTATGATTAAATCCTCCAAGCCTATCAATTTCTGAAATATAAAGCTTAATACAAATAGTTTCTGCCGCCGCCAGATCTCAATGTCTTGCATTCTGAAGTTTTTGTGGCATGTGAGACAAAAACATTTAATACAAATATCCTTAATAACAGAGAATAATCAGAAAAATTTGTATCACATATTATTTTAATACTGAATGGAATTCAAATGTTAAAAGTTAGAGTTAACAAAGACATTCAAAATTACAATATTGCAGAATTTAAGACACTGTTATACACAGTATAAATATATACCGAGATGATAGGTTTTATCTCAAAACATCTAAAATTGAAAGAATTTTACTTCCATTTAAACATTCAAACTTTAAGGCCATTTAAGATTTCAAAATATACCCACTTTTTACACCACCCTTAATGTTTATTATCTAGAACTCTGTGATTTTGTTTTCATAATATTTTTTTTTTTTTTTTTAACAGAGCTCTAGATAATAAAAATATTGGATGTCTAAGGTTAGAGGTATAAGCAAAGACATTGCAAATCAAAGACACTGTTATGGTGAAATATACAGAGAAGATAGGTTTTGTCTCCAATATCTAATAATAAAAAAATTCAATTAAACATATTTACTTCAAAGCCATTTTCAATACCCAAGAAAAATGTACAGCTTGAAAAAAACATTTTTTAAAATACACTAATGAAAGGAAAAAACTTATCCAACACAAATCATTTACCAATAAATATCTCTTGTATTTAATTTCGTAAATATTTTGGGGAGGGGGTGAATTCAAAATATAAAAAATATAACCACTTTTTACACCACCCTTAATGTTTATTATCTAGAACTCTATTTACAATTTTTTTTTTTTTTACATAGCTCTAGATAATAAAAATATTGGATGTCTAAGGTTAGAGGTATAAGCAAAGACAATCAAAATAAGAATATTGCAAATTAATGACACTTTTAGAGTGTAATAAATGAAGAAGAATAGGTTTTGTCTCCAAATATCTAAAATCAAAACAATTGTACGTCCAATTAAACATTCTGACTTTAAAGTTTTAAATTTCATAAATACATTGGTGAAAAAAAGAAAATTTAAAATATGCCCACTTTTTACACCACCCTTAATGTTTATTATCTAGAACTGTTTAAATTTTGTTTTCATATTATTTTTTACATTTTTTTTTTAAACAGAGCTCTAGATAATAAAAATATCAGATGTCTAAGGTTAGACACATCAACACAAGCCATGAGTTTGGTTGAAGACAAATTTACCGGTTGCAATAATTGTTCTTTATTTCTCCCCACTCATAATCATAAGTGTTCTCCCTCTCTCACTCTGACCATTCTACATCTTTCTCTCTCTCCCACTGACCATATACAATTATGAAATTTCAGTCATATATTTTCATTGCCAAGAATATTTTGTCTCTGAAGTGTTCATTGATCAACTATGCTGATAATCTGTTAAGCTTATAAGTTCATCAGTTGAGTCAGTTAGAGACCTAACCTCTGAGATGGTGATGAAGCAGCTGTTCAATGTTGATTATTGCTCTTGTTAATTTCAAAGTGTTGATAGTTTCGTCTACCCTTTACTCTATGAGTTGATCTTTCTCTTTCCTTATTCTATGTGGTCTGTTTTTACACTTTACTCTGTGAGTTAATCTTTCTCTTTTCTTATTCTAGGTGGTCTGTTTCTCTTAGGTATATACCTTTCAGATGTTTCCAAGTTCATCAGTTCAAAGTTCATCAGTTCAATTGTTCCTCCTCACTACAAACAACAATTTAATTAGTTAATTCAATAGGATAACAAAAATTTCAAAAGAATATGGGAACAGCACTTGAATTTTGAACAAAAAGGTTTTACAGCAATAATGGAGAGCAGTTTAGTACTATTCTGAAAACTTAATGTCACTACCATAGAAATATTTTCCCCGATTTAGGTCCCTAAAGCAGGCTTAGATTAAAAATTCTGAAAACAGCGTCGTTTTGTTTTAATTTCAGATGTGAATACAAAAAAGTGAGGTATACAGACAAAAACTAAAAATAATCAAAATACATTGACAATTATTTCATTCTTTTGACGTCTGATAATCTTTTCATAAAATTTTCCTATTTGGTCTCTTTATTAAATAATACAGCTGATACCTCCAGTTGGAGTCATGTTACCATTATTGCACATATAATGTTCAAGTTGACCATAGGGGTCATCTTGACATTGTTATTAAGTATAAACATTTCAGTTCATAGGTGAATACTCTACAGCAACTGTTATGATGAAGAACAACAATAAAAGTAGTTACTTTAATTAACTGGTTATTTCCAGTACATCATGTTCATAAGTTGACTGAGTGAAACAGTTTTTAAGCAGCTCTGTCACATTGCCAACCGAGAAAGATATATTTGTAAACTTCCACATCATTTGGTCTCTGGTGGAGAGTTGTCTCATCGGCAATCAAACCACATCTTCTTTTTATTAGAACATTGTGACATCAGATGGACAGATAATTAATTCGCTAAGGAAGTAAGAATACCAACCTTGTATGAGGTGAGATCCTGCTCCTATGATTTACTCCCATCAAATAATTCTGTTGGTATGATACTTGTAGCACGATTTGTCGTACATCTGAAACACAGAAAGTATGTCTTTAAGTATTTTGGATCATCTGCATGAACAATATTTATTTATACTTTATACCTTTAAGAATTTTACAGTATTCTGAAAACATTGAGAATACCCTTACAATATTAGAAACAACTTGAGCTTATTATTTGGTCTAATACATCTCACATTTACCCCAGTAGTACTTTTTTATCAATCCGATCAAATTTGCAAAACAGAATGACAGAATAACAAGAAACTCCTAGGTATTTTGAAAATTGACTTTTTTTTGTTTTGAATATTATTATTAATCCGATCAAATTTGTAAAACAGATTGACACAATTTCAAGAAATTACTAGGTATTTTGAAAATATTTTTTTTATGTTTTGAATATTAAAAGCATATGCTGGCTTCTATTAGTGTGTTGTACAATGGTTCCAATTCCATATTAATTCAGGTGATTGTATGCATCACAATCAACCCACCAGATTCCTTAAGGTAAACACTTACCATTAATTTATCAGAATATTCTTCATAAGTCTAATATCAATATTGTGATGGATCCTTGATATGAGATGTCCAGCATAAATTTTAAGAATTTCTCCTTTCAGGTTGAACATTGAAATCTGGAATAAAAATAATTCATTTTTATGAATTGGCAGTCACATACTTCACATGAAATAATCATTTAAATCAAAACTATTTAATTAAGACTTTTGTATGTTTTTTTTTTTATTTTATAATAAGAAGATAATCAAACTAATTGATTTCATTTGGTCACTGCTATATAGATTTCTCCATTGTCAATCCTACCACATCATCTTAATGTCATAGCTAATATGACATTATTGTTAAATACATTTTTTTCCCTTTTCTATCAATATTATCTATGGCTGTTATTACCCTCCATCAGTGTTATTCAATAAATGATTGTAAGAAGATTCTCATTTTGCAAAGAATTCCCTCAGTTTTAACTTGCAGTAAGATGTACGTTTGGTACAGCTGTTACTTTTAAGCTTTTTTCAAGTGCTCACTTGTATTTTTCTTTCACAATTTGATAAACTATTTCCCCTTGTTAGCATTCAATTATTATTTTTTCACTTTGTAAAAAGTTCTGGCTGATTTTACAAATAACCAACATATCAAAATAACATGCTGCCTTACAATAGATTCTAATGAAATATTAAGCTATTATTTTCATAGGCATTTTCAATGTTTTCAACTGAGGAAATATCAATGTCTTCATCTAAGGAAATGAATTGTCAAAAAGTATTTATTGGCAGTTTTGATATAACTTTTCTTTTCGATACTAAGTATCTTATCAAGTCATACAAATTTCATAATTCTTCATGTTCAACAATAAAAAAGAAAACCAGAAAAAATTACAAAACATTATCAAAAATATATTAGCCACGAAAAATTTATCTTCCATAAATTTAAATATTCAAGAAGCATCATAAATCAGGAACAAGAAAATCATAAAATAAATCCACACTAACAGGTTTGGCCATTAAAATTCAAAATTTAAATTCTGTGCAAATAATACACTTTTTACAGACTTAAACTATATCAATACCTTGTGTTTTTCTTGAGAAAACGTCAGAATATGTAATGAACTGGAAATCTAATCAACTATGTGTTCTGGATAATTTCATTGCAAAAGGAAACACTGTCTGTCTTCTGAACACTTCATTGCAACTTAGGAACATCTGTTTGTGCTATAGAACATCTGTCTTCACTATAGAACATTATGTAGGAACATGTCTTCTCTATAGAACATTATGTAGGAACGTGTCTTCACTATAAGACATTAAGTAGGAACATGTCTTCACTATAGAACATTATGTAGGAATACGTCTTCACTATAAGACATTATGTAGGAATATGTCTTCACTATAGAACATTATGTAGGAACGTGTCTTCACTATAAGACATTATGTATGAACATGTCTTCACTATAGAACATTATGTATGAACATGTCTTCACTATAGAACATTATGTAGGAACATGTCTTCACTATAAGACATTATGTATGAACATGTCTTCACTATAGAACATTATGTAGGAACATGTCTTCACTATAAGACATTATGTATGAACATGTCTTCACTATAGAACATTATGTAGGAATATGTCTTCACTATACAGCATTATGTATGAATATGTCTTCACTATACAACATTATGTATGAACATGTCTTCACTATAGAACAATATGTAGGAACAAGTCTTCACTATACAACATTATGTAGGAACATGTCTTCACTATAAAACATCTGTCTTCATTAATGTTATTATACAAGTCCATAATTTTATTTCAATAGCTATTCAACTTTTAGCTTGAGTGTGCCAGTTGTCTGACTGTACATAATCCACCAATCTCATAGAAAACCTTTTAGTATTTCTGTCTTTCATCTCTTTAGATATCATTGAAAACTTTTGTTGGATCTTTCTTGATATAAAAAAAGTCAGTTTCTACACAGAGCTATATTCTATTGTCCTCAATTGCCATGACAATCATTGAAGACTGAATATAGACATCTCAAATAAACACAGTTCTAAAGTTTCACAATTTTACAAGACTTCACAATAAACATTTTTACAAATTATACAGTGCACTAATCATAATAATAAACAAAATTTTAAATATGCCTACTTTATACAACATCCTCAATGTTTATTATCTAGAACTCTTGTTTACAAACGATTTTGTTTTCATATTATTTTTTGTTTTTTTTATATTTTTTTACAGAGCTCTAAATAATAAAAATATCAGATTTTAAAGGTTAGAGGCAAAGTCATTCTAAATCAGAATATTGCAAAATTTTAATGTTAGTTGATTTTCTCAATTTGTTGGTCCATACAGTAATCTATTTTACATCAACATCATTTGGTCTTTGCCAACTGAGAGGAGGATATGTGATATCTTTAGAAGACTTTAAGGTGGGGGTCATAAAAAATAATACAATAATCCCACCTTTTACACCACCCTCAATGTTTATTATCTAGAACTCTGTTTACAAACAGTTTTGTTTTCATATCATTTTTTGGTATTTTCATTTTTTATATTTTTTTTTTATATTTTTTTACAGAGCTCTAGATAATAAAAATATCAGATGTTTAAGGTTACAGGTATTAACAAAGTCATTCTAATTCAGAATATTGCAAAATTTTAATGTTAGTTGATTTTCTCATTGTTGAAGTCCATACAGTAACATGCAACTTCATTTGGTCTCTGTAGGATAGTTGTCTCGCATCTCTTCTTTTCATAACAAATCAATTTGTAGGTTCTATAAAGTGGGCCGATGACGAAGGTAAGGGAAATTTTGACTGCCAACTGAGAGGAGGATATGTTGGCCAGAAATTAAGCCTTGCAACAGGCCACCTACTGACCCCTCAAAGACTTGTGGCAAGGGTTCTTTAACATGCAGAGTGGCACTGTCCCTACACATAGGAACTATATACTTTTTAAATTGCCATTCCAATTTTTTGTTTGTTTTAAAAATGATAACTTTAGAAGACTTTAAGGCGTGGGTCATAAAAACTATTACAATAATCCCACCTTTTACACCACCCTCAATGTTTATTATCTAGAACTCTGTTTACAAACAGTTTTGTTTTCATATCATTTTTTGGTATTTTCATTTTTTATATTTTTTTTTTATATTTTTTTACAGAGCTCTAGATAATAAAAATATCAGATGTTTAAGGTTACAGGTATTAACAAAGTCATTCTAATTCAGAATATTGCAAAATTTTAATGTTGGTTGATTTTCTCAATTTGTTGAAGTCCATACAGTAACCTATTTTACATCAACATCATTTGGTCTCTGTAGGATAGTTGTCTCGCATCTCTTCATTTCATAACAAATCAATTTGTAGGTTCTATAAAGTGGGCCGATGACGAAGGTAAGGGAAATTTTGACTGCCAACTGAGAGGAGGATATGTTGGCCAGAAATTAAGCCTTGCAACAGGCCACCTACTGACCCCTCAAAGACTTGTGGCAAGTGTTCTTTAATATGCAGAGTGGCACTGTCCCTACACATAGGAACTATATACTTTTTAAATTGCCATTCCAATTTTTTGTTTGTTTTAAACATGATAACTTTAGAAGACTTTAAAGTGGGGGTCATAAAAAATATTACAATAATCCCACCTTTTACACCACCCTCAATGTTTATTATCTAGAACTCTGTTTACAAATGATTTTGTTTTCATATCATTTTTTGGTATTTTCATTTTTTATATTTTTTTTTTATATTTTTTTACAGAGCTCTAGATAATAAAAATATCAGATGTTTAAGGTTACAGGTATTAACAAAGTCATTCTAATTCAGAATATTGCAAAATTTTAATGTTGGTTGATTTTCTCATTGTTGAAGTCCATACAGTAACCTATTTTACATCAACATCATTTGGTCTCTGTAGGATAGTTGTCTCGCATCTCTTCATTTCATAACAAATCAATTTGTAGGTTCTATAAAGTGGGCCGATGACGAAGGTAAGGGAAATTTTGACTGCCAACTGAGAGGAGGATATGTTGGACAGAAATTAAGCCTTGCAACAGGCCACCTACTGACCCCTCAAAGGCTTATGGAAAGGGTTCTTTAACGTGCAGAGTGGCACTGTCCCTACACATATAGGAACTATACTTTTTAAATTGCCATTCCAATTTTTGTTTGTTTTAAACATGATAACATAAGAAGACTTTAAGGTGGGGGTCATAAAAAAATATTGCAATAATCCCACCTTTTACACCACCCTCAATGTTTATTATCTAGAACTCTGTTTACAAACGATTTTGTTTTCATATATTATTTTTTGGTATTTTCTTTTTTTATATTTTTTTTAATATTTTTTTTACAGAGCTCTAGATAATAAAAATATCAGATGTTAAAGGTTAGAGGTATTAACAAAGTCATTCTTATTCAGAATATTGCAAAATTTTAATGTTGGTTGATTTTCTCATTGTTGAAGTCCATACAGTAACCTATTTTACATCAACATCATTTGGTCTCTGTAGGATAGTTGTCTCGCATCTCTTCATTTCATAACAAATCAATTTGTAGGTTCTATAAAGTGGGCCGATGACGAAGGTAAGGGAAATTTTGACTGCCAACTGAGAGGAGGATATGTTGGACAGAAATTAAGCCTTGCAACAGGCCACCTACTGACCCCTCAAAGACTTATGGAAAGGGTTCTTTAACGTGCAGAGTGGCACTGTCCCTACATATATAGGAACTATACTTTTTAAATTGCCATTCCAATTTTTGTTTGTTTTAAACATGATAACATAAGAAGACTTTAAGGTGGGGGTCATAAAAAATATTGCAATAATCCCACCTTTTACACCACCCTCAATGTTTATTATCTAGAACTCTGTTTACAAACGATTTTGTTTTCATATATTATTTTTTGGTATTTTCTTTTTTTATATTTTTTTTTATATTTTTTTTACAGAGCTCTAGATAATAAAAATATCAGATGTTAAAGGTTAGAGGTATTAACAAAGTCATTCTTATTCAGAATATTGCAAAATTTTAATGTTGGTTGATTTTCTCATTGTTGAAGTCCATACAGTAACCTATTTTACATCAACATCATTTGGTCTCTGTAGGATAGTAATGTCTCACATCTCTTCTTTTCATAACAAATCAATTTGTAGGTTCTATAAAGTGGGCCGATGATGAAGGTAAGGGAAATTTTGACTGCCAACTGAGAGGAGGATATGTTGGACAGAAATAAAGCCTTGCAACAGGCCACCTACTGACCCCTCAAAGAGTTGTGGCAAGGGTTCTTTAACGTGCAGAGTGGCACTGTCCCTACACATATAGGAACTATACTTTTTAAATTGCCATTCCAATTTTTGTTTGTTTTAAACATGATAACTTTAGAAGACTTTAAAGTGGGGGTCATATTAAATATTACAATAATCCCACCTTTTACACCACCCTCAATGTTTATTATCTAGAACTCTGTTTACAAATGATTTTGTTTTCATATTATTTTATAGTATTTTCATTTTTTATATTTTTTTTTTATTTTTTTTTACAGAGCTCTAAATACTAAAAATATCAGATGTTAAAGGTTAGAGGTATTAACAAAGTCATTCTAATTCAGAATATTGCAAAATTTTAATGTTAGTTGATTTTCTCATTGTTGAAGTCCATACAGTAACATGCAACTTCATTTGGTCTCTGTAGGATAGTTGTCTCGCATCTCTTCTTTCCATAACAAATCAATTTGTAGGTTCTATAAAGTGGGCCCATGACGAAGGTAAGGGAAATTTTGACTGCCAACTGAGAGGAGGATATGTTGGACAGAAATTAAGCCTTGCAACAGGCCACCTACTGACCCCTCAAAGACTTATGGCAAGGGTTCTTTACGTGCAGAGTGGCACTGTCCCTACACATATAGGAACTATACTTTTTAAATTGCCATTCCAATTTTTGTTTGTTTTAAACATGAAAACATAAGAAGACTTTAAGGTGGGGGTCATAAAAAATATTGCAATAATCTCACCTTTTACACCACCCTCAATGTTTATTATCTAGAACTCTGTTTAAAAACGATTTTGTTTTCATATATTATTTTTTGGTATTTTCTTTTTTTATATTTTTTTTTACAGAGCTCTAGATAATAAAAATATCAGATGTTAAAGGTTAGAAGTATTAACAAAGTCATTCTTATTCAGAATATTGCAAAATTTTAATGTCAGTTGATTTTCTCATTGTTGAAGTCCATACAGTAACATGCAACTTCATTTGGTCTCTGTAGGATAGTTGTCTTGCATCTCTTCTTTTCATAACAAATCAATTTGTAGGTTCTATAAAGTGGGCCGATGATGAAGGTAAGGGAAATTTTGACTGCCAACTGAGAGGAGGATATGTTGGACAGGAATAAAGCCTTGCAACAGGCCACCTACTGACCCCTCAAAGAGTTGTGGCAAGGGTTCTTTAACGTGCAGAGTGGCACTGTCCCTACACATATAGGAACTATACTTTTTAAATTGCAATTCCAATTTTTGTTTGTTTTAAACATGATAACTTTAGAAGACTTTAAAGTGGGGGTCATAAAAAATATTACAATAATCCCACCTTTTACACCACCCTCAATGTTTATTATCTAGAACTCTGTTTACAAATGATTTTGTTTTCATATTATTTTATAGTATTTTCATTTTTTATATTTTTTAAAATTTTTTTTTACAGAGCTCTAGATACTAAAAATATCAGATGTTAAAGGTTAGAGGTATTAACAAAGTCATTCTAATTCAGAATATTGCAAAATTTTAATGTTAGTTGATTTTCTCATTGTTGAAGTCCATACAGTAACATGCAACTTCATTTGGTCTCTGTAGGATAGTTGTCTCGCATCTCTTCTTTCCATAACAAATCAATTTGTAGGTTCTATAAAGTGGGCCCATGACGAAGGTAAGGGAAATTTTGACTGCCAACTGAGAGGAGGATATGTTGGACAGAAATTAAGCCTTGCAACAGGCCACCTACTGACCCCTCAAAGACTTATGGAAAGGGTTCTTTACGTGCAGAGTGGCACTGTCCCTACACATATAGGAACTATACTTTTTAAATTGCCATTCCAATTTTTGTTTGTTTTAAACATGAAAACATAAGAAGACTTTAAGGTGGGGGTCATAAAAAATATTGCAATAATCCCACCTTTTACACCACCCTCAATGTTTATTATCTAGAACTCTGTTTAAAAACGATTTTGTTTTCATATATTATTTTTTGGTATTTTCTTTTTTTATATTTTTTTTACAGAGCTCTAAATAATAAAAATATCAGATGTTAAAGGTTAGAGGTATTAACAAAGTCATTCTTATTCAGAATATTGCAAAATTTTAATGTTAGTTGATTTTCTCATTGTTGAAGTCCATACAGTAACATGCAACTTCATTTGGTCTCTGTAGGATAGTTGTCTTGCATCTCTTCTTTTCATAACAAATCAATTTGTAGGTTCTATAAAGTGGGCCTATGATGAAGGTAAGGGAAATTTTGACTGCCAACTGAGAGGAGGATATGTTGGACAGAAATAAAGCCTTGCAACAGGCCACCTACTGACCCCTCAAAGAGTTGTGGCAAGGGTTCTTTAACGTGCAGAGTGGCACTGTCCCTACACATATAGGAACTATACTTTTTAAATTGCCATTCCAATTTTTGTTTGTTTTAAACATGATAACTTTAGAAGACTTTAAAGTGGGGGTCATAAAAAATATTACAATAATCCCACCTTTTACACCACCCTCAATGTTTATTATCTAGAACTCTGTTTACAAATGATTTTGTTTTCATATTATTTTATAGTATTTTCATTTTTTATATTTTTTTTTATTTTTTTTTACAGAGCTCTAGATACTAAAAATATCAGATGTTAAAGGTTAGAGGTATTAACAAAGTCATTCTAATTCAGAATATTGCAAAATTTTAATGTTAGTTGATTTTCTCATTGTTGAAGTCCATACAGTAACATGCAACTTGATTTGGTCTCTGTAGGATAGTTGTCTCGCATCTCTTCTTTTCATAACAAATCAATTTGTAGGTTCTATAAAGTGGGCCCATGACGAAGGTAAGGGAAATTTTGACCGCCAACTGAGAGGAGGATATGTTGGACAGAAATTAAGCCTTGCAACAGGCCACCTACTGACCCCTCAAAGACTTATGGCAAGGGTTCTTTAACGTGCAGAGTGGCACTGTCCCTACACATATAGGAACTATACTTTTTAAATTGCCATTCCAATTTTTGTTTGTTTTAAACATGATAACATAAGAAGACTTTAAGGTGGGGGTCATAAAAAATATTGCAATAATCCCACCTTTTACACCACCCTCAATGTTAATTATCTAGAACTCTTGTTTAAAACAATTTTGTTTTCATATATTATTTTTTGGTATTTTCTTTTTTTATATTTTTTTTAATATTTTTTTTACAGAGCTCTAGATACTAAAAATATCAGATGTTAAAGGTTAGAGGTATTAACAAAGTCATTCTAATTCAGAATCTGGCAAAATTTTAATGTTAGTTGATTTTCTCATTGTTTTTGACTGCCAACTGAGAGGAGGATATGTTGGACAGAAATTAAGCCTTGCAACAGGCCACCTACTGACCCCTCAAAGAGTTGTGGCAAGGGTTCTTTAACGTGCAGAGTGGCACTGTCCCTACACATAGGATTGATTGATTGTTGGTTGCTTAACGTCCAGTGGCAAATATTTCATGCATATTCAGGACCAGAACAAGTTCACAATAAATACAATAGGTAGGTTCTGTAATAGATTAAGGGATTAAGGTCGGAGAAATTTAGACTGCCACGGGAAATGAGGGTATATTGGATAGGGACAGAAATTTAGCCTTGCAACAGGTCACCTACGGACCCCTCAAAGAGTTGTTGCAAGGGTTCTTAACGTGCAAAGAGCGTGGCACTCTCTTTACACGAGGCATTGGATTTAACGTCCCCATTCTGACCGGACGTGGCTGCAAATTTGTACATCCCGCACAGCCAAACGGACGCCCCACTTTAGCACGGGTTTTACTGCCGGTCGGAGGAAGACCAATGGTGACCATACTTCTATTCCCCAGTCACCCTTGGGGGCCTACACATAGGAACTCTACTTTTTAAATTGCCATTCCAATTTTTGTTTGTTTTAAACATAACTTTAGAAGACTTTAAAGTGGGGGTCATAAAAAATATTACAATAATCCCACCTTTTACACCACCCTCAATGTTTATTATCTAGAACTCTGTTTACAAACGATTTTGTTTTCATATTATTTTATAGTATTTTCATTTTTTATATTTTTTTTTATTTTTTTTTTTACAGAGCTCTAGATACTAAAAGTATCAGATGTTAAAGGTTAGAGGTATTAACAAAGTCATTCTAATTCAGAATATTGCAAAATTTTAATGTTAGTTGATTTTCTCAATTTGTTGTTAGTCCATACAGTAACCTATTTTACATCAACATCATTTGGTCTCTGTAGGATAGTTGTCTTGCATCACTTCATTTCATAACAAATCAATTTGTAGGTTCTATAAAGTGGGCCGATGATGAAGGTAGGGGAAATTTTGACTGCCAACTGAGAGGAGGATATGTTGGGCAGAAATTAAGCCTTGCAACAGGCCACCTACTGACCCCTCAAAGACTTATGGAAAGGGTTCTTTAACGTGCAGAGTGGCACTGTCCCTACATATATAGGAACTATACTTTTTAAATTGCCATTCCAATTTTTGTTTGTTTTAAACATGATAACATAAGAAGACTTTAAGGTGGGGGTCATAAAAAATATTGCAATAATCCCACCTTTTACACCACCCTCAATGTTTATTATCTAGAACTCTGTTTACAAACGATTTTGTTTTCATATATTATTTTTTGGTATTTTCTTTTTTTATATTTTTTTTTATATTTTTTTTACAGAGCTCTAGATAATAAAAATATCAGATGTTAAAGGTTAGAGGTATTAACAAAGTCATTCTTATTCAGAATATTGCAAAATTTTAATGTTGGTTGATTTTCTCATTGTTGAAGTCCATACAGTAACCTATTTTACATCAACATCATTTGGTCTCTGTAGGATAGTAATGTCTCACATCTCTTCTTTTCATAACAAATCAATTTGTAGGTTCTATAAAGTGGGCCGATGATGAAGGTAAGGGAAATTTTGACTGCCAACTGAGAGGAGGATATGTTGGACAGAAATAAAGCCTTGCAACAGGCCACCTACTGACCCCTCAAAGAGTTGTGGCAAGGGTTCTTTAACGTGCAGAGTGGCACTGTCCCTACACATATAGGAACTATACTTTTTAAATTGCCATTCCAATTTTTGTTTGTTTTAAACATGATAACTTTAGAAGACTTTAAAGTGGGGGTCATATTAAATATTACAATAATCCCACCTTTTACACCACCCTCAATGTTTATTATCTAGAACTCTGTTTACAAATGATTTTGTTTTCATATTATTTTATAGTATTTTCATTTTTTATATTTTTTTTTTATTTTTTTTTACAGAGCTCTAAATACTAAAAATATCAGATGTTAAAGGTTAGAGGTATTAACAAAGTCATTCTAATTCAGAATATTGCAAAATTTTAATGTTAGTTGATTTTCTCATTGTTGAAGTCCATACAGTAACATGCAACTTCATTTGGTCTCTGTAGGATAGTTGTCTCGCATCTCTTCTTTCCATAACAAATCAATTTGTAGGTTCTATAAAGTGGGCCCATGACGAAGGTAAGGGAAATTTTGACTGCCAACTGAGAGGAGGATATGTTGGACAGAAATTAAGCCTTGCAACAGGCCACCTACTGACCCCTCAAAGACTTATGGCAAGGGTTCTTTACGTGCAGAGTGGCACTGTCCCTACACATATAGGAACTATACTTTTTAAATTGCCATTCCAATTTTTGTTTGTTTTAAACATGAAAACATAAGAAGACTTTAAGGTGGGGGTCATAAAAAATATTGCAATAATCCCACCTTTTACACCACCCTCAATGTTTATTATCTAGAACTCTGTTTAAAAACGATTTTGTTTTCATATATTATTTTTTGGTATTTTCTTTTTTTATATTTTTTTTACAGAGCTCTAGATAATAAAAATATCAGATGTTAAAGGTTAGAGGTATTAACAAAGTCATTCTTATTCAGAATATTGCAAAATTTTAATGTTAGTTGATTTTCTCATTGTTGAAGTCCATACAGTAACATGCAACTTCATTTGGTCTCTGTAGGATAGTTGTCTTGCATCTCTTCTTTTCATAACAAATCAATTTGTAGGTTCTATAAAGTGGGCCGATGATGAAGGTAAGGGAAATTTTGACTGCCAACTGAGAGGAGGATATGTTGGACAGGAATAAAGCCTTGCAACAGGCCACCTACTGACCCCTCAAAGAGTTGTGGCAAGGGTTCTTTAACGTGCAGAGTGGCACTGTCCCTACACATATAGGAACTATACTTTTTAAATTGCAATTCCAATTTTTGTTTGTTTTAAACATGATAACTTTAGAAGACTTTAAAGTGGGGGTCATAAAAAATATTACAATAATCCCACCTTTTACACCACCCTCAATGTTTATTATCTAGAACTCTGTTTACAAATGATTTTGTTTTCATATTATTTTATAGTATTTTCATTTTTTATATTTTTTAAAATTTTTTTTTACAGAGCTCTAGATACTAAAAATATCAGATGTTAAAGGTTAGAGGTATTAACAAAGTCATTCTAATTCAGAATATTGCAAAATTTTAATGTTAGTTGATTTTCTCATTGTTGAAGTCCATACAGTAACATGCAACTTCATTTGGTCTCTGTAGGATAGTTGTCTCGCATCTCTTCTTTCCATAACAAATCAATTTGTAGGTTCTATAAAGTGGGCCCATGACGAAGGTAAGGGAAATTTTGACTGCCAACTGAGAGGAGGATATGTTGGACAGAAATTAAGCCTTGCAACAGGCCACCTACTGACCCCTCAAAAACTTGTGGCAAGGGTTCTTTAACGTGCAGAGTGGCACTGTCCCTACACATAGGAACTATACTTTTTAAATTGCCATTCCAATTTTTGTTTGTTTTAAACATGATAACTTTAGAAGACTTTAAAGTGGGGGTCATAAAAAATATTACAATAATCCCACCTTTTACACCACCCTCAATGTTTATTATCTAGAACTCTGTTTACAAACGATTTTGTTTTCATATTATTTTATAGTATTTTCATTTTTTATATATTTTTTTTATTTTTTTTTACAGAGCTCTATATACTAAAATTATCAGATGTTAAAGGTTAGAGGTATTAACAAAGTCATTCTAATTCAGAATATTGCAAAATTTTAATGTTAGTTGATTTTCTCATTGTTGAAGTCCATACAGTAACATGCAACTTCATTTGGTCTCTGTAGGATAGTTGTCTCACATCTCTTCTTTTCATAACAAATCAATTTGTAGGTTCTATAAAGTGGGCCCATGACGAAGGTAAGGGAAATTTTGACTGCCAACTGAGAGGAGGATATGTTGGACAGAAATTAAGCCTTGCAACAGGCCACCTACTGACCCCTCAAAGACTTGTGGCAAGGGTTCTTTAACGTGCAGAGTGGCACTGTCCCTACACATATAGGAACTATACTTTTTAAATTGCCATTCCAATTTTTGTTTGTTTTAAACATGATAACATAAGAAGACTTTAAGGTGGGGGTCATCAAAAATATTGCAATAATCCCACCTTTTACACCACCCTCAATGTTTATTATCTAGAACTCTGTTTACAAACGATTTTGTTTTCATATATTATTTTTTGGTATTTTCTTTTTTTATATTTTTTTTTATATTTTTTTTACAGAGCTCTAGATAATAAAAATATCAGATGTTAAAGGTTAGAGGTATTAACAAAGTCATTCTAATTCAGAATATTGCAAAATTTTAATGTTAGTTGATTTTCTCATTGTTTTTGACTGCCAACTGAGAGGAGGATATGTTGGACAGAAATTAAGCCTTGCAACAGGCCACCTACTGACCCCTCAAAAACTTGTGGCAAGGGTTCTTTAACGTGCAGAGTGGCACTGTCCCTACACATAGGAACTATACTTTTTAAATTGCCATTCCAATTTTTGTTTGTTTTAAACATGATAACTTTAGAACACTTTAAAGTGGGGGTCATAAAAAATATTACAATAATCCCACCTTTTACACCACCCTCAATGTTTATTTTCTAGAACTCTGTTTACAAACGATTTTGTTTTCATATTATTTTATAGTATTTTCATTTTTTATATATTTTTTTTATTTTTTTTTACAGAGCTCTATATACTAAAATTATCAGATGTTAAAGGTTAGAGGTATTAACAAAGTCATTCTAATTCAGAATATTGCAAAATTTTAATGTTAGTTGATTTTCTCATTGTTGAAGTCCATACAGTAACATGCAACTTCATTTGGTCTCTGTAGGATAGTTGTCTCGCATCTCTTCTTTTCATAACAAATCAATTTGTAGGTTCTATAAAGTGGGCCCATGACGAAGGTAAGGGAAATTTTGACTGCCAACTGAGAGGAGGATATGTTGGACAGAAATTAAGCCTTGCAACAGGCCACCTACTGACCCCTCAAAGACTTGTGGCAAGGGTTCTTTAACGTGAAGAGTGGCACTGTCCCTACACATATAGGAACTATACTTTTTAAATTGCCATTCCAATTTTTGTTTGTTTTAAACATGATAACATAAGAAGACTTTAAGGTGGGGGTCATAAAAAATATTGCAATAATCCCACCTTTTACACCACCCTCAATGTTTATTATCTAGAACTCTGTTTACAAACGATTTTGTTTTCATATATTATTTTTTGGTATTTTCTTTTTTTATATTTTTTTTTATATTTTTTTTACAGAGCTCTAGATAATAAAAATATCAGATGTTAAAGGTTAGAGGTATTAACAAAGTCATTCTAATTCAGAATATTGCAAAATTTTAATGTTAGTTGATTTTCTCATTGTTTTTGACTGCCAACTGAGAGGAGGATATGTTGGACAGAAATTAAGCCTTGCAACAGGCCACCTACTGACCCCTCAAAGAGTTGTGGCAAGGGTTCTTTAACGTGCAGAGTGGCACTGTCCCTACACATAGGATTGATTGATTGTTGGTTGCTTAACGTCCAGTGGCAAATATTTCATGCATATTCAGGACCAGAACAAGTTCACAATAAATACAATAGGTAGGTTCTGTAATAGATTAAGGGATTAAGGTCGGAGAAATTTAGACTGCCACGGGAAATGAGGGTATATTGGATAGGGACAGAAATTTAGCCTTGCAACAGGTCACCTACGGACCCCTCAAAGAGTTGTTGCAAGGGTTTAACGTGCAAAGAGCGTGGCACTCTCTTTACACGAGGCATCGGATTTAACGTCCCCATTCTGACCGGACGTGGCTGCAAATTTGTACATCCCGCACAGCCAAACGGACGCCCCACTTTAGCACGGGTTTTACTGCCGGTCGGAGGAAGACCAATGGTGACCATACTTCTATTCCCCAGTCACCCTTGGGGGCCTACACATAGGAACTCTACTTTTTAAATTGCCATTCCAATTTTTGTTTGTTTTAAACATAACTTTAGAAGACTTTAAAGTGGGGGTCATAAAAAATATTACAATAATCCCACCTTTTACACCACCCTCAATGTTTATTATCTAGAACTCTGTTTACAAACGATTTTGTTTTCATATTATTTTATAGTATTTTCATCTTTTATATTTTTTTTTATTTTTTTTTTTACAGAGCTCTAGATACTAAAAGTATCAGATGTTAAAGGTTAGAGGTATTAACAAAGTCATTCTAATTCAGAATATTGCAAAATTTTAATGTTAGTTGATTTTCTCAATTTGTTGTTAGTCCATGCAGTAACCTATTTTACATCAACATCATTTGGTCTCTGTAGGATAGTTGTCTTGCATCACTTCATTTCATAACAAATCAATTTGTAGGTTCTATAAAGTGCGCCAATGATGAAGGTAGGGGAAATTTTGACTGCCAACTGAGAGGAGGATATGTTGGGCAGAAATTAAGCCTTGCAACAGGCCACCTACTGACCCCTCAAAGACTTGTGGCAAGGGTTCTTTAACGTACATAGTGGCACTGTCCCTACACATATAGGAACTATACTTTTTAAATTGCCATTCCAATTTTTTGTTTGTTTTAAACATGATAACATAAGAAGACTTTAAGGTGGGGGTCATAAAAAATATTACAATAATCCCACCTTTTACACCACCCTCAATGTTTATTATCTAGAACTCTGTTTACAAACGATTTTGTTTTCATATTATTTTATAGTATTTTCATTTTTTATATTTTTTTTTATTATTTTTTTTACAGAGCTCTAGATACTAAAAATATCAGATGTTAAAGGTTAGAGGTATTAACAAAGTCATTCTAATTCAGAATATTGCAAAATTTTAATGTTAGTTGATTTTCTCATTGTTGAAGTCCATACAGTAACATGCAATTTCATTTTGTCTCTGTAGGATAGTTGTCTCCATCTCTTCTTTTCATAACAAATCAATTTGTAGGTTCTATAAAGTGGGCCCATGACGAAGGTAAGGGAAATTTTGACTGCCAACTGAGAGGAGGATATGTTGGACAGAAATAAAGCCTTGCAACAGGCCACCTACTGACCCCTCAAAAACTTGTGGCAAGGGTTCTTTAACGTGCAGAGTGGCACTGTCCCTACACATAGGAACTATACTTTTTAAATTGCCATTCCAATTTTTGTTTGTTTTAAACATGATAACTTTAGAAGACTTTAAAGTGGGGGTCATAAAAAATATTACAATAATCCCACCTTTTACACCACCCTCAATGTTTATTATCTAGAACTCTGTTTACAAACGATTTTGTTTTCATATTATTTTATAGTATTTTCATTTTTTATATTTTTTTTTATTTTTTTTTACAGAGCTCTAGATACTAAAAATATCAGATGTTAAAGGTTAGAGGTATTAACAAAGTCATTCCAATTCAGAATATTGCAAAATTTTAATGTTAGTTGATTTTCTCATTGTTGAAGTCCATACAGTAACATGCAACTTCATTTGGTCTCTGTAGGATAGTTGTCTCGCATCTCTTCTTTTCATAACAAATCAATTTGTAGGTTCTATAAAGTGGGCCCATGACGAAGGTAAGGGAAATTTTGACTGCCAACTGAGAGGAGGATATGTTGGACAGAAATTAAGCCTTGCAACAGGCCACCTACTGACCCCTCAAAGACTTGTGGCAAGGGTTCTTTAACGTGCAGAGTGGCACTGTCCCTACACATATAGGAACTATACTTTTTAAATTGCCATTCCAATTTTTGTTTGTTTTAAACATGATAACATAAGAAGACTTTAAGGTGGGGGTCATCAAAAATATTGCAATAATCCCACCTTTTACACCACCCTCAATGTTTATTATCTAGAACTCTGTTTACAAACGATTTTGTTTTCATATATTATTTTTTGGTATTTTCTTTTTTTATATTTTTTTTTATATTTTTTTTACAGAGCTCTAGATAATAAAAATATCAGATGTTAATGGTTAGAGGTATTAACAAAGTCATTCTAATTCAGAATATTGCAAAATTTTAATGTTAGTTGATTTTCTCATTGTTTTTGACTGCCAACTGAGAGGAGGATATGTTGGACAGAAATTAAGCCTTGCAACAGGCCACCTACTGACCCCTCAAAGAGTTGTGGCAAGGGTTCTTTAACGTGCAGAGTGGCACTGTCCCTACACATAGGAACTATACTTTTTAAATTGCCATTCCAATTTTTGTTTGTTTTAAACATGATAACTTTAGAAGACTTTAAAGTGGGGGTCATAAAAAATATTACAATAATCCCACCTTTTACACCACCCTCAATGTTTATTATCTAGAACTCTGTTTACAAACGATTTTGTTTTCATATTATTTTATAGTATTTTCATTTTTTATATTTTTTTTAATTTTTTTTTACAGAGCTCTAGATACTAAAAATATCAGATGTTAAAGGTTAGAGGTATTAACAAAGTCATTCCAATTCAGAATATTGCAAAATTTTAATGTTAGTTGATTTTCTCATTGTTGAAGTCCATACAGTAACATGCAACTTCATTTGGTCTCTGTAGGATAGTTGTCTCGCATCTCTTCTTTTCATAACAAATCAATTTGTAGGTTCTATAAAGTGGGCCCATGACGAAGGTAAGGGAAATTTTGACTGCCAACTGAGAGGAGGATATGTTGGACAGAAATTAAGCCTTGCAACAGGCCACCTACTGACCCCTCAAAGACTTGTGGCAAGGGTTCTTTAACGTGCAGAGTGGCACTGTCCCTACACATATAGGAACTATACTTTTTAAATTGCCATTCCAATTTTTGTTTGTTTTAAACATGATAACATAAGAAGACTTTAAGGTGGGGGTCATAAAAAATATTGCAATAATCCCACCTTTTACACCACCCTCAATGTTTATTATCTAGAACTCTGTTTACAAACGATTTTGTTTTCATATATTATTTTTTGGTATTTTCTTTTTTTATATTTTTTTTTATATTTTTTTTACAGAGCTCTAGATAATAAAAATATCAGATGTTAATGGTTAGAGGTATTAACAAAGTCATTCTAATTCAGAATATTGCAAAATTTTAATGTTAGTTGATTTTCTCATTGTTTTTGACTGCCAACTGAGAGGAGGATATGTTGGACAGAAATTAAGCCTTGCAACAGGCCACCTACTGACCCCTCAAAGAGTTGTGGCAAGGGTTCTTTAACGTGCAGAGTGGCACTGTCCCTACACATAGGAACTATACTTTTTAAATTGCCATTCCAATTTTTGTTTGTTTTAAACATGATAACTTTAGAAGACTTTAAAGTGGGGGTCATAAAAAATATTACAATAATCCCACCTTTTACACCACCCTCAATGTTTATTATCTAGAACTCTGTTTACAAACGATTTTGTTTTCATATTATTTTATAGTATTTTCATTTTTTATATTTTTTTTTATTTTTTTTTTTACAGAGCTCTAGATACTAAAAATATCAGATGTTAAAGGTTAGAGGTATTAACAAAGTCATTCTAATTCAGAATATTGCAAAATTTTAATGTTAGTTGATTTTCTCATTGTTGAAGTCCATACAGTAACCTATTTTACATCAACATCATTTGGTCTCTGTAGGATAGTTGTCTTGCATCACTTCATTTCATAACAAATCAATTTGTAGGTTCTATAAAGTGGGCCGATGATGAAGGTAGGGGAAATTTTGACTGCCAACTGAGAGGAGGATATGTTGGGCAGAAATTACCTACACATAGGAACTTTACTTTTTAAATTGCCATTCCAATTTTTGTTTGTTTAAAACATGATAACTTTAGAAGACTTTAAAGCAGGGGTCATAAAAAATATTACAATAATCCCACCTTTTACACCACCCTCAATGTCTATTATCTAGAACTCTGTTTACAAATAATTTTGTTTTCATATTATTTTTTGGTATTTTCATTTTTTATATTTTTTTTTTATATTTTTTTACAGAGCTCTAGATACTAAAAATATCAGATGTTAAAGGTTAGAGGTATTAACAAAGTCATTCTAATTCAGAATATTGCAAAATTTTAATGTTAGTTGATTTTCTCATTGTTGAAGTCCATACAGTAACATGCAACTTCATTTGGTCTCTGTAGGATAGTTGTCTCGCATCTCTTCTTTTCATAACAAATCAATTTGTAGGTTCTATAAAGTAGGCCGATGACGAAGGTAAGGGAAATTTTGACTGCCAACTGAGAGAAGGATATGTTAGACAGAAATTAAGCCTTGCAACAGGCCACCTACTGACCCCTCAAAGACTTGTGGCAAGGGTTCTTTAACGTGCAGAGTGGCACTGTCCCTACACATTGGAACTATACCGTAGTGCATAGTTCTGAATCTCTGTCAAGGTTTTACTATATTTTTGGTTTAAAGTTCTTAAATGATTGTATTGAGTTTTTGACTTTCCAATACTTTAGCCTCAAATATCACTGTCTGGAGAGATTTTGTTGAAATAATTTCAAAATGATTTCTCAAACGTTTTCTGATCATTTTTGGTTAAAAAATATTCATATTTCCTTAAATAACAGTTTTGTTGACTGAGTGCTCACGTCAATAGATATAAACAATTCACCAAAGTTTCATGCAAATTGGTGAAAGTGTTTTTGAATTAATGTCGACGAGGGACGGACAGACAGACAGACGGACGGACGGACAGATGGTCAACCATATATACGTCCCGTAAATGGGCATATAAAAAGTCAAAAAGAAACAATGAACAATGCCTTGATTCCCCAAAAAAGTAAAACATTTGTATAAATTTTAGACTAGACACCATCAAATTAAATCTTGAGAATATGGCCTCTGAAGTCTGCAGATTGTTCATATCAAATGATGTACACATAAATATAAAAAAAAAGTCTGCAGATGATCATATCACATGATGTACACATAAATACAGACAAAAACATGCAATGGTATAGTACCATTTGAAGTAGTCAGTTTGATTTCATGTCAAAGATTAAAAATTTCATAAGGGGTTGTGTGGAACCTAATGTATTGCCTGCTATAGCTGCTGTCAGTGTAATATAGAATTTAAAAAAAGAGAGAGTCTATTTATCAGTAAAATACAGAAATTAAATAAAGATCAAACTTTTGTCTTAGATGCTGTTTAATTTCTAAATAATTTACAAACTTATATTTGTATCTATCATACACCATTATAAGGATTTAATATTTGAATAATTTTTTATTTCTAGAATTTTGGTTAATCATGAATAAATCATACAAAGAAATGAACATGCACAAGAAGGTATGGTTTTCTCCAACTGTTAATGATGTCTTTACAATAAATCCATTGGTGTGGATGTGTACTGATTGATATTTTAGTCATAGATGCATAATTTTTTTATTAGTTGTTATTGTCTTTGAACTAACTGTCAGCAACTACTTAAAGCTTGTACTCTTATCAGATCTGTACACGGTAGTGTTTTTTTGTTGTTGCGAGAATGTATAAGTACCCTTCTCCTTCCGGTCAGTTTTGTGTATTTGTTAGATGTATTTCTGCTTTGTATCAATCTGATGAGTTATTAGCCATCTTCAACTTATTTTAATAGTTTGTTATGTTGTACTGTTTCACAACTGTCTCAGGTAAGGGGAGGGAGGGTACTGGAACCTTCAAACTAGTTTAACCCCAAACCCCTTGTTCTGTATATGGCTGTCCCACGTCAGGAGCCTGCAATTCAGCGATTGTCATTTGTTCATGCTATATATCATGTTTGTTTTTCGTTCATTATTTTGCTTTCTCGTTTTGTTTTATAGCTGTAATTTCAGGGCCTTTCATAGCCGACTGTGCTCATTGTTGAAAAATTTCACATTTACAAAGGTAAAAGTGACGACAACCAAATTTAAACTTGATCTACGTTTTGTAGTAAATTAATCGTTGTGTACACATTTTATAACATAAGGTCCAGTCAAGCTAAAGTTAGGAGAATGGAGACCAATTTTGGAATGAATGTACAGCGGGTGAATAAATAATATCTAAAATAATCCCACTTTTTTCACCACCCTCCATGTTTATTAGCTAAAAATCTGTTAACAATTTTGTTTTCATTTAATTTTTGGTATTTATTTTTTAAAATTTTTTTTCATATTTTTTTTTTAACAGAGCTCTAGATAATAAAAAGATCAAATGTCAAAAGTAAAGGGAGGGTTGGTGCTTTTGCTCATTATTGAAGGTCGTACGGTAACTTATAGTTGTTAATTGCTATGTCATTTTTGTCTTTTCTATGCATGTTCCATTAGTGTTTATTTTTGTTGCACTTCAGTGTTTCTGTTGTTTTCCTCTTGTAGTTGATATGTTTCCCTCAGTATTAGTTTTGTTACCCAGATTTGTTAATTTTTCTCTCAATCGATTTATGACTTCTGAACAGCAGTATACTGTTGTTATCTTTATTCATTTTGGTCTCTTGTGGAGAGTTGTCTCATTGGCAATCATACCACATGTTCTTGTAATTATGTTTACAACTTTTATCATTAAGAACCCTTGGTTCAGTGATATCCTTTAAAAACAGCAAACATTTTATTAAGGAAAAATGTCCTACAGCACATGCAAAGAGTGGAATAATCAACATGGTGATACAAAATCCATATATACAAGTATACCTGGATTCATGCTACATAGTAATAGACGGTTCACAATCAGAAAAAAGAAGTCTCCTTTGTTGTAATTTTTTATAGTTCCCAACTGACCTCACCAACAACCCCCAGGCTAAGGTCAAGCTATGAGCCAGTTCCTGTATCGGATGCTCCTTACAACTAGCTATGTAGGAATTACAGAAGGATCGAATCAATAATGTCAACAAACTTGGAAAAAAGAAATGCCTAAATTGGGAAATAAAAGTGAAGTAAAAGTACAATGCAAGTTCCTCTGTCTTCCCCAAGAAGCCCCTGAATCAAGTCTACTTCATATGTAAAAATGAACGATAGGGTGGATATCTAAAACCAGCAGCATACTTGTCCCAATGGCAATCATACCACATCTGATGTTTATATGTAAATGTGATTTGAATATGAAATATTAGGTCATTGCTCCATTGTTAAAGACCCTGTATCAATCTCTGTCATTTGGTCTTGATGAAGAGTTTGTCTATTGGCAATCATATCACATCTCCATATTTGTATTCTAGAACAGCATTTTATTGTTGAAGACAGTATGTTAACCTAGTTATCATGTGTCTTGGCCATATTTTGTTGTTAGTAAGTAAATGCTGTCTCATTGACGTTAATTATCCCACATATCCTTTTATACATATGCTGAGTCATTTTTAGAACAATTACTAGATAAGATAAAGACTCCTTAAGAAAAAGATCTAGTTTTTCTTCAAAGCCAACTTGTCTTTGCTCTTTCTCTTTAGGTTTTTTTGGGTAGTGAAGGAATATAGCAATACCAGTTTTGAAGTCTCTACCTTTGACTCAGCTGGGGCGGGGAATAAAGGATTATTGAGACTGCTACAGGGGGATGACCAAGACTAGAAGAGGAGCATACTGTGAACCAACTCATTTTTTGGACAATTTATTTAATAGACTTCAAAGAAAAGATGTAAGCCGAATATAAATCACGAGAATTTAAAAATAGAATTGTCTGTTGTATGAAAAACCCGCAAAATTAGATAATCACGAAACATATCCATGTGAAATATGCTAAAAAAAGGTCGATAAGTCTTTTCGTTTGAATTGTTTTACATTTGTGATTTCTGGGCCTTTTATAGCTGACTATGTGGTTTGGGCTTAGCTCATCGTTGAGGGCCGTACAGTTATCTATAGCTGTTAATTTCTGTGTCATTTAGTCTCTTGTGGAGAGTTGTCTCTTTGGCAATCATACCACATCTTCTTTTTTTATATATACATGTAAGCAGAAAAAATCCTATGTGAAATATGAGAGAAATGGCGATACGCGAAAAAAAGTATCAGCTTCAAATTATGATAGAAATGTCTATATGGTCGTTAGTTTTTTCGTTTGAATTGTTTTACATATGTGATTTCTGGGCATTTTAAAACTGACTATGTGGTTGGGGCTTTGCTCATCGTTGAGGGCCGTACAGTTACCTACAATGTATAAGCTGTTAATTTCTGTGTCATTTAGTCTCTTGTGGAGAGTTGTCTCATTGGCAATCATACCAAATCTTCTTTTTTATATATACGTGGAAAAATTCCTATGTGAAATATGATAGAAATGGCGATACGCGAAAAAAAATATCAGCTGCGAAATATGAAAAAATGTTGCTACGCCAAAAAAAATATCAGCTGTGAAATATAATAGGAATGGCGCAACACAAATAAAATGTCCATAAAATAAGTTGGTTTACAGTAGTTGGTTCCTATAGAAATGTCAACTGCGTTACAAAAATAGGACATTAAATTGGTGATAAACTGAGTTTAAAAGGAAGGTGGTCATTAACTGTTCCCCATGAAATTGAAATTTGAAAATTATAATAATGGTCAATCGAAATGCAAAGAATGTAAAAAAAAATTCTAAACGTGAAATTCAGTCTGAATTTTACATTTCATCACCCCAAAGAGATTCCTTATTTAACTGTCCCATTCTGAATTTTAGGTATTAGGTACATATTCATCTGAAGTTATAATCATGTTAGACTAAATTTATGGCACTTTTTCTTTTTTTGAAAGTTATTTACTAACGACAGAAAGTCTCAGCCCAATAAATTCTATTGTGCACACATACTTAATAAATATAAAGCATGCAACCATATCCCTCCATCTGGTTAGTACCCTAAACCCTTATTAGAATGTCATACATCAATCTCTCTCTCCCTTGCGCCATCTATCACGCCACTAATACCTAACAACCTATTTAGGAAGTATCATGTTAGTAAACCCCCCAGGTTAGTGTTGATACTTCAAAAAATAAAAAGATTTTTAAATGAAGTACTTAAGACATGGAGGGACAAGTATAATTTTTTAAAGAAATTAAAATATTTCATAAACTTAAATGAATGGATGTTACAATTTTCAGTGTAGCCAACTGGTTAGTGGAATAACCTTCATTAAGATTGCCAGAGACCACAACTTTGTGGAGCCAAAAACAAAGTTTTTCATGATCGTTAAAAAGCCAACCAAAAGAGATAAACTGTCCAGAAATTTAGAGGAATAAAAATAATAATTTAAATTTCTAAAAGCATTACTGCAGACCTTAATACTGATTCAGAATGAGAAAAAGGTTATAATTAATTAAATAATGAAATAATGTTGAAGAGGGAGAATTTTTTTTCATCTGAAAAAGGAAAAAATGGCATAAGAAAACTATAAAAAAATTTAAAAAAAGAACTAAAACAAACTAGAGGCTCTCAAGAGCCTGTGTCGCTCACCTGATTCTACTTTGGTTTTGGAAATCATAACGGATACCCTAATGATGATTGAGGCCAAATTTGGTTTAATATTGGCCCCGTAATTAAATAAAAAATCTTGGGGTATGACTATATCCCATAGGGTCTTATGTTAAACTAAGTCCCCTGCTGGCAGCCATCTTGAAGGATGGTTCAGCTACAAAGTAACAACACTTAGTCAGCACCTCATTAGAAACATTTATGCCATGTTTGGTTTCATTCTATTCAGTTGTTCTCTAGAAGAAAACACTTGTATGTATTTCCCATAGGGTCCTATGTTAAACTTACTCCCCCTGCTGGCAGCCATCTTGGATGACAAATCAGCTACAAAGTAACAACACTTGGTCAGCACCTCTTAAGAAACTTTCATACCATGTTTGGTTTCAATCCATTAGGCGGTTTTCTAGAAGAAGACATTTGTATATATTTCCCATAGGGTCCTTTGTTAAACTAAGTCCCCCTGCTAGCATCCATCTTGGTTGATGGATTTGCTACAAAGTAACAACACTTGGTCAGCACCTCATAAGGAACATTCATGCCATGTTTAGTTTCATTCCATTCAGTGGTTCTTCAAAAGAAGACTTTTGTATGTATTTCACATAGCTAGGGTCCTTAAACTAAGTTACCCTCTGGTAGCCATCTTGGATGATTGCTTGGCTACAAAGTAACAACACTTGGTCAGCACCTCATAAGGAAAATTCATGCCATGTTTGGTTTCATTCCATTCAGTGGTTCTCTAAAAGAAGACATTTGTATGTATTGTCCTTGGGGTCCTATGTTAAACTAAGTCCCTCTCTGGCGGCCATCTTGGATGACTGATCGGCTTCAAAGTAACAACAATTGGTCAACACCTCATAAGAAACATTCATGCCATGGTTTGTTTTATTCCATTTAGTGGTTCTCTAAAAGAAGACATTTGTATGTATTATCCATTATGGTCCAATGTTAAACGAAGTCCCCTGCTGGCAGCCATCTTGGAAGATGGATCGGCTTCCTTCAAAGTAACAACACTTGGTCAGCACCTCATAAGGAACATTCATGCCATGTTTAGTTTCATTTCATTCAGTTGTTCTCTAAAAGAAGACATTTGTATGTATTGTCCATAGGGTCCTATGTTAAACTAAGTCTCATGCTGGCAGCCATCTTGGATGATGGATCGGCTACAAAGTAACAACTCTTGGTCAGCACCTCATAAGGAACAATCATGCCATGTTTGGTTTCATTCCATTCAGTGGTTCTCTAAAAGAAGACATTTGTATGTACATGTATTGTCCATAGGGTCCTATGTTAAACTAAGTCCCCCACTGTTGGCCATCTTGGATGATTGATCACCTACAAAGTAACAACACTTGGTCAACACCTCATAAGGAACATTCATGCCATGTTTAATTTCATTCCATTCAGTGGTTCTCTAAAAGAACACATTTGTATGTATTGTCCATAGGGTCCTTTGTTGAACTTAAGTCCCACGCTGGCGGGCATCTTGGAAGATGGATCAGCTTCAAAGTAACAACATTTAGTCAGCACCTCATAAGGAAAATTCATGCCATGTTTAGTTTCATTCCATTCAGTGGTTCTCTAAAAGAAGACATTTGTATGTACATGTATTGTCCATAGGGTCCTATGTTAAACTAAGTCCCACGCTGGCGGCCATCTTGGATGATGGATCGGCTACAAAGTAACAACACTTGGTCAGCATCTCATAAGAAACAATCATGCCATGTTTGGTTTCTTTCCATTCACTAGTTCAAAATGTATTTATATTTAAAAGTTAACGACGACGACGGACGACAACAGACGACAGACGCCAAGTGATGAGAAAAGCTCACTTGGCCCAAAGGGCCAGGTGAGCTAAAAATGTTGACATTGCTATGGGAACCCTGCCCCTTTTAAGACAGACTTCATACAGGCACTTATCAAGGATAAAAAGATCAAGCATTATCCCTTAATTTCACATTTCACATTATGAAGGCGATCTCTTTTAATATAGATAACTCAAAAGTTGATCACACCTAACCCACTGAACCAGAAGAAGGATACAACAGATACGGATACTGTGCTTCAAAACTTGCCGTCGCCCAGAAACTATCAGCAAGGACCAGCTGAGAGCTAATAATTTGACAAAAGAGACTTCAATTTCCTGATTGTGAACTTTTCTTATGTAGCAGCAATCCAATTATACCTGAAAATGAATTTCATGTCTCCTTGCTGATTATTCCACTCTTTGCATCTCATGCATGTAGGTATTTCCTTTAAAAAAAACAGTTGCTGCTTATGCTTAAAAAGAAACTTCTAAAACAATGGTTGTTAATGATCAAGTTGATTGAAAGTCACTCTTTACATGATTTATTGATTACAAAAATTCTAGATGTGAAAAAAATAATCATATACAGTCAAACCTGCCTTAAGGTCACCACCTTGTTTAAGAGGTCAACTATCTCTAACGGTCTCTTGGTGACCCTCTCAAGCATTTTCTCTATATATTTAACTCATTTCAGAGATCACCTGTCCGATGCGGTCACCTTATTTTATGCACGAAATCATCATTTTACTGTTTTTAATTATAATTATAATCATGATGAAAAATATATGTGTTCAGTATCAAAATCAAAATGAGAATCGGAACCCGTTTCACGGTTTGCAACAGATCTTGCAATAGGTGAATCCTTGTATTCCACTCCCTTCAATTAATACCATTGAAAAGCATTTCACAGACTTGTTTATCCAATTATATCAACATCTTTAAATCAATAAATGTCTTCTTCAAATTGACAGTGCAAGAGTCCACCCTTTAATATTTGTCTGCTCACAGGAACGAAACAAACGAACGAACGATAAATCTTCCAACTAAAACACTAAACCAAGTTGCATTCCCAGCCACAGAAACTCTTTTTAAAGGTCACTTTTCTCAAACCGTCCCTTTTGATACTTCCCATGAGTGACATGCTTAAAACAGGTTTGACTGTACAAGATCCTTAATACTTATATCTCTATATTCAAATTTTATAAAAACTCAAATCCCACAAATTTTCAGCAGTATCATATTTTTTTCTTCAGTTCTCCACATTTTTTTTTTACTTTTTTCATTTTTCTTATACTACTGCGCCAACAAAAGATGTGTAATATAAAGGCTAGAGTTTTTTTGGGAAATTCTAATATTTTGATATTTCAGCATAATTTCACCTAAATTTTGGTGGCTACTTAAAAAGAATCTACTGAATAATTAGGGTTTTTAAAGATAAAGTTGAAAGTCAATTTTTCCCATGATTCATAAACTAAAATTCAGCATGTAGTTAAACTGCAATAAGTCATCTGCAGACTTTATTTCTGGGAGCATGTGTATTAAAAAATAAATGAAATAGATTTCACCCTTATAAAACATACTTTAAAAAATTAATTAAAGGTCTAATATAACAAATCTTATAACCAAATTCTTTTAACTCATATTTAGAGAAACTCAAACCTCTATATCACACAGGTTTTCAGCAGTATCATATTTTTTTCTTCAGTTCTCCACATTTTTTTTTTTTACTTTTTTCATTTTTCTTAAAAATACTGCCGCGCCAACAAAAGATGTGTGATATAAAGGCTAGAGTTTTTTGGGGAAATTCCAATATTTTGATATTTCAGCATAATTTTTTTTTTTACTATTTTCATTTTTCTTAAATATACAGCAGTGCCAACAAAAGATGTGTAATATAAAGGCTATTTATTCATTGGAAATTCTAAAATTTCAAATTTTATCAAAATGTTTACCTTAAATTCAATGGCTGTTTAAAAAGAATCTACTGAATAATTATGGTTTTAAAAGATAAAGTTGAAAGTCAATTTTTCCCATGATTCATAAACTAAAATTCAGCATGTAGTTAAACTGCAATAAGTCATCTGCAGACTTTATTTCTGGGAGCATGTGTATTAAAAAATAAATGAAATAGATTTCACCCTTATTAAACATACTTTAAAAAATTAATTAAAGGTCTAATATAACAAATCTTATAACCAAATTCTTTTAACTCATATTTAGAGAAACTCAAACCTCTATATCACACAGGTTTTCAGCAGTATCATATTTTTTTCTTCAGTTCTCCACATTTTTTTTTTTTACTTTTTTCATTTTTCTTAAAAATACTGCCGCGCCAACAAAAGATGTGTGATATAAAGGCTAGAGTTTTTTGGGGAAATTCCAATATTTTCATATTTCAGCATAATTTTTTTTTTTACTATTTTCATTTTTCTTAAATATACAGCAGTGCCAACAAAAGATGTGTAATATAAAGGCTATTTATTCATTGGAAATTCTAAAATTTCAAATTTTATCAAAATGTTTACCTTAAATTCAATGGCTGTTTAAAAAGAATCTACTGAATAATTATGGTTTTAAAAGATAAAGTTGAAAGTCAATTTTTCCCATGATTCATAAACTAAAATTCAGCATGTAGTTAAACTGCAATAAGTCATCTGCAGACTTTATTTCTGGGAGCATGTGTATTAAAAAATAAATGAAATAGATTTCACCCTTATTAAACATACTTTAAAAAATTAATTAAAGGTCTAATATAACAAATCTTATAACCAAATTCTTTTAACTCATATTTAGAGAAACTCAAACCTCTATATCACACAGGTTTTCAGCAGTATCATTATTTTTTTCTTCAGTTCTCCACATTTTTTTTTTTACTTTTTTCATTTTTCTTAAATATACTGCCGCGCCAACAAAAGATGTGTGATATAAAGGCTAAAGATTTTTGGGGAAATTCTAATATTTTGATATTTCAGCATAATTTCACCTTAATTTTGGTGGCCACTTAAAAAGAAAAATAACTCAATAATTAGTGACTTTTTAACGGTAAAGTAGAAAGTTGATTCTTCACACGATTCTGGATGTAGTTAAACTGCAATAAGTCATCTGCAGACTTCATTTCTGGGAACATGTATATTTAGAAAATAAAGGAAATGGATCATCGGCCCTTAAAAACATCTTTTTTTTTAAATGTGTAATTTAACCAATCTCATTACCAATATCTTTAAGTCAAATTTAGAGAATCTCAAACCTCTACATCACAAAACTCCCAGCAGAACTGTCTTCTCAGTACAACATTAGATCTTCTATCTCAAAAGTTTCATCTACGGCTGTCCCCTCCATTATAGTTCCGCTCTATACCAAAAACATCATCTACAATATAAAAATAATTCAATTATTGAAAACTTTAGATTTGTAAACTACTGATATAATTGTAATAGGTGCCATATCCAACTTAGAATAAGCATCCGATTATAAATATCACTAGAACACACCCGCGAAATAGCGGTTAATTAGAGCTTGGTTGAAAGTATGTAAACTGTTATAGGATGAATTTTTGTAAAAGATTTTATGTCTGGAGAATTTCAGAAAAGGTATCAATCTGAGTCATAGGCACTTGGAGACAGGACAATTATTTTATAAAGTCCTCTTCCTTTTTTTCAAAGTCCGTTATTTTTTTGCTCTCTGATAAATTCCATGATTTTCGCGTTTCTGTATACTATGAACATACATATAATACAAGAAATGATTGTAACAGGATGTTGATACGAAGTCTCCCAAACGAAGCTCCCATAATTCGTAATTCCCAGGGTCGTCTGACATTGGGCAAAGTCCCGTGAAAATTGATTTGGTAAAGTTATATGCATTAGTGATGCCTGGGGACTAACCCTGTATATCATTCAAATCATCTTGGCATGACAAACCAGAATATATATGGTTTAGGGGTGGGGATCTCGACCACTTACAAGATACTAGAACATTGGGGGTGGGGGGAACCCCTGGGGACTGACCTTATACCTCATTCAAATGTTCGAGACATGACTAACAGGAATATATATGGTTTAGGGGAGGGGATCTCGATCATTTACAAGATATTAGAACATTGGGGGTGGGGGGAACCCCTGGAGACTGACCCTATACATCATTCAAATGTTCGAGACATGACGAACAAGAATATATATGGTTTAGGGGTGGGGATCTCAACCATTTACAAGATATTAGAACATTGGGGGTGGGGGAACCCCTGGGGACTGACCCTATATGTCATTCAAATGTTCGAGACATGACGAACAGGAATATATATGGTTTAGGGGTGGGGATCTCAACCATTTACAAGATATTAGAACTTTCTCAAATGGCAAGGGGTGGGGGATGACCCCTGGGGACTAAAAAAACATCTTTGCATGACAAACCAGAATATATATGGTTTAGGGGTGCGGATCTTGACCACTTACATAATATTAGAACTTTTTAAAATGGCAGGGGGTGGGGGTGACCCCTGGGGACTTGCCCTGTATAACATTCAAACCATCTTTGCATGACAAACCAGAATATATATGGTTTAGGGGTGGGGATCTTGACCACTTACAAGATATAAGAACTTTCTTAAATGGCAGGGGGTTGGGGTGACCCCTGGAGACTAACCCTGTATTTCATTTGATTTGCTTTATAATGACAAACCAGAAAATATAGGGGTTAGGGGTGGGGATCTCGACCATTTACAAGATATTAGAACTTTCTCAAATGGCAGGGGGTCGGGATGACCCCTTGGGACTAACCCTGTATATCATTCAAACCATCTTAGCATGACACACCAGAATATATATGGTTTAGGGGTGGGGATCTTGACCACTTACAAGGTATTAGAACTTTCTTAAATGGCATGGGGTGGGGTGACCCCTGGGGACTAACCCTGTATTTCATTTAATGTGCTTTATCATTTAGAACATTTTCAATTAAAAAGATTGTGTCTATCACAATTCATGAACTATCAATTCCAAGACAAGTTCTTCTCCACGGCGTTCACTGCTATATTATATAGAGTCTCTCTATATATTATAGGATTATAAAGAGAGTCTCTATATATTATAGGATTATAATCATAGTATACATGCAGAATAACGCGAAAATAATTATCCTGTCCAGTGATCGGGAAGGACGTGCGCCTTGCGCCAATTGCGCTTATTGATCAGAAATGGCGCATAAAGTGACAAATGTAAGCGCCCGCGTGGCGCATGATATTTTTCACTTCGTTTTGAAACGTTGAGATATCGTCAAATGGATTTCCGATCGTATTTCATGCCGCCATGTGTGAGTACACAACTGTGTAGTGTTTACTCAAATGATAGGAGCACCTATATATTTTTGGGACGTCTCTGGTGTTTTCCTATGGTAATAATAGCAACATGCGGTATGACTGATTAACCAAAAAACGTAATTAACCATCATTCATGATATAATTTTTTATAAACAACTTTAAATTTGTGAAAATTGGCTAGTACAGGCGAGAATTCTTCTCTAATTATAATCTTTTAAGTAAGCTTGCTATTATTTTGATTGAAAAACCCAAAAGCCTTTTTATGAATAGTATAGTATTTGTCTCCATAAAAGGGGCTTAACTGTCCTTGCCAATTATTTTGTCTTTGGCTTGTTTGGACATTTTGTAAACATGCCTTCAGCGAATTGTTGTTGTGTCTTGTCAATAAACGTTGCTCTATACTGTTATTCTTGTCATCGTGATGAAGTAATAATAATACAAGTGCAGAGGAAATGCCAGAAACGTCCTCTAATACGGAACGTCTGAAATAAGTATGGTATCGACAAAGACCCAAATTTAATGTAAAAAAAAACATGAACATGAACAAGGGAACAGTACCAGTTTTAATATTGTAAATAAAGGTTATCGTAAATATTGCCTGGTTTGGAAGAAGTTATTGTATATTCATTGAAATTGAAATTACAAAATCACAGGAACAATATCCATGATATTAATTAGAATCATACTTGTTAGTACAGTGAAATATACACTTTTTTTTATTTATTTTTTATTGTAAACGAATGGCCCACTCATTTGACAACATGGCCCATTAATTCTTAAAATGGCCCATTGAATTTATTTTTGGGGGGCCCTGGGCCCATAGAGAAAAAATCCTTCCAGATCACTGCCTGTCCCAGAGTAATTATGAAAATTATGTTTAAAGAGGGAGTAAGGGGGGGTAGGGGTATCTGCACAGAAGAATGCAAAATAAAAATGCCATTTCACAATGAGCGAACAATTAAAATATTGATTTCAAGAAACATGGTGAAAAACGAACCTTTTTCACGGCTGCACGTGAAATAAAAAGTGGCAAAACATGTTGCACGAAAATAACCCTTTACCCCCTCTTTTTAAGTTTAAAATCGGAAGTCTTGGGTATGACTTAAAAGTCGGTCTGATGACGGAAACAATATTCGGACGCCTTTTTCTTCGTTTTTCTCCCAAATAACCCAAACTGAATAATCATAAGAATGGATGACAAATGCGACTATGCATGGTACCTATAGGACACATACAGAGGCATGAAGATTAATTTATTGGGGAAGGAAGAGAAGCGACACACAAAATGAGGTCTTCTCGTTTAAAAGTATAGATATAAAGTAAACAATATGTTTAAGCCTATCCATGTTAATAATGACTACACATTTTATAAAAACTTAATTGACCAATTTAAACAGAGTTAAAAGTATATATGTCAAGTTTGAAATGATCTCAACACTTACAGATATTTAAACTGTGCTATGATATGAAGAGCCTTCGATATACCAAAGTCAATAAGGGAAATAACACAGGTAATTTTTTTATTTTTTTAAGGTACGTTAATATGCTGGTTTCTGCAGTTGGGCCAAGTTTTGCTAAAAAATTTGAGAAACTCATGTGCAATGCTCAGAACCAAAACTTGTAAAAAGTGTTTTGATTTTGAGCTGTGAGTCACTTATTGTTTTAGAATTATGTCCCTTTATAACTTGGAAAATTGCACACTAATAGTGACATCAAATGCTCTCAAAAAGTATATTTGCTTAATCATAAACACGAAATATGTGAAAGTTTTGATTGATAAATACTCTTCATTAGCCACAGACAAGAATAAGTCAGTTTTAGACAAGCGTAATAAGAATAAATATGAAAATCAGAAGAAGTGGTATATTGCCAATGAGACCATTCTCCACTAGAGACCAAAAGACGTAGAAGTTAACAATAATAGCTATTGGTCACCAAATAGCCTTCAACATTATGACAAATGTAAAACAAAAAAATTCAGATGAGAAAACTTACAGCCTGATTTATATGTACAAATTTAACAATAGATGATAAAACAAATATGATATACAGCAAAAAACAACCACCCCTATATTACAGGCTCCTGAATTGGGACAAGCACATTAAAATGTAGTGGGGTTAAACATGTTTGCTGGCATCCAATCCTCCCACTTACTTAATTGGGACAGTGGTTTAACAGCATAACATTATTATATTAAGAACAAGCTATAAGTGGTTTAACAGCATAACAAGAACAAACTATAACTAGAGGCTCTTTGTCGCTCACCTTGGGTCTATATGCATATTCAACAAAGGATACTCTCCAACATTGTAGATGAGAATAGAATTAATGACAAAAATCTTGGGTTTTTTTTATCTTATATTGCTGATCATTGAAGTCTGTTTAATTTCTCTCTATCTAATTTAGCTTTTGCTCCAAACAAATAAGAGAGTAAAAAATAATTTCCAAATTTAAGGGCAACAACTCCTGTAAAAATTTATAAACTACTAATTATATCAGCAAAATTTGACTTTTTAGTAGGTCTTGTCTTGCTAATCATTTTTGATTATTTAAGTTTCTATCTATCTATTATAATTTTTATCATATAATGCAAAATGGTAAAATTCGTCATTAAAGGGCAATCACTCCAATAAGGAGTATTTTGACAACTTCCGCCATTCGTCTTAATTGTAGATCTTGTCTTGCTGATCATTTTTTGTTTATATAAGTTTCTTTTTATCTATTATAAGTTATAAGATATAAAACAAAAACGCAAAAAAAATTGTACAAATCGTCATGAAAGGGCGTTAACTCTAATCAGAAGTCAAATGACTATTTCATACTACCCTTCTGATCATTTTTGCAGTTTAAAGTTTCTCTCTGTCTATATAGTTTTCAATATAATAGGCAAATATGAAAAAAATCAAAACAAGAGGCTCTCAATAGCCTGAATCGCTCATCTGTAATTTTTTGTTTAAATCTTTCATCAATGATTATTTTTGCTTTTCAATATATATTAATGAATGGCTTAAAACTTCCATTGAAATGTTCTAAGTATCTGTCATATTTTCTTCAAAATCAAAGAAATACATTTTACACAGATGTTTCATTTTAGCCACAGTGGCAATGTTTCTTGATGTACAAGAAAATAAAATACAAAATTTATACTGGATACTCTGAAACTCATTCATCCCAAGTTTGGTTTCAAAGGAGATTTTTTAAAGTAAGCAAACATTATCACTGAACTAGTATACATATTTGTTTAGGTGCCAGCTGAAGCACGCCTCCAGGTGCGGGAGTTTCTTGCTGCATTGAAGACCTATTGGTGGCCTTCAGCTGTTGTCTGCTCTATGGTCGGGTTGTTGTCCCTTTGACACATTCCCCATTTCCATTTTCAATTTTAAACTAAATAAATAAATTGGGTTGTTAGATTCATCTGAAAATTTCAGGGCTGACAGAGCTTGGCCTAATAAACATTTTTACCTCTCGTCAGATTAGCTCTAAATGCTTTGGTTTTTGAGATATAAGCCAAAAATTGCATGTTACCCCTACGTTCTATTTTAGCCATGGCGGCCATGTTTTTTTTATGAAACAGAAAATAAAACACAAACTTTCTTCTAGACACCCTTAGTATCATTCAGCTTAAGTTTGGTTGGAATTGGTTTGGTAGTTTCAAAGAAGAAGATTTTTTAAAATAAGAAAACATGATAAACAAATTGTGTAAAATTGTCCTTAAAGGGCAATAACTCCTTAAGGAGTCAATTGACAATTTTGATCATATAAACTTATTTGTAGATCTTATCTTGCTGAACATTTTTGCTGTTCACAGTTTATCTTTATCATTAATAATATTCAAGATAATAACCAAAAACTAAAATTTCCTTAAAATTACCCATTTAGTGGCAGCAACCCAACAATGAACAACTGAAAATTTCAGGGTTGATAGAACTTCACCTAATGAACACTTTAACCTATGTAAGATTTGATCTAAATGCTTTGGTTTTTGAGATATAAGCCAAAAGCTGCAGTTTACCCCTATGTTCTATTTTTAGCCATGGCGGCCATGTTATTTGACGAAACAGTAAATAAAACACAATCTTTATTCTAGATACCCTAAGCATCATTCAGCTTAAGTTTGGTTGGAATTGGTTCAGTATTTTAAGAGGAGAAGCTAGATGTTTGAAATAGTTTACACCAGAAGGACGACGACAGATGACGACGGATGCCAAGTGATGACAAAAGCTCACCGTTCCAAGCTAAAAACTGCAAAATTTCCTTAAAATTACCAATTCAGAGGCAGCAACCCAACAACGGGTTGTTGAATTTGTCTGAAAATTACAGGGCAAATAGATATTGACCTATTGAACAATTTTACCCTGTCAGATTTGCTCTTATATGCTTTGGTTCAGTGATATAAGCCAAAATCTTCATTTTACCACGATGTTCTAGTTTTAGCATGGCGGCCATCTTGGTTGGGGGGCTGGGTCGTTAGACACATTTTTAAAACTAGATATCCCAATGATGATTGTGGCCAAGTTTGGGTTACTTTGGCCCAGTAGTTTCAGAGGAGAAGATTTTTGTAAAAGTAAATGACGGACGACAGACAACCAACGCATGTTGATTAAAGGGCTGAACTCATCAGATGGATACAAAGCATGAAAACACTAGTACTAAAGACACAAACTACAGATCTGAGATTTATCCTAATTACTGAAAGCTAGTTCATAGCCAATAACTTTATAAATAAACTGCATGTTGACACAGATATGTCACCCTTTTTGTAATTTTGATAGTTAAATGCAAATGTTAAAATTAAAATGGTTACTGTTAAAAGGCTTGTATAGTCCGCGGTTTTCTTCTCCAAAATTGAACCTGCCAGACAGGGGTGCGGACTATAGAGTACAATAAGCAAGAAATAAAAAAATATTTGATTTCGCGAGGTGGCTCATGTACCGCCATGTTTGTTTTTGATATTGTAGAGGGCACTCATCATTTTTAAAACTAGTAATTTTACCTTATCTATATTAATAAGTTATTTTTATTCAGTATCAAATTACTACTGATAAATTTAAAAATTAAATGCTTCATTACGAATTTCTCATTTCTTTTCACTGCATTGCTTAATTATATAAACTGGAATCTGCTTGAATGAAAGGGAACGAAAAGAGCAAAAAAAGTCAACCGTAAACCAGCTTACAATATGTGTAAACTACAAAACGTAATTGGTTATTATAATCCGTTTACTTATAATAAATCTTCAGAAAATAATTCTTAAAAATTCATTTTTGCAAATATACAATTTTTTTCTTGATGTATGTTAATGTATGATATATACCAACTCTGACTATGAATATTATAATTTTGGGCCAATAATCAAAAAAGTTACCCATTAGGTCTCTATGTTACTTCTATTTTTGTCTAATACTTGATGGAGTATAAGTATGAATAGTGTAACAGCCTTTCATGACATGTATAATGTCCTTTGATATTTAAATGAGTTAAGTCACATGGTACAATGAAACAGGTTTAAAGCACATGTCTTATGTTTTTGTTTTGAATGGAAAGCTGTTACACTATTCATACCCCCTTACTCCATCAAGTATTTTATATGAAGAAAATAGGAGTAACATAGAGACTTTTTTGATTATTGGCCTAAAATTATGATATTCATGAGTCAGAGTTTGTATATATCATACATTAACATACATCAAGAAAACAAGAGTGCACACACTGAAATGTCTCGCCTTCTTTACTAACCATTGATTTTATGTTGATAGTCCTAAATATAAAGCTTTACTACAAGTAACACATAAACTTAACATGATCCAAGAAAATGAGGTCAAGGTCAGATAAACCAAACGAGAAATACATGTACACCTTACAATCATTCAATAAACCAAACATAGTTGACCTATTGCTTATAGTTTCTAAGAAACAGTCTTAACCAAGAAAACTAAATATTGACCAATGAACCATGAAAATGAGGTCAAGGTCAGATGATACCTGCCAGACAGACATATACACCTTACAATCCTTCCATACAACAAATATAGTTGATCTATTGCTTATAGTTGAAGAAAAACAGACCAAAACACAAAAACTAAACACTGAGAAATGAACCGTGAAAATGAGGTCAAGGTCAAATAAAACCTGCGAGACTGACATGTACATCATAAAATATTTCCATACACCAAATATAGTTGACCTATTGCATATAGTATTAGAAAAAAAGACCAAAACTCAAAAACTTAACTTTGACCACTGAACCATGAAAATGAGGTCAAGGTCAGATGACACCTACCAGTTGGACATGTACACCTTACAATCATTCCATATACCAAATATAGTAGCCCTACTGCTTATAGTATCTGATATATGGACTTGACCACGAAAACTTAACCTTGTTCACTGATCCATGAAATGAGGTCGAGGACAAATGAAAATTGTCTGACGGGCATGAGGACCTTGCAAGGTACGCACATACTAAATATAGTTATCCTATTACTCATAATAAGAAAGAAATTAACATTACAAAAAATGTTGACTTTTTTTTCAAGTAGTCACTGAACCATGAAAATGAGGTCAAGGGGGGGGACAATGGACACATGAGACGGAAACTTCGTAACATAAGGCATCTATATACAAAGTATGAAGCATCAAGGTCTTCTAGCTTCTAAAATATAAAGCTTTTAAGAAGTTAGCTAACGCCGCCGCCATCGTAGGATCACTATCCCTATGTCGAGCTTTCTGCGACAAAAATTGTTTATTTACAAAATTTAATTTTTAAGAATTATTTTCTGAAGATTTATAGAAGTCAAACGGACTATATTCGTTCCATTTTGGTGTTTCATACAGAGGAATATGTTTTGTATTAGCTTAAGACCCTTCAAACATTAATGTGATAGATATATTAAACATTGTTTTACACATTTAGGATATGCATGCATGGAACTGTTTTACTTTCAAAGTTGTATTATAGTGATATCTGTTAAGTACGGATTTCGACTCTCACCGTTTTTATTTTCTTTTACATGTGCTATTCAAACTTCCGGTTTAAACATACACAGGTTTCTAAATTTTTTGTGTGATTTTGACTTACTTTAACAATCGTGAAGTGTACTAGAATGAATCATTTACAAGCAGTTTCAACTTCTGTTTGCATGATGGAAAATGGGTTTACCATGAAAATACTGCAAACGACCACACACAATTTGTGAAACTACCGCAGTTTCATTAGACATTTTCCAACAGTTTTTTTTACCTGAAATTTAGTGGGGAGATTAGGGGGTGCCGACAATGTACTAGTGCAAACATGACTGAAGGTGCAGGGCCAAATATAAACCACCATGGAAAAGAGAAATGCTAATGCTTATATTAATTGTTGACACAGAGACATGTCTTGCCTTTTAGCATAAAATTCAGAAAAAGACAATTTGATGGACAGCAAGATTGCTTATTAAATCAGTCACTAGACCAAGATCAAGTGGGCAGGGCCTAGAAATCATGGTCCACAAACACAGAGATGGACAGACTGTTATGTAACTTTATAGAAAATATCGTTGTTTATTGTAACTTTGAATTATTTAGCAATTTTCAATGTTACGTTTTCTGCTTAAGTTACATATATATATATATATATATATATTGATAGGAACTGATAGAAATGCGACTTCATACAAAATATCATTGGATCTATCACAAATAGATTCTATCATTTAACTGACTTAAGCAGATTTTACAACTTAATTAACATTGAAAATTGCTAATTAATTCAAAGCCCCTAGGACCTAGGGGCAGGGCCTCAAAATAGTCGTCAAACTGATATATGTACTGATAGTAAAGCGACTTCATACAAAAAATTATTAATCTAGCACAGTTAGTTCCTTTCAAACTAACTTAGCAGAAAACTTAACAATTGTTGATGCCTTAGAGCCGAAACTGTCATTGTCGCCAGAAAAACAATCCCTATGTTTTACTTTCCATGACTTTCGTCACAAGAGAGGCTTTAATTAATGCACATTTACAGATAAGACAAATCAACTGTGCAAAATTTTGTTTGGTTTGTGCGTTCACAGAAAATTGTGGACAAATTGAAAAATAAAGGGAAACCTGACATTCTATTGGAAGGCCCTAATAATAGTTTACACATCTCTGTATTGCATGCTCAATTGAAGCTTGATACTGTCTAAATTTCAGAATTAAATTTGGTATTCCAAAGAGTGATGAAAACGAGGACAGATGAACTGACATATTTATAACCAACAAACCCTCCTTCCTTCCATATTGGATGTGGAAATAAATTCATATTTAACACTTTGATAATATACATTATTGAGTAAATAGAGAGATTGTTACTCATTTAAAGTATATATATATATATATACCCTATTTGGCAGATTGTCCCTATTACTGACCAACCTGGAAGACTTTGCATTTAAAGTTAGGAGACAATGAGTGAATTAATTACAAAAGATGCTTACCATGAAACAACCTGCCATTTCCATCATCTTAAATTGTCTAGTGTTGCCTGCCACAGTGTTTTGTCTAGTGTGGCTCATTACAAACACTGAACTGGAAGCCTGAAAACAATGATTCAAAGTCAGTAAATATTGACACAAATAATGAAATTATTCAAAAAATTGTGCAGAATTTTAATATCTTTATTTCAAATAAAAAAATACTTGGCATGAGTAAAGTTTTATCCTGTCCAGTACTATATAAAAAATTTCAAATAACATTTCAATGCGTTTAAGAAATAACCATCACTGGAAGTTAAACAATCAAATTTTCACCTCTTTTTAGCTCACCGGAGCCTGAAGGGCCCCACGTGAGCTTCTGCCATCACTTGGCCTCCGTCGTAAACTATTTCAAAAATCTTCTCCTCTGAAACTACTGGGCCAAATACATTCAAACTTTAAATAAATGTTCCTTAGGGTATCTAGTTTATAAATTGTATCCGAAGTTTTGATCCATCGACAAACATGGCCGCCATGGCTAAAAATAGAACTTAAGGGTCAAATGCAGTTTTTGGCTTATATCTCAAAAACTAAATCTTTTAGAGCAAATGTGACTGGGTTAAAATTGTTTAATTGGTCAAGATCTATTGGCCCTGAAATTATCAGACCAATCACACAACCCATTGTTGGGTTGCTGCCACCTAATTGGTAGTTTTAACAAAATTTTGCAGTTTTTTGTTATTATTTTGAATATTATTATAGATATATATAAACTGTAAGCAGCAATAATGTTCAGCAAAGTAAGATCTACAAAAAAGTTAATATGACCATAATTGTCAATTGACCCCTCAAGGAGTTATTGCCCTTTAAAGACAATTTTACACAATTTGTTCATCAAGCTTGCTAACATTTAAAAATCTTCCACTCTGAAATAAGGTGAGCGATTCAGGCTCTTGAGAGCCTCTTGTTTTCCTGTGTACAAGCTTTAGTAACCATGTAACAGCCAGTTTCTAAAATATTCAATAGAAACACCAAATAAAAAAAAATAATGGTGCTTTGAAACAGCCAAGATATATGTTTATGACTCAAGACATTTTTTTATTGCAATGAGATGTAGGATTAATTTCCTTCAACTGTCAAATTCAAGGGATTATTTCCCTTTTTGTCGAGCCTTCGACTTTTGTTGAAAAAGCGAGACATAGCGATCCTACATTCCGTCGGCGTCGTCGGCGGCGGCGGCGTCCACAAATATTCACTCTGTGGTTAAAGTTTTTGAAATTTTAATAACTTTCTTAAACTATCCTGGATTTCTACCAAACTTGGACAGAAGCTTGTTTATGGTCATAAGATTATATTCAAAAGTAAATTTTGTAAAAAAAAAATTCCATTTTTTCCGTATTTTACTTATAAGTGGACTTAGTTTTTCTGCCAGTTAACATTACATTCACTCTGTGGTTAAAGTTTTTAAAATTTCAATAACTTTCTTAAACTATCCTAGATTTCTACCAAACTTGGAAAGAAGCTTGTTTATGATCATAAGATAGTATCCAGAAGTAAATTTTGTAAAAAAAAAAATCCATTTTTCCGTATTTTACTTATAAATGGACTTAAGTTTTTCTGCCAGGAAACATTACATTCACTCTGTGGTTAAAGTTTTTGAAATTTTAATAACTTTCTTAAACTATCCTGGATTTATACCAAACTTGGAAAGAAGCTTGTTTATGATCATAAGATAGTATCCAGAAGTAAATTTTGTAAAAAAAAAATTCCATTTTTCCGTATTTTACTTATATAGGGACTTAGTTTTTCTGCCAGTTAACATTACATTCACTCTGTGGTTAAAGTTTTTAAAATTTTAACAACTTTCTTAAACTATCCTGGATTTGTACCACACTTGGACAGAAGCTTGTTTATGATCAAAAGCTAGTATCTAGAAGGAAATTTTGATAAAATTTTGTTCCATTTTTTCTGTATTTTACTTATAAATGGACTTAGTTTTTCTTCCAGTCAACATTACATACATTCTGCAGTTTAAGTTTTTAAAACATTTATTAGATTCATAAATTATCCTGGATTTTTACCAAACTTGGACAGAAGCTACTTACAATCAAAACATAGTGTAGAGGGGAATATTTTTATTAATTTTTTTCCTCATTTTTGTTGAGCCTGCGATTAACACCAAAAGTAGGCGAGACACTGGGTTCCGCGGAACCCTTACGAATTTTTCATATATGCAACCAGATGATGTACCATGATTTGATGGTTTTAAACCTTTATACCTCCAGCCCTCTAAAGAAGGATAATTTTATTCACTTATGCAAGTATTATCACCATATAAGTTGTTTGGTCCCAACATGTGCAAGACAAAAAGAAGCTAAGTGTTTATTTCCCTTAGGGAAGATAGATACTAGACGAACTGATGACTATATATATTATAACACTTTTCATTGTGAAAATCAAATAATCCTGGAGTAACATTCTTTACTCACAAAAGATTTAGTAAAGTTTTAAGCAATAATCATAAATTGTTAATGAGATACGGCACGACACCTGTTTTAGTTATTAAGTCCTGTAACTCAAAAAGTTTTAATCTTATTTTCACCAAAAAGTAAACAGATTGTTTGACCATCATAAGAAACAACTACAATGTATGTTAATTAAGTTTCATGAAATTTGGATAAGTCGTTCTCAAGTTACGGTGCGACATGTTTACGCTGGACAGACAGACGACATTTGTATACCATAATACGTCCCGTCAAAGTTTTGACGGGGGCGTATAAAAAAGAATCAAATGCTCTGCCATAAAAATCCAATTTTCCAAATTGAGAAACATTAAGATAGGACAATAGAACAGGAGGCTCCCGTCTTGGGACAAGCACATTAAAATAATATAAGAGTTACCACACTTTTATCATAGCACACTGTGGACAGTAAGCTAGCAAATACCCTTAAAGTGCTATGAGATGCACCAACATTGTACTTGAAGAATGAAAATATGATGAATACAGTACACAAAACAAAATGTACATAAAAGGAGAAGGGGCATTAAGACCCGGTTTTGCCCCAAAAAAACTATTCAAATTTGCACACGTTTGGGAATGCATAAAATCAAGAAATATAAATGAATTATATACACAAGATTTTTGATGTTATGACGTCACATTTTATGAAAACAAAGAATACTGCTAACTTTGTGCAGTTTCCCGTCAATATTTCCTTTAAAGAAACATCATGCGCAGGCAAGAAACAACAAAATAATTTGAGAGAAGCTTTATCATAACCATTGACATATATTCTAACCAAATATAAAGTTGTTTCTTGGATAGATATGAGATATGTGGTACGAGTTCAAATGAGATGCACACATATCATGCATAAACTTTCCCCATCTTTAATATATTGACTTAATAGTTGATGTAAAACAATGACTTAAAAGTTGATGTAAAACAAGGAAAATCAAGAAATTGTACAAAATATATACATTTGGTCTGAGACTACTATAACACATGTGTTACGGTAGGTCTTTTCACCTCCGAACACCACTGCACACCGCCGAACACATTAAAATATCATCTAACACACATAAATATATTGTTTTCATCTTTATTTAATTTGACAAATTCTGAACGAGAATATCGAAATATGTTTATACATATTATACACAAATTAATAAGAAATGATAAACAAGAGAACCAAAAAGAACAGTACACTTTCAAGTCTAACAGTTTTTTAAATATAATTATTGGGATAATTTCACATTAAATAAAATGTTTTAACTTATTTGAACAATTTATTTCTAATTATTGAAAAGTAAAGACCATAAGCATAAGATAATATACAAGGAAATACAGACAATGTAAATCCGGAAAAATATATTGCTGGATCCAGAAGCGTCTTTTTTTTTTTTTTTTATTTTAATTCTCAACTTAAAACATTAATTATCACTATTGCACATAAAAATGTAAAAAAACATGACCATAGGATTAAATTTTACGCAATTTAATTGATTTCATTGTGTAACATTACTATTTTTCTTAAGGGTAAGTGGTCTTTTTGGGTGTTCGGTGGTGTTTGGTGGTGAAAAGACCGACCCCATGTGTTATAGTATTCTCAGATGTAGTTTGTTTGCATGGTACAACATGTAACTCGTTAAATGTTGAATTTGTTAATATTATTTTCACTTTTGAATTTGTACACCTTAACAAATGATTAAGTTTCCTGCATTTTGAGTTGCAGAATAGCTGAAATTTTTATCTCCTCTTGTGCAAGATTATTGACTTTCAGCTTTAACCAGGCCAGGATTTCCATTTTCAAAATCCTTCTGCCCCTGCTGCACCCCCTTTCCCACCCCAATTTATCTGGGCCATGCAATCAAACTTTTCCAGATGCAAATGTTTGTCTGTAATCAAAGAATAAAACTCAGCCATTTCAGCCTTTAGGGAGCTACCATTTGATTTTTTATGGGGGGGGGGGGGGGGGGGGGGGGGGGCTAGGATGATATTTGAAAAAAAAGGCAGGACAGGAGTTTTGAGTTAAAAAAAAAAAAAGGCAGGATGAGACACTTTGCAAAAAGAAAGGCAGGATGACAATTTATGAAAAAAAAGCCAGGATAAACTAAAAAAAAAAAGGCAGGACCAAATAGTGAAAAGTAAAAAGGCAGGACAGAGATTACAACTAAAAAAAAAATGCAGGACAAAATTTTTCATCCTAGCCACCACCCCCCCCCCCCCCCCCCCCCCTATAAAAATCAAATGGCAGCTCCCTTAGAACTTTAAGCTGATCTATAAACTTTTAAGATGAACATTAAAAATAAACAAAGTTGTCAAAACATTGGATGTTGCAATGGTAAAATGTTCCCTTTCATTTAATAAACTCACTGTAACTATGTATTTGTCACTGAATCTTCGTCATAAGCCTTTTTATCTAGGAGCAAAAGGTATAACATCTTTCTCGTATGTCATGAAATACAATATGGACGACGTTTGAAGCGCGCGAAACAGGACAGCCCGGGGCTAGATTTGACCAAAAATTTTATTAATTATCTATCTTTGATTTTTACCAATAATAATAAATACAAAATCAATCATTTTTGCTTACCCAATTTTTTTTTATATTTTTAAATCGTTTCTTTCTTCTATTCAGTTTTTCATCGTAAAAAAAATATAATTTAGATTTGACCTTGAACTGTGCACACAGCTCACCAGTTTCTTGTATATTCCTCCATTAATTGTGGAGCACTACCCATAGGGTATAATTGTAGCAACTATATACACCTTAGAACATAAGGAAACATTTAATTATGTACAGATGACTGAATTTGGGCAATAATAATTAATATTATAACTAATTCATAGGATTGTCATCATAAAATTTTAAAAATAATATTCATAATGTGCTGAGGTGTAAGAATAAGTTAAGCCAGTAAGAACTGGATATATTTACGAATAAGAATTTAGAATTTAAGTGGTCTTAAATTAAACTTTCTTATAATTGTTAGTTAAAGGTGCTATATGTACATCAGAATTTATAATGAGAAGGTTATTTTATAAGACTTATGTAAAAGGGTTGGGGTTTCGAATAATTCATCATATATACATAAGTTTTCCTTCACAGTTTAAAGTTACCTTATTTCGGATCTTATCATTATTCTTTAAAGGTAACTGGATATCTTAAAACTTTGCAAAAATTTTTATTTAATTTAGGTCCTAATAAGTCATAAAATAGTAAGATGGTAAAGTAGCTAGGGAACTATTTTATTTTAAAAAGTTTACTTATACTTATACTGTACTTGTGTTCAAGTTTTTTATCCTTTTTGTGCGCAGCATGTCGTCTCGTAGCACATATTTCTAGCCAGAGTTTCAATGTTTTCATACACAGTTGAGTAACAGTTTATGTCCTTGCTAGTACAGTCCATTATGAGCTGCAGTAAATTCCCTTCTTGTATGATGGAGGGGGGGGGGGGGGGGGCAAGGGGTTTAACTGTTATGCTGTTTTGGGGCAATTTAATTCTTTGTTATCTGTTATTCTGAAAATATATTTGCTGTTAGCTGTTATTGTCTTATTCCTTGTTAGCTGTTATAGGACTATTATTTTTTTTTTTTTGTTATCTGTTATTGTGAGAATGTATTTGCTGTTAACTGTTATTGAAAATTGGAATGTTAGCATTTTGACATCCAATCTTCAGTACTAAATTGAAGATAATTGAACATTGTGACTTGGATGGAGAGTTGTCTCATTGGCACTCATACCACTTCTTCTTATATCTATTAGGGTCTTTCCACTGGCACTGTTAATATGGTGATCCCTTATTTGCAGAAGGATTCCAGTAGCATACATCACATAAAAAAAAAAACAAGAATTGGATCCATTCCAGTATATATTATTATTACTATACTATATATAAAAATATTATTTTCGCGAACCATTTAGGTCATGGAAATTCCATTTTTTTCCAATCAGTAAGGAGAGTTGTACAAATAATGTGAATACACAGAACCCGATCCAATTCATCTTTTGCTAAAAGTATTTATCATTTTCTGTTTTGTATCTCCTAACATCATTCCATTTTTTCACTAATTTCGATTAAAATATACCAAAATATACCAAAAACTGCAGTAAAAATAGATGTATGCCCCAAATAAACATTCCCCGATTGGTTGAACTACTATGGCGTCGATGTAAAGCAACGCAAGCCTCGATGTAAAGCAACGCAAGCCTCGATGCAAAGCACACGCTTCCCAAGAGTAAGGAGAGTTGTACAAATAATGTGAATACACAGACCCCCGATCCAATTTATCTTTTGCTAAAAGTGTTTATCATTTTCTGTTTTGTATCTACCAACAGCATTTCATTTTTCTATAATTCCGATTTAAACACGTCAAAACCTGCAGTAAAAATAGATGTATGCCCCAAGTAAACAATTCCCGATTGGTTGAAAAGCTGTGGCCTCGATGTATAGCAACGCAAGCACACGCAAAAATTTCCGTTGATATGTTGAACTTCGATCCCAGGATTCAGCCGATTCACAAGGAGATTTTTTTGCGCTCAAATGTAGTTCTAAGTGAAGTATACTGGTAAAGTAAAATTATATTCTTTTACAGAAATATTTTTATCATTTGTAATAAATTCCATTGTCTTTGAACATGTATTTAGATTATCATTTTGTACAAATTATAAATTGTATTTTGACTTTGTACACATTTTTTGTACAAATACTTTTTTTGTAACAATTTGTACAAAATTTGACTAAAATTCACTTATAACTTGTACAATAACTTATAGTATAAATTTTGTTATAAAAAAAAACATCGGTACACCTTATAGAATTTTTATTCAATGACCACATAATAAACCTTATGTTGTACTGTTACACCACTGTCCCAGGTTAGGGGAGGGTTGGGGAATGTTTAACCCTGCCACATTCTCTATGTGGCTGTCCCAAGTCAGGAGCCTGTAATTCAGTGGTTGTCGTTTGTTGCTGTGTTACTAAGTTTTTCGTTCATTATTTTGTAGATAAATTAGGCTGTTAGTTTTCTCGTTTGAATTGTTTTACATTTGTCATTATAGGCCTTTTATAGCTGACTATGCGGTATTAGCTTGCTCATTGTTGAAGGCCGTTTGATGGGCTATAGTTGTTAATTTCTGTGTCATTTGGTCTCTTTTGGAGAGTTGTCTCGTTGGCAATCATACCACATCTCCTTTTATACTTATTTACAAAATACAAAAATAGTTCTGTATCATTTGTTTGAGCATGTGAGTGAATTATGGCTTTAGGAATTACACAACATCTTTTGCATTTAGCATTTACATTTAGAAGCGCTACTCCCCCTCTTTGCATTTAAATCAAAGAGAACCCTGACCACCAGTTTTTTGAAAGCTTTTTACCTGCTTCACATAGCGAAAGTTGAAGCTCAGAAACTGTTGATGCAAACAAAGATGTGTCTTTAACAGCTTCATTTTAATTTCTCGACAAATATCCCTTTAAATATCCTACAGCTGTTCCAATGCGGTATTCAAATTCTCCATGTTCAATAATATCACAAAAGACGCATGATTGGTGTTTTATTTGGTGTCATCCAAATTGTCACTCGGGCCAATTTCTATTATATTATCAGAATTGTCACTTGGGCCAATTTCTATTATACTATCAGAATAGTCCTCATCATCATACTTTATTTCCTCCTATAGGAGATTGACATAAGACAAAATGCATATATTATGTACAATTATAAAGTTTTGAAATCACAAAATTAGAAATGTCACTTAATGTTTTGAATGGAAAAGTATTTACAGTTTACAGTATTTTAGGAAGGAAAATCCTTCGTTAAAGACTTCCAAACGATGCCCTAGTGTTAAAATGTCACAGAGATCTTCCTGATTGCCAAGCAGAAAATCCGAGTAGCTCTCGTCCGATTTTAAAATCCATTATGTACACGAAATTGTCACTATTCAATTGTGTTAATCTGTTTTATAGTGAAAGTCTCTGTGATTGAAGTTCTGTGCACATACATATTTGGTGGTTCAGTGTATCTTGAACAAAGTGTTCACACAATTTGCAATTTCCGCTAGTCGGGGAGGTAGTCCAGAGTTTAGCTATATGTTTCGCGGTTAAAAGTCTGCCATTAACTTTTGCATATTGTCACAGGAAATCATAGTTATTTTTGTCAGACCAATTTCTATTATATTATCACAAATAACTGTAACTGGCATGCATGTATCAATTACATTTCCTGTCTACATCCGGGTATTTTTGTATTTTATAACTAAGGTTTTTTGTGGTTATTGAATAAAAATTCTATAGTGTGCATCATTTTTTTTTATAACAAAACCCATACTATAAATTGCTTTTCAGAAAAAAATGTTCTAAAAATCAAATCAATATATGGGGTCACTGGCTTCATTTTCTTGAAAAAATAAAAAAAAACACCAAAAATTGATCTAACAAATGCCCTTGATTTTAAAATATTCCTTTAACAAAAACAGAAACTAGTAATTTTGTTCAGAAAATTCCAACATCCGTACTATAAATTATTGTACAAGTTTTAAGTGAATTTAAATCGAAATTTGTACTAATTACAATTTGTATAAAGTCAAAATACAAATTATAATTTGTACATTTTTTTTTTGTATAAATCATAATTTGAACAAAATCATAACTTGTACACAAAATATATAAAAGACGTTTATGTCGTATGGACCTAGGCCTATCCTCATCAGGTATCCCTATTATAGCCATATGATTTCCTTTTTCTTGATATTAAGAATTGTCTGAATTTGAATTTTACGTATATATGGGGATAATGTTCCTTGTATCCCCATGCGTACATATTAAATTCAAATCAATTATTAATATAACAAAAAGGAAAACATATGGCCAGGGATACCTGATGAGGATCATAATTAAAATGCATATATATACATGTCTCTGTTAAGGCCTAGCTAGGTCCATATAACCAGTTACATGTATATAATAAGATCTACTGGATTGGTCGTGGACCATACTGATTTTAATATTTTATTTACTGTTATCTGTTTGTATCCCTTTTCAATTCCTTGTTATCTGTTTTAAGCCAAATCAATTCACTGTTTTGCTGTTATTGGAACCCCCCTTGCCCCCCCCCCCCCCCCTTTATGATCTTCTTGTATGTTGAGGTATCAATTTCATCCATTGTCTGTTCGATTTTTGAGCAATATTTAGATCTTATTTGCTCCAATTCTTTGCAGCGTAGAATAAAATGTTCTAGATCTTCATTTTCCTGTTCACAGATTGTACATATCGGGTTAACTTTCGGATCGAACTTAGCTCTTTTGGCTTGTAATATGTACGTTTGAGTACTTATTCTTGCTTTTATTTCTCCTGCCTTTACATCTTTACTATTGTTTTTTACGCTTTTCCATATATTGTGTGCTTCATTTAATGGATTGTTCTGTATCTCTATGTATTTAAGTGATGTTTTTTCCATTTTTTCATAATGACATTCATTTTTCCAGTATTCCTTGATCTTTATTCCTACTAGTCTTTTCCATTCGATTTTCTTAAGTGGTTTTTCTATGTAGTAACTACTAGATTTCAAATTGTATTTTGATAGAGTTTTTTCCACTCTGTTGATAAAGTCTTTTCCTCTTTTGTCTGAGAATGCTATTTGTCGACGCAGAACTTCACATTCTATGATATGGTTCCTGAATTTCGAACAATATTCATGAAGAAGGTAAGTAGATTTTTGTCTAATGTGATGGCAATAGGTTCTGCTCCTACCAAGGTATAGACAGCCATATTTGCTATATTATTTGGAAGCCCTTGTATTTGTCGGAGGATTTTTCTCTCTGCCAGTTCTAGCATATCCTTTTCTTTTGCAAGTAAGTTCATCACCTCAAGTCCGTAGATGCTTCTTGGTACTGCATATGTTCTCCATAGCTTGTATGCGACCATGGGTGAGAATCCCCTTCTGACATGTAAACCGGCTCCGAGAAGGCTGTATATTGTTGCCCTGCCGGTTCTTATTCTTTCAGAGATATTTGCCCGGTTTTGCTCGTTTCTTTTGATACCTAGATGTTTGGTTTCATTGGTTATATTGATGTCATCGTCTTCGAATTGCAGTGTTGTTATGTTTGAGCCTTTTGCATTATATAAAACAGCTTCAGATTTAGTTGGATTGATTTTAACTAGATCTCTGCTTGTATGGTGCTGTACTATGTCTAATATTCCTTGTGCGTCTGCAGTACTATTTGCCAGGACGGCAATGTCATCGGCACATGTGGGTGCTGGGACTTGTATATCACCAATACATGCTCCAAGTCCACTTTTTAAAATGCTATCCAGTATGACGTTGTTGTAGCATTTATATAGCGTGGTAGATAGTTTTGCACCTTGTTGAATTCCTTGTAACACCATTACATCTTCTGTACATTGACCTTCCCATTTAACCTTAATGCTCATGCCTTTATACAAGTTTCTCAGTAGTATCCAGAGTTTTCCTTTTATTCCATAATGGTACAACTTGTTGAATAGTATTTCATGGTTTAGTTTGTCAAATGCATTTTCTGCATCGAGAGTTATTAAAATCATCAGTATCTTTAATTTCTTACTTTCTTCGATTGCTTCTAATGTGAGGAAAGCTGCGCATAGTGATGACACTCCTTCTGTAAAGCCTCTTTGCAAGGAGTTTTGTATGTTATTAAATACAGAGTCAACTCTATCCTTCAGTATACTTTGTAATATTTTTGCAAAGGTTTTAGTCACAGTTATTCCTCTATAACTAGATGGTAATGTTTTGTCTTTTTCTTTCTTTAGGATTGGTGTAAGAATCCCTGTCTTTAGGAAGATTGGTACATCCAGATATGTTAAAATCAAATTTAGCAAATGTACTATAAAGGGAGTTAACTCATCCATCCCATATTTGTAGTGTTCTGCCGAAATTCCATCCTCATCCGGTGCTTCTCCTGCTTTAAGTTTTTCTATAGCTTTATTAACCTCCTTTACATTGACATGATCAATGCCTTGACCTTTTTCCCTTTCTATGGATTCTATTATATTGTTTTGTATTTCTACAAGCTCTAGCTTTTCAGTGTCAAAATTTTCTTCTGATGTTGGCGTAGCTAGTTGTTGGAAATGTTCTTGACAAATGTTCATTATGCTTGGTCCATCTTCTGCAGTCTTTTCATTCAGTTTCAGTATCTTGGTGTTAGTAAGTGGTGTTTTTCTTTGCATGTTAATAAGCTTGTAAAAATGTTTTGTGTCTGCATTTGAAGCTTTCATAATTTATCCCGCTGTTGATTCTCTCTGAGAGGCATAAGCTTGTCTTTGTGCTTTTCGAAGTATTCTTTTTGCAGCTGTCATTTTGATTTTGAGCTCGTTACTTCTTTCTTTAGGTGCTCCATGTTGCCTCCATACTTTATACGCATTTTTGATTGCTTTGATGCCTTTTCTATTTGTTCATTTTTATATCGCCTTTCCCTTTGATTTGATTTGGATTTTTCTTTTATACTTTGGGATTGCCGCTTCTCCGGCTTTATGTAGCAATGTTTCTAGATTTCTTATATCTTGCTCAATGATTCCTTTTGATTTTTGCATGAGGTTTGGTAGATCTTTATTGATGATTTCCTTATAAATTTGATGGTCACAGTCAGTCCATTTAGGTTTTGCTATGATAGTTGTTGCTTTTTCCTTTACGTTTTTCAGTTGGCTACTCAGTGTCAGAATAACAAGTACATGGTCCGAGGTATTCTCTGGGTCAGTATCAAGGACATCAATTTGTTTGATTTTATTTATTATTTCCGAGTTACTTTTGAAGAGGAAGTAATCAATTTGTCCTTTCGATTTACCATTCTGGTGATAAAATGTTTCTTTTAATGGGCATTTCTCAGTATTTCCTATACATGTTTCCTTGCAGAAAGTTTGTAGAATTTTATCATGAGGTGTAGAGCTTCTATGGAGTGACCCGTTCATGTCTCCACATACTATAATTTCGTGTGTATCTTTATATTTCTCTATCATTTCATCAAAAGTGAATTTGAGCCAAAGTGTCTTTGTATTCGATATCTGCATTTTTGTTATCTGATGGCATATATACATTTATAAGACATATTGGTTTGTCTCCTTGTTGAATATGTATGGCTTGTATTCTATTTCCACCGTCTATCAGTTCCTTTATATTTTCATTAATTTCTTTTTTCCAGATTATGGCTACTCCACCATATCCTCTTTTCATTGATACGTTGAAATCAGGGTCGTCATTATCATCAACGCTTTAACTATGTATCCGCTATTTTCAGCAACTTCAGCTATGATTTTTTTTTCCGCATTGAAGAGCCAGTGTTCTTGAATGCATAACACCTGTACATCCCTTAACAAGTTTTTGATATAGAGAGCGTTTGACTTCACATTTTTACATTGAGTGTACCTATAATGACATCCTCCCTTTTATCTTGTTTGATCGGCCGCTGCCTAAAAAATGATTTGGTTTCTTTCTATTCCCATCTTCTTTTGTTTCTAGATTGTCAGCCTGAACTAGTCCCTTTAGATGCTTAGGACCACGAACATTAGCCCCCTTTGAGAGGGAAACTTATGATGGCAGTCCGCTTCCAGCGGGGCGTCACCACTAGAAGCCGTTGTTATAAGACCAGTTCTGGAAATGACTTCTACTTGATGGTTTACTTCTGTATGGGTTTTATCTTCATCATTTTTCGCGGTAGTCAAAGCAGCTGAATTTGTTAGATTGATGTTCATTCTAGCTTCTTCTGTTGGTTCTTTATCTACTTGGTTGATATTATCAGCCTGATTTGTTTGTTGTTGTAGTTGATTTTGTCTTTCAATTTCTTCTGCCTGACTTTGTTTAGCTATTACTGGCATGTTTGTTCTTTGGTCATAGAATCTTTTATTGATGTTTCTTTGACTTTGTTCCTTTCTGTTTGTCTGTTGTTGACTATATCCTTGGTGGTAATTTATATTTTGTGGTATAGGTTGTGGAGCTATCCTATATTGCTGTCTGTATAAATGTGCATTTTGTATCATGTTAGTGTTGATACTGCCAGTTGGTATACCTCTATAGCCAGTGTAATAGTGGCTGCTTTGGCCATTTGCAGGTATAGCCTGTATTCTGCTATTGTGGTACATTGGCGCTTGTATATGGCCATGATTTATTCTGCTCTGCTCTGTTGGTATCTGGCTATAGTGTGGAGGTGCCAAATGATTCATGAATAGTGGATTGGCTTGATTAGGAATCCTGGATTGCTGATTTGTTAGCTGTACGCCAGTATGCTGATCACTCATTTGATGTTGCAGTTTATTTCTTAATTCATTCATTTCCATTTGATGTTTAATTCTTAGGTCTCTATTTTCCATTTCTAGCCTGAAGTTGTTCAGCATCATATCTACTTTGTTTACAGTCTGCTCCTGCGAGTTGTTGCTACAGTTACAATTTGGTTGATAGGATTTTAAATTACCTTTGTCAATGGTGCTGTCTTCTGTTTGCATCCTAAGTAGATTGATTGTATTTCTATAGTCTCTATTGGTATCATCCATTATGACTAGTCTTGCTCTGCACTGTGCTGATTGATCTTCCAGCTGTTGAGTAGTTTCATTTATATTTTTGCACTTATATTGCCTTTTCGGTTTTGCTTTCATGTTTTTTGGCTCATCTACATTTTCTATTTGTTCATTTCTGCCATTCTGTAATATTTGTTTAGGCTGTTTGTATGTAGCCATTTTGTTCATTTCCAATTCTTCTGTGTTTGCATTTCCTGCTTCTTCCTTCGTAACGTCATTTCTAGTTGGACAGTCTTTAGATGTATTGTCTGGCACGTTTTTAACTATATGGGCCATTTCACTATATTCCTCTGTTGAGCCTTGTTCTTCTAGACTTACTTTTGGTATTGTTTCTTCTGTATCTATAATTGAGTTATTGCTTCTCATTGACATATTAACCATGTCCATGTCCATAATAGAGCAGCTCCTTACAGGATCAATGTTTTCACATGTATAATGAAACAGTTGGCCGCATACAATACAGTCTATGGATATTTCTGGTTGTGCTGTCTGATTGCATATGGCACAGTAGTTATGTAAAGTAGACATGCTGACTGCACTTGTATCCAGACTTGGTGTTGGTTCATCTTCTGACCATTCGATGGCTCTATTCCAGTTACTTAGAAGTTCTTCGTCAGTATTTTGTATACATTCTGCCCCTTTGGATACTAGTATTCTATTACTGTGGTTGGTTTTAGGCTGATGAGCTGTTGTTTTTACAAGTGACTCATTCTGTTTTGCTCTTATTTCTGTATCGGCTTCATTTCTCTTGATTATGTTTTTCTGTTCCTCTATCTGTTTGGTATATATCTTATAGTTCCCTCTTGATTTCATTCTTTCTTTTATATCTTCAATGTGTGTCAGGAAGTGTTCCATACCTGGCCTGTAGAAAGGGTTGTAAGAATAAGAAGTCGCATACCATACAATTAACAATTCAACTTTAAACAAATACCTTTTGAATTTCTGCTACCAAACTTTGTTGTCTCAGTTGATAATTTTGAAGTCTTTCTTCTTCATCTTTTTTATCTTGTTCCTATAAAAATGAAGTTAAAAAAAAGAAAAGAGTTTAAATTAAAAGATGAATAAAAAAACAAGGCTATACATATATAACTGAATTATAGACAGGTTTCTCAATCAAAAGGAAATCCTTTTTTTTAAGGAAAACAAGAATGTGTCCATAGTATACTGATGCCTTACTCGCACTTACATCATTTTCTATGTTCAGTGGACCAAGAAATTGGGGTAAAAAATCTAATTTGGCATTATAATTAGAAAGATCTTAATAAGTTTTCTGTTTACTTAATTATTTTTGCAAAAAAATGAAGAGTATGGAATGTAAGTTTATACTAGTACTGTTAACCATTTCTACCTTTTTCTGATCTGCAATTAAACTTTGCAGATACTCTTCATCCTGCTGAGACCGTAATTCTGTTACTGACAGTCCTTGGTTATCAATATTACTACCCTAAGAAAAACATTAAAACAGTTACTTTACATAATAAGCAAACAATAGCTGGCTGTAAACAAATAATAAAGCCACTCATCTATTTTTAAAGTTTGTGTGCTCTCTATCTAATTCAATGTCAATATACAAAAAACGTAAGTTTCATAAAAGAAAATTTGTAAGGGTACGTACCACAGATATCCCTGTTTAGAAATTAAAGTAATAGCATCATTCATGTACAGAATAGATTTAAATGTAATGTCTATTCTATATGTATGTGTAGAGGTATTAATGAAAATGTATCATATTATCATTTTTCTTTAGAGTTTGCTATACTTTAGCTATATTTACAGGTAACATCATAATAAAGCAAGATTCATGTATCGGTATATACATGTAAAAAAACACCCTCTTCTCAATAATCATTTTGAATGTTTACTCTTGCATAATTATCAGACAAATAATTTTCATTTTATTGTTTAAGTTTGAAAAAAATCTAACAACACAAGTGTAAACATCCATCAGAAAATTGAAAAAAAACCAACAGAATTGTTCTTTGTATGTTATACATCATAAAAAAAGAGCTTCTGTTTCATGAAAATTTTTACATGTTTGAAGACTTTATTTCAATTTGAGAAATCCAACCTGAAAGTTTCCCTTAACATACATATACTATATATTTGAAGAATTTTGAGTTAACCAAAATTTTGATGTAATGTGTAACCACTGTGTCTAGACAACAGCAACATTCATATATATGATTGCAGCATTAAATGAAAGATGAACAATTCAAATAAATTAATGTGATGTAAAGTCTCTTTACCTTGATTCTTTATATCAGACAGGGCAAATTTAAACAAAATACTTCTGATCATACACTGTCCTAAAATACATCTAACATATGTACCAGGATGACATATGTTCCAAATTTACCAGTAGTTTATTTAAAAGGAAAAGATTTTTTTTTAAAATACTTCGACATAGATTGTAACCAATTGATGTTAAAAGCTCGCATGGACCTTAGATCCAGGTGACTTAATAAATGTATGTTGCATTAATTTAGTTATGCATACTACACAAATTGCTTATTATGTACAGCTGAAATCAGTATGATTTACTTCATTTCCGTTACTGACGAGGTCGAAGGGGACTTTATGTTTGCACTCCGTCCGTCTGTCTGTCTGTCTGTCTGTTCATCCGTCAGTCCGGCAAATCAGTTTTCCACACTTTTTTTTCTTTATGCTTGAAGATATTGATTTAATAATTGATATATAGTTTTATCATGACAAGTTACAGATCAAGTTTGAATTTTGTTCCGGTCTGATGATTTTGTGCAGAGTTATGGTCCTTGGACATAGAAAATTCACTTAAATAATAAGTATTCCGCACTTTTTTTATCATGCTTGAAGATATTGATTTAAATATTGGTATATAGTTTTATCATGACAAGTTACAGATCAAGTTCTAATTTTTTTCCAGTCTGATGATTTTGTGCAGAGTTATGGTCCATGGACTTAGAAAATTCACTTAAATAATCAGTATTCCGCACTTTTTTTTATAATGCTTGAAGATATTGATTTAATAATTGATATATAGTTTTATCATGACAAGTTACAGATCAAGTTTGAATTTTGTTCCGGTCTGATGATTTTGTGCAGAGTTATGGTCCTTGGACTTAGAAAATTCACTTAAATAATCAGTTTTCCACACTTTTTTTTGTCATGCTCATGATGCTTGAAGATATTGATTTAATAATTGGTATATAGTTTTATCATGACAAGTTACAGATCAATTTTGAATTTTGTCCTGGTCTGATGATTTTGTGCAGAGTTATGGTCCTTGGACTTCACTCAAATAATCAGTTTTCCACACTTTTTTTTCGTCATGCTTGAATGTATTGACTTGATATTTGTTAATAAAGTTTACACCATGACAAGTTATAGATCAAGTTAGCATTTTGTTCCAATAAAAGGAATTCTTAACCGGTAGGGGACTATGTATTGCCATGCAATACTCTCAGAATGCTTGTTTTTTCTGAGACAGTGTTTTTGACCATCCACAAGAACTTGCAGTCATCCATTGTTCAGTTCTTCAGTACTTTGATTATATATACTCAAGCAGACTTACAAACTTTTTGTGAGATTTTTTTTTATTTCAATCTTTTTTCCCCTATGGTGAACAAGATCTCATTATTAACTGTCTCAGATAAAAAAAAATCACATCTTTACACCTGAAAGTGAGGTTACTAAACAGACTGAATTACTGTGAAAGGATTTAAATTCGTGAAAATCGATTTTTGTAGTTTGATGAAAACAGACATATTCATGGGATCTTAAATTTGTGGGCTTCAAAACTCTAGAAAAAAGTATAAAATTAACATCAGAAATAGCTTAGTAAGAATTGAACTCGGTGGCTAAAACCATGTGTTCACTTATGAAAACATTTTTGAATCTACAGTACTTAGAAGAAATATTATTTTGATCTTACTTTGTATCTCCATTGTGTCCATGCCCATCAGTCAATTCACTGTACTATAATCCAGATTTGCTCTACTTGCAATCTGGCCAAACAGTGTATGGGAGTTATGATTTTTACTGTAAACTTGACCTATTAAGTCAACCAAGACAATGCAGTAAATTGTAGTATTGTTCTGTGGTGATTTGATCATTTCTTACATAAAACTTTCCACTCACTCTATTTCTGCACCATCCTCTTATATTATTTCTTGCTATTTGTGCTGCCTACCGTCTCCTCCTTTCTTCTGGCCTGATTAATATTGCCATGCCATCCTGCTTGGAATAAATATGGTAATGTATTACTAACTCAAGGATTGTATTTATTCACTATAAATTGTATAAAAGGTCTCAAAATGATGAAGATCAAGGTTTCTCTTGGATTGAGTTATATCTGAAAATTTCAGTAAATGTAAAAAAAACACAACTCTTTTGTCAAATATCAGTGATTGTCAAATCACACTATATAAACTTTAAATCTAGAAAACAATGTCTAAATCTCTTATGTCCTTTAGACAGTAAATGGTTAAAGGGTCAATTCCAATTAATCTGTTTTTTGTTTGTTTTATCTTAAACCTGAACTCCCAGTAATAACAGTTTATTCATATCAGTCATGATCAGTATACATAATACCCATGATTACACTATAAACATATAACAGTTTTTACCTCATCACTTTCTGGCTGGTTTCTCCCAGAAGTTGGAATAAAACATGATATCCCTGATGTTGATGGTAGTGTGGAATTGTCACTTCTCTGCAAGAAACAAAACACATATTTGTATTACTTTAAACACACTTACTGGCCGTGGTATTGCCAATGAATCAGAATTGTTCAAGCTCTGTTATATTAAATTCATAGGTCATACATGTTACAGGTTGTTTTTGTTTATTTTACTCATTTGTTTCAGAATCTATTTTGTAAATCATTCATAAGTTTTACTAAAATTTGTCACTATTAAGCACTGATTTTCAAATATGAAGCTTTTTCACAAACATTTTGATATGATATATACTAATGATTTACAGTGGCGTATCAAAAATTCTCATAAAAGGGGGGGGGGGGGCACTGACTGTCTTAAGAAGGGGCCCGCTCGAGTCCTGCTTCATCGATTACCTATATAACCAACCAATTTTTTTCCACAAAAGGGGGGGGGGGCATATATTATATATAAAATATCTTATATAGTATACAAGATATCGTATACATTATACTTTATAAGATATCTCCTAAAGTTTATAAGAAACCTTATGAACATGTTTTATATAAGATATCTTATATGCTTTATAAGACATCTCATATAGTTTATAAGATATCTTATATAGTTTATTATATATCTCATATAATGTATAAGATATCAAGAACAAGTAAGTTATAAGTATAAAGAAAATTATAAATATTATTAACTATATAAGATATCTTATAAAGTTTATGAGATATCTTGAAGTTAAGATAAATAGTAAAATGGCTTGCGATATGCATGGGCTATTAAAGAACTCGTGGGGATTAAGAGTACTCCTTCAACTATTACACATTTTACTCCGTGAGTAGATCACATTGGGGATATAAAGTATTCATTCTTCCAACATTCCTCCAGAGGGCATTCAGTTGACTTATAGCTATTTCAATTACATCCATCGAAGTATCATCGCTGTTTAAAGCCCGCACATTGTCATTAACAATGGTTTGAGCGACACGGAGAAAACCTTCAAAGTTCGCATCATATGCCATTCTAATAATTTAATGAAATCTGTAACAAACGGTTATATCAATATTACATGTCAGGTATTGTAATATTCTCCAATAATTTGAGGTATAGAGCATGACAGTACTGTTGTTTCTTATCTTCAAATTTAGGGATGGTCAAGTTTTAACACATCTTGACAGGATACTTAACGCATGTTAAAACTGATTAGATTGCATTAATTCGAGAGAAGAATGGACTTCTCAGCATGAAGACCATCACTCTAAGACATAAGCTTTCTTTCTTTCTTTCTTTCTTTCCAAATCTTCACATCCTTTGTAGGACAACCACACCGTCACAATATCTGTTCGGCATGTAGAACAAAACCCACCACCATGAAAGAAGGAATATATGTACACTATATTTTGAATAACACTATCCTCCACCAATATATACAGGTTCATTTTTGTAGTTGCTCGCATAACTTGTTGTATGTACTCTGAGTTGCATTTAAAATTCATAGGCTAGTTACCGGACATATATACAGGGGGATTATATATGTTTACGTGGTAAAATAGTCCATATATAAAAAGAAAACGTTGTAAAATAATTACATCAGTCAGGTTCGCACTCTAAAATCTAAGATAGTTCGTCTTTCATATCGGTCTTATTACCATCCAGTATATGGGTAGTCCTTTCGTATTGGACTAAGAATCTAAGAACTCGGCGCATTAAGCTTATTGTCTTTGTATTCACATCGTAAAATCTAATAAAATGTTCATATTGTCTAAAAACTTAAATCACTTGTACTCCGCGCATTGAGCTTGTTGTTTCGCATCATAAAAACTAATAAACTTTAAATATTCGCCTTATTAATATAAGCACTTCATGCAGTTTCATCACGACTAACGCCGTTTACGACTTTAAAGGGTAAAAGATATCATCTCGCGTCTGCATTGGCACCGGCACGACCATATTACGTTTTAATTGCTGCGATATGCATAATGTTCTTTGCACGCATGGACATAATACTCTCAGTAAGCGTTTGACATTTATGATGTTAAACTATGTGTTCGACCTATTTGGAATTGACTGCCCTACACCCCAGACCCCTCCCTCCCATAGACCATGACCAAGACATCTTCCATTCATCTATGGTTGAAGTAAGAGTTTACATCTGGCACTGTGTATAAGGAATATGAGACTTCTTGCTTGGTGTTCTATCTTTGAGACTTCTTCACTGTTTAGTCGAAGTTGTCGTTGTACCATAGTTATGTCCATCAATATCTGTATTTTGAGCCCTTCGATTGGGGACTCCCATTCTATATTGCTGTGGTTTGTCAGTAGACTCTCTATATCATTAATTACAGGCCTTCTGATGTGATCCCAAGTTTTACATTCAATCAAAAGATTTTCAACAGTTTCCTCTTTCTGGCTGCAGGCGTTACATATCTCTTGATTTCCTCCTTGTAGATTTTATAACTCAGGGGCTGCAATGCGTAGGTTCCTGTCAGGAGTTTTAGTTTTGTTGGAATTCTTAAACGGTCTTTGTGTGGATTCTACCAGAATTTTAAGCCTGGATTTACAATATATTTCTACAAATTTATCTCAGCATGTTATCAGTTAAATGTTAAAGTTCAATTATGTGGTCACACTTTCTCAACTTGGTACAGGCATTTTCAAAATTTTTTTAGAAAAAAGTAGACCACTAAATGTTCAACTGTCTTTATCAGAAAATGTTTTGTATAAATTAATAATTGTCGCTGTCATGTCTGCAGACTTCAAAGTATTTTCAGCTCTTTCTGAAAAAATATCATGAAAAATTTCATAATTTTTTACCATGAGAAAAAATATAAGATTTATAATAACAATATGATTGAATATATCTATTTAGTTTATTACAATATTATGGACAAATTTATATGAAATAATTTTGTTCCTCAACATTAGTTTTCTATTCCCTGTATTTCTTAAACTCAAAAATACATATGATTTAAAATGTTTAAAATTTATGGTACATTTATTCTAAATAAACTTTTTTTTACATGACTGGTTATTTTTTAAAACATTGCATTTTTAAAAACTGTTGTTGAAGGGAATTTCAGGGAAAACAATAAACAATTATTCAAACCTTGACAAAGAATCTGATCTATGCACAGATATTTGCAAACAGGACAACTTTTTTTAGCCCTCCCCCTTTTTAAACTGGTATTTTGGTTTGTTTTCTATCAATTTCAATTATTTTCGTGTTTTGCTGTATCATATATAAATAGAAATGCTAAAATTAACTTTTACTATCAATTCCAAGTTTATTTTACACATCGTGAAATTAAAAGAAAACAAACACTAACAGATTTGGAAAAAGGGGGAGGACTAAAAACAATCTTGTCCTTGAGTACTATGATCTATGGTGCCATATTCCTAAATTTAAAATGATTTCCAAAATTCTAGATAATGATTGAATTTAAACTCACTTTGGAGTAGATAGTTGAGGTTTTAGCCTCTATTTATTTGACTTAAATCGCAGTGTCCTTGGGACTTTTCTCTTTGGCAATTTCTTTTTTGGCAAAATTCATCTTCTGGAGTAACTTGTTTCCAGGGAACAAAAGTTCTCCATTTATGTCTTGAGCAATGGATTTTAACTATGCGATAATGGCTTTGCTCATTGTTGAAGGGCGTAGGGTGACCTATAGTTGTTAAAAGTTTAAAAGAGTCGTGGTGTAGTTGTTAGTGCATCAGACTACTAACACAAAGATTCTTGGTTCGATCACCGCTCCGGGGAGAACATTTCGCGGTCATAATTTTCGGCTCTCACTTGAAACCATTTGCGTTTATGGCCTTGAGGAAACGATGATAGTCCGTCGGAAGGGGACGATGAATAGATGACCCTTGTTAAGAGAGAGCCATATCTCTTGCACGTAAAAGACACCCTTGTAGATTTCGAAAAAGAGCAGGATAATGCCGCTACAAGGCAGCACTCGCACCCGCAAAGTGCAAAAGGATTTATATAGGTTGAAATAACTTGTTTCTCAATCCACTATAAATAAATATGTTTAAACTTAACTATAGTTGTTAATTTCTGTGTCATTTGGTCTCTTGTGGAGAGTTGTCTCATTGGCAATCATACCACATCTTCTTTTTTTATATTGAACACCAAGAGAATACAGAATTTGTAATAAAATAGAACACGAAGAACACTTTCTATTGAATTGTTAGCTTAATCATTAATCAAGACTCGATTTGTTCAATTTACTTTCCACTGAAAATTCCAATTGTATATAAATTTCAAATGAACACAAAATTCTTTATTTACTAATATGAACCCTACAACTACGGAACGTGTTAGTTTTAAAACAGTCATTAGAATTGAGAACAGAAGTATCTTAGTGTGTACATGTGTTATACGGTATTCTTTGTTATATGTAAATGTAACTAGCTGTTATATTTGTTTATGTCACAAACTTTTGATTAATGCCAAAAAAAAAAAGATTATTATTATTATTATAATTAATTGATTGATTAGTGTTAAACGTCCAGTGATCAATATTTCAGCTACTAGTATATTCAGGACGAGAACTTGTTAACAAGCAATGAACCAAAACGAGGAAAGGAATGGAGGTTACAATGGATATGGTCGGAAAATTTAGATTTGCACCGGGCCACTCGTGAATAGCTTCATTTAAAGGGTTCCTTAAATTTATAGAGAATCTTATAATGTGGATGTGGTAAATGCAATATCTAATTTGTACTTGTCGAGTTTTGTCCCTTTAGTTATTTTTTTCCAGTCCTTTAAAGTCATATGAAACTTCAAATTAAAAAAAAATTATGCATATATTTTTTATAACTAAATGGCTAGTTTTTATTATAAAACTTATGTACATATAATTTTTTCTCAAGAAAATTCTATAATTTGTCCAAATTTAGAAGAAGTTTACTTTTTTTAATTGCTTGCTTCCAGCAAACAATTCGCCGACTTGTTCAGTTCCGTATGCAGCGTGACCTTTCTCGTAAAAATCCGGTATTCGCAATACGCAAGTGCGAATGGTAAACCAAACGTAAACATCGCTCCGTCATCAAGATAAACTATATCTTATTGTACCTGTTATACACGTGCTTACCTGAATATCCATGCTTCTTTGTTGATTGTTTACAAACGGGTGATAATCGTTAAACTTCGGCTGCAAAACACGACCATTAATTAGCTGCCATATCTTCACAACAACACTGACCGATTGAAATATTTTTTGACGATTATACGAAATTTTTGCGAAAAAAATGATAAAACCGTGCACAGAAGACTGATATATGTATGCATTGGTTCAAGAATTGGATTGACATTATTTTTCACCGATCACTCGTTTCATATGACTTTAATTACATCACTTTTCTTGTAATTAGAATCGTTTTCATAACAGCGTGGACAACCGCAATACTTATGTTGGTAATAATACAAAATCATTTACCTTTAACTTGTTTGTCATCGGCTATCGATAACAATGATTTTACGTTCACTCAGTCTGTCGGAAACCTTCCAAAGGGGATTTAAATAGAATAAAAGATTTAAGTTTATGCATGTGCACCAAAAAAAAAAAGTTCAAGATTTCCAATATTTAAATCAACACATAAGGTTTAGTCATATGCTAGTTATTCGTATTATTTGAGTTAGGCGTCTAGAATCTTTGGCTACCCCATAGTTTAAATGTCTATAACACGTACGATATGACAACTGAGTGTTACAGACTAACTTTCACCTAATCTGGCCCAGTCAATTGATAACCTGGGCGCCCCAAGAGATGGTCTTGTCCACGCTGTTATGAAAATGAATCTATGTAGCTTCTATATAGTTAACGGGCTTATACGGTCCAGATGGAAGCACTTTTAAATCAAATCAAAAGCACAAATGTTCAATTTCCTAGCGAACTAAGCACTAAATTATATTTGATATGTGAAATTTGAGCGACAGCCATTATGAGGATATCATTTTTGACGTTGTGTTGTTCATTAAGCTATAGGGGCTCTTCACACGTATAAAACTTAACAATGATTGACAATGATTGGCATATTTTTTACTACGAAAGTCGTGCGGGTCACATTGGCGAATTGATATGTTAATCTTTATTGTCATATAAACAAATAAAAACACTGTAAGAAAAAAAACCCATCATATATATATAAATTAATTATGTATAAATCAATAGTTGTAAAGTATATAATATAATGACAAATCAAAATACAAATTACAACATATTATACCACAAAACTTTTAACAATCGGGAAATCAAGAGTCCCACGTCCTCAGTTTAATTCAATTCACTGTTTTGAATAGGAACCTAAACTTTGTACCTGATGAAAATTTAATGGATTGAGTATATACTGTAGTTTTTTGTCGAGCCTTCGACTTTTGTCGCAGAAAGCTCGATATAGGGATAGTGATCCGGTGGCGGCGGCGTTAACAAACTTCTTAAAAGCTTAATATTTCAGAAGGTATAGAAGACCTGGATCCTTAATACTTTGTATATAGATGCCTTATGCTATGAAGTTTCCGTCTGCCATATCCATTGTCCTTGACCTCATTTTCATGGTTCAGTGACTACTGTACTTGAAAAAAAATAACGATTTTTTTGTAATGTTAATTTCCCTCTTAATATGAGTAATAGGATAACTATATTTGGTATAGGTCCTCATGTCCGTCAGACAGTTTTCACTTGACCTCGACCTCATTTCATGGATCTGTGAACAAGGTTTAATTTTGCGTGGTCAAGTCCATATCTTAGATACTATAAGCAATAGGTCTACTGTATTTGGTGTATGGATTGATTGTAAGGTGTACATGCCCAACTGGCAGGTGTCATCTGACCTCGACCTCATTTTCATGGTCCAGTGGTTAGAGTAAAATTTTTTTGTGTTTCGGTCTGTTTTTCTAATACTATATGCAATAGGTCAAACTATATTTGGTGTATGAAAGTATTTTACGATGTTCATGTCAGTCTTGTATGTTTTAATTTACCTTGACCTCATTCTTACGGTTCATTGCTCAATTTTAACTTTTTGTATTTTGGTCTGTTTTTCTAATAATTTAAGCAATAGGTCAACTATATTTGGTGTGTAGAATGATTGTAAGGTGTATATGTCTGTCTGGAAACTATCATCTGACCATGAATCATGGTTTACTGGTCAACCTTAAGTTTTCCTGGTTAAGTTTGTTACTGAAATACTATATGCAATAGGTCAACTTTATTTAAAGCATGTAATGATTGTAAGGTGTACATGACTGTCTGGCAGGGTTCATCTGACCTTGACTTCATTTTCATGGTCCATTGATCAATGTTAAGTTTTTTCTGGTTTAGTTTGTTTCTTCTGTACTATGTTCAATAGGTCAACTATATATTTAAATCATATTTGGTGTATGGAATGATTGTAAGGTGTACATGTATTTCCAATTTGGTTTATCTGACCTTGACCTCATTTTCTTGGATCATGGTAAGTTTATATGATAGTTGTAGTAAAGCATTATATTTAGGACTATCAATATAAAATCAATGGCTAGTAATAGTACGGTGACCAGACTCAATATTTTCAAAATTTAATCGTCAAACATACTATATGGCTATATTATATATCATTGGACTCGTCAAAATAAGTACTTTCAAAATATCAATGTCGTCAAAAAGAAATGTAAAACAATTAAACGAAAAAACTAACGGCCTAATTTATGTACACAAAAAAAATGAAAGAAAAACAAATATGTAACACTTCAACAAACAACAACCACTGAATTACAGGATCCTCAATTGGGACAGACATACATACATACAGAATTTGGCGAGTTAAACATGTTAGCGGGATCCCAACCCTCCACCTAACCCGGGACAGTGGTGTAACAGTATACAACATAAGAACGAACTATAAAAATCAGTTGAAAAATGCTTAACTAATCCGATGGATAAAAATACAAATACTACAAATACAAGTGGACGTGGCCGGGTACTTATACATCCCACAACAAAAAGACACTAAGTACAGATCTGAGAGTACATGCAGTTACTGACAGCTAGAGCTTGTTTGTTTTCATTATCAGACAGGAATTATTTCCAGTCAAGAATACTTCTGCCTTTTATAACATGTCTTTGCGTACCCTTTCAGTAGACTTTAAAGACGTTTTTTTTTATGTCGTAGTGGTCAAAAACGTCTGCTGCTGTGTTCCCTAGAGCTAAGCATTGAGACATATTTTTATAATGGTCAGCTGTAAGGTAACCGAATGTTTAACTTTTCTTGAGTCGATACATTGAACCAATAGAAGTGCAGTAGAGACTTTATTTTCGAGTTGATTCACCACCAAATCAGACTTGCATGCTTTTCTCGTGTACCTTAATCGTGAAAAGGAGAAACTTGAAGAGGACACACAGGTTTAGACAGCACATTTTCTACTGTAGCGCCATGTCTGCAGTTTGCAAAAACCAATGCACGTCTGAATACGAATTCTAGATTTTTGCAGATTATTTCGCCCCGATTTACATTTTAATAAGGCTTGTTTTTTTAAGTCGTATTTCCAAACGTCTTCACTTTTGACTTTAATATTGGAATTTAAAATTCCTTGATTGGCCTTCATGAAGAGTACTAGTTATGAAATGTTAAGACATATTAAAGCCTTCCTGGACTGCATGAACATGCATTCCGGATGAGATATTGATAAGACGTGGAGGAGGGAATTCGACATCAAACATGTCAAAGGGATAAGTCATGATTTCATTCAGATGGTTCACAATGGCAATAAAATGTTTTTTGCCTCTTGTCATTTATGTTGGTCGGTTGTCATCATGTTAACTTGCATTATTAGCAGCAATACTACCTCTTAGCATAGCACCACTAAGGGATGCTAGGACATATCTGGTAAGTGTAAATCTAGTTAGTGCTGACTCTTGATTTTTTTATTCACACAATGCCACCTGATACCTTTTAATCTTTTAAAATGCTTTTTTTTTGCTGTTGCCATGTCGGTCCACATACCGTTAAAATGTCCCAGAGTCTGTATAAAAGCAAAATCGCCACCTGTAAATGCTGATTGAATTGTCTCTGGAAGTTAAAGCATTTCGAGTATGCAAATGGCATCCACCTGGAGTTGGTTACAAAACAATAATGTAACACTTGACATGACGATCTCAAATGAAGTGACCAATTACCATTTCGTTCTGCTCTTACATTTGACAGCAAAATTTCTACAGCTTCAGGAAACATATATCAGTATTTGAATGTCATTTTTGCAGCACATCCCATTTACAATGTACTTATATGTTTCTATTAGAGGAAGTATATGAACTTTGATTAACGCCATCAGATTAGGCGTTAGGCCTTGTATCTGGCTTGAATTGTTGGCAATGTCAATGTGAAACTCCAAAAAAACATTCCAAGTCGAAATTATGTTTTTGGGATAATGAATTTGATATTGTTTAAATAACGTATAAAATAGTATATTAATGTCGAATTTTTACATTTAGCGTAAAAAACAATTATGAAATTGAATTGAAACGTACTCGATTAAATGCAAAATATTCGTAGTGTCAAAATTTTACCATAAAAAAGCTTCAAAAACGGATAGATTTTGTCAAATCTGACTTGAAATCGTGAAAATAAGGTGGAACATCAATGTATATGATAACAGAAAGCATATAACGATTGTTATTTAGGAATGCTTACTTAAAACGTGTCTATTTCAATTTTTCTTTAAAGTTAGCTAACGTACTTTAAAGCCAATTTTACAAAAATTGCACCATACGATTTTTTGACGACAAGTCAAAATGTAAAGTTTAGTCTTATTACTACCAACATTATGATTTATAACCATATAGTCCGAATGACAATTAAACTGTGTAAATATGCGACTTTTCCTCACTTGTTCACCGTACTATAAAGAAGGTGAGACATTTCAGCGTGTGCACTCTTGTTTTTAGTGCAACTCATGTGTGTGGCTCTGATCTGGCTGTGGTTTAACATCTTAGAATTGAGATGATTATATTCATATTTATATATGACTTATATCAACATTATTGTGTCAATTACCAAAATCATTGTAATAAATTACATTGCTCTTCATGAGCCCTTTAATTGGAATAAAAGAATATCTTATCTTATCTTATATCTTATGTCTAAAGTCAATATTTTGAGAAATAATTTAAGAGAAGTTATTATTTCTTTAATTTTTATTTATTGCGCAATGAAAGAAGAAATGAAATTCATCATCTTTATCTTTAATAGAGCAAAAATTAAATAATCTTAAGATTTCGGGGTCCTTTTTTTTTTATATCTACCCATTTCAAGTTCCAGATTATAATCACATATTCCAAATTTAGTAATAAGTTAACGAAATTCAAAGTTTGAATGTGTCAGACAAGTTAAATTCTGTCTCAATATCTGTTTTGAGATCTTTGTACAGGAAAAATGTTTATTTTGTTTACATAGGTTTCAATATTAGTTTTATAGATGTTTTTATATTTATCAGAAATTTCTACTTTGATAACATGTTTTAGAGATATGACTCCCTTTATAGTTTTACACGAAGACAACTTTTTGGGATCATCTATCTCTTTAAGGGTAATATCTTTGGCATATGTGTACCAGGAATATACATTATGAGCATCTAACATCTTCGAGACTTCAAATGATTCCTTTTATTGAGGATTTATATCTTAAAAGTATGTGGCCTATAGCCAAATATAATAACGGCTGCACTTTAATAACTATTGATAACCTTCCAACTTCAAGACCAGTTGCCAAATTTGATGAGCATTTTCTAACATACAATATGTATATACAGTATGATAAATGAACCTTTTTAAAAAGGTGATCTATCTTTAAAACAAAATGGATCAGCAATTTTGTTACTATAGTTTGCACGAGCTTTGCTCTTATGGATGGCAGGTATGAGTCCATCATGCATACTTTAACGTTATTAGTTAATACAGGTCTGGAATTATTTTACACTAGTCATTTTTGGGGTCCTTTAAGCCCCGATCACACTAGACCACGATCGCACCTCGCTCACCGCGATCTAAAATAAATTCAGATCGTGGTGATGTCGCGGTATGAGCGGCAGAAAAATGTAAATTTTCGTTGTTTTCACGATGCTAAGTAGACGTCCTCATTACGCTTCTACAACGATTCCTATACGAGTATACCACGTTTTCACCACGCGTATTCTGCGATTTCACTGCGATAATCAAGATCTTACTACGCTCATTGCGTTCTCAATACGTCCATACCAAGATTTATCCGATTGCAACACGATCTTACCACGTTTGCCTCATCTAGATTTATCGGCACCCGGCTGTCTATACGCCTTCGTATACCGCAGTCACACTATGCCACGATCGCACTACGATCTCTGAAAAAAATGCAAATTTTGATGATCGTTGCGCGATCGTGTAAATCGCAGTAAAGTCGTGGTGAGGTCTTCATGATCGTGATGAGCGTAGCCAACTTTGAACATGTTCAAAACAATCGTGGTGCGGTCGTGGCAAAATCAGGTCGCAGCAGAAGCGTAGCGAGAGCGCAGTAAGGTCGTGGGAAGATCGCAAAGGTCGCTGTACCATCGTAGCGAAGATTGCGCTACGATCTCACAGCGACGCTACTACGACCTCACTCTGACCATCACGTTCTCCACGCGACCCAACAACGCTTCCATTACGACTATACCACGTTTATACTACGCTGTGCAAGACCATAGTACGATTCTAACACGCTCATGCCGTCCTCACCACGCTCGTCTTACGACCTGACTATACGTTCATACTACGACCATTTCGAGTTCTAGCCATGCTCGTTGTCATTGTCACATAAAATATACAAAAGCGCTCCAGGTTTTGTTTGTCTGTATGTAATTTGGACTCTATGTCCAAACAACTTAACCATGCTTGACACATCTGTATCATTCCCACTATTGTTCAATAAAATATCGTCATTTGATCTTGATGGATCAGCAATACGTTGTGATTCAGTTTGAATTGGTTGAACCGACGTCTCTACTGGATCAGGATTCGTATCAGAGGCCCCTCTAACTTTACCTCCACCCCTACCACCACGCCCACAAGTTCTGGTAGATTTTGGTGGATTCTTCGTATTAATGACAATTAGAAGGAATGGAACCGTATTTAAAACTATTTATATAGAACATGATGTTGACGTTATTGCTGAGAGCGTAGTTAAATCACGATATGAAAATGGTAAGATTGTAGAATGATCGTGGTAAGAGCGTGCTATAATGATCGCAGAAAAAGCGTGGTAAGATCGTGTTGCAATCGGATAAATCGTGGTATGGTCGTAGTGAGAACGTGATGAGCGTATAGTAAGATCGTGATAATCTTAGTGAGGTCACAGAATAAGCATGGTGAGAACGTGGTATAATCGTAGCAGAATCGTTGTGGAAGCGTAATGAGGACGTAGCAGCATCGTGAAAACAACGAAAATCTTCATGTTCATGCCGCGACGCACGAGGATAAAAGCTTATGTGAAGGGTTACTGCCAGTCACCCAACGTCAAAACCGTTGCACTACGAAAAGTGTATACGCAAGTTAATGTAGTCCCAACAAAAAAGATAAATCTAAATATCTAGAAGGAAAACTATTTGAGCATGTATGTGCGGTAAAATAAAAAAGTGCTATGTTTTTTTTATTATCCTCTTTGTAATACGTTGAAAATTACTGTTTCTTGGAAATATTTAAATACCATTTTCAGTCGTAGCAGGCAAAATGATAGGTGACTGTAGGTCACATTTACATAGCACCAACTTTTAAAATGTTGTAGATCTGTTCACGTAGGGTATCATGAATTTGCAATTATCTATATGAGGGACACGGAGGAAATTGAAAAACAAGACATGAAGCATGGTTTTCAAAAGTATCTTATGATTAAGACATGTCTTACAATGGTTTAAGGACATGTCATAAGATATGTATTTGAAGGCGTCTCAAGTCATGATATTTATAACTTTGATCGCACACTTAAGACACTTCGGGACATTACTTATGATGGTCTTACGATTGTCATAAATGTGACATTTTCTTATTTGCTCATGCAACATGCAGAATGAGATCTAGGATTGTGAAAAAAGGGGGCCCAAACTAGGCATTGTTTGGAGTGATATATGCTAAAAGTCTATACATAAACTATATGTGTAGCTTCATAGGGGGCGAGGCCCTGACCTCTCTTTTAACATCCGTTTCTGCAAGTGTTCCACTGTTTATTCTGTCGCTTAATTTACTAAATAGTAAAGATTTATTTTTTCTTCACTTCGTCATTTAAAATTTGAATCTCCTGCGACGTACAATTTGGAATCCTTTTCTTTGTAATGATTATTTGTAATAAATATTTATGATATTTCTTTCTTTGTATAGTAGTTCATTGACGTATTTGCACAGGCATTCTATGTATACCAAATATTAAAAGCATTCCTAATTAGATAACACTTCATTATAATAATACATGAACGCGAAGTTCTAACCTTTAAATTTAAACAAATTTACAACGCAGATTTTAACTCCTATTCATATATAATTTTTATGTTCATCGCGTTCAATATACTGGAAAAAATATGAAATATTCGTATAAGATAAGAATAGTATCAGTTATAATTTTCATAGTTACATATTTTCGCTGTTGACTTTCATTAAAGCATCATATGTATGACTATCTTTTGACAGCTATGATTTACATTCTATGACATATCATATGATAGTCATAAGATGGTCATAAAATTTACCTCAAGACAAATCGAAATCAAGCTCGTGGACTGTTAAAAAAATCAACAAAATCAAATGTGTGTACTTATTTATATCGGGAAAATAGGTATTTGTTTACTGTACAGCAACCGAATTTGGAATCCAGAAAAAATCTACAGAGGCATATTTTTAAGTTAACTAAATCAACAGGTGAACTGAGTTCAAAGGTTTTTTTTAGTTTCCTTTTCCTTCCTTGAAAGTTGCAGTGTTTTTCCCCTCTTTTTAGGGTAATCCATGATGTCAAAGAGTGGCGTCGTGTAAACGGACTTTAAATTGAATTCGATGTAACTTCTGACCGTTTTACTCCACATTACAGATCTATTTCTAACCCGTAGTAGTTTCATTGAAAAGGGGGACACGTATGTTTTCAGGTGTGAAATCATTGGTGGCGTCATTATTCTTTCACATGTTTCAGGTAGATAATTATTCATGACAAGAAATTTCTTTCGTTGCAATTTTGAAAACATCCCATGGAGCAAATTACACAGATGCTACTCAGACTTTGTTAAAAGTCACCAGTGTCTGAGCAGAAAGTTGATGAACGCACTGGGGTATGTCAAAGAACGTCTCGCCCTTTTTCTAAAAATGTGCATCGGAAGATACCAAGACATTGTTAATAAATATTCCGTATCAACTTCACAAATAATACACGATGGTTTTGAAATATAGATTCTAGGTACTGGCGTTGTTTATCATCTTATTAATAATAACGTGTAATAGTATTCTTTTATTTGTCTTTGTAAATTAGTACTTTTACATTTTAATCTATTTTTGGTAATATCCATTTGACGTGACTCGGTACTTATACATCCCGTCATTGTGTTATTGTGCTATGGTAACTTTTTGTATTCTTGTCTTCCGTTTTTGCTTATGTGCTTTGTCAATATGCCTTTTTGTTTTTCTTTGTTGACATATAAATTATGTTTGAAATTTGATTAAGGTTATAACACAATGTTGACTGCTGTACTCCTATTTGTGACTTTTGTAACTATTTTGTCTGTTTGTTTTGTTCATACATCGTTTTCAATATAATACAATTTTATGCGACTGTCATACACGTGAGAGGTTTAGCTAGCTATAGAACCAGGTTAAATCCACCGTTTTCTATATAAGAAATGCCTGTATCAAGTCTGACAGGAATATGATAGTTGTTTTTTGTTCGTTTGATGTGTTCGAACTTTTGATTTTGACATCTGCTTAGGGCCTTCCGTTTAGAATTTTCCCCGGACTTTTGCTATTTTACTTTTTCGTACATGGTAGGGGTCTTAGCGACACGCACATGCAAGTCATACATTAATTTGTTGAATATCCAACTACTAATGGGTGTCATAGGAGGTCCACGAAGGTTTTGATTGAACTGATGATGATGATGATGATGATGGAAGTTTTAAACGACATTGACTGGCTATACAGCTATCACACGGTCGGAAGATTGAACTGTTCGTGTCATGACTAGTATGGTTAGGTGTCAGATCTTTTATTTTTTTTATTAATAATTATAATTAGGTTTTGTTTTTCTGCCAATCTAATTTTCTATAATTTTACATCAATATGTTTTTAACTACATTTGCATTTGTATAATTACATTATATCAAGGCTCTTGTATAGCCCGATTCAAACAACTGTTCTGTTCTGAGCTGTATAAAAATGGTAAACATGTCGGGTTAACATGTACCACCGGAGTTACTTCCAGGCACATTGATGAAGCAACCAAATAACAGCATCACAGTACCAACATCTTCATAAATGTGGAACATGTTTACTTTTGTAACATCGGTCCAGGTATAATGCAGTTGACACTAAATACTATAAAACTTTCTTCATTGCATAAAATGCAGATGTCTTTCTGCTCGTCAAATGACAGTTTACTGATTATCGTTCTGTACCATTTCTGAAGGGCCTGTAGGTCACCTTGCTTTTGATATGTACCATAATTCTGAGGTGCATGTAGGTAGCCCTGTTATAGATCTGTACCATGATTATCTGCGGTGCCTGTAGGTCACCCTGTTATTGATCTGTAACATAATTATCTGCGGTGAATGTAGGTCACCCTGCTATTAATCTGTACCATTATAATCTGCGGTGCCAGCTGTAGGTCACCCTGCTATTGATCTGTACCATTATAACCTGCGGTGCCTGTATGTCACCCTGCTATTGATCTGTACCATTATAATCTGCGGTGCCTGTAGGTCACCCTGCTATTGATATGTACCATTATAATCTGCGGTGCCTGTAGGTCATCCTGCTATTGATCTGTCCCATAATCATCTGCGGTGCCTGTAGGACACTCTGCTATTGATCAGTATTATAATTATCTGAGTTTTCTGTAGGTCACCCTGCTATTGATTTGTACTATAATTATATGAGGTGCATGTAATTCACCCTGTTGTTGATCTGTACCATAATCATCTGCGGTGCCTGTAGGCCATCCTAATATTGATCTGTACCATATCATTTCAAATGTGCCCATAGGTGGCCCTTGTATTGATCTGTACTATATCATATGAAAAGTGCAAGAGGTCACATTGATATTGATCTGTATCATACCCTTTCAAAAGTGCATATAGGTTTCCTTATTTTTGATCGATACCATTTCCTATCAAAAGTGTTGTCTTTTGTAACATCGGTCTAGGTATAATGCAGTTGGCACTAAAAACTATATAAAAGAGGAGCGAAAGATACCAGAGGGACAGTCAAACTCATAAATCGAAAATAAACTGACAACGCCATGGCTATAAAATAAAAAGACAAACAGACAAATAATAGTACAGAAAACACAACATAGAAAACTAAAGACTAAGCAACACGAACCCAACCAAAAACTGGGGATGATCTCATGTGCTTCGGAAGGGTAAGCAGATCCTGCTCCACATGTGGCACCCCTCGTGTTGCTCATTTTATTACAAACTCGGTTTATAGTCTTATTCGGTAGGTCACAATCGTGATAAGGGAACGGGATTGTAGTTACGACATAAGGAACATATCCGATATCATCTGTGAAACGGATATTCCATAAATGTCAAGCAACTAGTAATGGCGTCCGTAAAATTTACGAAGGGATGACTTCAACTTCACCATTTGGAACTCTTGGTTTAATAGGTTCCTTTAATAGCTTCCTTTGTTCATTGCATAAAATACATTAAAATGCAGATGTCTTTCAGCTCGTCAAATGACAGTCTACTGATTATCGTTATGTACCACAATTTTCTGAAGGGCCTGTAGGTCACCTTGCTATTATTGATCTGAGTACCATAATTTTCTGAAGTGCATGTAGGTCACCCTGTAACTGATATGTACCATAATTATTCGAGGTGCGTTTAGGGCACGCTGCTTACAGCTATTGATCTGTACCATAGTTATCTGCAGTACCTGTAGGTTTCCCTGTTATTGATATGAACTATAATCATCTGCGGTGCCTGTGAGTCACCCTGCTATTGATCTGTCCCATAATCATCTGAGGTGCCTGTAGGTCGCCCTGCTATTGATCTGTACCATTATAATCTGCGGTGCCTGTAGGTCACCCTGCTATTGATCTGTACCATAATCAATTGCGGTGCCTGTAGTTCACCCTGCTATTGATCTGTACTATAATTATATGAGGTGCATGTAGTTCACCCTGTTGTTGATCTGTACCAAAATCATCTGCGGTGCCTGTAGGTCACCCTGATATTGATATGTACCATATTATTTCAAATGTGCCCATAGGTGGCCCTTGTATTGATCTGTACCATATCATATGAAAAGTGCAAGAGGTCACATTGCTATTGATCTGTATCATACCCTTTCAAAAGCGCATGTAGGTCACCTTGTTTTTGATCTGTACCATTTCCAAAGAAAAGTGCTTGTATGTAATCTTATTTTAGTCCCATATCATATCAAAGTTACTGAAGATTATATGTCTGTTCATTTTTACCATATCCTATTTAATTATCAAAATTGCATGTAGGTCACCCTGTAATTGATATGTACCATAATTATTCGAGGTGCGTGTAGGGCACGCTGCTATTGATCTGTACCATAGTTATCTTAGGTGCCTGTAGGTCACCCTGCTATTGATCTGTACCATAATCATCTGCGGTGCCTGTAGGTCACCCTGATATTGATCTGTACCATATTATTTCAAATGTGCCTATTTGTCAGCTTGCTATTGATCTGTACCATATCATATCAAAGGTGCAAGAGGTCACATTGCTATTGGTCTGTATCATACTCTTTCAAAAGCGCATGTAGGTCACCTTGTTTTTGATCTGTACCATTTCCAAAGAAAAGTGCTTGTATGTAATCTTATTTTAGTCACATATCATATCAAAGTTACTGAAGATTATATGTCTGTTCATTTTTACCATATCCTATTTAATTATCAAAATTGCATGTAGGTCACCCTGTAATTGATATGTACCATAATTATTCGAGGTGCGTGTAGGGCACGCTGCTATTGATCTGTACCATAGTTATCTTAGGTGCCTGTAGGTCACCCTGCTATTGATCTGTACCATAATCATCTGCGGTGCCTGTAGGTCACCCTGATATTGATCTGTACCATATTATTTCAAATGTGCCTATTTGTCAGCTTGCTATTGATCTGTACCATATCATATCAAAGGTGCAAGAGGTCACATTGCTATTGGTCTGTATCATACTCTTTCAAAAGCGCATGTAGGTCACCTTGTTTTTGACCTGTACCATTTCCAATGAAAAGTGCTTGTAGATAATCTTATTTTAGTCTCTCTCATATCCTATCAAAGTTGCTGAAGATTATATGTCTGTTAATTTTTACCATATTCTATTTAATTATCAAAATTGCCTGTAGGCCACCCTGTTATTGATCTGTACCATATTATATCCTAGGTGCCTGTATATCACACTGCTTTTGATCTTTGCCAATAATTTCAACGGTACTTGTACCTCACCCTGTTGTTTACCATGTCATATTATAAATGCATGTATTTCCCCTCGTTATTTTCCATATCACATTATATGTGCCTGTAGGTCACCCTGTTAATTACAAAATCTTATCACAGGTGCCTGTAGGTCACCATGTTATTTACAAAATCATATTTTAGTTCTGTTATTTTCTTTTTCCTATCATAGGTGCATGTAAGACACAATGGTATTTATCCATATTGTATTATAGGATTCAACCTTCATGCACCTATGATACAGATCTATATTGGGATTGGATCTGAAGGCTCCTGTAATATGCAAAAGTGTAGATAAATATCAGTGTAACCTGCAGTCACATATGATAGGCTATGTTAGAGATAAAAGTTGTGTGACCTGCAGACACCGAGTATAGGCTATGTAACATTCACATAGCAATCATGTGACCTGCAGGCTCCTATGATGGGCTCTGGTAAGGATCTATGAGAATAAGAATGCATGCACCTATGATACAGATCTATGTGACGTGACCTGCAGTCTCATATGATGTGCTCTGATACAGATACATATCAGTGTGACCTGCAGGTAGTTACAAAAGGCTAATGTTACATAGGAATAAAAGTATGACCTGAAGGCAATGATGGTACAGATAATTTTTGGTTTAAACTGCAGGCACCTATGCTAGGATATAGAACATAAAAAAGCGGTGAAACCTACATGCACCTATAATAAACCTGCAAGCACTATAAAAGGATACAGTACACAAATCAGTGGTGTGACTTACATGCACCCATGATTGGATATAGTACATACAAAAGACTGTGTGACCTACAGGCACTTATGATAACTGGCAGTCATCTATGATGGAATATGATAAAAAATGCTGTATGACCTACAGGGACCTATGATAGGCTATAGTGCAGATAAAAAGTCATGTGACCTACAGGAACCTATGATAGGCTATAGTGCAGATAAAAGTCGTGTGACCTACAGGAACCTATGATAACGGGCAGTCATCTATGATGGAATATGATAGAAAAAGCTGTGTGACCTACATGCACCTATGATAGGTTATGGTATAAATAAATAGCAGTGTGACCTGCAGGCTACTATGAAAGGCTTAGGTACACATATATGGTGATGTAACCTGTAGGCACTTATGATTGGCTATGCATGGTGCAGATCTATAGTGAAATGACCGACAAGCACCTATTATAGACCCATGATTGGCTATGGTGCAGATCTGCGGTTATGTGACCTGAAGGCACATATGTTAGGCTACCGTATAGCGGGTTATTTTCGCGGGTGTAAAATTTCGCGATTTTCATTGAATAAGGTATATGAAATATTTTTTCGGGTATTATTTTGGCGGATTCAAAACTTTTATCAATACAATTGCATGTACACTTTTAAATAGGCGGAATTTATTTTGGCGATTTTGTTCTATCCGCGAAAATAAGTGAAAATTTACACCCCGCGAAAATAACCCGCTAAACGGTATGGTACAGATAAAATGTTGTATGGCCTGCAGGCACCTATGGATGGCTATATGCAGTCTATGGTGGTTTGACCTGCATGCAACTATAATAGACTATGGTACAGATCTAAAAAAATGTGACTTGCAGGCACCTAAGAAAGACTATAAACAGATAGATATCAGTATGAACTGCAGGCATCTATGATAGTCTATGGTACACATAAAAAGTTGTATGACCTGCAGTCACCTATAGACTATGGTACAGATGAAACGCTATGGGATCTGCCAACACCTATGATAGATATATGTGATGTGACCAGCAGGCACCTATGATAGGATAAGATACAGTTAAATAGCAGTGTGACCTACAGGAACCTATGATAGGCTATAGTGCAGATAAAAAGTCGTGTGACCTACAGGAACCTATGATAGACTATAGGGCAGATAAAAAGTCGTGTGACCTACAGGAACCTATGATAGGCTATAGTGCAGATAAAAAGTCGTGTGACCTACAGAAACCTATGATAGGTTATAGTGCAGATAAAAAGTCGTGTGACCTACAGGAACCTATGATAGGCTTTAGTGCAAATAAAAAGTCGTGTGACCTACAGGAACCTTTGATAGGCTATGGTGCAACTAAAAAGTCTTATGACCTACTGGAAACTATGATAGGCAATAGTGCAGATAAAAAGTCGTGTGACTTACAGGAACCTATGATAGGCTATAGTGCAGATAAAAAGTTGTATGACCCACAGGAACCTATGATAGTCTATAGTGCAGATAAAAAGACGTATGACCTACAGGATCCTATGATAGGCTATAGTTCAGATGAACAGTCGTATGACCTACAGGAACCTATGATAGGCTAAAGTGCAGATAAAATGTCGTGTGACCTACAGGAACCTATGATAGGCTATAGTGCAGATGAACAATCGTATGACCTACAGGAACCTATGATAGGCTATAGTGCAGATAAAAAGTCGTGTGACCTACAGGAGCTTATGATAGCCTATAGTGCAGATAAAAAGTCGTGTGACCTATAGGAACCTATGATAGGCAATAGGGCAAATAAAAAGTCGTGTGACATACAGGAACCTATGATAGGCTTTAGTGCAAATAAAAAGTCGTATGACCTACAGGAACCTATGATCGGCTATAGTGCAGATGAACAGTCGTATGACCTCAGGAACCTATGATAGGCTATAGTGCAGATCTGTAGTGAAGAGACCGACAGGCACCTATTATAGAATATGGTGCAGATCTATGGTGATGTGACCTGCATGTACCTATTATAGTATTTGGTACAGATAAATAAGCAATGTGACATGCAGTCACCCATGCAAGACTATAGTGAAGATTTATGGTGATGTGACCTTCAGGCACCTCTGATGGGCTAAGGTACAGTTAAAAAGCTGTAAAACCTGCAGACACCCATTATAGGCTTTGATCTATGGTGATGTGACCTGCATGCATTTATGGTACTAATGCATAGCAGTTTGACCCTCAGGCTCCTGTGATAGGCGAGTACTCTCAGATCTGTACTTAGTGTTTTTTTGTTATTCGCATGAACAAGTAACCATCAACGTCCACTTTGTGTTTTGTAAGATGTTTTTCTATTTCTATTTATTTGATGTGACCTGCCTTTTTCAACTGTTTTTATAGTTTGTTATTATGTTCTACTGTTACACCAAGATACCATGTTATGAGAGGGTTGGCGCCTTCAAGTAGTTTAACCCCGCCACATTCTGTAAGTGCCTGTCCCAATTCAGGAACCGGTAATTTAGTGGTTGTCATTTGTCAGTTGCAAGAAGGAAAGGTAACTTTTAATTTACATTCTGCAGAGGATATGCCTAAAGAAGTATAGACTATATTATTTTCATACTTTGAACGACAATATTATTTTATATCTCTACCTGTGTGACGTTAACATTCTGACGTCAAACACGCGATTCTACGTTAGAGTCAGTGTTAATCTGGCCATTCGCTCCTAGTACTTAACATCTTTCAATCGTTAATTGGTGGATTTGACATACTTAAATAAAATTCAAATATAAGGGAGCAATGAATGAGGTTGTTAAATTTGATGTGTGCCTTTTTGTGCTTCTTTGTTAAATGTTTGTTTGTTTTTATTGTGATTAAGATACTTGTGGTACTTGTACATTCTGTCATTATTGTTTATGATACAATTATTCTCGTATTATTGTCTTTCATTTTTGCTAATGTGCTTTGTCTACATATGCCTTTTTATGTTTCTTTGTTACATGTATGACGTAGCTCTGTACTTATAGATCCCGTCATCGTGTTATTGTACTATGGTAAATTGTGTATTCTTGTCTTTAATTTATGCTAATGTGATCGGTCTATATGCCATTTTGTGCTTCTTTGTTACATATTTGTTTGTTTCTTTTAATGATTAAGATTTTAACACAATGTTGACTGCTGTATTTTTGACATTTTTACCTATTATGTCTGTTTGTTTTGTTTACGCATCGTTGGCAACATAATGGAATTATATGCGACTGTCATACAAGTGAGAGGTTTAGCTAGCTATAAAACCAGGTTCAATCCACCATTTTCTACGTAAGAAAATGTCTGTACCAAGTCAGGAATATGACAGTTGTTATCCATTCGTTTGATATGTTTGAGCATTTGATTTTGCAATTTAATTAGGGACTTTCCGTTTTTGGAATTTTCCTCGGAGTTCAGTATTTTTGTGATTTTACTTTTTGTTGCTGTGTTTCATATTTGTTTTTCGTTTATTATTTTGTACTTAAATTAGGCCGTCTATTGTGGAGAGTTGTCTCATTGGCAATCATACCACATCTTCCTTTTATATATATGGTGCAAATCTAAAGTGATGTGCCCTGCAGGCACCTACCATACAGATATATAAATCAAAGTGTGACATGCAGGCATATATAATAGGCTATGGTACAGATAATAAGCAGTCTGACCTGCAGACTCAAATGATAAGCTATGTTACAGATCTTAAGTGATGTGATCTGCAGGCACCTATTGTCCAGATACATTTTTTGTGAGACCTGCAGGCACATTTGATACAGATAAATATGGTGTGACCTGCAGGCACCTATAAAATTGTATATGATCATACGCGTAGATATATGCAGCACTACTTTTTTTATAAGTGGTGACAGGCAGTAACCGTTCACATAAGCTTTTATCCTCGTGCGATTCCTTACCGCGATCTTAATTCATTTTAGATCGCGGTGAGAGTAGTACGATCGTGGTCTACGGTAGTGTGACTGGGGCATTATTCGTCTTCCACACTCTCTTCAAGCTCCTTCACAATTAATAACCTGTCTCTCTGGAGCTCTAATGCACCTTGCCCACAAATTCAATTGAAATAATCCATGTAGATATCTTTAATGTATGATTTTACTCAGACCTGTGAACTACTGAATTAACAAAATAAATGAAGAATGTGACCATAGGACACAGATTATGGACACAGATACAGCCCCGGCTTGCATATATAACGTTATAAAGGGTCATTACTCAAGAACGGTAAAATACTTTTAGTATACACCACTCGAACTCGGACTTGATCTATTTTGTGTGGTACATTTTGGTTGAGGCAAAAATAAGTTAGAGAACGGAAACTAATTATTGGAACAAACGTACGTACGAATGGACAAGGGTAACACTTAATGCTGCCTCCGTTGCCGCGGGGCATAAAAAATGAGACGTTTTCTTATACTGAAATAGTACATACCCGACCAATTCCCGGCTATCCCTACGACCCCTATACAATCTGTTCAATCTGGTCTGGTCGAGATCGGGCTAACATCGAGTATACTTGATTTGGTCTAGCTAGTCGAGTAAATATCGTGTAGAGATCATAGATTGGTCGGAATAATCGTATATGTATTCAATGAGTGGTCACGTTGGAGTCGTGATGGCCTGAGTTATTAAGGAGTAGTGAAATGGTCGAGTTAAAGTCGTGTACAATCGGATAGCGGTCGGGTATAAGTCGTAAACAGGCCCGATCAAGAATTTGGTTACGCTTGGTCGTGGAAATTTGGACAATCGGATCATCGAGTTGATCTGATCGGCAGTGTGAACCTAGCTTTACAAATATCTGATTGTTGTCGTGATTAAATAAATGTTTTTACAAATTTTGAATTTCCAGCACACGATTCACAAGATCTTATTAGACTTTTAACAAATTATTATCGGGAATGCTCCTAACAAGGACGGCAGTAAAAATCGTTAATTTGTGACCCCAGCTTTATAGTTTGCTGTTCGGTGTGAGCTCTGTGTTGAAGACTGTACCTTGACCTATAATGGTTTTGGTTAACAAATTGTGACTTGGATGGAGAGTTGTCTCATTGGCACTCATACCACATCTTCTTATATCTATCTACTGACTAATGAATCAAACAAGTTGCTTTTAAAAAAAAAGACAATACGTGAACCATAGAACTTTTTTTTAACTAATTATCAAAATTTGTGTTTTCTGTGTAAAAAGGATTGTTTCAAAGACAAATTAATGAAGTACATAACACTACAATTATATGTCATATTATAAATATATTTGACTTTGAATGGTTTCAGAGGAGTTGTTGCTCAATGAAATCTGTCTCTTCTATTAGTAGAACAGATATCTAAATGGAGTTGTCTCTCAATTTTTACAAGTGTGAAAGGTCAAACTACGACTACTAGCAACGGAAGGCACTTCTCCGGTTTTATATTGTTTCATGGAATGTGGAAGGCTTATTCCTACCAAAAAAGACAAATTAAAACGAGGCAGATTTTAGTAAGCGAAAGAGGATGCTACCTTTGCTGAAAATGAAACGTAGAAGAAAATCTACTCGCTAATCATTTTATTTGTGCAGTAAAATCCTGTTACACATTATAAATGGGTTTTGATTCTGCTAATACAATCAATTTGCTGGGTATACATGTACACTTAATATACCTGTCCAAAATCAGGAGACTGCAATTATTTTGCTATTGTGTCTGTTACTTTTGTTTTGTATATATATATGTAGGACTCTGAAGTGCGATGGGGACGCTAAAACGCGATGGTCACGCTTAAGTGCGATGGCCTACGCTAAAGTGCGATGGTCTGTGCTAATCATTTGAACACGCTAAAGTGCGTTTTTCCGCAAAAGTATCGACGTTAGCAACGTTCGACAGCATTATGACGAGATTGTTTGTCCAGATTAAGGATTTTTATTACACAAGAAAAGAAAGAAGAGAGAAACAAATGATCACAATCTGGAACTATTTTGGACGTTGCTGGAAGAGGTTAACTTAATTTGTAAAATTGTAAAAAGAGCTTTAATCAAAACAGTTACTTTCTAATTGAATAATTCTATAAAATAAAATTACAATATGGTTTGTTATTTCTGTTAAAATATGAATATACTTCAACTAGGCAGCAACCTGACGAACAGATGTGTAGTATCATTATAAAATATGATTGCCAATACGACAACTCTCTATCAACGACCTAATGTCATTGATGTATGCAACTTTAGGTATGACCTTTAACGCGGAGCATTGTCTTACACAACATATTATTTCTATTAAAAAACGACTTCTACTAAATTCCGGATATACTAACTATACTGCAGTTAAACCATTACACTTTTTGGACAACTATCGTACTTTAAATAAAAATAAGAAGATGTAGTATAAACTATCAATCCAACCCCAAATGTCGTTCATGTATGCAACTAATAATCAGACGGCCATTTAATTTCCAGCGCCATATTTGAATTTTGACAAATAAAATTTTATTTTTTCAGACAGTAAGTCTAAGTCTTTTTGTGACTTATAAATAATTAAAATAAATAATTCAGACATCTTTATAATCATTTCGAACAGTTAAATGATTTTTTCCATTCTAGTTAATTTTAAATTTTTGACCACATAGTCTGTAGTCTAGACCCCCCTTCTCTTATTCTATTTTATTTTCTTGTTAAATTTAGTTATCGCATATATATATATAGTTTAATCAAACCTTTAAACACACTGTACTTGTGTTTCAACCAATATTCTGTGTTTGAAAGATAAAAGAAAATTTAGTACTCTGTTCCCACAAAGATTTATATATGTCTGAGACTAAAGTTGTAAAGTCAAGCAGATACTTCAGAGTAGATAAGAGAGATATTCAGGATAAAACAGCCCAAAGCCAACCCATAATTATATCTGATAGTAAAAGCAACTACATAAAGATAGCTATTACAACTGAAGACTTCCTAAATATAAAATTTATCACAAAAAAAGGACAATAAGTACAGCAAACTATTGATTGGGCCGAAAAAGAATTACCATCTATCTGTCATCAACACAAAAACATCACATTTTATATTTGGCTAGGAACCTGTAATTTAACCACACTTAACAAAACTACCAGATACATCTCTCTTGTGAACCAAAACGATTCAAACGTCCGATATCTAAGAAGAAAATTTATTGAACTTCAGGCTGTCATCACCAAAATAAAACCAAAATCAGAAATCATCTTCTTAGAAGTACCGCCATACTCCATTCAGTGCTTGAACAGATCACAAGGCCACAAAAACCCGGACATTTTCAGTGAAGACGATCAAACACTTCAAAACCAGTTATATCAATTAAACACCTTCATCAAAGAAATAAACCAATCTGCAGAAAAATCACCAAAATTTGATCTAGACATTCGAAAAACATCTAAAAGAAAAGGCGGTACTGACAAGTACTACAACTTTAATCTATACAAAACTGACGGTGTACATCCAAACTCTTTATTAGCAAAGCTCTGGATGAGAAGAATAGCGACCAAAATTCAGTATAATACAATACAGTAGAATAGAATACTATATACATATATATACAAACTTTATAACAACCATATTTAATTGCATTCATATATAGAAATATAACAGCTTTTATATAACCCTAGTCTATAGTATATAACTAACAAATATAGAGATATATATCTACATACTCATTAAACCCTGACATCAGAAGATATAATAGTTAACATGAAAATTCTTATTTGAGCAAGCTTTTAGTGGGGACGCCCCTCTGAAGGCACATTAATCTACATAGAACTTCCTCGTTAAAAAATAAATAAATATCTAAAGTGAAAAATGAGTATCCAGACTAGAACATCAGCAAGAACCAAGAGCAAACCTCAGCCCTATACACCAGCTAAATATGAAAACTTTAGTATCAATAAAACCAGGACCTTGGACAAAAAGCTAGAAGCATGTAATAGAACAATGGACATACAAATTGAGCAGAAACATCAAAACTACATCCTAGAGCTATCAGCAGCTGCTTATGAAATTATAAAGGGGGAAATAGACAACACTCTACATACAAGCTCTTGCCAAAACACCAGCATGATAATCAAGGGCTATGCATCAGAACATCACATTCGGTCAGAAATAGAAGTAGTAACAGACAACTCTATCGTATCAATTTATTCCATACTACATCAAAGATAGAGGTTAATGGCCAAGGTACCACTTTTATATTGATATGGGTTAAACTTTATAAGATGAAAACATTTTGTGTCAAATTAAATGGCAAAAAACTGTCATTTTGCCATACTTATTTATTTCCCCAGGGTATATAAAAAGTATAAGTAATCAGAAGGATTGAACTTTAAGAAACATCCACTTTTACAAAATAAGTATGAAAAGAATAGAGAATAAAAATTATGTAAATGTTTATGATTCAAAAGTCAGTTGGCAAACATACAAGATATGGAAATGCGATATTATTATTTGGGCCCCACCGAATGGCGGCGCCCTATAGTGATCAGTCTGTCTGTCCGTCCGTCCGTCCTAAACAAATTGTGTCCACTCTATATCTAGAGAACCGTTATGATTTCAAAGTTTATACTTGACATGTATATTAACCAACACCAGAGGGTGTGTCATAATGTATGTTCAACATCCTAGGTCAAAGGTCAAGGTCAAAAACTTAGGTTTTAGTTGACAACCCCAAGTCCTATGGTAAAAATTGTGTCCGCTCTATATCTTGAGAACCATTATCATTTCAAAGTTTATACTTGACATGTATATAAACCAACACCAAAGGGTGTGTCATAATTTATGTACGACTTCATAGGTCAAAGGTCAAGGTCAAAAACTTTGGTTTCAGCTGACAAACCCATGTCCTATGGTAAAGATACAAATTTTTTTAATGCACATTATTCATAGCGGCGCCCACAGAGATGGCTCCCATCTCAATGATATCTAGTTGATGGAACAATGGTTGTGAACAGTTTAACCTCCACCCCAGTTTAAGTATAGGCCATTCACCTTTGTCAATAGAAAATAAAATAAATTGTAATGTGTCGATGGGACACAGATGATATCCCCGCTTGCATATCATATGAAGCTATAAAGGGACATAACTGGAGAATGGTCAAAGTGACGCTACATCTGTGTTTTATGTTAAAAAGTATTGTGTGTTAGTTTCATAACATTTGGTTGAGGCAAACTAAAGCAATTTTTCCATTTGTAAAGGGGCATAGCTCGAGAATAGTACAAGTGACACCACCAAAATTCAGAATTGATCTGTATTTTGTGGTAATAAGCATTGTGAATAAGTTTCATAACATTTGTAGAGGAACAATACTATAGAACGGTTAAAGTGACACAACCAAAATTCAAACTTGATCTGTATTTTATGGTAATAAGCATTGTGTATAAGTTTCATATCATTTGATTGAGGCAAACTAAATACAGAGAAAGGAAACAAAAAAAATCATACTTTTTCCCATTTGAAAAGGGGCATAACTCTAGAACGGTTAAAGTGTCACAACTAGAATTCATACTTATCTGTATTTTGTGGTAATAAGCATGTTGTACAAGTTTTATAACATTTGGTTGAGGCAAACTAAAGTTGGTGAACGGAAACGAAAAATTCAGCAATTTTTCCATTTCTAAAGGGGCATTACTCAAGAACGCTTAAAGTGACCCCACCAAAAATCAAACTTGATCTTTGATTTGTGGTAATAAGCATTTTTAATAAGTTTCATAAAATTTTGTTGAGGCAAACTAAAATTGGAGAACAGAAAACCAACTTTGGGATGTACGGGATGTACCTACTTACGTATGAACGAACAAGGGTAAAACATAATGCCCCATCTGCTATAGTGGGGGCACAAAAAACTCAGAAACAGCTTAATTTAACCGGCCAAAAGTAATCTTAAATGCTTTTAATTTTGATAATTTCTACTCATTGCCTTATCCATCTGTTTTCAAATCTACTAAAATTGATAATACATGCATTAGTGCCTATTTTAGTATAAGTATAACAATGTTAAAACTTAATAAACAAGTGTATTTTATTTTAATTTAGTTAAGAAAAATGAGGAAAGAAAGCGTCCCATCAGAACAAGATGAAGGATTTGTACTTAAACTAAGAAGTGGAGAAAAAAGGAGATTTAGACAGTCAGACTTTGTTTAGGTTCCTATATCAACAATTATATAATTTTGTAGTTTTAGGCTACTTTACCTAATTAATTTATTTTTAACTCACCAACTTCAAAGAAGCATATAATCTATTTTTTTTATTAAATGTCTTATGCGTTGTTGGTTATCTCCCCTTGACACGTAAGGGTACTTCTGTACAGAACAGGTGGTACTGAGTAACTGCTATACCAAAATCATTGGTCCATGGAAAAAATATATTTTTTTGTACATTTTGAAGGGATAGGTTTTTTTAAATCATCCTGTATTAAGTCAGATGTTCTCTAAAGGATGTTCAAAATGGACTGATATGTTTATTTAAAAGGATGGAAGAAGGCAATAGGTTAGTTTATTTTCAAAATGATTCCAAAATGTGAAGGCGTTTGCAATAAAATAACTATCAGGTAACAGCCTGAAAAGGCAATTCCTGACATATTTCTATTTCGTCTGTGGATGCATATTATTTTGAAAATTATTTTGTGGGTATTTCAGTTACACCAAAATAGGTACATGTATATATAGCCAATACGTGAAAAAGAATAACAGTTATTAAGAGAAAAAATCTTGCTTATTTTTACTTATACAAAACAATTTGTATTTAAACATGATTTTTTTTGTCTTGGTGCTTAGTAATTTTGTTGGTTGCCAGCAAAATGCAACTAAGGATTTTGAAATTTCAATTGCTGGCATAAGCAGAAAAATAAACTCTTGGAGTAGTAATGGTATGCTGGAAGATTTTGGAATTCAACATTCAGCCGTTTTAGAAGTAGAATATGATATTGAAAGGCCATGTATACCAGCATCAATTCTCTTGTTAACAGGTGATTTTTGCTCATATTATTTCTTTATAACATCATTTGATACTCTTACAAAAATGAAAGGCTTTAGGAACACAGTTGTGGCAAGCTTACACCAAGCATTTTTTTATCGTTTGCAAATAAGTTTTCCGGCACACTGTTTGCGACAAACAGTGCTGACATTCAGTTCTGGCACACTTTTGGCCCAGTGTGTACCATAAGTTTGCCAGAAATACACCTATTAATACGCATGAATTGTTGAATTAGTTTTAAGATCATATTTTATGTTGTGTTAAAAGTTTATCCTGCATGTCCATTCTTTACTGCAAAAACAAAAAAGGCACATTTTTAATTGTCAAAACTGTTCATATATATATATTGACTCCTTAGTCATTAACAGGCAATAATGAAGACAAAGACAAGTCAATATGTGTGGAACACTTATGGCACATACTTCTTGTTCTGGTAAACTTCTGATACACTTTGAATATTTGAATATTTGAAAACCAATGAAAGTTGATTGTTATTTAATCAATGAGTGATAGATTTCTCTTAGAAGAAATTTAAAGGTCCCAGTAAAAAAACTACACAGCTGAACAATAGCTATTGTATTTATTCAATAGGACAGGTGAACTTACAAAAGTTTAAATACCTTCGTCAGATAGAGATGGCACTGTGGAAAACTTTCATTGGGTTCGCAATAATGATGTGTGTCAGAAGTGAATCACTAGCAGAACACAGCTGCACACTTCAAGCACAGTATTGCTGCTAGACAACAAATAGTTTGCCACATCTTTTCTTTTTGTAAGGGTAAGGTTTAAGAAATTATCAAGACAAAAAACAAGTATAAAGATACATTTACATACTTATACTGTGAATGGTATATACACCATTTTCACATGATTATCATCACTCCAGTCCCCATATGAAATTTACCTACAGCTAGTGTATATTTATAGATTATCGTTGATCATCTCAACGAGATTGGTTTTCTCGCTTGAGACGGTGATAATCTGTTTATCGCTATTTTACCTATGACGACGTTGTCAATTTCATTAGCAACGCCACGTGCCCCCTTAGTATCTTACGATAATTTTCCTATCACTCGACTCCGTTTCATATCACTCGACTCCGTTGAGGAAGGCAATTATCAGTCAGGAAGATCAAAGGAAAATTTCGTAAAATAGCGATAAACCATATTATAGGTCACTTCTTGGCTGTGTAATGAATATATCTTACCAACAACATTTTGGTTCATTGTAATTTCTTATAACTTTAAATACTTCATATGCATTATAGTTCAAATACATCTATGCAGCATGATGTAAACACTATAAGTTAATGTAATGCATTCTAGTTCAAATAACATTGCTGTAGAACTTAGTTATAGACTCAATACAATACTAATTTAAATTAATAATACTGACAAAGCCAACAGTATAGGTTTTTCATTAATTCATGTCCTGTAAAAGCTGTTAATGGAATATACACCGTCTTTATATGACCACTTTGCTTGGCTTGAAACTATATTACAGAAGCTATAATGAGTTGATGTCATCACTAGAATCGCCAGATGAGAGAGAAAGTTCTGAAGAAGAACCAATGGAAACTGATTTGTAAGACACCAGTACATTGTATAATGACATTACAGATATGTGAAAGTTTTAATTTTCCGTCAATATTTATTAAGCTCATTTCACGTGTTTTTTTTTTGTTTTTTTTTTTTATAAAAACAGATAAAGCTAGAGGATACCAATAAAGTATTTTAACAAATTGCATATTTTCCTATACACAACATATTTTGGCAAAAATATTTTTTGTTAAACACTCTGGATCATTTTTTATTTGCATGATAGATTTTTTTTTAATTGACTTTTTTGAAACCACAAGGTCAATTGGAACCAAACTTGTTATAAAATTGAGAATGGAAATGGGGAATGTGTCAAAGAGACAACAACCCGACCATAGAACAGACAACAACAGAAGGTCACCAACAGGTCTTCAATGCAGCGAGAAATTCCCGCACCCGGAGGCGTCCTTCAGCTGGCCCCTAAACAAATATATATACTAGTTCAGTGATAATGAACGCCATACTAAACTCCAAATTGTACACAAGAAACTAAAAATAAAAATAATACAAGACTAACAAAGGCTAGAGGCTCCTGACTTGGGACAGGCGCAAAAATGCGGCGGGGTTAAACATGTTTATGAGATCTCAACCCTCCCCCTATACCTATAGCCAATGTAGAAAAGTAAACGCATAACAATACGCACATTAAAATTCAGTTCAAGAGAAGTCCGAGTCTGATGTCAGAAGATGTAACCAAAGAAAATAAACAAAATGACAATAATACATAAATAACAACAGACTACTAGCAGTTAACTGACATGCCAGCTCCAGATTTCAATTAAACTGATTGAAAGATTATGTCTTCATCATATGAATATCAGGCACAATCCTTCCCGTTAGGGGTTTAGTATCATACCATCATAACATATATGAGAAGAACATAACCCGTGTCATGCCAACAACTGGTTTTTAAATAAATGTGTTTAGTGCCGATGCAAAGACCCTATAAATGAATCAATATTAACGCCAAAATATGCAATCTTTAATGACCTGATAACAGTATCGTAACTATATCCCTTCTTAATAAGTCTATTTAAAGGTTTTGTTAGCTTCAGAGGTGAATACTGACATTTTTGTGCTTTATAAAGAATATTTCCATAAAAAATTGGATGTGAAATACCTGAACGTATAAGAAGTCTGCATGTTGAGCTATATTTACGAATGATGTCCTTATATCGATGATAAAATTTAGTAAATGTTTTGACTAGTTTGTGATATCGAAAACCCTGGTGTAATAATTTTTCAGTAATACATAAATTTCTCTCGTTAAAATCTAAAACATTGTTACATACACGAGCGAATCGTACAAGTTGAGATATATAAACACCGTAAGATGGTGACAAGGGAACGTCACCATCTAAAAATGGATAATTATCGATAAAAAATGAAAAATCATCTCTTTTATCATATATTTTAATATAAAGCTTTCCGTTAATGATATAGATATCAAGATCGAGGAAAGGGCAGTGGTCATTGTTAGCATTAGCTTTATTTAAAGTAAGTTCAACAGGATAAATTTCTTTAGTATACATACTGAAGTCGTCATTATTGAGAGCCAAAATATCATCCAAATATCTAAAAGTATTATTAAATTTGTGTATCAGATGTTGTTTCGATGGGTCTTTGCTGATTTTTGTCATAAATTGTAACTCATAGCAATACAAAAAAAAGGTCCGCAATAATAGGTGCACAGTTAGTCCCCATTGGAATTCCGATAACCTGACGATATACGGAATCTCCAAAGCGAACAAAAATGTTATCTAGTAAAAATTCAAGGGCATATATAGTATCAAAGCATGTCCAATTGACATGGTTTTTTTGTTTATTGCTACTAAAAAATGACCTAAAAGAGTTTGAACATATATATTCACATTCTGACTTTTTAAATGCCCATTTAATTAGGTGTGTGAATTTTTTCTTAATGAGAATGTGAGGCAATGTGGTATATAGGGTAGAAAAATCAAAACTTTGAACAGATTCAAAATCACCAATATATGCATGTAATTTATCAAGTACTTCCAACGAGTTCTTGACACTCCAAAAGTAATTAATTCCACTATATGAATGGTTCTTTGGTGGTCAAAGATGGCAGCTGCTAAGTAACTAAAAAAAGAAATTTCCTTAAAAGACTAAAACAGCTTTTTTTTTCAGCAAAATGGCCTTAAATTTTAACTATAGCCTCATGAAAGATGAGTTTGACATTATATATTTGGAATTCTTATAAAAAATATACAGTTTGCTTATCTACATACATATGAACATTATCTATCTTTTTGTAATTTTTAAGAGGAAGATATATTCTTTAAGTGTGCTTCATGATCATATAACTTTATCAATAAATAGTGCAATGTCTATATTGTATATGCAGACCTCCTCCTGTTAGAGAATCATGTGATATCAGGGACACCATACTAGAATGGAAGTTGGAATTAATAGACCTTGACAATTTCCAAACAATTAAAGTAAGCAGAAGACCAGAATCACTATGGGAACATTCTCTACGATGTTTTCAGAGATCTAGTTTTGATGTCAGAAAACTGTTAAAGGTATTTCTTTAGATCATATTTCTTTTTCATTGAAATGCTGACTTCCCAAAGAACGTTTATGTCAAGCAAAATACTGTCCTATGAAATATTGTCCACCAATACAATATTTCATGACTGTGTATCATGAAATATTGTCCTGATCTATGAAAAATGTCCAGAGAAGGACAAATTTTCATTGTGAAATTTTGTCTGTATATAGACAATACTTCACAGATGAAACTACTGAATGGATTTTAATTATGCTCATATAAAGTTAGTCTACATAGATTGAAGTTGTTCACCATGCATTTATATTTTCCTTGGAGGGTCTTGATAGATTTTTAAAGGGGGTCCCAATTGGGTTTACTACAGGTTGGTATGGGCGGTAACCTACAGTGATACTATGAAACTACCGAATGGATTTTAATGACACTCATATCTTATAGGGATCCAAATTGGGTGTACTATACATGAAGGTTGGTATTGATAACCCCCCTAAATGAGTTTCGTGGCATTCAGGGTCTATGGGATTGATTTTTGTTGGTCTATAACGCAGTAGTGTTATTGTAAGATGCAAACAACTATGTGCAAAATGGAGATATTTGTGAGTCAGCCGCTCGCTTGGATCTATGTTTTATATTACCTTCAATTTTAATCATGTTGAGGACTTGTAAGCACTATTTATTCCAAACTTGTTATCAATTTAACAAGTAGGTAAAACAATGTTCATTTTGGTCAAAATGCCTTGTTAAAATAACCTGCAAAATGCATGTCCATATTAAAAGGGATTCACCCATTAATGTTTACTATTAATATAATTCCTCAACATTGTACAAATGTATCATTGATTATCGGTTCATAAATATTTATGCAGAATGTATTTTTCAGGTTGAATTCAGGCATGAAAGTGGCCAGGATGAGGGTGGTTTAAGGAGGGAGTTTTTAGAAATTCTCTTTAGACAGATGTTGTGTTCTTCACTTCTTAAAGGTATTTAATTGTTTTAAGCACCGTTTTTGTGGTTACATATAAAATTGAGTATGGAAATAGGGAATGTGTCAAAGAGACAACGACCCGACCATAGAGCAGACAACAGCCGAAGGCCACCAATGGGTCTTCAATGCAGCGAAAAACTCCCGCACCCGGAGGCGTCCTTCAGCTGGCCCCTAAACAAATATATGAATACAACAAAGCCCACATTTCTTTTCAAACATACATGTAGATAGTTTATTTAATCAACTTACATAATTTTAGCTCATTATCTTAGAAATGCTAACCATATGTTCATTATAATTGATTTACAGTCTGTTTACGTATACAGTGAAATCTGTCTAAACTGAACAGCCTTGGGACTGAAATTTTTGTCCTGAGTAAACAGATATTAAGTTAAGTAAACTGAACAGCCTTGAGACTGAATGTTTTTGTTTGAAGTAAACAGATATTAAGTTTATACGGGATAAATTACCAGAGAAATTTATATTTGTGGTCAAATAAAGGTGTTAGGTTAAGACTTGTTTCCGGTTCACTCAGGTTTCGGTTTAGACATGTTTCATTAGCTGTACATTGAATTTATTTGTTCAGACACAGGTGATGATTACGAAGTAACAAGTAACATGATGGGAATGGTTGATGGACATTTCCATACTTTTGGGGAAATGCTTGGTACCATTTTGATACAAGGAGGACCAGTAAGCCCAGCATTTCACAGATGATGATCAACTATGGACTGAAAGGTTTGGACAGTGCAACAGTTGACAGTGTACAAGATGCCAACTGCAAGAATATTATTTCGGAGGTAAATACTATATTCAATCAAACATTCCTCATTTCATGCTGGACTGGCAACAAACTCGGCCACCAAATACAGTTTTTGTTATTGATTGGTTGAAAGTAAAAAATAATCTTCTCTGAAACTACAATGCAACAAACCTGGCCATTATAGGCAGTTCTTGTCTCATATTGGTCAAAATTTTAAAATCTTCTTTGAAACTACAAGGCCAATTAAATGATTTGTAACTTTGAGGATTGATATATGGAAGATCCTTTACAAATATGCTTCATTTCATGCTGATTTGACAACTATTCTGGCCCTGTTACGTACCATCTATATAAATTTATCTTTATTTATGTATTTTTTTTTAAGGTTACTTTATAATTCGCAACATTCATTTTGTTTTTATATAGCTACCATATAACAATACTGGAGTGTCATTTCTTTTCTTTTTGGTAAAAAGACATTCTCAATTTTATTCAGTCTTAAGGATGTACTTAGGTGAGGTTTTGGAATTCGTGTCGGATTTATGGACTCCTTGGTTTTTTCCCTACGATATAGGGTAAAATATTTTGCCCCATAACACCCAATTTTCTTTTCATATAAGACTGCAATAGATAATAAAAGGTCATTAACCAAAATTAAAGCAGATTTTTTATTTCTTTTCTTTGGATTTGAGACCTAAATAATACCAATACAAATATAAGGTAAAAGTCCGAGTCAGCCTTTTCCCGCCATTTTTTAAAACTCAAATATCCCAAAAAGGAGCTACATAACCTATACATATTTATAGATTATTTTGCTCCTTAACTAATACTCTTTCCACTCATAGCATCAATTTGAAATTCTTGATTTTCTAAGTTTCACCTTAGTACATCCTTACATACTATGGATATATTTACAGATCCAGGATGCTGATTATCCAGAACGTCTCATGGAAGATGAATCAGTGATGAATGTATTGGAAGCTGCTGGGATTTGTACAATACTAAACCCAAAGACAAAATCTTCAACAGTCAAAGCACTGATATTGAGTAACTCTGACATTTTGAGAAAACAACCAATGCTTGATGCATTTTGGGAAGGAGCAGAGTGTGTAGGATTAAAAACTAAAAGTTACTACAAAATAAACAAGGTAAAATGTGATTTAAGCTTATCTCATTACTAGGTTTCATAAATTAATCATCATGTCCCATTCATCAAAATTTCTTTCTTAAAATTTGTTTCTTCTCAAATAGAGCTGAATGTTACCAAGCAATGCAGAAACATTCATTATGAGATATTGATAAAATATTTTTAGACTCTTTCAATGTTCAAGATAGCTGTAAGTATGCCATAAAAGTCTAGATTTTTCCAGTTGTTTAATATTACATGAATACATTTGTATTATCTTTCAACACTAAAGTCACATTGTATAAAATATAAATGCTTATTCTACTGCAATCGGATAAATGTTTTCGTAATGATAGTCTTACATTCTATAGTCATGCTAAAAACAGTCAACTTGTTGATATTTTTTAGGTCAGCTTGAGAGAATTTTATGTCACAGATTTGGTAAGCCACCAAAGATATCTGCCGAAATCCTCATTGAAATAGTGGATGTCAGCACATTTAGAAGATCTGGCAGTAATGCCAGGCATAATTCAGAGGATGTTGATCAAAATTTTGAAAGTTTTGTGCATGATTGTGAAGGTATATATATTCACCGACTGGTTGTTGATCGTCCAAGCAAAACCTTAGTGTGAGAAACATATTTCACCTGATATAATAACAAAACAATTCCCATCTCGCCTTAATATTTTTTTTACCTTTTTTACCTGGAATTCATAGCTAAGGCGAAATTGGAACACACCTTATAAATGACCAAAGCTGATATTAAGTAATTTGTTCAAATAAAATTCATTAATTAAAATAATTAAAAAGGATTATGTGTTTTAGTATTATATAAAGTATTTAATAACTCTAAAAAGGGTACTATATTTTTTGATGATTTTGCCAATAATGAGAACTCGGCTTGCTTGACAAAAAAATAATAAAAAATCTTCTCTAAAATTACTGGGACAGTTGGAACCAAACTTGACATGGATGATCTTTGGGTGGTCCAGTTCCAAGTGCCATTGTTAAAAAAATATATTTTCTTAAAAACACATTTTGGCATAATTGGCTCAAATTTGAACTGCAGTTCTAGTAGATGAACATATTTTTGTTTTGGTGGAAAAAATATGTATTTTTTGCTGATAAAATTTAGGTTAAATTTTTTTTTTCAAATATATTGACATTTACTGCCACAAAAACCTATAATTTTCATAAGAAGTATACATATGTAATTCTGGTCATAGGTAATTCAGGTGAGCTATTACAGGCTCTATGAGCCTCTAGTTTTTTTTTTTAAAGTTTTACTGGTATGTCATATTCTGATATTAGCTCATGATTAGTGAATGATAAAACAATAACTTGATCACTTATTGAACTGTTTGGTCATGATAGATTATTTTATATCTCTAGCTGAAAATTCAGACCTGAAATATGAAGTACTTCAAAAATTGCTGAAATTGGTGGCCAAATATAGTCCTTATCGTACTTTGTCCTTTCAGAACATTGTTAGGACATCTGTTTTGATTTTGTTGCAAACATTTTTGTCGTTTCATGAGGTCCTCAGGGAAGATTAGTGTTATAGCTAACTGTGTAACCCTCTTTAAATAAAGAATTATTATTTTTATATAACTATTAGGCATTCTAGGCAGAAGCTATTTTGACCATGCACATTTTCATAGTACATGTACTTTTCAAACGTAAATACTAAATTTCACTCTTCACAAAGAACCGGCAAAATAACAAATTGACTATATTACTGGTGCCAGCAAAATAGCCATTTCTATAGAAATGGGCTGTTTTGTTGGCTTGAATTAATATATTTTATTCAGAGCCTGCAAAAAAGCCACTGCCTTATTATTATTATTATAAGATTCTAATTTGGCCTATGAAATTCGACTTAATAAAAAAATTTAAGATACAAAATCAGGCTATACATTTTGGAAATATTAGTTTGCCTAAAAGTACAAATAATGGGTTAAAAATCATTTTTGAGCTAGAAAGACACTGCAGACTATCCATTTATCATTGTGGCTATGGAAAATTGAAGTTACATACTTTTACTCTTCAAAATTTAACCTATATGATATTCTAGAATGCTGCATACTATTTTTACAGTGGTATGTAGTTAGTAATAGACATTATTCTTTTTTCCGTAAATCATTAGATTTCCGCCAAATTCGAATCTTATCGCAACCCGTCCTTTGACAATATTTCAGCATTTCTCCATTTGTCTCTTGATTATTGGAGTAATAGCTTAATTCTGCCACCTTATTTTCACAAATTGTTAGGAATTCCAAAATTTCTTTTCATTTCGACTTTGATGATTTAATAGTAATTCTGTTGTTCAAGAGTTAAGGACACTTTGATAAACATGTTTTCTTCATTTGTTGCATATCGGTGGAAATTGATGTTTCTGTTGCCTGATTTATTTAAAATTCTTTGTTGCTATTAGGAATTATAATTAAAGCATCTACCATATTGTTTTTTTCAATTTGTGTGCTTGTTGTTCAAATTTTATAGGATTTTAATTTTCCGCTTACTTTTCTTGTCTTATTTTTTGGTATTTAGTGGTTGGAAGATTCAACAATTTATTTATAGTGGTGAGTCCAACAAATTTTAATTTAACAATTAAATTTTTATTTTTATCATAATTGATATATTTGTAGATGGAACGTGTACCTATGATGGAGGTGTTGTTAAAGTGGATGATGTTCTTAGATTTATAACTGGTTGCAGCACAGTACCTCCAGGAGGATTTGATGCTCGCTTCTCAATTGGTTTTACTGAAGAAAGAAAATATCCTACAGTTTCAACATGTACATTTGAAGTTGTTCTACCACTTCATTTAAAGAATTACAATACCTTTAAGGACATAATGATTGAATCTATTGTTTCAGGACCTGGCTTTGGTCAAATTTAACCTCTTAGTAAAAAACGTTTTTCTAACCGATATAATATATATATTCAAATGTACCTTATATACCATTCTGAAACTGTCTACCAGTACTTAAAAGTATCTGCAAAAAATATTGATTCTCTGCATAGGAAATATGTTTTTTAAAATGATTCAGTTTGTTTTTAGTACCCTACCGACGTAGTCGAAGGGGACTTTAGGTTTGCACTTTGTCAATCTGTCTGTCTGTCTGTCTGTCTGTCCATCTGTCAGTCCGGCAATTCAGTTTTCCAGACTTTTTTTCTTCATGTTTGAATATACTGATTTGATATTTGGTGTATTGTTTTATCATGACAAGTTACAGGTCAAGTTTGATTTTCGCGATTCTAGCTTTTCTCCTTGTTCAGTTAAACCCGTTCCCTGGAATTAAATTTTTGATGATATACTTATAAATTGCTAGATTTCTGTTCAAAGGGAAATAATTCATTTCTTAAAAGATTTGTAAAAGACCTTGTATTAAGATAATTGACATTTTGGATTGTTTCCTTTTCTTTAGTATATTGTTTGAATAATTTAGTAGTAGGTTTGTTTGTTTTTTTATGTAGTTTACACCATGACAAGTTATAGATCAATTTAAAATTTCTTTCCATTACAATGAATTTTTAACCGGTAGGGGACTATGTATTGCCATGCAATACCCACAGAATGCTTGCCATTAATGGGATAGTATGGCATCATTTGCTGCATTTACATTTGAACCAGAGAAAGATATTTTTGATGGTTTCCTTAGAACTTCAGAAAGTGCTGTTTTACCATGAGGGCAAGATTTTTTGTGAAAAATAAAATTATTAAGAGACAATCATTTGATGAAATTGGAAATTCTGTAATTAAGTATTAATTAAAACCTCCAGACAAATTATTGTTTGTCTAGGTACCATACACATGTCAAAACAATAATCAAATTGTTTCATTTTCAAATGATCCAAGGTATTGTTTTCACATATTTTTGGGGCACTCAAAATCATAACAGAATACATTTACATATTTTCTCTGAAGGCCACAAAATGGCATTTGAATTTGAAGGTGTGGTGCAGCACCATTAGCATTAACAATGGCTAGGGAAACGACTAAATTTGCTTACACTACCACTAGAGGATGTGTCCATTTTTCAAAGCTGTACCTTCAAGGATAATATTTTGCAAGTTGTACACCACCCCAAAATGGTGTGTCAATTGCAATTTCCAGTGAAGGCAGGAGTAATAATCACAACCATTGTTATGTCTTGCTCCCATTATATTCTTCTAATATTCATCTCTTAAAAACTAACTTCGCCAATCTTAATTTTAATTAAAATGCCTTCTTTCCCACTATTCTCTGGAGGTATCCTCATCAGATGTACTGCAAAGCATATAGCTTTTCTGTCTCGTCTGTGACAAAATTGCAAAAAGAGACATAGGTATTACTATTGGACTGAGGTGGTAGCGTAAATTATTTGTATAAAGTTTTATATTTTAGAAGGTAGAAGACATGGATGCTTCATACTTTGTTTAGAGATACCTTATGTTACAAAGTTTCCGTCTGTCATTGTTATGTGAATTTTTCATTTATTATGAGTAATAGGATAACTATATTTAGTATATGGATTCCTTGCAATGTCTACATGTCCATCAGACAGTGTTCACCTGATCTCAACCTCATTGCATGGATCAGTGATTAAGGTTAAAGTAATGTAAGTATGTCTGTTTCTAAGATACTTCATGTATAAGCAGTAGGTCAGCTATATGTGTTGTATGGAATGATTGTAATGGGTACATGCCAGTCTGGCACGTTTCATCTGACCTTGACCTCATTTTCATAATTGATTGGTCAATGTTATTTTTTGTGTTTTGGTCTTATCCTATAAGCAATAGGTCAGCTACGTTTGCTGTATGGAATGATTGTAAGGTGTACATTTCTTTCTGGCAGGTGTCATCTGTCCTTGACCTAATTTTCATGGTTCATCGGTCAATGTTAAGTGTTTTGTGTTTTGGTCTGTTTTTCTAATACTATATAAGACATAGGTCAACTATTTTTATTGTATGGAATGATTGTAAGTTGTACATGTCTGTCAAGCAGGTGTCATTTGTCTTTGACCTCATTTTCATGGTTCATTGGTCAATGTTAAGTTTCATGGTTTGGTCTTGTATACTTTAAGCAATAGGTCAACTATGTTTGGTGTATGGAATTCATTGGTCAGTGTTAAATTTTTCTGTATCAGTCTGCTTCTTACATGTTAAAAGTCATCTTTATTTCATGCAAGGAATGATTGTAAGGTGAACATGTTGTCTGGCTTGGTTAATAAGATTGATCTGATTTTCATGAATTATTGATAATTTCAGTCTATATTATACTTATAGTAAAACTTTATCTTTAGGACTATCAACATAAAACAAATCATGGTTAGTAAAGCAATCATTTCAGCGTGTGCACACTTGTTTTCAATTACAAACAAATATAAATTTGATTAATTCCAGATTAAAGATGTTTGCAGGGCATATTTATTTTTTATAGGAAACAAAAGAAAATAAACAAAATGACAATAATACATAAATAACAACAAACTACTAGCAGTTACTGACATGCCAGCTCAAGACCTCAATTAAACTGATTGAAAGATTATGTCTTCATCATATGAATATCAGGCACAATCTCTCCTGTTAGGGGTTTAGTATTATACCATCATAAAATATATGAGAAGAACATAACCCGTGTCATGCCAACAACTGGTTTTAGAATAAATACGTTTAATTCCGATGCAAAGACCCTATAAGTGAATCAATATTAAAGCCAAAATGTGCAATCTTTAATGACCTGACAACAGTATCGTAACTATATCCCTTCTTAATAAGTCTGTTTAAAGGTTTTGTTAGCTTTTGAGGTGAATACTGACATTTTTGTGCTTGTAAAGAATATTACCATAAAAGATTGGATGTGAAATACCCGAACGTATAAGATGTCTGCATGTTGAGTTGTATTTACGAATGATGTACTTATGCCGATGATAAAATTTAGTAAATGTTTTGTCTAGTTTATGATATCGAAAACCCTGGTGTAATAATTTTTCAGTGATACATAAATTTCTCTAGGTAAAATCTAATACGTTGTTACATACACATGCGAATCGTACAAGTTGAGATATATAAACACCATAAGATGGTGACAAAGGAACGTCACCATCTAAAAATGGATAATTAACGATAGGAAATGAAAAATCATCTCTTTTATCATTAATTTTTGTAGTAAGCTTCCCGATAATGATATAGATATCAAGATCGATGAAAGGACAGTGGTCATTGTTAGTATTAGCTTTATATAAAGTAAGTTCAACAGGATAAATTTCTTTTTCAAAATACATATTTTGGGAAGTTTTACATCATTTGTTAGCTCACCTAACTGAAAATAATGATTCATTTGTGTATATCAGTTTTCTTAAAATATTATAAGTGTGGTAGTATTATGTTAAGGGTTTTTGCTGAGTCCCTTGACTGATTCTTTCATATTTTGGTTCAATGTTACTATGCACAAAAATTAAGATTTTGCGGGTACTGGCCCTTATTGGAATAGCAAAAGAGGTGAGAATTAGACTTGATTAGAAATAGGTTTTGAAAAGTTATTGAGAGTAGAAAAATATTATATTAATAAAAAACACATTGGGTCCAGTTATGAAAAAGAAAAGGGCCCTTAATGGGAAAAACGGTGAAAATCAGAAATGCATAAAGCCATTCTTGTATTAGATCTATACAAAGGTATCAAAGTTCATAAGAAAGTGAATACAATTAAAAGGACTTCGAGTTATTTAGAAAAGACAAAACAAGAGGCCTTAGTTAGAGAAAAAAGTCAGTTTTAGCAAAAACAAGTGTACGACATAGCATGGTTGTATATTGCTGCCATTAGGCAGCGCAGGTTTTTCCAAATTACTTTTACTGATTTTTAAAAATAAGCAAATTGGGCATATAATTATTTTGACAAAAAATCATTAAAAAACTTCTCTGAAACAAAGACAAATTAGAAAAAAACGTCTTTCAAAGTCTGTGTTAGATCCCCCTGAAACATTCTGATCACAGCTAATTCAGGTTAGCGATTATAGGCTCATGGAAGCCTTTTGTTTTGTTATATTTTGAAGGTCACATGAGCTGTAGCCACTTCTTTGTAAATTGTGTATCATTAGTTTGTTCAGTACTGATGTTTTTGAAAACATAGTTTGGATTTTCTTTTGTATTTAAGATATGAAGATGTGTTTTGTTATAAAAAATATATATATTCATAAATAAAAATATTATTTTAATAAATGAAATTTGATTCACTCTTCACCAGCATATAGATTAGGGAAAATAGGAACTAGTCATAATTACACCAAAAGGTTAAGACATGCCATGAGGTTTTCCATCATTTGGCATTTGTCTGGTAAATTGTAAATTTTTCACATTTTACTCTTCTTACCAGAAACCGCTTAGGTAATTTGGGCTATTCAGCAATTTCAGCGAAATTAAGGACTGCAGAGTGTCACATAATCTCAGTTTATAACATCCTAAACTCAAATCCTGATAATAACCCCTGTATTCACCTAATGGGCCCTAAAAGTATTACCACATGCAAAACAAGAATGTACATAAAAGACCTGATACAAGTTCTGTTGAAATGCATCAGGTAGTTTAAAAGGAGATGCAAAGTTGCACCATTGAGTATTGGTTTTGTAACATTTATAGTGAGGTAAACCTCGCTTGAATAAAACATTTACACCTATAACTATGTCAACCTTTCTAAAAACAATGGAGTTCAAATGATTCGTTGCAATGTTGAAATCAGTTGTTGCAAGTTGCATGGTTAAAATCAATTGTTGCAAGGTATGATTTGTACAATCTTGAATATAAATTTATTCACAGCGCTTTTAAAAAAATGAAATTGTAACGAGGTTTGAATAGCTTTGTTACACTGTTAGAATAATTTAAAGAGTATATATATAGAAAGATGTGGTATGAGTGCCAATGAGACAACTCTCCATCCAAGTCACAATTTATAAAAGTAAACCATTATAGGTCAAGGTACGGTCTTCAACACGGAGCATTGGCTCACACCGAACAGCAAGCTATAAAGGGCCCCAAAAATTGCTTGTGTAAAACCATTCAAACGGGAAAACCAACGGTCTAATCTAGAAAACGTGAAAGTCTAAAATGATTTATACAATGTATCATTTCAAACTTTTTATCTGGGTTTCTGTAGATTTACCATTCCATACTGTTGTGAGGGGATGGGTGGAAAGGGTGAAACCCGAGAGTAAGGTGGAGGTCCCAACACTTTCCAGAAGACACCCATCATAAAAGAATCGCGTTCAAACTCATTAAACCGCATCGTGCAGTTACAATATAAAGTGCAGAACTTTATGATAAAAATTCTGTGGAAACCAATTTGGTAGTTTCAGAGGAGTTGTAGATTGTAGAGAGTAACAGCATCCAGAAGTACTGAGACACAGCTCACTCAGGGAGTGGGTTGAATCGGATATTGATACTTAAAATTTGAAAGATTTATTAAAGCTTCTATAATGAAAATCTTTTGGAATTTGGAAATTGCACAATACATTTTTATTTCTCTATTCTTTATACAACCATTCCATACAACAAGCTTAAATGTAGCACCTTTATGAATTAATCAGAAACTTTTTTTGGAAAGAAGAGAGATAAAGCCCTACCATACCTCTGTATCTTTAACCAATTTTTTTTAGTTTCCATATCTCCATAAAGCTTATTTGCAACAAAAGTACTGGTAGTGACAGTGACTGTTATATAGCCGAAAAAAGTGCTATTGAGTATGTTACATGTAAAAGAAAATTAGAGACCACACTTGGATTAAAAGAATAACAAGAAAACAGCATATCACAACGACAAATTATGAAAGAAACACAAAAAGCAAACCAAAATACACAGTAAAAACTCATGCAATAAAGGGTGAGGATAACACCAGAAACACAAGAACAAGAAAACATCGAGCGGAAAAAACACGAAACAGCGAAGAAAACCCCAAAAACCGTATACTTTCTGTAATTGCCTGTACCAGCAATTTTTCTGCTACAAACGACTGTGTTTGTTCACTAGTATTCTTATTTCGGTCGAATCAGATGATTACAACTTCAACTACCAGTAACAAGATTGGGCCTAACAATATAAGATTGCAAAAATGCTTTTTAAATGTCAATAATTTGCGATCGCCTGGTGCTGCTGAAGATAATAGTACACGCACGCACAAAAAGTGACATAAGCATTGTATTTGCCGGACACGTAGTCCTGATACTATTCGTCCGGCTAGCCGGACAAAGAGCAACTGCCTTACTATATTCAATTATTTTAAATTACAAATATCTCAAATCGATAGTCATTATTAGTGAAATAAATCTGGGTGTAATTATTGCCAGGATAAACATATAAACATTTAATAAATAATTGTAAAATTGAGAATGGAATTGGGAATGTTTCAAAGAGACAACAACCCGACCAAAATAGCAGAAAAACAGCAGAAGGTCACCAATGCGTCTTCAATACAGCGAGAAAATCCCGCACCTAGAGGCGTGCTTCAGCTGGCCCCTAAACAATTATGACCGCTTGTTCTCGCTCTAAAGCTGAGATACTGTTTTATTGCTTGTGCCAATTTTCAAGGAAATAGTTCATTCTGTTCTGTTTTTTCGTTTGTGTTCTTTATTTGCCTATGGATGTTACAGAGAGCTCTGAATATGTAAAAAAAACTATAACATTATGTATGATAGAACTTAGATTTTGGTGTCATTTCAAAATAGAAAGTAAGTTTCCTGGATGCAATTTTTCTAGAATTAAGGAATAGCCCGTTTCGACTCTTTTCTATATTTCTTGTTCAAATTAAGAACTTGGCGTCGGCAGCTGCAGACTAGTCCCCCAAAATCATCCTGTTAATAAAATTGAGAATGGAAATGGGGAATGTGTCAAAGAGACAACAACCCGACCATAAAATAGACAACAGCAGAAGGTCACCAACAGGTCTTCAATGCAGCGAGAAATTCCCGCACCCGGAGGCGTCCTTCAGCTGGCCCCTAAACAAATATATATACTAGTTCAGTGATAATGAACGCCATACTAAACTCCAAATTGTACACAAGAAACTAAAATTAAAAATAATACAAAAAAAAGTAAAATCACAAAAATACTGAACTCCGAGGAAAATTCAATCGGAAAGTCCCTAATCACATGGCAAAATCAAATGACAAAACACATCAAACGAATGGACAACAACTGTCATATTCCTGACTTGGTACAGGCATTTTCAAATGTAGAAAATGGTGGATTGAACCTGGTTTTATAGCGCTAAACCTCTCACTTGTACGACAGTCTTATCAAATTCTTATCAAGACTGACAAAGGCTAGAGGCTCCTGACTTGGGACAGGCGCAAAAATGCGGCGGGGTTAAACATGTTTATGAGATCTCAACCCTCCCCCTATACCTCTAGCCAATGTAGAAAAGTAAACGCATAACAATACGCACATTAAAATTCAGTTCAAGAGAAGTCCGAGTCTGATGTCAGAAGATGTAACCAAAGAAAATAAACAAAATGACAATAATACATAAATAACAACAGACTACTAGCAGTTAACTGACATGCCAGCTCCAGACTTCAATTAAACTGATTGAAAGATTATGTCTTCATCATATGAATATCAGGCACAATCCTTCCCGTTAGGGGTTTAGTATCATACCATCATAACATATATGAGAAGAACATAACCCGTGTCATGCCAACAACTGGTTTTTAAATAAATGTGTTTAGTGCCGATGCATAGACCCTATAAGTGAATCAATATTAACGCCAAAATATGCAATCTTTAATGACCTGACAACAGTATCGTAACTATATCCCTTCTTGATAAGTCTATTTAAAGGTTTTGTTAGCTTCAGAGGTGAATACTGACATTTTTGTGCTTTATAAAGAATATTTCCATAAAAAATTGGATGTGAAATACCTGAACGTATAAGAAGTCTGCATGTTGAGCTATATTTACGAATGATGTCCTTATACCAATGATAAAATTTAGTAAAAAATGTCTTATTAAGAGCAGTACTATGGCCAGTGAATGTTTTTAAAAACTTTAAAATAATGTATTATTAAATTATGAACTTAGTACCGCTTTAAAGCTGAAATCAAATTCTCCTGCTGCATGTACTTTTTTGTCACTGGCATATCTGTTCGTGTTTCGGCCTTAGCCAAAAGTTCAAGGATTATTTGGACCATGTCTTAATAATTTTATTATCAGGTTTTGAAAATTTTATTTAAGAATTGAATGCTTCTTTGTGTAAATTCACAGGGGTGACCGAAGTACATTTTGTATGAAGCGCGGCCAACGCTTATACAACCCTATGAAACTTAAAGAAGCATTTATACTTAAACCTATTGATTTAATTATTAAGATCTGAACATTTACTAAATGACACTGCAGGTGCTTAATTGCCACGGCAGGGACGTACATGTGAATATTTGCCGCTTTCAGAAGTTTGTAGTCCGACAAATTATTTAGTTTAAAATCATTTATCGTTGAGAAATTTGTTTATGTCAAATAAAGCGTGATTAATTTCATATTTATGACGTAGTTTCGTATAGCAAGTGCAGCGTATTATACAAATTTAATGGAAAGGACAGTACATTGGTTAGCGAGAAGGCTCTGCGGGGTATATAATGAATACATCACCCGAGACAGAGATGATATAAGAAAATTATTGTTCATGTGTGCCGCGTTTCCATTCCCCTTGTTTTAAAATTACCCGATGCCTGTGAGATAAAATCAACTAATATACCAGGCAAAAATATATGAATATATAAAATGTAATAATATAAAAAAATAAAAAAATAAAATTTCAATAAACTCTGACTTATCATTAAAAAAGGTTTTTTTGTTTTCAAATGATCGTATTATGTAAACATTTCATTTTTATAAGTACTGATAAAAAAGGGCGGAGACTTTTCGTTAAACACGCCTTCCAATAGTTAGATATACAGTCTAATCAAAATAAATTATACAGCCTAAGCTACTTTCTAGTTTTGACCCTTTAATGAAGTGTTTGAAATAGTACAGCATATGCTACAATTTGAAAATATAGCATATTCAATGTTTGTAATATAGCATATGCGATAAAAAATGCAGCATAGCCAGACAAATATATATTGACCCTTTTGGGACGTCAAATATAGCTTATGCTACAAAGCAGCATAAGCTATATTTTATAGCTTATGCACCTCTTTTTACTTTTGACCCTTTCATTACGCCATAAGGGTCTAGAGATAGTAACGACAATAGTAAATTTAAGAATAAAAGGCCGTGCTTGTTTTGTCAAAACTCGCATCACCCAAATGAATGTACAAAGATCACCGATATAAACGCCCGCACGTAAATTGTAAAGGAAAAACGAGTTTGCTTGAATAACTGTTTCGGTAATCACAAGGTTTCGGAATGTAAGTCAAAATATAGTTGCCGAAATTGCAGTAAGGAACATCATAGCAACATCTGCCGTAATAATATACAAAATAGAAATTCAACTTCAAATGAAAATAAAGCCTTAACAAAACCTGTCAATAAAGATGTACTAAGTACTACAGAAACAAAGAGCACCGCTATGCATTCTGCCGTTACAGCACATACCGAAATTTTATTAAAAACTGCTGTAGCGCCCGTATGGTACCATGATGAAAGTGTTATGACTAACATTATACTCGATGAAGGCGCTCAAAACTCGTTTATTTCTCAAGAATTAGTACAAAAACTCCATACCAAACCAACTGATATAGTAAGCATGCAAATTTCTGCATTTGGCGGGAAAGAAGGTAAGGTACGCAACCTGGAGAAAGCAACATTATCGATTGAGACCGAAAGAAAAGAAAGAATTCCAATGGAAGTAATTATTGTTCCAAAAATTGCCGCACCGATACATATGAAGAAACGGGTAGACATCAACAGCTTGTCCTATTTACGAGGATTACAACTTGCCCAACCAGTCACGCAGGATGAAAAGTTTAACATTTCACTACTCGTTGGAGCAGATTACTACTGGTCTTTAGTACAAGATGAAATTCTTCGAGGTGACGGACCAACAGCGGTTAAATCCAAAATAGGTTATTTGCTATCAGGACTACTGAACACAGGTACTAACACTGCACAATGGAACTCTACGATGATGAATGTTTTAGTGGCGCACAAACCCGAGGAGTGCGATTTACAGAAATTTTGGGAAATTGAGCCGAGCGGATTAGAGACGGATTCTGATGAAAACACAAAAAATGTACAAAACCTAATGCTTGAGTACCAAAACTCTAGCATAACTTTTAAGGTAAAAAAATATGTCGCAAAACTACCATGGAAACCAGATCACCCAGAGTTACCCACTAATGAATATGTAGCAAGAAGGAGGACCCAGAATGTTATAGCTAGGTTAGCTAAAGATCCGGGGATGATAAGTCTATACGATAAGATTATCAAAGAACAGGAGATGAAAGACTTCATAGAAAAGGTACCCTCTACAGAAATAGATCGCAAAAATTGACAAATCCATTATATACCGCACCATCCCGTTAAGAAAGATTCAAACACGACCCCTATTAGAATTGTATATGACTGCAGTTGCCGTGGAAATCCAGATTTACCAAGCCTTAATGACTGCTTATCTTCAGCACCACCTATTTTAAATAAATTAACATACATTCTTACAAGATTTAGATTAGGAAAATATGGCATCACAACAGACATAGAAAAGGCATTTTTACAATTAAGACTTGACAATGAAGACCAAGACGCCACAAGATTCTTTTGGTTGTCCGATTCAACTGACCCAACAAGTGAATTGATAATGTACAGATTTAAAGTTGTACTTTTTGGAGCGACGTGTTCGCCGTTTATTTTAAACGCGACATTGCTAAAACATATATCGATGAATCCGAGCAAAGTAGCTACAATTTTACAAGAAGACTTATATGTTGACAATGTACTATCTAGCATGGACTCCGAAGAAGCAGCAGTTAAGGACTTCAATGAATCCAGAGAATTGCTAAAACAGGGAGGCTTCAACTTACGGTCATGGATGTCAAACAGCGACAAACTCAGAGATTTGGCCCTGTCGGAAAAAGTACTAGATGCAGACAAGGAGACGAAAATATTGGGAATGCGCTGGAATGCAGACTCAGATACACTCAGCTTTGCTAAAACAAAACAATTAAACATGGACACACAGTTGACAAAACGTGAACTTTTGAGACAGTCTTCCGCTATTTATGACCCGTTAGGACTACTCGGACCGATAACAATTAGAGCAAAAACACTTATTCAAGAACTTTGGAAAAAATGATATGCATGGGACGAGATACTACCGAAAAAAATTGAAAACGCATGGACCGATGTGAAGAATGACATCTTACAGATAACTACGAAACTTAAAATACAGAGATACTATTTTGCAAACCATGACGAGGAAGCTAGCGAATCTACTCTACACATTTTTGTTGATGCAAGTCAGAAAGCATACGGAGCTTCCGTTTACTTGAGTAAAGGCACAGTGTCGACACTTGTTATCGCAAAGAACCGTGTTGCACCGTTGAAATTAGTAATTTTACCGAAATTAGAATTAATGGCTGCAGTGATCGGAGCACGACTCTCAAAAGATGTAATCCAAAACTTAGGGATTAAAAGAGCAGTATTTTGGAGCGATAGCCAAATAGTTCTACACTGGCTCACCTCATCGAAATCGTTTAACAAGTTTGTAAAAAATCGTGTAAGTGATATTAAACATTTAACTGAAACTCACGAATGGAAATATGTACCCACAGAAATGAACCCAGCTGACCTACAAACACGTGGTACAACTGCATCGAAGATTCGACACTATGGATGAATGGACCCCAGTGGTTAACGGACGAGCGTAAATGGCCTCGTGGACAGGACATATGGAAATAAGCACTCAGCTATACAATATCACAGGAACAGAGACACACAGAATTGACGATAAAATACCATTGATCCGCAGCGAATATCACAGATCATAGATATGTACAGGTATTCTGATCTACATAAACTTTTAACTGTAACTGGATACGTCGTGAAATTCGTTAAGAACTGTCAGAAAAAACGTCCATATCGACTTAGGAGTTCACAAGGTGACAAAAGCTAAGAACAATTCTAACAAAAGAGGACATTTCATTAGCTATGAATTTATGGATCAAAGATACACAACAAGACAGGTACGTGAAAGAGCTAGAATATATTTCGTTAAGTCCGAAAGTTAAATCACTACCGTTTGTACAACAGCTACGTTTATATCTGGATGAAAATGGAGTCATACGATGTAAAGGCAGAATACAAAATTCATCTCTAGAAGAAAACGCGAAGTTTCCTATTCTATTACCAAAGAACCACAAACTTGCAGATTTTGTTATTATGGACACACATCTAGGAAATCTACATGCAGGAGTCGGCCAGACAATAACACATATTAGGCAATCATACTGGATACCGGCAATTCGACAATGTGTGAACAGTGTCTTACGCAAATGCGTACAATGTCAAAAAATAATTGGTAAACCGTATAACAGACCGGAACCACCACCACTACCAAAGGATCGAGTAAAAGACACCATACCATTTTGCACAACTGGGATAGATTTTGCCGGACCTCTACAAATCAGGGATACATCAACACAACCGCGGAAGGTATATATATGTTTATTCATATGTGCATGTATACGAGCTATACATTTGGAACTTGTACCTGATTTGTCATTGAACACTTTTATCCTATCATTTAGACGTTTTATCAGTCGAAAAGGAACACCACAAACTATTTATTCCGATAACGCACCTACATTTGTAGCCGCATCAAATGCACTTCAAAGTCAGCTGAATTTGCATATCAACTGGAAATTCATTCCGAAAGTAGCGCCGTGGTATGGCGGATGGTGGGAACGTCTAATTGGCTTATCGAAAATGACATTAAAGAAAGTTTTTGGTAAGGCACTCGTCAGCGAACAATCTTAAACAACAATACTCACTGAGATTGAAACTATAATAAACAATCGCCCACTTACATATATATCTTCAGACAAACGAGATCCCGAGCCATTGACGCCATCTCGTCTTTTACACGGAAGGATTATTACGACGACAGAGATGAACAACGACAAACACAACGCAAATATTCAAGAACTTGATACGATCACAGCCAACAAACTATTTGAGAGAAAAGGACTTTTATTAGACCATTTCGCAAAACGTTGGTCTAACGAATATCTTACTGGATTACGTAAATATCATCGAGCCTCGGAAAAACATAATCGACAAGTTAACATCGGTGATGTAGTTCAATTAGGAAGTGAATCAGCACGACTTTTATGGAGATTAGGAACAATATAAGACGTCATCAATGGAGGAGATGGACTTATTCGAGCAGCAAAAGTACGGACTTCTAGAGGACTAGTTACCACACGACCAATTGTGAAGTTATATCCATTAGAACAACCTACTCCTCCGCGATGGATGGCTAGACTACGATCGATTGTACGTCTTCGGAAAATCACTTCACCAGCCCATCGACCAGCTGTTGCAGCAAGCGCTGGGAAAAGGCTTCCCCGAGGAAGATATTCGAGACCTCCTACAGTGCAAGAGCAAGTCACCTTACTCGTTGATCGATGTGGTCAACGCCTTACCACCATCACGACACCCGAGTGGTATCGACACTTTTTTCTTTGAGCAAGGGAGCGATGTACCAGACCCCCGGGAACTCGATCCCAGCCGCAAAAACCTCATGGTGTTCGACGACTTGATGCTGAGCAAGCAAAATACGTGTGAAGATTACTATGTTTGCGGTCGTAACAATAATGTTGACTGTTTCTACCTGTGCCAAAACTACTTCAAACTACTCCGACAATCGATCCGAGAAAATGCCAACTTCCTCTGCCTCTTCCAGCAGGATGCTAAGAATCTCGACCACATCCGACGCGATCACTGCAACGATCTCACCAAGGAACAGTTCGACGCTCTGTGTAAGCATTGCTGGTCCCGACCCTATGGATTTGTAACCATCGATCTCACAAGCCCCAAGTCAGCAGGGAAATACCGATGCAAATTAGATGAGTTCTATGAGGTATAAGATAAAGAATGGATCAGTTCGAAGATTTTTTCCTGGAACTGGAGTATGAAGACACAGAGGAACCCCAGCCCTGCAAGTTTGAGTGGCCCTGCAAATGTAAGTTCGAGTGGAACCCAGTCGATATGAGAAGTATGTGTTGGGAATGTGGTCGCACGATCCCCCGCCTGATCGATAGCGGTGGAGGTGATTTCGACGCATGGAACTCTGGCCGCCAGTATGGTAAGGTGAAGCGCTTTCCTCAACCCCAATGCCCTGCCAAGACGATTCGAGGCCACCAGTGCACACACCCATGCCAACCGCGTAAAGACCTATGCCTAAGACACTTGAAGCTTTCGAAGAGAATACAACCATACTCGTTACCCCCATTGTTTCATCAACTTTTTAAACGCTAAATGAGAGATATTTTTTCAAACGCTATAAGGTGTTTAGAAAAACGTCTATAAACACTATGGGGCGTTCACATCAACGCTTAGGGGCGTTCACACCAACGCTATGGGGCGTTCACACCAACGCTATGGGGCAACAGCGTTCGATCCTATAAATAAATGACGTTTATCAAGATTACCGACCCTAAGCAGCGTGAGGCACTTGCAAAGGAGTTGCATGAAACTAAGCGGAGCATTCAAGCCAGCAACATGCAACACGGCCTTGACAATATTGGACTCAGCCGAGACCTTTCCAAGGTGTTCAAGCCTGTGGTTGAGGCTCAGCGGGAAGCAGCTTCAAAAATCATCAAAACAATCGAAGATTTACCTCCAGCAGTGCCGGCCCTCCCTCCTCCACCGCCCGTGTTTGCCGATCCACTACCCATCGCACCACCTACAAACACCGTCCTCGGACCCCGAGCACAGCAGTATTTGCAGCTCAGTATGACTCCTTTCGCCAACCACACCTTTGGATTGCGATCTGAAAACGATGGTCTCTTCATCGGAAGATCACCAGTTACTTTTGACGGCGATGATAGTTTCGTAGATGGTGTGAGGTACAAAGGAACCCTTGGCCTCTGGGAACTCATGGTGAAAAAGAATTCAGAATCGTTCGAGCCCGAAGACCTAGAGGACTATGCACAGATCCTGAAAAGTTCCGGTGCCATGTATCAAGGCAATTCCACCCTCTCGAGAACCCCGAAGGCGAATAAGAGTTACAAGTGGAAGGAAATCGTGTCCCACATCTACAAGAAGAATAAGTTTGGCAGTGGACTGCAACCCGTGTTTCTTCCTTCCAACTTCAAGCAGCTTCTCGATCGCCTGGAACTGTGCGCCGCAGCATACCGAGCAGAAAATAATGGTGTGCGCAACGAAATTGTGTCGATTATCGATGCTATGAAGAAGGGTAGACATATCAGCATCGATGAATATAAGGCGCTTCATCGTAGCATCCTATAAACAAATGTTGCAAATCAAGAAAGGTTACGCTCGAAAGTACGCCTACGGTGGTAAAGGTTGCACTTTGTAAATACAGCTGTTTCTCAAACCACGCCTCTTTTGGGGAGATATATAATATTCATAGATATGTTAATTTGTTAACGTACTGGTTCCCATTTATGATCTCTGTGTTTCATCTCATAGAGACATCACTTGGGAATGTAACCAGTATAGAAAAACATGGTAGCGCCTAAATTTTAATTCTTAGGAGGTCCAAATATTGAGGTAAGGGTAGTATAGAATTTTAGTACAAGTTTAAACTCTTAGAAGTTCAGGGCATATAAATGTTGAAAATATGCCGCACAGCCCTATATTTTGACCTTTGAATAAAATAGTAGTGCATATAAACTTTCCGTTCTGGGATATTATTTTTCACGAAACTTCACAGTAAAAGTGTCACAGTTTCAGCCGCAAAGGGAGTTCCTAGTTCCTATGGGAAATTGCATTGTCTATATTTACAGAAATGCAACCTATATAGGGTTAAAAAATAGAACATACAGACTTTCACAAAATCTGGTTTATCTCAGAGATTTTAAAGAATTTAACTGAAATATGAAGTTTTATAAATATTTCATGAAGATTGAGAAAATCCTGAGCCTTATTTATGATGACTCAGCATAAATTCACAGTTTACAGTATGCATGGTTTACATCAAGCCCTGAATTCAAAATAAATTCATAATATATGCCTATTTGTAATTTAAATTGTTTAGAAGTGCTTATATTTACTCTTCGCAGTCATTGCAACTCATTGATCCTTCCTAAATATTTTTGTTGGGGTGTTTTTGTCCTGTCGATAACCCAAAAGTAAGCCGTAAAACCTAAATGTGCTTTTTTGTGACCGAGGCATTAAAAAGTACAAGCTAGAAATACAAAAAGACCTCAATAAAACTTACAATAGTGTGTTCTATCCAAAATGTATACTAAATATTCCACATTGCTAGAAACAGGGAAAATATTTAGGAAATGTGAGGCCCCAGGGACAAAAAACATAAAAAATGCCTACCCCTGGGTCATAAAACAGATAATTTAACTTGTAAATGCTATGATTTTAATATTTTCAAGGTCTTTTGTAAAGAAAATAATAACTGTGCTGGGAAGTTATGCAAAAATAAGATGTAAGCAGTCATTTTCTATCAAACTTTTAGTGAATTTATGCACCAGACTGATATCTTCTTAAATACAACTTTTGCAAATATGGCTTTGTTTAGACACTTCTAGTTCATATGTTAACTAACTTATGTTAGATATATGGTTAGGGATGATACTGTTGAGACAAGTATTCGTAACTGACCATTTGAGACAGAAATTATGAACTTTCATTGACAAATAGGCATTCAGTAAGATGTGGACTGGAGACACAGGCAGGATAGGATACTTTGTATAATCTTGAAAGTTGGAATGATTAACTACTAAACAATACACTTATGGTATTACAAAAATGCTTTCAATTTGTTATCAGAATAGTTTCAAACAGGTTTTAGACAGTTCATGTCAGAAAACATGCACATAGGGTAAGCTGGCAATAATTAAAGTCTTGTTTTCAAATTCTTAAAATAATTGAAACGGGGGGAGGGGTATAAAATGTACTGTAAAAGGAAACTTAGAGTATATGTAGTGATTTCTTTAAGGCTATAATTCTGATAAATAAGTATTGTTGCGAGAAAAAGTGTTTTTAGAGAGTTTTCTATTTGAATAAATGTTTGTATAGGACTGTTTGACACAATCGCCAGTTTGGCTGGACGCATGTTTACTTCCTCTGCCGCCAAAACCCTAGGAAGTAAGGCCGTGAGTGCTGCCACCAATGCAGCCTTGAAAGGTGTTGAAAAAGGAGCCTCTAAAGCCGTCGACCATGTAGTTGATAAAGTGACCCGCCTCAGAAAACGCAGTAAAACCCCTCAACAGCCTAGTGTTCAACGCAAGAAGCCAGAGCAAGTTCGGTTAAACAATCTAATCTCAGGCTCTGGTATCAAAACCATCCACGACTTCGTCCAACGCTATAAATAAATACATTATGTCTGACATCCTTACAATCACCGAAGGGCTGAACTTCGACGAAAGTCTCCAGGAATATCAGGTTCGAGAATACGAACCACAAGCCGGTGCCCAGCTGAACAATGCCGGTGCTGAAATCCGAATCAACATCGAAACCCAGGATTTGTTCCTACACTCCGCCGAGAGTTATCTCGTGGTGGAAGGTCGACTTCTCAAGAATGATGACACAGCAAATGCCGATGGCGATCTTGTGTCGCTCGCCCATAATGGTATCATGTATCTCTTCAAGAGCATCAGTTACAGGCTTTCCGGTCAGCAGATCGAACATATTAACGACCCCGGCATCGCCACCACTATGCTGGGAATGTTAACCTACCCCGACGACTTCTCCAAATCGCAGGGTCTCAACCAACTGTGGTATAAGGATTCTTCCACCGATGCTGAGGCTGAGAACACTGGATTTGCAGCCCGTCATGGATACATTATCACCAAGCCCACCAACAAAGGATCGTTTTCGTTTGCCATCCCCCTAAAACATATTTTTGGATTCGCAGATGATTACAACAAAATAGTGTACGGGTTCAGGCACGAACTCTCACTCGTTCGCGATTCAAATGCTAATGCCATTCTGAGAGCTGCTGCCGTCAACGATCCGGCAAAGATCGTCCTGAGTAAACTATCGTGGTTCGTCCCTCACGTCACCCCCTCAGACGAAAATAAGATGCAACTGTACAAAACCATCCAGAGTAAATCCAAGATCCACTGTGGATTTCGCATGAGACAGTGCGATTCCATAGCCGTTCCCCAAGCCTCACAGTTAAACTGGCTCCTAGATGCCAAGAGTGGTCGCGAAAAGCCTAGATATATCATCATTGCCTTCCAAACCAACAGAAGTGGTGACCAAACCAATAATGCTTCCGTGTTCGATCACTGTCGATTGCGAAATATCCATGTCACCCTCAACGCTGAACGTTATCCAGCAGTCGACTATAATGCAGCTTTCAACGAAAATAGGATCGCCAGAGTGTTCAAAGAGGCCTCCGACTTCAGAAAGAAATTCCACAACATGGACAGTCTCCTCAGTAATAGTGGTATTAATCCCTCCGATTTCATCGACTTGTAGCCCTTGTTTGTGATTGATGTGAGTCTACAGTCTGAGCGTCTCAAAGAATCCACAGTGGATATTCAGATCCGAGCAGAATTCGCCCGCAATGTTCCAGCCAACACCAAAGCGTTTGCACTTGTCATTTCCGACAGAATCCTACAGTTTGAATCCGATGGTCAGAAAATGAACGTCGTGTACTAAAAGTAAAAAATGGATAAAATTCACCTACAACTCCTCTTTGCCAGTCGCCCCGCCGAAGTCTATGCAATCGTGGTGAAGGCTGGTAGACAACTCAAGGAGCAGTATGATGGTATCGAAGAGTGGAAGCAAAAATATGTGACAATGGTCTACCATAAATAAATGGACAACATATTGTTGCAGCAAATTGCTAATAACACCGACCCCAAGCATGGGTTTTCCTTCATCGTCTCTGGAAAAGATAGCCAAATCCTTACCCGGTTCAACCCCCCACTGCATCTCAAGGAATCAAAGACCTAAGAGATGGCATACCTATAACTCCATCCCCAACATTCATACAGGTAAAAATTCCTTCCGCTACTCCCCCGACGATGGTGCCAACTGGTTTCCCATCGCACTGAACACAGGTTCCTATGACATCGAAGACATCAACAATGAGATCCAGCGGCGGCTACGGCTCAACAAACACAAAACTAAGATTATCATCGATGCCAACCGGGCGACCATAAGAGCAACGCTGACCCTCGCCAGACACTATCAAGTAGACTTCAACGTTGTCAATAGCATCAACACAGTCTTGGGATTAGAGCGGCAAATTTACACGTTCGATATGATCACAAACGGCTATACGGAAGGGGAACACATTGTAAATATCATCGTCATCAACAGCATTCTGGTGAATAGTGATATCATCCATGGAAGTTATGTGAATGGTACACAGCAGTCTACCATCTACAGCTTCTTTCCCGCAGACGGTCCTGGTATGAAGATCATTCAAACCCCTAAGAATCTAGTATACTTGCCAGTGACCTTGCAAACCATCAATCGCATGCAAACGTATCTCACCGATCAAGATGGTAGGCCCATCGATTTCAGGGGTGAACATCTCACCATTCGCTTTCATCTTCGTGAGGTATAAATAAATGACTTATCACGAACATGGTTTGAACTTGACAAAAGGTCAAGCTGATCAACTACAACGGGATACCAAGAAAGGTTGTCCGGTCTCCATTCGTTTGTCCCACGCAAACCTGCAAGGCGAACACAAGATGTGGCTCACCACCCGCCAGGTTCAAAAGATCGCCAAGCTCCTACAGAAGGGTACTGGTGACATGGTCCTAGAGTTGAGTGCGACCCAATTGAGGGAAAACATGCAGAAGGTAGGTGGCTTCCTACCCATGCTGGCGGAGCTTGCAATGAGGGCACTCCCCATGTTAGCAAAAACCATTCTATCCGCCTTGGGTGTTGGAGCCTTGAGTGGTCTGGGTGGTGTAGCCGTCAACAAGGCATTGGGATCTGGATTTTACCTGAAACGTGGTGGATGCGTTTGCACTGTGAAACCTAGTGGCAGCGGTCTCTACCTCAGACCCTCAAATGCCCGGATCACCTATGGTGATGGACTCTACTTGAAGCGTGGTTAGCAATTCCACGATGGAGCCGGTCTGATCTTAGGTGCTAACAGCTCCTTCAAAAATATTCCCCTCCTCGGTATGCTCCGATAAATAAATGGTTGATTTAGATTCTGGATACCGGCAGACCAAAGTTGAATGTATGGAGGATCAACTCGATGCAGAAATTCGAAGGTGTCAACGTACTTTGAACAACTGTCTGGACAAAGTTGCATCTGTAGCACTGGGTGCTTGTTCTGTGGTCAGTTTGGTGTTAACCAGCTGCACCATGGGTTCAGCTTTGACCGGTATAGGTATTATAGCCTCCCTTCCCCTAGGATCCCTTGCTTGCTTGAGTGCCACTGGCGTGATGGTACTCACACTGATCTCAAGGCGTATCATGAAAAAGAAGAAAAAACACCGCGACACCTTGCGATTAGCACAGTCCACAAAATCCTTGGTGGAACAATGTATTAGTACTGCTTTGGCTGATGATGAACAAATTGATGATGCGGAGTTTGGGAAGATCGCAACCTGCCTCAAAAACTACTATGATGAGAAAGATCAGCTGCGACAACCTTCCACCACTTTTAGTGAGGACCTTAATGCGCATGCGCCGTAAAAACGTCACACATCATTCCAATACACTTCACTCCACACATCGTTTCACGATGTGTTCCGTTCCGCTTCACTTCACGATGTGCTCTGTTTCAAACATAAAAAAACTTTCCGACCCGGCAAAAATGTCGGATCGGAAAATTTTTTGTACCCCACCCACCCCATTTTTGGACTTACTTTCTCACAAGGACGTAAGAAAAGTACTCCTGCTTGGTCTTTTTGCTGACTTTGTAGCCTGTTCTTCTCGAGAAAGCTTCTTCCAAGGGTTCTGTCTCCCTGTTTAGTCCACTGCAGGCCAACACCTTAGTCTTTTCTCCTTCTCTGTTTTTCAAGGTGGGGATCATACTCCTCCCAAACTTACCATCTACTTTCACCACTTCTACAATTTTATAGATCACCCAGGTTGGGAGTTCCTTCCATTTCATCGTTTCCTGACACTGGTTCTTTGCCTTTTCCTCGAAAACATTATCGTTGATAAAATCGTTGTCTACGATTTTTGGACTTCTAAGTTCCTCCATCTTTTGTACGAAAGCCATATTTTTTTTCTATCCTTAGGCTAATTTGAACGCATTGTGTTTGCATTTCATGTTTAGGGTTGGGGTCCGTATGCAGGATTTGTGCTTAAAAATGGCAAGTGCGGCAGAACTCTCATTTTGACACTACATTTATGTGTAAGGTATCACTTGACGAAATTTTATTCAAATTTAAAAATTTAGACAATGTCTTAAACTATAACGTACAGGTCAAATTCTTCCTTGAATTTGACCGTTTAAGAGTAATGCCCTTATATATCTTTAAAATTGTATTTCTTTGGTTTAAGGTTGACATCAGAGACATATATACACATACGTATATATATATGTCTCTGTTGACATTTTCTGACAGTGACCAGACAGTAAACCGACGCTGACGGATGATATCCTTAAGAAAACCGTTTCACGTGATAGTCCCGTCCTATAAAAAATATAAAAAAATCGCCATCCTCCGGATGATCAGGTACTGTCGGAACGTAATCCTATCACAGTCTGCTGTACGGCTTTGTCTGGACTCAGTCGTATCGTGTTCTCAAAATTGTCGGGACTCAGGTGGGTATTATTGACGAATTTCGTATTGATAACGGGGCTGTTCCAAAACAAAGACGGTTCGCATTCTCCAAGATCTGGATGCAATCTGGACTCAATCGGCAAAAAAACAGCAATGACAAATTTTTCAGATCAATATAGAAAAGAAGATGTGGTATGATTGCCAATGAGACAACTCTCCACACGAGACCAAATGACACAGAAATTAACAACTATAGGTCACCGTACGGCCTTCCACAGGACACCGTCCAGAAAACACAGAACATTGTTACGATTTTGATCCGATACAGCATAATCAAGACAGTCACGATTGTAATCCGACTAGACAAAATCGACTGAGTTTCCACGAATGTTACGGGAAGCAACCAACTGTCGAGGGTGCTTGGCCGACCTCTCCGGACCATCTCCGATCCGTAGGAATATGTTACGAACGTATACGAAAAAAAGTTAAATTAACAAAAAAAACGAACTCTGAGGAAAATTCTAAACGGAAAGTCCCTAATTAAATGGCAAAATCAAAATCAAACACATCAAACGAATTGATAACAACTGTCATATTCCTGACTTGGTACAGGCATTTTTTTATGTAGAAACTGGTGGATTAAACCTGATTTTATAGCTAGCTAAACCTCTTACCTGTATGACAGTAGCATTAAATTATCGGCACTGTGTGAACGCCATATAATGCGGCGTTCACACAGTGCCGATTATGGCTCCCGTTTGAGATCAGACAGCGCTAAAGACACGAAAAGTGAAAAAGTCGGATTACTATCCTCACTATGATGATCTGGAATGTCCTAACGACTGCCTAAACGCAGTCGTATTCGTTCGTAACAGATTCCTGCGGGTCGGGAATGGTCCGGAGAGGTCGGCCAAGCACCCCGACAGTTAGGTGTGACCCGTACCATTCAGTGAGAAACTCAGACATTTTGTCTAGTCGGATTACAATCGTGACTATGGACAGATTCTGCTGTATCGGATCAAAATCGTAATAATGATCTGTGTTTTCTGGACGGTGTCCTGTGGAACGGGCATGATCTGGAGAAATGTGTCATTGCTGGTTTTTTTTGCCGATTGAGTCCAGATTGCATCCAGATCTTGGCGAATACGAACCGTCTTTGTTCTGGAACAGTTCCGTTATTATTACGAAATGCGGCAATAATACCCACTTCGGAGTCCCGACAATTACAGAACACGATACGACAAGGACAAGGCCGTATGCATTGCTGTACAGCAGACTGTGATAGGATTGCGTTCCGGTAGTACTTGATCATCCCGAATATGGCAATTATTTTTATAAATGGGACTATCACATGCAACGGTTTTATAACGGATATCTTCCGTCAACGTCGGTTTACTGTCTGGTCACTGTCTGAAAACTGTCGATCGCATTCGGCAGAATCGGGACGCTGTCGGGACATATTCAGTCGTTTTTTTACCATATGAAAGATACAAATTGAATTAGAATCGGATTGAAAAACGGGATGATTGGGACAAACTCGGCTGGAAACGGCTGAATTTGGACACTTCAAGGGTAATGTCATATTACATTGCCGATCCGACATCTGCACATTACATGCAGTCATCCAATACAACCAACATTGTCCATCCATTGTATTTATAGTGTCTGAGATACGAACCTCCAAACTTATTAAGAAAAAAAGGTAAAAAAAAAGGAAGTAAAGTTCAGACGAACCATTCGCGACTAGCATGTACACCTTATAATCATTCCACATGAAAAATAAGAATTGAAAGGTTAAATGAAACCCGTTCAATTTTCGAGTAGAAATAACACCGTGCATACGCTAATTGCAGTTCACCAATTACTGAAAAAGCATCAGACAAAACAAAACGAATCATGAAAAGTGTTAACATGTATTGACCAATAAACGACCAACTGAAAATGGTCGACAAACTGAGATTAATAGACATTTATGTAACTTTATAGAAAATATCCTTGTTTATTGTAAGTAGTTCCTATCAATCTTATTCAAGCAATAAACTTAACATTGAAAATTTATGTTGAAACTCTTTAAGATCAAAATTAAATATTTTTTGCTGATCTTGTATCGCTGGTCATTTTTCCAGTTTACAATTGCTACCTAAAGGTTTTGCCCAAAACACAGAAACAGATACACAATCGAATTCCTATAAGAAATATACTGACAATTTCGTCTGTAAATTTAGTTTTGCAGTTAATTTTTGCTTTTTATATTTTGTCATTTAGTTAGGGGTGTTTAACGTTTTACACAAGAACTTAATGTTAGGAGTTGAACAGTTAAAGTTTCTCTTTGTCATCTATAGTGTTTGCCCAACATTAAAACCAGGTAAATAGTTTAGGACGTTAAGACCAGGTAAATAGTTTAGGACATTAAAACCAGGTAAATAGTTTAGGACATTAAAACCAGGTAAATAGTTTAGGACATTAAAACCAGGTAAATAGTTTAGGACATTAACAACTATGAGAAGTCGACTGACAATTTTGATACTGTTAATTTTAGTAGATATGGTTTTGCTGATCATTTGTGCTGTTAACATACAAATAAGAAGACGCGGTATGATTTCCAATGTGACAACTCTCCACTAAAGACCAAATGGCACAGAAACTAACATCTATAGGTCACCGTACGGCCTTCAACAATGAGTAAAACCCATACCGATGATAGTCTGCCTAAAAAAAGGCCCATAAGTGACAAATGTAAAACAATTCAAACGAGAAAAACTAACGGTCAGATTTAGCCAGATTAAAAAGACAGTTTGTCTTTATTATATAGTTTCCCAAAATGTAAACCAGAGGGCCAATATCGCTCACCTAAGTTTATGTGCATCTTCATCAATGGACACTCTCCAACATTTTTAGGCTAGAATATTATTCATGACAAACATTTCTTTTCTGTTGAACCTGTATTGCTGATATATTTTTTAACAGTTTCTAAAACATAAAAAGTGTTTAAATTCGTCATGAAAAGGCAAGATAACAGGCAAAAAAACACAAAAATGGAGTAAAATTATGATTAAATGCAGTTACTTCAATAAAGAACCGACTGATGTTTTCAGGCATGAGACTTGTTTGTAGATCTTGTCTTTCTAATGATTTTTGCTACATAAAGTTTATGTCTATTTATCATTATTTTCAAGATATCAGGTAAAATTACATAAATGTATAAATTAATTGTTATTTAAAGGCAATAACTCCTACAGGAATCCGGGATCCGTCTAACAGTTTTGCTGTTATTAGACAGAAGGTGATCTTATCATTGTAAATTCTTTTGCCCATCTATAGTGTCAAACCAAAGACTTTAGAATTGGTATTTGCTGCTTCTCCACTAAGCATGCGACATTTTAAGTCTTGTTGGCTCAGTGTGCTGATCCTATGTGAGTATGTATATTACATTAACATCATCGTCGTCAAAGTTATTTTTGCTCCTGCTTATAAATGAAACAGACTATTTGATAACGACTCCCATATTCCTGACTTGATAAAGGATATTTCAAGAAAAAATGTTGAGTTATCCTTTTTTTCTATTTATATAATTGCAGTTTCTAAGATATGAGACTTCAGTGACTTGAACAAAATGTAAGAGTCGAGGGTTTACAGCAATCTTAATATAACCAATATATTAGTATACTATTCAAATATATCATGAGATTGAAAAGACTAAATGAGAGAGTCACAATGATCTGAATATAACACGCTTGAAAAAGACTCAATGAGAAATTAACAGATTAATCATGCGTAATTACTAGTTCAGTTCATAGAAAGATTATTTTTTTTTTAACTTGAAAGAAAAGCACAGAAGAATCAGGCTATCAGCACTTGGCATCATTCTAAGATAGACTGTAAAGAAGCTGCTGCTTAATTTGATGAAAAGCTACAACTCTATCTAGCTACTGAGAAGTGCTACAATGTTTATATATAAGCAGCACATAAACAGTAACAAGAAAGGCTGTTAACCTGTGAACTTTTAGATGGCAGCAATTTCATATTTAAAGTTATCAGATGATGAAGAAAATAGAAACTACACGAGACAAAACAGAAAACTGCACTTCCATTAGACCAGTACATCCTGCCCTTACTATGAAATGACATTCTCTCACACCTTCTCTCCCTCTCTACATTCCACTCACAATCATATACCCTCACCCTCTCCATCATTCTATTTTTCTCCCTCCCTTTCTCACCCTTTCACCCTATCATAACACCCTTAACCACCTACCACCTATACCCCTTCTGCTTGGTGTTAAGTCCCTATGAGAAAATTGGGTTAGTAAATGAATACGATATTATAAGATGTACCAGATATGGAAGAACTTACATTTTAGAAATATGAAGAAAATTTAGAACTAATTGACATTAAACATAAATATATGATACTGAGCCACTTTTAGAAATGTAGTCTTATTTTCTACACATAATGGTCATCATAGCATTCGTACAAAAGATTACCAGCCAAAGTTACAGAAAGCCAAATTGTGTAATGTCAATTTGAAAATAGAATGCTATTTTGATTGATAAACATTATGAATGCCAAAAGTGTATATTTAACTCCTAATTTTGAAGTGTTTTGGGTGTGTTGATGAAAAAATATGTTGCAAAAAATGAAAAAAAAAAAAAACAAATAAAAAATGCCAAATGGTATAAAAATCCAAATAGTTAAAAAACATATAAAGCAAAAAGCCAAATGAAAAAATGCCAAAGTTTAAAAATGCCAAATGGTATTGAAAATACCTGTCTGCTTGTACTAGCCAGCCGGCCTGTGGGTTAGCTGGACTTTAAGGTGCTAGTTCACCAAGACAAATGCCCACAGTAAAACACCTATCTTTTTCCTTTTGGAGTACCAGTTTTTAAGTCTCTGATTTGACTTGGGGGGCTTAAAATTAACTGAGATAAAATTGAAAAATATATAAAAACAGTCATATGTACAATTTAAAAATTTGGTCATAAAAAAGGTAAAATATCCCCTCTGACCCCCATTCCCAAATGGATAAAAAATAGATAAAATATCCCTTTTTCCCCCAATAAAATGTAGGCAAATATTGTTTTCGACCTAGCCACCACGCTTGAACAGAGCTTCCAAGCTAGGCTAAGACTGAGCCACCAAGCTTAGGCTCACTTAGACATACGTACAAGTAGTAGCAGGTACTTGATACGTATGCTAGGGGACGTTACTATACCTAAAAGGGAGGTATAGCATCTGTGAACCCTAAACACAGAGACCGGCTTAACTTCGACATACGTATCATGAATAGTATCCAACTACTTCTTGTACTTGACTTTTAAGTCAATAGTTTATCCTGTGCATTATGTGTCATATTGCATACAACTTTAAAATATACAAATTGTACTTACATAGTTTACACTTGTATCTTATCCTACCACATACACTTCAATCTTTTTTCTTTAGGCAAACCAATGAGCCATAAACAAATAGATCTTCTCTGCATAGTCATTTACTACAGACAATCTTTGATATCAAAATCTTATTACATGTGTCATAAAAGCTATGTTTAATAAAGGAACAGTTAATATGGGGTTAAGGTCAGCCTGGTCAGGTAATTTCTATTTGATAGAAATGGTTTAAATATCAACCAAACATAGCTGACCTATTCCCTGAATGAAGAGTGGTAGACCTCACAACAGTTTAGTAATACATTTGGTTTATTGGATCATGAAAATACGGTCAAAAGAGTGGTAGACCTCACAACACCTTAGTAATACAATTTGTGCATTGAACCATGAAAATAAGGTCAAGTGCAATGGAACTACTTCAGATCATTAGGCATCTGCAAATACAAAATGGATTACCTATATCTTATCTTCTGAAAATAAATCTTTAGACAAAATTGTTAACAGTCCAACAAAGATTATTCATGTTGCATCTTCAGTGACTTGAAAGAACTGAAAGAGAGAGTTCACAGCAATCTTGATATAATCAATATATTAGTATACTATTACATAATATAACGAGATTGAAAAGACTAAATGTCTTTTTTGAGAGAGTTCACAAAGATCTGAATATAACACGCTTGAAAAAGACTCAATGAGAAACTAACAGCTTATTCATGCGTAATTACTAGTTCAGTTCATAGAAAGTTAAGCACAGAAGGATCAGGCTATCAGCACTTGGCATCATTCTAAGATAGACTGTAAGGAAGCTGCTGCTTAATTTGATGAAAAGCTACAACTCTATCTAGCTACTGAGAAGTGCTACAATGTTTATATATAAGCAGCACATAAACAGTAACAAGAAAGGCTGTTAACCTGTGAACTTTTAGATGGCAGCAATTTCATATTTAAAGTTATCAGATGATGAAGAAAATAGAAACTACACGAGACAAAACAGAAAACTGCACTTCCATTAGACCAGTACATCCTGCCCTTACTATGAAATGACATTCTCTCACACCTTCTCTCCCTCTCTACATTCCACTCACAATCATATACCCTCACCCTCTCCATCATTCTATTTTTCTCCCTCCCTTTCTCACCCTTTCACCCTATCATAACACCCTTAACCACCTACCACCTATACCCCTTCTGCTTGGTGTTAAGTCCCTATGAGAAAATTGGGTTAGTAAATGAATACGATATTATAAGATGTACCAGATATGGAAGAACTTACATTTTAGAAATATGAAGAAAATTCAGAACTAATTGACATTAAACATAAATATATGATACTGAGCCACTTTTAGAAATGTAGTCTTATTTTCTAAACAATAATGGTCATCATAGCATTCGTACAAAAGATTAACAGCCAAAGTTACAGAAAGCCAAATTGTGTAATGTCAATTTGAAAATAGAATGCTATTTTGATTGATAAACATAATGAATGCCAAAAGTGTATATTTAACTCTTAATTTTGAAGTGTTTTGGGTGTGTTGATGAAAAAATATGTTGCAAAAAATGAAGAAAAAAAAAAAATGCCAAATGGTATAAAAATCCAAATAGTTAAAAAACATATAAAGCAAAAAGCCAAATGAAAAAATGCCAAAGTTTAAAAATGCCAAATGTTATTGAAAATACCTGTCTGCTTGTACTAGCCAGCCGGCCTGTGGGTTAGCTGGACTTTAAGGTGCTAGTTCACCAAGACAAATGCCCACAGTAAGACACCTATCTTTTTCCTTTTGGAGTACCAGTTTTTAAGTCTCTGATTTGACTTGGGGGGCTTAAAATTAACTGAGATAAAATTGAAAAATATATAAAAACAGTCATATGTACAATTTAAAAATTTGGTCATAAAAAAGGTAAAATATCCCCTCTGACCCTCATTCCCAAATGGATAAAAAATAGATAAAATATCCCTTTTTCCCCCAATAAAATGTAGGCAAATATTGTTTTCGACCTAGCCACCACGCTTGAACAGAGCTTCCAAGCTAGGCTAAGACTGAGCCACCAAGCTTAGGCTCACGTAGACATACGTACAAGTAGTAGCAGGTACTTGATACGTATGCTAGGGGACGTTACTATACCTAAAAGGGAGGTATAGCATCTGTGAACCCTAAACACAGAGACCAGCTTAACTTCGCCATACGTATCATGAATAGTATCCAACTACTTCTTGTACTTGACTTTTAAGTCAATAGTTTATCCTGTGCATTATGTGTCATATTGCATACAACTTTAAAATATACAAATTGTACTTACATAGTTTACACTTGTATCTTATCCTACCACATACACTTCAATCTTTTTTCTTTAGGCAAACCAATGAGCCATAAACAAATAGATCTTCTCTGCATAGTCATTTACTACAGACAATCTTTGATATCAAAATCTTATTACATGTGTCATAAAAGCTATGTTTAATAAAGGAACAGTTAATATGGGGTTAAGGTCAGCCTGGTCAGGTAATTTCTATTTGATAGACATGGTTTAAATATCAACCAAACATAGCTGACCTATTCCCTGAATGAAGAGCGGTAGACCTCACAACATCTTAGTAATACATTTGGTTTATTGGATCATGAAAATACGGTCAAAAGAGTGGTAGACCTCACAACACCTTAGTAATACAATTTGTGCATTGAACCATGAAAATAAGGTTAAGTGCAATGGAACTACTTCAGATCATTAGGCATCTGCAAATACAAAATGGATTACCTATATCTTATCTTCTGAAAATAAATCTTTAGACAAAATTGTTAACAGTCCAACAAAGATTATTCATGTTGCATCTTCAGTGACTTGAAAGAACTGAAAGAGAGAGTTCACAGCAATCTTGATATAATCAATATATTAGTATACTATTACATAATATAACGAGATTGAAAAGACTAAATGTCTTTTTTGAGAGAGTTCACAAAGATCTGAATATAACACGCTTGAAAAAGACTCAATGAGAAACTAACAGCTTATTCATGCGTAATTACTAGTTCAGTTCATAGAAAGTTAAGCACAGAAGGATCAGGCTATCAGCACTTGGCATCATTCTAAGATAGACTGTAAAGAAGCTGCTGCTTAATTTGATGAAAAGCTACAACTCTATCTAGCTACTGAGAAGTGCTACAATGTTTATATATAAGCAGCACATAAACAGTAACAAGAAAGGCTGTTAACCTGTGAACTTTTAGATGGCAGCAATTTCATATTTAAAGTTATCAGATGATGAAGAAAATAGAAACTACACGAGACAAAACAGAAAACTGCACTTCCATTAGACCAGTACATCCTGCCCTTACTATGAAATGACATTCTCTCACACCTTCTCTCCCTCTCTACATTCCACTCACAATCATATACCCTCACCCTCTCCATCATTCTATTTTTCTCCCTCCCTTTCTCACCCTTTCACCCTATCATAACACCCTTAACCACCTACCACCTATACCCCTTCTGCTTGGTGTTAAGTCCCTATGAGAAAATTGGGTTAGTAAATGAATACGATATTATAAGATGTACCAGATATGGAAGAACTTACATTTTAGAAATATGAAGAAAATTCAGAACTAATTGACATTAAACATAAATATATGATACTGAGCCACTTTTAGAAATGTAGTCTTATTTTCTACACATAATGGTCATCATAGCATTCGAACAAAAGATTAACAGCCAAAGTTACAGAAAGCCAAATTGTGTAATGTCAATTTGAAAATAGAATGCTATTTTGATTGATAAACATTATGAATGCCAAAAGTGTATATTTAACTCTTAATTTTGAAGTGTTTTGGGTGTGTTGATGAAAAAATATGTTGCAAAAAATGAAGAAAAAAAATAAAAAATGCCAAATGGTATAAAAATCCAAATAGTTAAAAAACATATAAAGCAAAAAGCCAAATGAAAAAATGCCAAAGTTTAAAAATGCCAAATGGTATTGAAAATACCTGTCTGCTTGTACTAGCCAGCCAGCCTGTGGGTTAGCTGGACTTTAAGGTGCTAGTTCACCAAGACAAATGCCCACAGTAAGACACCTATCTTTTTCCTTTTGAAGTACCAGTTTTTAAGTCTCCGATTTGACTTGGGGGGCTTAAAATTAACTGAGATAAAATTGAAAAATATATAAAAACAGTCATATGTACAATTTAAAAATTTGGTCATAAAAAAGGTAAAATATCCCCTCTGACCCCCATTCCCAAATGGATAAAAAATAGATAAAATATCCCTTTTTCCCCCAATAAAATGTAGGCAAATATTGTTTTCGACCTAGCCACCACGCTTGAACAGAGCTTCCAAGCTAGGCTAAGACTGAGCCACCAAGCTTAGGCTCACTTAGACATACGTAAAAGTAGTAGCAGGTACTTGATACGTATGCTAGGGGACGTTACTATACCTAAAAGGGAGGTATAGCATCTGTGAACCCTAAACACAGAGACCGGCTTAACTTCGCCATACGTATCATGAATAGTATCCAACTACTTCTTGTACTTGACTTTTAAGTCAATAGTTTATCCTGTGCATTATGTGTCATATTGCATACAACTTTAAAATATACAAATTGTACTTACATAGTTTACACTTGTATCTTATCCTACCACATACACTTCAATCTTTTTTCTTTAGGCAAACCAATGAGCCATAAACAAATAGATCTTCTCTGCATAGTCATTTACTACAGACAATCTTTGATATCAAAATCTTATTACATGTGTCATAAAAGCTATGTTTAATAAAGGAACAGTTAATATGGGGTTAAGGTCAGCCTGGTCAGGTAATTTCTATTTGATAGACATGGTTTAAATATCAACCAAACATAGCTGACCTATTCCCTGAATGAAGAGCGGTAGACCTCACAACATCTTAGTAATACATTTGGTTTATTGGATCATGAAAATACGGTCAAAAGAGTGGTAGACCTCACAACACCTTAGTAATACAATTTGTGCATTGAACCATGAAACTAAGGTCAAGTGCAATGGAACTACTTCAGATCATTAGGCATCTGCAAATACAAAATGGATTACCGATATCTTATCTTCTGAAAATAAATCTTTAGACAAAATTGTTAACAGTCCAACAAAGATTATTCATGTTGCATCTTCAGTGACTTGAAAGAACTGAAAGAGAGAGTTCACAGCAATCTTGATATAATCAATATATTAGTATACTATTACATGATATAACGAGATTGACAGGACTAAATGTCTTTTTTGAGAGAGTTCACAAAGATCTGAATATAACACGCTTGAAAAAGACTCAATGAGAAACTAACAGCTTAATCATGCGTAATTACTAGTTCAGTTCATAGAAAGTTAAGCACAGAAGAATTAGGCTATCAGCACTTGGCATCATTCTAAGATAGACTGTAAAGAAGCTGCTGCTTAATTTGATGAAAGGCTACAACTCTATCTAGCTACTGAGAAGTGCTACAATGTTTATTTATAAGCAGCACATAAACAGTAACAAGAAAGGCTGTTAACCTGTGAACTTTTAGATGGCAGCAATTTCATATTTAAAGTTATCAGATGATGAAGAAAATAGAAACTACACGAGACAAAACAGAAAACTGCACTTCCATTAGACCAGTACATCCTGCCCTTACTATGAAATGACATTCTCTCACACCTTCTCTCCCTCTCTACATTCCACTCACAATCATATACCCTCACCCTCTCCATCATTCTATTTTTCTCCCTCCCTTTCTCACCCTTTCACCCTATCATAACACCCTTAACCACCTACCAACTATACCCCTTCTGCTTAGTGTTAAGTCCCTATAAGAAAATTGGGTTAGTAAATGAATACGATATCATAAGATATACCAGATATGGAAGAATTTACATTTTAGAAATATGAAGAAAATTCAGAACTAATTGACATTAAACATAAATATATGATACTGAGCCACTTTTAGAAATGTAGTCTTATTTTCTACACATAATGGTCATCATAGCATTCGAACAAAAGATTAACAGCCAAAGTTACAGAAAGCCAAATTGTGTAATGTCAATTTGAAAATAGAATGCTATTTTGATTGATAAACATTATGAATGCCAAAAGTGTATATTTAACTCTTAATTTTGAAGTGTTTTGGGTGTGTTGATGAAAAAATATGTTGCAAAAAATGAAAAAAAAAAAATAAAAAATGCCAAATGGTATAAAAATCCAAATAGTTAAAAAACATATAAAGCAAAAAGCCAAATGAAAAAATGCCAAAGTTAAAAAATGCCAAATGGTATTAAAAATACCTGTCTGCTTGTACTAGCCAGCCGGCCTGTGGGTTAGCTGGACTTTAAGGTGCTAGTTCACCAAGACAAATGCCCACAGTAAGACACCTATCTTTTTCCTTTTGGAGTACCAGTTTTTAAGTCTCCGATTTGACTTGGGGGGCTTAAAATTAACTGAGATAAAATTGAAAAATATATAAAAACAGTCATATGTACAATTTAAAAATTTGGTCATAAAAAAGGTAAAATATTCCCTCTAACCCCCATTCCCAAATGGATAAAAAATAGATAAAATATCCCTTTTTTCCCCAATAAAATGTAGGCAAATATTTTTTTTGACCTAGCCACCACGCTTGAACAGAGCTTCCAAGCTAGGCTAAGACTGAGCCACCAAGCTTAGGCTCACTTAGACATACGTACAAGTAGTAGCAGATACTTGATACGTATGCTAGGGGACGTTACTATACCTAAAAGGGAGGTATAGCATCTGTGAACCCTAAACACAGAGACCGGCTTAACTTCGCCATACGTATCATGAATAGTATCCAACTACTGCGTGTACTTACTCAAATTTCTTTTCAGTCAGTCAACATTATCAAGATTATCTTGTAGACAACTATAAAATATGCATATTATTTAACAGAGTTTAAACTTGTTGCCATTTTTTCTATTTTCTCTCTTTACAATAAAAGTAGATGAGGCATAAACAAATAGAACACTTCTGCTTATATTCATTTACCTGTAACAGACAACCTTTGATATGGAAATCTTATTTCATGTGTCACACAAACTGTACTGATTATATAATATGAGGTCAAGGTCAGGTAAATCCTGTCACCTTAAAATGATCAATTGTAAAGGTCAAAGTGAGGTGAAAACTGTAAAACATGCATGTATTTCTTTCAAGCAATTAATATACCCAAATTATTCCTTAATTTAAAAAAGTAGTAGTCCTCACACCTTGATAATACATTTTGTTTATTTAGTCTTTAAATCAAGGTCAAGGACAAGAGGACTATACTTCAGATCATTAGGCATCTGAATACTGATAATATCTGTTCGATATTCTGAAAAAAAAGCTTTATGAAATTTTGTTCACTCTACCAACAGTTTAGAATTTACATATATGATTATGTCCCATGCATATATTTTAGAAGCATATAAACAGACACAGTGATTGAACAACAGCTATATAATTATCCTAGCTGTTATCAAATTTGTACATAATCATGCATGATTAGCCAGAAAATGATTAAAAGAGAAACATAACAGCGCAATTCCAATTAGATTCTGGAAAGAAAAGAACAGTTCTCGATATTCATAGAAAAAACATTGGAGTATCACAACCTGATCATGCTGGTGTCATTCCGAGTAAGACAGAATACATATATTTAGCTGCTGCTAAAATTGATGAAAAGCTACAACTCTATCTAGTCACTGAGAAGTGCTACAATGTTTATATATAAGCAGCACATAAACAGTAACAAGAAAGGCTGTTAACCTGTGAAATTTAAGACAGCAGTAACTTATCACAAGTGGTTGCAATGTTAAATGACAAAAATAAAAAAAACAAACATGTAAACTAAAAATTTTCACAGGAAAAGGTACATTTAGTGGTTTATTTGGCCCAAAAAAAAACTGGTCTCTAAGAAGCCAGATCTTCCTGAATTTGCATGAAATATTTGCTACTGGAAATAAGGCAAACAACAATAAATTGATAAATGATTAATATATAAGTTTTTAGCCAGTATTTTACTCATAATAGGTAATGGAAACATCTGGTTTCAGTCATTTTCATATATATGAACAAAAAATCCTTATCAAAAACATATATTTTGAAAATACAAAAAAGTATGATGGAAATGATATTACTGGATTAAGATGGATCTTGTATTGTGTTGAGAGTAAATACATTTCTATTGTAGTCTAGCTAGATCCTACCTGTATTACTGGATTAAGATGGATCTTGTATTGTGTTGAGAGTAAATACATTTCTATTGTAGTCTAGCTAGATCCTACCTGTATTACTGGATTAAGATGGATCTTGTATTGTGTTGAGAGTAAATACATTTCTATTGTAGTCTAGCTAGATCCTACCTGTATTACTGGATTAAGATGGATCTTGTATTGTGTTGAGAGTAAATACATTTCTATTGTAGTCTAGCTAGATCCTACCTGTATTACTGGATTAAGATGGATCTTGTATTGTGTTGAGAGTAAATACATTTCTATTGTAGTCTAGCTAGATCCTACCTGTATTACTGGATTAAGATGGATCTTGTATTGTGTTGAGAGTAGATACATTTCTATTGTAGTCTAGCTAGATCCTACCTGTATTACTGGATTAAGATGGATCTTGTATTGTGTTGAGAGTAAATACATTTCTATTGTAGTCTAGCTAGATCCTACCTGTATTACTGGATTAAGATGGATCTTGTATTGTGTTGAGAGTAAATACATTTCTATTGTAGTCTAGCTAGATCCTACCTGTATTACTGGATTAAGATGGATCTTGTATTGTGTTGAGAGTAAATACATTTCTATTGTAGTCTAGCTAGCTCCTACCTGTATTACTGGATTAAGATGGATCTTGTATTGTGTTGAGAGTAGATACATTTCTATTGTAGTCTAGCTAGATCCTACCTGTATTACTGGATTAAGATGGATCTTGTATTGTGTTGAGAGTAAATACATTTCTATTGTAGTCTAGCTAGATCCTACCTGTATGTTTTGGATTGGTATAAGCTCTTCTCAGACTAAAATTTCCAAACTGCTTCTCCATTCAAGTCCAGCATCTGCTGTCATCTGTCATTTCCAAGTGTTTTACTTTGTCTCCTGTGCACTTAACATGAGTAACCATTTTATACTTTCTGCAAGGAACAAAAAAATCTTGTTATAATCATGTGAAAATATAGTAGATAAAACCAAAATTATAATTAACAGCCAAATTTAAATAATATCGATATTGCAATGAACTGTCTTTTTGATTATTTTTTCAACTGTGTCCATTCATTGCAATTATACCATCTTGATAGACAAAGATGGAAGGATTATATGCACATAAATCTGGTTTAACCCAGCCACATTGTGCTCCTGTACAGTCAGGCAGGGATCTTGACCATGTGTTGTTAGTTGTCTTTGTTTGTTCATCTTTATTTTCTTGGAGGAGATGGACCATTCCCCATCTGGCACATTGTTCTCCTGTACAGTCAGGCAGGGATCTTGACCATGTGTTGTTAGTTGTCTTTGTTTGCTCATCTTTATTTTCTTGGAGGAGATGGACCATTCCCCATCTGGCACATTGTTCTCCTGTACAGTCAGGCAGGGATCTTGACCATGTGTTGTTAGTTGTCTTTATTTTCTCGGAGGAGATGGACCATTCCCCATCTGGCAGGTTGTCCCCATCTTGCAGGTTGTCCCCATCTGGCAGGTTGTCCCCAACATGCTCAACATAAACATGAAACTTAAAAATAGGTCGTTATTTTTCTTGTTTGATTTGTTTCACATTTTTCCTGATAAGGCCTTTTACAGCCGACTATATGGTGTGGGTTTTTCACATTGTTGGATGCTGTACAGTGGCCTATAATTGCTTACATCCACTTCATTTGAAAGCTGGTGGGCAGTTGTCTCATTGGTAATCATGCCACATCTTTTTTTTAAAAAAAGTCAGATAAAGACCAATATATATGTTAACTTATATGAATAAATGCAAGCAGGGCTTGTACGACTTTGCCCCCAGCAGAGCTATAGAAAAACAGTACATTAACGGGTGTTACACGGACACTTTATAGATGATACACGGACACTTTTTAGTTGTTACACGGACTCTTTTTATGAATAGAATCACTCGTGCATGATCAGTGAGTTCATGGGCACTTTAAATTTCGATTAGATTTGAACTTTTTGTATCACTGACATATTTCCTGTCTTTTTTATTAAAATATTTACGTTGGCATCAAATAACTGTATTTTTTTCAAACAATTCCAGTATATTACTATTCGTATCAGTACACTACAGAATTTACCATAACCCAAGGGGGTTATGGTTTTTTCCACAAAAAAAATATTCTGATCCCCAATTTTATGAGAAAAAATATAGTGTGGTCAAGCAGATGACAAAATAATGTTCTGATTCCTAATTTTCCGAGTACAGTATATTAAAGTGCTAATTTCGAAAAAAATATTTGGTGATAGCGTTACTCAGAAAAAAAACACCCCTTTTGAAGCTAAATGGTCGGTCCGTAAATGAATTTTTTCAATATATGGACATGAATAGTATTCTGGACAATGCTGAAAGTAAAGAAATGCTGGTACCGACGTTTATATTTCAATATAAAAGACAGTTAATATATATAAAATAAACTGCTTCGCTGAGCGCAGCTGGATACGCCCGCAGAGGTCCAACCCTGAACAGTTGGGGCAAAAATGGACACAATATTCAAGCTTGATACAGGTCTGAATTTGGATTGTAATTAAATATTTGACATATTATAGGTTTCTGAATAAATGTAGTCAAAGAACTTGAAATTGGTTATATGAATTGAATTTATATTCAATTAAAGATTTCTTGCTGTTGTGCAATACACTGTGCTGTTGCGCAATACTTAGTAATCTGTTGTCAGACTATAAACAACTAAAGTTCAATTAATTCTCAATGTCATATTAGAAATTTATGAAAATCAAAAGGGAGCTTACATCAATAGATATAAACAATTCACCAAAGTTTCATGAGAATTGCTGACAGCATTTTTGAGTTATTGTCCGAAAACTGGATCATCCCCCTTTTTTAATGAATAAAACCCCATTACTCAGAAATGTAAAATGTAAAATTTATAAAATTCTAAAGGGAGCTTACAACAATAGATATAAACAACTCACCAAAGTTTCATAAGAACTGCTGAAAGCATTTTTGAGTTTTTGTCCGAAAACTGGAAAATCCCCCTTTTTTATGAATAAAACCCTGTAAATTGGAAATGTAAAATCTAAAATTTATAAAAATCAAAAGGGAGCTCATGTCAATAGATATTAACAATTCACCACAATTTCTTGCAAGTTGGTGAAAGCATTCTTGAGTTATTGTCCGAAAACTGGAAAATCCCCCTTTTTTTAATGAATAAAACCCCATTACTCGGAAACGTAAAATCTAAAATTTATAAAAAACGAAAGGGAGCTCACGTCAATAGATATAAACAATTCACCAAAGTTTTATGCAAATTGGTTAAAGCATTTTTGAGTTAATGTCCGACATGTTGACGACGGACGGACAGGCGGATGGACGGACAGACGGACAACGGTATACCATAATACGTCCCGTAAACGGCGATTGATCCTATAAATAATAAGTGTCCGTGTAATACAGTCGTCCAAATAGGCAGTAAATCTTGAAGAAAATCTTTCAACTTATGTCACCAATTTTGGACGGTAAGCTGCGATTGAATCATAATTGTGACACGTGTTTAATCCTGATCAATACTATTAGAGACCTACAAGCATGAAAATTTTAAAAAAAAACAAAATATATGCCTATATATATCTAATAACAAGCCAAAATCTATTTTTTCATAACATTTCATTCACTAATGAAATAAGAACTTCGTTCTTTTTATACATTTATACTGTTATTGAAATCATATATATTGAATTCATATATTTGGGAGCAAACGGAAGATTTTGGTGCTCTGAAACACCCAAGATATATGTTTATGACTCAGAATTTTTTTACTGCAATGAAATGTATGATTAATTTCCTACAGCTGTCAAATTCAAGGGAATATTATTTTTTTAAACTTTTTCGTATGCAACAGGATGTGACGTACTATGACTTGGTGGTATTACACCTAAAGACAAATATAAAAAAGAAGATGTGGTATGATAGCCAATGAAACAACTCTCCACAAGAGACCAAATGACACAGAGATTAACAACTATAGGTCACCGTACGGCCTTCAACAATGAGCAAAGCCCATACTGCACAGTCAGCTATAAAAGGCCCCGAAATGACAATGAAAACCAATTCAAACGTGAAAACTAACGGCCTAATTTATGTACAAAAAATGAACGAAAAACAAATATGTAACACATAAACAAACGACAACCACTCAATTACAGGCTCCTGACTTGGGACAGGCACATACATACAGAATGTGGCGGGGTTAAACATGTTAGCCCTCCCCATAACCTGGGACAGTGGTGTAACACTGTGCAACATAAGAACGAACTATAAAAATCAGTTGAAAAAGGCTTTAACTCATCAGATAGATAAAAAAATTCGTAAGGGTTCCGCGGAACCCAGTGTCTCGCCTACTTTTGCTGTTAATCGCAGGCTCAACAAAAATGAGGAAAAAAATTAATAAAAATATTCCTCTCTATACTATCTTTTGATTGTAAGTAGCTTCTGTCCAAGTTTGGTAAAAATCCAGGATAGTTTATCAATCTAATAAATGTTTTAAAAACTTAAAGTGCAGACTGTATGTAATGTTAACTGGAAGAAAAACTAAGTCCATTTACAAGTAAAATACGGAAAAAATGGAATTTATTTTTTACTTTTTTACAAAATTTACTTCTGGATACTATCTTTTGATCATAAACAAGGTTCTTTCCATGTTTGGTAGAAATCCAGGATAGTTTAAGAAAGTTATTAAAATTTCAAAAACTTTAACCACAGAGTGAATGTAATGTTTCATGGCAGAAAAACTAAGTCCATTTATAAGTAAAATACAGAAAAAATGGAATTTTTTTTTTACAAAATTTACTTCTGGATACTATCTTTTGATCATAAACAAGCTTCTTTCCAAGTTTGGTAGAAATCCAGGATAGTTTAAGAAAGTTATTAAAATTTCAAAAACTTTAACCACAGAGTGAATGTAATGTTTCTTGGCAGAAAAACTAAGTCCATTTATAAGTAAAATACAGAAAAAATGGATTTTTTTTTTTTACAAAATTTACTTTTGAATATTATCTTATGATCATAAACAAGCTTCTGTCCAAGTTTGGTAGAAATCCAGGATAGTTTAAGAAAGTTATTAAAATTTCAAAAACTTTAACCACAGAGTGAATGTTATGTTTCTTGGCAGAAAAACTAAGTCCATTTATAAGTAAAATACGGAAAAATTGGAATTTTTTTTTTACAAAATTTACTTTTGAATATTATCTTATGATCATAAACAAGCTTCTGTCCAAGTTTGGTAGAAATCCAGGATAGTTTAAGAAAGTTATTAAAATTTCAAAAACTTTAACCACAGAGTGAATATTTGTGGACGCCGCCGCCGCCGACGACGACGCCGACGGAATGTAGGATCGCTATGTCTCGCTTTTTCGACAAAAGTCGAAGGCTCGACAAAAACAAAAACTACAATTACAAGTGGCCGTGGCCGGGTTCTTGTACATCCAAACAACAAAAAGACACTAAGTACAGATCTGAGAGTACTCGCAGTTACTGACAGCTAGTTCACTAACAACTAAAAATAAAATGCTCCGCTAGGCGCAGCTTGATACGACCGCAGAGGTCGAACCCTGAACAGTTGGGGCAAGTATGGACACAACATTCAAGCTTGATACAGCTCTGAATTTGGATTGTGATTAAATATTTGACACATCATAGGTTTCTGACACAGAATGAATGTGGTCTAAGAACTTAAATTTTTTTAATTTACATATTATGGTCCAATATCCAAAATCTAAATACATGGTTAGATTCAGCATATCAAAGAATCCAAAGAATTTAATTTTTGATGAAATAAAACAAAGTTTAATTTTGGACTCTTTTGACCTCAATGTGGACCAATTTGATAACGGGGCCCAACAATCAAAATACATGGTTAGATTCAGCATATCAAAGAACCCCATATATTCAATTTTTGTTGAAATCAAACAAAGTTTAATTTTGGACCCCAGCTTGGACCAATTTGAAAACTGGGCCCATAATCAAAAATCTAAACACATGTTTAGATTCAGCATATCAAAGAACCCCAAGAATTCAATTTTTGTTAATATCAAACTTAGTTTAATTTTGGACCCTTTGGACCTTAATGTAGACAAATTTAAAAAACGGGACCCAAAAATTAAAAATCTAAATACAAGGTTAGATTTGGTATATCAAAGAACCCCAATAATTCAATTTTTGATGAAATAAAACAAGGTTTAATTTTGGACCCTTTTGACCTCAATATGAACCAATTTGATAGCGGGGCCCACAAATAAAAAATCTAAATACATGGTTAGATTCAGCATGTCAAAGAACCCCATATATTAAATTTTTGTTGAAATCAAACAAAGTTTAATTTTGGACCCCGATTTGGACCAACTTGAAAACTGGGCCGAAATCAAAAATCTAAATACATGTTTAGATTCAGCATATCAAAGAACCCCATATATTCAATTTTTGTTAAAATCAAACTAAGTTTAATTTTGGACCCTTTGGACCTTAATGTAGACCAATTTGAAAACTGGACCCAAAATTAAAAATCTAAATACACAGTTAGATTTGTCATATCAAAGAACCCCAATAATTCAATTTTTGATGAAATAAAACAAAGTTTAATTTTGGACCCTTTTGACCTCAATATGAACCAATTTGATAGCAGGGCCCACAAATAAAAAATCTAAATACATGGTTAGATTCAGCATATCAAAGAACCCCATATATTCAATTATTGTTGAAATCAAACAAAGTTTAATTTTGGACCCAAATTTGGACTAACTTGAAAACTGGGCCCGAAATCAAAAATCTAAATTCATGTTTAGATTCAGCATATCAAATAACCCCATATATTCAATTTTTGTTAAAATCAAACTAAGTTTAATTTTGGACCCTTTGGACCTTAATGTAGACCAATTTGAAAACTGGTCCCAAAATTAAAAATCTAAATTCACGGTCAGATTTGGCATAACAAATAAATAAATGTGGTCAAAGATTTTACAAATCTAATGCGCCATACTGTGCAATTAAAGATTTCTTCTTGAAATTTTTCAATATTTGAAATTTGAAAAATAAAAAATATTTGAAGAATAATTCTTTTTAATTTCTGAAATCTGAAATGAGAAAAAATTGACCCCCCACAATTTCTTTTTACCCCCAAAAAATTCTTTCCCTCAAGATATGGTCATAATCTCAATTCAAATTTCCAATGGAATTTGCAACCATAATTACCCATTTAAAATTTACCATGGTGCTTCTATTTAATAATAGAATTTAAAATATGGTGTCAAATCTTTCATATGGATTTTTTTGTAAAAAAAAAAAGATGCAACATTTGCAGATATTTTTACTGGTCTTCCTTTATAAATATGCATTTCTTTAAGCATAATTTAAAACCAGTGTAAGGGAAGTAATCAAAACGTTGTATGTGGATTACCTCCCTTACACTGTTTTAAATTGTCTTAATTGTTCATTAACCATTACTTTATACATAATTTAAAAGCAGTGTAAGGGAGGTAATACAAATGATGTATTTGATTTATCTCCCTTACACTGCTTTAAATTATGTTTTGTACTCAAGTATTTGTCCATAAAAAAATGCTTGTTTTTTGCCCCTTTTTTTGCCCCTAATTCCTAAAATTTTGAGACAATTAGCCCCAAAATCAATCCCAGCATTCCCTTTGTGATATGGAACCTTGTGGTACAATGTCAGAGAGATCCATACACTAACACACAAGTTATGTCTGGAAGTTACAAAAATGCTTATTTTTGGCCCCTAATTCCTTAACTGTTGGTACCATAACCCCCAAAATCAATCCCAACCTTCCTTTTGTGGTATTGAACCTTATGGTAAAATTTCATAGAGATCCATTCACTTAAACTAAAGTTAGAGTGCGAAAACCAATGTGTCTTCGGACAACGACGACGACGAAGACGTCAACGTCATACCAATATACGACCACAAAAATTTTTTGGCGGTCGTATAAAAAAATCATGACTAAATTATCAATCCGTACACATCCAACATCCAATGGATTTAGTGTAAAGACGTCATAAACAGTCAGAGAAAAACATGACCTTGTGCAATGCCAAGATACAGATATCGACAGATTGTAGATCCATGAATGTGTATATGTATATATCAATAATATTTAGTTTGCTTTTAATTTACTGATAACAAAATCAATATCAGTGTACCAATAAAAACAATATTTAATGATCTAAATACAGTGTTGAATTGGTAACCTTTTAGAATAAGTTTTTTAAAGGATTGATAAGTTTACCAGGATCATTTCTAAATTCCCGGGCACGGTAAACAATATTGCCGTAAAAATGAGGATGTGCAATCCCGTTTGAAATACGTTTTCTACAGGTACAACCAAACTTCAAAACCAGATCTTTATATCTGCGGAAGAATTTAGTAAAGGTTTTAAGTAATTTGTGGTGACGAAAATCCCTGGCTTAATAATTTACCAGTAATGCATAGATTACGTTCGTTAAAATCAAAAACATCACAAGAGACACGGGCATAGCGAACGAGTTGTGAAATATAAACACCATAAGATGGTGCCAAAGGAACATCACCATCCAAAAAGGGAAAATTAACAATAGGGAACGAAAAATCTTCCCTTTTGTCGTAAATTTTAATGTGGAGTTTCCCGTGTAAAACCGAAATATCTAAATCTAGGAAAGAACAGTTGTTACCATTCAAATTTGATTTATTTAAAGTAAGTTCCTTTGGGTAAATTTTGCAGTATATTGAGAAAATTCTTGATTATTTAACGTAAAAATATCATCATCATCAAGATAACGGTAAGTGTTGTTGAATTTATCAATTAAATGCAATTTAGAGGGTTCTTTACTGAGTTTGGTCATAAACTGTGATTCATAACAGTACAAAAACAAGTCTGCTATTATTTAAGGGGCGCAATTAGTGTCCATGGGAATACATGTACCTACAACCTGTCGATAAAATGTTTGTTGAATAAACTGAATGTGATATTTTTCCTTTGAAATACTGGTTATTTTCAGTATTACTACCAAGTTTTGTCACAATTAGTTCAATAGTTTGAGAAAAATCTAGTACATGTTTAATGTAAGACAACATCTACAGTGATTTGAGCAAACTTTTTTCGAAAAATCCAAATCAAGCCGCATCATGATAGAATATAGGGTGGACCAATAAATGAACAAATATTTATCTCATCTGCCTACAAACAGTTTAATATGATACAAAAGATGATTCTTGGATGATTAATATCACCAATGGACCTCTTTGCATATTCATGTAAATAGTTTTGGTATATAGAATAGAATAGAATATTTTTATTTCCCAAATTACAGGACCCATAAAGGGCATAAAATCAGATACAATTGATTTACATAATTGGTAACAACAACAATAATAGTCACTTGAAAATATATATTTAGTATATTAGCATTGGTCAGAATCAGAGCCAAAAACCACATATATATTGTGAATAAAAGAATAAAATTACATTATATGCATTCATTCTAAAATCATTTACTTGACTTAGTGTCAATATGCATACCTGATCTCCTTAATTCAAAACAGTCCCAAATATAACAGCCCAGTTTTTCCATAAGAGTTACATTTTCTTGAGTCAAGAGCCATAAAAATTTAGAAGATTTATTTAAATTTTTAAAATTATAACAATTGTCAAATATGTATTGAAAAAAGTCTTCCCTTTGAGTATCATAAAGAGGACATTCTAACAAAAAATGAAGCTCATCTTCAACTTTACCAAGTGAGCAATTTGAACAAAGACGCTCAGATCTTTCTATATATTTTTTTGAATATCTGTCTGTCTCAATTTTTAAAGAGTGAGCACTTATTCTTAATTTACAAATTGACTGTCTTTTTTTTAAATCCTGTAGTTCTAAATATTTTTCTTTTTTAAAACAATTTTTTATAGAAAAATAAGTACCAAGCTTCCCTTTTTCAGAGTTAATTGTTTGATACTTCAGCCTATTCCAAAATGTTAAATAACTTTCACATAGTTTATCTTTAACATACTGACATAAAGAACCAATTGATTGGTCAAAATTTGGTAAATCAATCTCTCTCTGAATATAATCTATACTAGAGTACCATGTATTTACATTAGAAATATGTAATTGTTTACAACATATGAATGCATCAAATAATAATCCTTCTTTCAAACCTTCCAGTCTATGACAATATTTTAACATTGATAAAATTATAGTAAACAAAATAGGAAATCTACCAAGCTCTGACATCACAGCTATGTTACTGGACTTTCTGTTTACACCAACATGACCAAGAATATATTTCATAAATTTGTTATGAGCTTTTTCAGAGGAATCCTGACCAAAAACCTTTTCCAATATATAATCATTATCTTTTTTACAAGCAGCTGAATCAGTATGAAACATTCCCCATAATTCACTGCCATATAATAGTATGGGTTTAATTGTGTGATCATAAAGATGTAAAAAAGTGGCAATATATTTATAATAGAGTTATGTACCTTCTGGTGTACCTTATGGTTACAAGAGTGCAATTATTTGTAATGCATTTTCCATAGGACCCCAGTGGTATTCAAAAATTTATTTCTTGAAAAATAAACAAACTAGATAAAAATGGGTAGCAGTTCCTGTGACTATAGATGTCAGCCTTTTATTACAGCAAAAAAAAAGTATATGGTCATGCGGCAAAAAGTGCCCTAAAATGCAGTTGTTATGGAAGCTTCCAAATTCTGCACTAAATTGGAAAGGTAAATTTTGAATGGCTCCTCAGTTAATAAAATAAACTGTTTCGCTGAGCGCAGCTGGATACGCCCGCAGAGGTCCAACCCTGAACAGTTGGGGCAAAAATGGACACAATATTCAAACTTGATACAGGTCTGAATTTGGATTGTAATTAAATATTTGACATATTACAGGTTTCTGAATAAATGTAGTCAAAGAACTTGAAATTGGTTATATGAATTGAATTTATATTCAATTAAAGATTTCTTGCTGTTGTGCAATACACTGTGCTGTTGCGCAATACTTAGTAAATCTGTTGTCAGACTATAAACAAATAAAGTTCAATTAATTCTCAATGTCATATTAGAAAATTATGAAAATCAAAAGGAGCTTACATCAATAAATATAAACAATTCACCAAAGTTTCATGGGAATTGCTGACAGCATTTTTGAGTTATTGTCAGAAAACTGGAAAATCCCCCTTTTTTAATGAATAAAACCCCATAACTCAGAAATGTAAAATGTAAAATTTATAAAATTCTAAAGGGAGCTTACATCAATAGATATAAACAATTCACCAAAGTTTCATAAGAACTGCTGAAAGCATTTTTGAGTATTTGTCCGAAAACTGGAAAATCCCCCTTTTTTTTAATAAAACCCTGCAACTCGGAAACGTAAAATCTAAAATTTATAAAAATCGAAAGGGAGCTCATGTCAATAGATATAAACAATTCACCACAATTTTTTTGCAAGTTGGTGAAAGTATTCTTGAGTTATTGTCCGAAAATTGGAAAATCCCCCTTTTTTTAATGAATAAAACCCCATAACTCTGAAACATAAAATCTAAAATTTATAAAAAACGAAAGGGAGCGCACGTCAATAGATATAAACAATTCACCAAAGTTTTATGCAAATTGGTTGAAGCATTTTTGAGTTAATGTCCGACATGTTGACGACGGACGGACAGACGGACAGACGGACGGACGGACAGACGGACAGACGGACGGACGGACAGATGGACAGACGGACAACGGTATACCATAATACGTCCCGTAAACGGGCGTATAAAAATTATATCTTCTACACATTGTGAATTATGAATTTAATTTTCACCTATTTTCAAACCTAAATGGATAAGCTTTCAAATAAAAAATAATTCCAACCTGAATCATCCAATCAGGAGCCTCAAAGTTTTTTATTCTGAGTACCATCTTGGGTAAAAATTTTGCCGGTTGAATGTAAACAAATAATTGTGCTCTTGTAACCTATAGAAAGAATAAAATTGACTCGAATCAGGACAAAAATGTATCTGTTAAACACAGAACTTATATTAGGAAGAAATACCAAGTTTGGAAGAAATTGGTTGAGTTACTTAAGAAAAACTACCATATGAAGGAACAACCCGTGCCTTGCGGCCACAGAGGAATTTCATCTACAGATTTCAAGAATGCTGTCATGAAAATAAAAAAATTACCATTAAATAACATTAAAAGTTCATTTGTTTAGTGTTTTTGTTTATAAAATTAACATTTCTCTTTATGCATGTACAAGTTGATTCAAATGTTCATTCAGGGTGGATTCTACCCTTACTTTTCTTAAAGTTGTCAAAATTAGCCAAATTTTGGACTTTTTGTCATATATTTTTGAAAATAAAGTGTACTGAAGATGCACTCTGGATCTTTATCATTTATATTTTTATTACTGAAGATAAGAGATACAGAAATGACAGCAATTAAAAGTGGTTGTCTTCATAGTGGCTATAAAAAAATCCAAAGTTTATCATATGGCCTGTTTAGAGAATTTGTCAAATTCTGAGGGAGGCATGTGCTCAATCTCAAATATTTTTAATTACTGAATGAACTTTCCATTCAACTTGTATTGCAAAAAGATAAAATACTGTCCTACTTTACAAGGGTATATAAAAACTTTACAAACACTAAAAAATTAAAGTGAAAACTGTACAATTCAAATATGTCTGGGTTCAAAAAAGGAAATATCTTTAAATTTAAGGCTGGAAGTATACCTCATAACAAAAAAAGGACTAATATATTGCCAGTGAAAAGTGACTATGACACACCTAAATATACAAGACTTACCATGAAAAAGTACAATTTAGTAGTAAATGATCCATACACTGATCCAGAGGAAAAAGCCAGGCGGTCTGCTCGTGCGGCCAAACTACTGCGACCAAAGTCTGATGAGGTCTCTGTTCCAAAAAAAACCAGGAATCCTGCTGTAAATGACAAAAGGTAAGGCAAAAATATATAATCTAACTTTTAAATAGAGAAAACAGTTACAGATGAACAATTAAGAAATATCACAGTACAAAATAGGTCTAAAACTGCTAAAATATACTGAAAATTCACAAAATTTCACATTTCTTACACTAAAAATATATTAAACTGGAATTTACTCTGTCTTTTCCTTCTATAATTAAGTAATTTTTTGTTTTGTTTAAATGAAAAAGAGATAATTAGCCCTATAAAACTATGTCAAAATGTCCAACAGTCAGTATAAAAATTTCATACCCAAGCAAGGGGCAGGTAACTCTAATTCAGAAAAATTATTTGTTGAAAATATTCTTGATACAGGTGTAAATGTACAATTTTTTGTGTTTTTCCAGGCCTGACTTCAATTCTTATCGTACGGTGTGCATTTACAAGATGGAAGAAATGTGGAACAAGGCCTTTAGGGAGCACCAGCAAAAAAGTCCTGCCTGTGAGGGTAAACTATCATGCGATTTAGAGAAAGAGGAGAAAAGAGGATTCTCTTCTCGCCAGACTTTGATTTGTACAAGTTGCAGTTATATATCGGATAAGTTTAGCTTATACGAAAAATTAGAAACAGGTAAGCCAGGAAGAAAACCATCAAAACTAGATACAGCTGTACATGTTGGCCTGAGTCAGACACCAATAGCTTCCTCCAGTATGCGCAAAATCATTCTAAGTGGTAATATGCAGGCACCAGCAGCATCCAGTCTACAAAGAAGAGCAAATAAAGTACTTAAAAACATTGTAGATGTGAATAAAATGGACCTGAGAAAAAGAAAAAATGAAATTATTGAAATCAATGAGGGAAGGAAGATCCAAACACAATCAGTGTGCAGATGGACGGAATGTATAACAATCCGCTGTATTCCGGTGTTGGACGCACTCCATTTCAGCCTGCAACACAAACTGTCTATACCACAGCTGAAAATATAACAACAGACCATAATATACTAAGCATAAATATGAAAAATAAGCTTTGTTCAATACATTCAAGCCTTGAGGTGGATCCTGACTCAGGCCGTTTACATGCACAGTGTACAGATGAATGTAGTGCCAACATTCCAATGGTCAAAAGTATTGGAGATGAATAGATACATGGGCCAAAGAGTGTATCCTTGATCTTAAGGCAGACAACATTGAGGTTGACCACCTGGTTACTGATCCTGACAGCTCTGCATACAGGGCTGCACAAGACTTGTCTGAAGAAGGCACCACAAGTACTCAGCCTGAACATTTCCTTGATACACGGCATGTGTCTGAGAATATCCGTAAGCGTACGAAGAATGATAAGAACCTGTTACAGATCATGCCAGCAAGAACACAAGTGAAGAGACAAAAACTACTTAATTGTTTTTCAGTGGATTTGACAGAAAGGTGTAATGCCGAGCTGGCTCAGGCAAGGAAAATTTACAGTGGAAACTTTCAAAAAATCAAATATAAAATATCGCATGTCGTTGACGCAATCGTCAACTGTTACACTGGAAATCATTCGTCGTGTAAAAAACATTCATTTTTATGTAATGGATTACAGAAAGTATGGCTTAGAGGAAGGTCACTACTACCAAAAACATTCAAAATTGCACACTCACAGCAAAATATAGACTTTATAAGAAAGACAGTCAACCTGCGTCTTGGCCCAAATATACTTGAGAAGACCAGACTTAATATGAACACTAATTTTGTTGAGGGATTTAACCGTAGCCTGAGGCGTTCTTACCGTCAAATGTTACTTTTAAAAGAAATGTTACCGGTCGTGCTCATTCAGCTGCTCACAGTGTTAATTTTGGTCCAGGAGAATCAGTTCTAGAACTTTGTACTGCTCTTCATTGTGAAGTCCCAGTGGGAGGCTCTGCATACAAGGCTCTAAATGAAATACAAAAAGTTGACATTTTACAAAAACAGCACAAAAAGACTATGCAATACAAGCAATTTAGAAGTGATAAAAGGGCTAAACTGTACAAACTGTATGAAAAACTAAGTGAAATAATAGAATATGAAAAAAATATGTTGCTAAAATGTGATCAAGGACTGAAATCTACTCCGCAGAAACATAGTGACCATTCATACAGCAGAAATGACAGAAAGAGAAAAAGATCTGTTAGAAAATAAATATTTATTTATTAAATTACATATTAAACAATATGGCTTGTGACTTTTAGAGCAATGGCCCTGATTTTTACAATGTAGGCGGTCTTGATTTATAGCATGAGGTTCAATAGTTTTGTGTTCAGGATTGACACAGAGAGTTTGGTGACAAATATGGCTACATTCTACTTTATTGTTGTTCTCATCTATTTGTGGCATATCATATCTTGTCAATCTATGCTTAAATAATCATGTATGCCAGTCTATGTGCAGCCTCCCTTTTTTCCTCTCCCCCTGGCCATTTCACAACCTGTATGCCATAACAAGATTTTCCCTTTTTTGCTCCGACCCATTCAACACATTCCTTCCCATTCCCCATAACTTCAGTTTTCTTAAAAAATTTGAGTCCAATATTGTCCCAAAAGGCATCCATTGTGACAGAGTATTGATCCAAATCACTCGTGTGTTTTAAAAAGTTCCAAAAATACTTAGTTTTTGAAAGTGAAAGTAAAAGTCCATTTTCAGTATAGGTTACAAGAGCGCAATTATTTGTAATGCATTTTCCATAGGACCCCAGTGGTATTCAAAAATTTATTTCTTGAAGAATAAACAAACTAGATAAAAATGGGCAGCAGTTCCTGTGACTATAGATGTCAGCCTTTTATGTAACAGCAAAAAAAAAGTATATGGTCATGCGGCAAAAAGTGCCCTAAAATGCAGTTATGGAAGCTTCCAAATTCCCCACTAAATTGGAAAGGTTAATTTTGAATGGCTCCTCAGTTAATAAAAAAATTATATCTTCTACACATTGTGAATTATGAATTTAATTTTCACCTATTTTCAAACCTAAATGGATAAGCTTTCAAATAAAAAATAATTCCAACCTGCATCATCCAATCAGGAGCCTCAAAGTTTTTTATTCTGAGTAACATCTTGGGTAAAAATTTTGCCGGTTGAATGTAAACAAATAATTGCGCACTTGTAACCTTATGTATTGCAAATGGTAGACTACTGCATCAGGATAAATTTATTGAAAAAACACACTTGTAAAGATGCAAGCCTAGTTGATGAGGGTAGGGAAAGGGTATACATAATATAGAAAAATGGACATACAATAAAGTAAAGAAAAAATGGGGTGCTGAAATATAAAGAATAAAGAATAATGGTCTGAAAAATTAAACAATGAAGACATAAAGGACCCCCATCCAGACCCTCGTTGACTATAGCGATTTTGTCGATGTACATTTTTGAATTCGTTTTTTGTTGTGAATTCTAAATATTTTTATTTTTATTTTATAATATCAGATGAACATTTTGTCATTTTTCATTAACAATTAAAACTTCAATAAACATCCAAATAACAAAAATAACACTTACGTCCTTAGGATATCCAGTGAACGAAAACAAAAGTATCCAGTGAACGAAAACAAAAGCACTTTTCTTATGAAAGAGTCTCGAAAGATCTTTCGGGTCACCAATTTTCTGAGTGTTCTAAAATGTCCTTAGCATGTTACAATTTCCCAAAGTATGCTTATTTTTTTTTCACACCTAAATTATCGAGCACACCACTGCTCGGGTGTTGCTAAAAGGCGGAACGGAAAACGGAAACAGAAAGAATTTACATCTTTTCTTTTTGGTTATTAATTTTGGTAGACATGTTGTTAACAGTATATCACATGTCTACAAGATAGAAAAAAAAAAAAAGAAATAAATTTAAGAGATAAGATTTCAAAGCATAAAGTATTGAAATAAATGGCAGGAGATGATGAGCCTATGTTTTAATAACATATTTAATAAGGGCATGCATATTGTAAGTTACTTAAACGTGTAAACCAATTGCAATTGTTTCTTTAGTTCATTTATTTTATATTCTACTTTTGCACTTAATTAAGACCATGAACGCACGTCATTCATGCGATTCACTATAGTCTGTTTGACTTTTCTGATTTTCCAAAAACAAAAAACAAAAAAAAAAAATGAATAAAAAGAAAAATGGATAAACATCAATAAGACAATAACCCAACAATACAAACCTAATCTACATACGGCCTAAAACGGTGGACATTTGCCTAGATTCTAGATAGGTTATGGAGTTTTTTTGGGGAAATGCTTTCCATCAACTTGAAACCGCTGTACATGGATATACGATTTGCACAGTACCCTTTTCAAGCTATCTGTAGTCATGTCCTAAGATTTCTAAAAATCAACCTGTCCACAGTGCTTTGAATATCATGCCGATTAATTCTTCTTTGAACATTCAGTTCCATTCAAGTAGCCTTAAACGTTATTTTATAATAATACAATTAAAAATACGGTAACTCATTCATTTTGATGATTTAAGCATTACTCACTACAAAAGTCTAAAAGTCTGAAAAGACCAGTTTTTGTCTTAATTTGCATGAACTTTTACTCGACATTCTCCAAAAGTATGACTTGTGTCTTAATTTTTCTTGACAAATTCTCATTTATATTAAATTTGTATGAAATTTACTCGACATATTCTCGACATTCTGAATATGGTCTTAAAATTTCTTGACAAATTCTTGACATTTGAATACTGTCTTGAAATTTCTCGACATATTCTCGACATTCTCATTATTTCTCAGTATGGCTTGACATATTCTGAACATTTTGAATCGTGTCTTAAATTTACTTGACAGTTCTGAGTTTTACAAATCATGACATATATTCATGATATAGCTTTAATCGTTATTTCTCTTTATATGATATACTGTTGTTTCAAGTTACACTTCTTTACAACAAAAATAAAAGTTGGGCATGTAAAATAATTGAAAATTTGGGTATATAAATATTTTTACAAATGCAAATATGGCTATGAAATCTAAAGTATAAAATAATTCAAATGTGGGTGTGTTGATATAAAACAATTTCAATGTGGGTTTTTAAATAATTACAAATTTTGATTCCTAAATCTTATAAATTAAATGATTCAAACCAATCATACTGTAGACATATTTCATTCTACATTCATAATATTCAATGTTGATATGGTAAATAATTATTATACCAAAATGTGGTTTATATAAATAGCAAATTATGATGATATACAAATCATTCATTTAACAGAAGAAAAATTTGTGTAATGTCATCTGTTGGAATATATTAAGTATTACACATGGACAGGATGTTCCCCATAAAATTAAAGTATTCCACACCCCAGAGTACACGCAACTGTCAAATAGAAGTTATTGCTTTACCTGTAATCAGCCATACAACTTATCAGTTGACCGACCATGCCACTACAATTTAAAAAGTTTGTTGATAGATGTAAATGAAAATCATCATTTTGATGAAAAAAAATTGAATTGAAATGGATTTTCTTCATCAAAATTATGAAGTTAATTATTTTAACATAAAAACAAATTGAATAATTCCCAAAGATTAAAAGAAAATTATTATCTACTCCAGGAATAATAAAAAAAATGTATTTATAATGGGTCCCATCAATGATTTCTATAGAAATCATCGGTCTTATGAAATGGTTCTCAAACAGACATGCATAATATAGATCTAAACATTTTTTTCTTTTCAGGAAGGAGTTATCACAAATATTTATTTTTGATAAAAAATTATAAAATTCAACACTCAAATTTGAATAAAAAATGTTTTTGGGTTGTTCTAAAAAATGAATAAGGTTTTTGAATCAAGATGGGAACAAATTCTTTGACCTAAACGAAAGCCCCCCCCCCCCCCTCCCTCTCTTTTTTTAGCCACACAAACCCAAAAGATGAATTGTGGGGTCCAAAAGAGATACAAGACACCTATTTTAGTAAAGCAAATTTGACTGGCAGTTTTGCGAACAGCAAAAATCTAAATGCTGTTTGTCAATACCTTCGACTTATATTCCAAGTGAAAACAATTACTTAAATGTTTAATAAAAATAAATCAAAATTAAACTACATGGGGGATTATTCAGGGTATTCCAACTTAGTTGCACCAAAAGGGTATCTTACTATACCAAATTAATCCTTGATTCTTCAAAGTTTAGTTTAGCCATAATAAAAAGGAGTATATAACAGCAATAGAATGTCATAAACAGTGCAGAATAAGTCTGTTCACTTTCAGGCGAAATTTATACTGTTGAGATAGTGTCAAGACATATTTAAGACTGTCAAGAATGTGTCGAGACATATTCAGACATTATTTAGAATGTCAAGAATATGTCGAGACATATTCAGACATTATTAAGAATGTCAAGAATATGTCAAGACAGATCGAGACAAATTTAAGACAGTCAAGAATTGGTCGAGACTAATCCAGACTCTTATCAGATGATACAGGAAGTGTCGAGAAATTTTAAGACAATGTTCATACTGTCAAGACACTTGTCAAGAAAAATCAAGAACCTTATTAGACAAATTCATACTATGTCAAGAATTTTTAAACATTATTCAGACAAATTAAGAATGTCGAGTAAAAATTCATGCAAATTCAGACAAAAACTGGTCTTTTCAGACTTTTTGACTTTTGTAGTGACTATAATTGAAAACATTAACATATATATGTTTATTATATTAATTCATACTTTAGGAGTCATGGAATTTAAAAGTTACTCTTATTTAAATTACTAGATTTAAAGCAGTGCTTTGTCAAGATAACTGAAAAAATCATTATTCTCTTCTTTTTTAATTTTTTTTTATGACGAACTTTATTTTATTCTACGCATCTGATCATTTGGGTGTTTCTACTGGCCAAACACCGATTACCTAATATATCATTGATATTTAGACTAAATAATTATACAGAACCAAGGACAGTGTATTGAGGTACTTCTGAATCAATGGTGGACCAGTTTGAGTTTGTCCGATTTACCTTGACCCTTTGCTTGCGGTAGCATAGGAATGAGCCAATCAAACATAATGTTTTACCTTATATCCCGTAACTGTTTGTTTTGATTTAAGTTGCTAATGTGAGGCTGTGTCGAAGGCTTTTTCAAAATTTAATATAAATATATCTGTTTTGGTGTCCTTTATGACTGTTTTTGGCCCAATCATTGATGACAGTACATAGTTGTGTTTCACGACTGTGATATTTACAAAAAGTATGTTGTTTTTCATTGATGATGTTACATTTGTATAATGATCTAGGTGACTCGTTATGTTGGAGCATACTATATGTTAGAGCCTCTGGCAGAGAATGCAAGTTAATGATACTTAGCAGTAGTTTGCCGGTATCGAATGGTCAGCCTTCTTGAAAAAAGGAAATAGTGGGGTGAGAGTTTTTTACTCCATGTTGAAGGCATTTGAGACGAAGAACAGCAATACAAGCACTGTTCCTTTGCTTTTTTGTGTGTTTTGTTTGCTGTGTATGTACTGCTTTTGTGTCATGGATGGATACCCCATATATTCTTTGTTTTTCTATTATTTTACATCTGTTCTTGTACATTCATCAGGTATTAAGCTGGTATTAGTGAATTATTGAAAAGGGCGACTAAAGTCAGATAGTTGCTTACTCATCATTGAACTTTTTTTAGTATTCTAGAGCTTATATCGTCTGGCCAACATGCTTTTGATGTATTGATATAAAAATAAGAAAATGTGGTATGATTGCCAATGAGACAACTATCCACCAAAGTTCAATGAACCACGAGATAAACGGTTTATCTCGTGGTTCATTGAACTTTGGTGGATAGTTGTGTACGCCGCGTAACCAGTGCCTTTTTTATTTCTTACATCGATCATTCATATTTTGTAAAGGAGGGAGGGGGTCTCAAAACAAGATCTTTTCAAATTCGGATAAAAAAAACCATTTTTTTGTTCATGGCTGTTGTAAAATGGATACATGATTGGTCATTTCGAACATTATGCATTGTAGTAGTCGACCTTAGTCTACCTTGAATAATTGATTAATTGAATATGATACAGACAGTCAGGACTATTAACTTCACTTATTCTAGAACCAGATTGGAAAGTTTTCGTTAGTCCTCATATTCAATTACAACAATTTACCACCTTTTCTGCAATTTCTAACATAGATCAATAATGTCTGTTGAAAATGGTTAGTATTAAGAGAGATATATAATACAATGTATTTTATGTCTTTGGTAATAATATGATACAATGTATTTTATGTCTTTGGTAATAATATGATACAATGTATTTTATGTCTTTGGTAATAATATAATACAATGTATTTTATGTCTTTGGTAATAATATGATACAATGTATTTTATGTCTTTGGTAATAATATAATACAATGTATTTTATGTCTTTGGTAATAATATGATACAATGTATTTTATGTCTTTGGTAATAATATAATACAATGTATTTTATGTCTTTGGTAATAATATGATACAATGTATTTTATGTCTTTGGTAATAATGTTCGACGAACTAAACAAATTAGGGACTTAATATATTGACAAAATATTCCCAGCTTTAAAGATGAAAATTCGATTTTAGATAATATCGAAAAGGCAGAACAATTTACTTAAAAAAGGAGTGTGTGTGGTATAATTGTGAATGAGACAATTTTCTACAAAAAAAATTACGTAACTTCTGGTTCATGTTAGGCTTTGTTTGAATAATAAAATACGGATAGAATAAATTCTTTAAAGAGTAGGAGACATGTATATCATCATAAAGTATTTATAAAGAGTTATTGTAACAACTTATGAAAAGATTGGCAAAGAAATGATTCCATAAAATAGTATAAATTGTAGATATTCAAGTCAAACTGACTTTGACCTGATTTCATGGTTCACTAATGATCATCTTTAGCATGTTTAGTTGGTCTGATCATTGATTTGTATATAAACATACAACTCTTTAGTCTGATAAGATCTGTCCCTCAAATACAATCAACACTTATATATTAAATATATTTGGTGACCGAGTAGAATGGTTGTGAGAGTTACTTGTCCGTCTGGCAGGTATTATCAGACCATAACCTTATTTTCACGGTACAGACAGTTTTTATGATTAGTATGAAAATTAGAAAAAAGAAGCAAAAGATTCCAAAGGGACATTCAAACTCATTAGTCGAAAAAAAAACTGACAAAGACAGAAAAAAAAGAAAAAGACCAAAATACAAACAACAGTATGCAAAACACAACATAGAAAACTAATGACTGAGCAACACGAACCCCACTAAAAACCGGGAGTGATCCCATATGCCCCGGAAGGGTAATCAGATCCTGCTCCACATGTGGCACCCGATGTGGCAATAATGCCAATTGGACAACTTTCCACCAGATATCAGAGGTAGCAGATGTTAGCAACTATAATTCATCAAAACTAATCCCTTATAGAAAGCTTTATAAAGCCCCAACTTGACAAAAAGGCCTTATTTATGGAGAGAAAAAAACAATAAACGAAATACTTATTATGATCTACAGCAACAAACAACAACCATCGAATTAAAGACTCCTGATTTGGGACATTCACATACAGAATTCGGCAGGATTAAATAATGTTTTCAGACGCCCACCCTTCTCCTTTACCTGGGATAATAGTGTAAACGCACATCACAAGAACAAACTAAAATAATCAGTTGAAAAGGACTTGACAAATCAGATCGACACAAAGCACTCATAAATAATTCAGAAATAAATAAAAGGGTACACAATAAGTATATTTCTAGAATAATAAAGAATCTTCAAGTACTGGCAAAGCGGTGTGTGTTCGTACCGACCGATAAAGCAACCAACACTATGGTGATGGTATGACGTAAATACTTCACGGAAGTTATTAAGAATGAAACTATAAATTCTTCTTCATTCGATTCAGGTCCATGCTCTACACAGAGTATCATATAGTTAACAATCGTATTATAATTTTGTAATAAAGCATATGAAAATACCAGTAGTGGAATTAACTCAGTATTTTTGGAGTATAAATATTCTTTGGATGTTTTAAATAAATTATGTGCTTTTGATAGTCATATGAATTCGATGGACAGTTTTGACTTTTCAACTCTTTACACTACACTTCCAAACAATCCAATCAAACAAAAATTTTCCTATTTAATAAAATGGTCGTTTGAAAAATCTGATAACAAATTTATCTGGTACAACTCAATGATTGTTCTTAGCTGTAACATTAAGTTATGTTTGGATTGGTTGATAACAAAATTAGTGTTTGTAACGAATTAAAACAAAATATAATGTTGAATTGATAACCTTTTAGAATGAGTTTATTTAAAGGATCGATAAGTTTACACGGATCGTATCTAAAATTATGAGCTCTATAAACAACATCACCATAAAAATCAAGATGTGATATCCGATTTTTCTTAAGTTTTCTACGGGTACAGCCAAACTTCTAAAACCAAATGTTTTTATCTATGGAAGAATTTAGTAAAGGTTTTAAGTAATTTGTAGTAACGAAGTCCCGCTGACTATATAATTTACCGGTGATACATAGATTACGTTCATTGAAATCTAAAACGTCACTATACAGACACGGGCATTGCGAACGAGCTGGAATATATAAACATCGTAAAATAGGACTAGAGGAACACCCTCGTCCAAAGAAGGGAACGAAAAATCGTCCTTTTTCGGCCGTAAGTTCCATTGAGTAACTGAAATATTTAAATCTAAGAAAAGACATTTATTTCTGTTTATTTGCAGGTCCATTTCTCAGATACTATAAGAAATACCAATGTAGGTCAACTATATATCCGTACGTTTTGTCCTTTTTTGTTTATAAGCCTTTCATCTTTATAATAAGTTTTGGATTTCAAATATTTTGATCGAAATGCGTATCTTGTACAGAAACATTGGTACCGTTAATGTTATTATATTGGGTTAAAAGAACGATTTTAGGATGTACATGTCCGTCTGGCAGAGCTCAATTGATTTTGACATAATTTTACGGTTATTGGTTTTTGTTAATTTTTGTGTGGTAAGGTCTGCTTCTAAGATACTATAAGCAATAAGTGAACTACTTGTGGTGTATAGAATGATTGTAAGGTGTATATGTCCGTCAGATAGTAAGAAGATGTGGCATGATTGCAATGAGAAAACTATCCACCACAGACCAATTGACTTATAGATGTAAGCAATTATAGGACAATGTACGGCCTTCAACAATGAGCAAAATCCACATTTTAATGTGAGCTGATTTCGGTGCATTATATTTGCAAGGATTATAATTACAATTCACGACGTGTAAATATCAATTTACGCTATACATAAATCTGTTTCCTGCTTCCTGTTATCCAATATTTTGAATTATGAGTGGGGCTATGCTTAGCACGACAACGCAATAGCACAACAATGCGTGCATTATTGCTTAAAACTAGTTCAAATGCACACAAAAAAGAAAAATTGAAACAAATGGAACTAGTAATTTTTTTGCATATTCCAAAATGCTTTTTTTCTCATACCTGCCAAAATCTCCATGAGGAATTTATGCTCCCTTTATATTGTTAAAAGTGTTTATAACCTACTGCTATATTGTTTTAATGAGTATGTATGTGCTGAAATACCCTTTTAACTCATTTGAATGCATCTTTTGAGATGTTCAGTTTATAATATAAAGAATTTCAAAATTCAGGCAACACCTCTCATGGGGGATATCCCCATAAATCGGGATACTTGGCAGGTCTGGTTTTCTGCTTGGTGTGAGCATCTTCTAATTTTTGTAAGTTAATATATGTGCATAATTTTTTTCTTTTTTGGTTGTATTTTGTTTTTAAATATAGAAACTAGATATGCTTAAACACTATAAAACAACACCGGATGAAAACAATACAAAATTTTAATAGAAAATGATAAACAATTAATTAAGTGAACAAAAGAATAAATAAACAATTGAATAAGTGAACAAAAGAATAAATAAACAATTGAATAAGTGAACAAAAGAAATCAATATCTCATTAAATCAGGAAAAGACTGTTTCACTATCTTCAGCATTTTGGCTACAACAGCAGCAAAGTCGTTTGAACCATTTTCTAAATCGCTGAAATCTACCTGCAGAATTTAGAGAGTATTCAATGGTAGAATCACTGTGTTTGCGATCTGGTATTTCAATCGGAACTGATTTTGTAGGTTCATTGAGCAGAAATGGGTTCACTGATTCAGCTGCTTTAGGATTGGTGGATCCAGGTATATGTGCTCTTGTTGTCTCATGGATTTCTTTTAATGGGGTAAAAAATGGCTTTAGTCTTGGTCTAGGTGTGTCTTCAATATCACTGAATGTGTACCATTCACTGTTTGATGTTCTTGTCGTATCTGGATAGTCTAAACCAAAAGAAATTATGAGAATAAAAGATTGCCTTCAGTTTAGTTGTTTTTGAATCAATACAAAGTTATGGTACCGATCCTAGACCACATGATAAATGTTTATGGAATGGAATAATCGATCAGGTACGACTAAGACCGGAATTTTGACAGGCCAAATGAAACATTTCAGAACATCAGATCCAAAAAGATAGCCTACATTATATAATGTCAGTGTTGCAATCTTCTTCATTCATTCAATTTGCGCACCTTATAACAATTGGTACTGGACAAGATTTTTATTTTTCATTTGTCACGATGTTGCTATATGTATATTGTGAAGTGCATTCACTCATTGTGGAGTGTTAAATGCATGATTTCATTTCCAATTGAATTTTTAAAATGAAAGAGACATATAAAATTGGCTAAAGACTTGTGTTTTCCCATTAAAGAGAATACTTTCTTCGTTCAATGTATAGTGTTGGTGTCTGTGCAAAAGAGTGACGTGTTGAACATGTTGAAACTCTCTAAATATCCATCAATCATTGTAAGATTCAACAACAACAACAAACGAAAAGATGGATGTTTTTGACGATTTGTAAATTGAAATGTTTGTATAGTATGGTGGAGCTTATTACTTTCTTCTGCATGGTCTTCATCTTTGTTTTCGTCCAATAATGTCAAATCTAGCTTTAGTTCATCTGGGTCTATCTGCTTAGTCCTTAAATCAGCTGTCGTCGATTTACTTCTCTGGAAAGAAAAATTCAGAATTTAAATACAATTTCTTTATTAAAATGCAATATCAGTTGTGTTATACATTTTAGAAAATTGTAAGTGGTCGATGCCCAAGGAGATACGGGATATATACGCCAATTAAATGAGATGCGGAATATACACAGCCGTGAAATGAGATACGGAATATATACGGCAATGAAATGAGATACGGGATATATGATAGCAATATATACGACAATGAACGAGATACGGGATATATACGGCAGTGAAACGAGATGCGGGATATATACGGCAGTGAAACGAGATACGGGATATATACAGAAGTGAAATGAGATACGTAATATATATGACAATGAAATAGCTACTAAGCAACACAATCTAATCAAAAATATAAGTCCCATAAGTCATACTGTTTATAGCTTAAGCTTCAAATGTTTGTTCCTCTATGTATTATGTGAGTATGGTAGTTATAGTATCAGATATTGGTATGCCGAGACATATCAATTAGCGCCAGAATTAAACATGTCAGACTCTCCATTGATATTTGAATGTATCAATACTCACCATTCTTTTTTTTTTATTTTTAGGAAGAAATATATTTAAAGTATCCTTCTCTTTGGTCGGGTTGTTGTCTCTTTGACATATTCTCAATTTTATTCTGCAAATCATAACCATTTCCTGCGTCCTTGACGCTAAAATTAAGTTTTCACTTCTCAAGCTCTCTATTTTCAATTGTACACCAACAAGTTACCATTTGAGGTTGTTTTTTTCTAAACATGGAAAAGTACTTTTTTTGCACTCAAATTTTGGTTTTTCCCCTTCTTAAAAGAGAACCTTAAAATGTATATACTTCATCAGACATGTTTTCTCATAAACATATATTTATAATTACCTTGAAAATCCTGTTTACAAAACTCCTGACAGAGCCTGTTCTCTTTACGTCATTTGTTCTGTCTACTAAAAGTATGTCTGCATCACTATTTGCTCTTATGCTGATGTGTCCTATTAAATATATGGCAGTAGTTTTAAGTATTTCAGCCTTTGTATTTGGGTCACGTGATTAAACATAATATTAGTTATATGGTATGCTACTGACCCCCTACAGTTCCATAGAGGGTAAGTAAAATCAATAGAGGATCTGGTCGAATCCCTATTTTCGGCCGATTTTACTAACGCTTTATGGATAGGTAGGGAGTCAGTAGCAAATCGTATAGCAAATTTATAGCACACAAGAAATTCCCTGCCAAGTTATATCATATGTATAAAAAAATAAACAATGAAATACATAACATTATTAGATGCATAACGGCCGATTTGAAAGCAATTTTAGTTAGCTCGGTTTTTAGGGGTTTGTTTCCCTCTTTTTCTATTTGTCAACATGTTTCTTTCTTTCCAAGCAAATAACATATATGCGGTATTAGTTGCAATTGTAATTATAATAATTGTAACGGCTTGAATTAATGAAATCAGAAAGATACATGCAGGTTAATATATCGAGAAATAGAGACAATTAAATAGATTACAACGATTTTTATAAAGAAGTAAAACAACTTGTCAAGGAAAGGCGACTACAACATGTAAATCATACAGATAACGACTTTAAGGATGTTTGCTACTCTTGTTTTTGACTTTTTGTTAGATATTCGGAATCCTCTAGTTTTATCCATGTAGTGCCATTAAAAATTTTTGCCCGCAAACCCCTACTTTTCTTTTCATATTTTGATTACATATTGTTTAAAAAGCCATATTTGAAAATCCTATAAAATCTTTGTTATTTTTTCATAGCTTTTGAAAGAAAAGGATGCCAATGTTAAGTGTATGAAAAATCTAGAAAGAATCACTGCCCGCCAAATTTTCAATAGCTTATATCTTGAAAACAAGCACACGGACCCTTCATTTTTTCCTGCTTTTTAAGTTTATTTTTTTCATAAACTTTCAATGTATAACAGTCTTTTCAAAAGCTTACTATTTTGAAACAGAGTAGCGAACATCCTTAAAAGAAGATCAGTTCATAAAAAAAAAAAAGATGGAAATACAAAAAAAAAAACAAAAAAAAAAAAAACAATACAATTTGAAATAATTGCAACAACAACAACAACAAAAGACACACCACCTTAAAATATTGCAAGTTTATACGTTACCATTTCATGATACTTTACCTTACAGTTTTAATCTTAAACGCGTTAAAATTTCCTAGTTACTACCTTTGTTCTAATAACGTTAAAATTTATCTTAAGTTTCCCAGGGACTCATCTCGTCTGCTAATAGCCCAGTCAGCTAGGCTATTCGGGTTTTCTTATCATAATACTATAAAGTATAAAGAATATTAATCAGAATCTTAGATTTAAATGGTCTTCGAATTTACTGAAATACTTAGCGTATGGCCAGATTATCATAACTTTCAAACTAAAGTTGTTCAGGCCGAAATAAAATAAAAACAGATTTAAAGCCTCTTTAGTTTTTTGTTTCCAAATACACGTCTTTACTTTCAATATTACTATTTCAAAAATATCTTATAATAAACTTACTATTTTCTTTATTTTCCTCTGTTTCAGCTCTGGGTTTTGTGGCATGTGATTGTTCAAGTTTTTGCTGGAGATCTTTTTGTTCTTCGGCGAAAGCTTGCACTCTCTCGTGGAGTTTTGAGACTGAGGATTTCAGCATTATATTATATTCAGTATTACTGCTGCTTGGGTACTTTAAGATAAACAAACCAATAACGTTTTTAGCTATTACATTTTTAATACAATAGGTTTTTTTTTATCTAAACAAACATTCAAGAAATCAAGTGAATACACTCAGTCATGAATTAACTTTGTAACAATTTATCATAAAATCCAAAAAGTTAACATTATCAACAAAAACAACGACTCGCCTTAATGCGATCATATGAAACAATTGTATAAAATTATGATTCTCATTTAGGACTTCGTACCAATACATACTGAATTATATTATTTTCATTATTTCAATAGTTTTTTTTAAAAAGATGCAAAATAGTATAGCATTTTCTACCTGATGGTAAAGTTCGTTGGATGGACCTGGTTCTTGCACAGGTGGTAAATATGACGCCGATAATGGACTAACAGGTGGTTTGTGAAACTCCTCAAACATTTTTCTTATCTGTTCCTGTCTTTTTTTCGTACGTCTCTCCTCCCTTTCTTCTTTCCAAATTTTTTCTTTTTCAAATGCTTCAACAAGCTTTTTTCGCTCTGCATCTCTAACAGATTGAAAGAAGGCTAAACGTTCCTCTTCACTAGCTGTTTCTTCTGTATCTAGTGCCTCTGTTTCGACCTGATTTTGCACAATATCCTCTGTAATAATCGTTGGTCTTGCTTGGACATCCTGATTCTCTACTTTGTCGACTTGTTTGTTCAGTGTTGCAGTAAGAACAGTGCTTCTAACATCTTTGAAGAAAGAAACTCTCTCGTCTTCACTCGCTGTTTCTGTGTTCCCTGCTTCATCATTTTGTTCTTTCAGTGTTGCAGTAAGTCTAGCAAGCTCTTTAGTTCGGACATCTCCAAAGAAGGCAGCTCTTTCCTCTTCGCTCGCTGTTTCTGTGTCCTTGGTTTGTTGATCGGATACTGCATCTGCTTCCGTTTCGCTGCAAGCAGCATATAGTATAGATAGGGTAAACCCGCTCAGGTTGCGTTCAAAGTTTGCTTTATCTTCATCCATAGCTAAACATAACACAGAAATTCATTAAAGACCATGTGACAAAAATAATCATAATATAACACAACTTTGACTAAGGGTTTGATAAGCCGATGTCAACTTGACAAGGCTCATTCAAGTCGGCTTATTCAAACAAAATTTTACTTCAATTTTATATTCCATTTTCCAGCATTTCCTAAATAGTATGTCTAAAACTTTTCCAATTCATTTTTTCTTATATACAGAAGTATCAATTTCTAGAGCGTGTTTGCTCAATGGTGCCGAATTGGAATTCTGTGACCTCCGAACTTTGAATCACCGCTAAGTTCCGTATTTTATATTTATATTTTTTCATTGTAAACGTCAATAATGGAAGTAAGTTGAGCCAAACTATCAGTTATTGCCCTAAAATCAAGAGTACATTTGTAAGGCCTTTATTATGTTAGACGTTAAAATTTTCCTGAAATACCAAAAAAGGTAATATTCTTTTTAATGCCACTTATTTATAATACTGGTAATTGTAAAGGTTCTTCATATCTCCATAACACATTAAATGCAAAACTAAATCGTCATATATAGTATCGTGTTACTATAACGTTAAAAGCCGCGTAGACGGCCGAGGTGAAAACGGGGAAACGGTGTTCAGCCATATGAATAAAAACATATTTTACTCCTTATATTTTCCTACCCTATGCGCACAGCTGCAGGGCACACAAACAAATCATACGTTTGAAATCAATCGTTATACTGGAGTACATATTCTGAATTACGAACACTCGAAAGATGTCGAATGCAAACATTCACAATCATTATAAGTTTCGATTGCATATGTCGAAAAAGATAAATTCGAAAAAGACGCAGTTAACATGCAATAATAAAATTTCTAAAATAAGAATTGATAGTACGATATACTTACTCAATTCTTTAAATTCCTGATTTATCTTCTAGCTTGTACAAAATTCTAATTTTTCTCCGTCGTCCTCTGTGCATAAAATAAGTATAAACCGTTTCGCTCGACAACAACGTTGCTACTGAAGATATTATGACGTCCGACGTCAATCGAAATCGTCACTAATTCTCTCCTTACTTCGAGACGGAAAGAGCGTTGTGTAAATGGAATAATTAATCGTACGGCCTTCAACAATGAGATAAAGTTGGTAATGTACATGTTTCATAAATTTTATGCAGCTTTGCAAATTTATAGCAAGGAGAGCTGTTAAACCTGTCAAGAAATTATAACGAAAAAACTAAGTTTATGGTTAGACTTTATGGTTAGAGGTAAAATTTCCAAAATCAAAACCTTTCTTCATTTGCATTGTTTATAGACCACCAAATTCCCCTCAATCCTGGATAGATTTTTTTGAGGAGGAATTTAATACAGCTCTTACAGAAAACAAAGAGATCATTTTAATGGGGGACTTAAATATTGTTTTGATAAAAATTGAAAATAAAAAATGGATGAATTTCATAAACCATTTTAATCTTCAACAACAAATTTGCACTGCAACACGTATTTGTGACAAATCAGAAACTCTTATTGATCATAATTATACTACTAATCCTGAAAATATTTCTCATTGTCATGTTCCCTCAAATGCTTTAAGTGGCCACTACCCTGTATGCTTAAATAGAAAAATCAATATAAAGGTTAAGAAAGACAATCATATCGAAATAAAGAACAGGAGTTTCAAAAAATTTAATGAAGATGTCTTTTGTGCAGACTTACTTCAAACCCCATTTCATATTGTTGAAATGGAAGATGACATTGATCTTTCTGTCGACAAATGGTATGAACTTATTGAACAAGTTATTAACAAGCATTCACCAATGAAAACTAAAAGAGTAAAAACATTTAAACAAACCGAATGGTTCAATGTAGAAGTTAAAAATTCCATTCAATACAGAAATATGTATCATTCAAAAAAGATTGGATAAACTTTAAAAAGTGGCGAAATAAAACAACTTCGTTAATATTTAATGCAAAAAAGGAATATTATCAAAACGCTATATCTAGTTAAAAAAAAAGTAAAGAACTTTGGAATCACATTAAAGAGTTAAATCCAAAAATGGATAATATTTTTCCATCTAAATTGCAGTATGAAAATCAAACTGCTTATTACCTCCAAGATATTGTTAATACACTTAATGTTCATTTTTCTTCGGTAGTTGAAAAACGTATTGGAAATACTTCAACTATTGATTTTTGTCGAGCCTGCGACTTTTGTCGCAAAAGCGAGACATAGCGATCCTACATCAAGTTCCGTCCACGGCGTCGTCGTCGGCGTCGGCGGCGTCCACAAATATTCACTCTGTGGTTAAAGTTTTTGAAATTTTAATAACTTTCTTAAGCTATCATGGATTTCTACCAAACTTGGACAGAAGCTTGTTTATGATCATAAGATAGTATCCAGAATTAAATTTTGTAAAAAAAAATCCTGATTATTCGTATTTTATTTATAAATGGACTTAGTTTTTCTGCCAGTTACATTACATTCACTCTGTGGTTAAAGTTTTTAAAATTTTAATAACTTTCTTAAAATATTCTGGATTTGTACCAAACTTGGAAAGAAGCTTGTTTATGATCATAAGATAGTATCCAGAGAGTTAATTAAAAAATGAAATCTTGTTTATCCGTATTTTACTTATAAATGGACTTAGTTTTTATGCCAGTTAACATAACATTCACTCTGTAGTTAAAGTTTTAAAGATTTTAATTATAATAACTTTCTTAAACTATCCTGGATTTGTACCAAACTTGGACAGAAGCTTGTTTATGATCAAAAGCTAGTATCTAGAACGAAATTTTGTAAAAATTATTTCCTGTTTTTCTGTATATTACTTATAAATGGACTTAGTTTTTCTTCCAGTTGACATAACATACAGTCTGCAGTTAAAGTTTTTAAAACATAAATTTGATTCATAAACCATCCTGGATTTTTACCAAACTTGGACAGAAGCTTCTTACATTCAAAAGATAGTATCTAGAAGAAAACTTTTGATAATTTTTTCCAATTTTTGTTGAGCCTGGGACTAACAGCAAAAGTAGGCGAGACACTGGGTTCCGTGGATCCTTTACGAATTTTTCTATGCTACAAAATTTAACTAGTAAAAAATCAAAGGAAACAGAAAATTTTATATTAAACCTCATTTCTGTTGGAGAGGTGTTTTCACAACTAAAACACCTTAATATTAATAAATCAGCAGGTTTAGATGGAATTGGTCCCAAATTTTTAAAGCTAAGTGCAGAGATATTATCACTATCACTAACTTTTCTGATAAACAAAAGTATAACATCAAATCGTTTTCCGCAAAAATTAAAACATGCAAGAGTAACTGCTATACATAAAGGAGGACCAACAGATGTTCCCTCCAATTATCGTCCAATTTCTATTTTAAATACCATAACTAAAATTTTTGAGAGACATGTATGTACACAGTTAAATGAATTCTTAAATAATAAAAAATTGTTACATATTGCTCAATCAGGTTTCAGGCGAGGTCATTCATGTCACACCGCGCTGACTAAACTAATTGATGAATGGTTAAAATATTTAGATAATGGAGAAATAGTTGGTACTGTGATTTTAGATTTCAGTAACGCTTTTGACCTTATTAACCATGCCATACTTTGAGTAAAGTTAAAATTTTATCATATCGGAGAACATATGATAGATTGGATAAAGTCTGAAAGACAACAAGAAGTTCAATACGCTAACATTAAATCTGATAAATCGTTTGTAAAATATGGAGTGCCTCGAGGTTCTATTTTAGGTCCTCTGTTATTTTTAATGTATATAAATGATTTACCACTTCATGTTAAACAATCCGACATGGATTTATATGCTGATGATTCAACATTGCATTTTCATGATAAGAACATTGAAAAAATAAACAGCATATTGCAAAATGATGTAAATGCTATACAATCTTGGTGTAACAATAACAGTATGAAAATTAATGCACAAAAAACAAAGTGTATGAAATTGGGTTCAAAACAAAAACTTACACTACTATCAGAATTATGTATTACCGTCAACGAAACATGTATTGAGAATGTCCATACTTTCAAATTACTTGCAATTGGAATTGACATTGATGAAAATTTAAGCTGGGAAGACCACGTTGATCGTATATGTAAGATTATCTTATCTAAAATATCACTTTTATATAAAATTAAAGTATATTTGCCTATACACGCAAGACACCTATTTTATAATGCATATATTCTACCATATATAGACTATTGTAGTTCAGTTTGGGGAAATTTATTACAAAAAGATTCAGATAGAATCATAAAGCTTCAAAAAAAGCTTTAAATGGACTAACACCTGATTACTTAGCAATGCTAAATATTAATGATGTTCAACACTACAACTTACGATCTGTCTCTAATAATGATCTATTTGTTCCAAGGCCAAATACAAATTTTTATAACAAATCTTTTCATTATTCTGCAACCAAGGTATGGAATAATTTACCACTCACAATAAAAAATTGTCGTAATGTGGAATTATTCAAGAAACATCGTTATAATCATTTTCTTGAAAATTCAATGCAAATCGAATAATTTGTTTTCTTTCTTTTATGGTTAGAACATGAAAACTTAATGAAAACTTTATCAATTATTGCCATTTGTATGTTTGGATGATTAAATGTGTATATATACTAGTAATATATATTGTATTTTAATGTATGAATGTTAACTGTATACATGTATTTTGTTTGAGGGCCTCAATGAAAATTAGACTAGTTTTAATTTAGCTACCCTCTTTAAATAAATAATTTATTATTATTATTATTATTATTATTATTATTATTATTATTAAGCAGTTAGAGCAAAACTGACATGATCTTGCATGGGTAAAAAACAATTAATTTTCAGAAAAATCGAACGACCATTTTGGAGTTATCACCCTTTAAAAGTCAATTTGTCATAGTGTCTTGGCTATTTTCTTTAAAACTATATGTGAGGGAAAAAATCAATAGACAAAACTGAAAATGACCAGCAAGACACCTCTACACATACATCAAAATGACGGAAATTGTAAATCAACTCTTGAAAAATGTTATTGACCTTGAATGATCTTAATTGGTGATATTTACCCAATTTTGCTTGTTTTGCTATAATCTTGAAAACTACGACAGAGAGGGACCCCAAACCGCAACAACATCTACTATTAATAACTTAATGTGGTCGAAATCGTCAGTTGACTCAGTATAGGATAAACGTTTAATATTGCCTTTTGTTGTTGATATTACCCATTTCTTGCCTTTTGTTGTTGATATTACCCATTTCTTGCCTTTTGTTGTTGATATTACCCATTTCCTGCCTTTTTGTTGTTGATATTACCCATTTCTTGCCTTTTGTTGTTGATATTACCCATTTCTTGCCTTTTGTTGTTGATATTACCCATTTCTTGCCTTTTGTTGTTGATATTACCCATTTCTTGCCTTTTTGCGATAACTATCGTAGATAGAAATGTATGCCCTTATATTTTACAGTTATGGTTTTTTGCTTGTGAGAGAGCTGTCTACATATTCCATTGAATTAATAGCAAGGTCTCTTGTGGAGAGTTGTCTCGTCGGTAATCATACTAAATCTTCTTATTTATGAACTGTAATTAAATACCAAATAGGTTATCAAGGCAATTTCTACAAATAAATTATATAAGCCCTCATTCAATTTGTTTGGTTTTTTTTAATCAACATATTGCCTTTTTTGACTATTTCTTATATAAGATAGAGAGAAGCGTTAATACTTACAAAATGATCAGCCTAAAAGTATCCACAAATTATTGAATATCGCCGAAATTGTCAGTCGACATCTTATATTTATTGCCCATAAAGACGATTAACACACGCACGTTTAATTTCTACAATCTTGAAAACTGTTAGAGATAGAGAGAAACTTTAAACAGCACAAATGATCAGGAAGACAAGATCAACAATAAAGTAAAAAATGACCGAAATCAACATTCGAACCCTTATAGGAGTTATTGCACTTAAATGACAATTTTTATCCCTTTTTGCTATTTCTTGATAATTTCAATAAACAAAGAGAAACTGTAAACTGCAAAACGATCAGCAAGATAAGATCTACAAATACGTGAGCATACTAGAAGTTGTGGATCGACTTCTTACAAGAGTTACCTTCCATAACAAACAATTTTTGAGCCCCCCTAATGTTGCTTACTACAAAAGATACAAAATACCTACATACAACAAAGATGATCAGCCAGTATTGAGTACTCATTACTGAGTGTAACTATTATATCAAAGAAGAAGAAGACAACCTTGTTGTGATATTGTGGTGTTACACTATGTGATGTTGTGATGTTACATCTATGTTGTGATGTTACACTATTGTTTCAGATAAGGGTGAAGGTTTTTAAAACGTTTAAACCGGCTGCTTTGTTTGCACCTGTCCTAAGTCAGGAATCTGATGTTCAGTGGTTTTCGTTTGTTGATGTGGTTCATAAGCGTTTCTCGTTTCTCGTTTTTTATATAGATTAGACCGTTGGTTTTCCCGTTTGAATGGTTTTACACTAGTCATTTTTGGGGCCCTTTATAGCTTGCTGTTTGGGGTGAGCCAAGGCTCCGTGTTGAAGACTGTACTTTGACCTATAATGGTTAACTTTTACAAATTGTGACTTGGATGGAGAGTTGTCTCATGGGCACTCATACCACAGCTTCTTATATCTATTGAAAACAAAGGTATGGAAATTGTCAATTGATTTAATTTAGTTTAAACATATTTATTTATAGTTGATTGAGAAACATGTTATTACAACTTATATTAATCCCTTACTACTTTGCTGCTGCGAGTGCTGCCTTGTAGCGGCATTAGCCTGCTCTTTTTCGAAATCTACAAGGGTGTCTTTTACGTACAATAGATATTGCTCTCTCTTAACACTGGTCAGCCATTTATCGTCATCGTTTCTCAATACCATACTCGCAAATGGTGTCAAGGGAGAGCTACTACACCCCGGCTCTCCTATCAATATCATTTTTCGGAGTTGATCTGGATCTTTAATACTTAGAGTATGAAGACTGTCAATGTTGCTTATGATAAAATGTTGCATGTTCTGTACAAATTGGAATTCTGTAGGATTTAGAATCCTCATAAGTACAAATTGGAATTCCAATATCCCTAGACAGTAGAAATTCAAATTGGAATTCAAAATTGAGAGTTGTCACATTGGCACTCAAACCACACCTCTTATTTATATTGAACTAGGAGGATTCCGAATCTTACTGAATTCCTACTTGTACTAGAATGAATCTGGATCCTACTGAATTCCAATATGTACTGAAACATAACCATTATCATGTAGTAGTTACATGTATAAATTTTGATATGTTGATTTTGATAGCTATGCCCTAGGGCACATTTCTGGACATATTTATCATTTAAAGATAAAAAGGGATAAATTTTGCTGGTTTTATTTTGTTGTTGTTGCTCTTTTACAGTTCCTTTTTTTTTTAGATATAGTTCCTAAAAGAATCCTGCAACACAATGGATAAAGGATTGTCAATTAAGGACAATATAACAAGCATTTTATCTTATTTGTAGATCTTACTGTAGTGGAAATTTTGGTATTTTCTGTTTCTCTCTGTATAAAAGGTAGCTACAAAAAAAACTAGGAAACAAACCACATTTTTTTTGTCTACCAACAGTATCCACAGGAAATGAAATGGAAGACGTAAACAGCTTATCCAGATGATGAAGGAGAAAAATGACACGCAAAAATTGTCTATGATAAACTTCTAGTGGATGGTGAAGTGTTTTTTATGAGTGAAATTGTTGGAACAGACGAGACACTTAGTGATATCTTATATATCACGGCATTGATTCAATTTACCGGCTATATGATTGAAAATACATCTTTTGTAGAATTATTTCATTTAAAAGAATACTCCCCTTTTCGAGAGACATTGTAAGGCAATGTCCATGTAGATATGTTTGGTAGTAAATATATAGGAGTTATGTGCCTTATCATCGGGATTGTTGATTGCTTAACGTCCAGTGCCAAATATTTCTAGTCATACATGTTCAGCACGAGTATATCTGTATATTGCAAATGGTAGATTGCATCAGGACAAGCCGATTTGTATAGTATGACATACTATTAAAGTCTTTGATAAGAATATATTTATTGGAAAAACACATTTGATTACTTTATTTTTGTCGCCCGTAACATTTGTCATTTGTTTCTGAATGTGAATTTAGGGACAATTTAAATTATCTTATTTTATTTATACCATCAGATGTATGTAATGAAATGCACTTTTCTAAAAAAAAAATAATTAAAAATAAAAAATTCACTATACAACCAAATAACACTTACGTTCGATGATCATAGATGGACGTGTTAACTGTTGAAATCAATTTGAATTGCTACTTTCCTATGTTTTTAATCAATAATTTAAAAGTAAAACAATAATGTGCTATGCTAGAAGCTTATTGCATTTATGTTTTCATTTGCATTTACATTTTACAACGTTTTAAGGCCTAAAAACAGCATATTAGTATCTCATCTGCTTTTTTCAAGAAAAAATAAAAAAAGATCGGGATCGTATACTATGGTTTTATGACATCCTATGACTAAGATCAACTTCCTGTTTATTTGACAGAAGGTAAAACAATTATGTTTTGGAAAACAACTTAGTAAATCAGAACCCACTCAATCTTAGAAACAGTAAAACATGCAAAATACTTAAGTATCACCATCTCTGCAGACCTGAAATGGAACACCCACATCCAACAAACCGCCGCTAAAGCAAATAAATCCTTATGCTTCATGTTGTGAAAATCCATGGATGGTACCAGCGGGATTCGAACCTTCAATCTCGGGATCTAAAGGCAGCTCTCTAACCAATGAGCCAAAGAAGATCTTCCCTAACTCAACTAGTTAGGCTACCTTTATATCTCCAGGTCTACAACACTCTTCCCCCTTATCTTTTTTTCGGGCTGGCATACCTGCCAACCTCTGAAACCTTCAAAGAGGGAGATCTCCCTCTCAGCTATGACAGCTGAGGGGGAGATTTTGTGTGAACGACATTTTCAAGTGAAATATATGATGTGTTTATTTATTCATCTACAAAATACATATAAGAGTTAATAGATATACTTTGTTTCTTTAATTATGGTTATATCCTACAGAAGGCAGCCTTCAGGATAAACTTTTGAGTCCACAAGCCCGAAGCTCAATTTTTTGAAAATTTTAGTTGTATTCTGTTGGCTTGTAGAGAAGAATTTTACAAGCCTGAAAGCAATTTTACAAGCCTGGGCTGTAGGACTTGTGGTTAAGCGTGAAGACTGAGAAGGTGTGTTGTTTGTTTCTTTCCTATTTCATAATCTTTGACATTTGAATCCAATCAGGACAACTTTTCACCCCAGATACCTCTGTATGATACAGAGTGCAATCATGTTGTCTCAGATGGTGTATTAAGTGTGTGCACTTATATATTTCACTTAATTTGGTTCAATTACATTTCTTATAAATTTCAATATAAACATTGAATAGAAGTATAGGGCAGATTCCATATAAGAAATTGAAATGTCTGTCAAAATGAATAAATACATAAAAATAATAATTACTGTTATTTTAAAGATAATCTGTGAATGTTTTGAGGAATAATGATGTTAGAAGAAATTATAAAAATAATTTTTGGATATGATTGTTTCCGTTTAAAGTAGAAATGATTAAAACAAGTTGAAAAAATGCAAAAATTTTGACAGAAATAATTCCCATTTTTTTACACAATGTTTATGTGTTGCAATGCTTTATGTTGACACTTGTATACTGGTATTTACTAGTGTAGTCTGGTTATTCAAACATCCCTGTTCCCAAATTTGTTACTTTTTTTAGTCAAAATCATCTGTGATATATATTTTTTTTCACTTTCAAATATCTTGCTTTATAGCTCAGTGTCTGTCAATAAATCTTATGTCAGGAACATCGCTGTAAAAACTTTCAAAATCATTGTAGGTTCCAATATATGCCAGTTAAAACTGTAAGTCATGCTGTGCATAAGAAAAAACACATGTTGATTCTTTCATTTAACTTTATTCAAGCAATAGTTTTAACTTATATGTTTCCTACATAAGATCTGTCAAACTTGTTTTCTTATGTCTGAAACATTTGAATGTGCTAACAGTTAAAGTTCTTTGACCTGTAGTGAAATCTTGTTAGATGTTAGGCTGCAGTATTTTCCAGGAGTTTTAAAAATGACTTTCAACTGGGATTGGATTTCCAATGTCAGTCAAAAAAAAACAAATATATATTGTCTGTCAAAATATCTTATGTATGAAAAATCTTATGTCAGAATCAAGTCTGTCAAAATCTTATGTCAGAAACTCAATTTGTCTGTCAAATCTTATGTCAGAAATAATAAAGTCTGTCAAATCTTATGTCAGAAAAAATAAAGTCTGTCAAATCTTATGTCAGAAATAATAAAGTCTGTCAAATCTTATGTCAGAAAAAATAAAGTCTGTCAAATCTTATGTCAGAAACAATAAAGTCTGTCAAATCTTATGTCTGAAACAATAAAGTCTGTCAAATCTTATGTCAGAAACATAATATTTAAGGCTTCGTTTATTTAAAAAGGATGATGCTCATAATTTTTTTTTTGGTCAAATTGTCTTTATCTTTATTAGTAAAGCATGTATTCAAAAACAGAAGTTCATTGCTTATGATTTTTTCCTAACGTGCTTACGGGAGTTGTTTCACTTTCTTATATGGAATCTGCCATAGATCTTTTAAGATATCTTTAAAATATAATTATTTTTTTTGTCTTAAGGCATACAAAATCTTTTAATTGCCATCCTTTTATGATTTTTTGTTTAATTTGTATTTAGTTTATATTGTTTTATCAATTCACATTATTTTAAGAAGGTTAACTTAAAACAGGATTAAACAGGGGATGTAACCCGAAATTTCTTTGAAGAGCAAAAGTCGTTAATTAGTACTATGTTTGACACCCAAGCTGTCAAATGAAGCCATTTAATTTCACATGGTCTGTGATTTGCAGGTAAAAACAACCCTCATCAGTGACACAAAAACGTAATTATTGTTGACTTGTCATTCAAGGTTGAAATATCCAAAAGCGGGAGATTCTATACTCCCGCGCGGGAGGGTACCAGCAAGTGGGAGATTTCCTGAATTTCGCCATTTGAGCGGGAGGGTTGGCAGGTATGGGCTGGTACAATCCATCCTAGCATCTCACATGTCCACCACTGTACATCCCCTGAGTCTTCCGCTCGGAAACCCTCTGAATAGTTCCTAGCATGTCACCTAGACATGTCAGGGTCATCCTAGTATGACCTGGTCAAACCTCATGAAATAATATCTAACTGCTATGTACGTTGTACCAGTGGTACATAATTTGTAGACGCTCGCAGCGCCATTGTTGTGAAAATCCATGGATGGTACCAGCGGGCTTCAAACCCTCAATCTCGGGATCTAAAGGCAGCGCTCTAACCAACTGAGCCAAAGAAGATCTTCCCTAACTTAACTAGTTAGACTACATTTATATCTCCCAGTCTACAACATTCATCATGTTCATCAGAAGAAATCTTAAAGTACAATCACTGTCAGTGAATCACAAACATTTAAAGAAAGAGTATACAAAACACTTATAAAACCAAAGTAAGAATTAATACTGTTGTACTGTATGGGACCCATTTACAAATGAAAATATAAGATCACTAGAAAAAGTACAGAGACGGGTGGCAAGGTATGTGTGCAAGATACATCACAATGCCAGCAGTGTGTCTGAGATGTTAAACACCATGAATTGGTAAACATTGCAAGAATGCAGACTAAGAATAAGGCTTATAAAGTTTCACAAAATTGTAAATGAAAATATTGCCATTCCATCGCAAAATTTTTACAGCAGAGACAGTTTACTACAAGATCCACCCATAAAGAATCCTACAGAAACCTTTTTATTCCACTGATTTGGCCATTTGATTACGGACTTTCCGTTTTGAATTTTCCTCGGAGTTCAGTATTTTTGTGATTTTACTTTAATATTACAGAGGGATCAACCTAGCAAATTATTCATTTTCAAATTCATTAACCAAATCTGGTTAAAATGATCCAAACAATAACATATTTACACTGTAAATCAAAGATTTATATCCCAAAAGGGTAATTACAATGTTAATATGTAAGGTATTTCGACTTGTGAAAAACTCTTTTTGCTACGTAATTGAATAATAAGTTTTTATTTTGAAAGTTATTGATAGCCTAATTAGCTAAAATGGTTTTGCATAATGAAGTAAATAATTGGAAAATTATCAATATATTCTCCTGTCAGAAGTCAACACAGCTTAAAGTTATAAGCTATCACAACTTGATGTTCCTGAGGCTTTAAAACATTTAACTTTGGCCGTGTGGAATATCATACAATACTGAGTGACAGTTTCATTTCAGAAAAGCATAGTATTGAATTTAGTAAATGAAAACTAAAAAACTAAATTAATAATAAATTTTTGACAAAAGAACGTTGGAAAGTCCAATCTTACAACTATTTTCAATATTGAATTTGACTAAATGTAACCATGGTAACTGTCTTTAACTGAGGGAATTTCATGTCAGTCATTTGTATTTAAATTCAGTCATGACTAGTAAATATGACTGTTTTTTGGCTTGATCCATACCCCAAAACTTGATATTTCTTGTTTTTTTGGTGTTATAAGAATATATTCTAATATCTTGAAAATTGTTGAGTTATCTCCCTTATCAGTCAAGGATATAACTATATAGGGTTATTAGAGAAAAATAACATACATTGTATATATAAATAACATATATTTTTGTTAAAATGTATACAAGTTCTATTGATATTTACTATTGTCTTTATGTATACTTACCTATAGAAAGATATTATGTATACTTAACTATAGAAAGATATAACAATTCATAGATTGCCAATCATGCATAGTACACCTATGTTATTACAGAAAAAAATATACCTGCAATAACAGTTTTTTATTGCAGGCATATTTTTTCCTTATAACTAAAGGGTGTTATTACAGCTTCTCTACATCTCTCCAAAGCATTTGCTCAGACATACATCATGCTTAATTACAATGTATTTTAATTTAGTGTAAGAAATAATGATCAGAGCATGTAATGAGGTTCTGCGCAAGCTTCCCAGTAATTCCCATGTGTCTCATATAATAAGTTACATGCCTTTAACAACTTAGCCTTGTTATTACAGCTAAGTTTATCCCTTAAAAGCCTTGTCTCATTGATTTACCATGGTTAATGAAAAATGTATTCATTTAATTCGAAAATTAGTTATCAAGGCTATGCATTTAGTTTCTGCGCAAAGTTTCAAGAGTTCCCTAGAGTCCACTAAAAATTAAAATATTTATGATTTATTTTACAAATAACAAACATATGTTACAGTTTTAAAAAAATTTGTTACTACAGATTTAGAAAACTTAAGGATTAAAGAGTAGACAACTCATGAAAGTATCTGTAATAACACATGCAAGATATTTTCTGTAATAACCCTATAGAGTTATATCCCTGACTGCTTATAAACCATATACAGTGTAACTTGCCTAATCCAACACCTGAGTATTCCAACATCCTGCTTTAACCGACACATTTTCATGGTCCCAAAATATGCCTATCCTTGCAGAAAAAACCTGAGTATTCCGACACCCTGCTTAATCCGACATTTTTTTCTGGTCCTTCAGTGTGTCAGATAACACAGGTTACACAGTTACACTGTACATGTATTTTCTTGGTATTGTGTCAAAATGAACCTTTAAACAAACTTATTAGTAAAGGTTATCTTACCAATGTTGTAATTAGATTTTTGAATATAGTATGTATAGTTTACATTGGCACTAATATCGATTTTGTCATCAGCAAATTACAACATAACTATATAAAGAGGTTAAACTCCTAACTATCCTACTGTCTGTCGATTTATTTTTGGCATTGCACAAGTCATGTTTTCTTTGACTGTCCATGACGTTAAAATACTAAATCCCTGGGATGTGTTTTAGTTGATTTTAGTCTCTGATGCATGATTTTTTATTATTAATTGTTTTGGCTTTTAACTACACCAAAATGTAGCTGTCAGTAACTGCGAGTACTCTCAAATCGTACTTTCTTGTTTATTTGACCTGTTGATACTAATTGTAATGCTTTTTTGTTATTTAATGTTATTCAGGGTTATATCTGGTCTATAAACTCTATATACCAGCTTTGATAAGTGTTTGGTATTACTATAAATTTTCACTTCGTACTATGAACATCAAAATTGTTTATTTTGTAAAAATATTTCCTTTCTCTATTGGAACTGTACACATATACCTAACAACAAAATTATTTTCATTTATTTGTGTTTAAAATAATTGCAAATGGCTGATATTTTTGTTCGAGCATATTGTTTTTCTTAAATTGTTTATCATTTCATACCGATAAAACATGTTACTTTTATTATTCTTCCCTTAGTTTATTTATTTTGTATTTACATTGTATCATACTCATAGGTCAAATTTATTTGTTCAGTGTATGTTCACTGGTGTTAATATGTCCTTTGATTGAGTTAAGCTATTTCAGTTGATATTTTATAGTGTGTCTTTCTATGTTGTGATGTTACACTATTGTTTCAGAAAAAGGGTGAAGGTTTGGTACCATTAAAACGTTTAAACCCGCTGCATTTGTTTGCACCTGTCCTAAGTCAGGAATCTGATGTTCAGTAGTTGTCATTTGTTGATGTGGTTCATAAGTGTTTCTCGTTTCTCGTTTTTTATATAGATTAGACCGTTGGTTTTCCCGTTTGAATGGTTTTACACTAGTAATTTTTGGGGCCCTTTATAGCTTACTGTTCGGTGTGAGCCAAGGCTCCGTGTTGAAGACCGTACTTTGACCTATAATGGTTTACTTTTATAAATTGTGACTTGGATGGAGAGTTGTCTCATTGGCACTCATACCACATCTTCTTATATCTATTTAATGATATACATATCAGTTGTCTCCCCAGATACATTTATATCATTTAGCATCCCGGTAAAAATGGAAACTTTAAATATCATCTTGTTTCTAAAAATAATGTAGCATCACATCCACAACATAATCAATAAGAAAATCAATTCAAATAGCATCACATTACCATGATGTGAAAAGGCCCTGTGGAGAACACTGCATGTATAGTGTGATTTGAATTTCCTACATGTCATTTCCCTATTAAACCTGTTTACTATATGATACTGAAAACATAAAACAAGATTATGATTAAACATGTTAAACATTGACAAAGGAACCATTAAAATTGAGGTCAAGGTCATGACTTGAGAAAGTAAACAGCCTGAAAAATACAAAAAAAATACTGAAAACATCATTATGTTTGAACATCAATATAAACATAACTGGCATGTTTATAAGATCAACAATGTACATGTATTAAAAGCTGTAGTGAATGAATATGAAATTAAAATCAGCAGAATTATTTTCTTTTTATAGATGGCTCTTAATTTTGAGAAGTTACTGAATGATGCCAAGATTTTAGTAACTCGGTTGAAGACACATGACAGCTCAGCAGATGTCATCATTGCTCAGACACAGACTCTTCACAACAGAATAGACTCAATGAAACAGGTATACAGTATTTTCCTAGTACAATACATTATAAACATAAGACATTGAATGATTGTACATTTAATAAGATAGCTATAAAAACAAACACTAAATGACAAGTTGCAAACAACTACCATGACTACTGATCACCTTACTGCACTCAAACAATGAACGAAAAATAAATACGGGATAGTAAACAATGAAATGCACCATCAAAGCAACATGTGACACAATTCAAAAGGAAAAAAAAATTGGTAGCCGGATTATAACTAGTGGTAATGACATTAAATGAAAAACAATAATGGCAGACGACAACAAGTGGTTTGGGACAGACACATAAAGAATGAGGCAAAGATAAACATGTCAGTGAGTGCTCAAACCTGGCCTAACTTTGGACAGTGATGTAAAATTATATAAACATTAGACATGTTAGAAGACAGTATAAATATTAGTTAAAAAGAGCTGATGTGAACTGATAGTATTAAGCACGAAAGTCAATGTCACAATTTAACACAGATTACTGATTTAAGAGTATTATTGCCTGATATGTTACCTTGATTATTGCATGAAAATATTTCTGCCTTTTCTAAAAATAAATTCTTAGGCTTATCAGTTAAGGTGACTGATTACCAAATTTTCACTAGTCTTGTGCAATGTCATGGGTGTCACCGTGTCTCTATTGGAGCAGGGACTTAAGTGTGTGTTTTCCTATGGTATTTTTGTATGCTTTGTGTTTCTCAATCATAACTTCATATGTTGTATGCTTCATATTCTAAATCATAAAGAAAATCTGTATTTTGGGAAACATATTTTCATTTTTAGTATCAAGATGACATCAACGAACTGAATGAGATTGCTCGACACAGACCACGTTCTACATTAGTGTTAGGAATAGCACAAGAAAATCGTCAGATCAGAGAACTTCAACAAGAGAACAAAGAACTATGTCTATCACTAGAAGAACATCAGTCAGCATTAGAACTTATCATGCAGAAATATCGGGAACAAATAATGAAACTGATACAAAGTAACAGAGTAGAAAAATCAATTAAAACAAGACAGGACCAGAAAAATAGGGTAAGATGCAGTTCCACATAGTGGTTAAGCTGAGGATATGATTTACCGCTGTTCAGTTCACACACAGTGGTTAAGCTTAGGATATGATTTACCGCTGCTCAGTTCACACACAGTGGTTAAGCTTAGGATATGATTTACCGCTGCTCAGTTCACACACAGTGGTTAAGCTTAGGATATGATTTATTGCTGCACAGTTTATCTTTGTCAAGAATGTGGAAGCACCATGCCGACTTGTCTGGCTTGTCCCAAAACTACTGTAAAATATAAGTAAATAATGTTCCATTTTCTTGTTGTACAAGTAAATTCCTTAATTGCACAACCAGTAGGGACAAATTGAAAAAAACTCTGGAGAAGTAGAATTTTTGTATAGTACTTGTCCTTGAAGAACTGAAGAATTTTTATATTTCCTCACCCCTGGGTTATTGTTGTTGTTGTTGCTAAAACAAGACATAAAAGATGCAGGTTATACCATGAAAATTACATGAAATCATCTTATATTCATGGAATTGATATGATTTCATAAGTCAACACATATGTAGTCTTCAACTATTGGCAGATGTCTGTATACCATTATGTCAAGCTGTAAATCCTCCCGAGTCTAAAAGTTTTGAATAAATAAAACAGAAATAATCACTATGATCAAAGATATCTGCCATAAACATCCAATTCTCTATCTTTCAAACCCATTATGATACAACATAGTACAATCGCTGATTACATTCCTGACTTGGGACTGGCCTATTTATATTTTGTTTGGTTGAACTAGACATTGAGATCTAAACACTCCACATTTAAATCTTCATTCTCGATCAGTACATGTAGACGTACAAACCCTCATTAAAAACACATACAAAAAGTCAGCACAGAATCAAAAAGCTCTGAGATTTAATAGATGACAAAATCACAAGAATAAACAAAATGATTATAAACAATATTTTACCATACCTACAAAGGATTGCAGCTATGAGAACATGCTTAAAGTACTTACCTTTCTGGCAGTAAATGATGCCTTTGTTAGCTGTATTCCAGTGTATATGAAAATAAGAAGATGTAGTATGATTGCAATTGAGACAACTATCAACCAGAGACAAAAGAATGAGAATGTAAACAACTATTAGGACACTGTATAGCCTTCAACCATGAGCAAAACCAATACTGTATACTGTATAGTAAGCTATAAAAGGCCCAGCATGACATAATGTGAAACAATTAAAAACAGCCTAATCTTACTCAAAACAACAAATGAAAAACAAGTCTGCTAGCAACTACCAGCAATGAAGGAATCACAGATTCCTTACTTGTATATATTTATTTTTTTTCAGGAAATTGAAGAACTTATTGACAAAATTAGTGAAATGGCTGCAGTAATGCAGAAAGCTGCTTCTGTCGATGATCAGCTGTCTGCCCACGATCATGAAAAACTCACTCAACTACAGCTAGAAAATAATGGATTACGAGAAATATTAGAAGTATGCACAACAGCAAAGCAAAAAATTCTGGACAATGTCAAGGCCATAGATTCAGATGATAAATCAGCCCAAACAGACACTTCTGATCAAAGTTTTGAAAGCTTGGATAGCCAAGGAGAAAATGAGCAAGTCAATAAAGCAGCAGAAAATGATTAATATATTAAATTTAGAACTAAAAGAAAAGAGACCGACATTTGTGTCATCACATGTGATGATTTTGTATTAATGATATTTATGTAAGCATACATTTAGTAACAAGAGATATCAGCTGTTTTGTGTAACTTTATTAACAAAAGATATCAGCTGTTTTAAACTGATATTGTACATAGATAAGTTATTGGAAAAGATTTGAGGTTTGGAGTGGATGCTTATACATGTATCAACATATAACTCAAAAAAGAAACTTTATCATCATATGCTATAACTTTCATTTGCATAGAATTGTGAGTATGTTGAAGGAAGTTCTATACCTTATAAAAATAAAAGAAATCCAACTAGAATTTGTTTCAATTTGATTCTAAGCAATACGGTGAAAGGTAATACACTAAGCAATACACTGGAAGGCTTTATACCTTTGAATTTTAACATATTCATGTTGTTTAAAAGATTCTTCTACTACAATGAAAGAGATACACATGTTTGCTTGTGAGAGTCAAATTTTTGGTGGAAGAAGACTTCAAGTCTTCTGAAAGCCTTTACTGCCGGCTGTAAATTCATTGAACCGTCACCAGGACATATGCCGTATCCCTTTCTGTGCTTTACAATTTCATAACAACTTCCGTGCCATATCTTGACACTGATGTTTACACATGATCTAAGCATCTGCATCATTTTATTTTTTAGTGAGCTTGAAAAACGATCACTATCGTTAGCGTTATAATTTCTCATGTTTTAATGTATTAATATCAACCCTTTTATTTATGTAAATTATTAGATTATATGTCATCTTACATGAACGTTATTTATTTACTTGTAACTGGATGTCTTTAAAGTAGAGTTTGTAGTACGCATGCGTGAATTTGGTATTGGGTCGGTTCGCCCAGATTACATGTTCGCCCTTGGTCCGTTCGCCCTGAGTTCATCCCCATAGACGTATTTTCACCCTGGGTTCCTTCTCCTTACTTTTATCGTGGAAGTATTATATTGACTGCTTTTATCAAGGACGTTTTATACCTTCTTGCAATTATTAAAAAATAATAATATTATGGGTATTAAAGTTTAATAAACTTATTCAGATATTTATATGGTATAAATTCTCGAAATTCATGAACACACATGAAAAAAAATGAATTAAAAATTGATGGCTTGTTTTGGAGCATTTAATAGGTCATGATAATAATTCTCACTGATTGTTGTAATAATTGTCTTTGATAGATTAATAATTGGAATTATCCGAATAAAACAACTGGATTATTCAGGTTAATTTAAACCACGTTGGTTACGTATCTGCGCATGTGCACAAATGGGAAATTTAATTGTGTATCTGAAAGTTTCAAAATAATGATAAACAGAATTGTCATATATTCATACAATCCATCTTGAGTTAAAGTCAAGTATATACGTGGAGAGTACAACTTCAAATCAATGATGCTTGAAAAAATACACGGATTTCGTTGTTCCGTCTGCGTTCAAAACTTTAATGCAAACAATTAAGTCATATTCCAGTTTTAGACAACATGTGTTTTTTAAAACGAAAGTTAGAATATTTAAGTATGTTATTGCGATAATAAAGAGTCAAGCGCACACGTGAATCTGCTGGTGTTTTACACATCAAACTATGCACCGTCTGTTGACAGAAATATCAATGTTCAAACTAATGTCTGTTGACGGATTCCATTTGGAAAGCACGTAGTTTTCATATCAGTCATTGTCTGAATGTCCCTAATGATTGCCTTTATTGCTTTAATACGTTTCAAAGTTTTAGAAGTGATAAAAACGGGATTTAACAACTGAATAGTCCAGTTCTTTATCGTTATTCGTCATTAAGGTACACACATTATCGAGGCTCGAGGGGGCTGGTCTGCATTTAAAGAAACGAATTAATCTGGCCTTCATTTTGATAATTAAAAAAATCGGGCCTAGTATACAGTTGCTCAAAAACAATTGTGATCCCTTGTTGTTTGTTTTTCATGTATATACTATAGGGCGTACTACAGGATCCCCTGGGCGGTCTACAGGATCCCCTGTTGTTTAAAAATTATGCATCTGAGATAGGACCTTCTATAGGTTCCCCTGTTGTTTGTTTATCATATATATACTTTAGGGCTTACAGGATCCCCTGGGCGGTCGGCAGGATCCCCTGTTTTCTCAACATTATATATTTACTATAAGACGTTCTATAGGATCCCCTGTTGTTTGTTTTTCATGTATATACTATAGGACGTTCTACAGGATCCCCTGGGCGGTCTACAGGATCCCCTGTTGTCCGAACTTTATATATCTACTATAGGACGTTTTATAGGATCGACTGTTGTTTTTTTTTTTTATGTATATACTACAGGGCGTTCGACAGGATCCCATGGATGGTCTACAGGATCCCCTGTTATCTGAACATTATATATCTACTGTAGGACGTTCTATAAGATCCCCTGTTGATAGTTTTTCATTTTTTTACTATAGGGCGTTCTACAGGATCCCCTGTTGTTTGCAAATTATGCATCTAAGATAGGACCTTCTATAGGTTCCCCTGTTGGTTGTTTATCATGTATATAAGGCGTTCTATAGGATCCCCAGTTTTTGTTTTTCATGTATATACTATAGGGCGTTCTACAGGATCCCCTGGGCGGTCTACAGGATCCCCTGTTGTCTGAACATTATAGATCTACTATAGGACGTTTTATAGAATCGACTGTTGTTTGTTTTTATACGACCGCAAAAATTGAAAATTTTTTGGTCGTATATTGGTATGACGTTGGCGTCGTCGTCGTCGTCGTCGTCGTCGTCTGGCGTCGTCCGGCGTCGTCCGAAGACACATTGGTTTTCGCACTCTTACTTTAGTTTAAGTGAATGGATCTCCATGAAATTTTACCATAAGGTTCAATACCACGAAAGGAAGGTTGGGATTGATTTTGGGGGTTATGGTACCAACAGTTAAGGAATTAGGGGCCAAAAATAAGCTTTTTTGTAACTTCCAGACAATAACTTGTGTGTAAGTGTATGGATCTCTCTGACATTGTACCACAAGGTTCCATATCACAAAGGGAAGGCTGTAATTGATTTTGGGGGTAATTGCCTCAAAATTTTAGGAATTAGGGGCCAAAAAAGGGGCAAAAAACAAGCATTTTTCTAGTTTCATGACAATAACTTGTGTGTAAGTGTTTGGATATTTCTGAAATTGTACTACAAGGTTCCATATCACAAAGGGAAAGCTGGAATTGAGTTTGGGGGTAATTGCCCGAAACGTTTAGGAATTGGGGGCCAAAAAGGGGCCAAAAATAAGCATTTTTCTAGTTTCCAGACAATAACTTGTGTTCAAGTGTATGGATCTCTCTGAAATTGTACTGCAAGGTACCATACCACAAAGGGAAGGCTGGGATTGAGTTTGGGGGAGATGAATCATAAGGGGGTTCAAAAAATTTGTGGGGGGGATTTTTTTTTTCTTTTTTTTTCTTTTTTTCCTTTTTTTTTTCTTTTAAAATTTTCCATTTTAAGTTGGTTATTTCTGATTAATATTTAAATGCAAATAATAATGATATGGTAGGAGATACACACCAAACAGGATGTGTAAATTATTATATAATAAGTATTGTGCAATAGCAAGAAATTTTCAATTGCACAGTATTGAACAATTGCAAGAAATCTTCAATTGCACAGTATTGCGCAATAGCAAGAAATCTTCAATTGCACAGTATTGCGCAATAGCAAGAAATATCCAATAGCACAATATTGCGCAATAGCAAGAAATTGTCAATTGTACAGTATTGCACAATAGCAAGAAATATTCAATTGCACAGTATTGTGCAAAAGAAGATACTTCGTATAAATTGCTTATTTCTTGATCAATTTCAATGGGGTTTTATTCTTGAATTCTTGGGGTTCTTTAATATGCTGAATCTAACCGTGTATTAAGTTTTTGGATTTTGGGCCCCGTTTTTAAATTGGTCCACATTGAGGTCCAAAGGGTCCAAAATTTAACTTTGTTTGATTTCATCAAAAATTTTATTATTGGGGTTCTTTGATATGCCGAATCTAACCGTGTATTTAGATTCTTAATTTTTGGTTCTGTTTTCAAATTGGTCTACATTAAGGTCAAAAGGGTCCAAAATTAAACTTAGTTTGATTTTAACAAAAATTGAATTTTTAGGGTTCTTTGATATGCTGAATCTAAACATGTATTTAGATTTTTGATTATGGGCCCAGTTTTCAAGTTGGTCCAAATCGGGGTCCAAAATAAAACTTTGTTTGATTTCAACAAAAATTGAATATATGGGGTTCTTTGATATGCTGAATCTAACCATGTATTTAGATTTTTGATTTTTGGGCCCTGTTATCAACTTTGTCCTCATTGAGGTCAAAAGGGTCCAAAATTAAACTTTGTTTGATTTCATCAAAAATTGAATTCTTGGGGTTCTTTGATATGCTGAATCCAACCATGTATTTAGATTTTTTATTTGTGGACCCGCTATCAAATTGGTTCATATTGAGGTCAAAAGGGTCCAAAATTAAACTTTGTTTGATTTCATCAAAAATTGAATTATTGGGGTTCTTTGATATGCCAAATCTAACCGTGTATTTAGATTTTTAATTTTGGGTCCCGTTTTTAAATTGGTCTACATTAAGGTCCAAAGGGTCCAAAATTAAACTTAGTTTGATTTTAACAAAAATTGAATTCTTGGGGTTCTTTGATATGCTGAATCTAAACATGTGTTTAGATTTTTGATTATGGGCCCAGTTTTCAAGTTGGTCCAAGTTGGGGTCCAAAATTAAACTTTGTTTGATTTCAACAAAAATTGAATATATGGTGTTCTTTGATATGCTGAATCTAAACATGTATTTAGATTTTAGATTTTTGGCCCAGTTTTCAAGTTGGTCCAAATTGGGGTCCAAAATTAAACTTTGTTTGATTTCAACAAAAATTGAATATATGGGGTTCTTTGATATGCTGAATCTTACCATGTATTTAGATTTTTTATTTGTGGGCTCGCTATCAAATTGGTTCATATTGAGGTCAAAAGGGTCCAAAATTAAACTTTGTTTGATTTCATCAAAAATTTAATTATTGGGGTTCTTTGATATGCCAAATCTAACCGTGTATTTAGATTTTAAATTTTGGGTCCCGTTTTTTAAATTGGTCTACATTAAGGTCCAAAGGGTCAAAAATTAAACTTAGTTTGATTTTAACAAAAATTGAATTTTTGGGGTTTTTTGATATGCTGAATCTAAACATGTGTTTAGATTTTTGATTATGGGACCAGTTTTCAAGTTGGTCCAAGTTGGGTCCAAAATTAAACTTTGTTTGATTTCAACAAAAATTGAATATATGGGGTTCTTTGATATGCTGAATCTAAACATGTATTTAGATTTTAGATTTTTGGCCCAGTTTTCAAGTTGGTCCAAATTGGGGTCCAAAATTAAACTTTGTTTGATTTCAACAAAAATTGAATATATGGGGTTCTTTGATATGCTGAATCTTACCATGTATTTAGATTTTTTATTTTGTGGGCCCGCTATCAAATTGGTTCATATTGAGGTCAAAAGGGTCCAAAATTAAACTTTGTTTGATTTCATCAAAAATTGAATTATTGGGGTTCTTTGATATGCCAAATCTAACCGTGTTTTTAGATTTTTAATTTTGGGTCCCGTTTTTTAAATTGGTCTACATTAAGGTCCAAAGGGTCCAAAATTAAACTTAGTTTGATTTTAACAAAAATTGAATTCTTGGGGTACTTTGATATGCTGAATCTAAACATGTGTTTAGATTTTTGAATACGGGACCAGTTTTCAAGTTTGTCCAAGTTGGGGTCCAAAATTAAACTTTGTTTGATTTCAACAAAAATTGAATATATGGGGTTCTTTGATATGCTGAATCTAGCCATGTATTTTGATTTTGGACATTGGACCATAATAGTTAAATTAAAAAAATTGAAGTTCTTAGACCACATTCTTTCTGTGTCAGAAACCTATGCTGTGTCAAATATTTAATCACAATCCAAATTCAGAGCTGTATCAAGCTTGAATGTTGTGTCCATACTTGCCCCAACTGTTCAGGGTTCGACCTCTGCGGTCGTATCAAGCTGCGCCCAGCGAAGCATTTTATTCATGTATATACTACAGGGCGTTCTACAGGATCCCCTGGACGGTCTACAGGATCCCCTGTTGTTTAAAAATTATGCATCTGAGATAGGACTTTCTATAGGTTCACCTGTTGTTTGTTCATCATGTATATACTATAGGGCTTTTAGGATCCCTTGGGCGGTCTGCAGGATCCCCTGTTTTCTCAACATTATATATTTACTATAAGACGTTCTAAAGGATCCCCTGTTGTTTGTTTTTCATGTTTATACTATAGGGCGTTCTACAGAATCCCCTGGGCGGTCTACAGGATCCCCTGTTGTCTGAACATTATATATCTACTATAGGACGTTTTATAGGATCGACTGTTGTTTGTTTTTCATGTATATACTACAGGGCGTTCTACAGGATCCCCTGTTGTTTAAAAAGTATGCATCTGAGATATAACCATCTATAGGTTCCCCTGTTGTTTGTTCATCATGTATATACTATAGGGCTTTTATGATCCCTTGGGCGGTCTGCAGGATCCCCTGTTTTCTCAACATTATATATTTACTATAAGACGTTGTATAGGATCCGCTGTTGTTTGGTTTTCATATATATACTACAGGTTGTTCTACAGGATCCCCTGGACGGTCTACAGGATCCCCTGTTGATTAAAAATTATGCATCTGAGATAGGACCTTCTATTGGTTAACCTGTTGTTTGTTTATCATGTATATACTATAGGGCTTTCAGGATCCCTTGGGCGGTCGGCAGGATCCCCTGTTTTCTCAACATTATATATCTACTATAAGACGTTCTATAGGATCCCCTGTTGTTTGTTTTTCATGTATATACTATAGGGCGTTCTACAGGATCCCCTGTTGTCTGAACATTATATATCTACTATAGGACGTTTTATAGGATCGACTGTTGTTTGTTTTTCATGTATATACTACAGGCCGTTCTACAGGATCCCCTGGACGGTCTACAGGATCCCCTGTTGTTTAAAAAGTATGCATCTGAGATAGGACCTTCTATAGGTTCCCCTGTTGTTTGTTCTTTATGTATATACTATAAGGCTTTTAGGATCCTTTGGGCGGTCTGCAGGATTCCCTGTTTTCTCAACATTATATATTTACTATGAGACGTTCTATAGCATCCCCTGTTGTTTGTTTTTCATGTATATACTATAGGGCGTACTACAGGATCCCCTGGGCGGTCTAGAGGATCCCCTGTTGTCTGAACATTATATATATACTATAGGACGTTCTATAAGACCCCCTGTTGATTGTTTTTCATGTATATACTATAGGGCGTTCTACAGGATCCCCTGGACGGTCTACAGGATCCCTTGTTTATTTATCATGTATATAAGGCGTTCTATAGGATCCCTTGGGCGGTCTGCAGGATCCCCTGTTTTCTCAACATTATATATCTACTATAAGACGTTCTATAGGATCCCCTGTTGTTTGTTTTTCATGTATATATTATAAGGCTTTCTATAGGATCCCTTGGTCGGTCTGCAGGATCCCCTGTTTTCTCAACATTATATATCTACTGTAGGACGTTCTATAGGATCCCCTGTTGTTTGTTTTTCATGTATATACTATAGGGCGTTCTACAGGATCCCCTGGGCGGTCTACAGGATCCCCTTTTGTTAAAAAATTATGCATCAGAGATAGGACCTTCTATAGGTTCCCCTGTTGTTTGTTTATCATGTATATACTATAGGATTTTCTACAGGATCCCCTGGTCGGCCTAAAGGATACCCTGTTGTCTGAACATTATATATCTACTATAGGACATTGTATAGGACCCCCTAATGTTTGGTTTTCATGTATATACTATAGGGCGTTCTACCTGATCCCCTGGGCAGTCTACATGATCCCCTGTGGTCTGAACATCATATATCTACTATAGTCCGTTCTATAGGATACCCTATTGTTTGTTTATAATGTATCTACTACAGGGCGTTCTATAGGATCCCCTGGGCGGTCTACAGGGTCCCCTTTTATCTTTACAACGTACTTGCTGAGTAGTATACATTTAAGTATTATTTATCATTCATGATCAGCCACAATCCCGGTTTGGGCAATTAAAACAGTAAAACAACAGTATTAGTTCAAGCAGCGATTCTTATTTCTCTACAAAAAGCATTTATACATGTAAGGTGACAGAAAAATAGAAAAAGCCAATTTATATATTATTTCATTCCAGTTCTGAGTCAATAATTATGGAACATCTTCTGAAAGTGCTGCATCCTGAAAATTTGAAATATAAATGACACTTAGAACTACTGTTTGATATAGGACAAGCCAAAACTATATATAGTTTTTAATTCCTTAATTTCTTTTATGCATTCGTTTAATGGTCACAACATCTCACAAAACGTATGATTTCTGAGAAAAAAAGCTTTAAACACTGAAGCAATTTGAATGTTACTACATAGGAATGAATAGTTAATTGTTAATTATAAAATCAAAATCGTTAATGTTGTCAAAGAGTGTAGCAGAAAATTGTCCTTTTTTCTGAAATTCCAGATTCCAGGTAGTCACCAAATCGGGGATTAACATTTGGCCCAAATCAATTAAGTACTAATAGAATGTACACAAAATTACATGTATTCTGCTGTTGTCTGTTCTATGGTCGGGTTGTTGTCTCTTTGACACATTCCCCATTTCCATTCTCAATTTTATATCTTTATCTCGTAGAACTAACTTAAAACCCTATTTTACAGCTATCGGATTTGAGTGTGTAGGTTCAAACAAAATCTTTGGTTACCTTCCTTGCTATGGCTGAAGCGTAAAGTCATTACTAGGTTTACCTTTACTACCCTTCTATGAGAATAGACTAGTCTGACATATAACTAATCTATTGTATATTGGATTTTGTTTGAACGGACACAATTAAGTCCGATAATAGCTGTAATGTTTTCTGATTTTGGGTTGTTGTCTTCCTCCTCTATTGTTTACTATACAGAAAAAAAACATACTTTATAAGAATGCAATGTAGCCTATTTGAAGAATATTTTTTACTTTTATTGGAATTGAAAGATATTTATAACTGAAAATCATGCTATTCATATTATAATTGATATAACAATCACAATTATAACAATTTATGACCATATCACAATTGTAAAGTGTACTTTATCGGGTGCATTAAGGTATACAGCTGTCTGTCTGTCCATCCACCTGTCGCTATGAGTAATCTTAATAATCTTAAGTTGTATGTTTGATTTCGTGAATGATATATCTCTTTGGTTTTTCACTGCATTGAAATAAAGAACTATGTATCCTGCGCTTTAAAACAGTTATTTATCTATTGTTTGGTGCTTATTGGTAGGTGTTTTGGTTAGAAGCCAGTATCGTTATAAGAATAATGAATTATAAATAAAAACTTTGGAAAGGCAAATACCCGACCAAATTGTAAAAAAACAACCCCATACCACCAATTAGCTTTCAACACAGCGAGAATTTCCGCACCCATAGTTGGGCTACTAGCAGTAAATAACATGCCAGCACTTGATTATATATCAATCAATTAGTTAAAATATGTATGTAGCAAACTAAATATTATAGAAATACCAGAAAAGTACAGAATACGGTTTTCCGATCTTGGAGAGGAGGTTGTGCCATATGATGGAACGCCTTTCATTATACAGGCAGAAAAGTAAACAGCTGCATCTTTGGGAAAGACAAACATGTAGCTGATAAAAAAATAGAAACAACAGGACAAAGCCAGCAATCTTGAGGTATGCTTAAGGGCGATCTATTGAATCAATACGGTCTACAGTCCTATGTTATAAGAACATTAAGTGTCTACTATAGAGCGATATATTGAATCCATATGGCGGTCTACAGGATCCCCTGTTATCTGAACATTGAGTGTCTACTATAGGGTGATCTTTTGAATCCATAGGGCGGTGTACAGGATCCCCTGTTGTCTGAAAATAATGTGTCTACTATAGGGCGATCTTTTGAATCCATAGAGCGGTCTACAAGATCCCCTGTTATCTGCACATTAAGTGTCTACTAAAAGGCGATCAATTGAATCCATAGGGCGGTCAACAGGATCCCCCGTTATATGAACATTAAGTGTATACTATTCGATGATATATTAAATCCATAGGGTGGTCTACATGATCCCCTGTTATCTGAACATTAAGTGTATATTATATGGCTATCTATTGAATCCATAAGGCGGTCTACAGTCCTCTGTTATCTGAACATTAAGTGTCTACTATAGGGTGATCTATTGAATCCATAGGGCGGTCTATAGTATTCCTTTTTATCTGAACATTAAGTGACTACTATAGGGTGATCTATTGAATCCATAGGGCGGTCTATAGTTTCCCTTTTTATCTGAACATTTAGTGTCTACTATAGAGCGATATATTGAATTCATAGGGCGGTTAACAGGATCCCCTGTTGTCTGAACATTATGTATAAAAAAGATGTGGTGTGATTGCATCATCATGTATCTATAATAGGGCGTTCTATCGGATCCCCTGCGAGGTCTATAGGACCACCTGTTGTTTAATAATCGTGTATCTGCTATAGGGCGTTTTATAGAATCCCCGGGGCAGTCTATAGGATCCCTTGTTGTTTGTTCATCATGTATATATAACAGGGCGTTCTATAGGATCCCCTGGGCGGTCTATAGGATCCCCTGTGGTTTAATATTTGTGTATCTGCTATATGGCGTTATATAGGATCCCCTGCTGTTTGTTCATTATGTTTTTAGTATAAGGCATTCTATAAGATCCTCTCGGCGGTCTATAGGATCCCCTGTTGTTTATTCATCATGTATCTATAACAGGGCGTTCTATATGATCCTCGGGGCGGTCTATAGGATCCCGTATTGTTTAATAGTTGTGTATCTGCTATAGGGCGTTATATAGGATTCCCGGGGCGGTGTATAGGATCCCGTTGTTTTTAAACATGTATCTACTTGACGCATATACTAGAGGGCGTTCTATAGAATCCCCTGTGGGGTTTATAGGATCACCTGTTTTTTAATAATCGTGTATCTGCTGTAGGGCGTTCTATAGGATCTCCGGGGCGGTCTATAGAATCACCTGCTGTTTGTTCATTATGTTTCTAGTATAAGTATCAACAACAGGGCGTTCTATAGGATCCCCTTGGCGGTCTATAGGATCCCCTATTGTTTAATAATCGTGCATCTGCTATAGTGCGTTCTATAGGATCCCCGGGTCGGTCTATAGGATCCCCCGTTGTTTGTTCAACATGTATATATTAGAGGGCGTTATATAGGATCCCCTGTGGTTTCATAATTGTGTATCTGCTATAGGGCGTTCTATAGGATCCCGGGGCATTCTATAGGATCCCGTTGTTTGGTGATCATGTATTTACTAGATATATCTACTAGAAGGCGTCCTATAGGATCACCTATTGTTTACTTATCGTGTATCTGCTATAGAGCGTTCTATAGGATCCCCGGGGCGGTCTATAGGATCCCCTGTTGGTTGTTCATCATGTATCTAAAACAGGGCGTTCTATGGGATCCCCTGGGCGGTCTATAGGATCCAGTATTGTTTAATAATCGTGCATCTGCTATAGTGCGTTCTAAAGGACCCCGGGTCGGTCTATAGGATCCCGTTGTTTGGTAATCATGTATCTACTAGATGTATCTACTAAAAGGCGTCCTATAGGATCTCCTGTGGGGTCGATAGGATTACCCGTTGTTTATAATCGTGTATCTGCTATAGGATCCCCGGGGCGGTCTATAGGATCCCCTGTCGGTTGTTCATCATGTATCTAAAACAGGGCGTTCTAATGGATCCACTAGGCGGTCTATAGGTCAAAGTACGGCCTTCAACACGGAGCATTAGCTCACACCGAAAAGTAAGTTTTAAAGGACTATAAGAACATATGCCAGACGATGGTCTTTATGATTTGTGTTGGTATTTAACTTTATGTTTAATTTCATTTTTTTAGAAAGATTATCCAATTCCTGTTAAAGAAAAATTATGGTCCAAACCAGTAAAAAGAAAAACTGTCCGGCAAGCATTATAATGAAGAAGTGACTTGCTTTCCTGATTTTAAGGTATAACCATATTAAGCGATATATAATGTCTTAGAATTGTTATCTACGCTGCTAAGCGATTTCCCCCTTACTATCATGTACCAGTCCAGTGCACATCTAAAAAAATGAATATTATGAGTCATGTCTGCCTTTTTATAACTAATTTATTTGATAATAAGTCCTTGGGTCGGTTAAGTAGTTATTAGAGATACATATATGTTTTTTTTAGCTTAATTCTATTATATTTTTGATTAATTACGAACGACAGTACATGTATAATTATCATCATTATTATTTTTTGAATTTTCATCTTTGTCCATCATTGGAAAAAAGTGTTTAATTTGATTTTGTTTTTACATAAGTCAGTACCATATTTTTTTAAAGATCAGGTATAAATTCCGTACCTGGTAAAGAAAAGAAACATGATTTCGCTTGATTTTTTCCCTGGTCAAGTGAGGCTGTATAAAACAGGGGTCCCTAAGTTTGCACACTGGGCTACTTAGGTAATTATAGAACATGAATTATTGAATAAAATATGTTTGATCTTATTAAAATAAATATGATTTAAAATTTAGTCTGTATATATTGATAAGTGTCAGCTATAAACACAATGTATACTTCCATTCATTTCGTTTCACTGTTTTATTTTGTTTCCAACAAGTGTATTTTAATTATTATTCAAGGGTACGTCTAGCCAAACATTACCTAAGTATTTTCAACAAAGCTTCTAACAAAAAATATTATATCAAAATTGTTATGAGGCAAAGGTCCTGTGAATTCTCTTGTTTAAATGAACCAACATAATTGTGTGACCAGATATTTCTACAGAAATACTGACCACCGTTAACTGATTAAGGAAGTAAGTGTTATCAACCATATTCATAATATGATCTCATTATATACCCAGATAATTAAGATCAACGGAATTTGTACAAGAAAACATATGTATATGTTTCAATTCAGAAGCTTTAGATATGTTAAATACTTACTATTTGTGAAAATGTAAATACATTATGATTGTTGTAAATCTCCGTCAAATAAGTAAACATCACTATAAGAAAATTGAAGTAATTCATTTTATCATATATTTTAGCAACCAATTTGTTCTTACAAAATTCGTTTATCTGGAATCCAAAAGAATGAAATTTGAAGTGTTAATTTCTTCGTTTTAAAATGCAAAAATATCTTCTACATATCTGAAAATTATATGAAAGTTCACGAATTAAGACATTTTACCATTTAACATTTACGTCACATCATAAAACATCTTAATAATCAAAATTTTGTCAATGATTTGTTTTTTACAATATTGAAAGTTTATTCGTGATTTAACTAATTACACTACCCTTTTTAGGTGAATATAGAAGATTATGACATTTTGTTAGGAGTTTTATGTGAGAACAACAATCATTGGTGTTTAATGGTAAGAAATCTAGCTTTTTATGTTATTGCATCAGAAGCATTGTGACATGAAGATGTTTGTTATTATTAAATCATTGTTCAGCAAATATTGAAGTAGGCCCTCTACAAAAGTTAAACATTTTTGAAAAAGTTATTGCGAAAAAGTGATAGCATCTATTTGATTGAACTTGTTTTCCAAATAGAACGCTACCTTTTTGGGAAGCTGTTTTTCTTATTCTTAATTAAACGTAAAATTTTGAGTGAAGCAAAGTAAAGTGCATATAGCTCTGGTTTTCATATTAAACTTACGTTGATGTTTACATTGTAGGTCATTTATCCACAATTTAGAGAGCTTCTGTATTTGAATTATCTCATTTTGGGCATTTCGACGAAAAGAAAAAGAGGTTTTACAACCAGATATTTACTTTAAAGCAACGGATACAATTATACAAAAAACGTCTGACAGTGGCAATGTTGTTTTAAAACCAAAACAATTAATTCTCCAAAATTGTAATTTTCATGTTTAGTTTAGGGGTGTTTATCAATTTTAAAACAATTTACAGTGAAATACGAACGATGATAACATTTTCATTTTTCCAAATCTTAGGTTATTCATATCTGAAAGACACAATAGGGGAATCAGACGCAATCCATCTTTCAGTTTGGAATGGAGTATTGTTACCAGGAAACACAGAAAACAATTAGATTCCTCATTATGCGGAGTTTTTACGTTGAAGGTAATATAATACATCTATTTCAGTTTTAATGTCAGGAATCAGACGTATGTTGGTTGGCGTCTGCTTGACTTGTAGTTCTGTGTTTCTGTTGCCCCGTTGTTTTCCTCTTGTAGTTTTTGTGTTTACTTTGGTTTAAGTTTATCGCCTGGACTAGTTTTTCTCTTAATCGAATTATGAATATAGAACAGTGGTATTCACTACAGTTGTCTACATTAAAGGGATATAGAAATATAGATGATTCCAACACTGCATCAAGTGTATTACGATATTTCTCTACTCGAAACAGTTAAATTTTCATTTACGATATACAGTGGCAGAATCTGTTTCTCGAATGATTTTTAAAAGAAATTTAAACACAGTTTGACCTTTCTTTCCAAAGATCAGCAAAAAGAAATGTTCTTTATATGTGCCTGTTTTCATTACGTCATTCTGTGGATTCATTATTATTCGTTGGATACCAATTTTGTGTATTTCGTGGGTACAGATGAACCACGAAATTAATTATTCAACGAATTACAAATTTCCTATAGACTTGTATACACATTATGGCTAAACGACGAAATTAAATATCCACGAACATGTAAGTTTTTCTTAATCCACGAAAATTGGTACCCACGAAAATAAATGAATCCACAGTAATAGAAAATTTGAAAGAAAGCAAGATTTAATGCCATAGAAATTCAACCAATCATTTGCCGAGAACAAATTTCTCTCTGTAGAGACTAGAAATATTTTTCTTACACCGGTCGGAAAATGTAAAAATACAAAAATATCACGAATATTAGAAGAAAAAAAAACAATCCTTTGAAAGTCAGACTCTTACTTTTATTCACGGTGTACTAAGACCAACTATTCCTTTTTTGGTATCGGCCAAATATTTAAACATTAATACATGTATTGCAATTTCTTCAGAAATTTATTTCAAAAAAATGTTTGGTTGATTTAACCCGTAAAATATGTACACCTTTATAAATCTCGTCTAAGGAACATGCTTTATAGCTCCGCTTACAAGTTTTGGTGTCAACATCATTCTCTTTGAATTGAATATTCTCGATTTATATATTTTCCAGTTGCAGAAAATGTTCTTACAGATAATGACTTTATGTTTGACTCATCAAAAAGGGCTATAAGAGCATCAAGACACATCATTGGACAAGTTCTTGTTGATAGCAGTGGTAAGTGTTGTATTTTCTCGGCATAATTATATTAAAATGCATTATAAAGTCAGGAATGTGACAATTGCTTTCCATTCGTTTGCTATGTTTCAACTTTTTGTTTTGCCATTTGATTACATTTTCATTTAGATTTTTTCCTTTAAGTTCAGTATGGTTATTTTACTTTATACCCATTGAGAAAAGAGTTTCATTTTTAATTCATGATAAGAAAAAGACTTCCATACCATATGAAATAATTCATTTATATGTCATAAATTTCAAATGTTCGTCTACGGTCATGAATTATTGTATTCATATGTCCACAACTAATGTAAAAATATCAATATAGCAATTTAAAGTTAAAGTTGAACATCTAAGAGGTTCCTTTACTTGATGTTAATCACTGATTTGCAGGCAATTATCATGAGATTTATTAAATTGTCGTAATAAATGAAACGTTTTTATTCTAGTTAAAGGATTATCACAACAACAGCAACCCAAGGCTATGCCCCCAAGACCTAAACTCAGGAAACCGAAATTAAAGGTAAAAGGATTCATAATACAATAAAAATGTACAGATAAATGTAATGGTTATTGACTTTTAGTGGGATATTGTCTAATTAATACTGATATTATTTATCATAGAGTATCTGAATTAAAAATAAAAAAATCTACGCCATGTTTACAAAACTCATCAGTGACACTCAAATCAAAATAATTCTAAGTCCAAATAAAGTATAAATTTAAGTTGAATAACATTTACATTGAAGAACGATAGAAGGTGGTCTTGTGATAAAATAACATTGGTTATTTTTTTGGAAATATCATGACAATTGACAAAAAACAAGGTACACAAAATACAAATAAACATAAATGTACACATGGCAACAAACAGCATGAAATTCACTGGGGTTGATCCAGATTATTGAACAGTAAATGCTTCTCAATTACACCTGTTATACTGTATTTCTGTATCTTTGTACCTTTAAACCTTATGAATAGATTTCCAATTAGATTTTTCATGTATTCCTTACACATTAAATTAAGGAAAAGGGCATTGAAACAGCTTCATCATCATGCACACAGGACATCCATTGGCTATTTATATCGGTGTCAGCAAAGGTGAGTTTATCTCATGATTATATATGTAACTGTATTCAGTTCTTCAGGGATACATTTTTTTATATGGTTTATAATAGTAATTAAGGTCTTTCCACTCCGTTAGGAAAGACCTTATTGTTTTTCTAATGTTTTTTTTTCTTTTTCTTTTTCTTTTTTTTTTTTTTCTTTTTTTTCTTCCAACATTTTTTTGGGAATGCCCTCCCCCCGTTTCTGTTGAAGTTATCAAGACCAAATATGGACCATCGATAAACCTCATCATGAAGTATTATCACATGACCCTGTTAAGGATTTCATCATCCCCTGTAGAAGTTATCTCCCTTTTATTGGATTTTTTCAACATGACCCCCTCTCGTTGTTTTTAAAGATATCATGACCTTATTTGTACAATAGGTAGATCTCATCATGATGTACTACCATATGAGGCTGCATAGGATTTCATCATCCTCTATGCGAGTTATATCCCCTTGAAGCAATTTCTTTCCTCTGCATTTTTCCGAAAAAAGTATTAGGGATAGAATCGATTTGAAAACAACACAGTGTACAGGAACTGATGACAATGACAATGAACATATAAAATAATTTTGTTATTGACCCTTATAAGGAGTTATTTCTCTTGAAAAAATATACACAATTTTTGAAAAATTGTATTTCGAGAACCGGAAGTCGTAGAGACTTGGGACCTACACCAATAATCTTAAGTTCATGTGATCTTCAATTTGCACCCAAGGTCAAAGGTCACAGAGTGCAAATAAAAATTACGCTGCAATTTCAAGCTTGCATATTAAGAAAACGATAAGAGTTTGCTGCATACATACTGTGTATAAAATGTTCCTCTCGACGAGCTCTACATTTTATACATTAAGCTCAAAAATGTCCGACTGTCTGTTCAAAAGTTACACTGACATAATTCTAAAAACTATAGTAACATATGTATATCTTTTTAAAGGTAACAGATATCAACCTTCTTTAAACTGGAAAGGTGATCAGTAATTCAAGACCTTCAATTTGAGGTCAAGATCAGGTCATGATGAAATTTAACCTTGACCTTCAGAGTGTACTTTGACCTTGACCTTGTGATATTTGAAAGGTCAAGTGGTCTTGAGTTGAATGATGGTAGTCTCATGTCTCTACGACTTCCGGTTCTCAAGTTTGGTATTGCATCATATATTTGATAATTCATTGTGACCTTACTGAACTTGGGAATTGTCCCAAATTTTTATACAATGTTGCCCTTCAACTGCAGATCATTTATCATTTAACAGATTTGAGATATCTATTGTCGTTTTAGAGATAATGCAGTTTGAAGTTTTGCGAGCGGAGGCATGTATTTCTGAATCAACAACAGCTTTCCACCTGAAATTTTCAGAAGATGAAGAGTTTAACATGGTTATATGTTTGACTAATTACCAAAAACTTTCAATGAAAAACTAAAAAAAAAAATCAATTTGAAATTTTCATCTTTTACATTGACTTTGTAAGTTTCATAAGTTCTATTTATATAATTGATATTGCATCATTTTTGGCTCTTTGCCAAATGCGGTCATTATGTATATCAAATTGAATGTCTAAATGAGCTCTACTCAAAAATGAAAATTTCAAACCCCTTTTCCATCCCAGTGGGAAGGGTGGGGTTATTAAGTGCAAACAATTCAAACTTCTCAGATGGTTAGGTTGTCGCATATCAAATGAAAGTCCATAAAGCGTACATTTTAAATATCAAATTGACGTCCCCAAAAAATGGGTTTGGTGGGGTCATTGAGTGCAAAACATAAATTTTCTTTTAAGATAAGGTTGTTGTATATCAAATGAAAGGTCGTAACGTGTACATTTCAAATATCAGATTCCTGTCCTCAAAAAATGAGTTGGATGGGGTTATTAAGTGCTAAAATCAAACTTTCTAGAACATGGCGTTGTCGCATATCAAATGAAAGATCATCAAGTCTACATTACATATATCATACTTCCGATCTCGAAAATTAAGGCGGATGGGGTCACTAAGTGTAAAATGCGAAAAGTTTCATAAGGTATGCTTGTCGTATATCAAATGAAAGGTCGTACAAAGTACATTACGAAAACATCACTTTAAAAGGAAAGACCTTTCAATTGTTTTACAAACAATTGAGATACTAGTTAAGGTCTTTCCACTCCGTTAGGAAAGACCTTATTGTTTTTCTAATGTTTTTTTTTTTTCTTTTTTTTTTTTTTTTTTTTCTTTTTTTTCTTCCAACATTTTTTTGACATGCCCTCCCCTCGTTTCTCTTGAAGTTATCAAGACCAAATATGGACCATCGATAGACCTAATCCTGAAGTATTATCAGATGACACTGTTAAGGATTTCATCATCTCCTTCGGAAGTTATCTCCCTTTTATTGTTTTTTTTCAACATGTTCCCCCCTCGTTGTTTTTTAAGATATCATGACTTTATTTAGACAATAGGTAGATCTCATCATGATGTACTACCATATGAGGTTGCATAGGATTTCATCATCCCCTATGCGAGTTATATCCCCTTGAAGCAATTTCTTTCCTCTGCATTTTTCTCAAAAAGTATTAGGGATAGAATCGATTTGAAAACGGCAACATGTACAGGAACAGATGGGAATGTTAATGAACATATAAAATAATTTCGTTATTGACCCTTATAAGGAGTTATTTCTCTTGAAAAAATATACACAATTTTTGAAAAATTGTATTTCGAGAACCGGAAGTCGTAGAGACTTGGGACCTACACCAATAATCTTAAGTTCATGTGACCTTCAATTTGCACCCAAGGTCAAAGGTCATAGAGTGCAAAAAAAATTTACGCTGCAATTTTAAGCTTGCATATTAAGAAAACGATAAGAGTTTGCTGCATACATACTGTGTATAAAATGTTCCTCTTGATGAGCTCTACATTTTATACATTAAGCTCAAAAATGTCCGACCGTCTGTTCAAAAGTTACCACGAGAAAATTCTTTAAAGAATAGTTTTTTGTGCATATCTTTTAAAAGGTAACAGATATCAACCTACTATAAACTGCAAAAATGATCAATATTTTAAGACCTTCAGTTTGAGGTCAATGTCAGGTCATGATGAAATTTTACCTTGACCTTCAAAGTGTACTATGACCTTGACCTCGTGATATTTGAAAGGTCAAGTGGTCCTGAGTTGAATGGTGGTAGTTGCATGTCTCTACGACTTCCGGTTCTCAAGTTTGGTATTGCATCATATATTTGATGATTCCTTGTGACCTTGATGAACTTTGGAATTGTCCAAATTTTTTTACACAATGTTGCCTGACAATTGCAGATCATTTATCATTTAACAGATTTGAGATATCTGTTGTCGTTTAAGAGATAATGCAGTTTGAAATTTTTCGAGCGGAGGCATGTATTTCTGAATCAACAACTGTTTACCACCTGAAATTTTCAGAAACTGAAGAATTCAACATGTTTGTATGTTTGATTAAATACCAAAAACATTCAATGAAAAAAAACTCCAAAAAATCAATTTGAAATTTTCATGTTTTGCATTTACTTTGTAAGTTTCATAAGTTCTATTTATATAATTGATATTGCATCATTTTTGGCTCTTTACAAAATGGGGTCATTTGATATATCAAATTGAAGGTCTTAACGAGCTCTACTCAAAAATGAAAATGTTAAACCCCTTTTATATCCAAGGGGGAAGGGTGGGGTCATTTAGTGCAAACAATTCAAACTTCTCAGATGGTTAGGTTGTCGCATATCAAATGAAAGTCCATAAAGTGTACATTTCAAATATCAAATTGACGTCCCCCAAAAATGGGTTGGGCGGGGTCATTGAGTGCAAAAAATAAAATTTTATTTCAAGGTAAGGCTGTTGTATTTCAAATGAAAGGTCATAACGTGTACATTTCAAATATCAGATTCCTGTCCTCTAGAAATGAGTTGGATGGGGTTATTAAGTGCAAAAATCAAACTTTCTAGAACATGGCGTTGTCGCATATCAAATGAAAGATCATCAAGTCTACATTACATACATCATACTTCCGATATCGAAAATTAAGGCGGATGGGGTCATTAAGTGTAAAAAGCGAAAAGTTTCAGAAGGTATGCTTGTCGTATATCAAATGAAAGGTCGTACAAAGTACATTACGAAAACATCACTTTAACAGGAAAGACCTTTCAATTGTTTTACAAACAATTGAGATACTAGTTGGAAACATATTTTATGTTTACCTATCAAACATTGCTTTTTAGGGATACCCGTTATTTATTATTTAGACCATATCGAGTTTACCTAGTGGCTTTCATAATCTTGACAGATATCTCCTTTTAATTTGGAAGACCTATATTTCTGTTTTATGCATATGTATATAATTTGTTAAAACTATAACTGATTTTATAAGCGGCTGTAATACAAGTTAGAGGTTAAGCTAGCTTTAAAACCAGGTTTAACCCATCATTTTCTGCAATTGAATGCCTGTACTAAGTCAGGACTATGACAGTTGTTTCCATTCGTTTGATAAGTTTGAGCTTTTTGTTTTGCCATTTGAGTAAGGATTTTCCATTTTAAATTTTCCTTGATGTTCGGTATATTTGTTATTTTACTTATTACAGACATGTTTACAGTGTCAAAGTCTGACTAGTGCCATGTGTGATGATTTTGACACAATGCCAATGACTATCACCAGAGGATTCTCTTCATGGGTTTAAATGAAACTGTCACTGTTAGTAGTTAAAGTGACATTAAAGAAACCAAATGATTCTAAATTTAGTAAGTTTAATTATGTTATCCCTTTCAAAGGGTGGGGGGCATATTGTTATTGTTCGTTTCTTTGTTTTCATCATCATCTTTTTCCCCATAACTTTATTGTCCCGGCAAGTTCTCGGAAAAGGATAGACACATTCATCTTTATGGAATTATGGCATAATGTAAACCACCATATAAAGTTGTGCTTTTTTAATAAGGAGATGGTCCAAGATGGTCGCGATTACTATAAACTCTGGTCAACAGTATTTTTTATGTTTTTTGTATATAATTCTAGTATGCCTGAGCATAGAACAATGATATTCAATATACAAAGTAGGTGTCAACAATTTGTATGGTCCTCAGAACTACATAGCAGTAGGGAGTTGTGTTTTTTGAGTATGGATTTTTTTTTTCAAAATTGCTGACGTAAACCTAGCAATGGCAAGGTCGTCTGGCAACTTGACAACTGTATAACATCCGCCATTGCTTGCAATGGCAATTATAGTTGTTTTCGTATGCTTATAGATTTGTACAAAAAGGAGAAAAGAAATTGACCCCGTCTTTTAATATCACTTTCCGATATATTGATGATGTACTGTCTCTAAATGATAATAGATTCAGTGATCTATGGCAAGCCGTTTTTCTATTTATTCTAACTTCAAGATATCTCATATAATATATACGATATTTCATATGATATATAAGATATCTGTCTCATATAATATATGAGATATTTAATATAATATATAAGATATCTCATATAGTATATAAGATATCTTATATAATCTAGTTTTATTAAGATATCTTATAAACTTAAAAAGATAGCTTATATACTTTATAAGATATCTTATTAATTTTATAAGATATATTATATACTTTAGAAGATATCTTATAAACTTTAGAAGATATCTTATAAATTTAAGAAGATATCTTATAAAGTATATAAAATATCGTATAAACTATGGAAGATACCTTACAAAGTATATAAAATATATTATAGAGTTTATAAGATATCTTATAAAGAAAATTATAGAAGATATCTTATAAACTGAAGAAGATATCTTATAAAGTATATATAAGATATCTTAAAAAGTATATATACGATATCTTATAAAGTATATATAAGATTTCTTATTAAGTATATATAAGATATCTTATAAAGTATATATACGATATCTTATAAAGTATATATAAGATTTCTTATTAAGTATATATAAGATATCTGATAAAGTTTATAAGATATCTTATAAACAATTTTTAAATAAGATATCTGATATACTTGATAAGATATCTCAAACAGTTTATAAGATACCTTATATAGTTTATAAGATATCTCATATAGTTTATAAGATATCTCGTATAGTTTATAAGATATCTTATTAAAAAAATATAAATAAGATATGTTATAAAAAAATATAGATAAGATATCTTATAAACTAATATCTTATTAGAAAAATATATAAACTATATGAGATATCTTATAAAGTTAATTAGAGATCTTGAAGTTAGAATAAATAGTAAAACGGCTTGCCATAGTGATCACTTACATTTAATATATCAAAATTATTGAAAATAAAGATACTTCCGACACAGATAAATCTGTTTCATATTTACACCTTTTTCTTGAAATGACTACTGATGATAGGTTAAATACCAAAAGTGTGTCGGAATTCATATCATATACTCTTCCGCAGTCATAACAACCTTTCATTATTACCGGACTGAACAGGGTGTCGTATACAGTGCAGGGAATGTTTACCCTACCCGAGCACCTTATAACACTCCTGGTTTTAGTTGAGTTCGTGTTGGTTCCTATTTATTTATAGTTGTTGTGAATGTCTTTTGGTTTTATGAGTCTTTGTTAACTTCTTTGTTTTGATAGTTATTGTCTTCCTTTAAGGGCATTAGTACTGGAAAAGATTGTCTAAGGTAGGGACATTGATAAGATTTTAAGATAATTGATACATTTTTTGAGAATTTATGTTTGTGATTTTATAATGAAAGATCATTTGTTTTACCTATGTACTTTTTTCTTATACAGTTTGATGTCCACGTCAAACACAAACTGAAAGAGGTCATAGAAATGACTGAACTTCAAGGAAGTGCTAGGTGAGCTTTTCATAATTTAAATTTAGATCATATATATGAATGAAAAAAGGTTTAATAGCTTTTCAAATAAAAACTATATGTTATCGTTATGTATCATATACTTTTCAACTATAAATAGAATGAATAACAGCTAGCACAAATATCCAAAGAAATGCCGTACTTCGACCTATACTTGTTAACTTTAAATACATTGTGACTTGGATTGAGCGTTGTCTCATTGGCACTCATACCACATTTTTACTGTTAATGAAAATATCTGATCTTATATTATCTTATCTTATCTTTTTATTTATATAAACACTACATACAGCTATTACAGTGCACATTGGAGGCATATACGGTGGATTACCGGTACTTCATTAGCAAAGCATATGGAAATGAGGGAAGACACAGCTGGGATATGCGAAAGACAGAACATATTTGGAAATACTGTAAATATAAATATGTCTAATCTTAACTATTGGTTCAATACTTTTTAGTTTTTTAATACGTAATTCATTCAATGATGTAATTTATCTTCTATCTATATGCTGACACTGCAAGAAGGACAATAATCCTTTAAACATGTTAAATGATCTGCAATTTTATGAAAGAAAATATGTTGAAGATGACTAGAATTGTGTCAATTTTATGGCCACAGGTCTAATTAACTTGGGTTTTTATTTTTTTTAAGTTTAAACTGATTTGCAATTATTTGTGTTGTATGTCTGTAAACTACTATTACAAGTAAGATGTATGAGAGTCAATCACTGATGACCCTTTCTTCCTATTGAGGAAAAATAGGTTAAAATATTATCCTGATATTAAAACCATTCAACATCGTAGCAATACTTCTCTTATACATGTATCATTTTCTCTTTCAAATAGACAATGGAACTAAAATGAATCCACTTTAAAGATGTTCTTACCCTGTTTTCAAAATATAACTGATCATTTTACATAATGCTTTCAGGCAGGCAAAGAGGTGTATGCCTTGGTACTCGCCGAGTTTTCGGAATGGAAAATTAAATCAATACAGTAAGTATGAACAGTTTTTTTAAATTTTAAAACTCGTGTATATTTCAATCAAGTTTATAGTCTATAACAATTCATGATTAAAGTAGATAAGGTACATATCTTCCAGGTCATTTTAAGTCCTTTTCAGCAGTTGCATTGTTTTTCTGTGTTATATTTTAAGGCGATTGGGATTTACACATAGACACTATTTGACAGTCAAAGACAGTATCAATAATTCCAAGCTACAGGCAACACCAGACAAAATGTAAGTGATTTCAATAATATTAAGAATTAAAGTCTACTACTGATTTATCAGTTAGAAAGTGTTTCCTTTAAGTTTTATTGTAAGGAATTATCTTTGTATTCCAATTGGCTAGAAAGCTAGTTTTATGAAGATATATTTCAAAGTGAAGCAATATTGTAGGGTGCTTGGACATTGATGATATTAATATATGATCTATATCAATTTATTTATGACAAAATTGGAATTTAATTTGATAAATGGACTTGGTGTTAGTTACATTTTATATACATGTATTCCCTCATGTCGTTAAGGTATTATGTGTCAAACATCTTGAGAATGATAATTTAGAACTTGATATTATTCCATTATAATTCTTAAATGATATGCATATTAGGGAATACGTTCATATGATTGGTCGAGAAGGCTTCCGGTAGTCACTCTTGAAGTTTTTAATTTATTTTTCGATAAACGACGTTGACAGAACTACCTTTTTGTCATCAATGGAAACAAGATGGCAGCGAAAATAAGACCGGCTCGACGTCAAAAATACCTATTTGCACTAATCTCCAATTTTAAAGAATTATAAGGATTAAACGCCTTTTAAAAGGAACTTATTGGTGTATAAACTGGACCAAGTCACTCACAAACATATCACAAAAGTCCGAATCACAAAAGTCCTTCGGACTTTTATTAGTTTGTGAGTGAATTGGTCCAGTTTATACACCAATAAAACGCCTTTTAAAAGGAATTTATTGGTGTATAAACTGGACCAAGTCACTCACAAACATATCACAAAAGTCCTTCGGACTTTTATTATTTTGTGAGTGAATTGGTCCAGTTTATACACCAATATATTCCTTTAAAAAGGCGTTTCATCCTATACAATATTTTTTTAAATGTCCCACTTAATACTTACACAAAAAACAAGTCCATATTACTTAAAGAGGTAATAAAAACATGAGCCAATTAATAGTAATGTTTGAGAGGCGACCAAAATGATAAATATCTCATTTACTTTAAAAAGGTTATTTTTTAACTTATTAAAATAAAATGTAATATAATGTAAGATTTTAATATATTTGAAACATCATTTACAGTATGAAATGTCTGAACTTTCAAATATATTGATGAGGATGTTACCACATAATCATTTAAATTGAGAATGGAAATGGGCAATGCGTCAAAGAGACAACAACCCGACCAACGAGCATAAAACAGTCCAAGGCCACTAATGGATCTTCAACACAGCGAAAAAATCCCGCCCCCGGAGGCGGGCTTCAGCAGCTCCCTAAGCAAAAATGTGTACCAGTTCATTTAAAATGGACGTCACCCTAAATTCTGAAACATATAAATGAACTAAAATGTTAAAAACATACAAGACTTAAAAGACCAGAGGCTCATCATTATGGATAGGCGCAAAAAGCGGTGGGTTAGACATGTTTTGTACGATCTCAACCTTCCCACTTAACCTTTAGCCAATGTAGACATATATAACTACAACGTCTGCAATTTTTGAGTGTCACTTCCATAGAATAAATTATGGGGTCCCTAACAATTTTTGACTCTGCAGCGGCCCAAAAGAACCTACTCTAAACGAAATCTGCAGAAGTGGTCTCATGAATATTTCTTGGAGTTAGGTATTTTTGTTATCTACTTTTTACATGCACATGGCGTGACATGTCCCTGTACATGGGGCCATCCGACGGACGATTAACCTAGTTACATATATGCATATATATATATATATATATGCATATATATATATATATATATATATATATATATATATATATATATATATATATATATATATATAGCAAACTTGAAGATTTGAAGTTTTGCGAAATACGAATTATCATTTTCACATTTTTATAGGATGTCTCAGAATATGAACAGTGGTACAAGATATTTCAAAGATGTTTTGTTTGTGGAAGCTGAAATCTTAGTTGTTTCTCACAAGAAGACAACTGTACCTGAAGCTGACAGGCTACTTCATCCTTTGCCGAGTTTGAAACGCTAATTCCTATAACTGCTAATTAACTGATGGATACTTAATGATGAACACAATGAAACCTGTGATGTTTTTTATGTGGTTTATTTGTTTTTAGAATATTCGTTTAATGGAACTACTGATTCAAAATTCAACCATATTGTAATTTTTAGGATTTCCACGAAAATACTCTGATACACAAATACAAAATAAGGTGTATGAAGGAAAACATGTAACCTTTGTCAATGATTTCTGTCAACCGGCCAAGTTTGTATGATAAAATATTATGAAATATGTAATAAAAGTACGAATCATATTAGTAGATATAAGCTATATCAATTTCACTGATTCACTTTATAATTATAAATAATTTAATCAGATTGTTTTTATTTTTCAAATTAAAACCTTTTGTTTTTGTCGTGTATCATGCAGTGTTTTAGAAATAGAATAAATACATGAATATTGGATCAAAGCTTTATATCCCAATAGGTTGTGGTTGCAGTATTTTTTTTCACTAAATAGTAGAATTATGTCATGTATTTTGCAATTCTGTTACAAATGAGTAATCTATTCAAACAAAGGTGCTATCTTTATTTTACTTTAATAAAGTATTGATACATATTGTAGTTGATTAGTTTCACAAAGGGACAACTTTTCATAGTAAAACAAAAGGATATGGAGTAAATGTACATGGGACAAAATCTCACAAAATATATAGAAAGGATACAAATTATCAATAATCCGGTTTTTTTTTATTCCTGTTCTTCATCTTGACAGTCGATTTATTGTCTTCAACAATGAACAAATCATTCATACCCTACAATGAGGTCAAGACGGCCCCTAGCGTCCACTTAAGCAGTACTTTTGATAAAAAAACACAGTTCACCTTCTTGCTCCCCACCCACCTCGTAGTGCCAACTTGTGCGATGCTCGTGTACAAAGATTCTTCAGACAAAAGCACCAGGGATACAATTACCGATGCTCATGTGAAACCAGAAAGCAAAGTGAGTTAAAATTGCAATTCCAGATGATTTTACTCAATTTCTCGGCAGATTGTCCTATCGGATCCTATAGAACGTCCTGTAATAGCTATATCATATACCAACAGCAAGAGTTCCTGTAGAACGCCCTATAACAAATTCATAATGTAAAGATAAAAGGGGACCCTGTAGACCGCCCAGGGGATCCTATAGAACGCCCAGTAGTAGATACATTATAAACAAACAATAGGGGATCCTATAGAAAGCCCTATCTTAGATGCACAATTTGCAAACAACAGGGGATCCTGTAGAGTGTCCTATAGTGGATACATGATAAACAAGCAATAGGGGATCCTATAGAACGGACTATAGTAGATATATAATGTTCAGACAATAGGGGATCAAGTAGACTGCCCAGGGGATCATGTAGAACGCCCTATAGTATAAACATGAAAACCAAACATTAGGGGTCCTATAAAATGTCCTATAGTAGATAAATAATGTTCAGAAAACATGGGTTCCTGTAGACCGGCCAGGGGATCCCGTAGAAAGCCCTGTAGTATTTACATGATAAACAAACAACAGGGGATTATACAGAACGTTCTATAGTAGATACATCAAAAACAAAAAAACAGGGCATCCTATAGAACGTTAAATAGTAGATACATCATAAACAAAGAACAGGGGATCCTATAGAAGGTCCTATCCTAGATGTATAATTTTCAAACAATAGGGGATCCTGTAGACCGCCCAGGGGATCCTGTAGAACGCCCTATAGTATATACATGAAAAACAAACAACAGAGGATCCTATAGAACGTCTTATAGTAGATATATAATGTTGAGAAAACAGGGGATCCTGCCGACCGCTAAAGGGATCCTAAAAGCCCTATAGTATATACATGAAAAACAAACAACAGTCGATCCTATAAAACGTCATATAGTAGATATATAATGTTAAGACAACAAGGGATCCTATAGACTGCCCTTGGGATCCTGCAGACCGCACAAGTGATCCTGCAGACCACCCAAGGGATCCTATAGAAAGCCCTCTAGTAAATACATGATAAACAAACAACAGGGGAACCTATAGAATTTCCTGTCTCTGATGCATAATTTTTTAACAAAAGGGGATCCTGTAGAACGCCCTATAGTATATACATGAAAAAACAAACAACAGGGGATCCTATAGAACGTCTTATAGTAAATATACAATGTTGAGAAAACAGGGGATTCTGCAGACCGCCCAAAATATCTTAAAAGCCCTAAAGTATATACATGAAAAACAAACAACAGGGGAACCTATAGAAGGTCCTATCTCAGATGCATAAAATTTTAAACAACAGGGGATCCTGTAGACCGTCCAGGGGATCCTGTAGAACGCCCTATAGTATATACATGAAAAACAAACAACAGGGGATCCTATAGAACGTCTTATAGTAGATATATAATGTTGAGAAAACAGGGGATCCTGCCGACCGCCCAAGGGACCCTGAAAGCCCTATAGTCTATACATGAAAAACAAACAACAGTCAATCCTATAAAACTATAAAACGTCCTATAGTAGACACATAATGTTCAGACAACAGGGAATCCTATAGACTGCCCTGGGGATCATGCAGACCGCCAAAGGGATCCTGCAGACCGTCCAGGGGATCCTGTAGAACGCCCTGTAGTATATACATGAAAAACAAATAACAGTCGATCCTATAGAACGTCCTATAGTAGATATATAATGTTCAGACATCAGGGGATCCTGTAGGACGCCCTATAGTATATACATGAAAAACAAACAACAGGGGATCCTATAAAACGTCCTATAGTAGATATATAATGTTCAGCCAACAGGGAATCCTATAAATCGCCCAAGGGATCCTAAAGAAAGCCCTATAGTATATACATCATGAACAAACAACAGGGGAACCTATAGAAGGTCCTTTCTCAGATGCATAATTTTTAAACAACAATGGATCCTGTAGAACGCCCTGTAGTATATACATGAAAAACAAATAACAGTCGATCCTATAGAACGTCCTATAGTAGATATATAATGTTCAGACAACAGGGGATCCTGTAGAACGCCCTATAGTATATACATGAAAAACAAACAACAGGGGATCCTATAGAACGTCTTATAGTAGATATATAATGTTGAGAAAACAGGAGATCCTACCGACCGGCCGAGGGATCCTGAAACTCCAATAGTAAATACATGATAAACAAACAACAGGGGAACATATAGAAGATCCTATCTCAGATGCATAATTTTTAAACAACAGGGGATCCTGTAGACCGTCCAGCGGATCCTGTAGAACGCCCTATAGTATATACATGAAAAACAAACAACAGGGGGTCCTAAAGAACGTCTTATAGTAGATATATGATATTGAGAAAACAGGGCATCCTATAGAACGTTAAATAGTAGAAACATCATCAACAAAGAACAGGGCATCCTATAGAACGTTAAATAGTAGAAACATCATCAACAAAGAACAGGGCATCCTATAGAACGTTAAATAGTAGAAACATCTTAAACAAACAACAGGGGATCCTATAGAACGTTAAATAGTAGAAACATCTTAAACAAACAACAGGGCATCCTATAGAACGTTAAATAGTAGAAACATCATAAACAAAGAACAGGGCATCCTATAGAACGTTAAATAGTAGAAACATCATCAACAAACAACAGGGGATCCTATAGAACGTTAAATAGTAGAAACATCATAAACAAACAACAGGGCATCCTATAGAACGTTAAATAGTAGAAACATCATCAACAAACATCAGGGCATCCTATAGATCGTTAAATAGTAGAAACATCATCAACAAAGAACAGAGCATCCTATAGAACGTTAAATAGTAGAAACATCATAAACAAACAACAGGGCATCTAATAGAACGTTAAATAGTAGAAACATCATCAACAAAGAACAGAGCATCCTATAGAACGTTAAATAGTAGAAACATCATCAACAAACAACAGGGCATCCTATAGAACGTTAAATAGTAGAAACATCATCAACAAACAACAGGGGATCCTATAGAAGGTCCTATCTTAGATGCATAATTTTCAAACAACAGGGGATCTTGTAGACCGCCCAGGGGATCCTGTAGAACGGACTGTAGTATATACCTGAAAAACAAACAACAAAAGATCCTATAGAACATCATATAGTAGATATATAATGTTCAGACATCAGGGTATTCTGTAGGCCGCCCAGGGGATCCTGTAGAAAACCCTATAGTATATACATGAAAAACAAACAACAGGGGATCCTATAGAACGTCCTATAGTAGATATATAATGTTGAGAAAACAGGGGATCCTGCAGACCGACCAAGGGATCCTATAGAAAGCCTTATAGTATATACATGATAAACAAACAACATGGGAACCTATAGAAGGTCCTATCTTAGATGCATAATTTTCAAACAACAGGGGATCATGTAGACCGTCAAGGGGATCCTATAGAAAGCCCTATAGTATATACATGATAAACAAACAAGAGGGGATCCTATAGAATGTCCTATAGTAGATATATAATGTTGAGAAAACAGGGGATCCTGCAGACCGACCAAGGGATCCTATAGAAAGCCTTATAGTATATACATGATAAACAAACAACATGGGAACCTATAGAAGGTCCTATCTTAGATGCATAATTTTCAAACAACAGGGGATCATGTAGACCGTCAAGGGGATCCTATAGAAAGCCCTATAGTATATACATGATAAACAAACAAGAAGGGATCCTATAGAATGTCCTATCGTAGATATATAATGTTGAGAAAACAGGGGATCCTGCAGACCGACCAAGGGATCCTATAGAAAGTCTTATAGTATATACATGATAAACAAACAACATGGGATCCTATAGAATGTCCTATAGTAGATATATAATGTTGAGAAAACAGGGGTTCCTGCAGACCGACCAAGGGATCCTATAGAAAGTCTTATAGTATATACATGATAAACAAACAACATGGGAACCTATAGAAGATCCTGTCTTAGATGCATAATTTTCAACCAACAGGGGATCCTGCAGACCGCCCAAGGGATCCTATAGAACGCCTTATAGTATATACATGATAAACAAACAACATGGGAACCTATAGAAGGTCCTATCTTAGATGCATAATTTTCAAACAACAGGGGATCATGTAGACCGTCAAGGGGATCCTATAGAAAGCCCTATAGTATATACATGATAAACAAACAAGAGGGGATCCTATAGAACGTCTTATAGTAAATATACAATGTTGAGAAAACAGGGGATTCTGCAGACCGCCCAAAATATCTTAAAAGCCCTAAAGTATATACATGAAAAACAAACAACAGGGGAACCTATAGAAGGTCCTATCTCAGATGCATAAAATTTTAAACAACAGGGGATCCTGTAGACCGTCCAGGGGATCCTGTAGAACGCCCTATAGTATATACATGAAAAACAAACAACAGGGGATTCTATAGAACGTCTTATAGTAGATATATAATGTTGAGAAAACAGGGGATCCTGCCGACCGCCCAAGGAACCCTGAAAGCCCTATATATACATGAAAAACAAACAACAGTCAATCCTATAAAACTATAAAACGTCCTATAGTAGACACATAATGTTCAGACAACAGGGAATCCTATAGACTGCCCTGGGGATCATGCAGACCGCCAAAGGGATCCTGCAGACCGTCCAGGGGATCCTGTAGAACGCCCTGTAGTATATACATGAAAAACAAATAACAGTCGATCCTATAGAACGTCCTATAGTAGATATATAATGTTCAGACATCAGGGGATCCTGTAGAACGCCCTATAGTATATACATGAAAAACAAACAACAGGGGATCCTATAAAACGTCCTATAGTAGATATATAATGTTCAGCCAACAGGGAATCCTATAAATCGCCCAAGGGATCCTAAAGAAAGCCCTATAGTATATACACCATGAACAAACAACAGGGGAACCTATAGAAGGTCCTTTCTCAGATGCATAATTTTTAAACAACAATGGATCATGTAGAACGCCCTGTAGTATATACATGAAAAACAAATAACAGTCGATCCTATAGAACGTCCTATAGTAGATATATAATGTTCAGACAACAGGGGATCCTGTAGAACGCCCTATAGTATATACATGAAAAACAAACAACAGGGGATCCTATAGAACGTCTTATAGTAGATATATAATGTTGAGAAAACAGGAGATCCTACCGAACGGCCGAGGGATCCTGAAACTCCTATAGTAAATACATGATAAACAAACAACAGGGGAACATATAGAAGATCCTATCTCAGATGCATAATTTTTAAACAACAGGGGATCCTGTAGACCGTCTAGCGGATCCTGTAGAACGCCCTATAGTATATACATGAAAAACAAACAACAGGGGGTCCTAAAGAACGTCTTATAGTAGATATATGATATTGAGAAAACAGGGCATCCTATAGAACGTTAAATAGTAGAAACATCATCAACAAAGAACAGGGCATCCTATAGAACGTTAAATAGTAGAAACATCATCAACAAAGAACAGGGCATCCTATAGAACGTTAAATAGTAGAAACATCTTAAACAAACAACAGGGGATCCTATAGAACGTTAAATAGTAGAAACATCTTAAACAAACAACAGGGGATCCTATAGAACGTTAAATAGTAGAAACATCTTAAACAAACAACAGGGGATCCTATAGAACGTTAAATAGTAGAAACATCATAAACAAAGAACAGGGCATCCTATAGAACGTTAAATAGTAGAAACATCATCAACAAACAACAGGGCATCCTATAGAACGTTAAATAGTAGAAACATCATAAACAAACAACAGGGCATCCTATAGAACGTTAAATAGTAGAAACATCATCAACAAAGAACAGAGCATCCTATAGAACGTTAAATAGTAGAAACATCATAAACAAACAACAGGGCATCCTATAGAACGTTAAATAGTAGAAACATCATCAACAAAGAACAGAGCATCCTATAGAACGTTAAATACTAGAAACATCATCAACAAACAACAGGGCATCCTATAGAACGTTAAATAGTAGAAACATCATCAACAAACAACAGGGCATCCTATAGAACGTTAAATAGTAGAAACATCTTAAACAAACATCAGGGGATCCTATAGAACGTTAAATAGTAGAAACATCTTAAACAAAGAACAGAGCATCCTATAGAACGTTAAATACTAGAAACATCATCAACAAACAACAGGGCATCCTATAGAACGTTAAATAGTAGAAACATCATCAACAAACAACAGGGCATCCTATAGAACGTTAAATAGTAGAAACATCATCAACAAACAACAGGGGATCCTATAGAAGGTCCTATCTTAGATGCATAATTTTCAAACAACAGGGGATCTTGTAGACCGCCCAGGGGATCCTGTAGAACGGACTGTAGTATATACCTGAAAAACAAACAACAAAAGATCCTATTGAACATCCTATAGTAGATATATAATGTTCAGACATCAGGGTATTCTGTAGGCCGCCCAGGGGATCCTGTAGAAAACCCTATAGTATATACATGAAAAACAAACAACAGGGGATCCTATAGAACGTCCTATAGTAGATATATAATGTTGAGAAAACTGGGGATCCTGCAGACCGACCAAGGGATCCTATAGAAAGCCTTATAGTATATACATGATAAACAAACAACATGGGAACCTATAGAAGGTCCTATCTTAGATGCATAATTTTCAAACAACAGGGGATCATGTAGACCGTCAAGGGGATCCTATAGAAAGCCCTATAGTATATACATGATAAACAAACAAGAGGGGATCCTATAGAATGTCCTATAGTAGATATATAATGTTGAGAAAACAGGGGATCCTGCAGACCGACCAAGGGATCCTATAGAAAGTCTTATAGTATATACATGATAAACAAACAACATGGGAACCTATAGAAGATCCTGTCTTAGATGCATAATTTTCAACCAACAGGGGATCCTGCAGACCGCCCAAGGGATCCTATAGAACGCCTTATAGTATATACATGATAAACAAACAACATGGGAACCTATAGAAGGTCCTATCTTAGATGCATAATTTTCAAACAACAGGGGATCATGTAGACCGTCAAGGGGATCCTATAGAAAGCCCTATAGTATATACATGATAAACAAACAAAAGGGGATCCTATAGAATGTCCTATAGTAGATATATAATGTTGAGAAAACAGGGGATCCTGCAGACCGACCAAGGGATCCTATAGAACGCCTTATAGTATATACATGATAAACAAACAACATGGGAACCTATAGAAGGTCCTATCTTAGATGCATAATTTTCAAACAACAGGGGATCATGTAGACCGTCAAGGGGATCCTATAGAAAGCCCTATAGTATATACATGATAAACAAACAAGAGGGGATCCTATAGAATGGCCTATAGTAGATATATAATGTTGAGAAAACAGGGGATCCTGCAGACCGACCAAGGAATCCTATAGAAAGTCTTATAGTATATACATGATATACAAACAACAGGGGAACCTATAGAAGGTCCTATCTTAGATGCATAATTTTCAAACAACAGGGGATCCTGTAGAACGCCCTATAGTATAAAAATGAAAAACAATCAACAGGGGATCTTGTAGAACGTCCTATAGTAGATATATAATGTTCAGACAACAGGGGATCCTGTAGTACGCCCTATAGTATATACATGAAAAACAAACAACAAGGGATCCTATAGAACGTTCTATAGTAGATATATTATGTTCAGACAACAGGAGATCATGTAGACCGCCTAGGGGATCCTGTAGAACGCCCTAATAGTAGCTTCATTATAAACAATTAACAAGGGTTCCTATAGAACGCCCTATAGTAGAATGTTCAGACAACAGGGGGTCCTGTAGACGGCCCAGGGGATCCTTTGAACGTCCTTTAGTAGATGTTTTATATCGAGACAGATTTATTTTTTATTCAAATGCAAACCTAGCAATTTTTTTTCAATCAATCCAAAGCCAGAATTTATTATTCAACATCGTACATGCTTATTGAAGATGAATTCAGAATTGTCTTTGAGCAACTGTACACAAGGCCCGATTTTATTAATTATCAAAATGAAGGCCAGATTAGTTCGTTTCTTTAAACGCAGACCAGCCCGATTTATTGTCTTCAACAATGAACGAATCATTCATACCCTACAATGAGGTCAAGACGGCCCCTAGCGTCCACTTAAGCAGTACTTTTGATAAAAAAACACAGTTCACCTTCTTGCTCCCCACCCACCTCGTAGTGCCAACTTGTGCGATGCTCGTGTACAAAGATTCTTCAGACAAAAGCACCAGGGATACAATTACCGATGCTCATGTGAAACCAGAAAGCAAAGTGAGTTAAAATTGCAATTCCAGATGATTTTACTCAATTTCTCGGCAGATTGTCCTATCGGATCCTATAGAACGTCCTGTAATAGCTATATCATATACCAACAGCAAGAGTTCCTGTAGAACGCCCTATAACAAATTCATAATGTAAAGATAAAAGGGGACCCTGTAGACCGCCCAGGGGATCCTATAGAACGCCCAGTAGTAGATACATTATAAACAAACAATAGGGGATCCTATAGAAAGCCCTATCTTAGATGCACAATTTGCAAACAACAGGGGATCCTGTAGAGCGTCCTATAGTGGATACATTATAAACAAGCAATAGGGGATCCTATAGAACGGACTATAGTAGATATATAATGTTCAGACAATAGGGGATCAAGTAGACTGCCCAGGGGATCATGTAGAACGCCCTATAGTATATACATGAAAACCAAACATTAGGGGTCCTATACAATGTCCTATAGTAGATAAATAATGTTCAGAAAACATGGGTTCCTGTAGACCGGCCAGGGGATCCCGTAGAAAGCCCTGTAGTATTTACATGATAAACAAACAACAGGGGATTATACAGAACGTTCTATAGTAGATACATCAAAAACAAAAAAACAGGGCATCCTATAGAACGTTAAATAGTAGATACATCATAAACAAAGAACAGGGGATCCTATAGAAGGTCCTATCTTAGATGTATAATTTTCAAACAACAGGGGATCCTGTAGAACGCCCTATAGTATATACATGAAAAACAAACAACAGGGGATCCTATAGAACGTCTTATAGTAGATATATAATGTTGAGAAAACAGGGGATCCTGCCGACCGCTAAAGGGATCCTAAAAGCCCTATAGTATATACATGAAAAACAAACAACAGTCGATCCTATAAAACGTCCTATAGTAGATATATAATGTTCAGACAACAAGGGATCCTATAGACTGCCCTTGGGATCCTGCAGACCGCACAAGGGATCCTGCAGACCACCCAAGTGATCCTATAGAAAGCCCTCTAGTAAATACATGATAAACAAACAACAGGGGAACCTATAGAATATCCTATCTCTGATGCATAATTTTTTAACAAAAGGGGATCCTGTAGAACGCCCTATAGTATATACTTGAAAAAAACAAACAACAGGGGATCCTATAGAACGTCTTATAGTTAATATACAATGTTGAGAAAACAGGGGATTCTGCAGACCGCCCAAAATATCTTAAAAGCCCTATAGTATATACATGAAAAACAAACAACAGGGGAACCTATAGAAGGTCCTATCTCAGATGCATACAATTTTAAACAACAGGGGATCCTGTAGACCGTCCAGGGGATCCTGTAGAACGCCCTATAGTATATACATGAAAAACAAACAACAGGGGATCCTATAGAACGTCTTATAGTAGATATATAATGTTGAGAAAACAGGGGATCCTGCAGACCGACCAAGGGATCCTATAGAAAGCCTTATAGTATATACATGATAAACAAACAACATGGGAACCTATAGAAGGTCCTATCTTAGATGCATAATTTTCAAACAACAGGGGATCCTGCAGACCGCCCAAGGGATCCTGAAAGCCCTATAGTCTATACATGAAAAACAAACAACAGTCAATCCTATAAAACTATAAAACGTCCTATAGTAGATATATAATGTTCAGACAACAGGGAATCCTATAGACTGCCCTGGGGATCCTGCAGACCGCCAAAGGGATATATAACCCTATAGTATATACATGAAAAACAAACAACAGGGGATCCTATAGAATGTCCTATAGTAGATATATATTGTTGAGAAAACAGGGGATCCTGCAGACCACCCAAGGGATCCTATAGAAAGCCCTCTAGTAAATACATGATAAACAAACAACAGGGGAACCTATAGAATTTCCTATCTCTGATGCATAATTTTTTAACAAAAGGGGATCCTGTAGAACGCCCTATAGTATATACATGAAAAAACAAACAACAGGGGATCCTATAGAACGTCTTATAGTAAATATACAATGTTGAGAAAACAGGGGATTCTGCAGACCGCCCAAAATATCTTAAAAGCCCTAAAGTATATACATGAAAAACAAACAACAGGGGAACCTATAGAAGGTCCTATCTCAGATGCATAAAATTTTAAACAACAGGGGATCCTGTAGACCGTCCAGGGGATCCTGTAGAACGCCCTATAGTATATACATGAAAAACAAACAACAGGGGATCCTATAGAACGTCTTATAGTAGATATATAATGTTGAGAAAACAGGGGATCCTGCCGACCGCCCAAGGGACCCTGAAAGCCCTATAGTCTATACATGAAAAACAAACAACAGTCAATCCTATAAAACTATAAAACGTCCTATAGTAGACACATAATGTTCAGACAACAGGGAATCCTATAGACTGCCCTGGGGATCATGCAGACCGCCAAAGGGATCCTGCAGACCGTCCAGGGGATCCTGTAGAACGCCCTGTAGTATATACATGAAAAACAAATAACAGTCGATCCTATAGAACGTCCTATAGTAGATATATAATGTTCAGACATCAGGGGATCCTGTAGAACGCCCTATAGTATATACATGAAAAACAAACAACAGGGGATCCTATAAAACGTCCTATAGTAGATATATAATGTTCAGCCAACAGGGAATCCTATAAATCGCCCAAGGGATCCTAAAGAAAGCCCTATAGTATATACACCATGAACAAACAACAGGGGAACCTATAGAAGGTCCTTTCTCAGATGCATAATTTTTAAACAACAATGGATCCTGTAGAACGCCCTGTAGTATATACATGAAAAACAAATAACAGTCGATCCTATAGAACGTCCTATAGTAGATATATAATGTTCAGACAACAGGGGATCCTGTAGAACGCCCTATAGTATATACATGAAAAACAAACAACAGGGGATCCTATAGAACGTCTTATAGTAGATATATAATGTTGAGAAAACAGGAGATCCTACCGAACGGCCGAGGGATCCTCAAACTCCTATAGTAAATACATGATAAACAAACAACAGGGGAACATATAGAAGATCCTATCTCAGATGCATAATTTTTAAACAACAGGGGATCCTGTAGACCGTCTAGCGGATCCTGTAGAACGCCCTATAGTATATACATGAAAAACAAACAACAGGGGGTCCTAAAGAACGTCTTATAGTAGATATATGATATTGAGAAAACAGGGCATCCTATAGAACGTTAAATAGTAGAAACATCATCAACAAAGAACAGGGCATCCTATAGAACGTTAAATAGTAGAAACATCATCAACAAAGAACAGGGCATCCTATAGAACGTTAAATAGTAGAAACATCTTAAACAAACAACAGGGGATCCTATAGAACGTTAAATAGTAGAAACATCTTAAACAAACAACAGGGGATCCTATAGAACGTTAAATAGTAGAAACATCTTAAACAAACAACAGGGGATCCTATAGAACGTTAAATAGTAGAAACATCATAAACAAAGAACAGGGCATCCTATAGAACGTTAAATAGTAGAAACATCATCAACAAACAACAGGGCATCCTATAGAACGTTAAATAGTAGAAACATCATAAACAAACAACAGGGCATCCTATAGAACGTTAAATAGTAGAAACATCATCAACAAAGAACAGAGCATCCTATAGAACGTTAAATAGTAGAAACATCATAAACAAACAACAGGGCATCCTATAGAACGTTAAATAGTAGAAACATCATCAACAAAGAACAGAGCATCCTATAGAACGTTAAATAGTAGAAACATCATCAACAAACAACAGGGTATCCTATAGAACGTTAAATAGTAGAAACATCATCAACAAACAACAGGGCATCCTATAGAACGTTAAATAGTAGAAACATCTTAAACAAACAACAGGGGATCCTATAGAACGTTAAATAGTAGAAACATCTTAAACAAACAACAGGGCATCCTATAGAACGTTAAATAGTAGAAACATCATAAACAAACATCAGGGCATCCTATAGATCGTTAAATAGTAGAAACATCATCAACAAACAACAGGGCATCCTATAGAACGTTAAATAGTAGAAACATCATAAACAAACAACAGGGCATCCTATAGAACGTTAAATAGTAGAAACATCATCAACAAAGAACAGAGCATCCTATAGAACGTTAAATAGTAGAAACATCATCAACAAACAACAGGGCATCCTATAGAACGTTAAATAGTAGAAACATCATCAACAAACAACAGGGGATCCTATAGAAGGTCCTATCTTAGATGCATAATTTTCAAACAACAGGGGATCTTGTAGACCGCCCAGGGGATCCTGTAGAACGGACTGTAGTATATACCTGAAAAACAAACAACACAAGATCCTATAGAACATCCTATAGTAGATATATAATGTTCAGACATCAGGGTATTATGTAGGCCGCCCAGGGGATCCTGTAGAAAACCCTATAGTATATACATGAAAAACAAACAACAGGGGATCCTATAGAACGTCCTATAGTAGATATATAATGTTGAGAAAACAGGGGATCCTGCAGACCGACCAAGGGATCCTATAGAAAGCCTTATAGTATATACATGATAAACAAACAACATGGGAACCTATAGAAGGTCCTATCTTAGATGCATAATTTTCAAACAACAGGGGATCATGTAGACCGTCAAGGGGATCCTATAGAAAGCCCTATAGTATATACATGATAAACAAACAAGAGGGGATCCTATAGAATGTCCTATAGTAGATATATAATGTTGAGAAAACAGGGGATCCTGCAGACCGACCAAGGGATCCTATAGAAAGTCTTATAGTATATACATGATAAACAAACAACATGGGAACCTATAGAAGATCCTGTCTTAGATGCATAATTTTCAAACAACAGGGGATCATGTAGACCGTCAAGGGGATCCTATAGAAAGCCCTATAGTATATACATGATAAACAAACAAGAGGGGATCCTATAGAATGTCCTATAGTAGATATATAATGTTGAGAAAACAGGGGATCCTGCAGACCGACCAAGGGATCCTATAGAAAGTCTTATAGTATATACATGATAAACAAACAACATGGGAACCTATAGAAGATCCTGTCTTAGATGCATAATTTTCAACCAACAGGGGATCCTGCAGACCGCCCAAGGGATCCTATAGAACGCCTTATAGTATATACATGATAAACAAACAACATGGGAACCTATAGAAGGTCCTATCTTAGATGCATAATTTTCAAACAACAGGGGATCATGTAGACCGTCAAGGGGATCCTATAGAAAGCCCTATAGTATATACATGATAAACAAACAAAAGGGGATCCTATAGAATGTCCTATAGTAGATATATAATGTTGAGAAAACAGGGGATCCTGCAGACCGACCAAGGGATCCTATAGAACGCCTTATAGTATATACATGATAAACAAACAACATGGGAACCTATAGAAGGTCCTATCTTAGATGCATAATTTTCAAACAACAGGGGATCATGTAGACCGTCAAGGGGATCCTATAGAAAGCCCTATAGTATATACATGATAAACAAACAAGAGGGGATCCTATAGAATGTCCTATAGTAGATATATAATGTTGAGAAAACAGGGGATCCTGCAGACCGACCAAGGGATCCTATAGAAAGTCTTATAGTATATACATGATATACAAACAACAGGGGAACCTATAGAAGGTCCTATCTTAGATGCATAATTTTCAAACAACAGGGGATCCTGTAGAACGCCCTATAGTATAAAAATGAAAAACAATCAACAGGGGATCTTGTAGAACGTCCTATAGTAGATATATAATGTTCAGACAACAGGGGATCCTGTAGTACGCCCTATAGTATATACATGAAAAACAAACAACAAGGGATCCTATAGAACGTTCTATAGTAGATATATTATGTTCAGACAACAGGAGATCATGTAGACCGCCTAGGGGATCCTGTAGAACGCCCTAATAGTAGCTTCATTATAAACAATTAACAAGGGTTCCTATAGAACGCCCTATAGTAGAATGTTCAGACAACAGGGGGTCCTGTAGACGGCCCAGGGGATCCTTTGAACGTCCTTTAGTAGATGTTTTATATCGAGACAGATTTATTTTTTATTCAAATGCAAACCTAGCAATTTTTTTTCAATCAATCCAAAGCCAGAATTTATTATTCAACATCGTACATGCTTATTGAAGATGAATTCAGAATTGTCTTTGAGCAACTGTACACAAGGCCCGATTTTATTAATTATCAAAATGAAGGCCAGATTAGTTCGTTTCTTTAAACGCAGACCAGCCCGATTTATTGTCTTCAACAATGAACGAATCATTCATACCCTACAATGAGGTCAAGACGGCCCCTAGCGTCCACTTAAGCAGTACTTTTGATAAAAAAACACAGTTCACCTTCTTGCTCCCCACCCACCTCGTAGTGCCAACTTGTGCGATGCTCGTGTACAAAGATTCTTCAGACAAAAGCACCAGGGATACAATTACCGATGCTCATGTGAAACCAGAAAGCAAAGTGAGTTAAAATTGCAATTCCAGATGATTTTACTCAATTTCTCGGCAGATTGTCCTATCGGATCCTATAGAACGTCCTGTAATAGCTATATCATATACCAACAGCAAGAGTTCCTGTAGAACGCCCTATAACAAATTCATAATGTAAAGATAAAAGGGGACCCTGTAGACCGCCCAGGGGATCCTATAGAACGCCCAGTAGTAGATACATTATAAACAAACAATAGGGGATCCTATAGAAAGCCCTATCTTAGATGCACAATTTGCAAACAACAGGGGATCCTGTAGAGCGTCCTATAGTGGATACATTATAAACAAGCAATAGGGGATCCTATAGAACGGACTATAGTAGATATATAATGTTCAGACAATAGGGGATCAAGTAGACTGCCCAGGGGATCATGTAGAACGCCCTATAGTATATACATGAAAACCAAACATTAGGGGTCCTATACAATGTCCTATAGTAGATAAATAATGTTCAGAAAACATGGGTTCCTGTAGACCGGCCAGGGGATCCCGTAGAAAGCCCTGTAGTATTTACATGATAAACAAACAACAGGGGATTATACAGAACGTTCTATAGTAGATACATCAAAAACAAAAAAACAGGGCATCCTATAGAACGTTAAATAGTAGATACATCATAAACAAAGAACAGGGGATCCTATAGAAGGTCCTATCTTAGATGTATAATTTTCAAACAACAGGGGATCCTGTAGAACGCCCTATAGTATATACATGAAAAACAAACAACAGGGGATCCTATAGAACGTCTTATAGTAGATATATAATGTTGAGAAAACAGGGGATCCTGCCGACCGCTAAAGGGATCCTAAAAGCCCTATAGTATATACATGAAAAACAAACAACAGTCGATCCTATAAAACGTCCTATAGTAGATATATAATGTTCAGACAACAAGGGATCCTATAGACTGCCCTTGGGATCCTGCAGACCGCACAAGGGATCCTGCAGACCACCCAAGTGATCCTATAGAAAGCCCTCTAGTAAATACATGATAAACAAACAACAGGGGGACCTATAGAATATCCTATCTCTGATGCATAATTTTTTAACAAAAGGGGATCCTGTAGAACGCCCTATAGTATATACTTGAAAAAACAAACAACAGGGGATCCTATAGAACGTCTTATAGTTAATATACAATGTTGAGAAAACAGGGGATTCTGCAGACCGCCCAAAATATCTTAAAAGCCCTATAGTATATACATGAAAAACAAACAACAGGGGAACCTATAGAAGGTCCTATCTCAGATGCATACAATTTTAAACAACAGGGGATCCTGTAGACCGTCCAGGGGATCCTGTAGAACGCCCTATAGTATATACATGAAAAACAAACAACAGGGGATCCTATAGAACGTCTTATAGTAGATATATAATGTTGAGAAAACAGGGGATCCTGCCGACCGCCCAAGGGACCCTGAAAGCCCTATAGTCTATACATGAAAAACAAACAACAGTCAATCCTATAAAACTATAAAACGTCCTATAGTAGATATATAATGTTCAGACAACAGGGAATCCTATAGACTGCCCTGGGGATCCTGCAGACCGCCAAAGGGATATATAACCCTATAGTATATACATGAAAAACAAACAACAGGGGATCCTATCGAATGTCCTATAGTAGATATATATTGTTGAGAAAACAGGGGATCCTGCAGACCGACCAAGGGATCCTATAGAAAGCCTTATAGTATATACATGATAAACAAACAACATGGGAACCTATAGAAGGTCCTATCTTAGATGCATAATTTTCAAACAACAGGGGATCATGTAGACCGTCAAGGGGATCCTATAGAAAGCCCTATAGTATATACATGATAAACAAACAAGAGGGGATCCTATAGAACGTCCTATAGTAGATATATAATGTTGAGAAAACAGGGGATCCTGCAGACCGACCAAGGGATCCTATAGAAAGTCTTATAGTATATACATGATAAACAAACAACATGGGAACCTATAGAAGGTCCTGTCTTAGATGCATAATTTTCAAACAACAGGGGATCCTGCAGACCGCCCAAGGGATCCTGCAGACCGCCCAAGGGATCCTATAGAACGCCTTATATACATGATATACAAACAACAGGGGAACCTATAGAAGGTCCTATCTTAGATGCATAATTTTCAAACAACAGGGGATCCTGTAGAACGCCCTATAGTATAAAAATGAAAAACAATCAACAGGGGATCTTGTAGAACGTCCTATAGTAGATATATAATGTTCAGACAACAGGGGGTCTTTGATTTCTGTTTTCTTTAAATTTTGATGGCATTTTACCTTATCATTGAAAATAGCGCGTATTCTGTAAATTTATTTTGAACAAGATTTTACTATTAAATTTGTCTGCAGTTAAATGATTTCTTTATTTAGCATATCGTTCCTTTCTGTAATCAGTATTGTAATATCCATGTTTTTTTATTTTCCACAGTTATTCTTTATAATGTTGCCTCCCATAATTCTCTTTTCTTATAGTTGCTCATTTTCTCTATTCATTATGTTTGGGGGGCCATTATGTTCTTTTCTGTAAATCCTATCTAGACCCTCTTAGAATTAGACCTTGACATATTGCATACTAAATGTTGACCACTAAATGTCTTTTGATTATTTGCGTCGCTTGGTTGCTGTCTTACTGACGTATAATCATTATGGCTCCATTTATTTATATGATAAAAAGTATCTTAAGCATTGTGGTTAATATTTGGTTGGTAAACAATACCGATGGTTTTATTTTCTATTTTACAATATCACTGAGGTTTCTTTTATGAAAATGAGATCCAAGATAAGTGCGGATAAAATGGAAAGACGTCCTGGAAAGACCGATATTGCTTCTAATTTTAGACTTGTTCTAGAAAACACTATCAGAACTAAAACGGCATTATATGGGATAATATGAATGTCCTTTTTCTAATAAGAAAATGTGGTATAATTGCAAATGAGGCAACTATCCAGCAAAGCTCTATTGACCTTCAACAATGCGAAAAACCCACACCGGATAGTCAGCTATAAAAGGTTGACTTACCTGGTTGACAAAAGACCACATAGAGTATTTTAATTTATATATATATGTTTTGGTATTCAGGTCGTCCATACATTGAACCAAGGAATTTCTGTTAAAAATAGTTAGGAAAACCTACTAGTTTATCCTCCGAAACTAAGAACCAGATAAATAAATCAAATTAAAATTTAAAGAGTGTTTTTATTTATTTTTTCTGATATCAATTTGAATATTTGTTAGATAACACCAAAAAGACTAATTTAGAAATACGGGATATAGCTATAGTGTCACAGTCTTTTTTTTATTTTTATTTCACTATTCACCGCTTCAACTTGAATAATGAAACATAAACTATTTCATTATTCATTATTCATCACTTAACATTGAATAGTGAATAATGAACTATTTCATTATTCGTTATTGAATTTTGAATAATGAAAAATGAATAATAAACGTACTTCAGCGCGGTGATAAGTGCCTTTATTTTGAATACTTCTTTTTACGTACAATGTTGCTAGATAATTATTGATAAATACTTGAAAAAGACAATATTACTTGAGTTGTTACTGCTTAGAATCATATAATACAAAAGACATATCAAGTTGAAATTTTGACAAAGCTTTGATATGCACTCTTGAAATACTACGAGATACTTAGTATTTCAGTTTGGTTTTTTGGCATGTTTAATTTAAAATTCAACATTTCAATAATTTTCCGGAAAAATCACAACTTCCAATCAAACGAGTAGAGATATTTTCACCCACTTCAAGTTATTTACAAGGTTGGAGGTTAAATTGTGTAGAACTATTGTGAAAGAATCAAAGGAGGCGTAGACAGTTTTCTTACCACTGCATATGCTTACAGGGAAAAAATATACCGTTGATTTTTTTTTCAGTTCTGAAATGACGTTCTTGAAGCAGTGAACAACCGATTGTAAAAGAAAAATATTGAATCCAACCGCTCGTTTACATTAACGATGTTGCAAGACGAATTTACTGCCCAAAGGTGAAAAGGGGTCTCCAGAATAAAAATAATAACAAAAAATCTTATTTTCAATTACAAAACTAGCGCTTGGATTCAATATATATTTAGATAGAATTCTTGGTCTTGTTTGACTTGAATAAACTTTACTAAGCACAAATTACACCCATAAGAGGGTCAAGGGCAAATGCTTTTATATTGAAAAAGTTTGTCTTCATTTAAGGAATGACTGTAATATTTTTTCTGTCTATGAAGAAATAACATCAAAAATGTGGTGCACACTGAATAACCCGCGTAGCAGATTATTTTAAATTGTGCACCACATTTTTTATGTTATTTCGAATAGACAGAAAAAATATTACAGTCATTTCTTATAATTTAATTCTAAATTCCATTTTAAACCGTAGTAAACCATGAAAAAACGTTGATGACGTCACGGTCACATGACTAAATTATGTCTATGAGCTGATAAACAAAACAACGTCAGCCAACCAGAAGACGCGTTACATCCAAAATTAAATTATTTTCAAGTAGTTCTGAATAAAAGTTGCTTGAAATATTCTTAACCTAAGTCTTTAGTTTTCTTACTTCATACATATCTTTACAGCATTCTGGTTTTTATGCATGTCAATATTCATTTCTTGCGTAGAATCTTTGATAAAAGTGGACCAGTTTACATAATGTATAACTTTCTTTTGGTATAGGTTTATGTTTTCAGAAAAATTTTTTCTAGCTAAATAAAGGATTGTTTGCGTTTTTATATATTTTTCTATTAGCTGTCTACTAAGTTCAACTTTAACCCCTAAATTAGAGGATGTCTTTTTTGTACCTAGAATATATCTAAAGAAATAACTACGAACCTTTCAAAGGGAGTCCTGTCCATATATGGAAATTATAGATATCTTTGTTTAGGATTTTGGGATTTTAATTTGCCTTTAGCTTTATAATAAGAATAATATGTATCCATGTATAATATTTCTACACTATATGTCTGGGAATTAGTTTTTTTCCCAGGGTTTTAATCATTCTTTGATTTAAGATACTGCTAAATACTTTGGATATACAGTTGAATGTGGAAATTACTCTATAATTACTCGGATTGCATTTGTCACCTGATGTATGTACTAAAGTTATATACGCAGAATTTCATTGAGAGGCGAAAGATACCAAAAGGGAATTCAAACTCGTAAGTCGAAAACAAACGGACAACGCCATGGCAAATAACGAAAAACAACAAATATAAACAACAGTACACAAAACACAATATAGAAAATTAGACTGAGCAACTCGAACCCCACCAAAAACCGGGAGTAGTTGGATAGTATCCTGTGGTTAACATTTAAGATTAAGTAAATTGACGTCTGGGTTGAAATAAATAGTATCTTCTATATATTTTAAGTTGTTTAAATTATTTACTTTTTCCTTGATTTTGAAAATATTATATTGTGCTTTCACTGTTCCTTGACAGTTCTTTTAAATCTTCATCTCCACAAATATTTTTGTTGTCTTGTGATCTTAGTTTTTTCAAGTTCCAGTATTCTCGCGGATTCTTATTCAGTGAATCTGAAAGTTTGAGTTTCGTTTTTGGGATGTACAAGTAACCGTCCACGTCTACTCTGTGTTTTTGTTAGATATATTTCTATTTGCATCCATCTGATGAGTTAAGCCTTTTTCAATTGATTTTTATAGTTTGTTCTTATGTTGTACTGTTACACCACTGTCCCAGGTTAGGGGAGGGTTGAGCGCTCACAAACATGTTTAACCCCGCCACATTATTTATGTGCCTGTCCCAAGTCAGGAGCCTGTAGTTCAGTGGTTGTCGTTGGTTCATGTTTGTCATATTTGTTTTTCGTAAATTGGTTTGTTATAGATTAGGCCGTTAGTTTTCTAAATTGAATTGTTTCATATTTTTCATGTCGGGGCCTTTTATAGCCGACCATACGGTATGGGTTTTTCTTATGGTTGAAGGCCGTACTGTTGCCTATAATTGCTTACATCAACTTCATTTGAACTTTGGTGGATAGTTGTCTCATTGGTAATCATACCACATCTCCTTATTTTTATATAGAATTTCTTTTAATATTCTATTGTTTTATGTATTCCTTAGATGTATTTTTTTTATGTATTCCTTATATGTTTTGTTTTAAATGCGTTTCCTTAATATATGTATGTGTTTTAAATATGTTATTCAAAACTATTATATACAATATATTGTTTGAAAGTCGGATATTAAAACAAAAAATGAAAATATCCCTTCATATGGGGTACGGACACTGGGACGGGCATATATATGCTTCTGTGAAGGTCGAAATACAATAAAACTTTTACATTTTACGTTCCTCGATATCATGTTTCTATGAAGATGCGTGTGTGCTGTAATAAGTTTGCATCTAATAAGATATTAAAGAAATCAAGATTTAAGTTTGTCATAATAGAAGATCGGTAGGTAATTGCAAATTGTGTCAAAGGATATAAATGAAAACGAAAATTGAATTGCCTGATTTGACGAATGACTTGACGAAATTGAGGGATTCACGAACACGCATTATCACTGTTGTATCAATCAGATGTTTAAATTTTCTTTAAACAAGCAGGTAATATTACTAGATACGAATTTTAAATTCTTCGTAATGAAAGTACATACACATATGTATGCTATTTGGATTTATATGTTTAGATTTTTATAGTGAATGTATTCCAAAGTCTTATTTTCAATTATTGGAACAGTCTAGTTTTCAAAATGTTAATTATAAATATAGTACCAGCTACATGTCTTACTTTTACCTTTGTTATATCTATGTTCATTTCATTTTATTTCCATTACAGAAAAAAGGGGGAACTTTAAAATATTCTATCTTAATGTTATTCATTTCTTTTTCAAAGAAATTAGGACATTGAGTTCCTTTGGTTCTTTTGCTATTTGGTGCTTTATATAAATTAAAATTTAACTTTGTGCTTTGTTTAAGAAAAGTAAGTGATTATCATCTATATATGTTTTAAAGGCAAATGGCAGACGACACGGTACCAAAGACTATAGCAGTATAAATTTTGATTTATAGTTCAGAAATTTCTTGTTAAACTGACTTCATTATAAAACTTAAATCAAAGTACTAACGTACTGTTAACTCGGATGAACCTAAGAGCTAATGGCTTGCGAATAAATCATGCAGATGTCCATTTCCATGTGGACTAAAAGAAGAAATTGCAGTTGCTTTCTTACGTCGAGTGTGAAAAATTTCAGCCACATTTAAGACAAATATAACATTTAATCAATTGGCTAGGTTCCATGGTCACAGAGGATCGAAAGAGATAATGCATTCAATGAATGTCCTCATTTCAATCAGACCTGATTGTGTATAAAACAGTCAAACAGACACCCTTTCCCAATACGCGACTGGAGAAGTTTAAGTGACTATAATTCTATACTCATGTGCCCCTTTCTTGTGTAAACAGTATGCGTTGGTTGTCCCTTTTCCTTAAATTTTCACAGCGTAGACCTTTCATATTTTCAACAGTCTTTTTTGTTCTAGTGTTAGATAGTTCTAATTTTAAAAGCAAGACATCATTTATTTTCTAAATCATGCCATGATCCAACCAATGCATAACGTTTTAAATTCATGTATTTTACCCAATTTTTATAATAGTAATTGTTTTATTTATCTTGATGCATTGTTCGAAAGAGGTAAATCACAGATACCTAATATTTAGGTTCTTTATACTAAATCAGTAGTGGATCAGCGAACTATTAAAAAGGGGAAGCGGTTACGTGTAGATTAAGGGAGGAGGAAGGCGCCAAACCTTATATTATACTGTTTTATACATTCAACACTCATAAGACGAAGAAAATGACAACGTCATGGCAAAAACAAAGACACAGAAAAGAAAAACATGTCCACAAAACACTACATAAAAACTTGAGCAACACGAACCCCACCAGAACCTGGGGGTGGGGGTGGGGGTGTCTCATGTGCTCCGGAAGGGTAAGCAGAATTAGCAGATCCTTCTCCACTATTTCTAGGCTTTAAAATCTTAACATCGTTGAGAACTAAATGGAATCTGATGTTCAGTAGTTGTCGTTTGTTGATGTGGTTCATAAGCGTTTCTCGTTTCTCGTTTTTGTCGAGCCTTCGACTTTAGTCGAAAAAGCGAGACATAGCGATCCTACATTCCGTCGGCGTCGGCGTCGTCGTCGTCGTCGGCGTCGTCGTCATCGTCGTCGTCGTCGTCGTCGGCGGCGTCCACAAATATTCACTCTGTGGTTAAAGTTTTTGAAATTTTAATAACTTTCTTAAACTATCCTGGATTTCTACCAAACTTGGACAGAAGATTGTTTATGATCATAAGATAGTATCCAGAAGTAAATTTTGTAAAAATAAAATTCCTGTTTTTCAGTATTTTACTTGTAAATGGACTTAGTTTTTCTGCCGGGAAACATTACATTCACTCTGTGGTTAAAGTTTTTAAAATTTTAATAACTTTCTTAAACTATCCTGGATTTGTACCAAACTTGGACAGAAGCTTGTTTATGATCATAAGATAGTATCCAGAAGTAAATTTTGTAAAAAATAAATTCTGTTTATCCGTATTTTACTTATGATGAACTTAGTTTTTCTGCAAGTTAACATTACATTCACTCTGTGGTTAAAGTTTTTAAAATTTTATAACTTTCTTAAACTATCCTGGATTTGTACCAAACTTGGACAGAAGCTTGTTTATGATCAAAAGCAAGTATCTAGAAGGAAATTTTGTAAAAATTTATTTCCTGTTTTTCCGTATATTACTTATAAATGGACTTAGTTTTTCTTCCAGTTAACATTACATACAGTCTGCAGTTAAAGTTTTTAAAACATTTATCAGATTCATAAACTATCCTGGATTTATACCAAACTTTGACAGAAGCTTCTTACAATCAAAAGATAGTATCTAAAGGAATATTTTTATTGATTTTTTTCCTCATTTTTGTTGAGCCTGCGATTAACAGCAAAAGTAGGCGAGACACTGGGTTCCGCGGAACCCTTACGAATTTTTTATATAGATTAGACCGTTGGTTTTCCCGTTTGAATGGTTTTACACTAGTAATTTTTGGGGCCCTTTATAGCTTGCTGTTCGGTGTGAGCCAATGCTCCGTGTTGAAGACCGAACTTTGATCTATAATGGTTTACTTTTATAAATTTTGACTTGGATGGAGAGTTGTCTCATTGGCACTCATACCACATCTTCTTATATCTATTTACATTTCAATACTCGATTAAGATCTTGACATTTATAGCATAGACACCCCTCTTTTTTGAAGACCGTATGTCTATTGCGTGAGTGCATGCGTTTGTACGTGCGGATTCATACTCAAGATTGATTTGACTTTAAAATCAAAGAGGTAGTGCCAATATTCCCCGAACTTATTTCACAATAGGGCCGCGTTTCAAAAGGTATGTCAATCTTTAATCAATGTAATAGTTTCACAACTCCATGTGGGCACTTTGAGAATCTTACAATATTATGGCCAAGTTCTAAATGCCTGAAGATAGCCTTAAACCGCAAGTTTGGCAGAATTTGGCAAATTTTGAGTATTTATCCAAAAATATATACGAAAGGTATCCATAACCTAAATCAAAATTATGTTGGAATTACAGTTATGAATTGCATATTTCATGCTATTTCCTAGAATTAATCAGGAAACAGAATATATACATAAGTTTCAAGTTAAATGATAAGATAATATTTTCAATAAATTTGAAAATCAACACCAATCAACAGTTCACAACTTTTCCTCATAAAAAATATCTCAGTTCAATAAACCTATCTTAAGTGTCATTTATTTAAGTCATAATCACAAACTTCCAATAAAAATTAAAATAACCCTGTGCTATGTAATCATTGAAACAGTTTTTTTTTTCATTCAAAGTTCCAATTCTAGATTTTGTTATACAGAGTCTTTCACGACATTGACCAGTTCTGTTTGTAGAGCCATCCTTTCCTGTTGTTTCCTCTCTACATCTTCGGTCGATTTGGTTATAAGCTGGGTAATATCTGATGTTGAAAATCGAACTGAAATTAAAAAAAAAGAATCAAATGGTATGACCATGCACATTAAAGTCACCTGCTTTTATACGGCTGTTATGAAATTTCCCAATAAATTTATGTTCAAAGCTTACATTGTCACCTAACATACAGTATGTACATTCAAACATGGAAGATAGTTAACATTTTCTCGTACATGTAAGACTGGTAGTAATAGGCAAGAGGTATGTACAATATAGTGATGAATTAACAAATTAAATAGCTATTTTTTTCAAAGTATGATTTCAATCAATTGTCTCAATGAAATTTGATACAACTATTAAAGCAGAGAATAAGATATTTAGCCAGCCTGCATGCATGAATATATTATGCCAAAAGCAAATTAATCAGAAGAACTTGATGCATCCTAAAACCACCTGTTGTATGATTTGATTGATTGTTGTTGTTGAACAGTGATACACCCATTTGAAGATTTGATAATGGCACTTAATTTTGAATGCTTATTTATAGGTTTTGTATATACATTCTTCTGAAACTAGAAAAGGGCTTCATAATAAACTGTATGAAACTGCTACAATTTCTTTAGTTGCTTCAAATGTTAAAGTATTTACAAATTGTAGAACTTTTATATATCTTTAACTAGCGAACAAAAACATTACCCGCATTCAAAATCCTTTTTTGCAGCTGGATGCAATTTAATCTCCCATGTTTTACGGCACCATATAAAGTATCTTGGTGTTGGTTCAGGGAATGTATAGTTGTATGCAAGTTCTGTGCGTTCGTTTTTTTAATTGCCTTCCTGTCACCTGAAGACGTTCTCTAAATCCCATTATGACAGGAAGTCGTGTACAAGCAGTGGCGAAGTCCTAACCATAAATATTTGGCATCTGGGTCATAGAATTTTAACGCATCTGCAATAGATAATAATTTAAACACAAAGTTTATTTTAAGCATGATTAGGACACATTTGAAACAATTTTGTAAGCTTTTTTTAATTTATGAGACTATTGTTCAGACCATATAATGCAGGTTCATGTTTGACATGTTTCACTGATGCCTGGATAATACGGTATTGTATACATTCATTGATTGTTGTTTGCATAATACAGTGGCAAATATTTCATGCATTTTCAGGACGATATTTTAGAAACAAATGCAAAAAAATTGTGCAAAGTCTTCAGATAAATTGAATGCTAGTTAGTACCTTTTCATTCTTCTTTGACCACTTTTTTTATGATTCATCATCTGAATTAAGATTGATTGTTGTTCCTGGATGATCTGCTTCTAAAAATAGATGCATAGTTCACTGTGTGTTCTAGCTCACAAATCTGATTTTTATTGTTTGTCTTTTGTTTGCCCATAATTTACGATGAATAAGGAAGTACCCAACATTAGTTCTTATTGGATAAATCCATGTATAAATGCAAAAATATGTTAATTTGTATTTGCATACATATATAACACTCGTGTATGTTTGACGTCACATCTTAATATCTTTAACTTTGCAAAGTTTGTCTGTATTAATGTTTGTATTTAATCTATACACACTTTTGTAGTCTAGACTTGGGACCATTTAAGCTTTACATATTAAATGTATACCTTCTTCAAGACTGTTTCTTGCCCACTACGTGTCTTTTGGTTGTTTTTGTAGGTGGGTTACTGTCTGATTGAAGTATACCATCCTATATTCATTTAAAAATAATTTTAGTCCTGTTTTAGGGTTGTTTAAGAGAGAAAATGGTTGAGGATTCATATTTTTTTGTTATTAAAGGGGAGGTAATTTATTCAATGCTCGATTAAAAATGCACAGCTTAAAAGTAAATAGTGAGTTACCTGTACTCGGAGGTTTCTCTTGGTGTCATAGATGTGTCTGAAGTGTTTGACTCTGGTGTCAAAAATGTGCCTGAAATGCTTCCTTAGTGCTTGACGTGTACGACTCTGGTGTCAAAGATGTGCCTGAAGTTTTAGATTGTTGTGTCCGTGGTGTACCTGAAATAATTGGTTCTGCTGTCCACGATGGGACTGTAGAAATTGACACTGGTATCAAAGATGTGCCTGAAGTGCTGGAGGATAGACATTTTGGTAGTGGCTTTGAAAATTGACTACTAGTGTCTTATTGTTCCTTCCATTTACCATGTTTAACCTGTTGAATGATCTTGTTTAACAAGGTTGTGTCTGTTGAGAGAAAAAAAAAAACTTGTATACATACCAAAGGTTGTAAGTGTTTAAATAAAATGTAAGATCACCCTTTTTAAAGTTTATTGTAGCACTTTTATGACCTAGCATATAAAAATATTAACGAAAGTTTATACTGCAAGTTGAAGAACTAATATTTCATTTGACTGCAATAGTAGGTGAACATATAAATAATATATATAAAAAAAACCAACAACAAATGATATTAGAATTTCTTTGGATGCAGTGGTTTTGTTTTATATTTGTGATTATGATATACATATTATACTGTGTAGCAAATTCTTTTAATTTTTTGGCGTTGTCAATTATATATCTTCATAAATGCTCAAAAACCTTTGGCATGGATCTTTTTGGCTATTTCATTGTCTGCAAAGACAGTGATTGTTTCTATATATATATATATCTTTATTTCTCAACAAACCAAATTACAATTGGTATAGAGATACACAACAATAAATATTACATAATGTATATGTACATATATACAAACGTTATATGGAAGCAAAGACGGTGATTGTTTCTCCATCAACAATTAATTCAACTTCTTCTTTTCCTTCTCAAAAAATAAAGAATCTTGTACTGTAAATTTATTTCTCTTTAATTTGAGCTATGAAAAAGCACCCTAATTAATTAATCAATTAATATTAATTGACTTGTACTGATGCTCAATGTCGTCAATCATGCGGAAGGAGATACCGGGAGTATTTTTAGCGTATTATGAGTAGAGAAAAGATGAAGAACTATTTGCTTTTACACCTTATCCCTATTTGTCCGCTATAACACGACATCACAGACGTTCCCGTAAAAATTGTGACGTCACTAGATAAAACTTCTGTCACCAAATAGGAAAATTGTTTTGGAACGACGTAACTACTTCGAGTATTGCACACAAATAACTATAAGAGATCTATCACAGCTTATTAAAAAATCCGGCATCACAGGCACACCGACGAAGGAAAATCAAGTACTAGCATACATAATTTGCTATTAATAATCCATGCTTGCTTAACTCTTTAAATTATTGATCGCTTCAAATTCATTTGATTTGGAGTCAAAATTTTAAATCATTACATTTCTTTTCGGTCCTATGTTTAACATAACGGTTTTCAATATTTAAATTAGATAAGGTAATACCCATTGAATTCCTTTCTGCACGGACGATCTCGGCGGTCAGTATATACAGAAAGTTTTAGGCGCGCTTGACTAATGGCAATGCAACGTTCGTTACAAGATAGTTACGACACAGAAGTTAGTTTTGGTACACTATTTCCCACCCATCAACCCCAAATAACCTTTTATATATTACCTTCTCAGTTCGTATCGACTTGTTATGGTGAATTTTGATGCATTTATGTATGTCTGATTGTAGATATGTTAAATATGTTATATTAAATGCGATCATGTAGCGAACGCACAACCCTATATACTGTGTTTGGTTTTTTCTACGATATTTAGTTAAGAAAAATTTTATTTTCGGTGGAGTGAAACGATTGAGAAAAATAACTATATTTGTTTAAAACTTTCAAATTGAAAATAACTTTTAACAATATTTTAATCAAGAGTCGAAATAAAACTTTTAATTTATGTTAGAAATATTGAACTTGTAAACTTTGTTTGCAAATGTCTATTGTCTGCCACACACATCAGAAGAACTAATAAAAAAAAGTATATCAGTAATGAGGAGAGTAATAGTTAAAGCGACATTGTGTTAATGTTAAACTTTTAAGAGATGCTACCCAAGGGGATACACAATGAGGATACCCAATGACGTCATCATTAAGTATTTATGAGACTAATCAATTAATTTCTTGGAGGATAAACTCATCATAAAGTGTTTTATTGATTACGGCTTATCAATTGGCGTTATTGATTAATGATGTACAGATGTTTATCATATTATTTTTTTTTATGGGTTAAAGGTGTAGGTGAACGAATATAAAAGGAAAAAAAAAATTTGGGGTATCCAAAAAATTAGTGCATACACAGCTAAAACACAAAAGGCAAAGGAACAGCGCTTTTATTTCTATTCTTCATCTCAAAGTTACAGTGAGGCCTTCAACACGGATCAAAAACTCTCCCCTCATTGCAAGTTTCAGACGGCGCCTTGCACCGGTTTGAGCGAAAATCTTTGCAAACTGACGACCACACCACAACTACATAGTGTATCATTATGCAAATGTGACCACGGAGTTATCTAGTGTGATTTATTGATCACCATTCCAGTGGAGGAGACAACTTCAAATTTTCGAGAACATTAAATTGAAATATGTTACCCCCTCTTTTTGTATGCAATAACGTTCAAGTCACTTTCACTGAAGTACCCAGATTACAAGATTAGGCAGTTCTGCTTGTAACAATTGTGTAGAGTTGCGAGCATCTAGGACCACCGCCCTAATCTTCCACAACGGAGTTGATCTTACGGTGTCGGTGACTGAAACGTCTCAGGGAAGCTCTGGTTGACCTCCATATGAGAAATATTCCCCCTTTTAATCTCATATAGTCGAGCATGCGCACGCCGTCGATCCCAGAGCCGATGCAAATAATTACCAAACATAACACTTATTATTTGATTATAACTCATATAATTAAGAAACATAATACTGTAAATTTTTCATGTCACATCTTATTATTGTAATGCGGCGTTCCATACATTTAAATCGCATACAATCTGGCGCGATTCACCTTAGGACTGACGAATCCCTATTACTACTAGGGCGTGTTTAACGACCTTGACTACATGTACCTTTAATTTTCGTCGCTTCTATATTTTCATAAAATATGGAAAATCCCTAATCAAATATCTGATTTTGGTAGTTTCGAATCCGGCAATTTTAACACTATCTTTTAATCACCCCCTGTTTTGGTGGGGTTCGTGTTGTTAAGTCTTTGATTTTCTATGTTGTGTTTTGTATACTGTTGTTTGTATTTTCGTCGTTTTTTCGTTTTTCTGCCATGCCATTGTCACTTTGTTTTCGACTTATGAGTTTGAATATCCCTTTGGTATTTTTAGCCTCTCTTTTACGATGAGTTTATCCTCCAAAGCAATTAGTTGATTGATTAAAATTAAGATTAATTAGTCACATAATATCTAATGATGACGTCACATGGTTGACGCGACCTAACGCAAGAAAAATTATGGTCAGGAATTTTGACAGGTTTATTATCTCCCGTTATTTCCCCCTAGCACATGTAGCAGTAGTTGGCGTCTCTAGATCATTGTGAGAATTTGCTATACTATAAAAATAAGGAGATGTGGTATGATTGTCAATCAGACAACTATCCACCCAAGTTCAAATAAAGTGGATGTAAGCAAGGCAACCTTACGGCCTTCAACAATGAGCGGAAAAACCCATACCGTATAGTCGGCTATAAAAGGCCCCGGCATGAAAAATATGAAACAATTCAATTGAGAAAACTAACGGCCTAATTTATAACAAAACAATCTAAGAAAAACAAATATGACAGACATGAACCAACGACAACCTCTGAACTACAGGCTCCTGACGTTGCCAGTCACATCAAAAAATGTGAGCGCTCAACCCTCCCCTAACCTTGGACAGCGGTGTTACAGGACAACATAAGAACAAACTATAAAAATCAGTTGAAAAAGGCTTAACTCATCAGATCGATACAAAGCAGAAAAACATCAAACAAAAACACAGACCGGACGTGGCAGGGTATTTATCCCTCCCTCATCCCTAACATAGTATGGCATGAGACATTTTACTTGTACGACCATTTAACACTTCTTAAAATCCAATCATTTACGATGTGGTATATCGTATTACATAAAGCATGAAATGTTATAGACTTCTACAATGAAATATATTTTGTCTGTGCACAATAACAGTTATATAAAATTGATCGAGTGGGGGCACGCACAGTGGCAAATTAGATGCATGATGCCTAAGAGATACCTTCTTCTCTACTACACGGTACATTGAGTCGGCCTTTTATCGAGGCTAGTACGCTACCAAGCTTCATATACAATATGCATGCGTCTTATTTATATGTGCATATGTGAAGAAAGGTGATACCTACAGGTGGATCGGAGTAGGGAGGGAAACTTGCAGTATCACAGGGAAGGGAATACTTACAGTATCACAGAGAAAAAGAGGGATTCTGAAAGTATCACAGGAAAGGGCAGGAATAACAGAAAGACTGGAACGGGGATTCTTACAGTATGTCAGGTACGGGGAGGGGTACTTACAGTATCAAAGGAAAGGATACTGACAGTATCACATGGAATGGACAGGAATAACAATCTGTCAAGAACGGGGATTCTGACAGTATGAAAGGAAAATAGATACTTACAGTATGACAGGAAAGGGGATACTTACAGTATGACAGGAAAAGGGAGGGCTATTTACAATAGCAAAGAGAAGGCGATGGATACTACAGTATCACAGGGAAGGCGATGGATACTGACAGTATCTCAGGGAATTGGGTGTTAACAGATTGACATGAAAGGGGTTACGTACTGCATGACAAAAAAGGGAATATATTTACAGTATGATAGGAAAGGGGATACTTACAGTATAACAGGGAAGGGGAAGGATACACAGTATCACAGGGAAGTGGAGGGATACTTACAACTATCACAGGGAATGGGGTATTAACGTTACAGTTTAACAGAAAAGGAGATACTAACAGCATGAAAGGAAAGGGGATACTTACAGTATGACAGGAACGGAGAGGGGTACTTACAGTATGAAAAGGAAGGGGAGAGATACTGACTTACAGTATCACAGGGAAGGGGAGGGATACTGACTTGCAGTATCATAGGGAAGGGGATGGATTCTGACAGTATCACAGGGAATGGGGGTATTAACAGTTTGACAGGATTGATTGATTGATTGGTGTTTAACGCCACTTTCAGCACTATTGCGCTAGTTCGTGGCGGTCAGTTTTTTTTCTTGACGGAGGAAAGTGGAGTACCCGGAGATAACCACCGACCTTCGGTAAGAAAACTGACAATCAGTCAATTAAGATTGGTGTCGGATTCGAACTGACAACCTCGGTGTGGACAAGCTAGTCATTCAGTAGTTCGACTACTAAGATCACTCGTCCACCGAGGCCCCGTCAGTTTGACAGGAAAGGGGATACTTACAGTTTGACAGGAAAGGGGATACTCACAGTATGAAAGGGGAGGGGAGGGATACTTACGGTATCACAGGGAAGGGCAGGGATACTTACAGTATTACAGGGAATTGGAGGAATAACAGAATGACTGGAAAAGGATACTTACAGCATGTCAGGAAATGAAAGGGGATACTTACAGTATGTCAGGAAAAGGGAGGGGTGATAAAACAATGACCGTAAATAGGATACTTGTAATATCACAGGGAAGGGGTATCAACACTATCACAGGAAAAGAGATACTAGCAGTATGAAAGAAAAGGGGATGGATACTTACAGTATCACAAAGAAGGGGATGGATTCTTACAGTATCACAGGGAAGGGAAGGGATACTTACAGTATCACAGGGAATAAGGTATTAACAGTTTGACAGGAAAGAAGATACTTTCAGCATGACAGGAAAGGGAATACTTACAGTATGTCAGCAACTGGAAAGGATACTTACAGTATGTCAAAAACGGGAGTGGATACTTACAGTATCACAAGGAAGGAATCACAAAAATACTAGAGAGGGATACTTACAATATGTCAGGAAAGGGGAGGTGGTAATTACAGAATAACAGGAAAGGGGAAGGGTAATTAAAGAATGATAGGAAATTGGATATTTACAATATCACAGGAAGAAGGTATTAACAATATGACAAGAAAGGAGATACTATTTAAACAGTATGACAGGAAAGGGGATGGATACTTACAGTATCACAGGGAAGGGGAGGGATACTTACAGTATCACAGGGAGGGGAAGGGATACATACAGAATGACAGGAAAGAGGATACTTACAGTATGTCAGGAAAGGGGAGGGATACTTACAGTATCACAGGGAGGGGAAGGGATACATACAGAATGACAGGAAAGAGGATACTTACAGTATGTCAGGAAAGGGGAGGGATAGCAACACAATGACAGGAAATGTGATACTTGCATTATCACAGGGAAGGGAGTATTAACACTATGACAGGAAAGGAGATAATAACAGTATGACAGAAAAGGGGATGGATACCTACTGTATCACAGGGAAGGGGAGGGATACTTACAGTATCATATGGAATAGGGTGTTAATAGTTTGACAGGAAACGGGATACTTACAGTATGACAGGAAAGGGAATACTTACAGTATGAATGGAAAGGGACACTGACTTACAGTATCACAAGGAAGGGGAGGGATACTGACAATATCACAGGGAATGGAGTATTAACAGTTTGACAGGATTGTTGGATTGATTGATTGGTGTTTAACGCCACTTTCAGCACTATTGCGCTATTTCGTTGAGGTCTGTAATTTTTTGTTGGAGGAAGACGGAGTGCCCGGAGAAAACCATCGACTTTCGGTAGGAAAACTGACAATGCTAGTCGATTCAGATTGGAGACGAATGCACCTGTCACGTGCCGGATTCGAACTCACAAACTCAGTGTTGACAGGCTAGTGATTTAGTAGTTCGACTCCTAAGACAACTCGGTCACCGATGCGCCGTCAGTTTGACAGGAAAGGGGATACTTACAGTATGACAGGAAAGGGGATACTTACAGTAAGAGAGGAAAGGGAATTCTTACAGAAACAAAAGGGAGGTGAGTGATACTTACAGTTTCACAAGGAAGGGCAGGGATACTGACAGAATGACAGGGATAGGACAGAATGATATGAAACGGATACTAACAGTATGTCAGGAAAGGTGAGGGGTTATAAAACAATGATAGGAAATGTGATACTTGCAATATCACAGGGAAGTGTATATTAACAATATGACATGAAAGGAGATACTAACAGTTTGACAAAAAAGGGAATGGATACTTACAGTATCGCAGGGAAGGGAAGGGATACTTACAGTATCACAGGGAATAGGGAACTAACAGTTTGACGGGAAAGGGGATACTTACAGCATGACAGGAAAGGGGATATTTACACTATGGCAGGAACAAGGAGGGGTACTTACCGTATGAAAGGGAAGGGGAGGGATACTGACTTACAGTATTTCAAGGAAGGGGAAGGACACTGACTTACAGTATCACAGGGAAGGGGATGGATACTGGCTTACAGTATCACGGTGAAGGGGAGGGATACTGACTTACAGTATCACGGGAAAGGGGAGGGATACTGAATTACAGTATCACGGCAAAGGGGAGGGATACTGAATTACAGTATCACAGGGAGGGGAGGGATACTGCCTTACAGTATCACGGGGAAGGGGATACTGACTTACAGTATCACGGGGAAGGGGAGGGATACTGACTTACAGTATCACGGGAAAGGGAAGGGATACTGACTTACAGTATCACGGGGAAGTGGAGGGATACTGAATTACAGTATCACGGCGAAGGGGAGGGATACTGAATTACAGTATACAGGGAGAGGAGGGATACTGACTTACAGTATCACGGGGAAGGGGATACTGACTTACAGTATCACGGGGAAGGGGATACTGACTTACAGTATCACGGGGAAGGGGAGGGATACTGACTTACAGTATCACGGGGAAGGGAAGGGATGCTGACTTACAGTATCACGGGGAAGTGGAGGGACACTGAATTACAGTATCACGGCGAAGGGGAGGGATACTGAATTACAGTATCACAGGGAGGGGAGGGATACTGACTTACGGTATCACAGGCAAGGGGAGGGATACTGACTTACAGTATCACGGGGAAGGGGAAGGGGATACTGACTTACAGTATCACGGGGAAAGGGAGGGATACTGACTTACAGTATCACGGGGAAGGGGAGGGAAACTGACTAACAGTATCACAGGGAAGGGGAGGGATACTGACTTACAGTATCATGGGGAAGGGGAAGGGAATACTGACTTACAGTATCACGAGGAAAGGGAGGGATACTGACTTACAGTATCACAGGGAAGGAAAGGGATACTGACTTACATTATCACGGGGAAGGGGAGGAAAACTGACAGTATCATAGGGAATGGGGTATTAACGGTTTGACAGAATTGATTGATTGGTTTTTAATGCTACTTTCAGCACTATTGCGCTATTTCGTGGTGGTCAGTTTTCAATCACAAGGAAGGGTATATTAACAATATGACATGAAAGGAGATACTAACAGTTTGACAAAAAAGGGAATAGATACTTACAGTAACGCAGGGAAGGGAAGGGATACTTACAGTATCACAGGGAATAGGGAACTAACAGTTTGACGGGAAAGGGGATACTTACAGCATGACAGGAAAGGGGATACTTACACTATGTCAGGAATAGGGAGGGGTACTTACAGTATGAAAGGGAAGTGGAGGGATACTGACTTACAGTATCACAAGGAAGGGGAAGGATACTGACTCTCAGTATCACAGGGAAGGGGAGGGATACTGACTTACAGTATCACAGGGAAGGGGAGGGATACTGACTTACAGTATCACGGGTAAGGGGAGGGAAACTGAATTACAGTATCACGGCGAATGGGAGGGATACTGAATTACAGTATCACAGGGAGGGGAGGGATAACGACTTACAGTATCACGGGGAAGGGGAAGGGGATACTGACTTACAGTATCACGGGGAAGGGGAGGGATACTGACTTCCAGTATCACGGGGAAGGGGAGGGATACCGACTTACAGTATCACGGGGAAGGGGAGGGAAACTGACTTACAGTATCACAGGGAAGGGGAAGGATACTGACTTACAGTATCACGGGGAAGGGGAAGGAGATACTGACTTACAGTATCACGAGGAAAGGGAGGGATACTGACTTACAGTATCACAGGGAAGGGGAGTGATACTGACTTACATTATCACGGGGAAGGGGAGGGATACTGACAGTATCACAGGGAATGGGGTATTAACGGTTTGACAGAATTGATTGATTGGTTTTTAATGCTAATTTCAGCACTATTGCGCTATTTCGTGGTGGTCAGTTTTCTGTAGAAAAAGTCGTTGTGCCCGGAGATAACCACTGACCGTCGGCAGGAAAACTGACAATCCTAGTCAATCAAGATTGGAGTCGAACGCACTTGCAACGTTCCGGATTCGAACTCATCACCTTAGTGTTGACAGACTTATGATACAGTAGTTTGACTACTTAGACCACTCGGTCACCAAGGCCCCGTCAGTTTGATGGAAAGGGGATACTATTAGTGTGACAGGAAAGGGGATACTTACAGTATGAAAGGGGAGGGGAGGGATACTTACAGTATCACAGGGGAAGGCAGTGATACTTACCGTATCACAGGGGATTGGAGGAATAACAGAATGACAGGAAACGGATACAAACAGTATATCAGGAAAGGGGAGGGGGTAATAAACCAATGACAGGAAATGGAATACTTGCAATATCTCAGGAAAGAGGGTATTAACACTATGACAGGAAAGGAGATACTAACAGTTTGACAGGAAAAGGGATGGATACTTACAGTATCACGGGGAAGGGGAGGGATACTTACAGTCCCACATGAAATAGGGTATTAATAGTTTGATAGGAAAGGGGATACTTACATTATGTCAAGAACGGAGAGGGGTAGTTACCGTATGAAAGGGAAAGGGGGATACTGAATTACAGTATCACATGGAATGGGGTAGTAACAGTTTGACAGAATTGATTGGTTGGTTTTTAACGCCACTTTTAGACGGCCAGTTTTTTCTGTGGAAGAAGCCGTAGTGCCCGGAGATAACCACTGACCTTTGGCCGGATTCGAACTCATCACCTCAGTGTTGACAGACTAGTGTTACAGTAGTTCGACTACTTAGACCACTCGGCCACCGAGACCCCGTCAGTTTGATGGAAAGGGGATATTTTTATTATGACAGGAACGGGGATACTTAAAGTATGAAAGGGGAGAGGAGGGATACTTACAGTATCACAGGTAATTGGAGAAATAAGGGAATGACTGGAGAGGGGTAATAACAGTGTCAGGAAAGGGGAGGAGGGGTAATTATAGAATGACAGGAAAGGAAAGGTGTAATAACAGAATGACAGGAAATGGGATATTTACAATATCACAGGGAAGAGTGTATTACCACTATGAAAGGAAAGGAGATACTAACAGTATGACAGGAGAGGGGATGGATACTTACAGTATGATAAGAAAGGGGATACTTATTAAAATAACTGGAAAGGGGATACTTGCAGTATGACCGGAAAGAGGATACTTACAGTATGATTTGAAAGCGGGTACTTACAGTATCACAGGGAAGTGGAGGGATACTAACAGTAAGATAGGATAGGGGAGGGATACTTACAGTATCAGAGAATAGGAGGGATACTTACAGTATGATACGAAAGGGGATACTTACAGTATGAGCGGAAAGGGGATAATTGCAGTATGACTGGAAAGTGGGTACTTACAGTATGACAGTAAATGGTGTACCTACAGTATGACAGTAAATGGTGTACCTACAGTATGACAGTAAATGGTGTACCTACAGTATGACAGTAAATGGTGTACCTACAGTATGACAGGAAATGGTGTACCTACAGTATGACAGGAAATGGTGTACCTACAGTATGACAGGAAATGGTGTACCTACAGTATGACAGGAAATGGTGTACCTACAGTATGACAGGAAATGGTGTACCTACAGTGAGACAGGAAATGGTGTACCTACAGTATGACAGTAAATGATGTACCAACAGTATGACAGTAAATGGTGTACCTACAGTATGACAGGAAATGGTGTACCTACAGTGAGACAGGAAATGGTGTACCTACGGTATGACAGTAAAAGGTGTACCTACAGTATGACAATAAATGGTGTACCTATGGTATGACAGGAAATTGTGTACCTACAGTATGACAGGAAATGGTGTACCTACGGTAGCTGTTATTAAGTAATTCAGTATAAGTCAACCAAACTCAAACATTAAAATCTAGTTAAGTTCTCAATTTTCTAAAGCATACAATGCATTTGAATCTTATTCAATTAGGGTTCAGCCATGCCTTAAACTTTTACAAGTGCATCAGTTCTCGTTTGTAATGTAACAAAACCATATTTTTCAATACCTTATGATGAACCTTAAGAAGCTTTATTCCTTTCATCATGAATTAACGCAAAAGAAATGTGCCACCTATGTGATCCTATATCTTCATTTCGATAAATTATAGCTTCCGTTTTTAAATACTACGAAATTGAAAAAAAAATGTTTCCAAACATCACTGTAACCTTATAATTGATCTATTGGTTGTTCATTTTAATGCCTATGCCACTAGACTATCAAGGGGCAACATAACTCAATATTTCACTTAATAAATTAGCTTTAGCATGCTTAGTTTTACTGTAAAATTAGAAAAGATGTTTTCAAAGCATGTAAAACGCCTATCTATGGGTTAAATTATTCTGTCCTACAAACGTGAGAGAAGTATACACATAGTGATCTCAATATACTTTACTTACATAAAACAGCAGCTACCATACTTTTCATTCTGAAGTCAAGCGCCTTTTAAAATAACATTTTTTATGTTTAACTGGCATATAAACGGTCAAGTTCCTTGTCCGTGTTACCTATATTTATAAACTCAAGATTTGGTTAATGTCAGGCACAAATTGCACAAATATTACAGCTATAATATAAGTGAGTAGATTTTACAAAACACCAAACTTATTTTATTTAGCACATGTTTACAACTCCTCGTACGTCCAATCAAATTGCTGGAGTTGTACGACTTTGCCCCCAGCAGAGCTATAGAAAAACAGTACATTAACGGGTGTTACACGGACACTTTTTAGATGATACACGGACACTTTTTAGTTGTTACACGGACACTTTTTATGAATAGAATCACTCGTGCATGATCAGTGAGTTCATGGGCACTTTAAATTTCAATTAGATTTGAACTTTTTGTTTCACCGACATATTTCCTGTCTTTTTAATTAAAATATTTACGTTAGCATCAATAACTATATTTTTTTTCAAACAATTCCAGTAACTATTCATATTAGTACACTAAGGGATTGACCATTTAACTTCAAAAGGTGGGTTATGGTTTTTTCCTAAAAAAAAATTTGATCCCCAAATTTATGAGAAAAAATATATAATATATTATATAGTTGAAAAACTAAATAATTTTCTTACTCAGAAAAGAACACACCCCCTTTTGAAGCTAAATGGTCGGTCCGTAAATGTGTTTTTTTTTTTTCAATATATGGACATGAATAGTATTCTGGACAATGCTGAAAGAAATACTGGTACCAACGTTTATATTTCAAGAAAAAAGACAGGAAATATATATAAAAGAAATCAAATCTAATCAAAAGATAAAATCCCTATCAACTCACCAATGCAAGATTGATCCTATAAATAAAAAGTGTCCGTGTAATACATGTTCAAAAAGGCAGCAAATCTTGAAGAAAATCATTCAACTTATGTCATCAATTTTGGACGGTAAGCTCTGATTGGATCATATAATGACACGTGTTTAATCCTGATCAACACTATCAGAGACATATAAAAACCTATAAGCATGAACATTTTTTTTAATCCAAAATATATGCCTATATATATCTAATAACAAGACAAAATCCAATTTTTCATAACATTTCATTCACTAATGAGATAGGAAATTCATTCTTTTGATACACTTATATATAGTTATTGAATTCATATATATTGAATTCATATATTTGACGGAAAACGCACGATTTTTACGAATTTTTTAGGGGGAATTTATCTTAACTCCCCCTTTTCCCCCAATAAAAATCAAATGGTAGCTTGCTTACCTCTGAAATCTTTTTTTATACATTACTTACTTGCGAAGTTGCATTTCAAAAAGTCTCAAATGTGTATAACATTCACCTTTAACTTGAAATGGTTCTTTTTATAAAGTTATTAGATTTTTGAATTTTTTGAGAAAAAAACTCTCGCCTGAAAGGGGAGAAAAAAAAATTGAGTTTAAACTGTAACTTACATTAACTGGTATATGGCCATTTAAGTTTCTAATATCTTTAGTTTTGCTACCTCTTCTAAATGTAAAATGTACTTCTTCCTTCTTGAAACGTCGTACAAGTAAGATACAAAACAAAGGTAACAAAAAACAGGCCGGAAACAACCTGCCGTATAGTTTGTCTGCACTTGTAGTCAGGTCAAGGTCCTCGGCTATCGCCTCGGACCTTGACCTGACTACTCGTGCAGAAAAACTATCCGGCAACGGTTGTTACCAGCCTGTTTCTTTGTTACCTTTGTATTGTATCTAATACTTAACCCACTAAGTTTCACAGTACATACGTTTACCGTGTAATTAGTAACTATGCATGAATGACCACAAGGTTAAGATTTCATTGTATTGTAATCATGATTTTTAAAACAAAAAAAAAACCACTGGCTATTTTAGAATAAAATAGTGTGTCCCAAATTAAAGAAATAACGTACTGATAGTTTTCTCAATTACTTTATATCCCTTTCTATTAAAATCCTAGCTTGGTTTTAAAAAGTATTTTTGAAGAGACAAGTTACTATCATTCAAATAGAGAATAAAAGTATGGTTTTTAATACCTTGATCAGGTCCTGATCAGAACAAAAATAACTGACAGAATTGTGATCTCCTCTAAAATGCTTTTGTACAGATTCGGTGTTATTGAATTTTAATTTTCATTATGTCACGTTTATAGGAACTATGAAGTCTGGCTTATATGAATCTAGGTATTTGTCGGTGGGAAAAGAAGCACAGTTGGTTCCGATAGTTCTGTTGAAAACCACGTCTACCAAACGTAACAAATATGTTGTAAAATAAAAGAATCAAGCATCATATCAGGTAAACCGTTTACAGTTCAGACCTCTTGCTTGATTCAGTTTTTTTTATAAATTATAATTTGTCTCTTCCTAAACAACATAGTTGTTTCTCCGTTGATCTTTGAAACGATAAGTTTTTAGGTTAATAATGAGGAAAGAGTGAAGAATGGAGAAGTAATTTTGGAAACATCTTCACTGTATACCAGTACGTATTGGTATGAAATAAACGTTATATGTTTTATCCCTCTATATCTTCTCTATCTTTTTATTTGGTAAAAAAACATTTGGAGAGGAAGTTGCCTTATTGCCTCAATGGAAGCTACATCACTGAGTTTAAAACAAGATGATATGAAAACAACAAGTACTTAGTTATATCATGGATTTTTGAAAATAAAATCCGTAGTCAAATAAGGCATTTATTAAGTAACCGCCTCGGTGGATCTCGTGGTAGCCTGTTAGCCTCGAGTGCGAGAGGTCGTGGGTTCGGATCCCCTCCGGGTCAAACCAAAAAATCAAAAATTGGTATTTGCTGTTTCTGCGCTAAGCACGCGGCATTAAGGAGTGAGAGCAAAGACTGGTCGGCTCGGAGTCAGAATAATATGTCCGGGTAAGGTGACATGTCTTTCTGCGGACTGTTACCGTGTGAACTAGCTTGTTGAAAATCTGGCTCAGCGTGTCGGTATAGTACAAAGCAGGGTTGATATTCATATTACATTAACATGTTCTCGTCCTGAATATGCATATTAAGTTGCCGTCGGACTTTTAGCAACCATCCACCATCGTCATCATTTATCATTCAAGTCACTCATAAATTCGGTATTCTGAAAGTATATTATAAAATCATAATTTGATAAATCCAATGTAATCTATATCACGGCTGTCATTCGGTATATCGATTGAATCGTGAAAGATCTGGTATAGGATCGTGAAGGAAATCTTATCGAGAAAACACATGCAACGTCAGTAAATAATCTAATGTAATCAATTATAATGACAAATATTGGAAAAATAAAACTGTCTGTCAAAATGGTTCAACATTATGATCAGTATCCGAAAAATCAAGCTTAAAAGTAAACAGTTTTTACAAAACTACAAAAAGCAGATTGCTCTTCGAAATGTCAGAGAAATAAAAATGTAAACAAACATGTTTTTTTCAAATTTGAAATGCATAAACTACTTTTTTCTTAAAAAGATATCGTTGAATATTACTGTTTAAAATAGTTTAAAGTTATTTTGATTTAGTTTAATCAAAAACTTTGCAAAAACGGTAATATTTGTAAAAATTTGATATTTCGGATCGTGAAAGATCGGGAACCGCATTTTGATGATCGTGAAAAGGATCGTAAAAGATCTGTTGTCGCTTATTCGTTATTGCAAAAAATCAACGAAAACGATCAAATCTTTCTTTAAACAAATGATAATTTATATTTGTAATTAGTATATCAAAAGATTGGATTTGCATGACTTATTCCGCTTCACTTTTGTTTGTGAATAGGGCTATGATGGTTCAATGCCATTGGATTATTTGATAATATCACACCGACTAGTTTTCTTCTTACAATATAATTCAACTGTCCGTCCTGCATAATTTTTATATCGTTTGAAAAGTTAAGATTGTCTCATCTGAATTCCATTAATTTTTATGCACAGTCATATCTGTAAAACGAAGATCCTTGTTGATTTTTGTAAAAATTGGGAAAAAGTTTGTTTAAAAAAAACAGCAGGAAAAAAACTCCCATCTTCCTGACTTGGGACAGACATTTTCCTAAGAAAATGGTAGTTTAAATCTGGTTTTCTAGCTAGCTAATACGCCCACTTGTATGACAGTTGTTAAATGTTCCGTAATATTGTCAAATTGGGTAAGGAACCCACACAGACATAATTGTTTAACGTGGCTATATCTGGGATCCAGCAGCCAAAATGAGAATACAGTCAGTATAGTAAAGCATAATTACGGAGCCCTTAAGTGTCATGTAGATATAAATATTTTCGTTTGCCGCGAAGATTTAATCTGGTGCGCACCAGTTTGAAAAATCGTGCGCACGACTTTCAAACTTGTGCGCCTGACTTTCAAACTGGTGCGCATGACTTTCAAACTTGCGCGGAAGACTTTCAAAATAGTGCGCACGACTATCAAACTCGTGCTCATGGCTTTCAAAAGTGGTGTGCACGACTTTCAAGAACTGGTGCGCACGAGCGACTTTCAAACTTGTGCTTATGACTTTCAAACTGGCGCGCACGACTTTCAAAAAATAGATCCGTGGTTGGTATGGTCAATATTGGCGTCTGGCTATCCAAATTAGGGGTCGATTTAATACGTTTTTGGCTTACGTTTGGATATTATAGTATAAGTAAGGATTCATGCATGTAGCAGCGACCTTGAGCATTTGTTTGAGTTATAATATACACCAATGACATGCCTAGGCGGTGCTGGGGGAAGATTTTTGAATCTTTTGAGTAATTGCCTTTATGTTGGTTTTCTAGGCTTTGATGTTGGTTCATCGTGTTTTCTGCTTAATGAAGCACATATTTATTTAGAAAAACACATCTTAAAGTTAGCCAAGGCCTTTACAATGAAAATGACACCTTGTATAGACCTATAATATGCTCGGTTTGGTCCCTAGGGTAAAAAGATCCGGGTTTGGTATGGTCTGGCTATCCAAATTTGGGGTAGGGGTCGATTAAATATTTTTTTGGCTTACGTTCACATATTTTAGTATAAGTAAAGATTCATGCATGTAGCAGAGACCTTGAGCAGTCGTTTGAGCTATAATATATCCCAATGCCATGTCCGTGCGGTGCTGCGGGAAGATTTTTACTCTTTTGAGTAATTGCCTTTATGTTGGTTTTCTAGGCTTTGATGTTGGTTTATCGTGTTTTCTGCTTAATGAAGCACATATTTATGTAGGAAAACACATCTTAAAGTTAGCCAAGGCATTTACAATGAAAATGACACCTTGTATAGATCTATAATATGCTCAGTTTGGTCCCTACGGTAAAAAGATCCGGGTTTGTTATGGTCAATATTGGCGTCTGGCTATCCAAATTTGGGGTAGGGGTCGGTTAAATATTTTTTTGGCTTACGTTCACATATTTTAGGATAAGTAAAGATTCAGACATGTAGCAGAGACCCTGAGCATTTGTTTGAGCTATAATATACCGTAATGGCATGCCTGGGCGGTGCTGGGGGTAAGATTTTTACTCTTTTGAGTAATTGCCTTCATGTTGGTTTTCTAGGCTTTGATTTTGGTTTATCGTGTTGTCTGCTTAATGAAGCACCTATTTATGTAAGAAAACACATCTTAAAGTTAGTTAAGGCCTTTACAATGAAAATGACACCTTGTATAAACCTATAATATGCTCAGTTTGGTCCCTAGGGTAAAAAGATCCGGGTTTGGTATGGTCAATATTGGCGTCTGGCTATCCAAATTTGGGGTAGGGGTCGTTTAAATATTTTTTTGGCTTACGTTCACATATTTTAGGATAAGTAAAGATTCAGACATGTAGCAGAGACCTTGGGCATTCGTTTGAACACTGCTAATTTACAAGCTCCGAAGGGGCAATTTTTGAAGGCCTTGCGTATGGCGCGGAATCAGGGTCAAAAATACTTATTTACGTATATACATAATTATTTCTGTATATACATAATTCGATTTACGTATATACGTAAATCGAATTCCGTATATACGTAAATCGAATTCTGTATATACAGAAATAATTATGTATATACGTAAATAATTTCGTATATACAGAAATAATTATGTATATACGAAATTCGATTTACGTATATACGTAAATCAATTTACGTATATACAGAATTCGATTTACGTATATACGGAATTCTTTGTGTATATACGTTAATATTTTTGTATACTAGACATTAATATAACCTGCCAATGAAATTCATTGTTTTAACAATGATTTCTCTTTTCTATGACTAATGAGAACCGAGAAAGTCATTTTCTTCCATTTACGTGGTTTAAGGTTAAACTTTTCCTGCTCATTGTCCAAATGTAATGTAAAAGCGGATAGTAAGTCATATAAAAAAGAAGATGTGGTATGATTGCCAATGAGACAATTCTCCACAAGAGACCAAATGACACAGATTTTAACAACTTTAGGTCACCGTACGGCCTTCAACAATGAGCAAAGCCCATACCGCATGGTCACTATAAGAAGGACGGACTAGGAATACGACAACGGGAACACATCCATAACCATTTGTGAAATTGACATTCCATAATGCTCAACCAAATCGTGATGGCGACCATAAGATTTTTAAGTGAGGATATTGAAGTTTTTTTCTGTAACTCTGTTTAAATATCTTATTTGATAAAGATACTCCTCTATCTATGAATCCTTTGTACTGCACGCACGCCCTTGTGTAAAGTATCAGTTGTGAAATATGGACTCCATGACGAGATATATGTTGCTGTATAGAAACGGAAAGTTCAGAAAACACGCATTTGTTGAAACTTTTCCAACCTCTTCCAGAACTGCTACCTAAACGCCGTTTTTATAGTGTACTCTACAATTATTTTAACTGACAAAACAAAAAACTGAATATGAGATGAGTATGTTTAGGAAGTAAGGTGAACTGTTTGAGTACCCTCGGCGTACATGTCCACGTCCAATCTTAGTTCTCAGCTACCAGTTAACCTACAAGCATGTAACTTAGGTGTGCGGCTTGCTTCCAAATGTAGGTAACCTTGACCTGTATTCCATGCTTCAGAGGAGACAGACCACGATGATAATCCTGTTCAATGAAATATTATTAAAAACTATTTCTTTGTTAGTATTCAAAAAGTTTGATGTGCAAACTTATCTTGACTAGAATCAAAGTTGTAAATATATCAGTGTGACGTTTCCCCTTCACTCCGTTTGTCCCGAGAGGAAAGAAATGAAGTCCAAAGAAAGCTATGGACAAAAATAGCCCCACCCCAGTACCATACTGAGGATGGGTCCCATGGGTGGGGGCTTTGGGTTGATTTTGTAATGTTCGTTCCCCTTTCTTTCGGAATGGTAGGGCTAGGGATCCCATTTCCTTTGTATACTTGTATATGTTTGCTTGATATTTTTGTCTTTGCGCGAACTTGTAGCCATCTTTGTTTCGTTTATTTCTATTTCAGGTGATAGTTATGTGAACTCGATATCGTTTGATATTAGCAAAATCTTAAGTGTTTTGAGTTTTTTTTTTTCGTTTCATTTAACGACCTTGACGTAAACATAACTATATATATATGTTTGTCAGAAGCTCTTCATTTTCCTTCCAATGATATGTCAGGAGAACGGTGGCAATCAATAGTTAATACACTATCAATTTTCAGTTAATATGCATGAAGTTAACAACTGTTTTTCGAGATGTACAAACTTGACGGGTGAGTTATTTCAATTTGATATTACTTCTAGATTCAACAGAACTTTTTTAATATCCATGCATTTGGAAGATTTTTTGCACCTGCATTTTGCAATCGTTCATTCAGAAATGTGCAGGTCACAGGTGCAATTTTAAGGCTCTAGATGGTCACAGTGTGGGAACGGAACTGTACGGTTTTTTAATATTTTGGTCATTCGTGAGACTTTCAAGCGAGGCTCCGACAATCGAAAAAACAACAAGTTACTGAATGTAAGTTTTGATTAACGCACACGTTACAATATTACGTTTCTGCTTGAAGATTTGGTAACGAAAACATTCTGCATATACATCTAGACCAATCGAATACCGAAAACGACACATGCAGCCAGACGTTTTCCCTTAAATGGTTGAGCTCCGAGTAAATCGCTTAAAATTCTCCATCAACAGGGAATAAAATTTTTAAAAAAATGCAAAAAGATAATCGTCACTACAAAAATTTTTACAATTAACTCTTTTCTGATATATAGTCTAACCACTCTGAAAGTTTGATAACCATCGTCTCAGTAGAAAAGAAAATAAACCATTTTTTTTTATGTTGGAAAATTTCATTGACTGTACAATCGCTTGCTCGCTTACTGTACAATCACTTGGAGCTTTTTTGTACAATCATTTGGCCAAAATAATAAAATAGATTGTATATTTATTTCATAGTTTATTATTTCTTCATTCAATATTGATGTATTGAATATCTGAATAAGTTATCAAGTACACCATTCTGAAACACACGTAGTTTTTCTATACCGGAGGGACAGACAAACGAAAATACAAGACAAAAAAGTACAGCACACATGATAAGAAATCTCGATTAAAAGAATAAAGCTCGTCACACAAAATTCGGTCAATATAGTCATCATTTCGAATATTCCATTATTTTTTATACCAAATTTTGATTGGCTATTAAGTTTTCTGCATTGATTTCAACTTTTAATCACAATACAGAAAGGCGAAGATTCCCTCTATTTACTGTGACAGTTATTCTTTATACTTCGTCTATAGTTTTGAGTTTATTCAAGTCATTTTAACCATTGTATCCATATCAATCATTGTACTTATTTTTCACTGTCCTAATTGTCCATCAGAAAAATTATGTTTTTGGTTTTCTTTTCAAATTGTTATATCTTTATGTGACTTAAAATTTCTTGAATTACAAAGTTGTGAGATAATAAAACGACATGCTCAATTTTAATGAGACATGTAAAGTCCCTTCATAAACGGATATGTATGTAAAAGATTTAAAATCCTTGTTTTTTACGTCGATTTTGTGCTCTTGAATTTGTAAACGATATTGGAACAGATAGTGGAAAACGGCTGATTGAATTATTATTATGTTAAACATGATGCTTACATTTGTAATCTTGTGTTTTGAGCAAATCCTTTTATTATCCAATTGAACGATCAAATGTTTTGTCAAACGTCTTAATAAGACAAGGGTTATAGCATACATAATTTCTAAGAGACAAACGTAGTCTTGAGTACCCATAAGAGAACCAGTATTCGAAAGCAAACAATCGGTATACAAGACAAAATCGTAAAACACAAATGCCAAAAAAAATGTTCGGACAACACAAACTCCCTCATAAACCCGATGAAGAGAACAGGTACTCCGGAAGGGTTAGCATCTCCTGCCTCATAAATCGCAACCGTCGTGAAGGCCTTCCTAGGCCATAAATTATAACTTTTTTTACAGGAGGGGCTGAGCAAGTTATTGATGCTTTGTCCTGCTTTGATTCTTGCCTTTTTTCCGATATATTTTACCTTGGTTTCAAAAAAACATGTGCACTCTATACAAAACTGACATTTTTTATTATCAAATTCATATTTTAATATTCGGCTTTTCAAGTTTGGCGAAGATGTAAAGAAATTCTTAGTTAATCATTATGATTTGTCAAAGTCGTAATGTTGTTTTTATTTGCGACAGCACTACTAGCTCTTATAATGCTTCTTCATCATTGTCTCGTCACGATGGTCCCGAGAAAAGATGTGGCTAGTGTTCTTGTTTGGACATGAGCTTCCACAAGATAACAGTTTTCAGACCGACGTTCTAGGGACAACGATCATATCAAAAAAGGGACTGGGTTACGACTGCGGCAACCATTATTTCAAAATTAAGACGAAGTGTATATGTAATAGTCGGGAATTTTGGATTTTTATGAAATTTTTAACGCAATTTGGAACTCGTTGAACTGCATCTGAACATCCTAAAAGTGAAATATGTACAATTTATATTTTCAGAGATACATTCAATAAAAAAATTATGCAAATAAACTATAATTGGCCCTCAATAATGACGACTTCAGTATGTATACTAAAGAAATTTATCCTGTTGAACTAACTTTGAATAAAGCTAATACTAACAATGACCACTGCCCTTTCCTGGATCTTGATATCTATATCAATAACGGGAAGCTCAATACCAAAATTTATGATAAAAGAGATGATTTTTCATTTTTTATTGTCAATTATCCATTTTTAGATGGTGACGTTCTCGTGTCACCATCTTATTGTGTTTATCTATCTCAACTTGTACGATTCGCTCGTGTTTGTAACAACGTATTAGATTTTAGCGAGAGAAATTTATGTATTACTGAAAAAATATTACACCAGGGTTTTCGATATCACAAACTAGTCAAAACATTTACTAAATTTTATCATCGGTACAAGGACATCATTCGTAAATATAAATCAACATGCAGACATCTTATACGTTCGGGTATTTCACATCCATTTTTTATGGTAATATTCTTTACAAAGAGCAAAAATATCGGCATTCACCTCAAAAGCTAACAAAACCTTTAAACAAACTCAATTTATCTAGTATATTTAATGACTCTACCGTTCAAAAGTGTATACCTCCCTATTTTGATAACACAGAACCACCTATTATTTCATACACATACAAAAAACCCAGCAGAAGTTTAATTTTTAATTATACGTCGGTAACATCAGACGCCAATGTAGAAAATAGTACTCCTTTAACTTGAAACTGTGTATCATCGAAGTTTAGATATGTTACCTATGGCCATGTTATTACGGGGAACCTCAATATCGTCCAGGACAGAGAGGTTAAAAACTTTTCGAAAAAAGGACCAAAATATCGTCCTCTTTCTAAAATAGATTGGAAACAGTGTCGTCAGGTCACCAAAGATGCTCTTTCCTCGTTTTGTAAAAATTGGTGTAAACGGGAAAAATCTGATAAAAAATATCTTGATTCTTATTTAAATAAATGTATGAATGTTGTAGATAATAGAATATCACATTTTGAAAATAATTCAGAAATAAATAAAAGAGTACATAATACGCCTATTTCCAGAATAAGAAATAAACTTCAAGAACTTTCAATGCGGTTTGTGTTTGAACCGGCCGACAAAGCAGCCAACAATGTGGTGGTGGTATGCCGTAAATACTACATGGACGTTCTTAAGAATGAAATCTTAAATTCATCTACATTCAACTGAGTCCGTGTGCTCCATAGAGAGTCATATAGTAAACAAACATATCATAACCACATCACAGCTTGAGGCTTCTTTTGAACATTTGAAGGTCCCTACTATATAAAAAAAGAAGATGTGGTATGATTGTCAATGAGACAACTCTCCACAAGAGACCAAATGACACAGAAGTTAACAACTATAGGTCACCGTACGGCCTTCAACAATGAGCAAAGCCCATACCGCATAGTCAGCTATAAAAGGCCCCGAAATGACAATGTAAAACAATTCAAACGAGAAAACTAACGGCCCAATTTATGTACAAAAAATGAACGAATAACAAATATGTAACACATAAACAAACGACATCCACTGAATTACAGGCTACTGACTTGGGACCGGCACATACATACAGAATATATGTATTGGTTACCCAAACGACACAAAAAACCAATAACATATCATGTTATCTCGGCCTCTAGTAAGTGTTCTATAACTAATCTTACACTGCTTTTAACAAGTTCCTTAACTACTACCAAAGAGTTTATCATAAACTATTGTAATAAAATATATGAAAATTGTGGAATTAACTATTTTTGGCGTGTAAAAAAATCTTTGGATGTTTTAGATAAATTACGTGTTTTTGATGGTCCTTTTGATTCTGTTGACAGTTTTGACTTTTCTACTCTTTACACTACACTTCCACACTATCTTATCAAACAAAAGTTTTCCTATTTAATTAAATGGTCGTTTGGTAAATCTGAATGCAAATATATTTGCTGCAACTCATTTAAAGCCTTCTTCTCTAATGAGAAAGGTAAATATGCTAGATATACTTACTGGAGGTGTGATGAGATGATTGAAGCTGTTAATTTTCTCCTTGATAATATTTATGTACGTTTCGGCAACAAAGTTTATCGACAGGTTGTAGGTATTCCAATGGGCACTAATTGCGCCCCTTTAATAGCAGACTTGTTTTTGTACTGTTATGAATCACAGTTTATGACCAGACTCAGTGAAGACCCGTCTAAATTGCATTTAATTGATAAATTCAACAACACTTACCGTTATCTTGATGATATTATTTCGTTAAATAATCAAGAATTTTCGAAATATACTGCCGAAATTTACCCAAAGAAACTTACTTTAAATAAATCAAATTTAAACGGCAATAACTGTCCTTTCCTAGATTTATATATTTCGGTTTTACACGGGAAACTCCACACTAAAATTTACGACAAGGGGACGATTTTTCGTTTCCTATTGTTAATTTTCTCCTTTTGGATGGTGATGTTCCTTTGGCACCATCTTACGGTGTTTATAGTTCACAACTCGTTCGCTATGCCCGTGTCTGTCGTGACGTTTTTGATTTTAAAGAACGTAATCTATGTATTACTGGTAAATTATTAAGCTAGGGATTTCGTTACCACAAATTACTTAAAACCTTTACTAAATTCTTCCATAGATATAAAGATTTGGTTTTGAAGTTTGGTTGTACCTGTAGAAAACTTATTTCAAACGGGATAACACATCCTCATTTTTACGGAAATGTTGTTTACCGTGCCAAGAAATTTAGAAACGATCCATGTGAACTTATCGATCCTTTAAATAAACTTATTCTATAAGGTTACCAATTCAACACTGTAATTAGATCATTGAATATTGTTTTTATTGGTATTAATATTGATTTTGTTATCAGTAAATTAAAAGCAAACTAAATATTATTGATATATACATATACACATTCATGGATCTACAATCTGTCGATACCTATATCTTACCATTGCACAAGGTCATGTTTTTCTCTGACTGTTTATGACGTCTTTACACTAAATCAATTGGACGTTGGATGTGTACGGATTGATAATTTAGTCTTAGATGCATGATTTTTTAAGTTGTTAGTGGTTTCGAACTAGCTGTTAGTAACTGCGAGTACTCTCAGATCTGTACTTAGTGTCTTTTTGTTGTTGGGATATACAAGTACCCGGCCACATCCACTCTGTGTAGTATTTCTGTTTGTATCCCTCTGATGAGTTAAGCCTTTTTCAACAGATTTGTATAGTTCGTTATCATGTTGTACTGTTACACCACTGTCCCAGGTTAGAGGGAGGGTTGGGATCCAGCTAACAGGTTTAACCCCGCCATATTCTGTATGTATGTGCCTGTCCCAAGTCAGGAGCCTGTAATTCAGTGGTTGTCGTTTGTTGATGTGTTACATATTTGTTTTTCGTTCATTTTTTGTACATAAATTAGGCCGTTAGTTTTCTCGTTTGAATTGTTCTACGTTTGTAATTTCGAGGCCTTTTATAGCTGACTGTGCGGTATTGGCTTTGCTCATTGTTGAAGGCCGTACGATGGCCTATATTTGTTAATTTCTGTGTCATTTGGTCTCTTGTGGAGAGTTGTCTCATTGGCAATCATACCACATCTTCTTTTTTATATCATTAAGAAGGGATATAGTTACGATACTGTTGTCAGGTCATTAAAGATGGCATATTTTGGCTTTAATATTGATTCACTTATAGGGTCTTTGCATCGGAAATAAACACTTTTATTGTAAAACCAGTTGTTGGCATGATACGGGTTATGTTTTTTTTCATATATTTTATGATGGTATGATGCTAAACACCTAACGGGATGGATTGTGCTTGATATTCATATGATGAAAACATAATCTTTCAATCAGGTTAATTGAGGTCTGGAGCTGGCATGTCAGTAACTGCTAGTAGTCCTTTGTTAATTTATGTACATTGTATCATTGTGATTTTGTTTAGTTTCTTTTATTACCTATTCTGACATCGGACTAAGACTTCTGTTACACTTAGTTTTACTGTGCGTATTGTTGTGTGTTTGTTTTTCTACATTGGCTAGAGATATAGGGGGAGTGATGAGATCTCAAAAAACATGTTTAACCCCGCCGCATTTTTGCGCCTGTCCCAAGTCAGTAGCCTCTGTCCTTTGTTAGTCTTGTGTTATTTTTAATTTTAGTTTCTTTTATATATTTCGGAGTTTAGTATGGCGTCCATTATCACTGAACTAGTATACATTTTTGTTTAGGGGCCAGCTGAAGCACGCTAAAAACAATGACGTTATTTTTTAATTATATTACTCCATCTCTACACAAAAAAAACACCCCAAAGATATAAAAAGAAAAATTTACAAAGTCTGTTACACACGATTTGATTGGCTGATACTCTGGAATAAGTAAATACATAATTTGAATAACATATGTGCAAAAATCTTTCTGTGTATACATAAATATTTCTGTATATACGTAATTATTTCTGTATATACTTAATTCGATATATGTATATACGGAATTATTTCTGTATATACGTAATTCGATTTCTGTATATACGGAATTATTTCTGTATATACGTAATTCGATTTACGTATATACGTAATTATTTTTGTATATACGTAAATCGAATTATGTATATACGTAAATAAGTATTTTTGACCCTGATTCCGCGCCATACTTGCGCAATTACTTAAGATCTTTGCGCAATTAGTTTCTTTTTTGAATGAATGAGATGAAACATTGAACTCTAATAAAAAATTATGAGCTAACCTGAGAAAAATTGTTAAAGGCATGGTTTTTCATCTCAAAACTTTTAGGGATTGTAAAAAAAAACAACTTATACAGGTAAATTTTTGAGAAAATTAAGGGGAGATAATTCCAACATTAAAAGAAAAAATGAACATGACAAAATTTACTTTCATAAGTATATTATTATTTACTTCTTCAAGTAAATAAAGATTACTTGTACAAATAGTACCCCTGACTGTTGTATCTTGAAAATAAGCTAATTAATACAATGTCGGTTTCAATATTAATTTTAAAATTAATTTGTTCCTCAAAAATATTTTTATATATAATACGTAATAAAATAGAATATTTTTATTTCCCAAATTACATGATGTATTATATATTTACTGAAAATGAATTCATAACCATACAACACTGAAATTAGAATAGGTAATAATCAGGATGTTCACATTATATTTGTAATTATCAGAAATCAGAATATACATGTACATTCTATACATGCTACAGGTAATAAACAGATGTCAACAAAACAGTAAATTGTCTTGAGGGGTGAATTTCAAAGGGTCATACATGTAGGTATCGCACACGACTACGATTTCCACAAATGTTAAATTGCACCACTTATCATGTACCTGCTCACGTAATTTTACTAGATAGCGACAAACCAATTTGAAAAAGAAGTATGAAGCAACATGCTATATTGTATTCTGTTAAGAATACAATTTTTAAAGGTTATATTGGGTATTTATTTATCAACTTAAAACATTAATTATTACAAAATGTAATGATGAAAGAAATTAAAACACAAATGTCATATGAAACCCAGGGTTTACTGACAAATTTTAGAAGGAAATTATAGCTATTTAAGTTGGCCGACTTGAGGTAAAGTTTTCCCCTAATATGTACTTGTACTAGGATAAAGATCATAAAAATTAAGCAGAGACAATTTTATTTTTCATGACCAACAGTGAATTTATTGCTGGCCTTTTCTTTAATCTTCTGTTCTTTAAGTAGTTTATTTACTGTAACAACAGACAAAAGGCCAATTTTTAGATAGTTTTTGATACAGCATCTTATATGTGCCTGTTGAGAATAAAATTGCATGCAAGTTTTTCACTGAAAAGTGAAAAGTCTTTGTATCAGACCATACTGTTTGCAAAAAAAGTTGAATGCAAGAGTCGTTTTGTACTCAGACTTCTTGTATCATGTCACCTGAGTATAGAAATGAGCAAAAAGAAACAAATTTGTATTTCCTATAGCTTCAGTATGCATTTTTTAAATGGGAATATGTGCTATGGCCTAAATTGACCCTAAATTATTTTCAGTCTTACTTGGCCTATAAGACCATTTTGTACTCATATGATATGCTATTTGTAATTTTTCTTTCCATGTAAAGTACATTAAATACATATGGAAGGATTATTTATAACAAAAAAACTTCACAAAATTAACATGATTAAAATTGCTGGAAAATATTACATCTTCATGTAATGCCCCCCTTCATTCAAAAACCTCAATTTTCATTTACAGGCTCATATAAATTTGACTTTTGAATAATTGTAATAAATCTGATACATCAAATGAGTGTTCTTTTGCTGTTAATACATGATATATTAAATATTGGGGCATTTAAAAAGTAATTTTTTGCAATTTTTGAATTTTTTAAAACCCCAAATGTTGATAGTTGAAATTCTTCAATTTTAATGTCAAAAGCTACACAGTTATGTCCTTTGATTTTCGTTGTCTACAAATATAATCCCTAGTGTGTTACTTGCTATTTTTTGTATACCCCTTCCAAATTTATTTCTTCATGTTTTATGTCTCAAATAGCAAGTAGGGGAATGCAATTACACTGTAAAATAATTGGGTCATGAATTTTAAAGTAAAGTTGTCATTTTGTGATTTTGTCCTGCAAAAAAAGGTTAACAATTAGTATTTCGGAAACTGTCAAAAGAATTCAAGACCCCCTTAACATAAAATTGTCCATATTTCAATTAGAGCTGATGAAGTTTTCTATAATTTTTATATAATTTGTCCAAAAGTATTACACCACATTGTAAAAATATTCATGATATTGTTGAGAAAGCACAGGTGGGATTTTTATGCCCCCGCCGTAGCGGAGGGGGCATTAAGTTTTACCCTTGTCCGTCCGTACGTCCCGAAATTGGTTTCCGTTATCTAACTTAAGTTTGCCTCGACCAAATGTTATGAAACTTATACACAATGCTCATTACCACAAAACACAGATCAAGTGTGAATTTTGGTGGCGTCACTTTAACCGATCTAGAGTTATGCCCTTTATAAAAGGAAATATTGCAAAATTTTTAGTTTCCGTTCTCTAAAGTTTGCCTCAACCAAATGTTATGAAACTTATACACAATGCTTATTACCACAAAACACAGATCAAGAATGAATTTTGGTGGCGTCACTTTAACGGATCTAGAGTTATGCTCCTTTATAAAAGGAAATATTGCAAAATTTTTAGTTTCCGTTCTCTAACTTAAGTTTGCCTCAACTAAATGTTATGAAACTTATACACAATGCTTATTACCACAAAACACAGATCAAGTTTGAATGTTGGTGGCGTCACTTTAACCAATCTAGAGTTATGCCCCTTTATAAAAGGAAAAATTGCAATATTTTTAGTTTCCGTTCTCTAACTTAAGATTGCCTCAACCAAATGTTATGAAACTGATACACAATGCTTATTACCACAAAACACAGATCAAGTTTGAATTTTGGTGGCGTCACTTTAACCAATCTAGAGTTATGCCCCTTTATAAAAGGAAAAATTGCAATATTTTTAGTTTCCGTTCTCTAACTTAAGATTGCCTCAACCAAATGTTATGAAACTGATACACAATGCTTATTACCACAAAACACAGATCAAGTTTGAATTTCGGTGGCATCACTTTAACTGTTCTAGAGTTATGTCTCTTTATAAATAGAATAAAATGCTTCGCTGGGCGCAGCTTGATACGACCGCAGAGGTCGAACCCTGAACAGTTGGGGCAAGTATGGACACAACATTCAAGCTTGATACAGCTCTGAATTTGGATTGTGATTAAATATTTGACACAGCATAGGTTTCTGACACAGAAAGAATGTGGTCTAAGAACTTCAATTTTTTTAATTTACCTATTATGGTCCAATGTCCAAAATCAAAATACATGGTTAGATTAAGCATGTCAAAGAACCCCATATATTCAATTTTTGTTGAAATCAAACAAAGTTTAATTTTGGACCCCAACTTGGACCAACTTGAAAACTGGTCCCATAATCAAAAATCTAAACACATGTTTAGATTCAGCATATCAAAGTACCCCAAGAATTTAATTTTTGTTCAAATCAAACTAAGTTTAATTTTGGACCCTTCGGACCTTAATGTAGACCAATTTAAAAAAACGGGACCCAAATTTAAAAATCTAAAAACACGGTTAGATTTGGCATATCAAAGAACCCCAATAATTCAATTTTTGATGAAATCAAACAAAGTTTAATTTTGGACCCTTTTGACCTCAATATGAACCAATTTGATAGCGGGCCCACAAATAAAAAATCTAAATACATGGTAAGATTCAGCATATCAAAGAACCCCATATATTCAATTTTTGTTGAAATCAAACAAAGTTTAATTTTGGACCCCAATTTGAACCAACTTGAAAACTGGGCAAAAATCTAAAATCTAAATACATGTTTAGATTCAGAATATCAAAGAACCCCATATATTCAATTTTTGTTGAAATCAAACAAAGTTTAATTTTGGACCCCAACTTGGACCAACTTGAAAACTGGTCCCATAATCAAAAATCTAAACACATGTTTAGATTTAGCATATCAAAGAACCCCAAGAATTCAATTTTTGTTAAAATCAAACTAAGTTTAATTTTGGACCCTTTGGACCTTAATGTAGACCAATTTAAAAAACGGGACCCAAAATTAAAAATCTAAATACACGGTTAGATTTGGCATATCAAAGAACCCCAATAATTCAATTTTTGATGAAATCAAACAAAGCTTAATTTTGGACCCTTTTGACCTCAATATGAACCAATTTGATAGCGGGCCCACAAATAAAAAATCTAAATACATGGTAAGATTCAGCATATCAAAGAACCCCATATATTCAATTTTTGTTGAAATCAAACAAAGTTTAATTTTGGACCCCAATTTGAACCAACTTGAAAACTGGGCCAAAAATCTAAAATCTAAATACATGTTTAAATTCAGAATATCAAAGAACCCCATATATTCAATTTTTGTTGAAATCAAACAAGGTTTAATTTTGGACCCCAACTTGGACCAACTTAAAAACTGGTCCCATAATCAAAAATCTAAACACATGTTTAGATTTAGCATATCAAAGAACCCCAAGAATTCAATTTTTGTTAAAATCAAACTAAGTTTAATTTTGGACCCTTTGGACCTTAATGTAGACCAATTTAAAAAACGGGATCCAAAATTAAAAATCTAAATACACGGTTAGATTTGGCATATCAAAGAACCCCAATAATTCAATTTTTGATGAAATCAAACAAAGTTAAATTTTGGACCCTTTTGACCTCAATATGAACCAATTTGATAGCGGGGTCCACAAATAAAAAATCTAAATACATGGTTAGATTCAGCATATCAAAGAACCCCATATACTCAATTTTTGTTGAAATCAAACAAAGTTTAATTTTGGACCCTTTGGACCTTAATGTAGACCAATTTGAAAACTGGACCCAAAATTAAAAATCTAAATACACGGTTAGATTCGGCATAACAGATAAATAAATGTGGTCAAAGATTTTACAAATCTAATGCGCCATACTGGTCTTCCTTTATAAATATGCATTTCTTTAAACATAATTTAAAAGCAGTGTAAGGGAAGTAACCAAAACGTTGTATTTGGATTACCTCCCTTACACTGTTTTAAATTATCTTAATTGTTCATTAACCATTACTTTATACATAATTTAAAAGCAGTGTAAGGGAGATAATTTCAATGATGTATTTGATTTATCTCCCTTACACTGCTTTAAATTATGTTTTGTACTAAAGTATTTGTCCATTAATGAGGACAACCTTGTTTTTCCCTCTTTTTTGCCCCTAATTCTTAAACGGTTTGAGCAATAACCCCTCAAAGCAAATCCTAACCATCCCTTTGTGGTATGGAAACTTGTAGCATAATTTCAGAGAGATCCATACACCGTTCTACAGTTATTGTCTGGAAACTAGAAAATGCTTATTTTGGCCCCTTTTTGGCCCCTAATTCCTTAACTGTTGGTACCATAACCCCCAAAATCAATCCCCACCTTCCTTTTGTGGTATTGAACCTTATGGTAAAATTTCATAGAGATCCATTCACTTAAACTAAAGTTAGAGTGCGAAAACTAATGCGTCTTCGGACGACGACGCAGGACGACGACGACGACGACGACGCCGGACGACGCCAACGTCATACCAATATACGACCACAAAAATTTTTTTGCGGTCATAAAAAAATTGCAAAATATTTATTTTCTGCTAAATATCAAGTTTATAATATATTTTAAAATTGGAGTTATCTTCTTTTGACCATGATTATAGTTGAATCATCTACAAACAATGCTTTATACAATGCAATGTTTAATTTTGACTTCCACTGATAAAACACAGATCAAGTTGAATTTGGGTAGTGTCACTTTAACCATTATTGAGTTATGCCCCTTTATAAATCGAAAGATTGCAAAATTTTTAGTTTCCATTCTGTAACTGAAGTTATCCCCAGCCAAACATTATGAAACCTATACACAATATTCATTACCACAAAACTCAGTAAAGATCAAGTACAATTTTTTTGTTTCCGTTCTCTAACTTGAGTTTGCCTCAACCAAATGTTATGAAACTTATACACAATGCTTATTACTACATAATACAGATTAAGTACGAAATTAAGTGGTAACATTTTTACCATTCTTGAGTTATGTCCCTTTATAAACATAAAAATTGCGGAATTTTTTAGTTTGTCTCAACTAAATGTTGTAAAACTTATACACAACCGTTCTAGAGTTATGCATGTTTACAAATAGAAAAATTGCTGAATTTTTAGTTTCTGTTTTCTTCTTAAGTTAGCCTCAACCAAATGTTATGAGACTTACACACAATGCTTATTACAACAAAACTCAAATCAAGTTCAAATTTGGGTAGCGTCACTTTTACCGTTCTTCAGTTATGTCCCTTTATAACTATATGATATGCAAGCGGGGGCATCATCTGTGTCCACATGTGGACACTATCCACATTTTTTAATTTTCATTTATTGTCTAAAAGAAATGCACTATGAAATAACTGTGTTCTCAGCCATGCTTGAATGCTTTCTCCTACCTAATTAAAAGTTGTTGTAATTGTGATTTTCTTGGAATATAATTTTAGAGTACTTACACAATACATATAAACTAAAGAAACAAGTCCATTCTTATTATATATATATTTTTTGTAGATGATTCCCAGCTACATTTAGCAGCTGGCTAGAAAAATGAAGCAATCTACAAATGATAAATGTGCACTTATGATTTGTAGGAAATATAGATGGTCCAAGGACACAGTTATTGTCCTTTGGTTTTCGTTGTCTACGAATATAGTCCCTAGTGTGAACAGTGTATAACTTGCATTTTTTTTTGATACACTTTCCCAATTTATTTCTTGATATTTTATGCATGAAATATTAAGTAAGGGAATGAAATTACATGTTAAAAAATTTGGGTGCTGAATCTTTATGTTAAGTAGTGATTTGGTCCAGTTAAAAAAGGTCAAAAATTAGAATGTCTGAAGCTGTCAAACTGAATTTTAGCCCCCCTTAACACAGAATTGTCAATATTTTAAGTTAGAGCTGGTAGAAGTTTCTATAATTTTGATATTGTTTGTATCAATAGTAGTACACTACACTGTAAAAATCTTTTTGAGATAGAGCAGGTGCGATTTTTTTAATTTGAATTTATTGTCTCAAAGAAATGCACTACGAATTAACTGTGTTTCGGGCCTAAGAGATGAATTCCGTAAATGTAGATTCTGTACTTTGGCAACTTTCCTGAATGGTTTGCTGGTTTCAATTTGTCAAACTCAATAAAAGTAAAGGATTTACATCTTTGTTTGACAGAAATTCTGTTAAATGTCCCATTTTGGCATTATACGGCTAAAATAAGCATTTTAAAGCAGTTTCCATTTTATGCCTAAGAGCCATGCTGACTTTCTATCTGACAGCTTTTAATGTTCCTGATATTTGTGTTTCTATGCTTAAATCAAATTTAATTAACCATTTGTGAACTTGGAATCTAGAGAAAAGTATATTATCACAGAAAAAATGTGCAGAATATTTGTATTTATGTCCCTGGTTAAACGGCCTGTTTGATGTATCTGAAATGTGAAGAGCTTTGTACATAAAATCTGTAGCCCATCACAAATATTTCACTATATCTGTAAAAAAAAAACACTTTACAATGATCAGTACACCCTATTCATTTCATATGCTACCATAATTTTTTTTCTTTAGGATAGTAAGTGGTTCAAATATATGCCAAATGAGACTAAAACTACATGCAAGTTTTCCATTGAAAAGTGAAAAACTGGTCATCAGACCATACTGTCTGCAAAAAAAGTTGAATTCAAGAGTCCTTTTGCAATAAGACTTCTTGTATCATGACATCTCAGCATAGAAATGAGCAAAAAGTAACAAATTTCAATTTCTTATAGCCTCTGTGTGCATTTTTATATGTAAATATGGGCTACGGCCTAAATCGACTCTAAATAATTCTCAGTCTTACATGGCCCAAGACCATTTTATACTCATGTGGTATGCTTTTTGTAACTTTTCTTTACATTTAAAGTACATTTAATATATATGAAAGAATAATGTATGGTTAAAAAACTTCAAAAACTTCAAATTGGTTGAAAAAAATGCATGTTTCTGTAAGGCTACCCTTAATTAAAAAATCTCTATTTTCAGGCACAGGCTCATATAAATTTGACTTTTGAATAACTGTAATAAATCTGATAAATCAAATGAGTGTTCCGTTGCTTTTAACACTTATTATATTAAATTCAAGAGTATTTAAAAAGCAAATTTTTGCAATATTTAAATTTTTTAGGCCAATATCTTGACAGTTGAAAATATTTGATTTAAACGTCAAAAATAAACATCCAAATTTCAATATTAAAATGGCCCTAGTTTCTATAATATATATCCTATGGCCATGAAACTTGGCCAACTATCTTATAATTGCCTAGGGTTAGGTCATGCAAAGTTTTATTAAAATTGGTCAAGTCTTTCTATCCTATTAGGTCCAAGGACACAGTTATTGTCCTTTGGTTTTCGTTGTCTACGAATATAGTCCCTAGTGTGAACAGTGTATAACTTGCATTTTTTTTTTGATATTTTATGCATGAAATATTAAGTAAGGGGATGAAATTACATGTTAAAAAAATTTGGGTGCTGAATCTTTATGTTAAGTAGTGATTTGGTCCAGTTAAAAAAGGTCAAAAATTAAAATGTCTGAAGCTGTCAAACTGAATTTTAGCCCCCCTTAACACAGAATTGTCAATATTTTAAGTTAGAGCTGGTAGAAGTTTCTATAATTTTGATATTGTTTGTATCAATAGTAGTACACTACACTGTAAAAATCTTTTTGGGATAGAGCAGGTGCGATTTTTTTAATTTGAATTTATTGTCTAAAAGAAATGCACTACGAAATAACTGTGTTCTCGGGCCAGATGTCAATCGCTTGGTAGTTGCAAGTTATGAAAGAGTGGATGAATTCATAATTTTGTGTATGTTATTCATTGTTTTTGGAAAAATGAATAGCTCAAACAGTATTGTGCAGTAGTACTATCATGAAGTGGTGTTGGGATTAAACTGGACAAGAAGCAAATAGTGCATTGAATAAATAGCAAACTAATAATTTGTTAGAAAGATCATACAACTGGATAGCTGTTAATACCTTGGATAATTATTCATTTGAAATAGCAATTTGGAATTATAAGAATTCAAAGTCTTAGTGCATATATTTGTAGTGCATCATACATGTATCTGAACTTGATAAGTGCCTTGGATAAATATTCATTTGAAATAGCAATTTGGAATGACAAGATTTTATAGATTCAGTGAATATTTATATTATAGAACATGGTCACCAAACTGGCATTTTATTCTGGTCAAGCATGTTAACAATACTTCAAAGTATCATTTTATTTATATGACCATTGATCACAGCTATTTTGCTATTAAACAAAATTAAGACAACAATAATCATTCAATTACATGTACATCTTATTATATTCATGATATTGTAGTCTTGTATAATATAAGATAAGGAGATGTGATATGATTGCAAATAAATATCAACCAGAGACCAAATGAGATAGATGTTACATGTAGCAACTTAATGTTGTCGCTGTACAGTCTTCAAGGATGAGCAAAACTGATACTGCATATATATAGCAAGCTATTAAAGGACAGACATAAAAAAAAAAACATAAAACGAACAACAACCGCTGAAAATTTGCCTACCAAATTTGAGTAAGGGTGATTGTAAGTTAGATTCTTATTCTAGACTTCTTGCTACTCCTCAGTATACATGACAAAGCACGAAGCATTCAGGAAAAGAGTTGAATGTCTTTCAGCAAACTCTTTCTTTTTGCGGTAGCATGCTTAAAATATAGTTAAACCTAGATTGGTCTACTACAAATTAAAGCAGGTTTCTTACATACATGTATAAGAATGGTGTCCTTAATATGCATAGTGTTTGCCATTGATGTAAAGCCACCTTCATTCATTGGAACAGAAAAAAAACATGTGAATACCTGTGTTAATAGAGGTCACCAGCTGGGGTCGAAGTCACATTTTTAAAAAAAGTTCAATAAAGGCTATGATTCAATACCAGTAATTCATATATGGTACATTTGTAATAGTATGTCCCATTATTTGACCGGATTGAAGAAGTCTAAAACTTTCTTGTAGTCTGGATGGGAGCTCCTTGAACATGTTAATTTCTGTATTCTTTAAATTTGTAGACCATTTTTCATCATCTTTAAAAAAAGTGTTAATTCAGTTGAATTCTTTTGAAAATCATTATACTATTAAATTTTATTATACCCCTGCTTTAAAAAGTGGGGGTATACTGTTTTACCTCTGTCTGTCCATCCGTCCATCCATCCGTCAGTTCGTCCGTCCCATGAATATTTTTCGTCGCATCTTTCTCAGGAACTACATGTACACTACGACATGTACAAGGATTTCTGAAATTTGGTTTCAGGGTTTATATAAGCTAGTCAGCTATACCGTGTGATGTGTTTTTTAGATTCATCACTCAACAACTTCATGTTTACCGTCAAGTATTTGGGCGGGGGTATCATCAGTGAGCAGTAGCTCACAGTTTCACTTGTTATGCCCCTGTGGTAGCGGAGGGGGCATTAAGTTTTACCCTTGTAAGTCTGTATGTACGCCCCAAAATTGGTTTCCGTTCGCTAACTTTAGTTTGCCTCAACCAAATGTTATGAAACTTATACACAATGCCTATTACCACAAAACACAGATAAAGTGTGAATTTTGGTGGCGTCACTTTTACCGTTGTAGAGTTATGACCCTTTACAAATAGAAAAATTGCTGAATTTTTCATTTCCTTTCTTTAACTTTAGTTTGCCTCAACCAAATGTTATGAAACTTATACACAATGCTTATTACGACAAAACACAGATCAAGTTTGAATTTTGGTGGCGTCACTTTTACTGTTCTAGAGTTATGCCCCTTTACAAATGGAAAAAATGCTGAATTTTTTGTTTCCATTTTCTCACTTTAGCTTGCCTCAACCAAATGTTATGAAACTTATGCACAATGCTTATTACCACAAAACTCAGATCAAGTACAAATTTGGGTAACGTCACTTTTACAGTTTTTGAGTGATATCCCTTTATAATGTTATATGCAAGCGGGGGCATCATCTGTGTCCCATGGACACATTCCCCATTTATTTAATTAGTTATACAAGTATATGATTTCTTTATTCTGTATATCATTCATTTCTGTAATCAGTATTGTAATTTTTATTTACAGCCGTTATTCTTTATACTTTGGCACCCCATTATTCTCTATTCTTTATATTTTTTTTGGCCATTATTCTAGATTGATTTAACCCCATCCAGACCTACATTACTGCGGATTCTTATATTTTAGCAAATTCACTTCAGGAAAAATTGTATTCTTGTGGATATTTAATTTAGTGGGTTTGCCAAAGTCTAAATACAATTCATTGGAAAATGTGTACTTCGTTGAACTTTTAATTCTGTGCTTTATGTATTACCACGAAATCCAATATTTGGTATCCCAAACACTAATGAATCCATAGAAGCAGACATCCACCCATCAACCAAGAAATAACAAATGTCTTAAGGTCAACATATACTTATAAAAAAGTTTTTTTGAAATTTTAACTAGAGAATAAAAAAAAATAAGATGTGGTATAGTAGTTGCCAATGAGACAAAGACCCACCAGAGACTAGATGACCTAGAAGTTAAACAACAGGTCACCGTACGGCCTACAGCAATGAGTAAAACCAAGAATGTATATATAAATCCTTGACAAAACCCAAACAGCATATTTTCTCCAAAGAAAATTTGGTCACAAAGATTGAACCTCCCAGACTGTAATTTTGTAAAATAACCTATTTCATCTCGATTATGCATGCACTGTGTTTCTTATTTTAGTCTCGTAGACATCCACACGATACATAGACCTTTCAATTTGCATTTGTAGTGAATACAATTTCCGTTTTCAACTGACTTGATCGGTCCATGTAACCACGTTCCTCCTTGTTCTTTACCGACGACGAACACCTAAAAATACAATTGCACGTACCACCAAACGTTTTTGGTGTTATTTAAGCATGTATGCATACATTTCAAATATGCTGTTAATATCTGTTTCCTTGTCAACCATGTCAACAGAAACCACGTATATAACTACAACAAACACATTTTCGGGAGACGGATTTATAAAAGTTTTTCCAAACTTGTTTCCGAATCCCATGTTTGAATTTCATGTACCATTGTACTACTTAATTGTTATAATTTTTCATTAATAAATACTGTTTAAACTAAACACATTTAATTTGCCGCAAACTTTATATTTACTACAGTTATGCCGTCGACTGGTTAAGTCCTTCGGCTATCGGATGTCAAAAGCAAAACTAATGAAATCAGGATTTAAGTTATTTTTGTAAATAGTTTGTGAAAGGGAACCCCCACGGGCTACGAAAACCGGCAAAGAGTAACAATAAGAAATAATTACTGTTACTTCCGAGACTAGCTGCCGAAATGTTTTTATGGACAGGGACCTGATTTCACACTAAAATTGCAGGAAACAATAATATCGTTTAAATACAAATATATGATTTTGATTTTGACACCAGTCATAAAATATCACATTTTTTTTCTGGTTCAATAATCACAATTTACAAAAATACCGTTACAGATCCGGACACGTGCCAATCTTCCCCTTTTAAATTTGATTTTACAACTTTACAAGAGAAGAAAGGCGAAGGATACCAAAGGGACAGTCAAACTCATAAGTCGAAAATAAACTGACAACGCCATGATTAAAAAGGAAGAAGACAAATAACAGCACACAAAATTAACCTAGAAAACCAAAGACTGAGCAACATGAATTCAAACCCCACCAAAAACATGGAGTGATCTCAGGTGCTCCGGAAGGGGTAAGCAAATCTTGCTCCACATGTGGCACCCGTCGTGCTGCTCATGCAAGTTCAAACCCGGTGATATGACTAATCCTGTAGGTCATATATATGTGAAACAGATATTCCATAACGGTCAACCAACTCGTGATGGCGTCCGTAAAATTTATAAGATACGCAATTATTTCTTGATTATATTGAATTTTGAACATTTACTCAATAGCTACATTCAATTCACAAGTGTACGATGCATTTAAAGTTGTTTTAGTTAATAGTGAATTTTAGATGCACCTTAATATCACCCTTCCAGTCTTAGTAGGTCGTAGTGTCACGGAATAGAAGTTCCTTCATAATATAAGTTCCAAATGGAAAAAACATTCTGGAATATTATTTCCACTGGAATAAATATTACAGTAAATGTTCCTAACGGAATAAATGGTATAGAATATTTGTTCCAACAGGAACAGATATTATGACATTGTTTATAACAAAGTTTCCAGTGGAACTTCTGTTAGGCGGAACAAATATACGTTGACAGTAGAAGTTCAAGTAGCCTGGCATCCTGGTCAACCTCCTTTTTGCGTCGGTACGAATCAAATCGACATGTAACCGAATTTATGTGACAATTTAAAAGATTCCAAACAAGGTAAAATGGTCCGTTTGCTGTTTACATGTAACAGATCGGTATAATATAGTTCGGCATTTCTATGGGTTACATGCGTCAGTATGACAGCAACCGAACGAAAGAAAACAACAAAAAGACATCTTGAGAGCAGCATGGAGTATTCAACAAAAGACCGGAGTATTACACATGATCATGATGATAGAATATAGCAAGCTCTAAATTGTCCAAAGTTTATATAAAAAAATATGAAAACAACATGTTAATAATTTCATGTGTATTAATGTCATTATCAAATTGTGAATAAGTCAAACAAAAACAATCAAAAATCTGCATGAGACGATGGTCAGTTTCTTTCTTTGTAACAGGTTTACGTCTATCAAAATCACTCACAAGAGTTTTTGTGTCGGACATATATTTGTATCCATTCAAGCACGGTATTTTAAAAATAAGGAGATGTGGTATGATTGTCAATGAGACACCTATCCACCTCAGTTCATTGGAAGTGGATGTAAACAATTATAGGCAACCGCGCGGCCTTCATGCATAACATGCATAACTATTTGCCACTGGACGTCAAGTTGGCAATCAATCAATCAACTGGCTTTCAGTAACTTCGAGTACTCTCAGATCTACGTATAATGACCATAATTATTCATAAGCCCAAAGCAGGTAGGGATTTTACAGTAGAGGATATCAGAAAATATGAATTTCTTGAATTTTGTCATGATAGTATGAACAGAACCGAACTTCTGCATTAGGAATCAACTGTATGTGAGTGTATGTGTTTGTGTGGCCGGGTGAAAGTTTAAGAATCAAAAGATGGATGGTCGATATCTAGCCCAAAGGATAGTATTATTATATATAGAAGTTTCAGTGTTTACGTGCCTATTCTTTTAATGAAGGATCGTCTATATGTACTATCAATTAACGTATATATCAACTATCGTCAACCAGAAAGGAATAGATATGAAAATACTAAATAGGATGTACTACTTAATTAAAGGGCTACGCTGATCTACGCTGGGCAATGCATATTGTAAATAAACATATATTTTTTTAGATTTCCGATCGTTCTGCGCTAATTCATCAGATGTTATTGTAAAATTATTTATAATTCTTCGAATTTTCTTCATGTATATTATCATGATAAAATAACCAGTAAATTTAATACTTTTTGTCAGAGATATATATACACATATATACATGTCTCTGTTTTTGTACACAAAATTTTGCAACTATAATGCTGAAAACCGTTTCCTGTCGTGGGGCCTCACCCCACATGCTGGGGGCCTTTAGCGGCGCCCAGACCCCCTGCCGCAATTTGTGCCTACAGTTGATTGGATACCTAGCTACGCCGCTGACAAGTTATATCTCTTTGATCCTTTATAAGCTAGCTAAAGATTTCTGATTTTTTTTATCGTACCGGGCTATCAATAAATGATTTATTTTTTGGGGCGATTTTTTTTTTATAAGCTTAATATTTAAAATGAATGACAAATGCTTTCAATCTGAGTAGTTTTTCTTCTTTCTCCCGGATCAATTTTTTTTTCAGAAAAAAAAAATAATCCCCTTTTAATGGTCGGTCCCTATGAACAAATTACATGAGAAGCTATATGAGCAAATGGGACCTTTTTCATATTTGAATGATTAAATTTGTTAAAGATATTATAAATACATGTACATGTATACCTTAAGACTAATAAAGTTGAATAACCACAACTAGAAACCTATAGTACAAATGTATATTAACCAGTAAAATGCAATATACTGTATAATAAAAAAATATAATTCAAATGTTTCTTACCGATTAAAAATGCCGTTAAAAACACTTTAATTTTAGGGGTACGTCTAAACACTGCTCAGAACCTCCTGAGTGCACTCAGGACTTAAACGTGCACCCAGGACTCTTTATAGTTATCGTATGTGCACACATGACGGATATATGTATTCGTTGCAATCTTTTTATTTTAGTGGTAAATTTTGGTAGATTTTGAAAACAAACTTCGAGAGATATTTATTATTTTTATAAGATAATGGCACGTGTCATTGATTACACAACTACTCAGCCTTGATTATCCAATCAACAAAATTGATTGGATTGTCAACGTGTATTTGTTCCACCTAACAGAAGTTCCACTGGAAACTTTGTTAAAAACAATGTCATAATATCTGTTACATGTATTGAATTTACTTTATGCGTAGTGCATTTCTACGATTATGAAGAAAACAATAAAACTCCCTTTCAATGCATTTTAATACAGTTTCTCTTATGACCGTGACCTGTTATATATTTCTTGCATGAAGACATATTTCTCGTATCACACTGCACGGAGTGTGATACAAAAAACTCAATTTTGATTATTAGAAAAATACCTAAACATGACAGAACCTGATAGGAAAACGGAGACTAATTAATATTTCAGAATTTATTTAAATTCATCCAAGGCTTGCAATACTGGACAAGTACAATTTTAATAAGAAATAAAAACTTAATATATTATTGATTGATTGTTGGTTGCTTAACGTCCAGTGGCAAATATTTCTTGCATATTCAGGACGAGAACAAACTAACAATAAATACAATAGGTAGGTTCTGTAATAGGGGCGTCCGGGATTAAGGTCGGAGAAATTTAGACTGCCACGGGAAATGAGGGTATATTGGATAGGGACAGAAATTTAGCCTTGCAGACCTCCCAAAGAGTTGTTGCAAGGGTTCTTAACGTGCAAAGAGCGTGGCACTCTCTTTACACGAGGCATCGGATTTAACGTCCCCATTCTGACCGGACGTGGCTGAAAATTTGTACATTCCACACAGCCAAACGGACGCCCAACGTTAGCAAGGGTTTTACTGCCGGTCGGAGGAAGACCAATGGTGACCATACTTCTATTCCCCAGTCACCCTTGGGGGCTCTTACTATATGAAATTTGATCATATGAAAATCGTATTTTGATAAGTACAGCAAGTTCAAGAAATGTATTACTGGACAAAAATGAGTTTGTTTTTTTTGCATATGTAAGCTGTCTATAAATAATGTTCAACACTATCAGGGGTTAAAAGAAATTTAGGGGGGAACGATTAAAGACTATGCAAAAACAGTCTAACTTGCGAAGCCTACTTTGATATTCTATATGACAAAAATAGTGATTCTTTTTGTAGATTTAGATCTTTGAACAAAAAAATTTCTATTGAAATTGGTAGATGGCAAAATAATCAGAGATAAAATTTTATTTGTACTTTATGTAATTCCGGTGATATTGGCGACAAGTTTCATTATGTTTTAGAATGTTCGGCAATAGACAAAAGTAGACAAACGCTGTTAAAACGGGTTTTGATTCCCAAGGACGCCACATTTGGCAATAAATTTTATCGACATTTTTTTAACGATTTCAAATGAAATAAATTGAATGGAAATATTCCCAACTTTGTGAAGATTTCTCAATTGGCTTCAATAATTACAAACAAAACGAAAAGTTTATTTAACATTTTTGCAATTAAGTATGTTTATCATTTTTCAAAAGAAAACTTTTTTGTTTGCCAAGTTTACTTGAATGTGTTTGTTACCATCACTAATCACAGAGACACTCCTAATTATTGAAGATCAAACGACCTAATCAACATGATAATTGGTATTGAATATGACCATCGGTCATGCATATCCCAAAATACGGCGCGTGCCGATAAAAACTTAAATAAATTCTCAAATATTGAATTGATTTTATGAAAAAAAAAATTATAAGATCAAAAATTAAATTATCTATCGAATGCATACCCTTAACGCACACTAAAACATCTATTACATGTCCTGAGTGCACTCATGAGGTCTTGCGGTTTTTAGACGTACCGTAATTTTAGTGACCGAATAAGGTTAATTCCATGACCAGGTGTATAGTGTTCGGTGACTCGTATCGGCTCACACTATACATGTATCAGACAAATTAACAAAAAAGCTAATTGCCAACCCAATCAAGGATGTCCACCTCGACATGTTACAGTCGGTTGAACGTTACCTGTGTATATTTAGGGTTTATTCCTTGAATGCCAACATCCTTTGATCTACCGACAATTTACCTGTAAAATTATGTTGGCGTTCGAGGAATAGGTGTAAGTAGTTATCACAACAAAAGTGCATGCTTATCAAACCAATCATACTAATTAAACAGATAGGTCAATTATGGGTAGCTAAATCTAGTTCATGTTTGTCAAGTTGTTGCATTGCAAATCATTTTTTGCTTGTTACTGCTTCAACAAATATGAATTCTCTTCAAATGAAACTTTGAAAAGTGTTGCATCACAAAGTCAGATTCCAGATTATTTATTTCTTACAAAACCAAGTTAATGGTACAAAGAAAGACATTTTTTACATATAATTACATATAGATTCTGGGAATGATGAGTCAACATGTGCGTATTGTCCATTTTGCACAAATTCTACATTAGACTCTTTGGACTTTGATGTTTCTTTTCAATATTTCTATAGTTATGTGTGCAGTAATATCCTCCCATATTACTTGATGAAATTTCTTGAAACTTTGTATCTCGTGTTAGATTACTATGTTTTATTTTGTTCAGTTGTTCAGGATATTTTTCTTGGTAATAATATTACACCCTTTTTTTTGTAAGTTCATATTAACTATAGTAATAAATTTATCAAAATGATATGGAATTAAATAAATCTCTAATATTCCTTTTTTAGTTTGAAATAATTGTAATTAACTAAAATTTCTTTAATATTTCTAATATGTCTTAGGTTAATAAACATTTCCATTCCCAAAATATCTTTTTTTTAATAATAGGTTTTCTTTATTTCTTTAAAATTCATAATAATTTTAACCCCAAAATCTACTATTTTTTCTTATCAAAAAGTGATAAAATGTTGCAATTTTATCAAGTTCACTAATTATTTTGAACAGTTTAATATTTACAAAAAAACATTTAAATAGTTATAAAAACACCTATTGTTATTATATAAACATCTATTGAAATGTTTTTGTTGGCGTTCAAGGAATAGGTAACATATAAAATGTTGGCATTCGAGGAAGACACCATATTTAGTTCTAACTTTTAATCTAAAACATAATGCATGCACAAGCTGTACATGTTTGCACATTTTATTTCTACAAATTACCAAACTATTTCAACTCTCTTCTCGAATGTACTTTTAAGGATTATGAACAATGTAAAAAAATGGGGTTAAAATAGTCAGTTTTAAAAACATGTTATCGTGTTACCATTGAAAATACAAACTACAAGAACTGCACAAAACTTTCAGACATAGGCTTCCCATGAAGATTATATAAAATTAGATCATGATAAATTGTATGGAAGATGCATGTACTTTCACGGCAATGGCTGCATGACTGCATTCTCTATAGACGACACGTTGATGATCATAGTTTTTTGCCAAATTGAACTTATCCCACACCAAATTTACTCTTTTAAACACTTATTTCCTAAATGAATTCATATTATACACAGACCTTGCTGAATGAACATGTTTAACTTGAGTTAGAGATTCTATATAATTCTAATATTTTTAAAACATCTTCACAAAAAAAGTAAGTCACAGTATCACAGCTTCACGTGTTACGGTGTATATATAAATATGTACTTACTTTGAGCTTCAAAACATAATGTCATTTCATGAAAATGATCGATTGATAATTGCTTAACGTCCAGTGGCAAATATTATATACATGTTCAGTTTTTTTTTTATAAAAATAAAATGGGCGTTGATGACAGATATTTCATTGTTTCCGTTAGATTAATTCTGTTATATAGATACAATGGATAAGCGTAGATTCTTGAAAAAGAAACCATGAGCCCGGAGTTTAAATAACCATGTTATCGTGTCCAGATCACAATTAATTGGTTAACAAAATACCAATATAACACTTCTACCTTTAAAGATCTTTATATTACCAGGCATATGAATATTATCTGTTTATACAAAATAAGACATATTCGAAATTATTTCTAATAAAATTGAAAATGGAAATCGGGAAAGTGCCAAAGAGACAACAACCCGACCAAAAAAGCATATATAAAGTATATATAATAAGTATGTTATCGAAATTTTTCTAGCACTCTAGGCACATCACGATTTTCTCGAATAGGAATTTGCGAACAAACCTTTGTAAAATTATGTAGTAAAACAGATGAAATCATACTATATTTATAAAACAAAAATTGACAAATAGAATGTAATCATTTTTGTTTCAAACATGTGAAATAGCCAATAATAATAATAAAAAAAACCCGGTAAAACTCGCTATTATTACAAAAATATCCACTATAACATGCAAAATTAGAATAAAACCAGGATAACTTAAGAATTGGATCAACAGAGAGAATACAGGGATTCGAACCTAAACCGACAAATCCCTTTCTTTAACTCATTGATTTTAACTATGCTAACCTCGCGGCTACCAACTCATACTATACAACTGCCTATTGTGTCTATATAAAGGTACAAGCCCTGTGTGTCCGATGAACCGATGTATATCAGATGTTCATTTAAATATATAAAATAGACATCTATAGTGTAACCCATTGGTAGCCGAGAGGTTTCGTCAATGTGTTGATGTCAGTCACACATTACAGATTTCATGGAAGGGTTCGATTCCCAGTGAAGGCATATAAAAATTACAAAAAGTAAAGGTAAGTTTTTAAATTAATTTCATTAGTGAACAGAAATCAGTAAATTAACCAATTCAAACTTAATGAAATTAGACACACAAAGGAAACAATTGAATATAATTTGGTGAGTCCATTTCAGCGGCAGATTTAGAAAGCGTTGATTCTAGAAAAAGAATCCACGGTAAATGAATAGGCTGACGTCACCACAATGGTTTAACAACTGTTAAACACTATATGGGTAAACCTGTCTACTGTCTATTGACTGTATGGTGGTCTTGTGATGTCTTCTGCCTATTGTTTTCTTGGGGTTGCTGTCTTTTCACTTATACCCAATATATTCTTACAAATGTACATTGAATTTCATACTTGTGGGGTTGTTAAAATAATTGAATGTCGTGGTAACGAGCAGTATTTTAGATTAAGTATAATCGTGGAATAAAACTTTACATACTTGGACATTGCTCATTTTCTTGATCAATATAACTGACAAATAAAACCCTAAAAAATTCGATTCATTTTTACTGTTATTTTTCACTGAAAAGAACAATATAAACACAACACGTGAGAAAATAAACGGAAGCTTCAAACAAAAGTGTACATTATATAATAATAAAATATTTCAGACTGTCTGGTGGAAGAGAAAATGTTGATATTTGGTTTAACGTGAACAGAAACATTTGCTCATCAATATTATCATTTATTATACATAACCGCTGGAAGTGACATTTTATTCAAAATATAAATAAGGAGATGTTGTATGATGCCAATAAGACGAATTTCAATCAGAGTTTCAATGACAAATATTTCAGCAATTATATGCCTTCAACCAATACAGACATGTACAGACCGAATAATCTGTCTCTTGTGTGTTTATACTTGTCATTTCATATTTTAATTTGTCCACCGACCAGAGGAGGGACGACATTCTGCATACGGCACGCAGATTGGACTTATATTATCGATCGGTCGCAGTCACCTGGACAATGGAAATTTGTTGGATGATATTATACACATAAGCAATAATATACAGTTGTGATGATTATATAATATACATACATGTATACATAATAATTGAATTTGGTATTTGTCATTATTTGCCGGGCATATATGAATTCATCTCTTTATCAAACTGCTATTTTCCGGGTGCTTTTTTGTACGGCATGGACATTATAATTGAATACTCGTTTATTAAAGTAATTTAACACATTTTGGGCTTTTATTTTGGTCAAAATCTTACTTTATACAAAATTATAAATATTAGACTCTTTTTTTTTCATTTGTCATTAAAAAAAAAAAAGAAAAACACGAGAAAACAAGTAAAGAACGAAGCCAAACAATATCCAAATTAAACTTTCTCACTTTTATGTAATTTAAAAAACAAAAAGCTATCTTACATGTTTTGTTTTGTTTTTTTTTTCGGGGGGGGGGGGGGGGGGGGGGGGGGGTGATCATTTTTATTTCAATTATCTTGAATATCTAAAAGACACAATACATGGTATTTGTTGCTAAGGTTTACGTATTTACGTATTTACTCACGGATTTGACAACTATTTTTGGACATTTTATTTGAAAATCGTCGTTTTTTAGCGACTCATTATGCAGCAACGAATGGAAACTTAAGGAGCCTTTTATGTTTTATGCTGTATAAAACAATATTCTTTAACTGATATAAATTTCGATTTTTTTTTACTTGCTAACTAACGAAGTATTAATAAAAGCTTGTGTCTTGTATTTTTACATATCTCGAATAAAAATTCCTGTCAATACGGAACATAATCTTTATAGATACAATTTACCAAAAAAAAGTAAAAAATACATTACAGTTTTTATGTAAAAGTTATTTTCGATCATCAATATTTCTTTCCATTTGAAAACTTGCTATATTTTTATGATTGCGATAGAGTATATTTGATATTAAAACATGAACAAATATACATTGCAAATTGAATGATATCCAATGAATTTTAAACTCATAAAACTACATGTCATAGTTACAGTTAAAATTGATTTTTACAATAAGAAAGTCTAATTGTCAAGTCCGATTTAATCAATTGAGTATACATTTTTTAAAGGTTAAAAGTTGTAGAATTTTACCGAAAGCCGTAAATTTGTACGCAATTCCGAAAACATATTTCATTTTAGTTGTAATTTATCCTCATTTAACCCTCACATATATTTTATTTTTGACAATTGAACAAAGCAAACAAATTTTCACGGAAGGACATGAATATAATTGAGAAATCAGGGTATTACAAACAAGCTCGAATAAAGGGAGACAAACTTTATGAATCTGCACAAACAATTTTATGTTAAAACTGATAGATTTACCTGGTACTGGATGCTACTGAAAATTCCCAATCAACTATTTTATCGATGAACTGACGTGTACTGAAATGTACTTAACAGTACTGGATTTAACGCTACGCGTTTTTTCTTAAATACCTAAACCAGTACTGACTGGTACTTAATCGATCGCGATAGTTAGTGTACTAAACATGTACTGAACAACTGAAAAAGATCTTGACATTTTTCTTTGCGGTAAATTCAGGCATTCAAGAGTTGTTCAGTTTAAAATGACCGTTTCAGTAGTAAAACCCGTTACTAGTGGACCCAAATAATGCCAATACTGAATATAAGGTAAGAGTCAGCCTTTTCCCGCCATTTTTTAAAGATTAGATATCTCAAAAAGGAGCTCGATCTATAACCTATCAATATGTTTAGCTTATTTTGATACTTAACTAATGCCCTTCTGACTTATAGTATCAACTTTTTAAACTCTAGATTTTTTTCAATTTCACCTAAGTACATCCTTTATCTGTAATATTGTTTTAAAAACCAATAGAAATATTCGTGCTGTTCAAATTAACATGTAGTTTACATAAAAGCTTTTGCGAAGAGACATTTCAAACAGGTGTCAATATTTACACACCCAACGATAAGGTGTCATAAATAACGCATGTTGAAGCTGCCATCGGCGGATCCAGGGGTCCTTGGGTGGCCCGGGCCCCCTCTTTCGTGGGAAAAAATTTGGTTGATTAGATAGGGAATCAACGGAGCATGACTGGAGCCCCCCCCCTTTTAGAAAAAGTTATGGATCCGCCACTGGAACCTGGGTTTGATTAACGACCAGTTTATAAGTCAAATCAAGCTGTAAATTTAATCTTAGATGTGGATAAGTAGATTCAATAGCAATACAAAGTTTGCTGGTGACCTTTACCTTGCGATGGGGAGGGACACGTGGCCCCCTGTGACTCCAAGTAAATCCGCCACTGCAGTGATCAGTACGTAAACAAGAATATTTCACCCCCTTCCTTGGAGAAAATATGCATTAAAATTGATTCTTACTGAATGGCTGATTTCGCTGTCACTTCTTTTGTCGTAGATGGCATCAACATTCATTAAAATACACAACAACATATGGCAGCATTATAAATGTAAAAGTTTACACGTACATTTAGTTAGATGTGCAGACGAGATGATGACGACTGTTTCCAAGATCTGTAATAAAATCATGCTGTGATTGACAAGCATTTAGTGTTGTGGGGAATTATCAAAATTATACAGGCACACAGTAAACCGTAATGTTGTTCGTTATGAATGATTTAGACACTTATTTTTACATTTGTGAACGATAATCATAAATTGTGTTTGGATATTATGTGTAGTAAACTCAAGTAGTGAGAAAAGTAAAGACAACAAACCTACCAGGAACATAAGGAGTGATACGTTCAGGTACTGTTATTTAAGATTTAAAATATTTCTTTAACTTAAATTTTGTAATATATTGTGGAGATAACTTCTAACCTCTCATCAAATCTGCCAGAATTTGTCAGGAGAACTGTTCTAGGACAGTATGTAGAACTGTCATCCTGACACCTTTTAGACAGTTCTAGCTAGAACAGCTCTAACATAGAACTGATTTGGTCAGTTCTACCTAGAACTGATTTAGACAGTTCTACCTAGAACTGATCCTGACAGTTCTACACTAGAATAGTTTTAGACAGTTCTACCTAGAACTGACCAAATCTTTAGTCAGTTCTACGACTAGAACAGTTCTACGACTAGAACAGTTCTACGATTAGACGTCATTTAGAACTGTTCTACGGTTAGAACTGATTTAGTCAGTTTTGCTGACAGTTCTACGACTAGAACTGATTTGGACAGTTCTACCTAGAACAGTTTTACACAGTTCTACCCTAGAACTGATCCTGACAGTTCTACCTAGAACTGATTTGGTCAGTTCTACCTAGAACAGTTTTATACAGTTCTACCCTAGAACTGATCCTGACAGGTCTACCTAGAACTAATTTGGTCAGTTCTACCTAGAAATGATTCTGACAGTTCTACTTAGAACAGTTCTAGGGTAGAACTGTTCTAGGTAGAACTGTTCTAGGAAAGTTTAGAACAGTTCTATGACAGATTATTCCGACAGTTCTAATGAGAGGTTAGAAGTGATCTCCAATGTATGTATCATCAGAATACGTTTGTTTGTTTCGGTTTTTGTTTTATATTCAGAGAGATTTGTAGGACTTTATGGTTTTCTTGGTTAATACAAATAAAATTGGTATTCTCGCATTTTCTATATTCATGCTTATACCGGTTTTTTGGAACTATATAAATATAAGTAGATGTAAGTGGTATGATTGCCAATGAGACAACAATCAACCAAAGCTAAAATGAAGAGGATGTAAGCAATAATTATTATATGGGTTAGAATGAAATTAAAAAAAAAAGGCAGGACTGGAGTTTTGAGTAAAAAAAGGGCAGGATGAGCAACTCGGCAAAAAAAAAAAAGGCAGGATGACAATAAAAAAAGTCAGGATAAACTATTAAAAAAAAATGCAGGACCGAATAGAGAAAAAAATAAAAAGGCAGGACAGAGATATCAACTAAAAAAAAAATGCAGGACACAATTTTTCATCCTATTCCCCCCCCCCCCCCCCCCCCAAATCTAATGGTAGCTCTCTTAGTTTATAAATTAGTTTTCTCGTTTGATTTGATTTACATTTGTAATTTCGGGGCCTTTTATAGCTGACTATAATGTATGGGTTTTACTCATTATTGAAGGCTCTATGGTTACCTGTAGTTGTTAATTTCTGTGCCATTTGGTCTCTTGTGAAGAGATTTCTCAGTGACAATAATACCATATATCTTCTTATTGCGTGAACCCCGAAATGCCTATTGTCTTTTCGGAATACATCTGTTCTTTTCTGTGGCCACCTGCGTAATAGGTAATTAATTAACCTATAACCTAAAAATATGTATTAGCGTCTTACAATTGCTATAGAGATAAGTGTTAATCGAGACTGATTGAAATGTTACATCAGTAGTTAATTGAATTATAGCCGCATATGTTTAATTGTCCGAGATACAGGCTGTGTAAACATTGATTTTAAGCGAAAAAATGACCGTCAATGGTTAGGCGTTTTTAAGATTTTAAAACTGAGTCATTTTAGCGAAATTAAAACAGAGCCAAGTCCGTTTATGCAGTAATTAAGGAGTTTTTAAAAAAATGTTCCTATTTAAATTAAAATAGTAAAAATGGAATTATTATAATCATATTATTTAATTGGTAAAATATTGGAACAAAATATCTTTTATCGTTATTTAATTTTATTTTATCGTAAATACAAATTGAAATAAAAAGAAAATGAATTAAAGAAAAACAAGCTGAAACTTAAAAAATCGTTGAGATGTGTAAAATGCAGAAAAGAGATGCTTCAACGAAACATTTCATTCTTTAATACTTACATTGCATGTATGTTTCACTATGATACGTTATGTTGATTGGCTATCAGCAATCTCGCGTCAGGCTTCTGAAATTAACATTCATTACACAATGAAATGTAACATTCATGATGACACGAGGTCCCATAATAAAGTCCACAGGTAAATTAAAGAAAAACTTGTTAGAAATCGTGTTTTCATGATCCTAGCTATAAAATGTAATTATAAGTATTGAATGCTTCTTTTTGTAATTTCCTAGGGTTGTAAAAGCGTTGACCGTGCGCACATTTTTAGAATGAAGCGCTTCCGCGTTTCATACAAAATGTACTTCGGTCAACGCTTTTACAACCCAATGAATTTACAAAAAGAAGCATTCATTCTTAAATAAACATTTAACTTAATAAAATATTTTAGCGGCGTGATGTCGATTCTGAAAGTATAATTAAATATTAGGACTTGATTTCTGAGATGACGGATAATAGAAAAGTTGATTATGCATAAATTATACAATAGCAGGAGTAAAATAGTACTACAGGTTCATAGATAAAATAACGATGGTCTTTTATAGAGACTGAGTGATGATAGATACAGTCAGAGATAAGATAACGAATTTCTATTTATATTAATTAAGGCTCTACATTTGTATCAAACTATAAATAAGAAAAAAAAGCAATAATTAGAACAAAAGACGACTCATGATCAATGAAATCAGGCAGTAAGTTTTCTCGTATGAATTGTTAACACATTATATTTTCAACTTGCATTTGCTTTCAACTTGCAGTGGCAGAATTAATTGTTGAAATAGCGTTTTGCAATGTAGATATGGATTTGTATTGTTTCTAGATTTCTAGCAGATACTTCCATAACGTTATGAGTTTGCATACACTTGCAAATCATGCAGACATGTATTCATATAACGTTATAAATTGACATACATTTGCAATTCAGACATATATTCATATAACGTTATGAGTAGACATGTATTCATAGAACATTATAAGGAGACATATATTCATATAACTAAAATGAAAAATGACGAGTCCAGAACCAATCCTATATATACCAATACATACTCTTTGTATTTTATTTTATTTTATTTCTTTTCTTATTCTATTTTGTTCAATTTGATGTTTTCTTCTATATAGATATCTTTTGGATTTGTTTGGGTGTTTCGGTTAAGGTTTAACTACCAAGGCTTTTCCTCATCAGGTATCCCGAGCCTCTTCAATATAAAAATATTTAGTCTGGAAGGAAAGTTCACAGCATCTATGCGCATAGAATTTAATTTCCTGGATATTGGGATACGACACCTGCTAAATTTGTATTGATGTATTGTATTTTAAAGTCAATTAATCAATGTTTTGATATAATAACTGTCTTTTAAGTTGTTACTTTTTCTATAATTTGGAGGACTTAAGTAAGTCCTTTAAGTTTTTGGGTCTTTTATATGCTATAATTGGAGGTTTTGGAAACATAGTTTTTGTTGTTTCGTTTTGTTCAATTAGGTGCTTATGTTTTTCATTGCTTTATTTAGTCCATTAAAAGAAGGATTAAATTTCGTGGCTAACACTAATGGAGGCATTGCTCTTTTGTTTTTAAGCTTGTATCTGAGACAATCTTTTCTTTCCTTATGCAATGCCTTTTTTATAATGGGGTTAATGTCCTTTTCTGAGTATCCCCTGAGGAGAAGTATTGTTTTGAAAGTTTCAATTTCATTTAGTGTATCATTTTTGTTATTGGATGATCTCATAAAACGCAATATTTCAGCAGTAATACATCCATTGAATACTGAAGATGGGTGAGCTGACGTTCGTTCAAGATACTGAAAGTTATCAGTAGGTTTACGGTATAGTTTTACGTATAATATATTATGATTAAGGAATCTGATTCCTTTTAAAAATTGTGACGTCAAGAAATTGAATGCTAGTGTGTGATATTTCATGCGTGAATTTTATTAACGGGTGTATATTATTTGCAATGTTAAATAATTCAGTAAGATTGTCTTGACTAGAATTAAAGAGAATGAATCCATCATCTCTGTATACAGATAACAATGCTATGTTTTCCTTAAAAGGAAATATATCATGGATATTCGTTATGATTTCAAACATTCTTAAGTCAGCTAAGGATGGGCTCATTGGAGCTCCCATTGGGATTCCACATGTCTGTCTAAATACCAAGTTATTGAATTCAAATTCATTATTGCATAGAATGTATTGAAGTATTCTTAAGAAGTCCTTTTTTGGTGGTAGAGGTATTTCATGTGTAATTCGACATATTTTGCACCAGGCTCTGTCAACTGCTTGTAGTATTTCATCGTGTGTTAAGGAATTGTACATACTATTTATATCAAAAGTGCACATAATTATGTCATCAGGTGCCCTTATTTGTTCTAATTTGTTTATAAATGAGGTTGTGTCCTGTGTATAAGTCCATAATTGGCTTACTACTGGTTTTAGGAATTAGTTCATAAATTGACCAATTTTTTCTATTGGACTATTGCATAATGATACAATAGGTCTCCCAGGAATATCTATATGTCTTAGGAACTCTTTGTTTGTTTTGATTTTTTTCTCTATCATCATGAGTAATTTTGTGAATTTTTGGCAACAAGTAGAGTCGTCCGACTCGTACATTGGTATTATTGGCTGGTATTTATGTGTTATATCGTCGATACACTCTTTCTTGTGTTGTTGTTTAATAATTTTTTGTATAGTATCGGATATTTTGTTCGTATTAAATTCACGGATATGTTCATAGCATATACTGTTGTTCAGGAAGTTCAGTGTTTGTTTGATATAAAGACTTTTATCAAGAACAACGGTAGATGAATTTTTGTCAGCTTTCTTAATAATTATATTATTATTAGAACGTAATGTTTTGAGTGCCGCTCTTTCATGTTTAGAAAGATTATATCTAACTTTGTTTATTTTAAGTCTGCATATTTCCATCTTTGTCGCAAAGAGATAATTCTCTATTGTGTTGTTTGCTAAAGCAGGTTTGAATCCCGATTTAACTCTAAACGGATGATTGCTGTCCGCATTTGATTTATCACTAAAGTGATATTTGCATCGCATTTTTCTACCAAGTTCGTCAAAGTCTAGTAAGAGTTTTTGTTTACTGTATTTTACATCAGGACTGGGAATAAATTTTAATCCTTTGCAAGAACTAGTATTTCATATTTAGTGAGATTTTCCTGTGAAAATACTTCAATGTAGTGTAAAGCTTTTTTTACATTTTCATGAAAGTTTTTTGTGCGTTTAAGATGGCCTTTGTTATTATTATGTATACGGAGTTTACTTTTGTATTTTATTAATCTTTTTTTCTTATCCCTTTCTCTGAGAGATCTTTTTAAATTACTCATAGTAATATATTTGTTTAAAATTTTTTTGTAACAAAACTATTTTGATTGTTTGTATAATTATTTCAACTCTAATTGAGAGATGAAATGTCTATAGCTAAAATTCCACTTATTTTGAGAGATGAAATGTATTGTACTAATTCTACTCTATTTGAGAGATGAATTGATTTGAATTTAGTTTTATTTTATTTTAAACTTAAATTGTATATGTAAACTCTATTGAAGTGTTTATCCACTTCTCCCGCAATCAGTGTGTACTTCCAATATACACAAAGAAAAACCACGTGTATACCTCAATTTCAGACTTAGATTCTGATTGGATATGCCAATTCCACCACGTCACTCGCAACAAGTAACAAAGTTCGTCACTTGTTTTCTTAATCTGATTGGATATTCCGTAATTAGTGTAGATCAGTTACTACGTCACCGAACCATCTAACTCTTGTTATGTGTGTGTATTTTATTAGATAATGATTTAACGCTTAATTGTTGGTAAACTAGTGAGATAAATTCTAATGCTAATTAAGTACCTTTATATACATACGTAATGATTTAGACAATATTATTTAATTACGATAATAATATTATCGTTCTAAAAATAAATAGAGGTAATTGTGAGACGGATATAATATATTTATGCAAAGATAAGGGTTGTTGATGACATTGCACTGTTTGCCCTTGCGTAGTCATGTGTAGAATCTATTGATAATAATCATGCTACGTGTGTGTGATATTTGTAAAGTATTTGTACTTTCGTATTTGTATTGCGTGAATTTTTTTTAAAACCTGCTGTAGATAATCACTATACGGAAACGACCTATAATTCATAGAATATATGTACATAGATAGTACGATCATGATGCTCATTGTTAAAACCATACAACATTAATGGTTGCAATTCTAAGTATAATTTGTCAAGCGATCTTTAGCCTGATGTTTATTAATTGCTGTCAATTGTTGAGTAGCAATTAAAGCCAACTACTTAAACTAACATAATTAAAAGTTTCTTTGATTTAATAACTAATGAATATATATGTAATAATTAATTCTAATCAATAAAATAAAACTACAATATATATAATATTCAAAGTAAATAGCCCTGTTTTAATAATCAAATAATAGACATACGTGTATAATTGAATAATCATTAATGCGATCTTGAATAATAGCGACACTTGTTTTACTATTGAAAACATTGACCACAAATTCCACTGATATTCGTAAGAAAATTAGAAACACTAAAGTAGTGTCGGGTCCTATCATGCAATATGGGATGCGTGGTTGCATGGGTGTTTTATTATAACAAAATTTGTAATAAACATTTTATGACTGTAACAACCTTTAAAAAGTTGTAACAAACAGTTTACAACTTTCCCAACTCTGAAAACGTTGTCACAACATTTTTGGACTGCATCAGCGTCTGAAAAGTTGACACCAACAAATGTCAACTGTCCCAACTATTAAAAGGTTGGGACAAACATTATACAACTGCCACAACTTTTGGAAATACTGTAATAAATAGTATTTGACTGTGACAACCCCGTAAACCACTGCAACAGTCCTTAAATGACTGTTGATAACATTTTTTGATTTTCACAACCTATGGTTACAGACATTAATCAACTGTATCAGTTTCTTTGACTGTCATCTTCAGTCTTCCACAGACAACGACTGTTACTGGTATGGACAGTTGTTTTTTCGTCCAGTAGTGGATTGTGGCCAAGTTTGGTTAAATTTAACCTTGTAGTTTCAGAGGAGAAAAGTTTAAAAAAATTTAATGACGAAGACAAACGACTGATGCCAAGTGATGAGAAAAGCTCATTTGACCTTTTAGGTCAGATGAGCTACAAATGTTATCCAAGTGCTAATGTTGTAACGGTTATCCGTATGTCTGATTTGCTGTTCTTGTTTTGTCAAAGACAAAAAAAACCTATTTGCATGCTTACACCTAACTTTATACTACTCCCATCATAACTGAGATTTCTGGAGATATTTTCCAGTACAGCATTTATAATGAGATAACCACTTCCTATACCAAATGCCAGAAAGGCTCAACTGCAATTTCTACCAGTGTAACAAGGGTATTTCTTATACCTTTGTTACTTTCTAATGCTCTCTTTAAATATGCTGGATTTTCAATATTGTTTTCTTCATAAGCAAATTTCAGGACATGCATTCTACCAGTTCCTGTTCTAGAATCACACAAGCCTTTACCACTCTGTAATTTATCGAAGTTGTATTCTCCTACACGTAAATCAAAAAGAGATTTGTTCTTCCGTATAAATACCATCAGCTGCAATGAATGCTAACAACCTGCATTGTCTGATTTTAGAAACACCTCTTGTATATTTGATTGCGTGGTTTTAATTCTTAACAAAGTATCCTTCAACAACATGGCTACTGATAACCACCATTGGGTACCGCCCTGTAATATATGTAAAAATAGGATACCAGGCGAAACATTCTTTCTATACAGATTTCAGGATTGTCCTCTGGTTGATTTGGAATCAATACAACGATCACGTGCTAACTGATGCCATGTTCGCCAAAGAAATTTTGTTGTGATTCCCAAACAACCAGGGGGAAGAATATTTCATGGCCCAATCCATGATTATCAGGGCTTGATGGTTTTCCATGATCTTTATGTATCCAGGTTCACTTATTTCTTTGTTCGTTGTTCTTACAAAATGTGCTTTCCATTCTGATAACTTGTTACATGACAGATAAAAATCATGTTCCATTTCAGATTCTAGATCGACATCGATATTGTCTTCAGCATGTTCAGCAAGTGAATCTGAAATATCAATTGTTACCTCTAAAACTTTGGTGCAATAAGAACAGGTCTGGTAGTGTTCATGACCACCAGATTCCTTGAAGTCCTTACTTTTATCATCTCTCAGAGCAAACGTTATGCAATGATTATAACAGTTTGAGTTTTTTTTCATGTGAAGCTTCATGTCAAACTTTGAGTGTTGGTTAACCTTTGCAAGTTTGATGGGCAGTTTTTTAGACGCTCGTCAGAAAGGCCATGTTCTTCCAACCGGTGGACAACGTTTTCAAGTGTTCAATGGGAGTCATGTCATTTGCAGTATATCAACCCAATCCCTTTAAAGATGTTATCTATAATGCAGCACACACTTTGCTTATTTTGTATAATGTTGCTCTGGATGGTACAGTGATTTCTTGGTCTTCACATTAGTTTTCATAAGCACTGATAACTTTTTAGGCAATCATCATTTTAGGTATATTAATATTAAAAGTTTAGATTTAGGTTGAAATAATGGATTTCAAATCAAACTCAGATCGAAGTTATTAAATTCGTATGGTTAACCACAATCACATAACAAAAATTTGTAACAAAATATTTCTTACGTCAAAATGTGCTTCATAGGTGGCTTTTGATTTAATTGATGTTTTTCAAATTTTTTTGTGAGCCCATAAACTGCAAAATAAGATTATATTCAAAATATCAATTACATTTTTTTTTCAATATTTAACTTGCATTTCTTTTTGGGTAGTAAAATAAAATGTTTAAAACAGATGATTGCATATAACGAAAGAAGGGTGAATTTAAGATTCTGTCTGAAAATTATTTGAAGAAATTTCACACTTTACTGGTCAAGCTGGTTTTGCTCTGGTCAAAAGTAGACAAATGTGGGTTATGAATTTTTACTTACATCATCTTTTCATTAATTTTATTGGATACGTAAACAATACTGTTAAACATTTGGTAGATACCCCCAGACGATATGGCCTTTTTAACTTCTTAATCTAGATTATTATCATGTGAGTGACATGCTACGAAAGAAACATCTCTTGAATCCTTGCGATCTTAATTTTGATAAGGGTAAACAAGGAGCATATACTCAAGTCAGTTAAATGACCGTATGGCAAATAATTAAGTTTTAATTTTAATAATCCCCAGAAAAGACGGCAAAAAAACATCAATGTAAAGCAATATAGTTATTAAATAATATTTGTGTAATATAATCTATGGAAGATGCATATTTATTCTTAAATGTCCTGTACCAAGTCGGTAACATGGCAGTTGTTATCAAATAGTTCTTTTATATGTATGTTGGCGTTTGTTTTTGTAGCACTTGTGTTTCTATTGTTCCGTTGTTTTCCTCTTACAGTTGATGTGTTCCCTCCGTTTTGGTTGTAATCAGGATTTGTTTTCTCTCAATCGATTTATGACTTTTTAACAGCAGTATACTACTGTTGCCTTTTTTATCATTCAACATGTAATCAATGCTTAGAATTATGGTGAATATCTAGAATTTTCAAAATGAATTATCAAAATACAAAAGAAAGGAAACATAGCTGCAATAGCAAAATAATCTGTTACGAGACGATAAAGTTCTAAATACGATAACTTATTTTTGACACTTAAAAGAACACGAAGATGTATATAATACTATTAATACCGTAATCATTCTTTTAAGTAGTAGAATAGTTTATGTATCATGGCTTCTACAGTTTATGATGAAGTTGCAAAATGTCAGAGAGCAAGTTTTCAAATGCGAAAAACATATTATTTTAAGATGTTAAACATGCAACTTTAACAAATAAGTACGTCATATGTATGTGAACATTTTAATTCTATGTGTTGGAAAAACGTAAACTAACAAAAATACCGAACTCCCAGGGAAATTCAAAACGGAAAGTTCTTGATAATATGGCAAAATCAAAAGCTCAAACATATCAAACGAATGGAAAGAACTGCCATATTCCTGACTTGTTTCAGGTCAGGTAATGGTGGATTAAACCTTGTTTTGTAGCTAGCTTACATTATGGTCGTTACACTATGTATTGCAATATTGACACTTCATTAACAAAGTCAGCAAAGTGAGAACCTGCAAGAGCGTTCCTTATTACCTTAGACATGGAAATACACCAGTGTGACGTATTATCTCAGACAAGGAAATGCCATACGACGGATGAGCGGGTATGTTTCTATTGAGAAATTGGAAGTTGACAATTACAAACCATTGTACTGAATTCAATTATATTGTTTGATTATATTTTGCTGTTATTAAATTTGGAAATTATTTTAAATTAAGGAAAATTCCCTCATGTGAAGGGCTGACTCATTGTCCGGTAATCCCCGTCACACTAGACCACGATCGCATCACGCTCATCACGATCTAAAATGAATTCAGATCGGGGTGTTGTCGCGGTATGAGCGGCATGAAAATGTAAATTTTCGTTGTTTTCACGATGCTACTACGTCCTCATTACGCTTCTACAACGATCCCGCTACGATTATACCACGTTCTCACCATGCTTATTCTGCGACCTAACTACGATTATCACGATCTTACTACGCTCATCACGTTCTCACTACGACCATACCACGGTTTATCAGATTGCAACACGATTTTACCACGCTTCTACAGCGATTATAGCACGCTCTTACAACGATCATATTAAAATCATAACACGTTCATACCGCAATTTTACTACGCTCTCAGCAATAACGTCAACATCATGTTCAATATAAATACTGTTCCATTCCTTCTATTTCTCATTAATACGTAGATTTCTCGGAAACAACACAGTCATGCCACCAAAATCTACCAGAACTCGTGGGCGTGGTGGTATGGGTAGAAATAGAGGCAGAAGGGCCTCTGATACGAATCCTGATCCAGTAGAGATGTCGGACGGACCAATCCAACCTGAATCACAACCTATTGCTGGTCCATCAAGATCAAATGACGATATTTCAGTGAACGATAGTGGGGATGACACAGATGTGTTAAGCATGGTTGAGTCGTTGGAGAAAAGGGACAAGATGTCCAAATTACATACAGACCTAACCTTACAGGAAGAGCAAAACATGGTAGAATGGTTGGAATCGCATTCCATTTTCTACAATAAGAAGATGACTACGTACAAGGATACCGACAAGAAAGAAAGGATTTGGCTAGAAAAAGCAGAAGAACTCGGCAAATCCGTCTTGGTGCTGAAAACATGGTATTACAGCATGAGAACCAGATACGGACGCTTGAAAAAAACAAAACATTCTGCGATGGTGATAGAGAATTACCATAGAGAGATGATTGGGTGATAATGAATGATTTCTTCCATCCTTATGTTCATGAGGTACAAAAGAAGACATTAGTGAGTGTAAGTTTAACTCGAAGGAAAACAAATGAAATGAAAAACAAATAGAAAGAAGAATGCATTGAAGTGTTGTATAACTTATTCCTAATCCCATAGAATTATTTTTCAAATGTATTTATTTAAAATCAATTATCGAAAAAAAGCACAAATCTTAGACGCTTTTTTTTCAAATATAAAAGTTGTTCAACACGATGCACAACCTACCGAGTATGCTTGCCCAACATCTCAAAACCATCGACTTCGATTAGTAAAGCCGTAATGCATCAGCACAAATATTTAATTCATATTTAAGGCCCTGCAGCAATAAGATGATGGCCCTCCAGCAGCAAGTGCTAGATAGATTGCAACCAGTCAGCTCCGACAGGAAAGGAAACGCATCAGTAACACTCTCTACAGGTACATCGCTGAGAATGACCAGATCAAGAGAGCACAAAGCGTCCCGACTTAAGTGATACAACCGCAACTAAGACAACAGATGCAACCTCTGCATGCACCAACTAGCAGCCACTCCGTATCATGGCAACCACCACCATCTCAATGGCATGCTCAGCCTTCGTCAAACGTTTCTGTGTGGCAGTTACAAGTTGTCAATTGGGTTTCACAACAAGTTTCTCAACAGTGACAAAACATGTCCCGACTTCAGCCTATTCGATTTTCTTCCGCCGGTCCAAGTGTGCCAGTATCGGGATAGGATGGTATCGCCAACAGATCTTTGACTGCATCACCTTCACCCACAGGCCAAGCAGATAATTCGCTCACCAGTCAGTCTTCTTTTCATCTGAGTGATTTGATAAAAATTTCAGACCCGGATCCAGACAATGCTTAGAAACAATACTATGCATTTGAATAAGTATCTCATTTTGTGTTATTCATTCAGACACAGTCTTTAAAGTCTAGACTGTCATTATACTGGGTTTAATTATAAAGTTGATTGTGTATTCTTTAGAAAGAAATACAGTTTTGTGCTGATATTTATTTTTTATGGTATGCTTTTCCCGAATATGACTGTTTTGCGGAGTGTGAATTCGCATTGATATAAGACGTGTCTCGGTATTTTGTTAATCCAGCGTTCATGTATTAAGTTATGATGTTTTATTTGAAATTCTGATCGGATATTGTTTTGTGTCTTATCGTTTGTAGTTGTAATTTTATTTTTTATTTTCTATTTGTATTTAAAAGTAAAGATAATTAATCACCCAGTTCATTTGTATGATTTTAGTTTAAAGCAGCTATGTGCACAGGATTTATTTACTTTACACAGTTTCATTTAGAAGAAAGGCAGACATAGTTCGATAGTGCAGTTAGTTGCACAATTTATAACACAATTCTATATTAATATTCTTGTAATTGTTATAAAATACATCAAATAACATAATTACAAACCTAATCTCGATGTATATCCAATGTTTAGAAATTGACCTGTGAAGTCACTTTTTGTGGCGTTGATACATTTGTGTGACACAGATTCGTAATTCTATTATGCTGTGTTTTTGTACTGTCCTAAAATTATTTTAGGTATTCGTTGTTATTCTGTGGTTAACATGTCTAAATGTACTATTATATTATTTACTTATGTATTTCTCTGTCCTGAGTATTCTTGCATTTATTTGTACTGTATTCCTGTCATGTAATGTCATTTTAGCGGTATAGTTAACACTGCCATCAAGCGTAAGGTCTGGCTAGCCACAAACCCAGCTTCATACCACCATTTTATTCTTAAAATGTCCTGTACCAAGTCTGGAATATGGCAGTTGTTATTTAATAGTTCGTTTCTATGTATGTTGCATTGTCGTTTGTTTCTTGTTTCACTTCAGTGTTTCTGTTGTTTCGTTGTTTTCCTCTTGTAGTTGATTTAGTTTTAACCTGGATTTCTTATTCTCTCAATCGATTTATGACGTTTGAACAGCGATATACTACTGTTGCCTTTTTTATCGAAATTCCGGAGATGTATACTATGATTTAAAAAAGAAAAAAAGAAACTTGTCTACTTACAGAAGGGTTAACCATAACATAAGAACGGTGACTACGTGACAGATTAGATTGAAAATTGACAAGTTGAATTATATTTAGCTTTGATTCCCCATTTACTACCTTTTGATACTTAATGGACTTCACAACATAATCTTGAAGACATCTTGCATACATTACCGAATGCAGCACCCGGAAATCCGCTGATATAAACATTATACAATAGGAGAGAAAATCAAGGAATATACAAACAACGCCCATGATTTGTAACATGTAAAAGACCATCCATACGATGTGTCTTTGTCCAAACTAACTAAGGACATTTTTACCACGTGTTAGATTGTGGTTTGACATTACGTCGTCTGATCTTTTAATTACCGAACGTGACTTATTCCCGATTGTGACTGTTTTGCTGAGTGTAAATTCGCATTGCTATAAGACGTGTCACGGTACTTTTCTATCCAAAATTCATGTATTTAGTTTTGATGTTATATTTGTTATTCTCATCGGATTTTGTCAAATGTTTTATCGTTTGTAGTTGTAAATCTTATTTTTTTTCTGTTGTATTCGTGTGTTATGGTAAAGATAATTAATCACTCAGTTCATTAATTGGATTTTAGTTTGGGTCAACTAAATTTATACGATATATTTGGTTTACAATTTGATTTAGAAGAAACACCGACATAGCTAGATAATACTATTTATTATCTAATTACTACCACATCTTATATTAATTAGTATTGTAATTTTCATTGTTATTAATAAATGTTATATGAGTATTATAAACCAAATCTTGAATTCTATCCTAATTCTATCCTATTTTGGGGAAATTTCAGAAATTCAAATGTGACGTCACTTTTTTTGCGTTGATCTCTTTGGCTAACTCGGCTGTGAATTTTTATGTGCTGGTTAAAGTTGTTTTATATATCCGTTTTTATTCTGTAGTTAGTCACCACTTCGGTGTTATCATGTATATCTATTATATAGTCATTTTTATAAATTTACTGTTTGCAAAAGTATGAATTATTCTAAATACCAAGGATTTTCTTATCCCAGATATATAACCTTAGCCGTATTTGGCACAACTTTTTGGAACTTTTAGTCCTCGGTGCTCTTCAACTCTGTACTTGTTTTGGCTTTCGTACTTTTTTGATCTGGGCGTCACTGGTTGGTCTCATGTGGACGAAACGCGTGTCTTGCGTATTAAATTTTAAACCTGGTACCTTTTGTTAGCTATTATTCGTAGGTTTCTCTGTCCTAAATGTTCTGCCATTTATTTGTATTGTAGTCCTGTCATGTAATGTGAGTTTCACGAATGTGACTTACTGAATTAGACTATTTACCGGATTTGTAATAACATAAGCAACACGACGGCTGCCACATGTGGAGCAGGATCTGCTTACCCTTCCGGAGCACCTGAGATCACCCCCATATTTTGGTGGGGTCAGTGTTGCTTAGTCTTTAGTTTTCTATGTTGTGTCATCTGTACTATTATTTGTCTGTTTGTCTTTTTATTTTTGGCCATGGCGTTGTCAGTTTGTTTTCGATCTATGAGTTTGACTGTCCGTCTGGTATCTTTCGTCCCTCTTTGTCATTTTAATGTTATATTTAACATTGCCATAAAAGCGGGAGGTTTGGCTAGCCAAAAAACCAGGTTCAACCCACCATTTTTTTCTTAAAATGTCCTGTACCAAGTCAGGAAAATGGCCATTGTTATATTATAGTTCGTTTCTGTGTGTGTTACAATTTAATGTTGTGTTTCTGTTGTGTCGTAGTTCTACTCTTATATTTGATGTGTTTCCCTCAGTTTTAGTTTGTAACCCGGATTTGTTTTTTTCTCAATCGATTTATGAATTTTGAACAGCTGTATACTACTGTTGCCTTTATTCTTCAACAAACATCGCTATTATCAATCACAAAACAAACAAAGACACACACATACCTACATGCACGTACACGCAGTTTCCAGTTAGGGAAAAATTGCGAAACTGTCCATTTTACTTGTTTCCCAAATTTATTTTTCTCTGCAAAAGAGATGTATTGTGTATAGATTGAGACCTATCTGTCTGTCCGTCCGTCTGTATGTCTGTCTATCCGAAATGTGTTATCCATATATGATATCAAAAACAATTTGAAGATTGTTTTGAAACTTGTTGAGATGTTAGATAATTATATGAAGATGTGTAAATTATAAGGGATAATTTCTATTTAGGTTTTTGGGGATATAAAATTGACGGATGTATGCACTTTTTTATAAAGCTTAGACAATGTTAGGGGATATCATGTGTAAAGAACATTTCTTTTGGTTACTAGTATTCATGTATTTTGATAATATTTTAATAACTATTTTTTTATTCATATTTTCAGTTATTGTTATTTTCAAGCTTTATTACAATATCTATTGAATACAACACAAAATCATTATGACAAACACAATGAAGGATAACACATATATAAATGTATTGTGATGTGACCATGCGTTCTTGCCATGGTACAGATCCAGCGGCGGGGCTATTGAAATATAATTTTAAGTATTCTCTCTGTTTCTTTGCTGCGACCGTGTCCCTATTTGGGCCTACTACACTGTTGACCTCATGCATGTTTGCATTAACTCCCCAAAGACCCGGTACAAGAAGGTCGTCTTTCATGTCAAGTTGGACATTTTGCAGGTTTGGATATCGCATCCTCATTAAATTGTGCAAACATACACAAGTCTCTATTATTAAACTCACTGTGTCTGGTACTTGCATCATAGTGGAGAAATATTTGCCATCTTTGTGCCAAAATACCGAATGTATTTTCCACCAATCGTCTCCTCCTTCAAATTCTATATTTTGTTATTGCTTGTTCTTTTGACATTACACGTATGGAATATGGCTTCATCAATTACGTCCTCAACCCAAATGCGTCGTCACCTAATAGAAAGTATGGCATGTTCTAGTCATCATTAGGCAATGGATCCGTTTCTGGAAATCCAATTGTCCCATCTTCTAAACATTCCTTCAGTTAGGATGCATTGTTTATTTGGGCATCTGAATTGGAACCGTATCCGCCAACATCAATCCACAAAAACTTTTAGTCAGCATCAACCAAGGCAAGGAGTACCAGTGAGAAAAAAAACCCTTGTGATTGTGGTAAAGGGATCCAGTTTAAGGTGGGCATCTTATAGCAACATGTTTGCCATCTAATGCACCACACGCATATGGAACGTTCCATCTCTTCTTAAATTCGTCTGCAATAGCCCTCCAATCATTTGGGTCAGTTGGACATGAAATCACCTCATCTTTATATTTTTCAACTATTGCTCGGCAAACTTCGGGTAAAAATGTGTTAATATTATTCCGTGCAAGTCGTACTGCAAGGTCGAATACTTACCACCAGTAGCTAAAAATGTCTTAAAGTGATCGCAAATTTAAGACCAGGCGACAGGGAAATAGAATATCTGTCTTTTTGATTCTTGGACCAACTCTGTTAAGAAGTTCATCGAACATCTCTGGTGGCATTCTCAAAAAATTTAAAGAAGGAATGTGCATCCTCGAATCGTAACACGCTCATCAACTGATCATTATGACCAAACTAGAGTCTCCTTTTGGTTGATAACCAAGGAAGAACCCAACAGGACCTACGCCGTTTAAATTTCTTCTCATTCTTCTTCTTCGCTCTGTCAATAACAATATCTCGACCTGGTCGTTAATATTTTGTATCTGTGTTAATGATTGTAGAAGCATTACTTCATGTACATGGTCCTGTGTTTCCATGGTTCAATTGAAATTGATGTTTCAAACAAAACCTGGAGAGCTTTTATATATTTTATATGAACATGACAATGAGCATGACTAGAACTCGAAATGGTCGTAGTATGAACGTAGTCAGGTCGTAAGAAGAGCGTGATGAGGACGACATGAGCGTGCTAAAATCGTACTATGGTCTATGGCGTGTATAAACGTGGTATAGTTATAGTAGAAGCGTGGTTGGGTCGCGGTGAAACGTGACGGTCGTAGTGAGGTCGTAGTAACGTCGTTGTGAGATCGTAGCGAAGTCTCTGCGGCTAGAATCGCGCTTTCGCTACGCTCTCGTTACGACGGTACAGCGACCTTTGCGATCTTACCACGACCTTACTGCGCTCTTACTACGCTTCTACTACGACCTGATTTCGCCAAGAACCGAACCCCGCTTGTTTTGAACATGTTCAAAGTTGGTCCACGCTCATCACAACCATGAAGACCTCACCACGACCGTACCACGACCGAACTTCGATCTACACGATCGCACTACGATCGTCAAAATTTGCATTTTGTTCAGAGATCTTAGTACGATCTTGGCCTAGTGTGACGGTGGTAGTATTTGCTATACTTTAGATCCTTTTTTTGTTTAATCCACTCCTCAACAATTGTATTACATTTTGAATAATAAAATATTTTGGCCTCGAGCATCCCTGAAGACACATTAATTAACGAAATGTACATCTGGTGCATTAATATTGGTACCGTTTATGTTATTATAGAATATCAAGTCGGCCATCCAAAAAGTTATTTTTATTGAAACTTTTGAACTGATTCGTTTTTCACTTGTTCCGTTGATTGATATCGTTCGATTTTGTCAGTTCGTTATGACGTTCCCTTCTTGAATTTGCCTTAAAGTTCCGTACTTTGGTTTATTTTTTATACATCAAATGGGATACCAAAATATGTGCGAAAACGTTTAAGGAATAAAACCACTAATTCATTTGTTTTCTATGTTAAATTCTGCAATTTGAAGCTACTTTGTCTTAAGTTTAAATAAAGTTAGAGTCATTTCATGTCAAAACTATACACTACAAAAGTCAAAAAGTCTGAAAAGACCAGTTTTTGTCTGAATTTGCATGAATTTTTACTCGACATTCTTAATTTGTCTGAATAATTTTTAAAAATTCTTGACATAGTATGAATTTGTCTAATAAGGTTCTTGATTTTTCTTGACAAGTGTCTTGACAGTATGAAGATTGTCTTAAAATTTCTCGACACTTCCTGTATCATCTGATAAGAGTCTGGATTAGTCTCGACCAATTCTTGACTGTCTTAAATTTGTCTCGATCTGTCTTGACATATTCTTGACATTCTTAATAATGTCTGAATATGTCTCGACATATTCTTGACATTCTAAATAATGTCTGAATATGTCTCGACACATTCTTGACAGTCTTAAATGTCTTGACACTATCTCAACAGTATAAATTTCGCCTGAAATGTGAACAGACTTATTCTGCACTGTTTATGACATTCTATTGCTGTTATATACTCCTTTTTATTATGGCTAAACTAAACTTTGAATAATCAAGGATTAATTTGGTATAGTAAGATACCTTTTGGTGCAACTAAGTTGGAATACCCTGAATAATCCCCCATGTAGTTTAATTTTGATTTATTTTTATTAAACATTTAAGTAATTGTTTTCACTTGGAATATAAGTCGAAGGTATTGACAAACAGCATTTAGATTTTTGCCATTCGCAAAACTGCCAGTCAAATTTGCTTTACTAAAATAGGTGTCTTGTATCTCTTTTGGACCCCACAATTCATCTTTTGGGTTTGTGTGGCTAAAAAAAGAGGGGGGGGGGGGGCTTTCGATTAGGTAAAAGAATTTGTTCCCATCTTGATTCAAAAACTTTATTCATTTTTTAGAACAACCCAAAAACATTTTTTATTCTAATTTGAGTGTTGAATTTTATAATTTTTTATCAAATATAAAAATTTGTGATAACTCCATCCTGAAAAGAAAAAAATGTTAAGATCTATATTATGCATGTCTGTTTGAGAACCATTTCATAAGACCGATGATTTCTATAGAAATCATTGATGGGACCCATTATAAATACATTTTTTTTATTATTCCTGGAGTAGATAATAATTTTCTTTTAATCTTTGGGAATTATTCAATTTGTTTTTATGTTAAAATAATTAACTTCATAATTTTGATGAAGAAAATCCATTTCAATTCAATTTTTTTTCATCAAAATGATGATTTTCATTTTCATCTATCAACAAACTTTTTAAATTGTAGTGGCATGGTCGGTCAACTGATAAGTTGTATGGCTGATTACAGGTAAAGCAATAACTTCTATTCGACAGTTGCGTGTACTCTGGGGTGTGGAATACCTTAATTTTATGGGGAACATCCTGTCCATGTGTAATACTTAATATATTCCAACAGATGACATTACACAAATTTTTCTTCTGTTAAATGAATGATTTGTATATCATCATAATTTGCTATTTATATAAACCACATTTTGGTATAATAATTATTTACCATATCAACATTGAAAATTATGAATGTAGAATGAAATATGTTTACAGTATGATTGGTTTGAATCATTTAATTTATAAGATTTAGGAATCAAAATTTGTAATTATTTAAAAACCCACATTGAAATTGTTTTATATCAACACAGTGAACACTGTGACCCACATTTGAATTATTTTATACTTTAGATTTCATAGCCATATTTGCATTTGTAAAAATATTTATATACCCAAATTTTCAATTATTTTACATGCCCAACTTTTATTTTTGCATATCATATAAAGAGAAATAAAGATTAAAGTTATATCATGAATATTGGTCATGATTTGTAAAACTCAGAACTGTCAAGTAAATTTAAGACACCATCCAAAATGTTCAGAATATGTCAAGCCATATTGAGAAAAAATAAGAATGTCGAGAATATGTCGAGAAATTTCAAGACAGTATTCAAATGTCAAGAATTTGTCAAGAAATTTTAAGACCATATTCAGAATGTCGAGAATATGTCGAGTAAATTTCATACAAATTTAAAATAAATGAGAATTTGTCAAGAAAAATTAAGACACAAGTCATACTTTTGGAGAATGTCGAGTAAAAGTTCATGCAAATTAAGACAAAAACTGGTCTTTTCAGACTTTTAGACTTTTGTAGTGATACCTTATACTGACTTTTAAACTTTTAAACTATTTTGGGTTAGGATTAACCCTACTTTCTTGTATGCTCTTTCTGACTTTGCCCGAATTAGTTGTTCTATACCTGAACAATTTCAAGAAATACAACAGCTATAACAGTGTCATTATCTTGAATGTATCTAGCGTCCAGATTTTACTCTAGTTACATCAAACACCATCTTGGAGAGATGAAATATTAAGGGGAAAAGCAACAGCCATGAGTAGAAGACAGCACAATGACAAAAAAGAAAAACACTGAAAAGTCAAAAACAAGTCTACAAAACAGTACTACAGACTTAGCAAACCCAACTAGTCTGTATATTTGTTTTAATTTTAATGAAAAAACTCAGTACGGTTTTGAATATTGGTGTATAACTGAATCCATCTCCATTGCTATAACATTCCTGAAGCTGTTAAATGTAAGAAAAGTGTTTAGCAATCATATATATGTGGACGATGAAGATCAAAATATCAAAAACAGACACAATGAAGCATGGTAAACTTAAAGCCATCTCTCGGAAAGTCATGATAACATTTACAGTAGGTGATTTTGTTTCGTTTTAACTGCAAAAATAAGGTATATAATGAAATGATACAGCGAGGAAAATTGAATACATTATTTAGTTCAAAGCTGTATAACATTCTAAATCATTGTCAACACACAAATTCATTTTGAATCCATAAAAGGTTTTATGTAACCACGTATTTTATAGTACGGGAATTAACCACTTTAAATACTTATAAGAGGGCCTCTATCGGGGTTACAGAGAAGAGAATAGTGGAGGATATAGTTGACAATAGAAATAAAAAAGAATGATAATGGGGTGCTTAAAATAAAGTATTGATAATAAAGGTAAAACATATTTAATGATAGAAAAATAATGGCCTTAAAAATGATGAATACAAAAATGACGACCCTTTTCCTGTCCCTCTACAAAAATGTTACCGCAAAGTTTTTTCTCAACTTCTATATACAAGTTGTTTCTTTTAATAAAGATATGTTATCATGTCTTCTTCGATTGTCAATGGCGTTAAAACACTTAATCCCTGGGATGTGTTTTAATTAATTTTAGTTTATAATGCATGATTTTTTATTGTTAATTGTTTTTGGCTTTTAACTAGCTTTCAGTAACTACGAGTACTCTCAAGTCGTACTTTCGTGTTGATTTGACCTGTTGACACAAATTGTAATGCATTTCTGTTATTCAATGTTTACTTATGTTGTGTTATATCTCGTCTCACGATTTTTCATATGTACCACCTTTGATAAGTATTTAGTATGACGATATCATTTCTGTGCTCGTACTCTGAACAACATATTTATTAATTTTGTAAAAAGTGTTTACCTCCGTACTCATTTCAAAAAAATATTATATTTAGATTTACCCGTGTACGTTGTTTTATTTAACGCTATTTAATCCCAGGTAAGAATTGTTTTATTGGCACTCTTTCTACATTATTACTACCTGTAACATCTATGTTATGTAGGCAGCTACGTTCGGATATTGTTTTTATATTGTGTCATAGATCAAACTTATTCGTTCAGTGTATGTTTACTTGTTTTCGTTTAAATGTTTATTGATCGAGTTAAGCCATTTCAATCGATATTTAATAGTGTGTTGTTTTAATGTTGTAATGTTATACTACTATCTCATGTTAGGGTGAAGGTTGGAGCCTTTTAAAACATTTAAACCCGCTGCATTTTAGTGCACCTGTCTTTAAGTCCAGAGTCTGCTGTTCAGTAGTTGTCGATTGTTGGTGTGGTTCATATGTGTTTCTCGTTTCTTGTTCTTTATATAGATTATACTGTTTGTTTGTCTATTTAAATTGTTTTACACTAGTCATTTTATGGCCATTTATAGCTCGGTGTTAAGTGTGAGCCAAGGCTCCGTGTTGAAGGCCGTACTTTGACCTATACTTGTTAACTTTTTTATACATTATGACTTGAATGGAGAGTTCTCTCATTAGCATTCATACCACATCATCTTATTTATATCAACACATAGCACATTACGCATCAAGTTTTTTTAGGATGGGTTACAAAATCATCGTTACAAGGTAAGGTTTACTTTATGCCTTCTTTAGATCATATTATGAATTAAGAAATTTAGAAGAAACTACAATGCCAAATCTTTTTGGCAACGTTGAACTTAGTTTATAATACAAAGAAATATCACATAGTTTTCATAATTAACTCGTCATCACGAAGTCAAAAACCGATACTAAGGTATGCTGTATCTGGCGGCGAATGCATCGGCAGCGGTGTCAATAATTTGTTAACATTTTGATTAGTTCAGTTTGAAGTGAACAACGAATGGTAAATCAATGATATTTGATTTACAGATGTATGAGCATCCGCGCATCTCTTTTCCATGGAGATTATTTGGTCCTGCCTCCTATACCATGGTCTACAGACTTCAAACCTTTTCCTTAGTTTGCATATCAAAGGTTGTGATAATGTCACAGTAAGGGGACCCATTTATGACAAGTAACTAATATTTGGTATGCATTTGTATCGGTAATTTGTGCATGTTTCCTTTTCCTTTTTTCTTTATTTTACTGCCTTATGTTATTTAACATCCTGGACAGGACCTGATACTCGTAAATATATAGCAATGACGTCACGCATAGTGCATCAAAGTCACGAATGTAAGTTCATCATCATCAATGTATTAATGAAATGCACGCGACTTCATTCACACAACCGTTTGCTATCATGCTGATCAAATAGGTATCAAAACAAAAATGCTATTGTTCAATATATATATATCCGCAAGTTTATTGTTTTCTGTTTGGTATTAAATTAATAATTAGATCCATTTTGTTACATCTGATGATCCGTTTATTTGGCAATCGCCAATGACAGTCAGCAGTATTACGGTAACAATCTATCAACACTATGTTTTCCACTTGATTCATGGATATATGTGCTACTGTTGCACAATTTAACATATATTTAGCAAAAGGTTCCGAAGTGGATCACGAGTAAAACGATGGAATGGGAAAAAGGGACAATTAAATCGTTCCATTGTCAACGGGTATCAAAATTGGCTGACTCTTACCATTGTCAACTCGTATCACTGAATTTTATTCCAATGCATTCTCGGAATTGGTCAATTCGAACTGAAAATGCACAATCGAACATTGCATGTATATAAAGGAAAAGATAGATAATGACTGCCTTTTTTAAAAATGTTCTATACATACAAATACTTTTCTGATATCATTCGTTGGGTTAGTTTTCGAGTTAACTTACTCTGGTACGAGTTGACAATGTGACGAGTTTGCAATGGTACGATAAAACTATAATCATCATAAAAGATAATAGGAATGGCAATATGTGAAGACTGATCAGTAAATTTATAATTGAGCATCATGTTTGTTATGTAACACATTTAACAATAAATACATGTGCTAATGTTTCATATCATATGAAAAAAAATTTGCGTGCATTTCTTGTTCTGTTGTCATTAGACTAGTTGGTAAAGGTGTCTTAGTCGATGTTCTCGTTTATCATTAATCTAATTGGTAAAGGTGTCTTAGTCGATGTTCTCGTTTATCATTAAACTAATTGGTAAAGGTGTCTTAGTCGATGTTTTCGTTTATCATTAAACTAATTGGTAAAGGTGTCTTAGTCGAGGTCCTCTTTTATCTTTAGACTAATTGGTAAAGGTGTCCTAGTCGAGGTCCTCGTTTTATCATTAGACTAATTGGTAAAGGTGTCTGAGTCGAGGTCCTCGTTTATCATTGGACTAATTGGTAAAGGTGTCTCCGTCAAAGTCCTCGTTTATCATTGAATTATTAAAGGGGTCTTAATCGAGGTCTTCGTTTATCATTGGACTGATTGGTAAAGGTGCCTCCGTCGAGGTCCTCGTTTATTTCGTGTATATATTGCAATTCGTTACGTATACGATTTTTATTTACATGTATATTCATAAGGTCAGTGCATAAACATAAGGGATTGATCGATTGCTGGCCGTTTTCACGACTCCCACACATTTATATATTTAATTACTGAATACAAATACTTTTTATCCATCATTCATCGGGCGAGGGTAAAATATACAAGTACTTAATCATAATATAATAGTATAGAGGAAACGTCCTGTTATTGCGAAGTTTTAATTCATTTTCCGAAAAAATAACTTCCTCCTTTTCTTCAACTTGAAACTTGGAGATATGAAATTACGATAAAAGAGCGACATTTTCAAAAGCCATCTTCCTCCTTTTGTTCGTATGAAACCGAAGAGGCGGACAGTTACTGATAAAAAGTGTACACACTGGTAAATTGTATGAGAAAAAAACCTTAACCACACAAACTTAACACTAAGGCTAACTCTCTTTCGAGCATTGTACGCACATGTTTTTTGCCTTCAAATTTATGCATACAATCTTATTTTGTTTATATCATTTCATTTTAAAGATTTATTGTGAAAATGTGAATTGTTGGTTCATGTTTAAAAGAAATCAATGTAAAGCAAAATAACTAGAAAACAAAATTTAGAGATAGCTTTTATGTATATTATATCATAATTTACCAGGATATGAAGTACTCATCAGTGTAATATAACTCTTGTAATAAACATAGATATAGGAAGATGTGGTATGAGTGCCAATGAGACAACTCTCCATCTTAGTTACAATTTATAAAAGTAAACCATTATAGGTCAAGGTACGGCCTGTTCATCATTCAAAATCTAATCATTTCTTAGAACTATAGTGTAATAGATAATTAAAATACAGAACAAAAGAAACATAGCTGTACAGGAATAATCTGTTACGTGACACTAACATTTCTTAATACAATAATTTACCTTGGACATCTAAAAGAACATGACACTGTCTATAAAACATTTAACATGATAGTCAGTAGTAGAATATTTTATGTATTATGACATTGCAAAGCTTGCGATTCAGTTGCAAAATGTCGAATGCAAAACATAACTACCTTCACGATGCAATTTTTATTTAATTTGGTTTTTTTTTAATTATAATTCGGTGACTTATACTATAAAAGTATTAATATCAAACATTTTCGTGAATATTAATTCGATACGTTTGAAGACTTTTAAATTCAGGTCTTTACACTACATGGTATCGTTATCGAAGTCAGTACAGTTCGAGCATACACGAGCGTGACGTATTAACCTAGATATGCAAACACCAAACGACTGAGCAGAGGGTACACTGTTGCTGAGAGATGGGAACATGACATATAAAAAATGGAAATAATCACGTTTATCATAAATTATAGTATAAATTCGTCTATCTGTGTCAATATCGGATAAAAAATTACCAAGATATGAAGCAGACCTTCTACTTATCCCTGATATCATATTTACCATGTTTACTGAGATGTAAAAGAGAGACGAAAGATACCAAAGGTACAATCAAACTAAAAGAAAATTTAATTTCAAAATGTAAAAAATGTAAAAAATGTAAGCACTCATTCAGGTACAAAATCAGGAATATGACAGTTGTTCTCCATTCGTTTGAAGTGTTTGATGTGCTTTTGATTTTGCCATTTGATAAGGGACTTTCAGTTTAGAAATTTTCTTGGAGGTCGGTATTTTTATTATATATCATCTTTCAACTATAAGTATCGAGTGACAGGACATCTTCAAAATATCGTAATGTGAAATTAAAGAACTTTAAAATTGAGAATGGAAATGGGGAATATGTCAAAGAGACAACAACCCGACCAAAGAGCAGGCAACAGCCGAAGGCCACCAATGGGTCTTCAATGCAGCGAGAAAATCCTGCACCCGGAGGTGGTTCTCAGCTGGCCTCTAAATAAAATTGTGTGCTAGTTCAGTGAAAATAGACGTCACACTAAACTCCAAAACATATAAATGAACTAAAATTAAAAAAAATAAAAATATATCCAAATCTAATTTTTTCGAACGATCCGGTCGCATTCAACATCAAATGCATTTGGCAAATTTTACAATTGCTTTAGGTCTCGTACGTTCTGTTAATATGTACGGAAGGTTAAAGTATCCGCATCTTTAACATGCAAAATAAGTGAAAAATCATCTGCATCCCGAGTTGTCAAACTTTACGCTCGTAAAGTCATATAAAACGTCAAATTTAAAAAAAAAGCTGACATCTTTTATATACTTTAATGGCCAAGTTTTACTCTAAAAGAAGTGAACGTGAACTTATTTTTCAAAGAAAATCCTTTATACTATCAAAATCTTCATAAATGTACCGATATTAAATCATTGACTTCCAAGACTCTTATTCGGCCATATTCTTCCGTATGCGGTGACCTTAACTACGAGACCTCTCGTTATAACTTCGGCCACCCCACAGCGCAAGTATAGGAGAAAACCGTGATTAAAGTATGTAAAGACACGTGCTCTTGAAGGTAAATAGAAATTACAGATTCTCAAAAGAACAAATATAATACAACAAATCATTTAACAACTGTTAAGGAAAAGTTTAATTAACAAATGGGAACGCATGGAAAATATGAAAAAAAAATGTCATGGCTCTTTCAATTCACTTAGGAATCATAGATTTATTCTTATGAGGAAGCTCCGAGCATGCTCGGAGGATGCTCTGAGCTTTTAAAGTAGGCTCTTCTCAGCAGTTTATGTGACAATAATTATCATGATCCATTAAGATGTCAATCAAATCTATAGCACTTTTATAATAAGGAAAGTAGAGCATTATAGAGGAAGCTCCATTAACACCTGTGTAAACATCTGGTCTATTCAAACAAATCTTGCATTAATTTTACAAAACTATAAAATAGATCAGAAATTCTTCAATATTACTGTACAATGCTTGGTATCAAGTCTTCACAGAAAGAAAATGATTGTAAAACATTTTCTTAATAATTATCATTCTTTTTCAATACACATGATACAAAAAAACACTCAAATTTTATATTTGAAATATAGATATATTTTAAATTTATACTATATAAAATGAAATATAAAAGTCATCAAAGACACAAACTATGGTTATTGATTTATAACCATACTACCAAAACATAGTACATTCAGTTTCATGCGAAAAAGGGTTGATCTTTTTTATATTTCATTTCATTTGACAGTTGTTTGAAATTAAACCTCCATTTCATTGCAGAAAAGTTTTTTTGAGTCGTAAACATGTTTCTTGGGTGTTTCAAAGCAAAAGAAATATACTATATTCTACAGGGAAAAAAGAGGGAGAGAATTTGATTGGTTAACTTCTGGTGATGTTAACTTTCTTATATGCACTGAAAAGTTATGCTATATTTTCACTGTAGTACAGGACATTTATTTATGTCAAGTATTTCTTTATTTAAAACACAGATAAGTTCTGCACATTTTTTTTTTGAAATATAGCAATCATGACAATTAAACAAAGACTTATAGGGGGAAAATAATTTTACTCTTGCCAAGTTTTTCTTTATTTTAAAAAAAGCTAAATCTGCACAATTAAAAAAAAAAAATGCCAAGTAAAGAGAGACGTACTAGAGGGAAAACAATGGTGGTATTATCCCCTCTAACCAGGCTTCCACTAATGAATTACAAATTTTCTTAAAGTAGCCATAATTTTCTATAAAAGAACTTAGTTTGCTATTTAAAAAAAAACATATTACCATTGTTTAGTTAGGGACATTACTTAACCAAGTAATTTTCAAAATTACCTATACAAGTTATGTTGAAAACGAGGCTGTTTCAAATATTACTTCTTTATCATGAATAAGTAACTTCTGTTAATATTATTTTTATAGGTGTCCATTCATACAAGTTTTACTAGCTTTAACAAATTTTCACAGACATCTGGTTATTTTCCCCAACTATTTAAATCCTCAACAAGCACTAATTGCTTTTCTGATGCCACACTTCTTGATCGAAAATTGGCCTCTTGGGCTATTAAAATATCATTTCCCCTTAAAATCTTAGAGATAGAAGTTATTTATAATTTGAATCTTAATCAAAAGCAATTACATATATTCCTTAAATAATTGTAAATACTCAGTTTTTTGAAGTTGTATAAAATAATTTATTAAAGTAATATTTTTGTCATTATTTCTTAAAGTAACCTCTCTATACTCATCTAAAATTGGATAAATACTTAATTTTATTAAATGAAATGATATAAAAATTCTTAAAAACTACATTTAGTCCATGCTTTATTTGACATTTAATAACTATTGAGTTATTAAATAATTTAAAAAAAACAAAAAAATACTTATAAAAGTGACTAAAAATAAATAACTTGTTTAGTATCGCCACCTGACTGTTGTTTGTGTTTTGATAACTTTTATGTAGCATAATATATAATATAAACTATTTTTAAATCATATCATCTAATTATAAAATTTGAGAATTTTTTTATTATAAAAAAAGGAATGATTATTAGATATAATAAGAAAATATTTAAATGACTTTTACTTTTTGTGGAGACTTGAGATCTCTTTCCAAGCATTACACAACACTGTTGAAGAATTTCTAATCTATTTTATAGTTTTGTAAAATTTCATGCAAACTGTATTTGAATAGACCAGATGTTTACACAGGTGTTTGTGGAGCTTCCTCTATAATGCTCTACTTTCCTTATCATAGAAGTGGTGTAGATTTGATTGGCATCTTAATGGATCATGATAATTATTGTCACATTAACTGCTGAGAAGAGCCTACCTAAAAAGCTCCGAGCATCCTACGAGCATGCTCGGAGCTTGCTCGTAAGAATAAATATATGATCCCTTATTTATCACGCTTTACACGTGCTCTGTTCTATTGTTTGTCAATGTCACAATCCGGTTTACTTCGGCAACAAACTCGAAAGATAATAAGCTAGCGATAAACAACCACTGAAGGAAATATTGTTTGTCGATAATACGTTATAGATGTGAAATAAATATAAAAAAACATGCATGCAATACTAGTTTAGTATATATGCATGCATTGGTTCAATGAATAAGGGCAACAGTAGTATACCGGTTTTCAAAATTCATAAATCATTTGAGAGAAAACAAATTTGGGTTACAAACTAAAACCGAGGGAAACACATCAACTATAATAGGAAAACAATGGAACAACAGAAACATTGAAGTGCAACAAAAACAAACGCCAACATACATAGAAACGAACTATTTAATAACAACTGCCATATTCCTGACTTGGCACAGGACATTTTAAGAAAAAAATGGTGGGTTGAACTTGGTTAAATGGCATGCCAAACCTCCCGCTTTATGACAATGTTAAAAAAAATATATCGCTAAAATGACAACACTACGTGAAAGAAATACAGCTCAAACATAGGCAAGAACATTCATCATAGAGAAACGCACACACAATATAATGTAATAGTCGACACAACATGCCAACCGCAGAACAACAACGAATATATTCCATCAACGACAAACACCATAGGATATCAAAACAGTAACGCCCTTACGTAACTAACATGAAATCTCGAACTTTATACAATTATTTCACAATACTCGTCCAAACAATTGTTATGACAATGATGTTATGGAAAGGCAATTTTATAATTATTTGGACTACAAACGATAAGACATAACAGATTATCAAACCGAAACCATCACAGAAACATCAAAAATAAATACATGAATGTTGGATGTACAAAATACCGAGACACGTTGTATAGCATTGCAAATTCACACTCGGTATAACAGTCATATTCGGGAATATGACAATGATGTTATGGAAAGGCAATTTTATAAATATTTGGACTACAAACGATGAGACATAACATATTATCCAACCGAAACCATCACAGAAACATCAAAAATAAATACATGAATGTTGGATGTACAAAATACCGAGACACGTCGTATAGCATTGCAAATTCACACTCGGTATAACAGTCATATTCGGGAATATGACAATGATGTTATGGAAAGGCAACTGTATAAATATTTGGACAACAAACGATAAGACATACCAGATTATTCAACAAAAACCATAACAGAAACATCAAAAATAAGTTAGATAACATTAAAATTTCAAGAAACTCGTCTCATATGACTTTATTATTGGGTCAAATTAAAATGTAGCAATAATTAGTTCTGAAAACAAGACAAAGTAGAAAGTGTTATTTGATCGCCTTGTAAATATGATCATAGAACAATAAACTTGTTCATTTCTTTCCAAATTGAAATCTGTATGTATGTAAACTGTAGTTGTATCCATTGATGACAGGTATACGTCAGAATCTTAAAAACAAGAGATGTTTGCAAAAAACTGACAATTTAAATGTGTCGAATGCTTTACAAAATGAGAAAAAAAAAAAAAAAAAAAAAAAAATGACAAATAAGTTGTAGTTTACGGATGTTAAAAACCCCAAAATTACTCTTAACATACAAGTTTGCAATGCAATCGCCGGACTTTGTACTTCGGGTTTAAATACATGTACCCTTAAATGGGACAATATTTTTTTGAAATAGGAAAGATTATATTTTCGAAGCTTCTGTATGAAGTCTGCATCAATCCAAAAAGAAAAAAAAACAAAAAAATGTCGACAAGAAGAGGAGCTTGGTAGGTTCCAATAAGAATGTCGTTTATTTATCAAAAACACATAACTCGACATAACAAATATGCTGACAATATAAATCAAGGTTCCTCATTATATAACTTTTCGATGAATATTTTTTTCCACACTTTCTATATAATGATCAATGCAACTGCTGGTTGACGTTTCTTTCTTGTGTAGATCAACAGCTCAGTAGTCACCCCCTTGTGTCGCATGAACTATTATTAAAACGTCATATTCTGTGGATTCGTTTATGTCATTTCACCTCACAGAATTATTGAACAATGTATTGTCTAATAAAATATCACGTGGTGTGAATCGATTCTGATATTTTTATCCAAATCGACAAGGCCGGTGAATAACTTCGACAAATTGTACACTCCGGTTAGTAACACTAGTATTCGACGCCAATGAGATTAATATTTGTTCGGTATAATAAAACAGTAACGGCTCTATTTGTCGGAAGAAAACCCTCAGGAAAATAACCCTCAATTTTTATTGTCCTCCTCCTAACAAAGCCGTAACTGTATATCATATTGAAATCCATGTTTGTGGTTTAAGAAACACTTGATATACCTATCAAAGAAGCTTAACATATTTATTTTACCCAGTATTAAAAATCGTCGATTGCCTTATCCACAAAAACCACGTATGTTGTTAACCTACAAATATTGAATCCTCGGTGTTGTAAACTTTATGTTCCAAAATTTTAAGCATCATTCGAAATGCCAATATTTTTTTTACTTCAAGTCATAATTTGGCATTTCGTTAATTATTTGAAACTAGAGGTTTTCAGTGCTGCTCAACTTCCTAGTTGACTTAAACTGTTAACTGTTTTGATGCAAGCGCCACTAATGAGTATGTACTAACATTTTTCTGGTATCTTTGATCACTTATTTTTGCCAACCGGTCTTTATGTTAAAATACGTCTTCTTACTGAAGCCAATTTTATTTTATGGCTAAGAAATTTAGTAACAATTCTCTCAAAATGAGTTACAATCAAATTGAAATAACTATTTTTCCAAATCAGTAAAGATTTAGTTATTGAAAAATTGCTTTTTAAATTTTGTAAATATTTTCTGCAGGCACCTAGAAGATCAACTAACATAGCAGTAACGGGCAATACCCTCTTGAGGTTATTCTTAAATCTATATTTATGGTCAGATTATCAGAACAAAATAACTTCCTCATTAAAGAGGCATCTGAAGAATTTAACAAATGTAGCGACAACTGGTTGAGTAACACTTATACATTATTTGAAAATTTTAATGTAACACCAGAATATTTGTTAAAACACAAATTGTATATAAGGTCAATTAACAGAAAAAGACTCAGAAATAAATATGATGAATTTTGTTATATCAATTAAAATAATGACAAACCTGGCATTGTGCAAGGAAATAAATTAAGAACTTATACATGTTATAAAATTGAGAATGGCAATGGGGAATATGTCAAAGAAACAACAACCCGACCAAAGAGCAGACAACAGCCGAAGGCCACCAATGGGTCTTCAACGCAGCGAGAAAATCCCGCACCCGGTGGTGGTCCTCAGCTGGCCTCTAAATAAAATTGTGTACTGGTTCAGTGAAAATAGACGTCACACTAAACTCCAAAACATATAAATTAACTAAAATTAAAAAAAAACATATAACTAACAAAGGCCAGAGGCTCCTGACTTGGGACAGGCACAAAAATGCGGCGGGGTTAAACATGTTTTGTGAGATCTCAACCCTCCCCCTATACCTCTAGCCAATGTAGAATAAAGAAACACAATGCATTACGCACAGTAAAACTCAGTTCAAAAGAAGTCCGAGTCCGATGTTAGAAAAGGTAACAAAAGAAACTAAGCAAAATGACAATGATAAATAAATTAACAAAGGACTACTAGCAGTTACTGACATGCCAGCTCCAGACCTCAATTAAACTGATTGAAAGATTATGTCTTCATTATATGAAAATCAAGTACAATCCCTCCCGTTAGGGGTTAAGTATCATACCATCATAAAATATATGAGAAGAACATAGCCCGTATCATGCCAACAACTGGTTTTAGAATAATATTGTTTATTTCCGATACAAAGACCCTATGAGTGAATCAATATTAATACCAGAATATGCAATTCGTAATGACCTGACAACAGTATCGTAACTATATCCTTTCCGAATAAGTCTTTTTACAGGTTTGGTTAGCTTTTGAGGTGAATGCCGACACTTTTGTGCTTTGTAAAGAACATAGATTGTTTTCAAATGATAATGGTCTTGAAAAATATTTTCTATTAAAAATATTTTGTCAAAAAATAATGAGTTCACCAAATTTAGAATCAGTGCTCATGAACTTGAAATAGAAAAGGGAAGACACAACGGAATACCTCTAAACAACAGATTTTGTAAATTACGTTACAATGACATTGTGGAGGATGAAATTCATGACTTTTTCGATGTCCGTCGCATAAAACTAAAAGGGTCTAGTTTCATTTTAGTTCCATCATCCTTATTTGCTGATAAATCAATAATTTATTTGGTGGATGTCAAATAAAAATTCAATAGTTAATGCTATTATGATAAAAATTATAGATAGTGCAACTAAGTATAGAAATGCAAACTTAAGTAATAAGTCATGAGTGACCCGTCAGATCTTTCTTAAGTAGTACAACGGTACTGATTGTGTTCACTCACTCATTATCTTTGGGAATACACTGCTTGCATAGTCTCCCTTTTCATATATAGTAATACATTTTGGTTTGTTGTAAATTTAAGTGAAAAAAACATCACAATTATTTGTATACTTTGATTAAATTGTAATTGTTCTGCTCCTCAAAGCGTCTTGATTGACAAAATAAAATTGTTTGTGTTGTTGCCATCAAAACGGTTCTGAAAAGATTTAACACACATACTTAATGTGTATGTTTATTTTACAGATAGAAGATGGCAAGTTGGCAGTTAAATCAGGTAAGTTTTACTCAAATGAGAGACATCTTATTATTCCTATTTGTTATAAAGCGTTATCCTTTTTCATTTCAATCAGTTATGTGGTATTCCGAATTCAGATTTTGACGTAACATCAGTTTTATTTCAATTTGTCCGAGTTTATCGACTTTTTAGCTAAAGATTAGCATACATTTATATATTATTTATAAAGTGTCATTTTCTTTCCATAACATTATGTTCGCTGCTTCCTATTATCGTTATTATTATTTTACATACTATTAAACAGAGTATCATGGTCAAACATAATTAATTTCATAAACACCTTTCAACATGTTGTTGGATGCTGTTCAAATGATTACTCTGCTGTGTGCATTTTGTAAACATTTGAAATGCATGATTGCCTTATTCACAACATTTGTTGTTTAAATCTTAGTAAACGAAAGTTTTTGAAGAAACATGTTTAACGTTTATATTACAAAGATGTGGATCATTACAACTTTTTAGGTATTATTAGTCCTAGTAAGATTTTGAAATGTTCATACTAATGACCACTCCTAACAATTAATTTCTTTCACATTATTGTAATTTAAAACAAATAAGATTGGCTATATTTCTATTGTATTAACGAAACATGTGCCATTCAATCCAGTCCGTTTGAACTACCAGTGTAGGTCATTAGAATGTCTTGCACGTTTGAATGTATGGCTTATTGCATGGATTGGTACAATATGTTCTAGTGAATACTTTCGTGAGAAAGCATTTAGTGAACAGAATGTGTTGTAGAAATAACAATGTGGTTAAACATGTGATTTATGTCAGTGATTGTGTACTTATATATCCTTGCCTTTACGATATTTGGATTTGAGTGTTCCTGATGAAGGTAAATTCAGAAAAACGTTTCAGACCCATTCAATTTTTACAATGCTACTTTAAAGTATTTTGTGAACATTTGACAGTCCGTCTCAAAAGTACAATCCTATTTTTTTTTAATTAAGGTAGTTCTTAAAGTGTTCTGATTTGATTATAATCAACCACGTCACGAACACCGCAACAAGTGTTGTTTCAAACTGTTTATAAACGCAATTATGTAAATCGTAAATTTTCTGACAATTTTCATAGGTTATGATTAAAACTGAATGTGACTTATCACTAGGCTATACCTGGTCAGAAACACAACGGGTGTCACATGTTATTTATATACATGTTGTCCATTCAGACTATTTGATGTAACTTAACGTTTTTAATTGATTTCACTTAACTTCTTTGTCTAATATTATGTTTTATTTTATTTATCAGTTTATTGGTTGTATATTTTTGATAGCGTGTTACATTCGAATAAACGAATGTAGAGATTTTAACTGAAATTTACAAATTGTATACTGACATGGAATTTATTTGTAAGACTTTTCATTAAAAAAAAGCAATATCATATTATCTCAAGCAAAATATATACTATATTACAAAAAAACCCATTGATTTCATCGATTGAAAATTAATACAAATTTTCTAGAAAAGGAATATAACCTTAAAAATTGATCACGAAGATTTCATTGTCATTTTAGTCCTTACCAGTTGTCTGTTGCAATATGTGTTGAATATTAAACCCAAATGGAAATGTCCGTTCTAGCTTTAATTGTTCGAAAGAATTGAGAATAGAAACGGGGAATGTGTCAAAGCTACAACAACCGGACCATAGAGCAGAAAACAAACCAAGGTCACCAATGGGTCTTCAACGCAGCAAGTTACGCCACACTTAACTCCGAAATACATAAAAGATACATGCATGTCCATAAAATGTCCTGTTTAGGGTGTACAATTCCTTAGTGATCACTTCTTTTAAACAAATGTTAATCTTTATTATCTTTTACTCAGATTATTTGAATTTAGAATAGCGAATAGGCTTCTTACTTCACATATGCAGTTGAACGAGTATTTTTTTCCTTCCTATTAAATACGTAATTGGCGATTTTACATGTGATATTCAAGATCCTACAATACGCATTATTGTTCCTAATACGTTAGTTTTGCCTTACCTGGCTGTATATCTAATTGCACATATTATCAGCTGTTTATCAATTAAAACAAACACTATCCAAGCATCGGTAGTTAGTTAGGTCATTTATGTCTACTGATTCCATAAAGTTTACATCCCAAAACGTTCAGTTTTGGGAAAGACAAATAGATTATTTTGGCTTTTTTTTTTAAATGTTGATATTCTCAAAATAACGAGTTCCCCCAACTTTGAAGACTAATAATTCTGATACTGCCTTAATGATACATTTAATTTACAGAATCTATGTTTCAACGCGGCTCGGACAAATCACTTTAATTAATGAAAATCAACATCGTCACATATCTGACATTTTTAAAAAATCTAATAGAGCGTTCAAACAAAATGTTTAAAATCTTTTGTTGGGCTTTTTTGTTTTATTGCAAATAATACGACTTATGGTTAGATATCACACTTTTTATTTTGATCTTTTCACTAATCATTTTTATTCCCATCTGCATGCTTTATCTCACACGACGGTGTCACAAGAAGAGAAGGGTTTGCGTATTCATCCCAAGTCCCTCAGGTCGGTTTCTGTAGGGGTTTGTGTTGCCAGGTCTTTAGTTTTATTTGTAGGGTTGTGTAGACTTGTTTTTCATTTCTAAGTTGTTTTGTTGTTTTGTCATGGTGTTGTCAGTTTCTATTTGACTTATTAGTTTGTCCCGTTGTTTAATTCCTACACTTTTTATAAACTACATTTTGGATGATCAGCCGCCTTTGGATATTTTGACTCGTTCACCTGCTGTTGTCTTTATTTCTCATAGTGAAGATAAAATAAACATTTATAACACGCGTTGATATAATTTCGAATTGAGATCCTGTCATTTAAACAATGATATCGTAGCACACTTGTCAGGCGTTGTGTTTACTTGAATCATTGGCTTTAATGCATATGCTGCAAACGTAAGACATTTCTCAAACAGATGAAAGTTTACAAAAAAGATGTATTTTAACCTGTCCAAAAATTGTGAACACAATAGACAAGTGACCAAAATGGCTATGTGAAGAATAGATATATAGGGTTTATTATCAGACAGATTCAAGATATAATTGACTATTCTGATAAATTCAATGTTGATGGAGCAATCTTTTTTCTTGACTTTTCTAAAGCGTTTGAATCCTTAGAATAGGAGTTTACGTACTGTGCATTAAGAAAATTTGGTCTACAAAATTCCATTATAAATTGGATACAGACTTTATATACAAATATTAAAGGGTGCGTAACAAATAATGGTTGGATCTCTGCGCCCTTTGACATTTATAGGGGGATTAAACAAGGCTATCCGGTCAGCGTTATTATTTTCGTGATTGCAGTAGAAATCTTAGCATGTTGATTAAGACAAAACAACAATATTAAAAAGGCACACAAATCAAATTAGATAATAAAACACATAGTTTAAAGTTAAGTCAACTAGAAGATGACACAATAATTTTTGTTGGATCTAAACAAGAAATTAAAGTATCCCTTAATATAATAGAGATATTTGGTTCTTTACCTGGTCTTAAACTGAATAGAGATAAAACAGAAGGTATTTGGCTAGGAAATCTGATAAGCCAGTAGAGATAAATATGAAAATATAAACTGGTCAACAAACCCAATAAAATGCTTAGGAGTATACTTTGGGCATAACAAGATTGAATGTGAAAAACTAAACTTAGAAAAACCGAGTAATCAATATTAGTAAAGACTACATACATGTATCAAAATTAAAAAAAAATAATATTTAACTTTATCTGGGACAATAAAAGAGAATCGGTTAAATGATCTGTCGTTTGTACAAATTATGCTAAAGGAGGATTGAACATGATTGATATAGACAAATATATTGAATCATTAAAAATAAATTGGATTAAAAGACAAGTTAACAATGATGATATGTTACCGAATTAGAAAGTTATTCCTCAGTTCTACTTTGATAAAATAGGAAACAATTACTTAATTTTCTATATGAACATAGATAAAACACAAGATATAGAGAATTCAAAAAAATAATGTAACTCCCTTTTACTTAGAAATGATTAAAACTATTGTAAAATTGAAAAACAGTAGAATAGAAAAAAATCCATATAATTTTATTGAAATAAGAAAACAAATAATATGGGGAAGCAAATATATAAAATTAAATGGTAAATCTCTAGTCTATAAACAATGGAGTAGGAATAATATAATATATATGAATGACATCCTGGATGGAGATATTTCTCAAAATTTGATATTAAAAAAAACTATCATCTCATTGTAATTGGTTCTCAGAATATACAAAATTAAAAAGGCAGTACCAAAACAATGGTTAAATTTACTTAAGGATGAAAAATCAAAGGAAACAACAGTTTACTTTTACAAAAAATTGGAAATAGTATGTTATAATCATAAAATATATGAGTTACAAAAGGTAACAACAAACGATAGATATAATATACTCATACAATATAACATAGAAACTCCAATAGGTTTTGTAAAGAGGAAACATATTTTGCAAGTTGAAGATAATAATTTGAAAATGAAATACAATATACTGTTTATATTAAAATACTTAAAAGATAATAAATTGAAAATATTGAGGTAGAAATTTTTACATTGAATACTGCCCTGTAAACAAATATTAGAAACATGGAAAATAGTAGATACTCCTTTATGTAATATATGCAATGTTAGAGAGAATTATGAACTTTTCTTTATCACCTGCAAATATTTAAAAAAAATGTGGGAAAGTATTAGATTAATTCTTAATAAACTCAAAATTGGATATCACATTATAGGCTTAGAACACCGTATACTTGGATATAAAATAACTGATGAAAATATTATGAAATTATTTTTTTTATAACAATAGTATTATTTAGTATAAATAAAGCATACTACTTATCAAATAGAAAAGAAAAAGAAGTAAATGTGTTCTCTATTTTTAAGTATGAATTTCTGTCAAAAGTAAACCACTACAAAGCAATGAAACAGGAAGTAAGCTTTACGCTACAGCAAATTGTAAGTATTTGAAAAAAAATCTCCTTTTCCTTCTTAGATAAAACTAGTATAACTATTAAATACATGTTTCAGTGACATTGAACAGCAATAGTCAAAATCAATGGTTATATACCCACAAATTGTAAAATTAAATCCCAACAAAATGTTCTTGTTTATATAGTATTATTATATGGGACGATTTATTAGTCAATTAAAATATACTGAAACGCGCTGTTATATTTCCGAAAAATTGTAAATTGTAATTTATACTTATGTTTATAGTATTGGTATCAATAGGTAACCTTGAACCTATTATGTATAGTAATTAGGGCTTCTAAGGAAAAAGCTGTATCCTTCAAAAATGTATACACAGCTTTAATGAAATAAAGTATAATATGTTTAAAAAAAAAGAAAGTCTATTGATAAGGTAAGCAGATTGTGAATTGGATACCAATTGATGTACAGGTGAATTGTTTGAAATGTAATAGTAATTTTGTTTGCGAGCAAATACCGTGTTACTCTGAACATCTTGTTATGATCTTGTAATTATTATATTTATTTATCGTGGCCTAATTTATTTTGTGTGTCCTTGTAGTTGTTTACATAATAATCTTTTAACTGTGCAGTTTTGAAGGCACTGGAACAATCATAGATACTGATGGAATTATTAGAACTTTATATTTTACTTACATAACGATCCCAGAATGATCATACTAAAAGATGCGTAATTTAAACTTCTACATTGTTCTAGAAGAGTCCGTTCTACATTTTTTTAGGAGTTTCCTTTCTACAGTGTTCTAGAAGTTTCCGTGACAACTATATATACAGGTACCGAAATTACAGATTAGACATTAATAGACATCAATATTCTCAAAAGTTCTCTCAGTTGGATTTACACTTTTATTTACGTTAACTACAACATACAAGATTGTGAATTATTGGACATAATATTCTGTTTGGATTTTCGCGAAGAATTCCGGTTAAAGAAAAGAAAAAAAATCGGACATATATTTTGACATTTAGGTTGACATTTGTATTTGTGTAATACTTCTTGTGAACTTGTGTACAATACATGTACAATACATCTTGTTAAATTTTATTATTGATTTGTGTCTTTCGTTGGCTATAATGGAAAAGTGATTTCTGGCCATGACAGAAATTGGGGGCTCCTCCAGGATCTTGTTAATATCAGATTAAATTTTTTTCAGTATTTTTTTTTAATTAGAATTAGCCAACAAATATCTACAAAATGGCATTTGCCGGAAAATGTTTGAAAACGCAAGACCTGAAAAGGGTTTGATAAACTAAAGAAAGAAGAATTAATGTTGCTTTTTAAATATCCTCAAATGGATTTTAGAGTATCTATGAGAAAACAAATTATAAAAAATTTGGTAATGGATAATTTAGTTGACGCACAAATGTTGGTAAAGAGGCTTTTGAATTGAAGGTCGAAAATGTTGATACTATCAAATTAAAACAGCTGGAATTAGAACATGAACTTAAATTAAACAATTAGAAAAGGAAGATGAATCAAAATTAAAACCAATGGAAAACAATTGGAAAACGTAGTTAAAATAAAACAATTGGAAAAAGAAAAAGAAGAAAGACAGGCAGAACTTGAAATGAAGGAAAAGTCAGAGATGGAGAAGATGAAAGAAAAAGAAAAAGAAGATGACTTTAAATTAAAACAGGCAAAACTTGAAATGAGGGAAAGGTTAGAGATGCAGAAAATAAAAATTGAAATGGTCAAAGAAGATTTGATTTTGATTTGATTTTTAGTGTTTTAACGCCACTTTTAAGCAGTTTTTATTGGTGGAGGAAGCCGGATTGCCCGGAGAAAACCACCGACCTTTGATAGGAAAACTGACAATCCTAGTCAATTAAGATTGGAGTCGAGTGCACCCGCACGAGCGGGTTCGACCTCACAACCTCAGTGTTGACTGGCTAGTGATTACAGTAGTAACTACTCAGACCACTCGGCCACCGAGGCCCCGTGGTCAAAGAAGAATGCGACACTAAAGTACTGTCAAAATCAGAATATTTTGATGCAGCAAAAAGTATACGTCTGGTTCCCAAATTGTGTGAAAAAAAAGTTGATAAATTTTTTTCCACAGTTTAAGAAAATTGCTCAAAATTTTAAATGGCCAAAGCCTTATTGAACTACAATATTGCAAAGTGTTTTTGAGGGCAAGGTCGCTGAAATTTACGCAGCACTTTCATCAGAAAAAAGTTCTGATTATGACACGGTAAAACAGGAAGTTTGGAAAGCTTATGAGCTAGTGCCAGAAGCATATAGACATAAATTTAGGTCTCATAAAAAGTTTGATTCACAAACCCATGTTGAATTTGCTTGGGAAAAATATGATCTATTTGATAAATAGCTTACGTGAAAGAAAATAGAAAACAATTTTGATAATATAAGACAATTAATGTTATTAGAAGAGTTCAAGCAGTGTGTTCATTTAGACTTAAAAACACAATTAGATAACAAAACTGTTGAGACATTAAAAGATGCAGCTGTTATTTCTGATAATAATACACTTTCACATAAAAGAAGTTTCAAAGGTCAAAATTCAAATACTTCGAGCGGAAATTACAAAAATCAAAGTACTGAGCGTACTGATAGTTAGCCTGAATAACAGTCAGTCTAGTTATAATATGTCTAGTTCAACATTTGATACTTTTGAGAAAAAAGTCACTGACTTCTGCTTATTACAAGAAGAATAGTGACCTGATGGCTGATTTTTCTAGACTCCAGAAGAAGAATGAAAGAGATAATAAGCCCAAGTCCAGTGCTTGTACGACACCCCTTGTTACCAATAAGTTGGAATGTCCTGCGAGTAAGGCTTGCAAGTCCAGTTTTTGTGATTACATGGAGAATTATAAACCCTTTATATCTGATGGGTTTGTTTTGTATCGTTGTTTATACTACTCCTCAGCCTATTAATATTTTACGGGACCCTGGAGCTTGTCGGACATTATTGTTAGAAGGTATGTTGCCTTTGTCCGAGGAGACTTCTGTTGGTGCCTCCGTTTTGTTACAAGGTGTGGAGTTAGGTTGTATAGATGTTCCCTCCATCGTATTTATCAGAAGTCAGATTTAATTACTGGACCAGTTATTGTGGTATTCGTCCTAATCTCCATGTTGAGTGTGTTTCGTTATTGCTAGGAAATGATATAGCTAGGAACAAAGTGTTTGCTGAACCAACTGTAACCAATGAACTGGTGATGGATGTTTAATCACCGGAAGATGATGCTAAACTGTATCCAGCTTTTGTTGTTACTAGGGCGATGGCAAGAAAACAACAAAATGAGGATTTATAAGAAGACCAGGATGATTATATGGACCTTTCTGGCACTTTCCTTGCCGACGTTGAAGGTCCCGGTAGTTCAGAAAATTACATAGTAAGACCACCTAGTACTAACAAGCATGTAATTATGTCATGGCCAGACGTGAACAGCCATTCATTAGACATAAGAAAGACGTGGAAGAACAAATTTAAGACCCTAAGGTTCTTCAGCTCCGCAAGAGGGCTCTACCACAGGAGGAAGCAGACGAAGTGGCCAAATGCTACTACCATCAAGATGACATTTTAATGCGGAAATGTAGGCCCCCTGATGCTACCCTAAGGAGGAATGGAGAGTGGTATACCAAGTGGTGGTGCCTAAAATATATAGGCAAGAAATTATTGGTTTTGCCCATGACACCCCCTTTGCTGGACATTTAGGTATAAGGAAGACTTTCCTTGAGATTTTGCAACATTTCTACTGGCCAAGACTTAGAAATGATATCATAGAATACTGCAAATCATGCCATATATGCCAAGTTGTTGGTAAGTCTAACCAGAAAATACTTCCACCAGCACTTTTGCCAATTCCAGCCTTTGAAGAACCTTGCAGCCGAGTACTCATTGATTAGTTGGACCTTTACCGAAGACCAAGACTGGAAATGCATATTTATTGACGATCATGTGTGCATCCACTCGCTTTCTGGAGGCTATTCCGTTAAGGTATATCAAGACACATACTATTGTCAACGCTCTTATCAAATTTTTCACGTTAGAAGGACTTCTTACGTCCATACAGTCCGACCAGGTTTCAAATTTCATGTCAGGTTTATTTCAGCATATCGTTTATAAGTTAGGGATTACTCAGTATAGGTCAAGTGCTTATCATCCAGAAGCTCAAGGTGCCTTAGAAAGATTTCATCAAACATTGAAGAACATGATGAGAACTTTTGTCTTCAATTTGACAGAGACTGGGATGATGGTTTTCACTTTCTACTTTTTGCAGTCCGAGAGGCTGTTCAAGAATTCCTTTGTTTTAGTCCCTTTGAGTTGGTGTTTGGTCACTGTAAGGGGACCTTTGAAATCGGTTAAAGAAAAATGGTTTACTGAACACACTGACTTGAATATTTGAGACTGAGTATCTAGACTTAAAGAAAAAATGTATACTGCCTGTCAAATTGCTTGGAACAATTAAAAATCTTCAGCATAAGATGAAAATATGGTATGATTAAGATGCCAGGGACAGAGTTTTTGAGCCTGATAATAAGGTACTTGTATTTTTGCCAGTCCCTGGACATCCTTTACAGGCTAAATATTGTGGTCCTTATACCATAGAGAGTAAAATTAATGATTTGAATTATATTGTAAAAACACCAGGTCGGCGTAAACAAAATAGAGTGTGTCACATTAATATGTTAAAATCATATTTTAAGCGTATTAATGAAGGTGAGAGCAAACCTGTTGCTACTTTAGCCATAGTTAAATTGGAGAACAATCATGACAAACCAGATATAATTAAACCACCTTTTGATTATAAGACTATGGAACAAACTGTTAGATTGAAAAATGCAGAAATTTTGTCAAATTTAGAATCAAAACTTGCACATCTGACTTTCGATCGCAGAGAAAAATTAAAAACTTTGACATTTTCTTTTAAAAATCTTTTCCCAGATGTGCCAAACAAAACCACTGTTGTTTTCATGATGTTGATGTAGGCGATGCTTCTCCAATTAAGCAACGTCCTTACCGGCTCAATCCACTGAAAATTGATTTTATGAGACAAGAAAGTAAATATATGCTTGACAATGATATTATTGAGCCGAGTAACAGTGAATGGAGCTCTCCTTGTCTCCCTGTGCCCAAACCAGTTAAAACCTTTCGTTTCGTGACTGATTTGCAAAGTAAATTCAGTTTCAAAATTTGATTTCTATCCGACTCCAAGGATAGACGATTGTATTGACATTATTAGGCAAGCAAAATTTGTGAGCAAATTTGATTTATTGAAAGGTTACTGGCAGGTACCATTGACAAAGAGAGCTCGGGAAATATCAGCTTTTGTCACACCAGACGGTTTATTTCAATAAACTGTCATGCCGTTTGGTATGAAAGTGCTCCAGTTACATTTCAAAGAATGATCAATAATGTTATAAAGGTTTAGACTGTCGTTATGCTTATATTGATGATCTTATTGTATGCAGTGATAGCTGGGAAGAGATAGATTGTCACAATCAAATTTGACTGTTAATCTTGGTAAAAGTCAATTTTGTCAGGCCACTATTGATTATTTAGGCCACACAATTGGCGAAGGTCAAGTGAAACCTATTATGGCTACAGTGGATGCAATTTCCAAATTTCCTCCTCCTACAAATAAAAATCAACTTATGGGCATGATTGGATTTTTTTAGGAAATTCTGTTCAAATTTTGCTACTGTTGTTCAACCATTGACTCATCTTTTTCGGAAAGATTCTAAATTCATCTGGAGTGATAATTGTCAAAATGCATTTGAAAATAGCAAATCACTTTAAATTAATAGTCCAGTTCTGATCACTCCAGACTTTGAAAAACAATTAAAACTTGCCGTTGGCGCAAGTGAGGTAGAAGTTGGAGCCGTTTTATAATAAGAAACTGATAATAATGTTGAAAAACCTTATATCATATTTTTCTTAGAAATTAGATAAACATCAGAAAAATTATTCAACTATTGAAAAAGAGTGTTTTGCACTGTTGTCTGCACTTCAACATTTTGATGTATATCTAAATCCCACTATGCATCCTATTCTTGTTTACACTGATCATAATCTTCTCACCTTCATACATACAATGAGAAACTAGAACCAGAGGTTGACTAGGTTGAGTTGATTGTTACAGGAATATGATGTTATTGTAAAACATATTAAAGGAAAAGATAATGTAATAGCAGATGCTTTATCTAGATCGTATTAACACACTGTATGCATACTATGTATTTTTGCATATATTGTTCATGAAAAGTTCTTGTTACACTCAAACATTTTTTAAAAGGGAGGTTGATATTGTAATTATTATATTCATTTATCTTGGCCTAATTTTTTTTGTGTGGCCTTGTAGTTGTTTACAAAATAATATTTTAACTGTGCAGTTTCGAAGTCACTGGAACAATCATAGGTACTGATGGAATTATTAGAACTTTATATTTTACTAACATAACGATTCCAGAATGATCATACTATAAGATGCGTAATTTAAACTTCTATATTGTTCTAGTTTCCGTTCTACAGTTTTCTATGAGTCCTTTCTATAGTGTTATAGAAGTTTCCGTGACAACTATATATAAAGATACCGAAATTTCAGATTAGACATTAATCAATATTCTCAGAAGTTCTCTCAGTTGGATTTACACTTTTATTTACGTTAACTATAACATACAAGATTGTGACTTATTGGACATAATATTCTGTTTGGATTCCCGCGAAAAATTCCGGTCAAAGAAAAGACAAAAGATCGGACATATATTTTGACAGTTAAGTTGACATTTGCATTTGTGTAATACTTCTTGTGAACTTGTGTATAATAAATCTTGTTAATTTTTATTATTGATTTGTGTCTTTTGTTGGCTATAATTTTAAAGTGATTTCTGGCCATAACAATCTATAGTGTGGGATAAAGTATAAAATGCCATATCTGTCAAGATGAAAATAAATGCTCTACGTTTAGGTAGTCTATACTATTTATAAGAAAGACCAGTAAAAATATCGGAAAATATTGCATTTGTATTAACAAAGATTTAAACAAAATATATTTGATACTATTGTACAAAAACAATTATTCTGAATTAAGAATACTGGTTAAATGAAATATACCTGGTTTGTTTTTCTAACAGGATCTCCGTGACGCAGCTAAAGCGGGAGATTTAGAAAAGGTCAGGAAATGTCTTGTCAGAGGTGCAGATATTAACGATGGAGACCGGGTGAGCATAATATGATAGACAGCTTAATAAATCAACTAAACTGTATTGCACGATAACAAGCTAACAAGCAATCGACGTAGAATGAATATAGTATTAATCTTCATTTTTCCCATTAATTCATCTATACTTCTCTCTTTTCTTTTTAAATTTTGATATTCTTGTGATCAAATAGAGAGTGAATATGATAACGGTCATGACTTGCAACAGTCGCTTGTGAGCGTAAATGGTGTACAGAACCAGATTTTAGTTCATTCAGAATAGCAAAACAATTGTTCTTATTGTTTCTCTATTTTTTAAGAATCAATATTGACTGAGGTTATCTTTAACTAACTAACAAGTTACTACACAAAAATGAATGTCAAATCCAGGAGTTGGATTTTACTGCGTTCTCCTCAATGACAATAAGTATTCGTCACCACAATTGTCTTTTTTATATATCTTAGTCAATTTTACTATCGACTTCATCAACAAATTTGTTGGCGTCTTTGCTAGATATATTCGTATGTTTGTTTGAATTTTCAGTCAGTTGCTTTATGTGTCTGTGATGTATGTTTACACTGTCGTGCTGGGTCCTAATTATTGTCACATTAACCAAATATGTATGTTTGGGGTGCCCAATCATTTTTTTTCAATATAATGCAACTGTTAACAACTGTCATACAATAAGGATGTTTTGCCAGCCATTATCTTAGGAAAATGCCTCTACCAAGTCAGGAATATGACAGTTCTTTTTTATACTCGTTCCTTTGGTTGATTGCGTTTGAGTTTGTCATTTTTATGTGCTTTCCCCTTTTTGAATTAAGTTCGGTATTGTTTCTATACTTTTTTCTATAAATATATTGTGTTACATACAAACATTATTCTTCAAACCGATGTTTTAATGCGTATTATTAAAGTTTTTACCAATTTGTTGAAAGATGCAGAAATGACAAAATGTAGCTTCTTTATTTGGCGGTAATGAGGTATACAGATGTTTGTGTTTATTTTATTTTGAATAATTTAATGTAACATATTTTATCCGACGGTGATAGTCTCTTTTCTTTTCATAGATGGATAGATTTTAGTATAAGAACTTAATTTGAATTGCTACAAAATGCATAGTAAATTCTGTTAAGAAAAGTTGATATGTGTTGTTAATTTGTTTTCAATTCTTATCAGGAATTATGCTTGCTGTTCTGGTTGACTAATATAAATGTACCGTTACCATTCCTGGCTACGTTGTTAACATCAAAGTTAATCGATCAGAGCATACTCTACGTAGTGATCAGTGATATGTAAAACATTTCCATTGATCTGGCAGTTTGATTCCAATAATTCTAGAACGACAAGCCAAACAATTTCATAATGAACCAAAAACCAACAAACAAGAGTGCACCTGCTTAAATGTCTAGCTGCTGTTATCATCCCGATTAAATTTCAAAGTATAGGCAAAGTTTTACTACAGGTATCATAAGCAGTGATAATTGGTAATGAGGTCATGGTCTGATCAAAACTACCACACTGACACATACACCTTTTAATGTTCCCATAAAATTAATATAGTTGGCCTATAGCTAATAGTATCAGAGCGAAACAGTCGTTTAAAAGCAGGAACATCTAATATTGACCCATGGACATGAAAATGAGGTCAAGGTCATATAAACATGTAACTTTAATATCATATACAACATATAGCGTACGAACTGTTGCTGGTTGTTTCTGAAATAGTCATACACAATTAAAAGTAAATATTAACCACTGAATAATGACAATGAGGTCAAGGAGAGATGAACCATGGTAGACGAACAGGCACACTTTACTTTCATTCGAGGGAACAAAAAAAGTGATCTATTGCTTACAGTGTGAAAAACAGACCTAACATGCAAACTTAACATTGATCAATGAACAATGATCATGAGGTCACATAGCAATATGCCTTCAATTCATTCGTTCGTTTGATGTGTTTGATATTTTAATTTTGATATTTAATAAGGTACGTTCTGTTTTGAATTTTCCTTGGAGTTCTGTATTTTTGCTATTTTATATTTTAAATCTTTTTCCAACAAACAAACATGCTTATATTTGAAATGTTAATTCCTTATATTAGGTATAATGAGTTCATTGAAACAGATTCCTCTGTTGATACATTGGATCTGTAACAATTGTTCGTGTTTAATTGAAACGAGCTTGCGTCTGCAAAAAAGAGTAGTGTTAGATTCGAAGCGTAGACTCTAATGGAAACTTAATTTATATAAATTATCATTATTCGTACTTGTATATAGTAATTTACTATACATGGATTGCAACATGTCAAATAGCATAATGTATGTGTATAAAATCATAATTGGAAAAAAAAAGGGTTTTGGTAACTTTAGCCTCAAACACGTATGTATATATAAAAATGCATACAGAACTAATGTTATATGTTGCAAAGATCAGTGTGTTATTTCTATATGCAATACAAGAATAACACACGAGTATCTTCTAAAAAATGAAGTTAAATCGTGCTTTGAATGCAAAATAAAGGCAACAGGAGTATACCGATGTTCAATAGTCATAAATAGATTAGTCAAAAACAAATCCGGGTTACAAACTAAAACGGAGGGAAACACATCAACTATAAGGGAAAAACAATAGAACAACAGAAACACTGAACTGCAACAAAAACAAACGCCAACCTACATAGATGGTTCATTTTTGAAAGAAACTGGAATATATTACATATACTACAAATATGTTGTTTCAGTTTAAAATGATAAAAAATTTTATCACGTTGTTTTAGTTTTGAATTTTATTTGTAAATACGTAATTTTGCTTTAAACTTGGGATATAGTATATGAAAGGCCTTATGTCTAATTTTAAAAACTACTCGGCAGAAATATTTGAATTGGCTCTAGAAACGATATAGTCTTTTTGTGCTGAGGTTGAGTAAAGGAAACTATAGTTAATCAATCAATATGTCATGCTCTATCAAGGCATTGTCCGTTTAATAGACCAACAGCAGTGAAGACGGATCTAACCACATGATAATTGTAAATAATTTGTAGGTGGAATAAATGCTAAGATTTACCAGGAGGTTGTCGGTATTCCTATGGGTACCAACTGTGCGCCTCTCCTTCTTAACCTTTTCTAAATTTTATATAAGTCAGAGTTTCTGCAGACACTTGTAAAAAACAAGTAGATCAGACAAGCTACATTTTCTAATTTCATATACCTGTATATTGATGATGTTCTCTCAATTAACAATTCATTTTTGTTTCTAATTAGATCACATTAATATGTAGTTCTGAATTAGATATTTTAAAAACTACAGACACAGCTTCCTGTAGCTCATATTTTGACATATACTTCGAAAGTGACTACGCTGGTCATCTCAGTACCAGAGCCAATGACATACAAGAAGATTACGATTCTGAAATTATATATTTCCTTCATCGTAGCATGCTTAGCAGCAAATATATCACATTTAACCGCGTATGGAGTTTACATTTCTCAACTAATACGATTTTCAAGAGTTTTTAGCTGCTATTCAGACTTTTTAAAACGTCATTGGTGTCTTATCAAAACATTTATGAGCCATGGTCTCAAAAGGTTCCTCGAAACGTACCATGATCTTAAAGACAAATATTCGGTGTCAACCTCACAAATAACAGAGGACGATCTTGAGTTATTAATTTTAGGTGTTGACGTTGTGTATCATGTCATGACTTTTACAGTTGTCTGTTTATTTGTATTCTTACTATTATGTCCCTTATAGTCTTATGACTCCTGACGTGACTATGTATATGTCGATACGGCTTTCGTGTTTTAGATTTTTTGGCTTTACTGATTGTGCTGGATCTAGAGGGGTTACTCGGACGCATGACATTTATATAGCGTAATTTGATTTTGTTTTCCCTCGTATTTCTATTTTACTTAAATTATACTGTATCGGGAACGTGTGTATATGTCGCGTTGTTTTATGTTTGATTATAATGTACTTCATTATGTAAATTACAAACGCTTTTTTGTTTGTTGACGTCTTTGGTAGATGTAACTGTTTGTTTGTCTGGATTTAAAAAAATATTTAGTCATATTGAATATATATGATGTATGTATACAATATGTGCTGCCGGGTCCCATATGATTGTCACGTCAACCAATTTAGCCTGTTTGGATTGATCTCGCAGCATTGTCATATAACTGGAAGGTTCAGCGAGCTATAAAACCACATTAACGCCACAATTGTCTTCGGAAAATGCCTATATCAAGTCAGGAATATGACAGTTGCTGTCAGGTCTTTCCATTGGTTAATAAAGTCGAGCAGATGGTTTTGTCAGTTTTTACGGACTTCACCTTTTTGATTTTACCGTGGAGTTCGATATTTGCGTAAGAACATTCTTTGTATCTAATAATCATAAAGCATGATTTCATGGACAATGAAAATGTCAGTTATCTGTATTGGTATTTGCAAACTACTGCCAATTTACAATACTCCATTAAACATTTTTCAGGCATAGGTCTGTATTTGTTTGTTAATGCTTGGTTATGGTATAGGTTGGTGTGTGTACTGTTCCTATTTTTACGTTATTGGTTTAATTAATATTTTATTTGACAAAACTTTTAAGAATTTTAGTCCTCAATGCTCTTCAACTTCGTACTTTATTTGGCCTTTTTAACTTATTTTGATTTGAGCGTCACTGATGAGTCTTCTGTAGACGAAACGCGCGTCTGGCGCAGATACAAAATGTCAATCCTGGTATCTATGAAGAGTTAATTTAAACATCTGCGGTCATTAACCGTTTTGATCGTCAGATTGTTTTACAATACGAAAAGGCTGTATAAACAAGATCACTTCGTCTTGTTATACCTACAGCAGATACATTTGATTTCCGGATTCTTTAAAAACGAATAAATGTAAACATATAACCTTCATATTTAAGTTGCTTATATTTAAGTAGTATTTAATTAGTTAAGCCTCGTATATTCCAACGTATGTTCGTATTAGGTTTAAACACGTTAACATCTCTATTCATTTTATGACTGCGACTTTGTTTTACAAATACATATAGCTGTTGAAAATAGAAAAGGAGAACTGACAATAATCCAATTGTTACAAGGAAATACACGTTGAATAATTTGCTTTCAAATATTCTGCTTTGGGCGTTCTTGATGAAGGAAAATTCAGAAATTCGCTTCGGACGTAAGCAAATTTAGAAAGGATCGCCTTCTTTTTTTTCTGACTGTACATAAGGTTTGAAAAAAAAGTTAAGTTAAAAAAGAAAATTGATGTTAAAGTAAACACATATTCTTATCTTTATGAATATAAGATATGATATGATTGCCAATGAAACAACTTTCCACTACGTTACAAATGTCGTATCTGTTAGCAAGTTGTTTGTTTTGCTATATAATTTTGACAGCTTTAACTATATCTTATCTTATTTCGATTGCCTTGACTCAGACCTCTTTCTTGCAATCTGCCCGTAATGATACCAACGGTTATACTATGAGTGTGATACAACTTACCATGATATAGCTGGTTATTTGTTAGGAAGAACAATGATAATAAAATTACACGTAAACTGATATATATGGAATAAAAGAAAATGTGATATAATGGCCAATGAGACAACTTTCAACTACGTAACAAATGACGTAGACTTTAGCAGATTGTCTGTTTCTGCTAGTTGTATTTATATTATATGTTTCTCTGTAAACTTGTATTTAGTTTTTAGAGAATAAAGTATCTATCTATCTATCTATCTATCTATCTATCTATCTATCTATCTATCTATCTATCTGTCTATCTATCTATCTAATTTTGACAACTTTTAACATCATATCTTATTTCGATTGCCTTGACTGAGACCTCTTTCTTTAAATCTGTCCGTAATTATATCAATTGTTATACTATAAGTGTGATACAACTTACCATACTATTTTTCGTTTGTATGTTTGTTGGAGTATAAAGCTTCGTTCCATGATATTGGTTATACCATGGCGACCACTTTTTGTTGGTGGAAGAAACTGGAGTAAACAGACAGAACAACCAACTTTCGGGAAAACTGGCAATTTGTCAATTAAAATGGGATTCGAATACACATACCCATGAACATGTTTTATGTACACAAGTTATTAACTTAATCATTATTTACAGTTTCATTAAAAATGCAATTTATAAAAACCGTTTTGAAATTCATTAATCTCGAATTGTTGGCCAATGTTATTTTTTGTACTCTTATCATTTGTATGACATTTTTTTTTTATATTTCTGTAAGATAATATGAACATTGCAAGCTTTTTATTTCAGTATGATGGTACTCCCTTACATGCAGCTGCTAGAGGTGGATTCATCAACATTGTTAAATTGTTATTAGAAAGAGCAGATTTAGATCCAAATAAACAAAATGAGGTACGGGATGACGTTATTTACAGGATTGTCCAACTTTGTTAAATCTACCATGGAATTCAAAGAAGACAAATAAAAAAAGATTGGGTAAAATAGATTGGTCGGATGATATAATTGGTAAATCTTTTGAGACATCAAACAAAAAAAGAAAAATTATGTTAACATTACACATATCCTGAAATATATGGAAAACAAGAAAATGTGATATTATTGCCAATGAGACAACTTTGAACTACGTAACAAATGACGTAGATGTAAGCAGATTGTCAATTTCTGCTATATAATTTTGACAGCTTTTAACGTCATATCTTATTTCGATTGCCTTGACTGAGACCTCTTTCTTGAAATCTGCGCGTAATGATACCAACTGTTATACTATAAGTGTAATGCATAAAGGCAACAGAAGTATACCGCTGCTCAATAGTAATCAATCGATTCATCTGAAACAAATCCGGGTCACAAATCAAAACAGAGGGAAACAACGGAACAACATAAACACTGAACTGCTACAAAAGTAAACGCCAACATACATAGAAACGGACTATTTGATAATAACTGCCATATTCCTGACGAGGTACATGACATTTTAAGAAAATACAACGTGCCATGATATTGTTCGTGTATTTGTTTGTTGGAGTATAAAGCTTCGTTCGGTGACATTGGTTATACCATGGCGACCAGTTTTTGTTGGTGAAGGAAATTGGAATAAACACACAGAACATCCGACTTTATTGAAACTGGCAATCTTTGTCAATTTAAAAGGAATTCTAATACACATCACCATAAGGATGTTTTATGTACACAAGTTATTAAATTAATCCATATGTACAGTTGCATCAAAAATGCGATTTATGAAAACGGTTTTGAAATTCATTTATCTCGAAATGTTGGCCAATGCTTTTTTTTGTACTCTAATCGTTTGAGATCGAATAAAAGAAAAAAAAATGATGTTAAAATTTCAAAAATCCAAGGCGACCAGGTTTTGTTTTTGGAGGAAGTTGGAATAAACACACAGGACAACAGAACTTCTGGAAAACAGGCAATCTTTGTCAAAAAAATAGGATTCGAATACACATCACAATGACCAGGTTTTATGTACACATGTTATTAACCTAATCCACAATTACAGTTTCATCAAAATTGCGATAAACAAAAACGGTTTGAAGTTCATTAACTTCTCGAAATGTTGACTGGTGTAATTTGTTGTACTGTAATCATATGTATGAATTGTTTTTGTTAGCTTTCATATGATGCAATGAGCAGTGCAAACTTTTTAGTTTCAGTATAATGGTGATACTCCCTTGCACTTAGCTGCTAGTGGTGGACATCTCGACATAGTGCAATTGTTATTAGAAAGAGCAGATATAGATCCCAATAGAGAAAATAAGGTACGAGTTGACGTTTTGTACATACTTGTCAAACTTTGTTGAATCTTTCATCAAAATCAATGTCAACATAATTTTGCTTATAAAATCTATACACATCTTGGCAAACTACGTTAATCTTCAGAGTAAAAAAAGCGTTATATATCCAAAATGTTCGAAATGCCAAGACACACTTATACCAAAATCATTGAGATTGTTTTTTTGTGATATCCATTTGACGTGACTCTGTACTTATGTATCTCGTCATACTTTGAACGACAAAATTATTTTTTTATATTAATATTACTTTTGCTGTTAAATTTTTTTTTGTGATATCCATTTGACGTGACTCCGTACTTATGTATCCCGTCATACTTTGAATGACAAAATTATTTTATATCTACCTGTGTGGCGTCAAACGCGCGATTCTACGCCAATACTTAAAACCTTCCATCCTTAATGGGTGGATTTTACATAGATAAATAAAATCGTATAATAAAAAAGCAAAATGAGGATGTTAAATTTTTTGTGCTTTATTGTTACATTTATTTGTTTTTATAGTGATTAAGATGATAACACAATGTTGACGGCTGTACCCCTATTTTTGACATTTTTACCTATTGTGTCTGTTTGTTTTGTTCACGCATCGTTGTCAATATAATGGAATTTGATGCGACTGTCATACAAGTGAGAGGTTTAGCTAGCTATAAAACAAGGTTCAATCCACCATTTTCTACAAAAGAAAAAGCCTGTGCCAAGTCAGGAATATGACAGTTGTTATCCATTCGTTTGATGTGTTCTATTCATCGAATGTTTGACCTAAATTGTTGTTGCTTTCCAGGAAATGAAATATGTTAGTCTGATGACAAAACTATATGACCTAGATGATTCATTGTTTTACATCTTGAAAGTATCATTTATATTTTATAATTTTCACACCTGTTGAATTACTGCTAATTAATATTATAAATTCTAATTCTCATACGGAAGGTTCTATCTAAATGTCATTTTACATCTATCACTTTTATATATATACATTATATGGTATATAATCAAATGCTTTTTAAACCTGATTAGATTAGATTTTATGATATTTTTAGATTACCTCAGACTTTATTTAACGTCAGCAGCAAGTTGATGAACTAGGGTTATGTAAAAGAACATATCGTCCCTTTTCTAAAAAAAATCATCGGAAGATACCAAGACCTTGTTGATAAATATTCCGTATGAACAAATAATACATGATGGTCTTGAAGTATAGAATTTAGGTACTGACATTATTTATCATCTTAACTACGTGTTATATTGTTGATTGACTATTTTCCTGTCTAGATATGTTTTTTGGGGTGGAAAGACCTTAGATTATTCTCTAACACTTGGTTTTGAATTATTTTTTTTTCTTCCGCCAAATTTTTTTCTTGCACAGTATTGTTGTTTCAAAAGTTGTCGCTTAGATATTTGGTAAATGATATCGAACAGTTTATACGCTTTTTAATCTGACACTGTTTAACCGAACCCTTTATTTTGTAAGAGTTATCTCCCCGAACACTGTTTTTTCTTGTTCGGACTACTCCTTCGCAACCGTAAAAGATTAAGACAAATTTATTTTACCAAATTGCTCGTTATATCCTAAGGGAATGGAGAATAATTTTGACCTTAGAAAGCCGGAGACTCCATATGAGAGTTATTTGATATAAGTGATATGTATGTGTTACCGGTAAACCATACGCGATAATTAAGTTAGTAAGTAAGTAAATTTTATTTCAAGACGGCATATATATATACATAATAACATATAAAACACGAGCTCTTGTGAGCTCTTTAACCGACTATCATATAAAAATCATGCAGTTTCATGTAAATACTAATAAATAAAAATAAAAAAAAATGCAAATATAATGAAAGCCAATTAATATTGATTTCTGAATCTCCAGGGTCAATCGTTATGCGGCAAACACCTCTATGTGCATTGAATGAGGAAACCAGCAATCACTGAAATATCATAAACTACTAACAAACTAAAAAGCATAATTAAATAAATAAATTAAGCACTGTCATTTAATAGCAGCTATATAATAATGCATAAAAAAGCAGAGCAAAAGCCCCCCCCCCCCCCCCCCAAAAAAAAAAAAAAAAGAAAAGAAAGAAATTTCAGCTATGAGGCTGCACTGGATGGAAACGGCATGAACTGCTGTTGCATTTTTGACCTCCACACCAGGAATTTATATAATTCCTAAATTGTTCAAAAGAGATCATAGTTCTAGCCTCATTTGGAAGGTAATTCCATACTTGTGCTGCCTCAAATCTAAAAGATCTTTTACCATAACTCGAGGTTGTTGGTCTAGGTCCCTCAGCAGTGTTCACATACCTGAAATTACATGAATTGAGCGTATTCTACTGGTATTTCGTACGCGTTCTGATGGTCTTCATAAATGAAACAAATCAATCGCTCTTGTATTTTTCTATTTTTATTGTATTTTGTCCCCCACAGAAATGACAGGTCAAAGGGCAGTAACTAAAGTTTGACACAACACATGAGTAATAAATTTTAAGTTTACTCAGTGAGTTTAGGTGTTTCCCCAATTCTTTTCCGAACATTTAATTGCATTGCAGCCTTTTTAGAAATATTTGAAATATGTAAATTGAAGTTTAATTTAAAATCAATTGTACCTCCAAGTAGTTTTACCTAATCCTCACATGATATAGAAATACCATCCAAATAAAACACAATCTTGTTATCAAGTGTGTTTTTGCCAAAAGAGATAGCTTGAAATTTCTCTGGGTTGGCCTGCATTTTAATTGAAGAAAACCACTGTACAGTATTACATTATTGATGTCTTCCTCAAGGGCAGAAATTACATCTTGTAAGGAATTTTCAGACTTTGACAAAGTATTGTCATCAGCATAATTATATAAAGAAAAAATCATTTATAAAAATATTAAATAGGATGGGTCCAAAGATGGAACCTTTTGGTGCCTCTTTAAATATGTCAAGCATACCACTTAAATTTTGGTGTACTTTCACACACTGTTTTTTTCTTTGTAAATTAACTATATAACATATCAAGTGAGGATTTTGAAAGACCATAAGCTTTTAGTTTCAGTAGCAGTAAGTCATAGGAGAGATATTCAAAAGCTTTTGACAAGTCCATCAGGATAGCTGCAAGGTATTTTTATTGGTCTTGGGCTAATTTTCAATCTTCAGTCACTCTTAATAAAGTTGATTGACATTCAAAGCCTGATCTAAAAGCTTCCAAAATGGATTGAAGATGTTATTAAAGTACTGTACTATTTGTACTTCTATGGCATTGTCTAAAAGTTTAGAAATGGGCGGTAACATACTTTCCGGTCTATTATATCTTTTTTCTAATACACTATTATTTTTGTGAATATGTGCAACTTGAGCTTTCTTAATATGCTCAGGGAAGGTTGATGATGATAATGATAAATAAACAATATCTGTAAGAGGTTTTACAATAGCAGGCTTAGCAAAATGTAGTAATTTGGGTGACATACCATCTATTCCAGTGGCTTTTTAAACATTAATTTTACGTAATCGTTCCTCAACAAAGTCTTGATCAATAGGGGAAGAGGTAAAACTGTTTTAGTCAAGATCGGGAAGATTATCTTTAATGGCCAAAATACTCGGGTGATCATCATCAACCTTTATTTGATTGCTTCCTTTATACTTGTCAACATTTACAAAATAGTTATTATCTTGTTTTGCAATTAAAACATTATTTTCAGAGAGGACATGTACAGTTTCCTTTTGGTGTACATTACCTTTATTTGTAAGAAAAGGTTTCACTGTTGGACAGAAATTTTAAGATTTTGGGCCCATAGCACAAAATATTGGTTAATAAACTTATTTGTTTTAGTTTTGTAACATAGTTGCGTTGACGTCTATATGCTTCCCAGTTCTTACTACCACTGAATTTTGTTCTATAAATGTCATATTTTGTCAATAGTTTTGGTACAATCTGTTTTGAAATGGTCATTTGACATACTAGGAGTCTCATATATCCCACAAAAGAACCATTTTTTGTGTTTCCAATAGCTACCTCTATACCAATAGATTCAACATCTGAGAATTATAGTTGAATTTTTCTATCAGCTGCAAGATCAGATCCAGCATATGCAATAAGACCTCCACCATGTTGATTTCTATCAGCACGCCATGTTGTAAAATTATCGACAAAAAACTGGGCATCAGGAAAAGATTCATCAAGTTTAGTTTCTGATAAATAGAGAATAATTACGAGATTTCGATGTAATAAGTTTTTAATGGGTTCAAATTTATAACTAAGGCTATTGATATTCAAATACCCACACATTAAGTTGCTGATGTTATGGCTCCAAACTTTCTTTAGCTCTTCAAAAAGATCTTCATGCATGTTGTCATTAGCATGATTTCCCAATGTTTACATCTATCGATTCGGAAAACGTGGTTGAATGACAGGGGAGATAATTCATATCAGCTATTTCCTCGTTGATTGACAGCTCGAAAAATGAATTCGTAAAGTTTGGTAATATGCATGATTTGCAGAATCATGTTATTGGATAGGTCATTATATTCGCATATAGGCATGTTAATACATTTTATGTGGTGCCATAACAGACAATCTTCAGATAATAACCCGCTGATTTTTCTTTGTTGGTTTACAGCATATCCACATGGTTATTTTATTGGGCCTGGATTTTGTGCAATATCACCGCTCATGAGGATAAGTAAGATAAAACCGCATTGTAAAAAGATATTTGTTGCTTTTGTTGCTTGTATGGCATTCTTGATGTCGGTCATTTTATGTTCTGCGACATGGTCAGGGGCAAAAGTTTTTCAGGATTAAGTCACATTTCGTCAAAAAGGATATATTTGTACATGCGTAATATCCCAATTCTTCAGGTTTACATCTATTATCGGTCAGTATATCTGATTTAGGTGGTTTTAAACGTACTAAAAGTCCAAAAACTAGCAGTGTCCAAACGAGTACTTCTTGCCCTGTCGCCATCCTCAATATCTCAGGGTCTTTTGATTTGAGGTCCTTGGTCCATCAAAATGAAAATAAGGTCAAGGTCAAAGGTCAAGATCATGTTATACATTTTAATTTTTGCTTATTATCACTTATCATAAGAAACCGTAAAAGCTAGCGACAAATAATTTTTACTAAATTGTAAGTTACGACACGTGGTTAATCATACATTTTTGGTTGAAAGGGTACGTTGACATTTAATGGGAGTTTTCTCCCCTTTTGTATTTATAATTAGCTGTATGTTGTTATAACTCATTAACCAAATACAGTAGGGACATTGGGTCTTTTGATTTGAGGTCCTTGCTTTATGACATTGAAATTGATGTCAAGGTTAAAGTTAAATTTGACGTTCTAAATTTTGCACGACTATTAGAATCCTTCATGTGATTTATATGTATCATCTTAAAATGTGATGCTTCGTTATGAAAGTGCTAACCTGTCTGCACTGAACATGAAACACTGTGAAAGGTTGAACTGCGATTAGCTATTGAACTAATGATTATTGCCTTAGGAAATTCAGAACATAGCTGAAATATTCTTCTGGTTGTAAATCCCACAATACCTTATGATTTTATACGGTTGATGTTTGTTTCAATTTTCTTACAGATAATGATAATTAAACGAATGAATAAGATTTTTTCCTCCGGTTTTCTTCGCTTATCTGAACGCTGATGACAAACCGTTTTCATTTCACTTCGGACAGTTGTATTCTCATATAATATTTAGATCTGAAATTGAAGAAAAATATATCACCCTTTGATTATTTACTGAATTATTTCATGAGTAGGGTTAGAATCTGATATTTTAAAAACCTACTTGAATTGAATATTTATGATACCCTTGAAATTATAATTTAGTGCATATATATCTATCAAAATTTACTGACACTTTTAAATATTTAGATGCTATATTGGCTATCAATAATGACGACTTCAGTATATACACTAAAGAGATTTATCCTGCTGAACTGATTTTAAATAAAGCTAATACTAACAATGTACACTGTCCTTTCTTGGATATTGATATCTATATCTAACACGGGAAACTTCATATCAAATTAACAATAAAATATATGATTTTTCATTTCCTATTGTTAACTATCCATTCTTAAAATGGTGATGTTCCTTCGGCACCATCTTATGGTGTTTATATATCTCAACTTGTTAGATTCTTTCGTGTATGTAACAATGTTTTTGATGTTAACCAAAGAAATCTCTGTATTACTAAAAACATATTACACCAGGGTTTTCAATATCACAAACTTGTCAAACATTTACCAAATTTTATCACCGGTGCAAGGACATAATTCATTAAAATAAATCAACATGCAGACTTTCAGTTATTTGACATCCCATCTTGTATGGTAATATTCAATTTAAAGCGCAAACATGTCGTCATTCACCTCAAAAGCTAACCAAACCTTTAAACAGACTTATTCAGAGGGGATATCGTTACAATACTGTCATTAAAGATCATATTTTGAATTAAATTGATACACTCATAAGGTATTTTCATCGGAAATAAACATATTTATTATAAAACCAGTTGTTGGCTTGATACGGGTTATGTTCTCCTCGTATATTTTATAATGGAATGAAATTTAACCCCTTACGGGAGGGATTGTGCTTGTTTTCATATCATGAATACATAATCTTTCTATCAGTTTATTTGAGGTCTGGAGCTGGCATGGCAGTAACTGCTAGTAGTCCTTTGTTAATTAATTTTGATCATTGTCATTTTGCTTAGTTTCCTCTGTTACCTATTCTAACATCGGACTCGATTTTCTTTTAAACTGAGTTTTACTATGCGTATTTCTGTGTGTTTGTTTATTCGAAATTGGCTAGAGGTATAGGGGCAGAGTTGAGATCTCACAAAACATGTTTAATCTTACAGTATTTTTGCGCCTGACCCAAATCAGGAACCTCTGGCCTTTGTTAGTCTTGTACGTTTTTTAAATTTTGGTTCAGTTATATGTTTCGGATTTTAGTGTGACGTCCTTTTTTTGCTGAACTAGTATATATTATTGTTTAGGGCCAACTGAAGCCAAACTCCGGGTGTGGGACTTTTTCGCTGTGTTGATAACACATTGGTAGCCTTAGGCTGTCTTTTGCTCTTTAGTTGGGTTTTTGTCTCTTTGACATATTCCCCGTTTCCATTTTCTATTTTATTCAAAATGTTATTAAGCGATATTCATTGTTGTCGATGATACCATAAACTAACTTTTAGATGTTTTTTCTTCATTGAAAAAAATCTTTAATTTGTATTTGAAAGATAAAACACGCCCTAAATAATTTAGTTTTGTAAAGAAGACATTAACCATTCTCCATGTTTGCGGTAAATACTCATATTTGCGCAGCCGCAGCTTTGATCCATTATTTGTTAATATGTTAAGAAACACCCCTTAATGTTGTTTGATACTGTAAATTTGAAAAACGTTTTGAAGTTGACCCTGAAATTAAATATATTTTAGTTAATGTGTCTCAACCTTTTTCAATATATATCAACATGAAAAATCTACTTAATTTGCATTATATATAGATGAAAGTGCAGATTCGTTTTCAAACAATTCATCTGAATCAATTGCTGAATATATCTATGACATTTAAAAAATAAAGAAACTGTTCATACGCATTGGCTCCATATTGCATGTTCAAATTTTGAACTTTAAAATTAATAAATGAAAGTCAAGTGAATGCACATATGTTAATTATATTTAGTTCTATTCATCCGAGACATTTACAGTTATATGTCCTTACAATGACATATGTATAAAAGAAGATGTGTATATTATAGAGAAACTTGCGTAACAACAATAACTTACCAAATAAACAAACAATCAAACAACATGGATTTGGAGCTGAATCAATGTAACAACTGATGTGTTATAACTCGTTGTCTTGATTAGAGTGTGTTAACTATCAAATGTCGTTATTATTATATTGAAGTTTTGTACTCTTTCCTTGTATGTCACTTAAGTACTATGATATCTTATCGGTGGTCTCGTGGTTTTTATATATTCCTCATTTTAAATATAAAATGGGTTGGTAATACGTTTTCCCATTGTTTTTTTTTTGTTTCTTTCTTTTGGAAATTTTTGCTTGTAACATCGTTTAATTCAAACCAACATATCTTGACTCTAAACACGACACTTGTATACTAGAAATGTCTTTACTTTCAAACAATATTTGATTATTTGTATGTTTTGCTCTTCAGAGCTATCATTTCAACTTACCTTCACTAAAGTTGTTTTGCAACAGATTTTTGTGTAAGTCTGTTTGCAGGTTAATTTCAAATCATGTGAACAAAAGTTCATTAATAGTCTTAAACATAGTTTTCATATGATACAGGCAAGTTAATGATGAGGTGATATAGGACAGGTATAATAAAAGTTTATGAAGAGGTGATTTAGAATAAGTTTAAATATTTTTTTTATCTTTTTATCTATTACTGATTGGTTTCTTTTTTACCATTTTTAAATCAGATCGTTAGCCGGTAAAACTAATTAATTTTATCCATATCAACATACATAATATATATTGTGGCTCACTATAAATATTTAATGTGACATAAGAATCATATTTTTCAATTAATACCAAGCTCTGAATTTGTTGTATACAATTTTATTCAGCTAAAGCTTCCCTCAAGGATTTTGGACCTTTTTTTCAAAATTAAAATTGTTTCATTACCGAATGTGATTACGTATTCTATATCGGTGTGTCGTTTCTATCTGTACTATTATTATTCAATTCATTATATTCTATATCAAGGAACTTATTTGATCACTTTATTCGATCACTTTTTTATAATTTTCTATATTTGGTTTTGAATTTAATAAACAGTGTTAATGTTCTTTCCACAATATTTTGGAGTTTCTATATTCAGATTTGTTTCCAAAACAAAGTGGCTGTATAAACAAGTGTTCCAAAAACTCAATCTGTGTATATTTTCAGTAGAAATTTTAGCATTCCAGTTGTCAAATCAGATTAAGCAAATATTTGATTTCTTCTGTATGCTGTAGTATAAATCTACTGTTTTCCAGTATCTAAACAATCGGATCTAAATGAATTAATCCGTGGAAGTAATTACCTCTTTGTATTTTTTGTGTTTACATTAAAGGTCTCTACATGTATTATGTGTATGTCACCGTCTAATTCCGCTTGATAATTTATTAAAAATTAAAATGTAAATCTCAAAGTTTATCTGTAATCACTAACTTTAACTCTATACCAATTTTTTAATAAAGTTGACCTCATTTGAAATATCGAATTAGTTAGTTATGTTTTTCCCAATCATTCCGTTCTGAGTATAATATTTTGAAAGCTTGTTCTGAATCAATGGTTTGTGTTCACAAATTATCAACCTTATTGCCATAATCAGTTTCAGAGTAATTGTGATTAATAAAAAAAAGGGATCTTCAAATTCAGAAGTTGACTTTGCGTATTGTTGGCTGAGAGTGAATAGTTTTTTTCATAATTAAACTATTTCTGAAAAATCGCTCATTTTTATATGATTGTATAAATACTATGAACATATCAACCTTTATATGTCAGTCCGGTTAAACTCTCTTACATTGTTCTGTAAAAGATGGACACATCGTCATAGTCCATTTGTTATTAGGAAACACATATATAGATCCAAACAAAGTAGATCAGGTATGGAATGTTGTTCTTACCAGGAATATCTACGTTCGTTTATTCGGATCAGACAACACGAATGCAATGTTTTTGGAATACAGTCACGTCGACCTGGCACATTTTGAGGGATCTGACACATTTGAGGGGAAGGAAACATTTCTAGGTGTTAAACGCTATTAGAACTTCAGCTTCCGTCATTACAATCAAGACGTCAACGGCAACGACTGATTTTCTTTTTCAAAGTGGTTGAGGGGAAGATACCAGCGCTCCCTCCGGACGACCTTATTAACTTCCACAGATCTAAACAACAAATCAGAGGAACAACATACAATAACTTTGTTACTAAGAACATTATAGACCAACAAGTCCGTAACAACAAACGAGCGGTCATAGTTCCAAATAGTAAGACCGACCAGTTCGAAAACTCTATATTTGTGCGCACTGCAGTAGATTGGAACCAGCTGGAGGACTCAATAGTGTGCGTCAGTACAACCGAGGAGTTTAAATCAGCACTCCTCAGCAAGCGCGACTAACTTGTGCGCAGACCAACCCGTCACACAATAGACGAAAGGAATCTGTGACGTACCCATCCATACTCAGAAGTGGGAAAGACAGATACAGAACAATTAACAACGATTCATTTTAAAATATCATAATGAGACAAAGTAATATGAGTTCAAAAATATTGACATGAAAATATTCACATGGATAGTTTTCATTTTGATTAATAAAATGTTTAATGCACAGAAGAAATCTTTAAATCATTTATTTTTTATGCATGCAACGTACTTGGTTTCGATTAGGCAATATAAAGACGAGGTTATTTGAGATTGACAATATTGTAATTCAACCTTTTATAATATAAGATTAATAGCATTTTTGATTTGTGAAACTATTTCATTATATGCAATGATTTTACCCAAAACAAAAAAACAAAAAATACCCAATATTTTATACATTATTTTAGCAGAGGATACATTGCTGTGTTGACTTAAATTATATTTCCTATATTTCTTATTACAAATCCAAACTTCTTGTTTTTTTGTTTTTTTCAAATTGATAGCAAGACGTGGACTGTATTTGTTGTCGATTTTGTAAATATACATATAAATATGAACAACTGTCATGACATACAGTACTTGAAACCTTAGGCGTTACTGTTAGACGGGAACTTGACTGATCGGTGAATGATCGGTGACGGATGTTTGACTGATCGATGAATGATTGGTGATCGATGACCTATAGAATCCATCAGATACGTCAAATAAGCTATGTGAGAGTAACCATGACAACGGCCAGCGATCGATCAGCAAATTAATTATATGCAAGGATCGACGGATACGTATACAACTAAAATTCTTATGTAAAACGAACTCCACCGTATTTAAATGTGATAAACGCGGACCTCTACGAAGACACCTTTACTCGTTAATTTGTAATCAACATATGATAGTCTTAGAGTTTAAGATTTCAAACATATACATTATCTTAGCTTCCTTGAACATATATGCATTCCCAATTGTTTTATCGTTTGCATTTGCACAAATTGTACAGAGCACGTCTGCTGGATCACGGTGTTTTTATTTTTAAATTTATGTCTTAAACTTTGTTTAAAAATTAAGAATTTTACCCTCTTACTTATTCATGTAAATATAAGGGGTGTTCCTTAGATAGGAAGCTTATACATAAGAAAGGAAGAAAGAAAGAAGAATCAACTTGGTCGCAATAACACATAAAAAAAATATATAAATTACTTTTCACGCATTATATGGTTTTTTTTTCTTTTCTGCCAAATAAATTACATAAGTGCAGAATAATGTCATGCTCAGAATGTTTCTCAGTTCTGTATCACTAAAAGGAGATAAAATTAAGTAGCAATTATGCATTTTAATGTCACTAGATGATGAAAATGAAAATCATAATTTATACCAGTAAAGATACTTAAAGCTAGGGTTTGATAGATTACGAGTGAAATCATTTCTTAGATTAAAAGATTAGCAGAGCAAAGATAGTAAATTGTTGTTCGCATAGTTTGAAATTACCAATATTTCTTCTTTTCATCAAACATAATGCAATGTTATTTGTAACTGGTTATATCAATGGCATCAAGATAAGTTTATTTTGATATATGCAATCATTTCTTTATATGAATAGAAATTATTGACCGCCATTATTTTTGTGTACTTTTTGTACATTAGAAAAGGTTGTTTTTCACAAAATTAAATAAATATCAGAGAAAAGATAATAAAATATTGTTCACATAGTTTGAAATTAGCAATATTGTGTTGAATAAGAATGCAATTATTTCTTCATTTCAATGATGTCATTGTTTAGAAATACTAATATTTCTTCTTTTTATCAAAATTAATGCACTGTTGTAAGCAATCACATATTTTAATTGAATTTGGATAAGTTACTTTTTATATATTTTAATAATATTGAAATTAAGATATTTAAACTCTTTTTTGTGTTGAATAAGAGTTCATTTTTTTTCATTTCATGAAGATTTAATTAAATAAAAACCATCATTGGATAAAATAAATTTTTGTTGGGTTGTTCCCCAAAAAATATGTTGAATTTTGAGGGAAAATATACTTTATATTTTGTTTGCATTATTTTCGAGTGTCCAACATGCATAATTTTGTATTTTATTGAAAATGATACAACGAAATTTTAATGAATGATCATTTCATCTAATTTTTTAGAGCATTTTCGGAAAATTTATTAAAAAGTCGCGATAAACACCGTCTAACCACTCATCGAGTTTGAAAAAAATAGCCTAGATATAAACGACAATCATAATTCTTTAATAATGTCTTAATTTAGTTTTATCTGCATATTAATCTTCTCTTTTAATTCTTATAACTTTGCTGAATAAATAATAATAAAATGTCGAGCTTCTGTACTTGAACGTTTCGTATTTTACCTTGGCGCCATTTTAATTAAATAAAACGAAAATAAGATTCCGTAATTTGTATGAGTTCAACATGTGACGTAGTAGAGTTCAATCCGTCAGAAAGGTCAATCCGTCCGATCCATCCGATTAGTTTAAGATTTCTACTATAAGTCGGACGGATTGGTGACGTGAGTTTGACGCGAACTTTACTGATCGGTGACTGATCGATGACCGCTGATTGATCGCTAAAATAGTAACGCCTAAGGTGGCAAGTACTGTAGGATGTTTAGCTAGTTATCAAACAAGGTTACACCAACTTTTTGTCGAAAAATGTCCGTGCCAAGTCAGGAATATGAAGGTTGCTTACCAAACTATACTCACCTTGGTCAAGTTGAAGTAAAATTGTAATTCTATGAAGACATAAGATAACACTGGAGGTGTTATATGAGGTAGTAAATGCGCAACTGCAACCTCGATATTTATAATGAAAACAAAAAATGTTGACAAAGTACATCTACCCATGAAAAATATTCCTTGTATATTATCTGAGCATAATTTCCTGCTTCGTAGCCAATCATTATCCTTTTCAGCCCTTTTATGAAGGATGACCATTATATTGTTGGGGTCTCCCTTTCCACACGATCAATATGCCGAATCGGTATCACATCCTCCTCCTAAATTATGTTCAATTTATCAAGCATGTGTTCTATTTGTGTTTCTGGACATTTTGTTGCATTTATTTGCGTAGTGCTTAGTTTGAATTCCATGTTACTTAACTTTCACGGAAATTTATGTTCGTATTGTTAATTTCAAATTCTTTTTTGTTGATGAGTTAATGTGGATTAACACAGTTAAATAGAATTTCACCAGCAACACTGTTCATTTTACTTGAATAAGATTTGATAGTTAAACAGAAAATGAAAACTGTCCACTTAAACCATAAAGAGGTTATACCTGTGATTTATTAATCTGTATTTGATTTATATTTTTACCAAAACAGAGAACTTCTTTTATTATTGTAGAAAACTTCTTAACATTTACAGGGATTATAAGAAATCACGGGTCATTTTCATGGATTATATATGATACTAATGTTTTAGTGATTATGCAAATTCCCTGAAAAATCAGGGTTTCTACATCATCCCTGATTATACAAATGCAGTGTAACATATACTGTTCAATGAAAGTTAGTACATATACGTCATAACTTAAATTATAATGGCCTATGTCTCACTGCAAAAATAATCTTTAAAATAAATGACCATGTTGTCGAGTTTGTTGAACACATATTTAGACTATGAAAAAAAGTAAGGGGAGATCACTAGTGGAACATGCATTAAGTTGTGTCTGTTCGTCTTGTGATGTACGTTTGTACATGAAAATGTAGGACGTTATATTGTAAATCAACTTATTTTCGCGAGCGATTTTTTTCATGACTTTCGCGAAAAGAAAAATAACGCGAATATAAATCGTTGCAAATATGTAAAACCTGGATCTTTCCTTATTTAAGAAAATTTGAAAATAACGGAATTTGATGTCCGTGAAATGGGCTTGTAATGGCTAAACGCGAAATAAAGTATCCGCGAAAATATGTTGGTTTACAGTATCAAAAATGAACCAGAAGGATTTTATACTGCTTTATTGATGAGTGATGCAAAACATTTACAAATTTCGTGTCAAATTGTATGCTACGCATGGTGTTTTGTATTGAAATGTAAAAAAGCATTAATCCTTTTTTGATATTTGTGTTACTTTGAAACAAGTATATTTAGAAGATTTATTTGCAATTCAGACGTAGCTTAGTGATAAAGTACTCAGCCACCCATGGCGCTGAGTAAGTGATAGTATCAAAATGTTCAAGTTTAGTTCGCATATTGTTTGATAAGATTGTCAAATTATTTTGATAAAGTAGTCCAATTTTATACTTTGTAATACTTTTGATTTTTCCTCCTCCTTGGCAAAAAGTACAATTGAAAGTATAAAAAAGGCTACTTTTATTTCAACATGTATGTGTACACCTATGATGATATATTCTACATCATTTGGAAATTTCTGTCTAGTCGTTAAATCTGAATAGAAATCACATTTCATTTAACCTCATAATTTTGTAATGGCCATAGCCAAATAGGCACAACTTTTTTGGGATTGGTGGTTTTTTAAGCAGTGTTTGTCAACTTCGTTAGGCCTTCCAACTATTTTGATTCCAGCGCCACTTATGAATCGTATGTAGACGAAATGCGCAACTGGTCAAATTATAAGCCTAATATCTTTTCTGGGGTTAACATACGAAATGCTTTGCAACGTACAAAGAGCCTAAGTATTTTAACATCTTTAGGTCAAGAGTCTACACAGACAAATTTTGTTCACGTGAATTTAATGTGAAATTAACGTGAATTTCACGTGAAAAAATTCACGTGAATTTCACGTTAATCGAGCTTATACGCGTAATTCACGTGAAATATTTCACGTGAATTTCACGTTAAACTCATGTGATTTTCACGTGAAATACTGATTCACGTGAAATTCACGTGAAATTTTGCATGTGAAATTCACGTGAATTGAGCCTTCACGTGAAATTCACGTGAACTTTTCACATGAAATTAACATGAATCGAGCTTCTTTTTTTTAATGAAATTAAAGTGAATTCAGCCTCAATCACACTAATTTCACAGGATTTGAGCTTATTTATGTAAGTCAATTCTAATCTAATACAAATTCTGTTTTGATATATATATAAACATGAAAAATATTCTTCTTGGTCTGGACCATGTGTTCATACTTCCATTCTGTTTTACTTTCTTTGTTTCCAAAATTTTTTGGTCTTAAACAAAGAAGGCAAGCAAATGCATCACAGGATATAAATTATATCCAGGGCACCTTAGTTCACTCCTAGAACTTTTTTGGTTGTGTTGAGTCTCAATCCTTTTTTGTAAATGATTTATGGACTGTGGTCATTTATAGAAGTTGATTTCACTGATGTATATTTCATTTGAGTTGATTTTTATTATGTTTGTATAAGTCATATTGTGTGGTCATCAGTTTTGACATAAACCAATCACATTATGGAAAAGACCTACTTGCAAAAGATGCCAATTCTCTTTAAGAAGGTTTTGAAGAAAAAAAACTAGTTCACCTCGCCACATATTCATGTACCTGCTTAAAGCCAGAAATCTTTTCAGTGGTTGTCAAAAATCTCGTCTTAATAAAAAAAAAATATTCAGAGAATTTGGTGTTGATGGCTATTCTTGATTCATATTGTAATTTTTTTTATAGCCTCTGGTCAATTAAATAGATCATGGCATATCTTTTAGACACCTCTCTTTTGTTGAGGACTGCATGTTAGCACCTTAATGCCTTTCAGGTGTTTTTGTTGTTATATTGCTGGCTGATTGATGTATACCTCATGTCTCATTGTACTAATAAACTAAAATAGAAAGTTCTGTGAAATATAGCTGATATACAAATGTACCATATTGAAAGGCTCTCTGTAATTTACAACCATTTACTTCTTATTTCATATATGCAAAAATAGTTTTTTTCTCATTTTAACACTGATCTTAAGGTTAAGGCAAAATGTTGACAAACAACGGGCATATACCATTAAAAGATCTCAAAGTTTGGCTGCACAATAAGCTAAAAATTCTTGTTATTTCATTTTTTTATATAAAATTCATTTTAAAACATGCATTTTCATTTTTTTACTGTAACTTGTATGTTGACACAATAATTTGAATTTGAATTGTATTATATTCTGAAAGTACTTGTGGTTGAAAAAATATACACAATTGTTAATTCCAGTTGGTTTACGTTTCTTGAAAACACCACTACTATGACTACATGTCTGTTAATAATGTTTAAGAGTCCTCTTCTGCATATAATTGCTATTTGTACCCAAGGATTCCTTCATACATTTGCACTTCTCCTCCTAAGATGTTGCTCCAATGATAAAATCCTGTAATGCATACTTAGCAATCAGACTCTTTGAATACTTCCTACAGTTCCTGTAATATAATAAAATCAGCATGTTTGTTTCTGTAGTCAAGCAAAAAAGATAACACCAATTTAATCTTCAATGATTTACCAAACTTATAATTAGGAGATAACTGTTTTGTATTTTAAGCTCAGACATGATCAATTGGTGATTTGATGGTGATTTACCCAGTAAAACCCAGTAATTCCCACTGGGCTGGGCAATACTCATAAAACCCAGGTTTTTGCCAACCCTGTTTCAGGACATTTTGTAGCTCGCTATGCCGTATCAGTTTTGCTCATTGTTGAAAGCTGTACATATGATCATTTATAGTTGTCAATATTCAGTCATTTGGACTCTGGTGGATAGTTGTCTCATTGGCAATCATACCATGTCAAATTTTATAATAAATTACTTATGAAAACAAACCATATTCATGTATGTGTACTACACATTACCTGTATATATAAGTATACTTAGTGCCTATAGAAACACAACTCATCATTTTCAAGCTCCCTTCTTACAATCTTAGCCCCATTTAAATTACAATACTAACACAGTATGTTTATGGCTCTATGCATTCTGGAAACATCTGGTTACCTGATACTTTTCCAGTTAAGAAATTTGTGATTAGCTTCTATAGGGGTATAAATCAAAACTCCAAATGCTCTGAAAATTGATAATCTTGCAGACTGTACATTTTTTAATTACCTCTGCAACGGAGGTGTGGCGGTTCATTATGGTTGAACTTTGCCATGTTAACAAGTTGTACCTCCAAAACTGTAGGAGGAGATAGCCAGACAAACAAAGTATCCTCATCCGGACGGACAGGGGTAAATTGATATTATTCCCCCTCGACTGTTGCTGGGCATAACTACATGTGCTGTAGCATGTGTTAGGGGACCAGAATTGTGTTTTTATTGGCACTCAGTATAAATTTATATAAAATAGATATCACAAGAGACGAGTAAACACGCTGAAATGTCTTGCATGTTTTACTATTCATGATATATTTCATGTTGATTGTTCTAAACATGCTAAAGATATAATTTTACTATAAGTATATATGATATATAAACTTAACATAACCAATGATCCATGAAAAAAATACTGTCAAGCAAATAATGCCAAGGTCAGAAAAACCAAGCCAGACAGACATGTGCACCTTACAATCATTGCCTACCCCAAATATAGCTGATCTGTTAATTGATTATAGCTTGTATAGTATACAACAAACACAGTGGCAAATCCAGAAATTTTCATAAGTGGGGGCCCACTGACTGCCTAAGAAGGGGCCCGCTCTGGTCAAGCTTCAGTGATTCCCTATATAATCAACCAAATTTTTCCCAGAACAGGGAAGGGGGGAGGCCCCCTGCCCCCCTAAATCCGCCTCTGCAAACAGACCAAAATATGAAACTTATTATTGACTAATGAACTATGAATATCAGGTCATGGTAAGATGAACCCTGCCCAGACAGACATGTACACTATACAATCAGTTGCAGACGAGACAAAAATGGCCTAATTCATGATAGCAGTTATTGTTTAATCTTGGTCAAGCTATTTTGATAATTTTCCTCAAACTACAAGCATAACATATATACACATGGGAATATTAATATGAAATAAGAATTGAAATCTAAGGAAATCCAGAATATAAAATTCTATTCTCATAAATTTACATGGACTGAAAAGGGGTAAACAAATCTAACTACATGCCTATTCCATACATGTATATATAGCAGATTAACTTTTCCCTTGATCTGTTGATTGATAGTGTTTTTTTATTTTGTCAGTTTGCGTGGACTCCTTTTTAAATTTGCACAGGATTCAGCATTTTTGTTATACAATTTTGACAGCAAATACTGTAACAAATACATACCAGTTACATGTACTGTATCTATAGGGTCTCCACTACATGTATATCTAATCAAGTCATTCATTTCATCGAAACATATCATGTATAACTTCACTTCCACTTACATCTGGGGAGCTAATTCTGAAAATTTAAGTTCCAGTGATTTATTATAAATATAAGACCTGAACCTGATCATGCTGATGAACTGTTTTCCAAATAAAAAATGGCAATACAACTGAAAATTCATTTAGATATATGTCAAATTCACACAGGCAATTGTTTTAAATAAATGTTGATAGTGTCCACATGAGGACACAGATGATGCCCCTGCTTGCATATCATATAGTTATAAAGGGACATAACTGAAGAACGGTAAAAGTGATGCTACCCAAATTTGAACTTGATCTGAGTTTTGTGGTAATAAGCATTGTATGTAAGTCTCATAACATTCGGTTGAGGCTAACTTAAGTAGAAAACAGAAACTAAAAATTCAGCAATTTTTCTATTTGTAAACACGCATAACTCTAGAACGATTGTGTATAAGTTTCATAACATTTGGTTGAGGCAAACTTAAGTTAGAGAATGGAAACTAAAACTTTTGCAATTTTTCCATTTCTAAAGAGCATAACTCTAGAACGGTTAAAGTGACGCCACCAAAATTCACCCTTGATCTGTGTTTTTTGGTAATAAGAATTGTGTACAATTTTCATAACATTTGGTTGAGGCAAACCTAAGTTAGAGAACGGAAACTAAAAATTTTGCAATTTTTCCATTTATAAAGGGGCATAACTCTAGAACGGTTAAAGTGACGCCACCAAAATTAATTCAAACTTGATCTGTGTTTTCTGGTAATAAGCATTGTGTATAAGTTTCAAAACATTTGGTTGAGGCAAACTCAAGTTAGAGAACGGAAACCAATTTTGGGACGTACGTACAGACGGACAAGGGTAAAACTTAATGCCCCCACCGCTACGGCAGGGGCATAAAAATATTCACCAAGAGAGAAAACAATTAATTTTTCTTTTAACCAATAAGTGAACATCACTAGCAAAATGACTAGTACTAAATTTCTAGATTGAACTGTTGCGCATTTTGTCAGGATCTTTAACAGCTGAGTAAACAGTATTGTTCTGTTCATTGTTGAAGGTCTTAAAGTGGCCTAAAACTGCTTACATCCCCTTCATTTTGACCATGGCTGATCATGATAGTTTTCTTATTGGCAATTCTACCACATCTCCTTATTTTCAAATTACTAAAAATTATCAATCTGCAACAATTAAATTCTATTTATATACACAGCTACTTTTGCATAGGTACTATTTCTGTACCAAACATATGTAGTACTGGAAATCTACTTTTAATATTCAGTACTATTTTGTAATTTAAAATTAGTGCAATATTTAGGAAACTTTATTTTACAGTAGCAGTGTACATGTACATTGTATATATATTGATTAAAGGTAATCTGATCATCACTATGAAGCAATGTTCAAAACACTCTGTCATTATCAGATATCAAATTTATTTAAAGTCCAATGACAAAGTATATGTGCAAAACACTCAAAACTTTTTTTAAGTACCACAATCTGACAGAATTCATACATATACACAATCAGTGAGGCATAAAATGAAGGTCAAAAAGATATACTTTTTGTTGGATGCTGCATCATCATTATTAGTTAATTGAATGCAAGACATTGAGTACATGTAGTTACTAGTACATAATATTTGAACTTAAAATAAAGGATAATCTGATTTTTATCAGTCTCTGATCAGAAATAAAGCCACACAACAGCGAAATATATGTATCAGAGATGCACATACAATCATTGAATATATGTTTAAGATTAATACTTAGCATTGGCTGTCAACGTACATTTTTTGGTACATGTAAAAATGGACTGTCTGATAGGCAAACTCCACATAGAGATTGGACACTACATGTAGGTTACTTCATTAATTCCAGTATCAGTCATTATCAATAGTCAACTCCTCTGCCCATACCTTGTAATACTGCTGAAAGGGAGAAAACAGTACATTTGTGGACGCAATACTATTCAAAGAGTTTTGCAAACAATTAGCTTATAATATACATGTATTTCTTGCTATATGTATTTATATTAAACTTAGAATTGTACTATCAAATATCAACTAGAGGCTCTCAAGAGCCTGTGTCACTCACCTGTATCCACTGTTGTTTTGAAAATCATAATTAATAGTATTAGATACCCTTTTAATGATTTTATTAAATTTGGTCCAGTAGTTTAAACTAAAAGCAGGTCATCCCATTGTAGTCTTACAACAGTAACTGAAGACCCCTTGTCATTATTAAATTAGTTTTCAAGTTGTAACCATTTGAAATTGATTGTTTACAATTTCCCCTTAGACTGTATGGGATTTGCTCATTGTTGAAGGATGAACTGTGACCTGTAGTTTATGTTAACTTCTACATGTATGTCATTTAATCTTGGGTGAAGGGAAATTATACCATATCTTCTTTTATCTATATATTAGTTCAGGTGTATGAACATATACAAATGATGTACAATGTATATTATTCAAGACTTAAATGTATGGAAACCAGAAAATCCTTCTTTTTTTTTGGCCCCAAATTATTAAATGGTTTACATGGTTTAGTCTGTTACCCCAAAAATTAATCCAAACCTTCTTTTGAGGTATGGAACCTACAAATGACCTATTAAGTAGTACAATTTTATAGTTATCCTACACTTATACACAATTTATTGCCATGAAACATGAAAAATGCTTGTTTTGGACCATAATTCCTACATTTGTCCTCAACAGTTTCAGCTATAAAAAAAAATCATCTGAACTGAAACAAAATTTGAACTTGATATGCAACTTGTCATGGTAATAAAATTGAGAATGGAAATGGGGAATGTGTCAAAGAGACAACAACCCGACCATAGAACAGACAACAGCAGAAGGTAACTAACTAATGCAGCGAGAAATTCCCGCACCCGGAGGCGTCCTTCAGCTGGCCCCTAAACAAATATATATACTAGTTCAGTGATAATGAACGCCATACTAAACTCCAAATTGTACACAAGAAACTAAAATTAAAAATAATACAAGACTAACAAAGGCTAGAGGCTCCTGACTTGGGACAGGCGCAAAAATGCGGCGGGGTTAAACATGTTTATGAGATCTCAACCCTCCCCCTATACCTCTAGCCAATGTAGAAAAGTAAACGCATAACAATACGCACATTAAAATTCAGTTCAAAAACTACATGTATACAATAATCATGAAAATTATCAGATCAATATCTTCAAGCATATATAACAATAAAATGCTCTGCTGGGCGCAGCTTGATACGACCGCAGATGTCGAACCCTGAACAGTTGGAGCAAGTATGGACACAACATTCAAGCTTGATACAGCTTTGGATTGTGATTAAATATTTGACACAGCATAGGTTTCTGACACAGAATGAATGTGGTCAAAGAACTTAAAAATTTTTAATTTACCTATTATGGTCCAATATCTAAAATCTAAATACATACACGGTTAGATTCAGCATATCAAAGAACCCCAAGAATTCAATTTTTGTTAAAATCAAACTAAGTTTCATTTTGGACCCTTTGGACCCTAATGTAGACTAATTTGAACAAGAGGCTGTCAGAGAGACAGCAAACAGGATTTTCCTGCAGAGGTCGAACCCTGAATAGTTGAGCAAGTATGGACACTACATTTAAACTTAAAACAGCTCTGAATTTGGATTGTGATTGAATATTTGACACATCATAGGTTTGTGACACAAAATGAATGTAGTCAAAGAACTGATATATTTCAAATTGGACATTTAAATACCTATTATGGTCCAATATCCAAAATCTAAGTACATATTAGAATCAGCATATCAAAGAACCCCAAGAATTCAATTTTTGATGAAATCAGACAAAAGTTTAATCTAGGACCCTTTGGACCCTGATTTGGACCAACTTGAAAACTGGGCCTAAAAATCTAATATCTAAATAGAGTTTAAATTCAGCATTTGAAAGAACCCTATATATATATCTAATTTATGTTGAAATGAAACACAGGTTAATTTTATCCATAATATTTTCTGTGCAAATGGAAATAACTCAAACTGGATAAATAGTTCTCTAAAATAAGATATGATGCATTTTTTCAAATTATAATCAATAATATAATAACAACTACCAGTGATGACTAATTAATATAAGTTCTCTAAAATTAGATATGATTTAACACTCAAACATTGTTAGAATCAGCATATCAAAGAACCAAAGAATTCAATTTTTGATGAAATTGAACAAAAGTTTAATTTAGGACCCTTTAGACCTCAATGTGGTATTATCTTATTAATAATGAAAAGCTCGACCGTTTACAAGTTCTTAAACAGGAGGGGGGTGGGGGTGACCCATAGGGACTCGCCTTATACCGCCATGGATTTCATTTGATTTGTTTTATTGTCCCATACAAGAATATATATGGTTTCGGGGTGGAGATCTTGACCCTTTACAAGTTTTCAAAAAGAAGGGGGTGGGGGTGACCCCAGGGGACTCGCCTAAAATTTTGAGGCAATTACCCCCAAAATCAATCCCAGCATTCCCTTTGTGATATGGAACCTTGTGGTACAATGTCAGAGAGATCCATACACTAACACACAAGTTATTGTCTGGAAGTTACAAAAATGCTTATTTTTGGCCCCTATTTGGCCCCTTATTCCATAACTCTTGGTACCATAACCCCCAAAATCAATCCCAACCTTCCTTTCGTGATATTGAACCTTATGGTAAAATTTCATGGAGATCCATTCACTTAAACTTAAGTTAGAGTGCGAAAAGCAATGTGTCTTCGGACGACGATGACGACGACGACGCCAACGTCATACCAATATATGACCAAATTTTTTTTAATTTTTGCGGTCGTATAAAAAGGAAACTTATTTTAATTATTTTTCTGTTAATGTAAAGTTTACGGAGAGCTGTCTCATTGGCACTCATACCACATCTTCTTACATTTACAAAATTTATAAAAAAAAAAATTGTATATTGTACATGTATTTGCAGAATTTGAAATTTTTAATTTATCAAATGAATAAGATAATTGGAATCGTTAAAATTCAGAAATATACTTGAAAACAGATGCCTGCGACCCCTGTTGTTTCGATTAGCATGTTTTCTAAAGATATCCGTGTGAAGTTCACAAATTTCACCATGTATTTGATTTGGTCACCTGGTGTGAATTTCAGATAAAATTGTCAAGTTCAAATCTGTGGTTAAAACTTTCCTTTACATATCAGTTATATTATTATCTGGGCAGGGTACCCCCCCCCCCCCCTTTTTTTTATATTATACTCTGAACATTATTGTATACACTTTTTCTGTGGGACTTTCTTTATGTAAAACAAGATAAAAATCTACGTTGTCTCATATTCGGATTTACATCGAAATAAAGGTTTAAGATATATCAAAATCGAACACAACATCGTGTGAACATTTCTATTGATGACTATAGTGAATCATTTTTCGATTATGTATTTTGTTATTACATGAATTACATCTATCCATATTTTGATTGTCAACTCATTGCATACTTCTCTAAAAATGATGTTACTGAAATCAAGAATATTATATCTAATATAATATAACCTCACAATTACAACCCTCTTGCTTTTGAAATTGTTAAAGAACAATTTTAATTTTATGTAAGTGCTTTTATAAACTATAACAAGCCAACGATTTAATGATAGATATATATACATGTATATATGTTTGGTTATCATAATCTTGTATTTGTCCTTTTTCGACTTTTTATTTTGTGTGTTTGATATTCGGTAAAATCGAATTTTATCTTTTGGAAATAAAGTCAGTTTATACAACTCGTATTCATGCGGAACCTAGCATGCTACAATGTCATATGGTTATAACATTGTTTACTTAGTGTTGTCAAATTATTAACGAGTGTCAACATTGTCTTTACAAACTCAGCATGTTGTCTTGATAAGATATCACACACAGAAAAGACTGATCAGACGGATAAGAAATTAAAATCATGCGCGATAACTTGTACTGGCTTACACTGAGGATAATAGTTGGCCATGCTGTACAGTGACCTGTAGCATTCTCATTGGCAATCATTCCACATCTTCTTTTTTATACTGTATCGTTTTGTTGTCATTATTGATTCATACCATTTGTAGTTTTCTGTAATCTAAATATGCTGGAATAAAAAAAATTGACACAATTCAAGTCAATTGTGTTGCTTCTGATATGACGTTAAATCTAATGTCAAAGTGAGGTACAGCCACGTGACCAGTATTAGAGTGTACATTTTGTACAACAGATTAGGTACATTGTATTTGATCTGGCTTTCAGTTACTGCTAGCAAGTCCGGAAACTTGTCAGTGATTGTCTTGTGTCATGTATGTGATAACTGCAAGTCAGCCAAGTGTTTGTTATCTATATAACTTTTGAGTTAATCATAGATAAGATAGTAATACGTATGATTTGAATCATACACAAATAAAAAAAGAAGTGACAAATTTATACTGTATAGACTCAGTCAGAATTTGACATATCCATCTCCATTATTCATAAATATTTTTTAATCTGCTATTATCTGGGAAGTTGCGACACTTAAAGAATTCGATATGAGAAACTAAATCATGAATGCGTCTTAAAAGATTTAAGTATCCATATGAACATTGAAAAATTATAAGCAGGTAATGAACTAATAAGTTGGTATAGTTTAACTTTAGTTTGTTCAAATTGTTAAAAAAAATCGATAGCTTAAGACCCCTTGACTTCGTGAATAACAGAATGCAAGCTACGTTACTGTATACAAATAATAAAATAACTTACAATTCAACTGGAATTTGAAATTAGATGCGTTAGGTCCTATGGGGGCGAACGTGTATAAAAATTATTTGGGAGCGAACGAAAACGATACAGCAAAATCGAAGATGAAAACCATTCTCATTCAGTCATTGCAGATTTCTGTTTATTCCTGCACTATTAAATCATTTGTTTTAGTTACCTGTAGTACATCCTCGAGTATTCATTGATTCATAGCTCCTTGGTATTGTTTGTCTTGTTAAATTAACTGAAACAAGTACTGTTGTTGACAATCGGCTGACAGCGTTCTTCTCTTTAAGACGCGTCATAATCTGTATCTTTCAAGCGTTTTAAAAAAACCCGACTCCGGACGAGAGATTCACGGATATTGTCCTGATCTGATGTTCAAAGTATTTCTCCATGTGAAAAGTGAAAAATATGTACCTGCTAGTTCCCCCATTCCTACTATACAAATCCTTGGAACATATAACAAATTATTTTGTTAATAAGCATCCTTTACATAGGAGCACCTCCACATGGAGCTGTTAGTTAATTAAACCCTTACAACTATTTAATATATATATTTATAAAATCTGGGACTATTATACTAACTTAGTATAATAGTCCCAGATAAAATATAATAAATATAATTTCAATTATGACTGTGATTTCATTGTGTAAAAGAATATATATCTATACAAAAGTAAAATGTTTAACCTTAATTCAATGAGCAAGCCTTGTCTAATTGGCAATCATTTACCACACATTTATTAAAGCTTAAAGAATGTAAGTTTTTTTTTTAATAATAAAGTGTAAATGTAACCAAGGAATTGTATATTTAAATATACAATTCCTTGATGTAACCATTCATTTTTTCTGAATAAAAGCATTAATCTAAGAATACAGGGACGTAAAATTGTTTTGTAATTTTAAAATGTGTCCCAGTGCAACAATTGATCATGCAATCTTTCAATTTCAAAGATTATAAACAAAATTTGCTTCTTGTATAGATGTCATGTTATAAAAAGCAATACAAAAAATTTTATACTGCACTTTCAATATACTTAAAAAATTGATAAACATTCAAATTTACATTTATTGACAAAATTTAGTACATATAAAATTCTTTTCTGTATTCTTACTAGTTTTTATTCATATATGTCCTAATGTTAAACTTATGTGCGATTCAATGCTCACAAATTTTCTTGACTTATAAGTTTGAGGAAAAGTTTTATGCACAGTAAAAAAGGGAGATAACTCATGTTTGGAAGTTAATGATATATATATGATATATATTATCCTTTTTTTCTTTGCAATAATGGGAAGTAAAGAATCTATTACAGTAACAGTAATCTATTTCATAAGTTGGAGTTACCTCCCACATTTTTTAAAAGTATAAAAGTAAAGAAGACATAAGATGTGTGAAAGTAATTAAATTTACTACTTAATAATTATAGAAATATTACTAGTAAATCAATTGGTCCATCAATATAATATAGGCATCTAGGAATTTGAAATAAGAGATACACATGCATACAAAATTCCATCCTAATGACTCTACTAGAGATAAATATAAACAGTGATAGAAAATATAATTCAAAACCAACATGTTTTTGTAGTTGCATCTAACCCACTATCAAGGGAGATAATTCATGCTTAACAAAAAGATAAATATTTATCATTTACAATGATTGTATGTCCAAATGTGTAAATCTTGAGAGACAAAGAATAACAGTTTTGAAATGATTCAATTTTGCAAAAAGAAAATTGGAATGAATAATAGCAAAATTCAGGTGAATTTGTTTCTCATGTTACAAAAACTTAACTCAATAAAGTTAAATTTCTCTTATGAATTCATGGTTTAATTCAGATAAAATGAAACATAACATTTTCACATGAGTTTTGATTCATGTTAATTTCATGTGAAATTGTTCACGTGAATTTAACGTGAAATTTTTCATGTGAATATATCATGAAATATTCACATGAATTTAACGTGAAATATTCACGTGAATTTCACGTGAAATACTCACGTGAATTTCACGTGAAAATAGAATTTTTCAAATTAAATTAAGATTTCCATGGAATATATGATACATATAATACAAGATATTAGAGGTTGACAAAATGTTTGATTTTCGGTTATTTTTTTTTAACTTAGACACCATTTATATTTTTTCACGTGAAATTCACATGAAATGTTTTACGTGAAATTCACGTGAAATTCATGTGAAATTCACGTGAAATGAGATTCACGTGAAATTCACGTGAGCAAAAATATGTGCTGTAGTTTTCCATTCAACATTTATGGTAAATACACGGTTTTACCCGAACCTAGACTTATATCCTATTATTTGCCTAATTGAAACTACAATAATGTAAATCATCTCTCACAAGTAAATTAATACACATTTTTAGTCCCTAAAACTATTAAAAACAAACGATTACGGAATAAATGAATTGAAAAGTGTATAAACAGATATGCTCAGAACTTTACAGCAAGGTTTGCGAGAAAACAATATATATTTCATAATTTTTTTTTAAATATTAGTAAATTATTGTGACTGTAACTTGGAAGTCGACAAATTGTCATTTTGGTAAACAAGTACATTGTAATTTATAAATACAAACTTTTTGAACAAGCTTACTATTCAAAACTTTCTAAAAAGTTATAGTATCCAGCGCAAAAAGTTTTGGCATAAAATATCTCAGCTTTATTTTGTATTTCAAAATCCAAAATAATCAAACAATATTATTAGACCTAAACATATTGCATATAGATCTTGTTCAGGTTAAGTTTTCTTTAAGGCTGCTGACAGTCGCTCCTTCCCGTTATATTATTGACAGTAAAAATTATCTCAGCCTCCTTTTAAACATATCTATTATCACGTTAATCATTGGGCTCCGTCTATTGGTGTTCATATTCAAATTTCATTAACATTTTATCTTGCATGTAATATGTGCAACTGGACTTTAGTCAATAATCTGTAACAAGTAGCAAAGGGTCCATTTGAAAAATGTCAATTACTTCTGTCTCATATGACACACAATCGATATTATATCTGAAACATCTAGACAATTATTAACAACGACTTATATCACAATGATAACATTTTATTTTCATATTTAATACTACAAGTGCATATTTTTGTATGAACAAAGAGGCAAAAGATACCAAAGGGACATTCAAAACTCATTAGTCGAAGAAAAACTGACACTGTCAAGGTAAAACACGGAAAAAAGAGGAAAGACGAACAAGTCCACAAAACACTGAACAGCGGTATACTACTGTTGCCTTTATATAGAAAAAACAAGAATGAGCAACACGAACATCACCAAAGAAATGAGGTTGAAATCATGTGCTCCTTAAGGATGAATAACTTCAGCTCCACATGTTTATCATCCACCAGAATATACTTGTTATACATTTAGTTCCACCGTTATCTTTCTAACAATATCCACTCGTATTGTTTTCTTCTTGATCAATACTTACATCCCTTGCATATTATACAAACATAGTTTATTATGGTATCTGTGTTGTTTAACAGATAAACGCCCCTTAAATTCAGTATGCTTTCTTGAATTTTGTGTTTTAATTTAGTTTGCTTGAAAACGAAATATTTCAAATCTTGAAATACCAGATACCCATTTTAGATCTTATATTGGAGATAATGTTGTAATAAATAGAAAAAAAAACGTGGACTAAATGGAAGGATATTAAATAACATAACATAAAACAAAGAGAAGCAAAGCTTTGAATGTTTTTATATCAAGCAAAGATCATTGTGTTATTTCTATAACCCGTATCGATCATACTAGAATAATACACAAGTATCTTCTGTAAAATGAAGTTCAATCAATTGCTTCGATTGCAACTATACTATTAAACATGTTTGTTTCTACATTGGCTAGAGGTATAGGGGGAGGGTTGCCTTCAGTTGTTTTCTACTCTTTGGTCGGGTTGTTGTCTCTTTGACGCGTTATCAATATTATTTACTGGAATGTATTGACCTTACTAATATTCTTTTAGAATTTGTATATCAATAATATGTATGATTTATTTGATGATATTCCTGTTACAAAAATGGTTCATTTTTATAAGAAATTTGAATATATTATATATAATACAAATAGGTTGGTTCAGTGTAAAATGATATTTTATATTTTCATCACGTCGTCGTAGTGTTGATCTTAATTTGTTTTAATCTTCAGTTATAGAATATGAAGGACTTAATGTCTGGTTTAAAGAAATATACCTTAGCAACAATATTTGAATTAGGTCTCGCCGCGATATAGTCTTTTTGAGCGGAAGCGGCGTAAAGCAAAAACAAATAAACTAATCAATCAATCAATCATGTTCTACCAAGGGAACATTTGTTTAATCGGCCAACAGTTTGTCCACAATGAAAAAGGATTTGACAAATACTCTGAGATTGTTAACTCGTGTAGTAGAAGTAACGAAAGGGTAAAGTACTTAAAAGTAGAATGAACGCTGGACATTTCCTACGGGTTGTCGGCATACTTATGGGAACCAACTGTGCGCCTCTCCTTGTGGACCATCTTAGCAGCAATTTATCAGACTAACCCTCATATGGAGTGTAGATTTCTCAACCCATAAGATTTGTTAGAGCTTTTATATAACATTTTTTTTCATTGGCTAAAAGTTGCCATCAAATCCACAGTTGACATGTCGTAACTTAGGAGGGACCCTCCATTTTGAATTGCTTGGATCAACAAATGTTCGATTACTACAATATTATGGAAAATAAAACAACACCAATCTAAAAATAATTCATGAAGTTTCTCGGAATTTAAGTTTATCTAAAATTTCTACATTTTTTCAAGCTCTAACGTATGATTTCTTTTTGCAATGCACTAGAATCGGAATAACAGTACAGTATTTGAAGAGCTGCTACCGTCAAATCGTTAATTGACGGTGGCAACTCTTCAACTACAGTCTTAATATTCCTTAATTAACGCCATCATTTTTCCTTGGAAAATGTCCATACTAAGTCAGGAATTTGACAGCTGTTTTCAATTCGTTCCAGTGGTTAATAAAGTCGAGCGTTTGGTGTTGTCAGTTTTTACAGACTTCACCTTTTTGATTTCATCGTGGAGTTCGATATATGCGTTAGTACATTCTTTGTATATAATAATCATAAAAACATGATGTCATGGACACCGAAAATCTCAGTTATCTGTATGAGTATTTGCAAAATACTGCCTATTTACAATACTCCATGGAACAATTTATTTAGGCATAGGTCTATGTTTGTTAATGTCTGGTTATGGTATAGGTTGGTGGATATATTGTTCCTATTTTTACGTGATTTAGTTAATCAATATTGTACACATCTGCAGTCATTAACGGTTTCTATCGTCAGATTGTTTTACAATAAGAAAAGGCTGTATACCTACAGCAGACACGTTTGGTTTCCGGATTCTGTAAAAACGAATAAAAGTAAAAATGTAACCTTCCTATCTAAGTTTTTTTTATATTTAATAGTATTAAATTAATTATATATGTGAAGTACTCTTACTTTAAAAAGTGAATAACTACAGTATATCATTAAGGTTCGAATATTTCAATGTATGTTTGTATTAGCTTAAAACATGTTAATATTTCTATTCATTTTTTGACTGCGACTTTGTTTTACACAAACGTATTACAGCTGTTGAAAATAGAATAGGAGAACACTGACAATAGTCCAATTATTACAAGGAAATACAAGTTTAATAATTGGCTTTCAATTATTCGGCTTTGAGCGTTCTTGATGAAGGAAAATCAAGAAATTCGCATCGGACGCATTGAAATTTAGAAAGTATCGCTTTCCTTTTTTTCTTACTATACATAAGGTTTGAAACAAAATTTAAGTTAAAACAGAAAAATGATGTTAAAGTGAATACATAGTCTTCTCTTTATGAATATAAGATGTGATATGATTGCCAATGAGAGACATTTCCACTACGTTAAAAATATCGTAGATGTTAGCTTATTGTTTGTTTTTGCAATATTATTTTGACAGCTTTAACTATATCTTATCTTATTTCAATTGCCTTGAGTGAGACCTCTTTCTTGAAATCTGCCTGCAATGAGATCATTTGTTATACTATGAGTGTGATACAACTCACCATGATAATGTTCGTGTATTTGTTTGTTGAGTTAAACGCCACATATAAATATAATGGTTATACCAAGGCGACCAGTTTTTGTTAGTGCAAGAATTTGGAGTAAACAGACAAAACAACCGACTTCCTCGAAAACTGGAAATCTGTCAATTTAAATGAGATTCGAATAGAATACACATCACCATGGAAATGTTTTATGTACACAAGTTTTTAACATAATCCTCATTTATTTAACAGTTTAACAAACATGCGATTTATAGAGTTTAATGCCACGTTCAGTGATATTGGTTATACCATGGGGGCAAGTTTTTATGTTGGTGGAGGAAGCTGAAGAATACAGCCAGAACAACCAACTTTCGCCTGAAAAACTGGCTATCTTTGTCAATTTAAAAGGGATTCCATTACTCATCACGCAGCGATGTTAAGGCAATTTCGATAAGATTTTGTCAGGGGCAGATAACCCCGTAAGGACCTCATTATGTATTCATTTATTCATTAATGGCGAAAAATCCGTAAGCAGCGTCTATCGATGAAACTGTATGAAATCAAATTACATACATGCCTGTCAACTAAAAACGGGTATTCATATGATGTAATTTGTGTATCGAAACACGAATATTGTATGTTTGTGCTTTAATTATTATGGCAAACAGTTGCAATTGCTGTTTGTCTTGACGAGATTGTCGGCTTTTGGACCCCGCCTCCTTTTGCAGATTAACCAATCAGTGAACGATCGCCGTCAAATAGATGTTTGTAGTTTGCAGAAAGGAAAGAACCTTGCAGCGAAAATTATTTTCACTTCTACGTGAAAATCTAACCAGAAAAGTAAGTGAAAACCACCAAATATGTATTATTTATGAAACATACGTTGCTTGTGTTGTTAATCATTCGCTTCAGAAAGCGAAAAACTGTATACTATTAGATAAAAACGAGTTCAGTGTTGGCAAGCATGATATACACGTGATCAAAACGAAACTATTAGCATGCAAGATTGGTGATGACAAAAAAAGCGATACACTCGAATACACTTTATTGATATTTTGCATTATGCTTGGGAATTCAATGCTGTTTAGTTATGGATATCTTAGCGCATGCGTCAAGCGTAATAGACACGAAAATTTTACTGGGCAAAATGTTTAGTTTTTTAGTCAATTTTTGACTGTTTTTATATTCATTTTGAAATAATTTTTACATCTTATTCTTATCTTGATTAACCCCCATAGTTTTCGTCATAATTTAGCTGGATCTGACGTATTTTAGCCGTTGACTGGAATTTTCTTTTCTTTGACATTTTACCGGGAAACCGTCATTTTTAGCCATTGTTTACCTGGACTACCAAATTTTACGAACTTTTACATATTACATTGTGGAACATATTTTATTCACTGGATATATATTTTTACTGGAAGTTTTACACTGTGCCAACCATAATTTTACCTTCGTTCGGATTTATTGTTGTGCAGTCAAGATAAAAATAGAACTGTTTTCCGACTGTTTAGGTGAGTTTATCTTATCAGAGTCGGTAGACAAGAAGACATATCTTGAAATACAACATGAATCCCAAATACATAATGGGTATAGCTAAGGTTTTGTTACTCTGTGGAAAATGGATGGATGAAGACACAGGAACATCGTCTATCCAAGATCACCCTACAAAAAGGTCTGTGTTTGCCACTGTTCTGCAGATACAAAGGTATGTACATCTTTACCTTAACACCACACACCATGGTAGTAAAAAACACTGGAACATCGCGTTCATACAAAAACCACCATTTCACCTTCAAATTCGTATTCTACTGATAATATCAGGAATTGAACAAAACCCAGGTCCTGTTCAAAACAGCTGCGGGATATGTTGTAAATTAGTCAAAAGAACTGACAAAGCAATACAATGCGATGAATGTGATTAATGGATCCATACACGATGTACATCTGTTGACAATACAACGTACGCTAAATTACAGAACACAACTGATCAATGGTTCTGCCAAAACTGCGTTGCATCATGCGGAATTTGCTCAGGCAACATACATAACTGTGACCCAGCAATTGAATGTGACAGATGTAAAACATGGATTCATAACTCCTGTGCAATAGTGTCAAATGATGAATAAAAAAACATACAAGCAACAAATTGTACATGGATTTGCCCATTATGTGATGAAAAAAACTTATCAACATCCTACTCAAGTACTTCATCAGGCATAGAAACCAACAATATCGTTGATACTCTCACAAACAACAAAGAGACACTTAGTAATTCAAAATGTACTTCAGATAAAAACAGACACTTTTATACCAGTAAGATCAGAATGGTTTCCATCAACATCAACGGTTTAAGAGGGAAAAAACTTAAACTGCAGGCATATTTACAAACTGAAAACCCCGATATATTAGCGCAGCAAGAGACCTAAATCAACAACAGCATTGCAACCAATGAATTGATTCCAGACACATTGGGCTATGATATATACCGCAACGACAGAACAGGCAGTGGGTGAGGCACAATGTTACTCATCAAAACACACCTAGACTCAGCGCCTGTGAAGATCCTCGAAAACGGATCAGAATCTATTTGGAGCAAAATAGTCTTGCAAGGAAAACATCATTACATAGGAAGCTGGTATAGACCACCTGATGCCCCTTTGGACCAAATACAACTACTAAAGGACCAATTGGATAAAATCAAGAAATTAGGAAAAGCAAAGAAACAACCATGCATTCACGTCTTGGGTGATTTTAATTACCGTAAAATAAACTGGCAGACAAAGCTAAATAAAGATACCAACACATGTCTAAACGGTAGTGAAGGCCAAGCGTTAATAGATATACTAAATGAGGCTAGTGCTGAACAACTCATCCTGTTTCCAACCAGGGAAAGTAATACACTAGACCTTATAATTACAACATTACCAGGGCAGTTCACAGATATCCACTCACCTGATCGGTTAAGCGACCACGACATTGTCATGGGTACTCTGCGATGCACAATTCAAAGAAGAACGAGACCAGAAAGGACCTTCTTCCAATATTCAAAGGGAAACTACAATCAAATGAGAGATGACTCAATGGACTTCACCAGAGACAGATACTTCAATGGCCATCACAACAACAGGAATGTAGAAGAAAACTGGAACATGATAAAAGAATTTATACTAGGAACCACAAAAATAAATGTACCAACTAAAACATCAAAAGGAAAACAGTCAATACCATGGATAAATAATAATATCAAGGCCATGATCAAACGAAAAGACAGAACACACGCTAACTATAAAAGAAACAACGGCATGAGAATAAAACGAAAATTAAGACGCACAATTAACAAGGAAATTGAAACAGCCCACAACAACTGCGTCAACAACTTAATAGGCGATATAATACAAGATTCTAAACCATTTTGGAAATATATTAACAACCAGAAGGCAGACAAACAGGGAATACCACCACTTAAGACTGATGATAATAAGACCGCCGATTCAGACCAAAAGAAAGCAGAGGCATTGAATACGCAGTTAACAAGCGTTTATACCGAGACAGTATATGAATCTATTCCATACCAAACTCCTCATGTAGACAAAATGAGAAACATCATAGTAACAACCAAAAGAGTGGAGAAGATACTAAAAAATGTATCAAAAGCGATGGACCCTGATGGTATACATCCCAGAGTACTTAAAGAATTGGCACCTAACATATCAGAGGTAATGGCTTACTTTTTCCAACAATCCATCAACAGAGGAACCATCCCAGATGAATGGAAAAGTGCTAACATATGCCCATTATTCAAGAAGAACGACACAACCATCCCAAGTAATTACAGACCAGTATCCCTAACATGTTTCACTTGCAAACTACTAGAACATGTCATTTGCTCGAACCTAATGCAGCACTTTGAAGATCACAACATCCTAAATAGCCGACAACATGCATTTAGAAGAAGACACAGCTGTGAAACCCAACTTATCAACGTAATACATGACTGGGCAACTGCCATTGACAACAAGAAACAAACGGATATATTTATTTTGGATTTTGAAAAAGCATTTGACACCGTACCGCACGAACTATTAAAAAGTAAACTTCACAAATATGGCGTGCCGAAAAACATCTTTAATTGGATTAACGCATTTCTATCTACAAGATCTCAGTGTGTGATAGTGAATGGGACTAAGTCCAAAACATCGACAGTCCTATCAGGTGTACCTCAAGGAACGGTTCTTGGTCCCATCCTATTTCTGGTCCGTATCAATGACATAGCAGAAAATGTAACATCAGAAATAAGGCTGTTCGCAGACGACTGTGTATGCTACAGAGAAATTAAAAATGAAGATGACTGTGCAGAACTACAGAAAGATATAGATACCCTTGGTAACTGGGCGACTATTTGGGGTATGAGATTTCAACCAATTAAATGCAACATGATGACATTGAGTCGCAAAAAGAAAATTACATCATTTAAATACACTCTCAAAAATACGGAACTCCAATTTTTAACATCTATTAAATATCTAGGAGTAAACATCACAAATGATCTACACTGGGGAAAGCACATAGAGGAGATATGCAATAAATCTTATAGGACATTAGGCTTACTAAAAAGAAACCTATCAACATGTCCGCTTGAAGTTAAACTCCAGGCATATAAAGGACTGACACGACCTGTCCTAGAATATGCAAGCACTGCCTGGGACCCACATCAACTATATCTCCAAGACCAACTGGAAAATGTACAGAAAAGAGGGCTAGGTTTATAACATCAAACTACAACTACGAACCAGGAAGTATGACAGCAATTTTAGACCAACTGCAATTACCATCACTAAAAGACCTCCGTACTCAAAACAGACTGATCTTTTTCTGCAAAAGTATACACGGTCAAGCAAACTTACCTTCTGACCAACTGAAAAAACCATCAAGGACAACCAAGAACATGCACAGCCAACATTTCCTTAGACTTCAAACAAAAACAGACACATTAAAATACAGTTTCATTCCAAATACCATTAAAGACTGGAACCAACTACCTCCGGATATCTTCATCAAAATTCAGACAGCAGAAGAACCAGCTAAAACCTTTAGTGAAATTGTAAGGGAGGCCCCACTTAAGTAAATTACTTGACGCACGCGCGGTGTATTAATATCCTTGGATGTATCACCGTATTCCTATCAAGATCAAGATCAAGAAACTAGACTGCAACAAATATCTGAAATTTGAATAATTTATCGAATCCCGTCAATAAATGAACAGAATATCGAATGAAACAAGTTCCCTGCATTATACCAAGAGCCCATTCTCAACATTTACCCTTAAATTCGTTTCTAACTTTCGTTTCGCAGGTATCCTGCCATTCCTTGTTGGGTACGTTTGCAGTGGCGGATCCAGAACTTTTCATAAGGGGGGCCCGCTGACTGACCTAAGGGGGGCCCGCTCCAGTCATGCTTCAGTGATTCCCTATATAATCAACCAAATTTTTCCCACAAAAGGGGGGTCAGCACCCCCCCCCCCCCTCCCCTGGATCCGCCTATGATTTGCTCCACCGTTCACTTCTCTCCGGAACGCACGTTGCTGGACTAGAGCCATGATCTCTACTTTCAAAGCATCAAGCTCTTAATGTGGAGCACAGGGCTCACAAACTTGCTTAAAGGAACCCTAAACACGTAATTTGGAGCTCGACCACATATGGTGTACCCCCCCCCCCCCCCTCACCATTAAATCAGTGTGAAGTCCATATTATATTATTTTCTGCGTATTGCTGTTGATATTTGTCAATTTTGAATTTTACATGGTGGTAAAGGGACAATTTTATGCAACGTTTTCTTTTTTATTTCACTTGTTTTTGTGTTAAACGTTTTACCTTCTATGTCTCGTGTTTGGTTCGATGTGTGTGCTTTGTGTTTCCCCTTATTTTTTTTCCATGTTTCCTGTGGTACTCTTTATGTTTTCGTGCTTGTCAAAAAAGTTTTGCAATTCTATTGAATATTTATGGTTCATGAACATGATGTATGTAATAAAGGCCTTTATGACAATATGTCCATTAAAAATAACTGCAGACGGCTGAGAATGCCGAGTAACAACTTCTAGTACTTTTCCTTAATATTTGAGATGTTGTTTCTCATGTTTTGTTTTTCCTTATAAATTTAATTTTTATTTTCCGTGCTATGTTTTTGACATTTTTTTTTAGTGTTTCAGTGTTCCTCCCCCTCCTTAACCATTCTCCTTAAAGTTTATAGCATTAAAGCAAAAATTAAAATCTGGGTAATTTTTTGGACATATCCTGGACCATGCGTCTTTCTCTGGAAAATGCCTGCACCTTGAATAAATTATCTTGGAACCAGTATTTTTTTATAAATCATTACCAAGTCAGAAATATGACCAATTGCAAGTTTATATACTTGCTGGTTGAATAGAACAATTTTTAACACAGTCCAAATAATATTATAATTTCTTGAAAGGCTTTGTTTATGATTAAGTGGGACGCCTTCCTCATATTCCTATGACCGTCATTATTAGGAAGGAATCGTCATTATTAGGAAGGAATCGCAGCAAACAATTAAAGAAGCAATAATATTAGACTAATTAATATGTAGTTTGCTCATTATGACTTCCCACATTGACATATTCTTTTTATATATATAATAATTATCAGTATTTAAATTAAATAGAACACTGCATGCACTTTCTTTCTAAAAATAAAGTATTACATCAAATATCTGAACTGTAATTAAATCCATTACTCAAAGCTATATCCCCGGTAAACAGAAGGGACCCATTTATAAAATTTTCTTTGGGAGACCACTAGTCCAAGAGGCAGAAAAAAGTCCCGCTTGTAATAAAGTCACTTATTCTGTGACAACAGACCAGTGTGCGAATGCAAGAAAGTACGCAAATCACATTATCAATTTATAAATAGAGAAGGCCACAGCTCTTCAGGAACCAATAGATTAAGGGGGGTCTCATATTCTTATTGCTCTGAATGTTAGTCTACCACAAGCCGCTGAGACAAAAAAAAATTACAACACATACAAGTGTTATGGACCAAGAAGTGTAACAGTTAAAACAAACCAGACACCATGAACAAAAATTAAACAAAAATTGATAATCATAAATTAAATATCAGCTATCACACATACTTGAAAGAAACATATTTTTATTTGGAGCTCTGCCTAAGAATCATTGCTGGTGAATCATTCAGACAATATCTCTAAACAGCTTTCACCAATCTTCATGAAACTTTGGTGAATTGTTTAAATTTATTGACAAAAGTTTTCTTTCCATTTCTATTATGTATTTTTGATATCTGGTTTTAGAGTATTCATAATTCATTATTCATAATAAAGGGTCGAAATTTTCCCGTTTTTCGGACAATGACTCAAAAACGCTTTAACAAATTTTCATGAAACTTTGCTGAATTGTAACGTAAGCTCCTTTAAGATTTTTTTTATATATTTTAGATTTTACTTATTCCAGTTATGGGATTTTATTCATAAAATTTATTCATGAATTGTGCCACTGTGTGCAAGTTTTTTTTTATCTTTATACCCCCACTTTTAGTCTTTAAAAAAGTGGGGGTACAAATGTACTGTTTTACTTCTGTCTGTACATCCTAAAGTCAGTCGGTCCGTCCGCCCCATGAATATTTTATGTCACATCTTTCTCAGGAACATTACAGGGATTTCTGAAATTTCAGGTTTTAGAGTTTATATGAGTCAGCTATACCATGTCATGCTTTTTCAGATTCATCACTCAACAACTTCCTGTTAACCTTATACTTTAAGGGTATGGGGGTATAATAAGTGAGCAGTAAATCACAGATTCACTTGTTTTTTATACGCCCGTTTATGGGACGTATTATGGTATACTTTTGTCAGTCTGTCCGTCCGTCCGTCCGTCCGTCCTTCATCAACATGTCGGACATTAACTCAAAAATGCTTTAACCAATTTGCATAAAACTTTGGTGAATTGTTTATATCTATTGATGTAAGCTCCCTTTTGAGTTTCATAAATTTCTAATATGACATTGAGAATTAATTGAACTTTATTTGTTTATAGTCTCACAACAGAAAAGTATTGCACATCAGCACAGTGTATTGAACAACAGCAAGAAATCTTTAATTGAATATAAATTCAATTCATACAATCAATTTTAAGTTCTTTGACTACATTTATTCAGAAACCTATGATATGTCAAATATTTAATTACAATCCAAATTCAGACCTGTATCAAGCTTGAATATTGTGTCCATTTTTGCCCCAACTGTTCAGGGTTGGACCTCTGTGGGCGTATCCAGCTGCGCTCAGTGAAACAGTTTATTTAGATTTGGGGGGGGGGGGGGGGGGGGGGGGGGGCGGGGGGGGCTGGCTTATTGAGCAGTACTCTCATCATTATCATAAAAATTAATTTAAGCCATAAAGACGAGCTAAGATGACAGCACGCGTATCGTGTTCATGGCACAGCTCTTTATTTGCATAGGATGAAGCAATTCCAGAAATCTGAGAAAAAATAGGCATTATATCTACATGTGTATGAATAAAATCCTGATATCAAATAAGGGTTGTGTGGCAGACGTAATTTCTTTATTTTAGAAATTATATGAATCATTATACACATGTTTATGCTCCTTATTTTAAAAAAAGTATCTATTTGTAATTAAATAATTACTTTATCTTTTTTTTTGTTTAGCTCACCTGTCAATTACCATGATTACAAGATAAAATATGCCATTCCAGCTTTGATAAATATAAAGTAATGGTTTGAATTTGGAGAGCTTTATTATTTATATAGACAGGTAGATTGTTTTGTCCTGCAATTAGCTAACTATTGTACAATGAGACAACTCTACTCAAGAGTCCAAATGACGCAGAAATTAACAACTTTAGGTCACCTTATGGCCTTCAACAATGAGCAAAGCCCATAGCCCGCTATAAAAGGCTCTGAGGTGACATATGTAAAACATTTCAAAGGAGAAAACTAATGGCCTAATTGATGTAAAAAAAGAAATGAATGAAAAAACACAGCAACAAACGACAACCGCTAAATTACAGGCACATACATACAGAAAATGGCGGGGTTAAACATGTTAGCGAGACTGGCTTTCTTCCTGTTTTATAATTTGTGCAAATAAATTTCTGTTTTCTTGCATTGTAAGAATATTGTTTGATGTAAATTCAGAAATTATTGCCATATTTTTATAAGGCAACTTTGAAAATATCGCAATTATAAGAACTCACATTCTGAAATCTATACATATAATTTATAAGTAACTGTACAAGTATGTAGATTTTTCTGAAATCACAATTATTAATCTCACATTTTTGTCCATTTTTCAAAAATTGCATTAATAAATGTACCCAATAATCATGATAGTTTTTTAATTTAATGAAGTATCTGTACCAGCAATAAAATTTATTTACACAGACATGACAGATATTAATACAATAATATACTGAACTTGCTAGCTAAAATTTCTTAGCTGTGGATTACTGATATTGATATTTAAGTATTCCTGTCATCATGGTCATAATTTACATTTGGAAAAGGAGATACAAAACAATATAGTTAAACATAATACATAAATTTAATATTTATTACATAATACATCTTATAGGCACATCTGGGTTTTTCATTTAATTTTAAAGTTTTATAAAAGTAGTACCCCTTATTAAAATGTGTGGAAAATTAAATTCTTGTTCAAATGTTGAATGAAGACATTTTAAAATAAGGACATGGGAGTTATTAATTTATTTTGTTAGCATTTTTAACAGTAAATTCTTGAAGAAGTATGTTTGCACTAACTTTTGATTGCTTTTTGCATGTTGAAAATTTCATTTGATATATATCATATTTGCATTTTCATATTTCAGGGAAAATGACCTGCAGTGAGACAGCAGTAGAAAGTTACTTATAACTCATCTTGGCCATTATGGAAGATCTGATTAAAATTTGTGTAGAAAGCCACCAAATATGTCACATGAAAAGTAGAAAAAAGACAGCAATTCTACATAATATACTAAGCAGAAGCATTGACTGTTTCAAGACCAAATCGCTGCAAATGAATATGAATTTATTGTCTTGATGCTGAGAGACAGAGGAATATTAACTGGACAATTTAGCTTCTTTTTCATCATCATTGAAGTTAATGTTTACCATCTTAAAGAGCTTTTACCTCAGTTAAAATGAATTCTAAAGATAGGCAGTTTGGAGATTTGTGAATTTTCTTACAATTGGAGTTTCAAAAAAGGATTTCATTTAAAAAAAAAATGTATTTCACGGATGTAATTTGTCGTCTCTTTCATGAAATATTTGAAAAATCTGCAATATCTAACCAAGTGAGATATCTAAAGATCATTTGCAGATAGAAATATATATCATATTCAGTTGAACTGTAAAGAAGGAAATATTCATTTATAAGACTTATATGAGTGTTTTGTTATTTTTATGGCAAGTACAGGGAAAAGATAAAGTAATTTGATTTAAACATTAATCCTACCTACAGATATACACGAGATATACATGTAGGCATACAATTCACTGATGCACCACAAATGGAGTTACATGTAATTTTAGAACTAAGAATATGACATACATGTATGATTGCCAATGGAACAACTCTCCATTAGAGAACAAATAGTCATATATTGTCCACCAGAGAACAAGAAAATCATATTTTATCATGATTTATATTTCAATTTCATTTCATAACACAGAATACAGGTATACAAAAAGTTCAAAAGCATAAAAAAGTGTTTTAATTGCAGTTGTTGGTCATATTGATGTTGGCCTTCAATACTGAGCAAGACCTCTGTAACCGGTCACAGAATGTTTGAACAAGACAATTATAATGGGTATTTTCTTTGCTTGCATTTATACCAAGTAGCTGCCATTTTTTACATATGTACATGTACATGTACATGTTTATCTAGTTTGTCTATACTTAGAAATCAGAAAATTTAGCAATGTTTTCATATCTTGTCTAAATTGTAGAAGGTCCAGTAACAACAACAATTAAAATTGGTAATACCATTGTATACGTTTGGCAAAAAAAAAATATAAATTTATTTAAATGATGGTATTATTTAATTTTGAATCCAGCATTTCCTGAAACTGCAATAATTAATCTCACATTTTTTGTCCTGGCATTGTTCAATAATTATAATTTAATATCTTGGGAATAAATTTACTCGAAAATTTCTGAGTCTTTTTGAAGGATATATATATAAACTTGGAAACTTGTGATAGAATATTTTCACAGTATAAGAGATTCTTATATCTAGCAGGTTTAGCAAAAGATGTTGGGTATACATGTACGGCAATGAGACAGCATCCCCAACACAGACAGAAATTGCTTTTTTCTTGTTTTGAATTTGATATAATAAGATGATGTGGTATAATTGCCAATGAAGTTTTGATTAACAATTAAGTCATTTTACTTTTTGTGATTGGGTCCGGTAAAGATTAACCACTGGTTATACCCTTGTCAATGATATTTGGTAGGCATTATTTTTTTTAAGCGTTTACATATCATTTTAATTTCCATGCTGACTATTTTGTCCTGTCCTCTATAGATATGTCATTATTCATTCCCCTGAAACTTTTGGATTGTGTACACATGTATATATATTGTTTGCGGTATACCATTTTTTCCGCAAGTTTATTTTCTGTTTAGTGTTAAATCTAAAATAAAGATCCATTTATTACATCGGTGATCCGTTTATTTGGCAATCGCCAATGGCAGTCAGCAGGGTTTAAGAACATCAGTTGTTCGACCTGTCAGTCAAATGCGTTTTGTTGAAATATACTTTTTCACTCTTTTGGTCTTTTGGAAAATGTTGTTTGTGCTGTATTTAGACCCCTCTAACAAGAAATGTGTTTTGCATGCACACGTATAAAAATTGCGGTTTTTATCCAATGCAATCATAGGTTTGAACGTTGTTTTCAATTTAGACTTGTGTATATATATCATGTATATATCTATATACACTTCATAGGTTTGAATGTTGTTTTCAATTTAGACTTGTGTATATATATATATATATATATATATATATATATATATATATGAGTCTAAAAGATTGTGTAACAATACCGATAAATAGATGGAAAACAAAACACTAAAAAGTGTTGAATATCATCGCACAAAGATGGAAAAACTGAACAGATGATATAAATTATACAATAATTGCAAATATTTCGGCTCAACAAATGGCCTTCCTCAGTGTTAAAAGTTTTAACAATACTGATATAAAATGTATAAGGTGTAAACATAGATCAATAATAATACAGGTAAGTTTTGGTCGATTGATTTTAATCCAAAATCCTGAATATCATAATATAAACATTAGACTGTAAATTTAATTATTTCTTTCTATTGATTCCATATGGATGGAGGACACCCATTGTTTTTATCTAAAACTTCTCCCGATTCTCTCTTTGCCTATTTTGCCATGTACAATCCTGTTCGATCCTGTACATAATCCTTATACATTATATATCAGTATTGTTAAAACTTTTAACACTGAGGAAGGCCATTTGTTTAGCCGAAATATTTGCAATTATTGTATAATTTATATCATCTGTTCAGTTTTTCCATCTTTGTGCGATGATATTCAACACTTTTTAGTGTTTTGTTTTCCATCTATTTATCGGTATTGTTACACAATCTTTTAGACTCATATAATTTTCCCTGTTTGTGTAGTATTGTCAATTTTGATGATCCAATACCTATTAAGTTTACTGGTTGGTAGATTCTTATAGACTCTATATATATATATATGTAAAAATTGTGATTAAGATTTCTGTATATTTATATATACTGGTACATAGAATTTCTTTCATTCTGACAGAAAAGAAATACCATTCAGTTGCTTCCAATCTCAGCAGGTGATGGGAAATAAGTTTTCTGATTTTAAGATGAACCTTAAAATATTATGGCACTTGATAATAAAAAAACAATTGATTGATTGTGCTGAATGTCACGTAAGCACTTTTGGCTATTTCTTGGCTGTCCATTTGTATAGGTGGACACTTTGGTAGGCAGGAATTTAATATGAAATGAACGGCAGAAACAAATAGGTCACTATTTCCAACTTCATGGTACAATTGTATACTATAAGGTTGAGAAATTAAGATGATGAATATGACAAGGTTGCTGATTAAATCATAGGTACATGTACATGTATCTGAAACTAATCGGTTGTGGATTTTTTAACAGATGCAATTAAAATTAGTTGTACTATACATGCTATATGCATCCAATATTTGTCAAACTGGTTATTGCTTTATGATATAGGGTAATCATAAATCCTGAGAGCTCAAGGTACTTTCTTTTTTAGTATGGGGTACTCAATGCCACACTTCTAATCCTTACCCCAAAAAGGAAGTTTGTTCAAATATTAAAACTTACTCATTCTAGGAAAACGGAATTATATCCCCCATGTTAATGCTGGTGTGTGCTTTTGAATATTCCAAACAATATTAAATAAGAAAGAAGGAGGGCAGAATATTTTACCAAGTAACTGTAAAAATGTTAGAATAAGTGAAATATTGATCCAGATGGGATGAAAGGAATATTCTGTTCAACAAAATGCAGGAAACCACTGGGGACATTTTTTTTTCTAAAAGCAAGCCATACAAAATACTGGCCTGGTAACTGGTGAAAATTCATATTCAATTAGAGACAAACAAAAAAATCACCCTGCCCCCACCAGAATAAATTCAAAAAGACCTCCCAATCATGATTTACAAATTGATACCAGTCGCACTTGAGATGCAGGAGATATTCAACTAGTAATATCTGAATATTTATATATGCAGGCAGGAGTTCATATTTGTAATTTAAACATCAATGATAAAGAGCAAACACAAAAAGACATGAATTTTGGTATATTTAAGTTCTTTGTAAAAATGCAACTTTTTTCATTAAAATGTTAATGTTTCCAAATATAAAAGCACTAGAAGAGACCTAGTATGCTATTAATTTATATAATGAACTTGCACTTGCAAAATGAGAACTACACTAGGACCCCAGATGCGGATTCCGGATTTGGACAAAAAAGGGGGGCTGCGTGTCCCAACACTAATCGAAGTTTGGAGTGTGACATATAAAAGGTGTATATATTAACTATAAATTGGTTGATACACAAGGGGTCAGAGCCCACCTGAATCCGCCTCTGCCATTTGCGGTAATATACACAAGAGGTGGATATGCAAATATTAACATGATTAATGACAGAAGATGTAAACATTCTATTTTATGAAAATCCAGCCTGTCACAATTAAAATTCTTTGAAAAAAAAAACGTATTCTGAATTGGAACCTTCAATTAATTAAGCAAGCAATAAGAGAATATTTGTTTATTCGCTCCATCATGACTTTATTAAAGAATTATATGAAACGCTTCACGGTGAGTACAAAAAATACACTTAGTTTTTCCGTCAGCCGATCCGACTACTGTAGGGTCTTTCAAACGTTTTTCTCTCTCAGTTCAAGGCGATAATGCTACTTCATGTTACATTAATAGAAAAGGGCAGATGCAAGAGCTTTACCAACCCATTCAATTCTGGTATTGGTAAAAAAGGCCACTTTTCAAATTTTTCAAAAAGTGCTGTGCCTAGTTATATAGCGTTCGTGTAAAAGAAATTTCACAATCCGAAGTGCCAAAAAGTCAATAAATCGAAAAAAATCTCCATGTTTTATTGTTTTATATTTAAATAACCTCTATTAAAAACTAGGCACAGCACTTTTCCAGTAAAATAAGTTATCCTGATTACAGGGAGCCCAAAACCAGGGCGATCCGATTTCATCTTGCACCTGCCCTTTTGACTTTTTGGGGAAATGTCCTTACTTTCAGTTTGAAGTCACGTGACACTAGTGTATTTATATTTTTCTATAAATAAAAGTTTGGAATGTAATTCAGAATAGACCCTTTTTCCTCCGTTTACGCCTTTGACGTGCATTTTGGCCTTTAGGCAGAGAAAACTTACTTTGAGTTCAATATGATTTTTCCTGTGTATAATAATGGGAAATTTCTTGAAACGCCCTTAACGTCGCTGCGCACTATAAAGATGGTGTATGTACACAAGTTATATACTTCATGCATGTGTACAGTTTCATCAAAATGCAATTTTTAAAAACGATTTTGATATTCATTAATCTCGAATTGTTGGCCAATGCTTTTTTGTACTCTAATCATTTGTATGAAATATTTTTTTATACCTCTGTAGGAAATTACGAACATTTCAGTATTATGGTATTTTTTACAGAATGGTGATGCTCCCTTACACTCAGCTGTTAGTGGTAAACAGTTCGAAATAGTTCAGTTGTTATTGAAAAGAACAGATATAGATCCAAACAAAGAAAATAAGGTAAGAAATGACGTTCTTCACAAGAGTGTCCAATTTTGTTAAATCTTCCTTCAAAACCAAAGAAGAGAACTGAAAATAGTATTATTAAAATATACACATATACACATTCCCCATCCCCCCCCCCCCCCCCCCCAAAAAAAAAAAGATACATCCAATAAAAATAAAGAAAAGAAAAATGATGTTAAAATTACAAATATCCTGACACATATTGAAAAAGTAAATGTGATGTGATTGCCACTGAGACAAATTTCAACTATGTCACAAATGACGTAGGTGTAAGCAGTTTGTCTGTTTTTCAATATTTTTTTGACAGCTTCAACTATATCTTATGTTATTTCGATTGCCTTGACTAAGACCTCTTTCTTAAAATCTGCCCGTAATGAGATCATTTGTTACTATGAGTGTGATATAACTCACAATGATATTGGTCGTGTATTTGTTCGTTGAGTTTGATGCCACGTACAGTATTAATGGCTCTACCATAGCGACCAGGTTTTGTTGGTGGAGGAACCTGGAATAAACACACAGAAGAACAGAACTTCTGGAAAACAGGCAACCTTTGTCAATTTAAACGGGATTCGGATACAAATCACCATGAACATCTAATCTTTGGTTGACATAGTCTGTTAATATCTCTGAAATACGAACATTGCAAGCTTTTTATTTCAGTATTATGGCGCAAATACAAAATTTCAATCCTGATATTTATGATCAGTTTATTTACAACCACTGGGTCGATGCCACTGCTGGTGGATTTTTTATTCACCGAGGGTACCACCAGCCTAGTAGTCAGCACTGCTGTGTTGACATGAGTTATCATTGATATGGTCATAATTATAAATTAACTGTTAACAAATCTTTGAATTTTTTAAATACTAAGGCTTTTCTACCTCAGGAATAGATTACCTTAGCTGTATTTGGCAAAACTTTTAGAAATATTTGTCCTCAATGCTCTTCAACTTCGTACTTTATTTGGCCTTTTTTATTTATTTTTTTTATTCGAGCGCTAGAATTTCATTAGACACTGATGAGTCTTTTGTAGACGAAACGCACGTCTGGCGCAAATACAAAATTTCAATCCTGGTATTTATGATGAGTTTATATATAGTACTCCATTACATACAGCTGCTTAAGGTGGATTCAACAACATAGATAAACTGTTATCAGAAAGAGCAGATATAGAGCCAAATAAACAAACTACGGTACGGGATGATGTTCTTTACAGGATTGTCCAATTTTGTTAAATCTTCCATCAAAATCAAAGAAGAAGAATACTACAAATAAAAAAAAGATAGGGTATAAATATATTGGTTAGATAGTATATAAATAAACTCATCATAGATACCAGGATTGAAATTTTATATTTACGCCAGACGCGCGTTTCGTCTACAAAAGACTCATCAGTGACGCTCGAATACAAAAATATTAAAAATGCCAAATAAAGTACGAAGTTGAAGAGCATTGAGGACCAAAAATATCTAAAAGTTTTGCCAAATACAGCTAAGGTAATCTATTCCTGAGATAGAAAAGCCTTAGTATTTCAAAAATTCAAAGTTATATTTATTTATATCTATATATAAATATATTTGTAATTGCTAAATCGTTTGAGACATAAAAATACGAAGAAAAATGATGTTAGAATTACACATATCCTGATATATATGGGGATAAAAATGTGATAGTATTGCAAATGAGACAACTTTTAACTACGTAACAAACGACGTAGATGTTAGCAGATTGTCTGTTTCTGCTATAAAATTTTGACAGCTTTTAACATCATATCTTATTTCGATTGTCTTGACTGAGACCACTTTCTTGATATCTTCCCGTAATGAAACTAACTGCTATACTATGGGCGTGATACAACTTACCATGATATTGTTCGTGAAATTGTTTTTTGGAGTATAAAACGACGTTCATGGATATTTGTTATACGATGACGACCAGTTTTTGTTGGTGAAAGAACCTGGAGTAAACAGACAGAACAACCGACTTTCGGATCCAAAACAGGCAATCTTTGTAAATTTAAAAGGAATTCGAATACACATAACTATAAACATGTTTTTTTTTGTATACAATTTATTAAATTAATCAACATTTACAGTTTCAACAGAAATGCGATTGAGAAAAACTGTTTTTGGAATTCGTTATATTCTCGAATTTTTGAACAATGCTATTTTGTTGTAATCGTTAATATGACAATGTTTGTTTATACACATGCAGGATAATACGATCATTGCAAGCTTTTTATTTCAGTTTTATAATACTCCCTTACACGCAGCTGCTAGAGGTGGTTTCATCAACATAGTTAAATTGTTATTAGAAAGAACAGATATAGATCTAAATAAAGAAAACAAGGTACGGGATTACATTTTTTACAGGATTGTCCAACTTTGTTAAATCTTCCATCAAAACCAAAGAAGTAGAGAACGGGAAATATTTTTATTAACTATACAAATCCCAAGAAAAAGAAGGGTATGACTAGATTTGTCGAGTAGTACAACTGCTAAATTGTTTGAGACATCGAATAAAAAGAAAGACAAATGATGTAAAGATTTCAAATATCCCAAAACATATTAAAAAAGAAAATGTGATATGATTGCCGATGAGACAACTTTCAATTACGTAGATTTTAGCAGCTTGTGTATTTCTGCTATATTATTTTGACAGCTTTTAACATCATATATTATTTCGATTGCCGTCACTGATACCACTTTCTAAAAATCTGCCGGTAATGATATCAACTGTTTTACTATGAGTCGCACCATGATAATGTTCGTGAATTTGTTTATTGAATTTGATGCTATGTACAGTACTAATAGATATACCAAGGCGACCAGGTTTTGTTGGTGGAGGAAGTTGGAATAAACACACAGGACAATGAAACTTCTGGAAAACAGGCAATTTATTTTAATCTTTGTCAAAAAAAATGGGATTCGAATACACATTACAATGACCAGATTTTATGTACACATGTTATCAACTTAATCCATATTTACAGTTTAAACAAAATTGCGATAAACAAAAACGGTTTGAAGTTCATTAACTTCTCGAAATGTTGGCAGATGTAATTTTGTGTACTGTAATCATTTGTACGAATTGTTTGTGTTAACTTTCATATGATGCAATGAGCAGTGCAATTTTTTTTAATTTCAGAATAATGGTGATACTCCCTTGCACTTAGCTGCTAGTGGTGGAAATCTCGACATAGTGCAATTGTTATTAGAAAGAGCAGATATAGATCCAAATAGAGAAAATAAGGTACGAGTTGACGTTTTGTACATACTTGTCAAACTTTGTTGAATCTTTCATCAAAATCAATGTCAGCATAATGTTGCTTATAAAATCTATAAACGTATCGGCAAAATACTCTAATCCTCAGAGTGAAAAAAACCTTGTATCCTAAATATTCGAAATGCCAAGACATACTTATACCCAAATCATTGAGATTTTATAGGAATTAAAGATGATTAATCAAGTACGATTCGTTTTCTTAGTTTAAATTTATTTTGTTTTCCAATTGCACAGATACATTAATACAAGGATTTATCATTCATGAACGCATGTATATACAACCACTACTTACTTGAATAAAGTCTGACAATGGGAGTCCTCGATGAATGTAGATGTAGTATTATGCAAAAAAATATTTACACACTCAGTTAATTAAATTCACCAACAACTGAACATAAACCCGCTGCATTTGTTTGCACCTGTCCTAAGTCAGGAATCTGATGTTCAATAGTTGTCGTTTGTTGATGTGGTTCATAAATGTTTTTCGTTTCTCGTTTTTTATATAGATTAGACCGTTGGTTTTCCCGTTTGAATGGTTTTACACTAGTCATTTTTCGGGTCCTTTATAACTTGCTGTTCGGTGCGAGCCAAGGCCCCGTGTTGAAGACCGTATTTTGACCTTTGAGTTGTCTCATTGGCACTCATGCCACACCGAGTCTGATTAAAATCATGCAATTTTGCTAAATTTATTTCTAAATAAAAAGATTTAACCCATAAACCAATGATATATATATTTCAAAGTGTTCTATTTATCGAATGTTTGACCTTAATTGGTATTGCTTTCCAGAAAAGGAAATATGTTAGTCTAATGACAAAAACAGTAACCTAGGTGATTTATTGTTTTACTTCTTGAGAATTTCTTTTATATTACATAAGTTTCCTTAATTCACTTGTTGAACTACTGCTAAAAAATATCATAAAATCTAATTCTTATAAGAAAGGTACATTCTAAATGTCAATTTTACATCCAATACTTTCAGAATAAATATTCGAATTCATTCTATAATGTATTATCAAAAGCTTTTTAAACCTGATTAGATAAGATTTTATGATATAATTAGATTTTTTAAGACTTATACCTCAAACTTCAGCAGCAAGTTGATGAACCAGGGTTATGTAAAGAACGTCTCGTCCATTTTCTAAAAAAAAATTCATCAAAAGATACCAAGACCTTGTTGATAATGTTCTTTATCAACTTCACAAATGATACATGATTGTCTTGAAGTATACAATTAAGGTACTGACGTTATTTATCATGTTACTTATTTTGTTGATTGACTAAATATGTGTTTTTGGGTGGCAAGACTTTCAAAACAATATCGAACAGTTTAAACGCTATTAAATCTGACACTATTTAACCGAACTCTTAACTTTGTGAGAGTTATCTCCCCGAACACTGTTTTTCTTGTTCGTAATACTCCTTCGCAACCGTAAAAGACGACGATAAATTTAGTTTACCAAGTTGCTCGTTATATCCTAAAAGTATGGAGAATAATTTTGACCGAAGAGATCCGGAGACTCCATATGATAGTTATTACCCCTTATGCTTTTGATATAAGTGATATGCATTTGTAACCGGTAAACCATAAGTGATAAGTAAGTAAGAAAGTAAGTAAATAAATTTTATTTCAAGACGGCATATATATACATAACAGAAAAAACTGAGCTCTTTAACCGACTATCAAATAAAAATCATGCAGCTTCATGCAAATACTAATAAAAAAAAATAAAAAACATGCAGATATAATGAATGCAAATTAATTTTGATTTCTGAATCTTCAGGGTCAATGCTCATGCGGCAAGCACCTCTGTGTGCATTGAATGAGGGAACCAGCAATCACTAAAATATTAAAAAATACTAACAAACTCAAAAGCAACAATAAATAGATAAATTGAGCACTGGCATTCAATAGCAGCTATCAAATCATGCATAAAAAAGCAGAACAAAAGGCCATAAAAGAAAAACAAAAACGGGAAGAAAGAAATTTCAGCTATGAGGCAGCACTGGATGGAAATGACATGAACTGCAGTTGTATTTTGACCCCCACTCCAGGAATTTATAAAATTCCTAAATTGGTCAAAAGAGGTCATAGTTCTAGCCTCATTGGGAAGGGTATTCCATACTTGTGCTGCCTCAAATCTGAAAGATCTTTTACCATAACTTGTGGTTCTTGGTCTAGATACCTCAGCAGTGTTCACATACCTGAAATTATATGAATTATTATTTCAACAACTAGATCATGAATAAATAAAGGACATTTTGTTAAATTATTTTAAAGGTCTCCGAAACAATTGAGCGTATTCTACTATTTTTTAATGATGAAAGGTTTGAAATCTTCAGGAGTGTTTCGTACGAGTTCTGATGGTCTTCATAAAGAAAACGAAGTGCTCGCTCTTGTATTTTTTTCTATTTTTGTCGTATTTTGTTCCCCACAGAAATGCTAAGTAAAGAACAGTACTAATGTTTGACATAACAAAAAGTAAAATCACAAAAATACTGAATTCCGAGGAAAATTCAAAACGAAAATCCCTTATCAAATGCCAAAATCAAAAGCTGAAACATATCAAACGAATGGATAACAACTGTCATATTTTTGACTTAGTACAGGCATTTTCTTATGTAGAAAATGGTTGATTAAACCTTGTTTTATACCTAGCTAAACCTTTCACTTGTATGACAGTCGTATAAAATTCCATTATATTGACAACGATGTGTGAACAAAACAAACAGACATAATAGGTAAAAATATCAAAAATAGGGTTACAGCACTCAGCATTGTGTTATAATCTTAATCACTATAAAAACAAACAAATATGTAACAAAGAAGCACAAAAAGACATATAAACAAAGTTAATAAGCAAAAATGAAAGACAAGGATATAAAAATTTACCATAGCACAATAACAAAATGACGGGATGTATAAGTACAGAGTCACGTCATATGTAACAAAATACCACAAAAGGCATATAGACAAAGCACATTAGTAAAAATGAAAGACAAGAATACAAAAGTTGTACCATAAAACAATGACACAATGACAGGATGTATGAGTACAGAGTCACGTCATATGTAACAAAGAAACTTAAAAAGGGCATATAGACAAAGTACATTAGCAAAAATGAAAGACAAGAATACAAAAAATGTACCATAGAACAATAACACAATGACGGGATGTATAAGTACAGAGCCACGTCAAAAGGATATCACCAAAAACAGACTAAACAGTAAAAGTAATATTCATAAAGACATAAAAAAAGAGAATATATAACACGTTATTAGGAAGATAAACAACGTCGGTACCCATAATCTATACTTCAAGACCGTCGTGTATTATTTGTTAAGTTGATACGGAATATTTATCAACAAAGTCTTTGTACCTTCCGATGACTTTTTTTTAATAAGGACGAGACGTTCTTGACATACCCCTGGTTCATCAACTTTCTGCCCAGACACTAGTGACGTTTTACAAAGTATGAGTAGGAGCTGCAAGCTCTTGAATACCGAATAAGTTGGGAAATATATATCCCATATGCAGGTGAAGTTAGTATATTGCTACTAAGGTTGGGGAAATTGATAATTTCAAAATTAAATAATCTCGTTTGTCATAGATTCTGGTACTGAGATGACCGTGTATGTCAAATTCGTGGTATAAGTCTAAAAATGAGGCGGAGAAAGCCGTGTCTGTTGTTTCTTTAATTTCTAGTTCTGGGGGATATATTAGTGGAACCCAATCAGAACAGTTTGGATTGTTAATGGAAAGAACATCATTAATATCTCTGAATGTGAAATTAAATGACCCGGCTTCTTTGATCTTCTTGTTTTTGACAAGTGTCTGAAGGAACTCCGATTCATATGAAAATAAGAAAAGGTCGGCAAGGAGAGGCGCACAGTTCGTTCCCATAGCAATGCCGACAATTTGTTGACAAAGTCTACCTCCAAATTCAACAAATATGTTGTCAATAAGAAACTCCAGAATACTGACCACTTGTTCGTCTGTGTAGCATGTTTTACCTTTTTGTTCGCTTTTAACAAAATATGCCGTATGGTATCCCAAAGTAACTAATGTATAGCGTATGCTACCATTTTTATGTTGAAAAGCACTGTGGATTATTTCTTTTAGACGATTTTTCAATTTCACATACACAGGGTTGAAAAATCAAAAGTGTTGATAGAACTAATGTGAGAAAAAGATCGAGATTTAAAATTAATCCAGAAGTTCTTTAGAGTTTTTTAGAATCCACATATGGTTAATACCACTACGCGAGTAAACAGTTTCACAGTATTTCTGAAGACCCTCTTTCACTGCGGACAGATTTTTTGTCAACCTAATGGACAATTATTTAGTCGAACATGCAGATGAGCTGACAATGTACCGTTGTTTGTACGGAATTTTGTGAAGCTTAGGTATCCAATACAAACAAAGTAAGTCCTCCGATTTGTTGTACAATGTTATGTTCATTGAAGCCAAGAAGGACTTATGATTCGCCAAAATCTCATTCTTGTCAAATGCTATGTTTTTGTATGTGGGATTACCTGTGGGATTTATTCCTAATTCTTTTACAAGTTACTCATAGTAGTACGATTTACATACAAAGACAATAGTATTTAAAGTCTTGTCTGCAGGAACAACAACATACTTATAGTGAAGAGATGATAGTCATTTCACAGCCTCTTTGTCTCTGAAAAATGACTTTGGTAGATCATTCACACAGTTTGTCAATTTATGAATGCGACGTTTTATCAGAGTAATAAATGTTAAGTTTATTCAGTTTGTTTAGGTGTTTCCAAATTCTTTTCAAAACATATAATTGCCTGGCAGCCTTTTTACAAATATTTGAAATATATAAATTGAAGTTTAATTTAAAATCAATTGTAACTCCAAGTTGTTTTACCTCATCCTCACATGATTTAGAAATACCATTTAAATCAAACACAATCTTCTTATAATGTGGGTTTTTTTGCCAAAAGAGATAGCTTGAAATTTCTCTGGGTTGGCCTGCATTCCATTTGGAGAAAACCACAGTATTAAATAATTGCTGTCTTCCTGAAGTGGAGACATTACGTCTTGTAAGGAATTTCCAGACTTTGACAAAATATTGTCATCAGCATAATTATATATAATATTTTTTACCAAAAAAAAAACCAAATCATTAATAAAGATATTTAATAGAAAGGGTCCAAGGATGGAACCTTTTGGTTCCCCTTTAAATATGTCAAGCATATCACTTACATTTTGGTTTATATTTACACGCTGTTTTCGCTTTGTTAAATAACTATATAACATATCAAGTAATGACCATAAGCTTCTTTTTTCAGTAGCAGTCAGTCACGGAACAGACAGTAAAAAACTTTTAACAAGTCCATAAGAATAGCTGCAAGATATTTATCTTGGTCTAGGGCTATTTTTCAATCTTCTATCACTCTTGATAAAGTTAACTGACATCCAAAGCATGATCTAAACGCTAAACAATATTATATATTAAAGTACTATACTAATTTTAGAAATGGCCGGTAACACACATTCCGGTCTATAATTTCCTTTTTTTTGTGAATAGGTGCAACTTGAGCTTCCTTAAGATTGTCAGGGAATGTTAATGATGATAATAATAAATTAACAATATCTGTAAGAGATTTTACAATAGCAGGTTTAGCAAAATGTAGTAATTTGGGTGAAATACCATCTATTCCAGAGGCTTTTTTTAACATTAATTTTACGTATACTTTTCTCAACAATATCTTGATCTATAGGGATAAAGGTAAAACTGTTCTGGTCAAGATCGGGAAGATTATCTTTTCCGGCCAAAATACGCGGGTGATCATTATCAAGCTTTATTTGATTGCTTCCAATATTCCGACATTTACAAAATAGTTATTAGATATTTCACACACCTCCGCTTGTTTTGTAATTACAACATTATTTTCAGAGAGGACAGTTTCCTTTTGGTGTACATTGATATAAGAAGATGTGGCATGATGGCCAATGAGACAGCTATCCATCCAAGTCACAATTTGTTAAAGTGAACAATTATAGGTCAAAGTACGGCTTTCAACACGGAGCCTTGGCTCACACCGAACAGCAAGCTATAAAGGGCTATAAAAATGACTAGTGTGAAACAATCCAAACAGGAAAACCAATATAAATAACGAGAAACAATTATAAATAACATCAACAAACGACAACCACTTACCAACAGGTTCCTGACTAAGGACAGTTGCAAACAAGTATGGCAGGTTCAAACAGGTGCCAACCTTCACCTTAACCTAACATAATAGTGTAATATCACCACATAGAAAGACACTCTATAAAATATCAATTGAAATGGCTTAACTCAACCAAAAGACATATTAACAAAAACAGGTAAATATACACTGAACGAATAAATTTGATCTATGACACAATGTGAATACAAAACTAATCCAAAAAAGGGGTGGGGGATGAGATGTAAAACAATATCAGAAAGACAACTATAACCTCGGACAATATGCAGTTAAATAAAATAACGTACACAGGTTAATACAAATAATTTTGATGTAAGGATTACATGGAGCACGGAATCATTTTACGAAATAAATAAATTTGTTGTACTTAGTACGAGAACAGAAGTGAAAATATATCTTCATACTGAATACTTACCTTTATTTGTAAAAGAAAAGGTTTCACTGTCGGCCAGACATGTGTTTGGACCCCCAAGCACACCTCTCTATAAAATATTGGTTGATACATTTATTTTATATATTTGTAACATAGTTGCGTTGACGTCTATATGCTTCCCAGTTCTTACTACCATTCATTTTTTGAAATTTATTATACCGCATTTTTTTTTATCTATAAATGGCACTTTTAAGTTCAGCATTCATATATGGTACCTGATTTGGTAAATTTGTTTTCTTTCCTTCAAAGGTTCATATAACAAAGAAGATGTGGTATGATTGCCAATGAGACAACTCTTCACAAGAGACCAAATGACACAGAAATAAACAACTAAAAGTCACTGTACGGCTTTCAACAATGAGCAAAGCCTATACCGCATAGTCAGCTGTACAAGGCCCCGAAATGACAGATGTAAAACAATTCAAACGAGAAAAACTAACGGCCTAATTAATGTACAAAAAAAATAACGAAAATAAATATGTAGCACAGCATTAAACGACAACAACTGAATTACAGGTTCCTGACTTGGGACAGGCACATACATACAGAATGTGGCGGGGTTAAACATGCCGGCGGGATCCCCCCTCCCTAACATGGGACAGTAGTGTAACAATACAACATAAGAACGAACTATAAACATCAGTTGAAAAAAGGCTGAACCCATCAGATGAATACACATAGAAATACATCTAACAAAAACACGGTGGACGTGGCCGGGTACTTGTATATCCCAACAACAAAAAGACATTAAGTACAGATCTGATAGTACTCGCAGTTACTAGCAGCTAGTTCAAAGCCAATAACAACTAATAAAAAATCATGCATCTTGGTGCATTTAGTGTAAAGACGTCATAAACAGTCACAGAAAAAAATGACCTTGTGCAATGCCAAGATACAGGTATCGACAGATTGTGGATCCATGAAAGTGCATATGTATATAACAATAATATTTAGTTCGCTTTTAATTCACTGATAGCAAAAGCAAAAGCAATATTAATACCAATAAAAACAATATTCGAGGATCTAATTACAGTATTAAAATGGCAACCCTTTAGAATAAGTTTATTCAAAGGATCGATAAGTATTTCAGGATCGTTTCTAAATTTCCGGGCACGGTAAACAACATCTCCGTAACAATGAGGATGTGTTATTCCGTTTTCTATCTTTACAACCAAACTGCAAAACCAAATCTTTATATCTATGGATAATTTAGTAAAAGTTTTAGGTAATTTGTGGTAACGGAATCCCTGACTTAATAATTTATCAGTAATACATAGATAACGTTCATTAAAATCTAGAACGTCACAACAGACACGGGCATAGAGAACGAGTTGTGAAATATAAACACCGTTAAATGATGCCAAAGAAACATCACCATCCAAAAAAGGAAAATTAACAATAGTGAACGAAAATCCGTCCCTTTTGTCGTAAAATTTAGTGTGGAGTTTCCCGGTAAAACTGAAATATCTAAATCGAGGAGGGGACAGTTATCACCGTTTACATTTGATGTATTTAAAGTAAGTCCCTTTGGGTAAATTTCGGCAGTATATTTAGAACATTCTTGATTTTTTTACGAACAATTATCATCAAGGTAAGTATTGTTGAATCAAAAGGCAATTTAGACGGGTCTTTACTGAGTTTGGTCATCAACTGTGATTCATAACAGTACAACAACAAGTCTGCTATTAAAGGGGCGCAATAAGTGGTTGCTTGAAAAATTTCCGTAAAACATGTAGCTTTCATAATGCTGTTTTTGAAATTGAAAATATCACAGCTTTCTTTTATCATTGCACTCTTATCAAAGTTAAGCATGTCATAATTAAAGTCACAAATAAAAATATAATTGTCATATTTGGATATAATTTTGTCAATAGTTTTGGTACAATCTGTAGTGAAATGGTCAACTGACATACTAGGATGCTTATATATCCCACAAAAGAACCATGTTTCCAATTGCTACCTCTATACCAATGGATTCAACATCTGAGAATTCTAGTTGAATTTTTCTATCCGCTGCAAGATCAGATCTTACATATGCAATAAGACCTCAACCGTGCAGATAAGTAAAACCGCATTGTAAAAAGTTATTTGTTGCTTTTGTTGCTTGTATGGCATCCTTGTTGTCGGCCATTTTATGTTCTGCGACAGGGTCAGGGCAAATGTTTTTTCAGGATTCAGTCACATTTCGTCAAAAAAGATAGATGTGTACATGCGTAATATCCCAAGTATTCATGTTTACAACTATTATCGGTCAGTATAGCTGATTTAGGTTATTATACATCCTTGGCTTTCAAATATTCGGCTTTGAGCGTTCCTGATGAAGTTAGATCCAGACGCATGAGAATTATAAGGTGTTGTTTTCATATTTTTTAGATGGTTTTAATCGTAATATAAGTCCAAAAACTAGCAGTGTCCAAACGAGTACGCCCTGCCCTGTCGCCATCCTCATTATTTCAGGGTCTTTTGATTTGAGGCCATTGGTCCTCCACAATAGAAATAAGGTCAAGGTCATGTTATAATTTTGATTTTGTATTATTATCACTTATTATAAGAAACCGTAGAAGGTAGCGACAAATAATTTTTACTAAATTGTAAGTTACGACATGTCGTTAAACATACATTTTTGGTTGAAACGATACGTTGACATTTAATGGGAGTTTTCACCCTTTTTTATTTTAAATTAGCTGTATGTTGTTATAACTCATTAAACAAATACAGTAGGGACCTTGGGTCTTTTGATTTGAGGTCCTTGCTTTATGATATTGAAATTGAGGTCAAGGTTAAAGTTATATTTTGCTCTTTGCTGTAACTTATTATTGGTACATGATACAGTTATAGGGTCTTTTATATTGATTAGCAGACTTTTGACCTGGAAAGAGGTTAACCGTAAGGGACCTTTTGTAAACCGAAGTTGTCATTTTTGCAGTAGTTTCATTTTAAATTAACAAGAATATGATATTTTTTAAAATAAGTGTAAAGTAAGGTTTACATTTATCCGAATGTAACATTTTGTAAACCAGAAGTACATACTTATCTCCTTCATTTTAGCAAAAGTATATAGAAACCATATATTTTTAGAAAGACCAGAATTGACATTTTAAACGGAAAGTTAATATTTTTCGATCAAAATATGTGCATTTCGCGATGGAAAGACCTTCTTCAATATTTTTTTTTGTTAATTCATTCAATCTATATCGAACCGAAGTTAAGAAACACTGAACATCAAGTACACATTATTACCTTTCAATGGGGATCGGGGTGCCTATTATTTTGAAAGTATTTTGGGTACTCTAATAATATAATTGAATTAATTACTATATCAGGAAAGTTGTGAAGATTATAAAATTATTACAATAGAAATAATTTTGAATTTTTTTTTGTTGGAATTTTGGAACTGATTGAAAGATTATGTCTTCATAATATGAAAATGAAGCACAATTCCTCCCGTAATGGATTAAGTCTCATTCAATCATAAAATATACGAGAAAAACTTCACCCGTATCATGCCAACAACTGGTTTTAAAATAAATCTGTTTAGCACAATGAAAAGACTCCATGTCTGAATTAACAAATTTGCTTGGGCAAATATCTCTATATTGCCCTTTTATATAACTAAGAATTCAAAACTGCAGTGGATTCAATACAGAATAACACATCCAATTTTAGACACGAATGAACTTCTCATTATAAATACAAGTTAAAGATACGAATAAGTGTAGTTTTGGGTGCGGAGCGTTTGAAACAATAGAACGTATGTTCTGGACTTGTCCGTATATATCAAAATTATGGGAAGACCTTAACTCCTGGATATTTGAGAAAATAGAATATTGATTTAGTTTTATTTTGTATTCTAACAAAAACCGATAAAAATGACATAAGTAACTTAATAATTCTGTTAACAAAATTCTATATTTATAGAAGCAAAGTATCATTTGAACAAACCAATATGATAGCGCTAAAAATTATTTAAAAGGAAACTTTTTAATAGAAAGAAAAATATTTTATAAAAAAAAAAGACTCAGGATTTAACCCTAGGTTATAGTTGTCTTTTTTATCTTTTTTATTTAATATTGTGTTTATATTGTGTCATCAAATGTATTCGTTCAGTGTATGCTTACTTGATTTTGTAAATATGTCTTTTTGATTAAGTTAAGCCATTTCAATTGAAATTTTATAGTGTGTCTTTCTATGTTGTAATATATACTACTATTGCAGATTAGGGTGAGGGTTGGCGCCTGTTAAAACGTTTAAACCCTCTGCATTTGTTTGCACCTGTCCTAAAAAGGAACCTGTTGTTCGGTGATTGTCGTTTGTTGATGTGGTTCATAAGTGTTTCTCGTTTCCCGTTTTTTTTATAAAGATTAGACCGATGGTTTTCCTGTTTGAATTGTTTTACACTAGTCTTTTTGGTGCCCTTTATAGCTTTCTTTTTTGAGTGAGACAAGGCTCCGTGTTGAAGGCCGTACTTTTACATATAAATGTTTACTTTGTACACATTGTGACTTAGATGGAGAATTGTCTCATAGGCACTCATACCACATCTTCTTATTTCTAATCAGTAGGTTAGAGAACTGCTGGAACCCCAGGAATTCTTTATTGTCACAAAAAGAAAGATAAACAACAGACACGATATTTATTGTATAATTAAAAATACGTATTCTCTATCCAAGCAGCCTTTATCTGGATGGTAGATGCTCTGTCTGGATTTGGTCTTCCCCTGTGAGACGGTTGTGCACACCAAACATTTCTTCTCAAGCATATCTCTAGGTTTTACGGGTGTATAAACAAACGAAGTACGATTGTAAGTTGGAAAAATATCCCAACACAGAAAATATCAAATGTCCCTCCCACTTGATTTTTGCATATGCTAATCATTGTAGTTATCAACAATTCTACTTCGTTGTCCACCTAGTGTGTTGTCTTTTTCATCCTTAAAATATTTTCAATAACCACATTCATTGCCAGAAAAGGATGAAAAACTAAATTCTGCACGACATCCATATTGTTTACATTAAAGAGCTCCGCTAGGGGAAGTAACTAATTGTGTTCTAGCGTAAAGAAGACAACAGAATCTTGGGAAATAAATTTTGACAATCAGACAAAAAAAAAAACCAATACGAGATTGAAGCTAATGCCTGAAATTTATATTTTTAAAGTATCTATTTTTGCAGTCATTGTGATTGTGCGGTTCTGGTAATACAAAATATTCGAAATTGAAATTGATTGAATTTTTAAAAAATATATAGTAAACATATAGAACTTCGAAGTGCCAATACATAATACTGCAAGTAATTTTCTCAAATTTGATTATACATTTCTATTTTGATTGACTTAATGTACCATATTTCATGCATGAGATAAATATTTAAAATATGTCTCGTTTTGGAAATTTAAGAATTTGCCTGATTCTTAGGCAGACTGGCACTTAATTAAATCTAAAAATTTGGATGTTATTTAGATAACTTTTTTTTAAAAAAGCACGTGAATTTCATGTGAAAAAAATCATGTGATTTCCACGTGAAATTCACGTGCGTTTCACATGAGATTCATATGAATGTCACATGAACTGAGTTCACATGAACTATACAAAACGTAGAAGGTCCTATTCATGCACCATGCTTTTCCCTAAATCAAGAAGCCAGCATTTGTTGATGGATTCTTTTTAATCAAATATTTTGAAATGGTCCACCAGGTTAGGGTTAAATTCCAACAGTTTCACTCTTATACTTGAATGAAATATTTTTGGTTCTTCTGCTTCTTCAGGTGGTACATCTGCAGCACACAGAAAATTTGACATCCTCCCTGATCTATGTCCAACACCGGAAAATCCTACTAATACATCCAATTCATTCCTCAAACCACCTACATACTAGTATTCTGGTTTAACTGTAAACCATCCTACTTTCCTTGTATTTGGACGATGTGCAGATTCAGGATTCTTCACTGTAATTCCTTCCTCCCTTCCATCAGCACTACAGATCAACATACGCAATTATTTCCTCTATCTACATAGTTATTGTGGCCTACGATCAAATATATTTTTATTCAAGGGAGATTTGATTTGTTAAAACGGTCTTTATGATTTTCTAAATATTGTTTAACATTTCACAGTGGTATCATACTTTAACTTTGTTTCAACCTGTTTTTTTTTCACTTTTGACCTTAGTTATTTATCCCTTATAATTTGTATTATCTACGTATTTGCATTCAGGTATCACAGATCAAAGTTATTCGTTCATTGTGTGTTAATTTTCGTTTTTTGATTGAGTTAAGCCTTCCAATTGATATTTTATAGTGTGTCTTTCTATGTTGTGATGTTTTACTATTGTTTCAGAAAAAGAGAGAAGGTTTGGTACAATTAAAACGTTTAATCCCGCTGAAAATGTTTGCACCTGTCCTAAGTCAGGAATCTGATGTACAGTAGTTGTCGTCTGTTTATGTAGTTCATACGTGTTTCTCATTTCTCGTTTTTATATAGATTAGACGGTTGGTTTTCCCGTTCAAGATTAGGTTTGTAATACTGATATTACATGTATTTAATAACAATGAAAATTTTAATACTTATCAATATAACATTTTGTTAGTAATTAGATACTTAATTGTATTATCTAGCTATGTCGGTATTTCTTCTAAATCCAACTGAAACCAAATACATAGTGTAAGTTAAGTTGACCCAAACTGGGTGATAAGTTATCTTTACACTCACACACGAATAGAACAGAAAAAAGTAAGAATTACAACTACAAACGATAAGACATATGACAATAACAAATATAACATCAAAACTAAATACAAGAATTTTGGATAGCAATACCGTGACAAGTCTTATAGCAAAAACTATTAATTTCTGAACTTTAACAGTCAAATTTTTTAACCGCTATCTTTACAGATGTCTGCATTAGTTAAGTTATTTTCGTTTTGCTTTTTTTGTTTTTTTGTTTTATGTATGTCACTTCAGCTTTTGTTTAACGATATTCCAAGGATTTCGCTTTATCTACCTTGGGATCATCCAGTTTCTATACGAAACATTTTTGGTTAAATGGACGAAATTATTGAACCGGAGCGGAAGCTTTAAATAACATCTTTATAATCCATTTCCAATTTAGCGTTCAAGACAATATAAACAGTGCTACCCGCAAAAGGAATGGCAGAAGGCAACTTTTCATCATTTGGTAAAATAATTAATTAGTAAATTTACATGTACAGTAGGCAGCATACGATGATGCTCTATTTGAAAATTATTCGGGGAAAGAACTTTTAACTGTTGACAATATGGGACAATATCCTACTTTCTACCTAGCCGTTCGGCTAAAGCAACAGCAGCAATTTCGTCAAATTTATCAATCATGTCCTTATGATGGCAAAATGTCGCATTTTTAAAAATCCTACTTCAATAAATACATTGTTCTCACTATGACTTTTAAATGAAAAACACCAATAAAACTACTTTGTTTTGTATTTTGCTGTGCATATACCGATTTTGTGCCATTGATGGATATCCCATATCCGTTCTTTTCCATTATAACCATTTTCAAAGTGAGTTGCAATTACAATCAGTTCAACATTTTTTCTTCTTTCACAACACTTTATATTTTGCATGTATTAAAACATGAAGACAAGATACGTTTGTGGGAACCTCCGGATATACCTTGTTGCCTGTTCTATAGGTCATCAGATATCCCTTTTTCTATTCCTGTTGTCATCATCCCACATGTATTACTGTATTGGAAGGATTCTTGCTTTACTATATGCACTGCATACAGTGTTTATCTTTAATTTTCGTAGGTGTATCAAAGTAGAGTTCAGGTAGAAATGTTTTTGTATTTCTTTTTTTGAGTAATATATGACATCCAATATCTGATTCTAAGGAAAGATGATCAAACATACATTTTTATAATTATATTTTTCACTTTTATTCTCCATTTCATTTTTATTTATCTTTTATCAAATGATATTAAGATGAAAATTGCTGTTTTTGAGTCCAATTTTGTTCATACAACTCCTAATGTTCCAGCGTATTTATACATCCCTGGCTTGTAAATGTTTGGTTTTAAGCGTTCCTGGTGAGGGTAAATCCAGAAAACAGCTTCGGACGCATGAAATTTATTACGTGTTAAAATCATCAAGTATTGCTGTGTAATTCGACTTTACTTCATCTTATAAAGAAGCAACAATCACATACTTTGTTTATATATGTATTGAATTGTAACTAATCCAAAACCCTTGTGGCCCAGCTGAATCATATTACCGATATTTGATGCAAATAGGGTAAAGTCTAAATTTGATGGCCAGACATAAAATAATCAAACCTCTACCTGTTGTAGGGAAAATGGTAGATAAATCATCAAAGTGCATGACAATATGGACTGACGTCTGTATAAAGAACCTGGTATATAAGAGTGATAATTTTGGCATATTCCTAAATCTATTATTACATGTTTTTACCTTTAGCATTTGACTGCCGCAATATGTCAAATCTCCTTGATAAAAGTTGCAGTGTATCGATCCACAATATTAACTTCATTGCCTGATAAGATGGTTAGATTCTTGTGAAAAACTTCCTAGGTCATTTTCTCTTCTGTTTGTAATTGCAATGATTATTCCAATTACAATCTGCTACATGCCAAGAAGCAATTGTTTTTGAATCTTTGAATCTTTGAATTTTGCTATTTCCTAGATTTCTTTTGGTCTTATAACTCTTCAACTGTTATGGGTTCTTATACATCCTTGGCTCTCAAATATTCGGCTTTGATCCTTATCGGTGAAGATGAATCCGAAAATGCGCTTCGGACGCATGGAATGTATAACGTGTTGTTTTCCTTTTTGGGAATGCCCTTTAGTGTAATTGGATGAGTACAAGGTTGCATAGCACGATTTTAGCCTGGAGATTGATCAGTCATACTCAATATCATAAAGAGTACTAGGTGACAGTCTTTCAGGTAAATGTGTGTCTTACATGTTCAAGTTCATGCTTTCGCAAATTTTGTTAAAATAACACTGATCTTCAATTGGCATTCCTTTCAGGCTCCCCACTGAGTCATTCAAGCTCAGTGTTACACCGGAGGTTTGGGTTACCGAGAACACAGGGGAAACATACTGATAATTTAGAGCAAGCACTTGAGCATTTGCTTCTTGTTTACAAGCTGTATATATGTACATAGTCTGTTTAACTGATTCAGGACGATTCAAGATATCCAGCCTCTTTACACCGTTAATATTGATGAAAATGTATTTGTCAAGCAAGATGTACATCAAGCGTTCATTCCTGTAGAATATGAAATGATCGAATTATGAAAAGCTAATGTATACCTATAGTATTGCACGAATAACATGTTTCTACACTATTTTCATCTTATGAAATTTCATTGTCAGAAATGTAAGTGTTTGGCCAATCATGAAAAATATCATCATTTCGTTTCATATCAAAAAAATTCATATTTTCGGCGGTTTGCCTAGAAGTTTGTAAAATTGGCATTTTTTCCCACTCTTCATCTCAACAAAAGGTTTTGTGTAATGGGCATATAGGCTCCTCTTATGTATTTATTCTGGAAAGATGTTCTATTACAAGGCTTCTGAATGACAAATTACGTATACATATAGATAGTTCTTCTACAGTACAGGGTACTTAAGTTTTGTTAATGGACATTATCTGTTGAATTTCATATACACATTCATATAAGGAAATGCTTGTACCAAGTCAGGAATATGAGAGTCGTTTTCCATTCGTTTGATGTGTTTGAGCTTTTGATTTTGCCAATTGTTAAAGGACTTTCCGTTTTGGATTTTCCTTGGAGTTTGGTAATTTTGTTGTTTAACTTTTTTCATATGCTATGGCTAGGTGATCATAGCAGTGGACAATTTATCTTAGAACAGACGTGAGTGTGATTTACAGACCACCATCTTTCTCTTTCAAACTATCTTGGTGTGTTTTAAACTCTGATAAAGTGTTGTTTCTTTTCACTTTTTTAATTTCATCAGTTGGACTGTTAGGTTGTACAAGAATATACACATATTTTTATATTTTAAGTTTTTTAATAAATAACAACCAATTCGTGAAGAGCTCTTTTTAGAAAAGCTATGGAAAGGACACTATGCAAAATTTAGAATGCCATCAAGCAGGTTGTCGTGTATATGTATTTTTTTAAAGAACACCTCCGATGTTTGGTTTGGATTGTGCTGTTCAATTTTTGCTTTTCTGTGTAATTATTTTTTATTATTTGTCTTTTCATCTTTCATTTTGCTTGGTAATTGGCTTTTTTTTTACCTCTTGTGTATCTTATTTCGTTTTTAAAAATTCCCATATACAATTTAGTGATTAAACGTAAGAAATGACATTTGAAAATAGATAAACAAAATGTGTATATGTAACATTCAGAAACGTGTCCTTTCCCTAAATCATGTCCAATTCACCGAACGTGTTCACAATACGTCACTGTACGCCCAAATGGCTAGCTTGTGTATGAAACCTAAACGTGGCCTTTTCATAAACGGCTAATATGCTTCATATTTTAAAACGCACAAGCGAGTGACTTTTAAAAAAACACCCAAAATCGATATTTTCACAGGGACCTTTGACCCGGTCTCCAAGTGCACAAGAAGACAAATATTTCATGACTATTCAGAATAAGAATAAAATAACTAGTAATACAATGTGTAGGATTTTATAATTTGGGCTATTGTTTCTACTTTTGTCAATCATTTATTAGACTGAAAATGAAATTTCCAGTGCGTCCGGATTCTTTGTAAAACTACAATTGTATGCATTTTATTTTATCGTTTCTGTGACTATTCAGAAAATTTCGGCAATTGTCAAGAAGTCTTCAAATTTGATTTTGCTTTTGTAACTCAGTATCGTTTTTTTTTTAATCAGACGGTATAAGGATGGACATTCAAACCTATCCAAAACCTCAAAATATTGGTTGCAATAAGAATTTATATACAAAATCACTACATATCTTATTCATTTATAAGTGGCAGTGTTTGGCCTTTTATATTTTTTTATTGGTTTCCGGGTAACCCACTTTTCATATCGTCCTGAATATGCATGACATATTTGCCACGTTAAGGAGGCAATACATAAATCGGCTTTGTTACGTGATATATTTACTGCTAGTTTTAAATAGAAGTCTGTCTCAAAATATGTCCTCTTTTTAGATATTTTATTTTTAAGTGGAATATCATATTATTATAGTAGTATCTTCGACTACACAGGTTTTCTTTTAAAGAAAATGACATGACCGAAGATTACATTGTATCCTATGCATGCAAACTAGGAGGAAGGTGGTAGAACCGATACAGTTGTCATTGGGGGGCAATAATCTAATATAGATACAAATAACGTGTCGACAGATTTGCAGATCGTGAAATCGTTATTTAAGGACAAATCTCTCGAGTTGTCGACTTAAGATTTTTGTCATATAGATCAATATGCAGATTTTTTCTTGTTAATCATGTTTGACATTTCCATTTTCTCTCTGTCAACAAGATAGGTGGGATATAAGGATCTAAGGGACTCCCGGTGTAAATTTGTCAATGGAAACAATGTTATGTTGCAAAAGGGTAGATACATTGTTCCTACAACGGGTGAAATACGGACCTCCAGCCCTTAAAGAGTTAGTTCGAGTGTTATATAAAGCGCAATGTTTATTTCTTAATATCTGTACCAGGTTTTATGTCTAATTCACTATGATAAAGATCAGTGTATACCCATTAAATACATTATAAGCATACAAAACATAATTTATATCAATATAATTGAAATGCTTGTATATTAAGGGAAAATCACACAGGCTTATACAAGCTTATACATCTGTTCTCAAGACTTTTCTATATACACATGCATATATATGTAGGACATTGATAGTATTATTTGTTTAGTTTTGTGTTAGATGTTTGACTGTATATCAATACATTCTTTGACCTTGAGTTTGATCATGTGTATGTATTGAGAAAGGCGATATTTATGAAAATAATGTTATTATGATGTTCATTTACAATAGCTATAAGAAGATGTGGTATGAGTGCCAATGAGACAACTCTCCATCCAAGTCACAATTTTCAAAGGTAAACCATTAAAGGTCAAAGTACGGTCTTCAACACGGAGCCTTAGCTCACACCGAACAGCAAGCTATAAAGCCATTTACAAGTCTGAATTGATTTAATGCTCCTTTTGCATGCTTGTACCAATATACAAATGAATCATTTTATTTCAGATCAACGGCGACACTCCATTTCACACAGCTGTTAGAAGTCTAAATCGCAGCATTGTCCAATTATTATTAGAAAGAGGAGATATAGATCCAGATAAAGTAAATAAGGTATGGAATCCTTTGTTAAATTGGTTCAGTCAATCGTGAAATTTAATGTCCACATATTGATCTTATAAAATACTTTACACTTTCTTTTTATTCCTAATCCTCAAAGGGAAACATGGAGCAATGAAGCGACAGTTATAATTCTGAAATGCACATATCGTCTGCTCATTTACACTCAGAACAGAAAGGGTGCTTTAAAAGAAACGAAATATAAGTAAATAGTGAAATGATCTTCTTTTATTTGATTTGATAGATGCCAAACCATCGGAAGAAAGATTCATTTTAAATAAAATGTTTTTAAATATATCACGCCTGTCATCCTTTATTTCGAAAGATGTTAGAACTTTCCCGAGTTTAAACATTGTACATCACGTATATTATGGATGTGGCCTGTTATCGATTTCATGCATGAAGATATATTTTTTTATCACACTGCATGGAGTGTGATACGAAAAGGTGATACGAAAATTGCCTTATTTTGATTGGCTTATCCAGCATCATCAGACAATATTACGACATTTTCATTGGCTATTCTTTAAGGCCACTGATAACTTTCGTAAGACTATGTATATTTCGTCCATCAGTAATATTTTTATGTCATGATTGATTGTATAAAACAAATGACAGCAATATTGGAACACAATGAATTCAATATTTTGTCCGCATCAATTTAGAGTGCCAGAATGCTCTCGTTTAATTCAAAATATTGAATCATAAAAAAAAATCAGTAGTTTCGATAGCTCAGACTGACTCATATAACACAATTATTTGTCAGAATCAACCCAAAACTGACCATATTTGCACTTTATTATGTAAATCTTATAGTCGCATAGTAAATCAGTAATACTATTATGTCAGGAATGATTATATAAAAAAATGACGGCAATATTGGAACAGCATGTTCTCTTTTTATTCCAAATAATGAATCATTAAACAATTTCAGTAGTCTCGATACCTCAGGCTGACTCATATGACAAATTTTTTTGTCCGATTCAACCCAAAACTGACCATATTTGCAATTTATTATGTAAATCGTATAGTCGCATAGTAAATCAGTAATATTTGTATGTCAGGATTGATTGTATAATACAAATGACAGCAATATTGGAACACAATGACTACAAAATTTTGTCCGCATCAATTTAGAGTGCTAGTATTTCCTCTTTTTATTCAAAATATTGAATACTAAAAATATTTCAGTAGTTTGAATACCTCAAGCTGACTCATATAACAAAATCATTTGTCCGTATCAACCCAAAACTGACCACATTTGCACTTTATTATGTAAATTTTATAGAACACAATGAATACAATATTTTGTTCGCATCAATTTAGAGTGCCAGCATGTTCTCTTTTTATTCCAAATAATGAATCGTAAAAAAATTTCAGTAGTTTCGATACCTCAGGCTGACTCATATAACAAAATTATTTGTCCGCATCAACCAAAAACTGACCATATTTGCAACTTATTATGTAAATCTTATAGTCGCATATTAATTCAGTAATATTTCTTTATGTCAGGATTGATTGTATATTACAAATAACAGCAATATTGGAACACAATGAATACAAAATTTTGTCCGCATCAATTTAGAGTGCCAGCATGTCCTCTTTTTAATCATAATATTGAATAGTAAAAAAAATCAGTAGTTTCGATACCTCAGGCTGACTCGTATAACAAAATTATTTGTCCGCATCAATCAAAACTGACCATATTTGCACTTTATTATGTAAATTTTATAGTCGCATAGTAAATCAGTAATATTTTTATGTCATGATTGATTATATAATCTAAATGAAGCAATATTGGAACACAATGACTACACAATTTTTTTTGGATCAATTAAGAGTGCTAGCATGTCCTCTTTTTATTTAAAATATTGAATAATAAAAAAATTTCAGTAGTTTCGATACCTCAGGCTGACTCATATAACAAAATTATTTGTCCCCATCAACTCAAAACTGACCATATTTGCACTTTATTATGTAAATCTTATAGTCGCATAGTAAATCAGTAATATTTTTATGTCAGGATTGATTATATAATACAAATGAAGCAATATTGGAACACAATGACTACACAATTGTTTCCGCATCAATTTAGAGTGCTAGCATGTCCTCTTTTTATTCAAAATATTGAATGATAAAAAAATTTCAGTAGTTTCGATACCTCAGGCTGACTCATATAACAAAATTATTTGTCTGCATCAACCCAAAAACTGACCATATTTGCACTTTATTATGTAAATCTTATAGTCGCATATTAAATTAGTAATATTTGTATGTCAGGATTGATTGTATAATACATATGACAGCAATATTGGAACACAATGACTACAAAAGTTTGTCCGCATCAATTTAGAGTGCTAGCATGTCCTCTTTTTATTCAAAATATTGAATCATAATTTTTTTTTAGTAGTTTCGATACCTCAAGCTGACTCATATAACAAAATCATTTGTCCGCATCAACACAAAACTGACCATATTTGCACTTTATTATGTAAATTTTATAGTCGCATAGTAAATCAGGAATATTTTTATGTCAGGATTGATTGTATAAAACAAATGACAGCAATATTGGAACACGATGACTACAAAATTTTGTCCGCATCATTTAAGAGTGCAAGCATGTCCTCTTTTTATTCATAATATTGAATCGTAAAAAAAATTCAGTAGTTTCGATACCTCAGACTGACTTATTTTACAAAATTATTTGTCCTTATCAACCAAAAAGTGACCTTATTCGCACTTTATTATGTAAATCGTATAGTCGCATTGTAAATCAGTAATACTGTTACCACTCTGAAACTGAATGTTGAGGTTGTATCGTTGGTCGGGAGTGATAATAAAGCAGTTATACTATGAACACCAAATTTCTTAATTTTAAAACACATTGTTTGTTTGCGAGTCGTGATTCCATTGTATAGAATACTAAGTATCGTTCAGTAGGATTCAATAACAATATCCGCCGTCAACGATGCACTGTACATCTACGATTCGGTTTCAATTATGATTAAAACAGTTATAGAACCAAACTGTATTGTCCTCTCCATTTTCTGTCTGAATTTCTGTCCAGATAGTATCCCAGCGGGTAAACATAATTCAAAAATGAAAAAAAAACAAACAAACAAATATAACTCACTTAAAGATCAATTTGAGATTTAATAATTTAGGAACTCATCTCCTTGTCATTTGTATTTTTTTTTATCTCGTAATGCAAACCAAAAATTTGTTATTTACATGCATACCAACAAAAGTGGTACTCGGTGTGTTAACATGTAACAACAATTAGTGTAATTATTTTGTAGCGTTGCTTGCTAGTTAATACAGTAATATTGTGTTTAGAACAAATAGTTCAATAAACTGAAATCGTCTTAAAGAAGAATTCGTTCTAATTTACCTACTTGGGTTGTTATACTTAGTTCTTATTTGGCTTTTTGATGTTTCTGATTAAAAGGTCACTGCAGAGTCGTTTGTAGACGAAAAAATAAGGCGTACAAAATAATAAGCCTTGTTTCGTTGATGAGCTTTTTTTTTTAAAATACAGCAATACCGAATAAACTTGAAAGGTATGGATGATATTAGATACGGCTTCTGTTAAATATTGGGCCTGGTTCATATTGAATTGTCGAAGAAACCGCATAAACGTGTTTCAACGATAGAATGTCATTTCGTTTCAGAAATTACTAATAATTGCGCATACCCTAATAAGATAAATAAATCTAGACTACAGGTTTACATACCTAGAAAATTATCCAAGTTGTAACATATTATTGATCTAGATTATTCTGCCTCCAGTATTTATTAAATGGAAAAAAAAAAAACACACATAATCCATAAACATATATGTATACATATTATTTATAAACTATGAAAGATCACTTAAAGACACAAATACCTATCAATTCATTCCCACTACAAGAAAGACGTGCTCAGACAATGACTTCTACAATAACATGAATAAATCCGAACGTACTTTATTGAAGAGTTTAAAGTGCATATACCACTATTCATAAATACTCCGTTTAAAGAGTAGATTGCTTTTTGATCTTTAAATTCTGCCTTCAAATTATTGGGTAAGACGGCGATAATGAAAGGAAAACATCACAAATGTAGACTCTGAAGATTTGTTTTCAATATTTAAGATGTATTTTAAGTTAGCAAAGATCCAATAAATACGATCCATTATTACATGGACAGTTAATCGGACTTATTCTATATTTTGTTTCAAAACATTATTTTGTTTAAATTTGCTCTTTTCGGTATACGGCCATAATTTTGTAATAAGTGCAAACATGTATACAATGGGAATATTTTAAAAACTATAGTGTATTGATTTCAATCCAGGAAAATAAGACACCAATCGATGTTTTTGAGGCAAGCAATAGGAATTCAGAAACAAACGAAACTGGAAGAGCAATACAAGACTTAATTAAGGTACACTTGACGTATAAATATTATATATACATATATGTTATTTTATTACAATTATGAATATTAATTGGGAGACTGTATTATCAATGAGTCATGTGCTAATCTAGAATTGTTATCAACTGCAGAATCAAACTATCTACACTGTGTTTCCTTGATTGACGTGTGTTTCAAGAGGTGGGTTTATTATCACGATCACGCATTTAGTTATCATTTACACTTGATATGATACTGGAAAAAACAATCGACAAATGTATAGCAAGCTGAAGAAAATTGAATACAGAAACAAACACTGATATTAAATAGAAAAATAAAGACGGCTCATTCAAAATTTCCAATATTATTGCATAGAAATTCATTTAATGTGTTTCATTGCAAAACAAGCAGGAAAGCAACTAAAGCCTATGCGTCTGTAAACAATTGTTACTTACATCCGTCTGTTTATGCACAATTTTCATTTCTTTGATACTTTTTTGAATTTCTTTAATACTAATCTGTGATTTTTTAGAAATCAGCTGTATTCGACCTAAAGAGGTTTGAATGTCATTGTATGACCTAGATTTGTACAAAACCCATTACAAATGGTTTTGAAGCTGTTTGACTTGTTAAAAAATATTTAAACGCATACCAATTTGCAATTGTTTGATACCCATTGTTCGAAACTACTGCTTGTTGACCATCAGTCCTTGAGTAGCATGTGTTATTTTTATTGAAATTGGTAGCGTTGTATATATTATACTGTTTGTTTAAGGTGAGATTGATATACCTCTTCGACTTTTAAAATGTCTGCCGGCAACGAGAACTAAGTTCCTGAGATAAGGCTGTAAAATAGATTGTGACCGCTTGTTGTCAGGTCTTATACTATGCCTGTTGTAATTTAGATCAAATGACTATACGAGCGACAGAAATAAATAAAATCATTATTCTTCTTACTTTCAGTGTCATATCTTAGGTAAGTATACTCATATGCAAATAAACACTGATTCAAAAATAAAACGGAGACAATGCAACACAAACTCTATCAATACTAACTAGTATAATATATATTTGTCAATACTTTGTTTTAAAGTTTAATTGGTCTTACAAGACTGTGCAAACATAAACACCTGTATGACAGAGGTGGCAGTTGTTAGGGTAAATACTCATCTACTGCCGTATATGTAGTACACTATTTCTGGATGGCATTTGCTGCTGAAGTGTTATATAACTCTAAGGTAAAAATAAAACAACAGTTTTACGGCTTTTTATTTTACTTTTGTAATATATGTTTACCTCATACTCTCTCTCTCTCTCTTGGAGTTTGATATTTTTGTTATATTTTTTTTGAATAACAGTTTAACGGTTTTATTTTCATTATTGATTTTAAATATGTGTATCTCACTCTCTCTCTTTCGATCGATGAATTTATATACACGTATATAGAAAACAAAAATAACAAAGATTTGAATCCATCACATTTATAAGCGATTTGACAGCTTTAAAAGATCGTCAGATACACTTTAACCTGTATTCATTAGTGGATTGACGTTAAAAATAGTGTGTCGCCAACATATACAAGGGAGACATTCTAACATTATGTAAACTCTTCAAAACCATTAAATGAACTATAAATAGTATATGAGGATTTAAAACCCACACGAACTAGATACTTTGTAACAAGCTGTTTGGCTTGATTCCTTTGTTCCGAGCATTCGTCATTATCTGACAAGAAAAAATTACTTAATAATATGGTATCATTCGGTTTAATAGGCATAATTGAATTCAATGATGAAATGTTTCAACATACGAAGAACGACTTGAACAATTTTTCAGACAAACGACACAATACCGTAAAGGTTGCTTCACTTCTAAGTTTGATCGTTGGAAAGACCCATACCTTACTAAGATACCTCACAATTTCGGATAGCTTATCCGCCAAAAAACATACAATGCACATGTCTAGGCATTGAATAATCATTTATCGTACAAACCCTTAGATAATGGTCGAACGCTATCGATTTTCCAAACTGGACAAAATGAGGTGAAGACAATACATTAATACGTTTTGCATCTGCTTAAACTATTTACTAAGTGTGATTCTAATTTATGGTTGAATGACGTAGTAGGACACAAATTTGATCGTTAATTCAGAAACGTTTAAACACAAACAAATGTTGAAATTGTCATAGCAATGGACGCATGCTTTAAAATTGCAAGGATGAACCAAAGTGGTACACGTTTATTCAATTCAAGCGTTTGAAGGAAAAAGTGTAGCACAGACCAATGCAAGAAATCGTAAACCGTGTTAACGCTGCAGTGGGAAAAATTAGTACCAAAAAATTGCAGAGGCAGTATGCCATGCATCTAAAAAGGCGGGACAAGTAATGCTGACATATATTTGCAAAAGAAAATTTACTTAATACAAGAGTAAATCTTAACATTAAATTGCTGAGGAAACTAGGTCTGACACTGACGGTGAAGTGTAAATTGGAACATCACAAGTTAAGTATTTCTATAAAAAAAAAACAAAAAACAAAGCTATCTGTGTAGCACTCAATGTAGAAGGTGCTAACTTGAAAATGGAGCCGGAAACATGATATGCTGTGATAACAGAGAAGTGTTTCGTCAAGTTCTTCCCAACTCAAAAACTGTCCAAAACTGATTTATTATTGAAAACATACACTGTGGAAGATTTGAAGATACTGTGCATGGTAACTGAAATGTTGCATATAGAGAGACAGTTTACAAGGATGTATAAGCGAAACTGTCAGGAGAACAGCACTTCACAAAGCTTGATTTGACTCAGGCACATTTACAACTTCCGGGTTATGAAAGCAGCAAGGAGATGGGAACCATTAACAGACATACGGGATTGTACAATACCAATTATCGTTTGGAATTGCTTTCGCTCCATCTTGGGTAAATGCCGTTATTTCACATTAAATGAAGATAAACCACTTGCCTTTGTATTTTTATCACTGAATGCAGCTAAAACAAACACATTCTGAAATCGACAAAGAAACATTGTACTTTAAATTTCCTCAAAAGGGAATTTTGTAAACTGCATCGGCAAGAATAAAAACATATCCTTTGAAGAGCCAGACTAACTAATGAGAAGATTTCATATTGAACTAATTGAAAGCTTACCAGTATAAAATAAAGAGTTACAGAGCAAAAATGAGAGATATCGTAAGGTGTTGAGAAAACCAAAATATGCCACAACGAGCTCAATTAATTCCTTGGGAATGGCCATAGAATCATCCGTAACTTTGAACAAAGACGATAATATTTGTACAGAACAAAGTTATTCTGCTATTAACAAAAAGGTGCACACGGCTAAAATAGATAATACAGAGATGGATGAACTCATTACCTGTACAGCTGGTTAACTTGATGACCAGACTTTATGACAGGTGAAAGATAACCTGAGACAGGACAGAATTCATGTTAAGTTAAAAAGCAAAATTGGTTCTAGGACTGAGTTTTTGACTGTAAACTTTATGACAGGTCCAATATTGAAGTGAACTCTAGACAAAGGTGAATTTGCTACAACCAGTAACTTTTGACAAGCGCTATTTTTAAAAGCAATCATTGGTCTAGACTAATCTATCCGAACCAGACCTGTCCCAATGACTGACATGAATAGTTTTTCAAATAGCAGAATTGTCACTAGGACAGTTTAACATCATACCTAAATACAGGTCTGGTCTGGTCTGGTGAAGCTATCCTGTACACAGGTCTGATCAAGCTGACCTGCCCTAAGAACAGGTCTGCGTCATCCGTCCTGATCTCAGGTCTGGTATGTAGAAGTCATACAAAAGCAGACCTAGGTCTGGTCTGGTAAGGATAAAATTAACATGCTGGTTTGCTATACGTTTTTAAAGTTAACTTCCACAGCAGTCATAAGGACTGGCGTAAATTAACTGTTGCAGAGGTTAGGACTGCATCCATCTGTATCCTCCTCTCAAGTGATTGGACTGCGCTGACGGAATACGTATAGGGGTTGATGACGCCTCAAAATGGAATATACGGGGAGATTTGTTATTAAAATAAAAAATGAGATAAAACAAAAAGGATCCTTTGTTGTCCAATAACATATAACTGTTCAATAACGGATTAGTAAATTCGTTAAATAGTTAAGGTTTGAATCAATTTGCCTGTATACTTATTGTTCGGTAAAGTTTTATGGTTTTGCAAGAAAAGAATAACCGTTAAACGAACATGATGTAAAAAAAAACAATCGCTAAACATCATTTTAAAAACCTTTTTGAGATACTGTACATGATTATGCACAACCGCTTTGAATATCAACTGTTCCTTCGATTCAAACAAACAATGCATAGACTAATTCACAATAAAGGTATTTTGCTATTGCTAATGTGCCGCCTGTAGACGGTTAATGGAACAATTTGATAAGGACAATAGCAAAAATCATAGACTAACTTGATATAGCAACTAATATAACCGTCTTAAATTGTATTTCTTTTCTCAATTTTAAAAGGAATATCACAAGACACCAATTTGAAATTAAAATCCCCTTTCACTGTTGCAAATTGGATTTAGATATACTTGAGCTTGGATTAAACTAAATCAAATATATGTATTATGCCCTATAGGTGAGGGTTAAATTTACTTATTGTGTTAATGAAATTACAAATTTCGATTGAAATAACAGACACGATGAAGTCAGGATATCATAGATATTGACGACATCGTATCAACATCGATAATCACTCTTAACATACGTTGCTCCCTCTTTAGTTTTCTATGTTGTTTTTTGTGTACTGTTGTTTGTCTTTTTGTGTACTGTTGTTTGTCTTTTGTTTGCTTTTTTGCCATGGCGTTGTCGTTTTTTTTTCTTTTGTCAACATTCAATGATTGACTTCCATTGCAACCAATAGTTCAAAACAATCTATTAACTTTTTTTCCATTTAGATTTTCTCTCCCTGCACAATAATCTCAGTTACGGGTAAATGAAACAAATACCAAAAAACATGAGAAATTGCATACGCTATAGACAGTTTCTTGGTAATACCATAGTCCTTTAAGCTTAGCTGCAAGAAAAAGGTGAGACGATATCAAAGAGCAACTCTTAGGTTGTCAGCCCACTACTTAAAACAAGATCATAGCTCACAAAAACAACAACAACGATAAACATCAACAACATATTACATTAAATACTAAAGGGACAAATAACGACAAAATATTACATACAATACATAAGAACCAAACCACAAACAGACGGGTTGAACCAACATACTTCGGAAGGGTCAACAATTTCTAATGTACGTATGGCACCGTCTTGTGGTAAAATAAATATTTGGTGGAATAGGTTTCCATTGTTATTCATGTGGTTTGATAAACACTGGTTTGGTGATTTATTTAATCAAATTCAACATGAAAAGAAAATACTGATGTACATAATAAATCTGATAACAGGTTTTCCTCTTTTTTTTTTGTATATTGCATCCTTAAAATGAATCAATATTAGGAATTTTACACTTTTGTGGTGTTCGTTCGCTTAGCAACTTTTAATTATTTCATTTATCAAACTAAAAATAAGTTGAAATTATATGAAATAGTATTAGCCGCCTTATGTTAGTAAGGATATCTTAGATTTAAAAAAAAAAGGTATTAGTTGGAACCAAATTATAAGCCAGATATACTTGATACTATTTTACAACCACTTGGTCGATAATCTAATCATTGATGCCTTGTCTATTCAACTGCTTGTGGAAGTTTCATCCCATAAGTTATCGCCAGTTGTTCCAGTTGTTTTGTTTACATAAAATAACAATTGTACGCTGCAATTTTACAGCTGATCAAATGTTTAGTGGTTGGAAACACCAAGGTTTTCTATCTCAGGATGAAGACTGGCTTCGCCGTGTTTTGCACAACTTTTCGATTTGCTTTTTTAATGCTCCTTAACCTCATTGTTTATATTGCCTTCCAACTGTTGTGTTTCAAGCGTCAATGATGAGACTTATGTAGGTGCAATTGGCATCTGGCTTACCAAATTATAAGCATTGTAACATGGATGAGGTTTCATAACAACTACACTAAACTAGGTAGATCAAACTGCTGGTAGACGTTTTTTCGCCGACAGTGCCACAAGCACAGTAGTCAGCACATATGTGTTGACTTGAAATATCATTGATTTGTTTATTTCTTGTAAATTTTCTTTTTATAAAGTGTTGAATTATTGTCAACAGTAAGTCTTTTCTAATTAAAGTCTTACATGTAGATTGTTTTAACCGTATTTAATATAATGTTTCGGAGTTTTTGGTACTGGCTGCTTTTTAACTTTCGCATTTGAGTTTGCCTACCAAGCACCTGTGTTAAAACTGGCATGCTTTATAAATCTTAATACATTAGTGTTTTTAAAATTCTCATACCTAATTTCACTAAAGACAAAAATGAATACTTGTGATTATTATGTAATCTACGTGTCAAACAATATGAATACAACTTAGAACTCTTCAGGTAGCCAAATATTTATAAATCTAAACAATGTCGACATATATCTGTCGGTAAATTTTGATTGTTTTACTTGTAAAATAATAGTTAACTGTGTGATGAAAACAAGACGGGAGACAATTCATGTGTCCGTCGAATTGACACCGACTGATTCTTAAACAGTTACCATTCCCCTAATCATTTTTTTTTAATCATGAGTTCTATAATTATACTTTTGAAATTTAGCAATGGTAACTGACTCAACAAAAATGCAACAGTATTAATTGTCTTGTATTTAGATTTCGAAATCTTATTTCCATATGCGTAACTTTACTCACAAGTGACGATTGTTCGATCTTTATTGTTTAATTTCCTTTTGTGGACAGTGATATTTCTTTTTCTGCGATCATATTACCAATCTCGTTCGATATGCCCGTGTCTGAAAGTGTAATACCACCATTGATTTCCCCTATTAGTCTTTGTTAAATTTGCTCTTTTCAAAAAAATGTGCAGAATGTATCTTTGTTTCAAATAAAGAAATACTTAGCATGAGTAAAGTTTTATCCTGTCTAGTACTATAGACAAAATTTCACATAACATTTCATTGCATATAAGAAAATAACCATCACTGGAAGTTAACCAATCAAATGTTCACCCCTTTTTTTCCTGTGTACAAGCTTCAGTAATCATGTAAACTCAAGTTTACAAAATATTCTATAGAAACCACAAATTAAAAAATAATGATGCTTTGAAACACCTAAGATATAAGTTTATGACTCAGAATATTTGTATTGCAATGAAATGTAGGAATAATTTCCTACAACTGTCAAATTCAAGAGAATATTTCTTTCGACCCTTTTTCGTATTTAACCGGATGTGACGTACTATGATTTGGTGGTATTACACCTGAAGTGACATTTGATATTTCAATCAAGGTAAATTATATAGAACTGGTAAACCACTGGTCAAATATAGATGCAAGTATTTAGCAGGAACCTTATTACAAACGGGATAGCACATCCTAACTATTAATGTAAATTTGTCATGATGTGTTTATAAGATGTAATTGGCTTAGATCCAGCTTTCAGTAACAGAGAGTACTCTTATCACGTGTATTTCGTGTCATTCGTTTCTTTGTTTGTTGTTTTGTCTTGTGCTTATTGCTGTTTCCAATTGATTCTAACCTTATGTGTTTATGTTGTGCTGTAACATCACTGTTGATGTAATAAGAAGGGTTTAACACCCAATAACACGACTCAACCCGCCTAATTCTGATCCGTCTATCATTTGAATGAATTAATATAATGTCATATCATGTCATGTCAGAGACTTTTATATCTTATAAAGATCGGTACAAGTCATTTGGTTTCTGGTGTGTTGGTGTCTTATTGTCAATCACTCTATATTATCTCATGTTATACTATAATATATATGCAAATACTATATTCAAACAGTCCTAACAATCACTAGGTTACATTAACTTAACAGAAACTATCAACGATCTACTTTGTTTTATAACTGTCCTTTATCAATTGTTATGAAATAAAACACTGGTACCTGACTTGGAACAATCGCATACGCATGTGACATTGATTATGATATTTGAGCTTATAATCGCAACTTTCACATTTCGATCATTGGAATAACCAGACAGTACAACATAGTTATGTACTAACATTCGGGGAAACGTTCAGTGCATAGTGTGTGTTAAGGTTTGCCCAATATGCAACTATTTTTGTTTTCATGTCTTCTGTATTTTTCTTTTTTTTTCATAAATCGCTGCAACATACTAACTTCATTGTTAAACAGCAGCTTGTTTAGACGAATTTTACTTACTTTGTATTTACAACACCCTACGGTTAATTTAAATCTTATCTTTCTCTAATGCTACTTTGTTTTTAACTTAAGGGGGCAAAACGCATTCAAAATTCGTAAACTATGCTAATAATGTATTTTCCAATCATAGAAACAGAATTTAGAGCAGAACTAAGAGGTCTTGGTTTGGCAACAGCGGATGATCTTAAGGAACTTGGAACTTTTAAATGTTTCTGGAACAGAGTATATATTATTGGGCCTTATTTTTCTGGAAAAAGTTGTCTGGCAAAACTTCTGGTTGGGGATGCATTACCACAAGAACGAGAATCAACGGATGGGATATGGATATATATGGGAAGAGCCGGTATGGATCTAAACGGCGAAGAATGGATTGTTATTCCTAAAGGTGAGATTGTAAAAGTATTTGTAACCAATTTTATTTTTTCGTGTAACTCTTATCTCATCTTCATTCGTTGTTTTCACAAACAATTTATCAATCTCAATAAAATGAACAATGCACTAACAAACATTGGTTTCAGCCAAAACTGATATGTAACATTATGTATAATGTGATATCTGAGTTTGTCTTAATATGTGAAATTGAAGAGAACAAACATCACACAGAAAAACTGGAATGGCAATCCAAATAAATAATTATCTGACTTAATCAATGAAAACATATGCCAATTGCCCCATGTGTCTTATGTTGTCATGTATGTAATCATCAGAGTGATGATACACTGTTTAAACAAATGGCTTTGTATAAAATTATGATCAGCGAGTGGCAAGTACTAGTATAAAATTTGTTCATGTTGATATGGAGCTGAACTAATAATTGAAATGTTAAACATTTTCAAGATTTAGTCAATTTGATAGTGCAGATATATATTAATAAATTATAACAAATAGGTCTTTACTATTTTCTTATGTTTTATCCTCAACTCAATACTAACAATAGTATTTATACAGTCACATTTTACTCTTAAGGTAAAGCTGTTCAAGAAATACTGGTGAGCATGATGATGACTTTGTCAACACCTGAATATTTAGACACAAGAAACCAGACAACACACTTAGATGAGTCAGAGAAAAACCTCCATGGGAGTGAAGTTACTAAAAGCAGCGGCCATGTAGAAGTTAAACTTTTAGAAAACTTTGCTCAAAGTAACGTGCATGAAGAACGCATTTCAGAAAGTTATCCAAGAGACAGCTGTGATGCTCACGATTACATTTTTACAGCTTGTCTTTCCGAGGAAAAATGCCACATCTGTGATACTGGTGACGAATCTAAGTTGCAAACTGTAATTTCAGCAGAAATAAGTGTTCAAACTGTATCCGGTAAAAACGCATTAGATGAACCAAATGCAAAACAAAGTATACCTTTGAAAAGAAAAAGTAAAAAAATCGTAGCTGATACAGAAAGCCATGCTTTTGGTATTTGTGATGCAGCAACCAATACATCAGGGTTATTTCCTGAAGAAAGTAGAACGTCCGCTGTAGATGAATTAGAACACAGTCCGTCAGAAATTCTTTCAAAAGAAAGCAGTACATCAGATCATCTCCCAAAAGAAGGCATTACGTCAGAAGTTCAACCTAAACAAAGCAGATCGTCAGATTTGATCTTTGAAGAAATGTATTCACCAGCTGTTGATGAAGCAAACTCTATTGCTTCAACGGATATGCCAAAAGTAGGTAGCATAGCAGTTGAAGTCGCTTTAGAAACAAATAAGTCTAATGATTCTGTTGCGGGAATAAGAATGCAAAGATTACAGGTATTACATACACCGAATGACTATTTTGATCTCGCGACGAAGTCCGATTCCGGTACTGCTTTATATCCAAAGAAAGAAAGAAGTAAAAGTAATAAACCTGTAAGAGAAAAAATCAAAGAAAAGTTAATGAAAGAAGTGGCCAATGAATTGTCGCATGACAAACTTCGTGAAATGGTAATCAGCTCTATACGAGAAGGGAAGTATAAGCAGAATATTATCCCTATTGATATCTGGGATTTTGGAGGGCAGAAAGATTACTACATGACTCATCAACTCTTCATCACGAGCAGAGGAATATTTGTGTTGGTGTTTAATGGTAGCCTTAATCTGCATAAACATATGCCCGATTTATCATTTGTACCAGGACATTTCGGCAAACCAACCATCGCAGGTGAGGTTAATTTCATTCAAATAAAATACTGCTGTAAATAAATATATCCACAAATATCACATAGATAAACAAAAGGGTGTTAGTAAACCTCTAGAAATATTTCATAGATCATCGATGTTAGTAAACCTCTGGAAATATGTCTTAGGCATGTGGCTTACTTGGAAGCTTTTAAACCATGTGTTTCGAGTGGTAAAGTTGAAATTTTCCCTTCACACGTTTTATGGACGCCATAATGAATTGGTTGCCTGTTATGGAATATATGTATCACAAATGACCGAAGATATGTTCCGATTGCAATGTGAAACATAACTGCTTATTCTGAGATTATCCCCAATTTTGTTCGTGTACCTTATTAAAGGTAAACATTTTGAAAACCGTTTACAAAGGACCAACAAAGAAAACAGCGAAATTAAAAGTTGATTCGGCTCATTAAGGCATAAAAAAAGCAAATCAACTTGTTTAACAAAATGAGGTTTATTTACAAATGTTCAGTCTTTAGCTTTCTACACTGTTCATAATCTTTTGTTCGTTTTTCCGTTTTCTTTGTATAAGTGTTGTCGGTTTCCTTTCGTTTTATGAATTTTGATTGTAACTTTGGTATCTTCCATTTTTTTTATGATATCCGTTTCTGTTGTGACGTCTTGGGTGTCAATGGACGTAAGCTATATATAACGTGTAAATTACTAAAGTGACATGATTTATAACACACTTTCCTTAAGTTCTCCATTGATAGATGTTGGCAAAGTTTACCTAGTGGATTTGATTTTTCTTTGTATGTCTACATTATTCATATACCTTCTCACGCATTCAGGTATCCATACCTCCTTTGGATTTCAAATGTGTGTAGCTGATAAAGTTGCAATTATTATTTGTAAATGATTAACTGTCGGCATAGCAGATACAAAATGAACAGCGATGATGAGTGGATGTTTAACAGCATAAAAGTGATATATTCATATTTCATGCATGCCTATGTTATACATGTATAGACACCTTCCCGTTGAACTTATTTATTTACTTGATATTCTAAAGACAAATATAAGGGATCTTCTCATTAAGGTTGAAATTATTTTACTGTATGTCCAGTGTCTCATGTACATCTATCATATATTTAACCCTGAATCTGACACTAAGTTATGTGTTATTGTATTTAACTATAGTTTGTTTATGTTTATAATTTTCTTTTCAGTTTACCTTCTGCACTGGGTGAACTCAATCCTGACATACTGCAAGCGTTCAGATGATGGATTTCCAAGAATTGTGTTCGTTGCAACACATAAAGACAAGATCCGTAAGGTAATGTATTTTTTTGAATATTGAATTAAAGCAATAATTGTGTGACTTGTTGCGTTTCAAGTTTAACAAGTCTCGCGTACCAAATTATCAGTATACTATTTTTAATGATATTTTACTATAATTATTATGAATGATTTACACTTGAGTTTGTCATATTTGGTTGCAGAAATATTATCCTTAGTCATTCATTGTACAAACATACACATTGGATGTTGGATGTGTACAGTTTGATATTTTAGTTTAAGATGCATGATTAGTTGTTATTGGCTTTGAACTTGCTATCAGTAAATGCGGGTACTCTCAGATCTGTACTTAGTGTCTTTCTGTTGTGTGGATGTATAAGTACCCGTCCATGTTCACTCTGTGTTTTTGTTAGGTTTATTTCTAATTGTATCCATCTGATGAGTTTTTTTCAACTGATTTTTATTGTTTGTTCTTATGTTGTACTGTTGCACCACTGTCGCAGGATGAGGGAGGGTTCGCGCCTTAAAACGAGTTTAACCCTGCCACATTCTGTATATACCTGTCCCAAGTCAGGAGACTGTAATTCAGTGGTATCCTTTGTTGCTGTGTAACATATTTGTATTTGTTTTTCGTTCATTATTTTGTACATAAATTAGGCCGTTTGTTTTCTCGTTTGATTGTTTTACATTTGTCATTTCGTTTTTTAATGCGACTATGAACTTTGCTCATTGTTGAAGGACTTGTAAAAGTTTCCATCAATATATTTTCTACTTATTCTCTTTTAAATAATGAAACATAGAACATATACCTGATTAATAGTAAGGTTCTCATTAATTTGTAAAATATGCATCCATTTGCTAACACCAATTGAGGGTTGAATTGTACCTTAACAAATTGACTTGTATAATATGCTTGTTGAAAAACTTGAAGACTCGATGAAATTACCTTTCAAAATCAATGTATGTCTAGGAATATACAAAATACTCTTAATTGAACTTTTAGACTTTAACATCTGAAAGCAGTCTTTTGGGATGGTTTTTTTCAAAATATTTGTTTCTGCTATCAAATTATTGTTACAGACTAATTTTTGCAAGATAAAATGTTGAGATATATCACTTGTTTCGTCTATAATATCATTGACAAATATCAAGTTACTTCTTATCCAATTTTCAAAAATAATAGTTTTGTTTTCATAATTATTCAGTTTGGTCCCCCTGTTAGAGTGTTTTTTAATCTTTAATTTTTAGTTAATTTTAATTTTGTCACATTAAAGTTTTTGTTATCGTCGGTTAAAGTCATTAAGTCAAAAGGCTATATCCTGCTATAAGTGATTAGCATAGCATGTTCTCGAGGTCACGTAGTAAATACTTTTACATGATGTATATGTTTTATTTTTGTTAACAAAGAGTTGGAGAATATTTGGAGATTATTTAAGTCAGTTGGAGAATATTTGGAGATGATAGGTATATAAGGTTAAGTTTTTTCTTATTCTGGGCAGATCTAGGGAGGACCTTTATAGATTCATAGAAAGTTGTGCTATACTACTATTCATTTGTATTTAGTTTTGATGTTTTGTCAGCACAGTATTGGACACTGTTGCGTGGTTTTTGTCCGCTCAGTATTTGACATTGATGCGTGGTTTTTGTCTGCACAGTATTGGACACTGTTGCGTGGTTTTTTGTCCGCATAGTAATGAACACTATGCGTGGTTTCTTTTGTGTGTGCACAGTATTGGTCACTGTTGCTTAATTTGTTTATACGGAATTAAATGAAATCCGTTTGTGGTAACTTGTGAAAATGATGTACCAAGAGTGCCTGAGTGCCTAACCTTTTTGCTATGTGAATCTTCGAATCATATATTTTGTAAACTGTATATTATGTAAATATTCCCTTGGAAAGGATTTATAATAAACGAAAGATTTGTCGATTTACTAGTATATTTTTCATTTAACAACAAGACTACGCATCACTGGATTATCTGTCGTCAAATTGTCCGTTATTTCAATGTACCCGGCCTGACCTGAAAGTTTTATGATACTCGACCGCCATGGCATTTTTGGTGTCAGAAGTGGGATCCAACATGAACAAATAGTGGCTTTAAATATTAAAACACATCGGTAACCAGATAGTGCTACTTTCGAATGTGAATATTTCTGACGTGTAAGTGTTTCATCAAATAATTTTGTTTCGATTATTCAAGTACGTAATGATGGGCCACACAAGAAAAAGCGAACGAGGTAGAAGCCGCATGTATTTCTGCAGAGGACAAACGAAAAGAAAGATGGAACCCTATTCATGTATGTGATTATTCCGTCATTTCAGAAGATGAATTGGAATTTAAGGATATCAGTGCACAAAAAGTGTACTCCAATGTGCCAAGTTTTTATATTGACAGTGTAATATAAAATTCCAATACAGAGCTTGAGGTGGAACCATTACCGGAAGATCCTTATACAACATTTTATCCAATTTTATACAATGATGTTTCGGACAATGAAATTTTCATAGATGAAGAGGAAAATTTAGATAATTTGGACAAAACGTTTTATGATATTTCTCATGAATTCAAGCTAGCTGCGGATGATGCAAATTAATCAGAAGACAACGAAGACAACTCTGGAAATGGCATTATTTCTATAACAGATACTTTGATATCTGATGATATGTGTAGTTCTTCTCGGGATATTGTAGATGAAACAATTACAACTATTATCATCGCAGTAACGCGAAGAGACTTTTCTTATTCCACTGGGGTGACAGAAACAGTACGTGAAAACCGTATTCATTATTCAAACGGATTGAATCTAGAAGAAATAGACTTTTCCGCCTTGGCTATAAATATCGTTAGTGAAGTCAATGAACATTCAAAAATATGAAAATTAAAGATTTACAAGTGCAGACAATTTATAATGGTGTTATTGTTGGATTTTATTTGAACATTTAATTTATTTTATTTAGTAAGTGATTTGATTGCCTTATCATTACTACAATATCTGAGTTTCATTTTATGTCAGCAAACACATTTACTGTTAAACAGTTTCATTGTGTTTTAAATGGGTCCTTATTGATATGTACTGAGCCATTTGTCTTCATTGTAGAGATAGTGAATAATTAGTGTTGAAGTTTAATGTGTGTGTAAATGATAGTAGTAGTTGCATTTTGTTTTATTTAGTTAAAATAGAAATGATAGAAGTAGAGTTCTATGACTGGGTCTGTCATCATTTAGAGGGGAAGGAATGTTATAGTGTTATTTTATCTTCCACTGTAGTTAACTTTGTCATATTAAAGTGTTGGTTATCGTCGGTTAAAGTCATTAAGTCAAATAGCTATCCTGCTATAAGAGATTAGCATAGCATGTTCTCTAGGTCACGCAGTAAATACTTTTATATGATGTATATGTTTTATTTTTGTAAACACAGAGTTGGAGAATATTTGAAGATTATTTAGGTCAGTTGGAGAATATTTGGAGATTATTTAGGTCAGTTGGAGAATATTTGGAGATTATTTAGGTCAGTTGGAGAATATTTGAAGATTATTTAGGTCAGTTGGAGAATATTTGGAGATTATTTAGGTCAGTTGGAGAATATTTGGAGATTATTTAGGTCAGTTGGAGAATATTTGGAGATTATTTAGGTCAGTTGGAGAATATTTAGAGATTATTTAGGTCAGTTGGAGAATATTTAGAGATTATTTAGGTCAGTTGGAGAATATTTGGAGATTATTTAGGTCAGTTGGAGAATATTTGGAGATTATTTAGGTCAGTTGGAGAATATTTGGAGATTATTTAGGTCAGTTGGAGAATATTTAGAGATTATTTAGGTCAGTTGGAGAATAGATTATTTAGGTCAGTTGGAGAATATTTGGAGATTATTTAGGTCAGTTGGAGAATATTTGGAGATTATTTAGGTCAGTTGGAGAATATTTGGAGATTATTTAGGTCAGTTGGAGAATATTTAGAGATTATTTAGGTCAGTTGGAGAATATTTGGAGATTATTTAGGTCAGTTGGAGAATATTTGGAGATGATAGGTATATTAGTTTTATATTTTTCTTATTCTGGGCAGATCTAGGGAGGACCTTTATAGATTCATAGAAAATTGTGCTATATAAATATTCATTTAAATTTAGTTTTGATATTTTGTCCGCACAGTATTGCCCACTGTTGCGTGGTTTTTGTCCGCTCAGTATTGAACACTGATGCGTGTTTTTTTTTTTTTTTTTTTTTTTTTTTTTTTTTTTTTTGCACAATATTGGACACTGTTGCGTGGTTTTTGTCCGCATAGTATTGGACACTATGCGTGGTTGGTTTTTTTTTTTATGTGTGTGCACAGTATTGGACACTGTTGCTTGATTTTTTTAATACGGAATGTAATGAAATCTGTTTGTGGTAATTTGTGAAAGTGATGTACCTTGAGTGCCTGAGTGCCTAACATTTTTCTATGTGAATCTTCGAATCATATGTTTTGTAAACTGTATTTCATGTAAATATTCGCTTGGAAAGGTTTTATAATAAACGAAATATTAGGATTGCTTCATAAAAAAAAAGCTATTAAACCAAGAGTTCCAGGTGATCAAGTAAAATTAATTCCTTCGAAAATTTAACGGATGCTATCATGACGGGTATATACCATTTGTCCTAACCGTAATCCAGTCCTGTTTTCCCCGGGTTTGTACTTACATGAGCAACACGACGGGTGCCACATGTGGAACATGATCTGCCTACCCTTCCGGAATAACTGATATCACCCCCGTTTTTTGATGGGGGTTAGTGTTGCTCAATATCTAGTTTTGTGTAGTGTTTTGTTATGTGTTTTGTGTACAGTTTTTTTTCTTTCTTTTTTCTTTTTTCCATTTTTCGTATTGTTTTTTTTTTTTGCCATGGCATTGTCATAAAATTGAGAATGAAAATGGGGAATATTTCAAAGAGACAACAACCCGACCAAAGAGCAGAAAACAACCGAAGGTAACCAATGGGTCTTCAACACAGCGAGAAAATCCCGCAAACTAGTTCAGTGAAAATGGACGTCATACTAAATTCAAAAACATATAAATGAACTAAAAAACATACAAGACTAACAAAGGCCAGAGGCTCCTGACTTTGGACGTCTTAAAAATTAGGCGGGGTTTAACATGTTTTGTGAGATCTCAATCCTCCCCTATACCTCTAGCCAACGTAGAATAAACAAACACACAGAAATACGAACATTAAAACTCAGTTAAAAAGAAGTCCGAGTCCGATATGAGAATAAGTATCAAAAGAAACAAAGCAAAATGAATATGATACATAAATTAACAAAGGACTACTAGCAGTCACTGACATGCCAGCTCCAGACTTCAATTAAACTGATTAAAAGATTATGTCTTCATCAAATATAAACTGTTGCAAAGCCAAATTAAAATCGAAGTTATAAAAAAAAGAGAGGCGAAAGATACCAAAGGGGCATATAAATTCATAAGTCGAAAATAAACTGACAACGCCTTCGCCAAAAAAAAGAAAAACAAAAAACAAAAAACGAAAAAGTCCAATAGTCAAACAATACTATGTGAAGCACAATAAGAACACAAAGGACAGAGCAACATGAACCCCAACAACAAAAAACGAGGTTATCTCAAGTGTCCCAGAAGGGTAAGCAGATCCTGCTCTTCGTGTGTCGCAAGCATTAATAACCGAAAATTCCAAAATGCCGTGCCAAATACGGTTAAATTTACCCATAATTACCCCTATTAAATGTATATACATTGTAACAAATGCGTATGGTTTCAGTATCAGTGCACAAATCACATGTTCTGAATACTTTTTTGATTTTCCTCTATGCTGGTATATTTCTATTTGGTAGAGGAATTTAATACATCGTTTAAGATGGATCATCAGTCCAATGTCCTCAGATAGAGTGTTTTTATATTTTGCCAAAATTTAGATTTTACTATGTTTTGTTCCTAAAATGTAAAAAAAAAAGAGTATGTGTAACCTTCTATTTTTCAAACTACTAGTCGAACACAATTTGCTTAAATTTGAATACAATATTCATGGAAAATACTGTTTTGTGAATATAAAAGGAATTCTATGAGATAGCATTTTGAGATCAAATATGCGATAATAGGTTTTATAATATGCTTTAAGAAAAGAAAAAGAAAACATGTCACCAAACTTGTTTTCTAGCTCAAAGTAAGAAATGGAAATTTCTTGAACATTCCTATATACAAATTATATCGCCTTAAATGGCTAACAATCCAAACAGAAAAACCAATGGTCTAATCTATATAAAAAACGAGAAACACCTATGAACCACACCAACAAACGACAACCACTTTACAAGAGGCTCCTGACTTTGGACAGGTGCATACAGATGCAGCGGGTTTAAATGATGTTTTAACAGGCGCCAACCTTCACCCTAACCTGAAACAGTAGTGTAATATTACAACATTAAAAGACATACTATAAACTATCAATTGAAATGGCTGTATCTACCTGAACTACAACACAATATTTTAACGAATTAACATTTGCTACGGTCCAAATTAGACGCATCTTTAAAGATCTTAAAAGTGTGACAGTATGAACTGTTTATAGAAGCTATAAAGGGCGAATTAGCAGGCAACAATATGCAACGGATGTTTAAATCTCATAAATCTATACAGAAATGCTAATCAAAATAAAACTTGAAACGAAAAACGCATCACACGTCTGTTCGAATTCACTTCAATCATAATGTCACAATAGGGAATAGGACAATCGGTTAATTTAGACAACTTGTCCGGTACCTCAAGAACTTAGACCGCAAAACCTTTTCGCCAGTGTGTGAAGACGAATACCCACCGTGAAGCTTAACCGATGTTGTGGTTCACCATTAACCTTATACAGAGTCAATTTCAGTCGTTCTTCCTCATAATTTTGATGGAGCATTGTTTGTGTCAATAGCACATCCCTGTTAACAAAGTCTGTATCATGCCAATATGAACGAGTGTAACTTATCAAATGAGAAATGCAATGTAAAACTTAAAAATTGAAAATTGTCTAAGGTAATTGTTTATTGGTAATCGTTTTCACTAAGACATCAAGCATATTACTTGTTCAGGAAATGTTGACTTTTTCCTACGGAATTCAAACACGGATAAATATATATTAATCTCCCCAACTGTTGTATGCGATAGAGCTAATTATGTTTTTGGTTCCTCTATATATGTTTGTCCCTGTTTGCTTTTGCAAATATGCTCACACTTGCGGAAACTCATAAAATCTTTGGGAACATCACAGATTAATGAATCATGATAATGTGTTGCATTATTTTCTTTGATGTTCTACCTTTCACGATTGGATGTAGTATAACAAAGTAACTGTGAAAAGAATGTTGATTTTTACTTTCACCGTACATTTTTTCAGAATACTGAGCAACACAAACAGAAATTGATGACAGTCATTCAAGACATATTTCAATCACACGCAGGGCTCAAACATCTTGAATTCAAACCACTGATTTTCGTCAATGCTATGAACGAAGCTGATCCCGAGATCCAAGCATTACGTCAACGTTTGATGGATAGAGCTAAAGAGCATCCGCGATGGGGTGAAAACATGCCAACAGCCTGGGTCCCATTAGAATTACATCTAGCCCAGAAATCAGAGAAAGGTGTTAACATCTTGACAAAACAAAAAATACAGATGTTTAATTCTCAAAATGAGCCGATGGTATTGACAGATAAACAGTTGGAAACTTTCCTTAAAGTACAACATTCCCTGGGTAAATTACTCTACTTTGACGTAGCCAATCTTCGAGATTTTGTAATCATTACACCAGCATACTTGGTGGAAGTTCTAAGATCTATTGTAACAGAGAAGCAATTTTGGCCAAAAGGGAAACAATTTCAAAGTATTTTCCATACCATGCAGAAAACAGGATCGCTCAGTCGTGACGACATTGATGTCCTGTGGAACCAACAGAATTTTAAGCATATTCTGTCATATAAAGATTTCATCATTGAAGTTTTGGTTCATCTTGATATACTAGTTGCTGAAAGAAGGATCACAGAAGATTTGAACACTTCACTTCATGAAGTTTCCAAATTCATTGTTCCATCAATGATTACAAGGCCAAACAATACGAAGTACCTGAAAAAATGTTGTAAGACTGGAACTTCAATCTTGCTGTCTTACAAATTCACTAAGAAAGTAATACCGCCAGCCTTTCCATACAGATTTATTGCTTCTTTTGTAGACATGTGGGGAGTGAAACATTATAAAAACAAGAAACGAATGCTTTTCAGCGATTTAGCAGTTGTGAAAGTAGACGACAGACATGATGTGGCAGTGCAGGTTATAGAAAATAGAGTGGTTGTGTCACTTATCCATGCAGACAAGAAAGAAAACATTGTCCCAACAATTGCAACTTCGGTCCAAGAATGTCTGACTGCAGCTATTCACAGAATTTCAGAATTTTACTCAACTCTTTCAGCAGAGTCATTTGCCACAAATCAAAGATCGGATTTACATATTGTCATGCCATTTGAAATAGAGTTTGGAGTTCATTGCAAAAAAACTTCATGTTTTTTTCCTCATGACAAAATACCAACAGCAGCAAAATGGCAATGTTCAGAACACCACGTACATCACGATGTCAGCTGTTTAAAATTATGGTTTTCAGAAAAGGTAAGATAAACATCTAACTTTTGCCTTTTTGTTATGTTATTATGAGATGTTGAACTTATTCCGAAAACAAATGCAATAAAGCTGACGTACGACATTGCACGACAATGTTATCCATTTAACGTCACCATCTGCCTAAACAAAAATAATGATTAAAGAACATTCAGTTTTTTTTTATTACAGACACTGTACATTACATTTCAAACTGACCATTATCCGTGCTTCTGTTTTGCATTTTACGCTCTGGTTATTACATAACCCGTTCAGTCATTGTTCATTCAATGTAACGTACGTAATTTAAAAATTCATCGCTTTGTTGTTTTTTTTTTTATCGAAAATGCGTTCATTAAGAATAGTTCGTTTTGCCTGTGGGCGTTTTCCGTTAACTAATAACCGTTTATTGTGGATGAAATCCGTGTGTCTTCCTTGGAAAAGAGAGGCGAAATATACTGGGCAACACGAACGAATATTCGCTCATTATGCGTTTTTTTCTGTAAACTTGTATATAGTTACACTAGGACTTATATATCTATTAGTTCCTGGTTGTATAACATGACTCTTTAAAGCCGCAGATAATGAATATCATGTTTTTAATTTTATCCAAACCATTTACTTGTCTTCCTGTACCAATTAACTTAGAGAGAATTTATTTTGTATTGTGATCTAAAAGACTAACAATAAATATGTCTAAAGTGATATGCCTTTCTGATTATTTGATCTCGTTATATTACTAAGGTCCTAGTATGAAAGGGACAATTAAAATAATATAAATGCTATCAATTGTACAGCACCAGATCTACATTTCGACAATTAATGTCTCTTCAATGATGTTTGAGGCCAAAATGTTTGAAAATTTAAATTTATTAAAAAACTGAATAGCTGATCAACCCAAAAAGGACAAAACCGGTCAATATTGGAAAGGGTAACTCCTAACCCCATCTTTAATCAATAGTGACGGACCTCTTGTAAAATAAATGATGCAAAACATTTAACAAAACAGGTTTTAAGATTTCATTGGACATGCTCTTATTATTCACGTACGAGAATTGGATCATTTCTATTGGGAGATTTTTCTAAAACGTGCATTTCGTTTGTTGTCAAATTGTTGTTCAACTTAACTTCTAATAAATATGATTATAAATGATCCTCGATTATGAGTCACATGTTGTCTCCTTTTTGACAGATACAATTACAAAAGCCGATTAGGGTCATTTTTTATTAATTTGTTTTTTATGTGGACTTTTATCTTGCAATTGCGAACCTTAGTCATGATAAAATCAATTTACAATCAGTGAAGTATCGATTTAAATCTAAACACTTTAAACTTTAGTCTACGGTTATCGACTTTAATCTTGATGGTTTCTGGATAGCGTCAACATTAATCTTGATATTATATCCTTAAATCCCAGATTTATCAACATTAATCTCCGAATAAACGAAGTTCTTCTTGAAGATTCTGACTGATATGTTCAAAGTTAATCTTCGGATTATCGACTTAAATCTTGAAATTTTAGACTTTAATGATTTGTCACTAAAATATGTACTATACGTACAAATTGACCAAAAGAAACCAAATCGGAACGGTTAGACTGAAGGACAATGTTTATATAAATGTTCATCCATACTCGTGGTCGAGAATAAAGATGAAACAGAGAGGGCAACGTACAACAAGCATCATTTCTTTTTATGTATGACAAGATCGACCGAACGTCATTTCAACTTAAGCAAAACATTATCAATAAATTGTACACATCATATACAACAATAAAGAAGTGTAGCCCTAACAAACGTCTTGTAAGGTTTGTAAAACCCAACCACGATTGAGAACAAACTTATACATCAGACCTTACTGCACTGGTTACCGAAATTTTGGATACACCTAACCAGGCACTTCATATCTGAGAAACATGCTATATGCCCTCAATTTTAGAATTAATTCATACATTTATGTATTATTCAAAATTATCAGTAAATTGTGTGTTCTACAAGGATCACCAGTCCTTCACCTTTCATATGATACCCTTATCACTAAAATATATGTTACATAATTTAGGATTTACACCTACTCGTAGGAACTATTTTGTTTTAAATATGTACTACTTTCAAGTTTGTTCTTTTTTGACCGAGCCCGATTAGGTGGTGTTACATCTTACAAAGTCTATCCAAATTATTTTTGCAAAGAATTCCGCTCAAGCCGGTGCTAGGGGCCGTCTTAAGCTTGCAGTGAGGTGAGAGTATTTTTGCTCCGTGTTGAATGAAGGCCTCAATGTGACTTTGAAATGAAGAACAGCAATAAAAGCGCTGTTCCTTTGCTTTTTGTGTGTGTTTTTTTTTTTTGCTATGCATGTACTGATTTTTTGTCATGGATGAATACACCATATCCTTTGTTTTTCTAATATATATATAACCCTTTTCCTACCGTCCGTCCCTTCCAATTTGGTAAACTCTTGCGTTCGTGTCATTTATCAAAAATCTTCAGCAGTTCATATAATGTATCCGTCTGAAACACTGAGTAGCTCACGTCATTTATCCGAAACCCTGTGCAGTACATCACATAGTTCACACTTCTACAAATACGTAGATATCATAGAATACGTTTCAACAGTAATAAAGTTACTATGACCGACATTTAGAGCTTTGGTGACACTGGATTAATTTTACAGTTAGATCCATGTATTGTTGTCAGTAACTCCAAGATTTAACATGTTAAAATTTATACGTCTTAGAGTTCAGTTAATACTGGTTTGATTTAAATTGATTTGTTTTTTAAGATTTAGGTTGATGACTAGTTTAATCAGTACGTGAACATCGTCAATGTAACGTTTATCCCTCATCGTGCGTTCATCTTCCGTGAAACGCACAAAACTCAACGTGCTTGCAATGTACACTGTGCATTTTACATCAATTTCCCGTAATCATATCGCGCTTGTCTGTATCGTCGGTGCTTGCATCGTATTTGTGTTCTGTTTGAATGTTAGAGTTTCTGTTACATATGCTAACAACTATGGTTTCATACGTTTACTATTTGTATATAGTTTTATACGTATACCGTTTGTTTATAGTTTTGATTATTTCAAATCTCAGGTGAACTGTACATGCACCTATCGTTTTACATTTTCAAAATCACTTTGATTTTTTTAATACATTTGACTATTTGTATATTTTGTCTTGTAGATGCCTCGTGAAAAGTGTGACGCATCTTGCAAAGGTATGTGGTTTATACTAACAATAGATGTTGCTTTCAATTTTAGTTAGTTTCAAGTGTAAACTGTGCATACACGAAAGTATAGGTATATTAGTAAACAATAGTTGTGTATATTTAACGAAGTTGTCAATTGTTGAAGCAAACATTCAAGATGATGTGGAAGCCCTTTACCGTTCCATCTGAAGGTAACTTATTTATAATTAGAAACGTAGACCTTGTCTGAAACGGGGTTTAATCAGATTTGTAACCTTTTTTATTGTCTTATAAGCTGAAACTACAACAGAAGACTGAACGAAAAATTTACTTAATATTAGTTTACTTTCTAATACTTGCTTTGACATATGTATTTTATTGTATAAACTACGAAAATTTGCAAATTTGTAATTAAACTACAGAAATGGGTCAAAGATCTGTCATCAACTTAATTTTCTCCAACAATTTTGTTTCATAATATGACACACGCCAACCATTGACGAGATTCCTGACTTGGGACAGACACGTTCCTTTTATCTTATGTTCTTCACAAAGTCCTCCACGGCGTAGCATCTGCGTCACACGGTTTTGAAATAATAAAAAAAAAACACATAATTCTAATTAGTGCTGCGGGATTTAACTAGTGTTTTGATTTAGCAACCCTTTGTCTTTGTTATTTCAAGTTGTGAATTTATAAAAGTTGATAAACAAACTTCCAATAAACATTGATGCATACAAATTATTTGAGTTCAACGTAATGATAATTTCAAACAAGTACATTAACATTATCATATCATATTATAAAATGTTACAGGTATTGAGAGCAAGGTTAACTTACTTTACCTGCTGGTATGTACTGAAGATGCGTCATACTATATCGTTTGCATTTGTAATGACCAATTACGTTATTTATGTTACGTTTAATTGTTTCCCTTTGATTGCACAAATTCTTCTTGGGATACCAATATTACTTATATCCTATATTAGTATATACTATTCGATAACAAAATGTGTTGACCCTATCCTATTTAATTAACTTTACGCTTGTATCGATCTAATTATATGTAAAACAATACAACTAAAGATACACTGCTAATTTCATCATTTCATATATAGTTAAACAATTGTAAACAAAACATGAAAAAGAAATGGCTTTCTTATTAAAACTGACACTGATTGTAACTGTATCCTACTATCAAGTAACAAATTTCATTTGACTAGTGATTTCTACGGAAGCGTATTAGCGCCACACAACTTTTTTTTGATATTTCTTCCTACGTTTGCGTTATAACGTAAACCTTTGCGAAATAACGCAAACCTTTTGCGTTATAACGCAAACATTTGCGAAATAACGCAAACCTTTGCGATATAACGCAAACCTTTGCGACATAACGCAAACCTTTGCGATATAGCGCAAACATTTGTTTTATCTTATTTGTTATTTAAGATTCGAAGGAAGCAGCAGTTATTAATTGAGGAGGCTGCATATATTAAAATATATCTTCTTTGTACTCATTGCAAAGTAAAATGCTTTACTATTTAACAAATAATGAGCAGGATAATAGATATAAGAAGATGTGGTATGAGTGACGATGAGAAAACTTTCCATCTAAGTCATAACTTGTAAAAGTAAACCATTATAGGTCAAAGTACGGTCTTCAACACGGAGCATTGAATCACATCGAACTTTAAAGTCCCCCCCCCCCCCCCAAATGTTATACATGATAATACATGTACATATATTACAATGAAAATTGAGTAAATTAAAGTTATACCGAAGAAAAAAAAACAACCCTGCTAATATAGCTATAGCCGAATATAAATATACTTCCAAACTAAGATCTCGTTTGAGGATTGTGAAAGGTTGGTTAACTACCCTTTTGCAATAAATGAATAAAATGAAGATGTTTTATTAAGAAAATTATGTTCTCTCTATTTAAATTGCTACCAAATTACCACACTAGATTGAATATTTCATGACTTTTTACCAAAGAATTTTTATCATATTCTGAGATTTTAAAAAACGATTTCTTACATCAAAATTTAAAAAACAAATTCTTATTTAATAATTCATTTTACAGCAGAAGAATCATTTTGTCTATTTGACTTGACAGTTTTACAATTGTATGACATTATTTTTGCTCTTATTTTCCTAAATCAAAATTTTAAAATATGCCTATAACATTTCTATTTTCTTGTTAAATTATATACTTTTCTGATTCCTATGCATATTTATTATAATGACTTTGTCCTTGTATTTATGGTTCTTTTCCTAACTAAATCACAACAGAAATTTAACGACAGACGGACATATATACAAAACTTAATGAATAATTGAAATCAAGATGTTTGCCTTATAACGCAAAGGTTTGCGTTATTTTGCAAAGGTTTGCCTTATTTCGCAAAGGTTTGCGTTATATCGCTAAGGTTTGCGTTATAACGCAAAGGTTTGAGTTATTTCGCAAAGATTTGCGTTATATCGCAAAGATAAGAAGAAAATTATAAAAAACAAATTGTGTGGCGCTAATACGCTTCCGTAGATTTCCAATACAGGTACATCATTTTCAATAATAGATAAAATTGAAACACTCTTTATCTATATAAATGCCTAGACACATTTAGTAACTGTACATTTATATCATCAAAACGTATGAACCTAGTTTAGGCTGAAATTGCTAAGCTATATGACGTACCTAATTTTCAATGTAAAAAAAAAAGAACATAATCATGATAATGGAACTCTCAAACAGTATGAAAAAAAAGTGTCACTGTTGATTAATCGTCTATACTTTGTACCTGAGTACAAACAGTACATCCCGAGTAAAGAAAAGTACATCCAGAGTATAAATATTACTGACTTTCCAGGTCCTTTTTTAGTCATATTGCTCTTCAACTTTTTCGGTTTTGATATATTATTTACTTTCAAATATTCTGCTTTGAGCCTTCCTGATGAAGGTAAATCAAGAAAATAGCTTCTTACGCAAGCAATGTATAACGTGTTGTTTTAATTTTTACCATACATGTTTAATAGATAAGTGCAGTGGTGTATGGAAAATGTGTCTAGCTTATGATACTATTAGCCTGTTATCTTCAATGATTTGGTTTTGTTTTCTAATTCGCACTTATTGAATCAGTATACTAATTAAATATGTCCGGCAGTCCCATATACATTCAACTGATTAATATTTCTAGTTGTGAATAATTCAGCATATGTTCAAACATACTAACTTAATAGTAACAATAAATTAACGGTCTTCAAATCCTAAATTTATAAAGACGATAAACAAAAAATCGACAATGAGAGTAACCGGGTGAGAAGGTAAGGTATGTGTTTCTCTTATCTCTTACTAAAATCTAGAATTTGTTATTTTGGGTTTAACTTTGATTTCCAATTGTTTTAACAAGAATAATTCTATACAGGAACAACTGTATTCATTTTGGTTTGATAATTGAATAGACATAAATTATAAAGCCTCTTATATAATGTTTTGTCTTTAATTTGTCAAGAGGGTTAGGCAGACTGGAAATAGAACAATCTCCATCAAACAAACACCTAAGACGACTGGCTTCTAGTCTTGAAGTAAAAGATTGTCGCGAATTGTTGATAAGACTTGGATTAGACGCTAAAGTCTTGAATGATGTGCAAGACAAATTTGCTCCCTCTGCTTTTCATGAAAATGATTTCAAATATACAGCCATGTTAAGATGGAAGGGAAGTGTGACTGATTCGTCGTTCACGACAATTCAAGATGCGTTTGATGAAACTGACAAACACTTACTGTGTGAGGTATGAATAATCGTAAGCTATGTATCATCTCATTTACAACTAAATATAATATAGATGAATATTGACTTAAAGTCATGTTTTTTACACTAAATCCAATGGATGTTGGGGGTGTACTTATTGATATTCTAGTCTCAGATGCATGATTTCTTTCATTAGTTGTTATCGGCTTTGATCTAGCTGTCAGTAACTGCGAGTACTCTCAGATCTATAATTAGTGTATTTCTGTTGTGCTGATGTATTAGTACCCTTCCACGTCTACTCAGTATTTGTGTTAGAAGTATTTCTATTTGTAACCATCTGATGAGTTAAGCCTTTTTCAAATGATCTTTTTAGTTCTGATTTTGTACTGTTACACCACTGTCCCAGGTGAGGGGATGTATTGTCGCCATCTAATTAGTTTAACCCCGCCACATTATGTATGTGCCTGTCCCAAGTCAGGAGCCTGTAATTCAGTGGTTGTCGTTTGTTGCTATGTAACACGTTTGATTTTCGTTCATTATTTTGTACATACATTAGGCCGTTAGTTTTCTCGTTTGAATTGTTTTACATGAATTTTGTCATTTCGGGGCCTTTTATAGCTGACTATGCGGTTTGGCCTTTGCTCATTATTGAAGGCCGTACGATGATCTATAGTTGTTAATGTCAGTCTCTTGTGCAGAGTTGTCTCATTGTCAATCATAACAAATCTTCTTTTTTTTTAACACAGTGTGCAACCAATGCATAGCGGTAAAGATATGTGATATGATTGAAAATGCGAAAATTATACAAATATAAAGACCAAAAGACAGGGACAAAAACAATTTCAGATCGCGCTAATGCCTTCAATAATGAGCAAAACTGAAACTCCATAGAAAGCTATCAAAGGCGCAAACTTGATGGCAGAAAGCTACCTTCTACTACCACTCGATTACAAAGCTTGGCTTGAAACAGACGAGACAGTATGGTTTATACACACAAAGTTAAATAGCTTCGTTGAACCTTCATATATAAATACATTTGAGTTCTGGCTTTCTGATTTAACGTACGAAACCTATCGTTTCATATAGATTATTTGTTTGAGTGATTCATGTCGATTGACATAACGCAAAGGTATTATGGTGCAGAGGAGCATGGTACAAATGACTTTGAATCTCGATGAGGGATGGATGGCTGTTTAACATCCAGTGTCAAATTAAATACATTTTATGAACGAGCATATGATTGTGTGATATGAAATATGGACCTGCTTTAGTCTTGACTGACATCTTGAGCCAGATATTTTACGTGCTAGTTTATCACGTTATAGTGACATGTCACCCTTCATGGACACATTATTCCGACTCCGATCCGACCCGTCTTTCCTCTTACTCGTAAATGTTGCAGGCTTTGCAGAGAAACAGCAAATACCAATCTACGATTCTTTTGTTTGACCCGGCCAAAGTTCGAACCCACAATCTCTCACACTCAATGCGAGCGCGCTACAACGAGCCCTCCGAGGCGGTGAATATCGATGAATTTTTTCTTTCGAGTGTGCGTCTTGTTAAAAAACACGACTGTATCTACTTGTATTATGTGCTTGTTTGTTCTTCATACTATACTAGATATACAATGTAACATGATTATAATGTTCAAATTTGTTTCTATGTGATTTAAAATCTATCATGTGATTTTTTTCTTCAAGAGAACGACTTATATTTTTTGAATTACATACCTCTCAACAGCTTATATATTTGTATGCGTGTTGTTTGTTCATGTTATTCATAGAACATGTATTTGAACAGTTTATTTTTAATTGATATCTAAATTCGCTCCTTTAATTTCAGGTGTTTAGAGATGTAAATGTAGATGACGTACTGAAGAGGTTTGGTAAGTGTTAAATTATTTTCATATCGTGTATTTTTTTTAGCACATATAGGACAAATTTGTGAATCATTACATAATAGCTCATTAAGAATTCGACAGCCAGGTAAACAACTAGCGAAAAGACGATTTCAAAGGAATTATCTCAATTAGACTCACAATCAGTTAGATAAAATAGGTTTTTATTCATGCAACTTCATTCTAAACAGAATATGATAATTTTAACATAGGTATAACATTGATGGTGGGCCTGACTCAACATATATCACCTCTATTAACCGTTACCTAAAAATATAGTCCCTAGCGTTGGCAGAGTATTACTTTCAGATATGTTTTACTCATCTTCCGAACTTATTTCTTCATGCTTTAACCCTCATGTAGAGGGATGAAAGCACATTGTGAAAAAATTGGGCAATAAATGTTAAGGTAAAGTACAAATTTATTTCTTCATGTGTTTTGACTCATGTAGAGGAACGAATTCACATTGTGAAAAAAGGGCAACTAATGTTAATGTAAAGTAAAAATTGAGTTCAACTGAAAATGTTAAACAGTTTGTATGTATAAACTGTCAAACGAAATTCATAACCTTTTCAATATGAAATGGTCCATATTTTGAGTCATAGATGAAGAATTTACTATTATTTTGATATAATTTGTCCCTAATGTAGTACACCACAATGTAAAAATATTATTGAGAAAATACAGTGTGATTTATCTAATTTGCAATTATTGTGCTATCGAGCCATTGTACTTCCCTTTATGCATGCCTTTGTGCTGTAAGAATTGATTAAATACATTTTGCATGTGTAAAATTATGAAAATCAAGGTATTTGAAGTGGTATTCAAAGGAAAGGGAAAAAAATCAAAAAAGCAACAAAAATCTTCATTCGACGAAACAAATAGATGTATCCACTGTAGATTTTTTTCGTTTCTAGACAAGGTCCTGTACCTTGATTGATTTCTTTGATATATTTATTTCTCACAAAATGTGTATTTCCTGGTCATCAACATCAAAACCAGTTATATGTAAATCGGAAAAATGAACAAATAGAAATATGTTGTTTATGAAAATACATCCGTAAAATATGATCCGTATTAATTATGTTAATATAAAAAGTCCTTCTAATGAATAATGTCCTATTCTCCCAATTTGCACATTTCGTTAAAGATGTGGACCAATGTGGTCTTCTGTTTTACAATTCAAGATGGAGGAGACATCCTAGCTACCTTAACAAACAAAGTGGTTTGACCATTTGTTTATTTACGGACATCATGTTCTCTAAATAATAATATTAATAATAATCTTCTACGTATTCGTGGAAACGACCAATTGCAAGGGCTATATGTGTAACATTCAAATGCAATTAATTTGTATTTAAGTTCAATACTATTTTGATTCGTAATACATAGCATACTATGAAAGTTGAATTGTTGTATTTGACAAATCCGTTCGGAATTTTGGCTCTTTGACTTCATACATGATTTGGACTTATTGACCTTTTTTATAAGAGCCTCGCTGGTGAGTCTCATGGAGACAAAATGTTTGTCTGAAATACGTTATTGTAATTCTGATATTTATGATGAGTTTATTTGCATTGTAAACCAGCCTGTAACTATGGGGAGGCGTTACTTTAAATTATATAATTTATCATTATGTGATTTCTTTAATGATAACATAATAAGCTGATATCTCACTTAACAATTTGACACGTTGTTTGATTGCCGTATTCGTTGTTGTACTGATGAGCTATTTAGTTTTGTCCTATTTAAACAAATAATGTCTTAAAAATACATAAAAAATAAAAAAAAAGAAAGAAAAACAAACAAACATAGTAGTCAACAATCAGAGGAAACAAAATGAACAGTACAGTTCATAATTGCATGCATCCGAAGCTCCTATCTAGATTTACCGTCAGCAAGAACACTCAAAAGCCGAATATAAGAAAACCAAGGGCGTAAACAGGTAATACCAGTAACAGAAAGGCTTATGACACAAACGGTAATAATGTAGAAGCACAGAAGCTTTGTATTTGACCTTTGTTGTGATACTGGTGAACAATCAATAACACTACAAACCAGCAAAAGTCTAAAATGGGCACTTTTTGTACTCGAATGTACTGTTTTTTATCCGACCATTCTAAATTGGTTTGAATTTTTTTCTTGATATTACTTGACTGTTGTCCTTACCATACGAAACATGCCAAACAGTTCGAACTTGTATTCGACCCTGCTTTTACTCATACCGATAAGTCAGAAATCATACTCGACCAGGCTTAAACGATCTTAACCCATTCTCGACCTGTACTTAGCCAGTTATCATCCTGTTTTCAATGTTTTACACTCGACCATATGACTTGAAAGTCTGAACAATACTCGACTGTAGTCTGAACCTTACTTGACCAATGAACCTCTACTTAATAAATTTTGAACAATAAATTATCTAACAAAAAAAAAAAAAAAAACACTAATTCTAACATTGATTTTTCTTATCCAACAAATCACTTTCTTATCAAATACCTGTTGTTCAAATTTCCTTTCAAAGGAAACAACGTTTGAAAAACTGAGACTAAATAGATAAAAAATAAGAGAGAGATTGAGGATAGGTCGATAGATTTTATTAGTTGGTCGGGTTAGGTTTTAGAATTGGTCGAGCATGGTTCAGACTTAGGTCGAGTATGATTCCGACTTTTAAAAAATGGTTACGAACTGGTCGATTACGAGTTCAAACAGTTAATTGTCAGACTAGAGTCACGAAATATCGTGTAAAATTTACGAACAAATTCAGAATAGTCGAGTAAAAATCAGTAAAGTCGAGTGCAAATACTGTCCATTTCAGATTTGTATTGGTGTGTAGTGTAAATGATAGTGATTAAGGTAAGGTTTGCAGGAAATCTGGATTTTTTTCTTAGTGATATTATACCAATATGATACATCATTTTGTTCAGGGAGGAGTACCCAATCATTTAATGAAAAAAAAATCGAACATCGCCCGTCCTGTTTTTTCAGGTGAAAAGCTCAAAATTCCGATTATTGACGTTTTTTAGGGAAAATTGTATTTGAATTCTTCTGAAATAATAATGTATGCGAGTGACTATAAAAAAATAAAACTGAATAAAACATGTATAAATAATTGTGGTCCATTCATTAATAATAAATTTTAATTAAAAAAATCATAAAAAAGTTCCTAAAAACAAGATTTTTTTATTTTTGGGTTAAAAAAAACCCGTTGCCATGGCAACAAAAAGCCAAAAATATCCCTTTTCCGGGTCCACCGTTTTTGTAAAAAAACTGTGAACTTAAGGATTTAACTATTTGCATTATAATGAGCTAATAAAATTGGTATGTCCCCGAACTCGTTTTTACGGAAATGGGCGTTATGTGTTCATCTTGTCATTTCTGTAAAACACAAAAATATTTTTTTTTGTTGATCTCCAAAGAAGAAAGTCATCTTTAATAGCATCTTTTTACAAAGAATCATTTTGTCTTGTTACACTTTGGGAAAAAAAAACTTAATTCAAGTAGTTTGGGGGGAGGGATAAAAGTTGCTGCAAGTTTTGTTAATTTGATATCGATTTTACATATATCCATATTGGTCAATCATTTTTTTTCCAAATTAAGTTAAGAGGAGGGAGGGGGGGGGGGGGGTCAGTGAACAAACTGTGAATTAAGTTTTTTTTTTATCCTACATTGAACTTTTGATGTCGTCCCTTAACTTTTATGCCCACAACTATCAGTCGGAAGGGGAGGTGTTTAAATTTGGTCATACTTGTGTATTAATACATGTACAAGACTCTGATTTTGAAGGAAACACTTATATTCTTTCAGTGCTTCAAACTGTAATATTTTGAATCTTAGGAAAGCATTCAAATTGCCATTAAAAGTAATGAAAATAGCTTTATTTCCCCATGTTTGGTAAACTGTTTCTATGCAGCAATTGGATGAAAAGACATCAGTTTTGACTAGTAAAGTCATTTACAGCAGCCGTGTTTATTCCATTAGTTTAAATCTAGACATCAACAAATGTTATTCAAATATTTATGACGAAGCAGGGGAAAGCCTTGCAGGAGAAAGATAGATTACTAGCATGATTTGTCCAATTGTTACACATGATGTTCAGATTTGGGGTCTTTGACCAAACAAACAAACTACATGCTCCTATACATGATGAAAGACGAAACAGACGATGGCCTGGGAATAAAAATGACCAGCCGTATATGTATTGTTCATATTTAAAATAAGAAATGTAGTTATGTAGACCTGTGATATGAAAATCTTCTACATACTTTCAATAAATTAAAATCAGTTCAATGAAGTTCACAGGAGTAACGGCACTGTAGTTGAGGAGTCTCCACCGTCAATTGGCGATTTGATGTTCGCAAATGCAGTTTTACTGTCGACGCGTAGGGGAGACCGTAAAACGGAAATTTGCGACCGTCAAATCAAAATTGATTGTGACTACTCTTCAACCACAGTAATGTAATTCCGATTCTAATGCATTACAAAAAGAAATAATACGTAAGAGCTTAGAATAAATGGGGAATGTGTCCATGGGACACTGATGATGCCCCTCTTGCATAAACATAAAACATTATAAAGCATTACGTATAAATTTTATAACATTTGGTTGAAGCAAACTAAAGGTAGAGAACAGAAACGAAAAATTGAGAAAACGACCTCATAAAAATACTCCAAGCGTCGTCACTACTTCATTATGATCTCTTATATATATAGAGAAAGACTGAAAACTAACAATTTCCCGGATTTTATAGTGAGTCCGTGCATGTGTAGAGACACATGTTACCATCCTTGTTTTTAGATAAATTGATTCAAAGTTGACTGATATGCATATAAGTTTGTTTGATTAGAGGTTGTTAAATGTCCGGTGGCAAATACTTCAGGCATGTTCAGGACTACACAATACAATAGTTGTGTCTGAAAGACATATTTTTAATGCATCCATAAAAGAAATTACGATAAGAAACATTCCGTCAGTTGTAAAAGTGATTGATAAAATGGCATATATTTCGAATGATGTAAAAGTGTGGGTTGTGTGCGTATTTGCGGATAAACCTTGCAAACTGTACATTTGAAAAGACCCAAGTTCAACATTCTGTCATTCGTAAAAATTATGCAATAAAAATATCTGAGAATATATATATGCATCCTCTATAAGTAAAACACATGGCGCATTATGTAAATTCCAACCATTTTAAACGAAGTTGACTAAAAGTATCACAAAAATGTGCCGTTTTTCACTCAATTCTGCGTTTCTATAATTTGTATTTATACTTTATGAAAAATCGGAAACGGCGTGCATCAGACTTACAAATTCAATGAAAGAGACAGCTTAACAGTCAGGGAAAAAGTTATCGAGGTTCTTGAAGAATAAACAACACTTCTATCTTGTGAAAGGACAAGACGGGGACTAGCCATAAAAACACAAGATATTAGATCGATTTCTATTGAAATGAGCTTCCCATACATTAGTTTTTTTTAGGTTTTACGGCTACAAGAGAAAGGGGACGGGAGAAAGGAGAAAGGAGAAAGGTATACCCTGTCCGACCCCTCATAAATCTAGAACTGTAAAAGTGACGACATCAAAATTCAAATTTATTCTGTGTTTTTGTGGTAAAGAGCATTGTGCATAAGTTTTATATATCAGTTGGTTGAGGCAAACTTAAGTTAGAGAACGGAAACCAATTTTGTAAAAACGGACGTACACTTTGATAAGTACATTCGGTTGGACGTACAAACAGACAAGGATAAAACTCAAAACCGTTTGCTACGGCGGGGGCATAAAAATGTACATTTATGAAATAAAATAAAATTCCGCGAAATTTTATGAATGGTTTTTGCACAAAGACGTTTTGGCTTAACGTGACGTCATATAAATGAAAACTAACAAACTGAAGGTCATAACGTTACTTGTACAATTCTAATTTTGATAAAATTACATCAAAACGGCGATTTTGAGGTAGGTGTTGTTTTATTTTCGATAATATTGTAGTTATCGAACATTGGTTAATCAAAGCAATTCAAAATGGCGGGTCCCTCCTTTTTTCAATTATTTGAATTCGAGTTATCTCCCTGTGTACGCAAACCTTACCTTAACTGTAATACAAATGTAGTGATCATTTAAGTTATGTTTTCTGAAAATCTTGGGATTTCTTTTTATTAAACAATGCTCCTCTGTTAGGTAACAACCTAATCAGAATACAATTGTACAACACATTTTCTACTGGTAAAATGAAATACAGCAGTTATGTAATGATTTGATTTGATAAAAATAATCAAAATCTAGGTATTTATTTGACCTTTTTGTCTTTCTATGCTTCAATTTTAGTATAACCAAACTATTTGGCAGCATAACATGCAGATGTGCTTGAACGGGACACTTAGGTTTAATAATCAGCACTTACCAAATTGGTATCTTACAGTTTAATAAATACTAGAATTTTGATCAATCTGGGAGAGAATGTTAAATATGTACTGTAAATCAATGTGACGTTTATTTAGGAAAATTAACCTTAAATGAGTTTTTGCTATGATTTGTATGTCCTTTTTTGTCAAACAGCTTTCTAATAGTTTCGATTTATGTATTTTAAATATTCGGCTTTTGGACGTTCACGATGAAGGTACAATCAGAACAGCGCTTCGGTCACGTGATATTTATAAACTGATGCCTTCATTTTTTATGATAAATTACTTTTTCCCCGGAGTACAGTATTTATATGATTTGAAATATCCAATATATGGATGTGAATGAAATTATCATGAAGTGTACCCTTACTTTCAGGTATTCTAGAAGATCAAGCGAACAAAACACCTACGATCACTACATTACAGGAGCTGTCCAATCATATAGGAAATAGCGGCATACAGCTTGGAGTAGAACTTGGATTGCAGAGCGCTGAGATTGAAGGAATTCAGAACGATCACAGCTGTAAGCTGTTACATCAGAATAAAGAAATATTACGAGTTTGGAGCCAGACAAAATTTCCAAAGCCAACAATTAAAGAACTGATTAAAGTTTTACAAAGAATTGGCAAAATCGATTGCCTGCGGGAAATATCATTTTAAACAGTTCAACAAGATGATAATAAAAACCATGACAACACATTTTAAATGTAGAGTATACTAGGATACACAATATGATAAATTGACTTAAAAGGTATTGTACGTGGTCATGCTTTTCTCAGGCTGTTTATGACTTTTCCACACTTTATCCGTAATGGGTGTGATAAATGAAACTTCAGTCTGGGGAAACCTGAACTCATTCATTATTTCAAAATTGGCTTTGGACTAGCTTTCAGTAGCTGTGAGTATTTCTAGATCGGTTCTTTGTGTATTTATTTTTAGTTTTATAGTTTTAATACATTGGGTCAAGTTCGTGTTAGCAAATATTTGTAATTGTATATATTGATTTGAAACACTACGCCTTGTTACTTCATGCTTTTGCTTTGTTTTTGATTTTACTATTATTTGATTTTATGTGTTTGTTTATCATGTTTTTCCACCTCTCCTTATACCGACCTTTTGATTTTGATCTGATTGTTTTATATTTCTACCGATACTTTTGTTCTGCAACATATATATAACATATTTGGTATATAATATCAAACAATTATTGAAACTCACCCATTTTAACTGAACACTTTTCAATATGAGAGTTATCTCTGTTTTTCTAGTAATCGCTTCTCCTCAAAAAGTGTAAAAGTTATCGCTCAATTGTTTTCTTCAAAATTTGTGTTACTTTCTCAGGATGATTTTTTTTTAATCGACCGAAGCCGTCTATGTTAGACATATATGGTATGTCAACGTAACTGAACAACAATAAAACATAGAGACCTAGAGGCTTTAGATATCATGTCCTTGATGAAAATGCAGGAACTTGATGTTCAAATTTCAAGGCCGTATTATTAATTTTGAACTGTACGTTTTATCGTGTAGACCGCGTTTCTAAAGACGTCATAAGTCAAATGCTTATGCCAGACCAATAACGACGGTGATATTTTGAACCGAGCTTACTTTTCAACAAATCATGCAAGAAATTAAGCAAAGCTAAATTTTTTTTTATTCAAGCTTTTTCTGGTTATTGTCAATGGTTTTTGAAATGTCATTAAACAAATCTAATGATATCCTTACAAATATTGATCTAAATTTTCAATTAAATTAATTTTGAAAAAAAAATAGTAAGACAGTTTTACATGGTTTGCTAAAAGACATCTCTTCTTTCACATATAACACCTGTCTCGTATTACTGGGACATGATAGAGTCATAAGTTTTTATATTCATTAGACTGGACGACAAATGTAACTGAAGACAAGCATACAGAACTGACCTTGTGACAGGAATTAGCTTTTTCCCACTTATTCTCTGTAAATGTACCTCACAATTGCGTATGTTCAGAATCATATGAACGGGAAGTGATATTTTGCCAACCAGAGGTAGCAAATTATCTCCTAAGTGCAAGCAGACATAAGGAAATCATACATGTGTTGGCTCAGTGTAAAGAAAGCTATCATATAACATAAGAATGAACACTTCTTCACCGGATATAGCCAACTATCGGCAATATTTCAAACGGAAATACATGGAAATCTTATATTTTTGGAATCACAAAAAAAATCAGATGGCATTGGAAGTGACTTATTCAAGATTTTAAACCAAAAATAGCTGATCAGCTCCAGTATTCCAAAGAAAAGAACAACAAATTATGTATTTTTGGCATCTGTGTAAGCTTAGTTATCTTTTTCACCTTTTTTGTTTGTTTCAAAAGGTAACTTTTTTTGTAATGTAAAAAAAAAAATCATATCTGTATAACAGTACATTTAAATCTTAATCATCATCACATGAGGTGGAAAGACCTTCAGTTGTTCTCCAAACAATTGGAATTTAATTTTATTTTGATTTTTTCATTTGATTTATTGTTCTTGTTGAATTTAATTTCTTTGCTCTTTAAACAATAGAACATATATCGTGATATATATAGAACTGGTGTATATCAAACGCTTAATGTACGTTTAATATACTCCTTAATAATTCTTAGTTAGAATAGTTATGTGAATGTATTCAAGACCATTATAATAACTATTAAAATTAAAATCATAAATATGATGTCACCTGGATAAAATATTATGTATTTTAGAAGAATGTATTTAGTGGTGTGTGTATGTTTTAGAACAGTTTATAGGATATGCACAATACCTTGGAAAAAGCGATCAGTTTTTATCTTCAAATCATGAATGATTAAATGCGACCTTATTGTGGTACGTTATGGGTTAATTCATTTCATCATGCATATTTTCATTTTTACAATTAAAGATTTAGGGTAAAATCATGCATATCTACCAGTTTAAAATGCACAAAATAACAATATTTTTGCTTAGGTTTTGCAGGTTTACATTGATACAATCAAATATCATTACCGTTATTTCATCGGTTCGATTTAACTAGGTTTATGATATAGTTGACTTGCATCGTGCACTTTAAAGTAATATGTTATTTCCTAGTTACAAATTTGAGTTAGAAATCACCTTCATTATTCCAAAATTTCATTTTAATATTTACTACATTCAAACACACTTAAATCTTAATTTTAGAAAAAAGACAAACAACCAAGATTAAGAACCAATACGAACCAACAAAAACCAATTTTACCAGTTTAAATATATTTTTGACAAATGTTGTTTATGATTTTTGTCTACGTATACAAAACCGTATGTCAGAATCATGATTTAAAAATTACACACAAATACACGTTTTAATATATTACAGTTGATATATATAGTAATACGCACATTGAATTGGTCGAATATGTGGACCATATATAGCAGGTAGATAGTGTCATTTCGTAAGGAGTACATTCTGAGTGAAATTGTTTTATTAATTGTTTATTTGGTTGACCTTAGGTTGATGTATCACTGTATTTGCTTTTTTTAGACATGTTTAAGCTTTTTATTAATCAGCAATAAAATAACAAAATACTGTTTTTTTTTCAATACTGTGTTTAAAGGCGACAGATGTGTATTGATGTTCAAGCCTCTTCAATCAACACACACAATCAGAATAACAAAACCTGTTGTGTCGCTTTTTAAAACTCTTAACAAAAAAAAATTGTACCCAGCTATGTAGGTCTGCGCCGATTTACAAATATAAGCTCACGCAAAACGTTCCAATATGGAATACAGATCGATCAGTAAAAAGTACAGATCAGACGCATTTTAAGGGTATTTAACTAATCAAGACCACGAAAATACGTCCCTTATGAAATTCGATACAGGTACATTTACAGGGCTCGTTAAATATTCAAAGGTTCAGTCTTTCGATCAACCAATACATTACATCTCTAGACCGGCGTCTAGAAATTGACAAGGAGGTCGATTGAACACAAAATATTACGAACAAAGAGATTGTTTCGGCTTCACAATTGTGATCTCTCCATTTCTATGTTGCAACAATCCAGCCATGTCAGCATGTTGATAAAATTGAGAATGGAAATAGGGAATATGGTAAAGAAACAACAACCCGACCAAAGAGCAGAAACAGCCCAAGGCCACCAAGTGGTCTTCAACACATCGAGAAACCCCGCACCCGGAGGCTGGCTTCAGCTGGCCCTTTAATAAAAATGTGCACTAGTTCAGTGAAAATGAACGTCATACAGTATATCATGATTTTATGTCAAACAATCTATCCTGGGGTAATAACATTACGCAATTATGAAGCCGGAACAAGAAAGTTAATAATAAAAAAAATATTGTTATTTTTTATTCTTATCTAAATTAGTATGAATAACCATAGACTAATGCTGGTCCCAATTTTTTATCCATCCTGAGGTATTAAAAAAATTTAATTTTGACGACGGTACAGAATAATCAGGAAAAAGGTGAAAATATTGACACAACATATATATAAATACAACAAATAAAGCAATTTGAAACCTTTATTCCTTCACTTTATGCCTGACAATCCATCTAAAGATACAAAAAGCACTTATTTATCAGGCAAGTTCATGCATATTATAAACAAACGAAGTATTAGCACCTTTTCTCAGAATGATCAGGAAAAAGGTAAAATATGGACACAATATATAGATGAATACAACAAATATGGCTATTTTGAAACCTCAATTCCTTCACTTTTATGTCTGACATTTTAAGGTACAACAGGTACTAATTCATCAGGCAAGTTCATGCATACGATTTCAATTTATGTACAACTATTCATTCTGAGGTTCCTAGAGAACAGAATTTTAATGCCGTTGTAAAATATTCTAACACGATGGAAAATATTGGCACCTTTTGTTTATGCTGACAGCGCATTTTGCTATTTAAATAACAAATGCCTTCAGTCTTATGTATAACAACCAATGTTAATGTACAACAAGTACTCTATTATCAGGCCAGTACAAGAATAGTATTTAAAAGAAGAAATATTGTCACCATTTATTTGCATCGACATAAGTATTATTAATCTTAGACTTATAGAGCTCTGAAATGTGTAAAACTATTGATCCTGAGGTACAGACAAACACATTTTGAATGTCATTGTATGTTATTCTAAACAAATGAAAAACATTGACAACTTTTGTTGATGCCGGCAACACATTTCGCTATTCTAACTTTCAATTCATTTCCTTTAATGTCAAACAATCGATCCTAAGTTATAAAAAGTACTCAATTATCAGGCCAGTACATAAATATAAAAAAAGAAGAAATATAAACATTTTTCATTGATGTCGACATACGTTTTAGTTGTTTGCCATCTCTTTTCAAAGGTGCAACACCAGCGTAATCAGATCGTAGTACTTTTGTTGTAACTGAAAAGATTTTTTGGGTTTTGTTTTTGATGTTTCATATTGACCAGGTTCGTTTATTGGTATATAACAGATATTTGTTTTCAATATATTTCCAATATTATGTACGTAATTCTTTTTGTACTGTTTGTTTCAACTATATTATATTTTCTAGATCTTTCTTCCTTTTTCTATAAGCTTTGTTTTTCTTGTTTATGAGCTTACGCAGTTTGCCTATTACTCAAGGTAGTCTATGTTTGTATGTGATCAGTTGTGTTGTACATTTTTTTCTATAGATATCAGATTCTATAGAAATTGTTGTCACTTTACTAGAAACATAAGTAGGAAGGCGGAGGGGTGAGATATAACGCCACATGTTTAATAAAGGCAATAGTAGTATGCCGCTGTTCAATAGTCATACATCGATTTAACTAAAACAAATCCGGGTCACAAACCAAAACTGAGGGAAACACATCTACTGTAAGAGGAAACAAAACGGAACAACAGAAACACTGAACTTCAACAAAAACAAACACCAACATACATAGAAACAGACTTTGTGATAACAACTGCCATATTCCTGACTTGGTACAGGACATGTTAAGAAAAACATGTTGGTTGAATCTTATTTTATGGCTAGCCAAACCTCCCGCTTATATGGCAATATTAAAAATACCGTTAAAATGACAACATTACGTGACAGGAATACAGTACAAATAAATGCAAGAACATTCAAGACAGAGAAATACATAAACAAATTTACAATAGTCCATTTAAACATGTTAACCACAGAATAACAATGAACACCAAAAATTAATTCACGACAGAACACAAATGCAGCACAATAGAATAATGAGCTGTGAGTCACAGGAATGTATCAACGCCACAAAAAGGGATGTCACAGGTATATTTCTAAAAATACAATATGAAATTAGGATGAAGTTTGTAATGGTGTTATTTGATGTATTTTCTAACCATTACAAGAATATTAATATAGAAGTGTGTTAGTAATGGTGTAATTATTTGTACTTTATAAGAATGTCGGTTTTTCTTCTAAATCAAACTGTGTACAAACAAATAAATCATGTGCATATAGTTGCTTTTAACTAAAAATCATATAAATGAACAAGGTGATTAATATCTTTACTTTTACAAACATATAGAAAATAAAAATAGAATTAAAACCACAAACGATAAAACATAAAACAACATCCAACCAGAATTACAAATGGAACATCATAACTGAATACATGAATGTGGGATGTACAAATACCGAGACACGTCTAATAGCAATGCGAATTTACACACAGCAAAACAGTCATATTCGGGAATAGGTCACGTTCGGTACTTAGAAGACCAGACGATGTAGATGGTAAACACAATCTAAGACGTGGTAAAAATGTCGTTAGTTAGTTTTACCCCGACGCATTTCTGCACCTGTCTCAGGTCAAGAACTTCTGGCCTTTGTTTGTCCTGTATGTTTTGTTTTTCATTTTGGTTCATTTATGTGTTTCGGAGTTTAGTATGACGTCCATTTTTGCTGAACTAGTATACATTATTGTTTAGTGGTCAGACGTAGTCCGCCTCTAAGTGCGGGAATTTATCGCTGCTTTGAAAACCCATTGGTAGCCTTGGGCTGTTTTCTGTTTTTTGGTCGGGTTGTTGTTTCTTTGACGCATTCCCCGTTTCCATTCTTAATTTTGTAATATCTTTGTTAAAACAAAATTAAGCCGAACCTTTTTTTCTTCTCATAGCATTCAATTCCAAAATGAGAGGACATGCTTTTAATGTTCCAATAAAACAATAAGTTTAAGGCAGTTCCAGAATTGTTTTTTTTTTTTTTTTATTTCCGCAGTTTTGTTATGCACTGTTTTGGGGCGTGTTTGTCTTTTTGTCGTCTTTGTGTTATTTGGTAAAGGAATTGTCAGTTCATCTTCGACTTATGAGATTTTATCCCACAAGTAATTTAAAGCAAGATTTTCTTCCTCAATTAAGAATAAAATCCTAATAAACCATCCCATTTTGTACCTGTCAATTATATGTTTGACTTAAAATGTGTGTTTTGTCTCAGATCCGTATCCCATTAAGTCATGACATTCAAATCTGTCCAGCCTCAAACCTGTATTCTTTTCGCAGATCTGTGACGACATGACTCATATTATTTATTCAAATTCGTGTCCTTTACATAATATTGACTTTCAGTAATGTAACGATACTTGGAACAGGCACAAACAAAATGTTAAGGGGTCAACCCCATTCCTCAACCAAGGACCGTCACCACAACATAACACAACACTTACAAATCAGTTGAAAAGGGCTAGCTTAATATATTGGATCGGTACAACACTCACAAGTCATCTAACAAAAAAATAAACACAAACACTATCTTGTTTTCTGTTTTGTTTAACCTTCAACCCTTTTGATTTTTTGTTACAATCCGGGGGTCCCTGGTTCCATCTCTATCTTACACTAAGACGGAAATCGGTCAGCAAAACTTTTCCAGCATATCCCTATTTTGTACTCCTCTACTTCTCCCAGTTACTTCCCGATCTTCCCGTTCTTTCCGACCCCTGATTCCTGACTCTTGAAACTTATTCACATGTGCTCTTATCCCTGTCAAAACCGTCTATGTACAAAATTCAACACACTTACTTTTCAATTCAATGACCTTAACTTATATGGATTTAATTCGAAGATTAAGTTCGTATTGGTGTCTTCGGCAACTAATATTTTTCCTCGTAGACGTTTTGATAATTCTGACGTCAACACATAGGACATTGCATACCTTGTTGAAAGGGACAACGATTTTGTTTTTTCTTCTAAGACGCAAGATCTGAGGATATGACAAAGATTTGAGGCTAAACAACAGATGTAAGGCTGGACTATATATTTTAGGTGGGACAATAGATTTAAGGCTGGATAATAGATTTGAGGCTGGACAATATATTTGAAGCTGGACAATATGTTTATGTCTAAAAACACATACAGTGAATTGCAGTCTATTTACTAATGGCTAAGCACTAAAGCCTTAAATTTTCATTAACCAATCCATTTTCCAATTCAATGTTCTCAAACCTTGCAAGATTTTATCTAAATAATGTCACAAGAAAATATAGCCGTTCAAAAAACTTTTCAGTATATTTGAGCTTTTTAAAGCATTTCAGATATGCATATTGATTTCTACCTTTTAAAATTTTGATTATAGAAGCTTTAAACATATGTAACTCCTTAATCTAATGCTTAGTGGTGTCAGGCTTGATACATTTTCCTAGACCATCCTGCATCATTCTCACAGCCAAATGTAAACAATAAAATGTTTGCTCACTGTTTGCATAACTGCTAGGTAAATATACACAAATGACTTCCAATACACATGTAAGAGTTGTCTCCCATACCCAAATTATTCCACCCCTTAAATGATACATGTTAAATGTATACGCAGGTCGTCAAAGACAGGACATATTATGATATACCATAGTCCTTCCTTTCATCCGTCCGTCCATCCGTCCTTTCGTCTATCGACACTTCGAATTATAATTCAAATTGACCTTATATTAATGTTATGTAATTTTAATACTACATTATAATTGACAAAAGAAACATTCTTTTCGATTTTGTAATTTTGTGGCCTTAGATTTAGATAAATTTGTCACATGTTGTACCGTAACTGGAATTTGTGCTGATTGATTTACTGGAAAATAAACATACGTTAAAATTAGTAAACATAACACACCGTCTCGATTTAATCAAATATTCCAATGTCACTTAAGAGTTAAGGGACTTTTATTTTCATATAAATAAAAGGCCTTTTCTTTAAAATGGCATACACTGGGTCTAGTATGCTTACATCAAATTAATACAAACATACTGCTGTTGTTGTTATTGTGGAATGTAGAATTGTGTAGACCCTCTTTTGATTTTGACTGTTTTTGGGTTTATCATTTCAGAGGTATGGGTATTGTTTCAGTCAAATTTGACGCAATATTTCGACGCCTCAGGCTATCTTCACGCATCTTATTTTACTTGAGGATTCGTAAATAAAATAAATATATAATGGCGTTGATTTCTTCTTAGAGTTGGTGTGTTTCCCTCGGTTTTGGTTGGTGACCCGGATTTGTTTCAGTTAAATCGATTTATGACTATTGAACAGCGGTATACTGCTGTTGCCTTTATTAAGCATTCAAACATATTCTTAGACGTTGACATGTGCAGCAGTGCAGTCATTATATTGGGTGTCCTATAGAAAAATGAAAAATACAAAAAAAAAAAAACAAATACAATAATAACTTCCAACCTTGCAATGAACGTCAGCAGTCAATATCTTTTAAAACATCTGTATGCTTTATACTATATGGATAAAAGGGGTGTGTTGTTAGAGTGACCGAGAGACAGTAACCAAACTGGAGTAACACTAATCAATTTGACAGATAGAGAATAAGTGCATTTTGTTATATCATTTTAAAGAATGCAAAATAATTCATTTGATTTGTTTTTGTTGATCAGCGTTTATCGATAATATGAGCATCATCATGAGTTACCGTTTTGTGAAGAATTCAACCATTTTATAAATTAGAATGATGTTCGTACATTCAATACTGTCTGAAGCTGATTACATGTATAATACTTTCACAGATTGAGATGAATCGGAAAACCAGAAATAATTAACAAATGATAACCGTTGAAAAAAATTGTTCAATTTAGTGAATAAATTTCAAAATTGTCAATTTTTCTTAAACATGTTTAAACTAATGAAGGCTGTTGAGATACGAACCTGCTTAATTGGGAGATAAATGTCTCAAAAAGGTGCCAGGGCCGTATGGACACAGCCTAATAACATACAGAAGAACAGCGTTCCAATGTCACCTGGCAGCGCACATATTTTATCTGTCCAAACGCAATACCTTCCCAAAACTGTTGATTCTTTTAATTGTTTTAATGAATATCCTTCAATAATTGTAAGAAACAGAAAGCTAACAATGTTATGTTCTTTATAATTATATTTCGAAGGGTCTGATCTTTTAAAAAAACTTGATCAGCAATGATTAGCAAATACTTCCCAGACCTTGCTGATATAAAGCTTTGATATACATTTCATAAAGATTTATCAAGAATTGTAGGTGTGAGATTACTAAAAGAGAGCCGATAGATACCAGAAAGACATAAGTCCAAAATCAACTGACAACGCCATGGTTAAAAAATAAAAAGACAAACAGACAAACCATAGTACACAAAACACAACATAGAAAACTAAAGATTTAGCAACATGAACTAAAAACTGGGGGTCATCTCAGTTGCTAATAATGCAATGTTCAAGTTAAATTATATTTCAAAAGGAAATAAATCATGGGAAAAAATTACCAATCGATCGCTTAGTCCTTCAGTCCATATTTCAATATAATGACTATGTTTTTTTTTCTGTCTAACCAGACCAGACTGAAACGCATTTTATTTTTTTTTCATAAAACAAAAATGTTTCACTTAGATCATGTAGGTACAGGGTTTGATTGTGAACGTTTTTGTTTTAACAGTTTACAGGATAAGACCATTCGATGTTCAAAAATAGTTGTGCATACACTGTTCCATTCTCAATTTTACTAGAGACATGAGTGTGGACAGGATTTAGATTTTCTTTATTTTTTTTTACAAAATAATTAATTATTTAGACTATTCAATATTTATAGGGTTAGGGTAAGAATAAATAAAATATAATTTTGCGTTTCAGTCTGGTCTGGAAGGACAAAGCGATCGATTGGTAAACTTTTTGAAATATAATTTAACTTAAACATTGCAAACCTAACCCTAAACTTTGCATATGGAGTAAATCGTTTTTTTTCCAAATTCCTTCAACAGTGGTTAAAAGGAAAAACTTTTGGAAATACATCTACTGTCATGATTAAGCATTTATTAAGGAGACTATCATCACAATGCAATTGCAGTGATAATTATCTGTATTTTTAATACAACGAATAGTTTTTTTTTTAATGTGGTATTAAACAGAAATCACAATATCAAAGGTTTGTAGAAGGACTAATGACAGATATCTTGTTATATTGTTAACACATTCTCTGACAATCTTAAAGTTTGATAAGAAATCTGTTATATGGAAAGACAATCTTGAATATCGATAGTTCAACATATTTACATTTTTTTTTAAGACTTGGATAAATTTTCACATCAGAATTTTGTGAAGACGCATGTACATGACGTGTTGCTGAATACCATATATGTACGTCAACTTTTATTTTTGCTTTTTGGTTGATATCTCAAATGAACTATTCCCAAATCGCTGTTTATCTAGATTATGAATGATGTAGATTTTTCTGTGCAATAAGGCTTCAGTGCCTTCAAGCAAAGTTTATTATAAAAGGTAAAAATATTATTGAGAGGTTTAGCTAGCTTTAAAACCAGGTTCAATCCACCATTTTCTACATAAGAAAATGCCTGTACCAAGTCAGGAATATGACAGTTGTTATCCATTTGTTTGATGTGTTTGAACTTTTGATTTTGCCATTTGATTGGGGACTTTCCTTTTTGAATTTTCCTCGGAGTTCAGTATTTTTGTAATTTTACTTTCTATTTAATCTGAAAATTATGTGAAAGTCAAAATATTGTTTTATTATGTTGCTGCAAAGAGCTTTTTTCGATATCTTTTACGAGGTATATTAAAAACATAACTGGTATAAGAAAATAAAACAAATACAATGATATAGACACATGTACAGTTACTAAAGGAGAGTAAATGAAATATCTAATTTGAACTATGTTGAATACCACCTCATTTAACAGATTGCGTCTAATGAGTATCATGTTCAAAATACCACAAATAAACTAATAATAAAAATAGTCACATTCAACGTTTCCTAGGGGATTTGTTATTGGTTTGCTGAACATTTAGTGTATCCCACTTATGTCCTGTTAATCATTGTAGAATATATCCACGAATATAAGACTCCAAATGGTAAAACATTATTGACAGTGGCATCACCTCATTGGTTGCAATAATTTAAGCTTAAGCAATACAGTAACGTTGAGGTCATGATTTTTATGGCAACATTAAGGATCCAGCTTATGAAACTGATTCAGTTATTAGGACAACATTTGTTTGCTGCCGAAAAACTTCGGAAACTCATAAGATATATACTTATACATTGTGCTCCGCTATTGTAATCAACTAATTGTAAGACGATATTATTGGTTATTAATCTATTTTTGTATACGTATGTGCTAACTGAAATGTGTTGTATATCTAAATCTGCCAAAAGGCTGTACTGCTTTTGGAAATAAAGTATTGCTTTTACGATTTGAGAAATATTAGAAACTGTACTCCATTTGATGCAAACAAAAGCCGACATGTATGACGTAGAAAATTATAATAAGAAATAATAACTTATAATATGACGCTGTTTTTTTTCCAATGTTGAATTAGTAATACATTCCGTCAGCTTATTCGCATTATGTTTTGGAAAAAAATGACCTAGCCTGACAATAGCTGGAAAAAAAGTTCAGTCGATGATGGAATGAAAAAGAGTATCCAGTCCCATGAACTAAAGGAAAATGTAGGATTTGGTTGTGAAATCAGTAAGAATAAATAATTAAATTATCTAAACCGGCTTTACACAATTTTTTTTTTTATGAACATGAGTAAAGCCTTTGAAAGACAATAACAATCAAAACCAAGGAGTAAACAAAGACTCATCAAACCAAAAGACATTTACAACAACAGTTAAAATAGATAGGAATTAACACGAACTCCACTTAAAACCGGGACTTAAATCAGGTTCTCTGAACGAGTTAGTAGAAAATTGCGATAGCTGGCGAATATTTTGCATAGAACAAAGCCTTTGAAAGACAATAACAATCAAAACCAAGGAGTAAACAAAGTCTCATAAAACCAAAAGACAATTACCACAACAGTAAAAATAAAAGAAAAACAACACGAACTTCACTAAAAACCGGGAGTGAAATCAGGTGCTCCGGAAGGGTAAGCATTTCCTGCACCGTATACGGCACCCGTCGTGTTATTTCTTTGTTCAGTCCGGTAATAAAGGAAGGTAACTTATGACTGAGGAAGAATATCAGATATAATTTCTGTCATACTTTTGTCATAATGGCCAATCAGCTCATGATGGCGACCATAAAATTTCTTGAGTGGTGACTTTAATTTCACTGATTCATAGCCCTGTCCAAGCATCTTTTGAGACAGCAGTATTGTTCGCTCAACAAAATCAACGTACTTAGAACTAGCCCTGGAGTAACGTATCAATTGGGTGCGGGATTTCTCGCTGTACTGAAGACCCATGCGTGGCCTTGGGTTGACATGTACATTTTGGTCGGGTTGTGTGTCTTTCACATTTTACATATGTCTTTTCCTTGTTTCTTTTACAATTTTTTTATATATTTTTTATGTTAGAGCCATGCGGGTTCTTCTTTGTAGAGGGAACATGTTGGCAGTGCAGGCGGCTTTCTCGCGATTCTTATACAACGTTTTGTTTTTTTGTATTATTTGTCTTATGTTGTTTCCGTATGAGTGTCATGATCTTGACTTAAATTGTTGTTTTTTTTTCAATTGTAATTTTCATGATAATTCTAACATGCTACGACGAAGTAATTTTGCAGATCTAGTGTGCGTTCGTCCATTGTTGTGGGATATACGTTGTATTTTTATAATGTATTTATTAATTTCTTCGTGGTGAGTGTTGTTGCGTTTGACTGTGCTGTATATCTCTGTTTTATTTAAACGGTATATTTAACAACTGCCATACAAGCGGGAGGTTTGGCATGCCTTAAAACCAGGTTCAATCCACCTTTATTTTTCTGATTAATGTTCTGTACCAAGTCAGGAATATGGCAGATGTTAATCTGACAGTCCGTGTTTATGTTTGTTGGCGTTTGCATTTGTTGTAATTCGGTGTTTCTGTTGTTCTTCTTGTAGTTGATGTGTTTCCCTCGGTTTTGGTTTGATGCCCGGAATTCTTTTCTTTTTATCGATTTATGACTTTTAACAGCGGTAAACTACTGTTGCCTATATTTGACACATTCTCTGTTTCCTTTCTTTAATCTATTAGATTTCAAAAGTTATGTAAACAGAGTTAGACATAAAGAGATAAATCTGCCCATATGAAAGTGGTTGTAACCCAAATATCGATTAATGTGTTATTTTAAACATAAATGTGTTTACGCAGATTTATTTTTTAGCAGATTTAAACACAAGCATGATTGACTTGGATATCGAATGTGATCTAATACTTATTTTATGTAAAGAAATCACCAATTTTCTTTTAGTATTTCGGATGTTTCGAAATTCCCTGATTTCCAATTTTATCCCTAGACTAAAGCAATTGTATAAGCTGATTCCATGGTCAATATTTCTCCATCTTCGTTCATAAACGCATCTTATTACTAATTTGCTTGTTTTTTCTCTGAAGTAAAAAAAAAAATGCGACCATGTCTAATACCATTATATGTTGTACATATGAACAATAAGCATTGTTCTTTAGGTCAATGGAAAGGTAGAATTAATTTTGTATAGATATAGTCTAAAATTTATGAGAGAAACACATTCCACCACTTTATAAAATGCAAATTAAACGATATTCCTCTAATCCTGATAGTTAAACTTTAAATATCAAAGGATGGAATTTACTAGTTTTAAAATTAAATGGGTTTATTTTCTCGAATTGGAAACATCGTTTAACACTTGATGTAATGATACAATCCATATTTCACAGTCGAGTCGCTTATCAATAAAAATTATTACACGCAAAGATCAAAGCAAAATTTAAGAAATAGCGATAATACAAATTATTGTTAATTTACGAATTTTCCTTTAATCTCATGCTAAAAACTATATTTTCAAAGGTAGACTTAAAACGGCGGTTAGAAAAGTGATATTGCACGGTAGTTTATAGAAAAGTGATTATGCACGGTTAATTTTAGAATATCTAAAAACCGTTATACTTTGTGACGTCAACTAAATATCATGATATTGTTTTAAAAAAGTGTATATTTTGATCAATTGATTAAAACAAAATCATCAAAATATTAAAAATGTATGAAAAAAAACTTAAAATATAATTGAAATCAGAACAAAAATGATAAAATTGTCAAAGAGACAATATTTATAAAATTCCAACAAAATGAAACGATCGAAAAAGGAAATATAGTGTACTGACGATTTTGGTATAAATATAGTCGGCAATTAATAATATAACAATTGAAGCCTTTTCATTCGGTCATTTCAGGATAAATCGACCTCATACAAAGGCTATACATGTATTTGTATATTATCGCTCGGAACGAAGGGCGCACGTGCCGTTGTCAAGGTAAACATCAACGACGACATGGGCAAAACAGCAATAAACAGATTATCAGTGGTCATCTCAACTTGATTAAAAGTCGCACTTTCGCCGTACGAAAAAATCAATCTAGTTGAGATGACCAACGATAATCTATAAATATTTCCCAAAATAAAATGTTAATAACTTTTCAAAACGTTTGATCAATTGGTAGAAAAAATACATTCGGATGGAAATGTTGGAACTTGTGTAGTTCAGTGTCTATTTTTTTGAACATTGTTTTGTATATTTTTTTCAATATGAATATAACAAAGAGTCAGGGGTGACTAATATGCTATTATCAGCTAAACAATCTACAATTAAATAATTTTCTTTTTTTTCTTGCTTTCCTCCAAGATTTCCTACTGTGACTTTATGCAAAAAGGCGACCATGACTGTTGACGTCACATATAAAGAAAACAAATTTCCGCAAGAAAAGATTAACCTTATATAGATATCGTATTAAAAATCATTAGAGAAACAGATTTTACCACTATATCTTGTGTAAAACGATACTTCTCCTCTTGAGACTATTAAATTTTAAACTATTAAAAAAGATGGCAAGCCTTCGCGTTTCAAATTTGAAAATTTAACTGTCTCGAGTGGAGATATATCGTAGTACAAAATATATGGTTGTAGAATCTATATATCTGAACTAAAGTAAGCATTTGGAATTGCTGAATAGTTAATTGCCAATTATCAACTTCCAGTTTTATAAAGTTTTACAAAATGAAAGTACACCTTTTAATTACGGATATAATGAAGATACACAATTCACTAGGTTGCTTCTCTATTGACAGACAAAATGAAGGTACACTATTCAATAAGTTACTTCTCTTTTGACGAACAAAATGAAGGTACATTATATAATAAGTTACTTCTCTTTTGACGGACAAAATGAAGGTACACTTAGGAGATAACTGTATTGTATTTTAAGCTCCGACGACATCAATTGGTGATTTGATACCGTCGGAGCTTAAAATGCAATATTGTTATCTCCATTCTAATGAAACTGACAGAAAACAACGTTAAATCATTCAGTACAAATCTGTCATACGTTGTCTGCGCTTGTGTGCACATTTTCATAACATCAATTGTGAATTGATGCCATGAAAATTCGTGACGTTATCCAATAAAAATGAACGTCACAAACGATGTTGCATTAGAATATTTCATAAGTTGCTTCTCTTTTGACGGATATAATGAAGGTACACTATTAAACAAGTTACTTCTCTTTTGACAGACAAAATAAAGGTACACTTAGGAGATAACTGTATTGTATTTTAAGCTCCGACGGCATCAATTGGTGATTTGATACCGTCGGAGCTTAAAATGCAATATTGTTATCTCCATTCTAATGAAACTGACAGAATACAACGTTAAATCATACATTACAAATCTGTCAAACGTTGTCTGCGCTTGCGCGCACCATTTTATTACATCAATTGTGAATTAATGCCATAACAATTTGTGACGTTATCCAATCAAAATGAACGTTACAAACGATGTTGCATTAAAATATTTAATAAGTTGCTCCTTTTTTGACGGACATAATGAAGGTACACCATTAAAAAGTTGCTTCTTTTTTGACCGACAAAATGAAGGTACGCCATTTAATAATTTGTTTCTCTTTTGACGGACATTAATTTTCATTTTCAATGAAGAACAATAAAAACTATTATTTTCTTTTCATGATGTTAGTAATATATTATTGTTCCAAATCTATTAGCTACAGGTGTTGTTTTGTTAGGCTTCAATCTTTTGATAAAGATAGTTATTTTTTCAATAAATATCGTTATCACGTTTATCGATTAACATGTTTTTTTATTAGATGTGTGCAATTCATTAGTTTTCAAAATCTATTAGTTACAGGTGTTGTTTTGCTAGGCTTCAATCTTTTGATATAGACAGTTATTTTTTCAATAAATATCGTTTTCACGTTTATGTTTATCAATTCACATGTTTTATTAGATGTATGTAATGTATAAGTGTTCCAAATATATTAGGTACAGGTGTTGTTTTGTTAGGTTTCAATCTTTCGATATAGATAGTAATTTTGTCAATAAATATCGTTTATCACGTTTATTAATTACGTTCGGTTTCAGATAATTTTTATTGAGAGCAGTGGAAATTTTCCGGCTAAGAACAAGTTTAACATTGGAACAGGGAAACAGCTCGTGTAAAAACTTTACAGTGTCAAACAGCATTTGGCGACTAGTTTATATTGTTCCATGTGTATTGATTTGTTTTATAACATAATAAAGAATGGAAACGGTGAATGTCTCAAATAGACAACAAACAAACCAAAAAGATTAAATAACTGACTGTAGTGCGTGTATTTAAAAAGAGAGCTGATGCATGAAATAAAGCCAGATTAGCCTATAGACCAGTGAAATAGCGTCTTTGTTTTATCTTTACATAAAAAAAGTACTGAACTTTAATGTATATAGACAAATATTGAAACAAAATTAAACGTTAAACAAAACTTTCGATGGATGTATTCATGTAAGTATACAATTCACAAAAATACAAACCATACAAGTATGACTCAATACAAACCATACAAGTATGACTCAATACAAACCATACACGTATGACTCAATTCAAACCATGCAAGTATGACTCAATACAAACCATGCAAGTATGACTCAATACAAACCATGCACGTATGATTCAATACAAACCATACAAGTATGACTCAATACAAACCATACAAGTATAACTCAATACAAATTATACAAGTATAACTCAATACAAACCATACAAGTATGACTCAATACAAACCATACAAGTATGACTCAATATATACCATACAAGTATGATTTAATACAAACCATACAAGTTTGACTCAATACAAACCATGCACGTATGTTTCAATACAAACCATACAAGTATGACTCAATACAAACCATACAAGTATGACTCAATACAAACCATACAAGTTTGACTCAATACAAACCATACAAGTATGACTCAATACAAACCATACAAGTATGACTCAATACAAACCATACAAGTATGACTCAATACAAACCATACAAGTATGACTCAATACAAACCATACAAGTATGACTCAATACAAACCATACAAGTATGACTCAATATATACCATACAAGTATGATTCAATACAAACCAAACAAGTATGACTCAGTACAAACATACAAGTATGACTCAATACAAACCATACAAGTATTACTCAATACAAACCATACAAGTACGACTACAGTACAAACCACAGAAGTATGATTATGTTCTACAATTCAACAATTGAATGCACAACAACGAAACAGTTGTTACGCTTGTCTCATATTACTATTTAATTATTGTATAATCTCTTTTCAGCAACAATTCAAACTATATTACAGAACATTGGCGTTATTCAAAAACCTGAATATTGACAATTCAAACAGGACAAATCAAGGAGGTCAATTGAAGATGGACAATTTCAATGCCAACTTCATCGGAATTCAAGGCAGAGTTATGAATACTTCGGTATGATATCTAATAAAAAAAATATGTCCTTTAACCAAAATTCTGTTATCATAGATTATTTAAAAAAGAATAATGATAGATTTGAAAATTATGATAATTTTCTAAATTTGATTGTTATGCCATAAATTTGATGCATAATGTAAATGGTCAAAACGAATATGCACTTGTATGTCTGATGAATAAATATGAAATTAATAGTTTAAAAGTGTATAATCTTGATTTCGATAAGACTTTTAATCAGAACAGACAGATTACTTCTTCGTCAAAATCATCTCCCATTATTCCAATTGATAAATTGACCTTGATAAAACTTACTATGTCAAATCATGACGCGCTGCCATATATGTCTCAAAAAGTCCTGGATTAATTCCTATGGTACTATTGCGATTCTTGCTAGAATGTTTTATCAGAAAAGATACATGTATCTGCTCTCTATTACACATTATATCATGGACTTTGAGGTCTTTAGTCTATTGAATATTGCTGTCTAATTGGTTGTCATGAGCGATTTACGAAAGTTCAATAAAACATTAAAAACATATATTTAATTATTTCCTCGGAGGGCAGACTATAATTTTTCAGAGGCTGAAGATCAATTACTCTAGATAGCACAAACACACACACACACACACACACACACACACACACACACACACACACACACACACACACACACACACACAAATAGAAGATATGTATTTCTTTTATCCACTTGCAAAGTCTGTCGTCAATGGCTTTGGGTTAAAGTTAAAGAGGTTGCAAGTAAACGGCGTGTTCCACTTTTCTTTTAAGTATATTCCATGGAAAACAAGATTAATTACTTTTGAAAACTTGATGAACTATTACCGTAAAAAAATACCAGTATGATAAAAAATTACAATTGGTTCATTTGAAGTAAAAAGATGCTCTAATTTGTATCATTCAAACACTCCTACAATACATTGATGACTCATCACAAAGGTATATATTTATCAAAGGTACCAGGCTTATAATGTTTCTACGCCAGACGCGCGTTTCGTATAAACAAGACTCATCAGTGACGCTCGAATCAAATAATTGAAAGGCCAAAGAAAGTATAAAAAAAGTATTGAGGACCAAAATTTCCAAAAACATTCTGTCAAGTAAGGCTAAGGTAATCTGTGCCATGGGGTAGAAAATCCTTAGTATTTCGGATAATTTATGGTTTTTCAAACACTAAATTTATTTTAAAAAAATTACAATATCGTTGATATTTCGTGTGAACGCAGAAGTGTTGACTACTGAGCTGATGATACCCTCGGGAACGAAAACGTATACCAGCAGAGGCATCGACCCAGTGGTTGTAAATACAAATCCGAACTTGGTACCAGGCTTGTATTTTTTTATACGCCAGACGCGCGTTTCGTCTAAACAAGACTCATCAGTGACGCTCGAATCGAAATAATTGAAAGGCTAAAGAAAGTACAGAGTTGAAGAGCATTTTCTAATTATTGATGCCGGGGGCAAAAAGGAAAGTTGATGCTTTCACAAGATAAATCCGTTATCGTTCAATGGATTTTTTTTCGGCAAAATTTATGCCTATGTATTTTATTTATCCACTTGTTTTTGTACCTACCCTTATTGGCTCTTTTACGAAAATACGTCTTAATCTTAAAGTTATATACTATCTTTTTAAACCGTACTCTTATATGGGTAGTTATGATTTTTCTTCTCTCTATACTACACTTCCACACAATCTTATCAAGAAAAAGTTTTCATATTTAATTAAATGGTCTTTTGAAAAATCTCATTACAAATTTATTTGCTGTAACTCGTTTAAAGCCTTTTTCTGTAACGAAAAAGGAAAGTATGCTAGATACACTTACTGGAAATGTGAAGATATGATTGAAGCTTTAAATTTTCTCCTGGACAACATATATGTACGTTTCGGCGATAGAGTGTATCGACAAGTAGTAGGTATTCCTATGGGCACTTACTGCGCCCTTTTAATAGCAGATTTATTCCTGTATTGCTATGAATCTCAGTTTATGACCAAACTCAGTAAAGACACGTCATTGTTACATTTGGTTGATACATTCAACAATACCTTCCGTTATCTAGATGATATTTTTTCGTTAAATAATCCAGAGTTTTCTAAATATACTACCGAAATTTACCCAAAAGAACTTACTTTAACTAAATCTAACATAAACAGCAGTAGTTGTCCCTTTCTGGATTTGATTTCAATCTCTAAAGGAAAATTCCATACGAAAATTTACGACAAAAGAGACGATTTTTCATTCCCTATTGTTAATTTTCCTTTTTTAGACGGCGATGTTCCTTTGGCTCCATCATACGGTGTTTATATATCCCAACTCGTTCGTTATGCCCGTGTGTGTAATAATGTCATAGATTTTAACGAACGTAATCAATGCATCACTGGTAAATGATTAAATCAAGGATTTCGTTACCATAAATTACGTAAAACTTTTGCTAAGTTCTTTCATAGATACAAAGATTTGATTAGTAAATTTGGCTGTACTTGTTGAAAACTGATTAAACACGGTATTTCACATCCTAAATTTTACGGTAATATTGTACTTAAAGCGCGGAAATCACTATGTGATCCGTGTAAACTCATCGAACCTTTAAACAAACTTATTAGTAAAGGTTATCTTACCAATGTTGTAATTAGATCTTTGCATATAGTTTACATTGACACTAATATCGATTTTGTCATCAGCAAATTAAAACATAACTAAATTTGCATTTTTTTCAAGCGGGATGTATAAATACGCACCCACGTTCGTTTAGATCTTTACTATCCTACTGTCTGTCGATACATTTATTTTTGGCATTGCCTTAGTCATGTCTTCTTTGACTGTCCATGACGTTAAAATACTAAATCCCTGGGATGTGTTTTAGTTGATTTTAGTCTCTGATGCATGATTTTTTATTATTAATTGTTTTGGCTTTTAACTAGCTGTCAGTAACTGCGAGTACTCTCAAATCGTACTTTCTTGTTTATTTGGCCTGTTGATACTAATTGTATTGCTTTTTTGTTATTTAATGTTATTCAGGGTTATATCTGGTCTATATACCAGCTTTGATAAGTGTTTGGTATAACTATAAATTTTCACTTCGTACTATGAACATCAAAATTATTTATTTTGTAAAAATATTTCCTTTTTCTATTGGTACTGTACACGTATACCTAACAACAAAACTATTTTCATTTACCTGTGTTTAAAGTTATTGCAAATGGCTGATATTTTTGTTCGAGCATATTGTTTTTCTTTAATTGTTTACCATTTCTTACCGATATAACATGTTACTTTTATTATTCTTCCCTTAGTTTATTTATTTTGTATTTACATTGTGTCATAGGTCAAATTTATATGATCAGTGTATGTTCAATGGTGTTAATATGTCCTTTGATTGAGTTAAGCTATTTCAGTTGATATTTTATAGTGTGTCTTTCTATGTTGTGATGTTACACTATTGTTTCAGAAAAAGGTTGAAGGTTTGGTACCATCAAAACGTTTAAACCCGCTGCATTTGTTTGCACCTGTCCTAAGTCAGGAATCTGATGTTCAGTAGTTTTCGTTTGTTGATGTGGTTCATAAGTGTGTCTCGTTTCTCGTTTTTTATATAGATTATACCGTTGGTTTTCCCGTTTGAATGGTTTTACACTAGTAATTTTTTTGGGGCCCTTTATAGCTTATTGTTCGGTGTGAGCCAAGGCTCCGTGTTGAAGACCGTACTGTGACCTATAATGGTTTATTTTTATAAATTTTGACTTGGATGGAGAGTTGTCTCATTGACACTCATACCACATCTTCTTATATCTATAAACAAATATTTAAGACGAAAATATATTTAATTGGGAAAATACAATTAACGTTTTGAGGCCATAGAAACAGTTTTAAACGATCTAGGTGACCTTATTTTTATCTTCCCCAGTCAAGAGTTCCATTTCATTTGTTTGATCTCAGCTTGGTTTCCTACTGAGAAGAGGTATTACGCTACCTTTTTCTGACAGTTAAGGTTTTACGAGATTTCATACTGATGCATCCAATTTCGAATGTCATAGTTACTATTAGTTAATAATACCTGTTTAAAAAGCTTAATTAAATTGGTTTGCATAAGACTGCAATATTACGCTAAAAGCCAAATTTGGAAAGATTGATGGATGAATACAAAACTATAAGATTCGTCTAATGTTCACGCCAACAATTACTTCGGATTAATAACATGTTGTTGATTCTTCGGTTTGTGTTTCTTATGCTTTTTATTCTTTAGTTTATGCTCATCATACTTATATTTGTTATTGTGGTTTTTCTTTGTTGCCTCATTTGTTATGTTAGAACTGATGCAGGTTCTTCCATTGATTTGAGGGGAACATGTGAGCACATAGTGTCGGTTTTCCCTCACGGTTTGTCTGCATATTCCATGTTTTCTATTGTTTCCGTTTTGTTTTACATGACCTTACCAGCGATTTGTATGGTTGACCGTTATGGATTATCGATTTCACAGATGATAACGGATATGTTCATAATGTCGTACAATCACGTACCCTTTTCCCGAATGTGACCTACCGAATTAGACTTATTACCAGGCTTGTAATAAGATGAGCACCACGACGGGTTCCACATGTGGAGCATGATCTGCTTACCCATTCCGGAGCACCTGAGAATACCCCCAGTTGTTGGTGGGGTTCGTGTTGCTCAGTCTTTAGTTTTGTATGTTGTATGTTATGTTATGTTTTGTGTACAATGTATTATTGTTTGTCTATTGGTCGTTTTCTTTTTTATCCATGGCGTCGTCTGTTTATTTTCGACATACGAGTTTAAATGTCCCTCTGGTATCTTTTGCCCCTCTTTTGTAATTATTGCTTTTTGTTTGCATTCTCTGTGCTTTTGTTGCATGAGCATATAACTACAATACTTTTTCTTTGCTGATGCCACTTTAACTTACGTTTTTGAAACATGTTTCTGCTGGGCTGCACTTAGCATGTGTGGCATTCTATGTTGGTTATTTTTTATTCCTTTGTTTTTTTGTTTATCTATTTTGTTTTGTATACTGTTAATTATTGTATATTGTCATTCTATTTAAATAGGCTCACACATTTTTTTTTTTATATCTATGTATAATTCAAGATAAGTGCTTGTAAAACCCGGTTACATCCGCCTTGCATTTTTCAATGAAAATTTCCAGTACCAAATCATGGATATGACAGTTGTGTATCAGTCAATTCGTTTCTATAAACATGTTCAAGTGTGACTTTTTCCATTATTACTTTCCTGTTTTTGGTGTGCCTGAGAGTTCAGTGTTTTGCTGTTCTGTTGTTTTCCTTTTTGAGTTGATGTGTTCCCCTAAAATTTTGTGTGTTTGTTGGATTTGGCACCGCTTTATTGATTTCTGGCGTTTGAACATCGGTGAACTATTGTTGCTTATATGCATCGATCGATAATACGAAATCTTTAAACGTATCACTTTCAAAGGTTCCTCCTTTAACTGTCTTTATCTAATTCCATCTGATAAAAAGGATCATTAAGTTTTGTTGTGTTTTCTTAATTAAATCACGGATTTCAAAAATGATTTCCAATCGCTTTTTTTTTAAGAATTTTATTATCATGTTGAATGAGAAAGCTTGTTACAATTTTAACAATAATATATAAACTGACTTAATATAGTTTGAATGGAAGTAGTCATTTTCAAGAGATATGGTTTAAATTATACTTTCAAGAATATTTTACTTTTTACAATCTGGTTTGAATGAACAATTTCAGTATTTATGAGATTGTAATAAAAGTTGAAATACATCATTTTTCTTTTTCTTTTCTTCTATCTAAAATTCATGTTTGTTTAGGATCGATAACATACCAGAAAGTAGTACATATTTAACACAAATATTTCCTACGCATGGGTGTAACTTTCAAAATATGTAGAATATTTAGGTAATTTTTTTTTCTCAAATGAAAGCTGAAAGACTGGTGATCATTGTAGAACACTTTCTGACTTATGATTTTGAATAATAAAACAAATGTATGATTTAAAAAAAGAGGGTACATTTTGCCTGTTTGTCAGATCTGAAGTACCTGTTTTGGCATGCAATGATATAAATTGTATAAAATCCCTGTACACATTATGATTTGTACAAATATACAACGTGTACACAACATATACAATACATAAGTCTAAAACAATAACAATCTAACCCGAGGAGTAAACAAAGACTCATAAAACAAAACAAAAAAAAATAATGTAAGCAACATAATAAGTAGATATATATATGAGCATTGTTATAAACTTAATATTATGACGTAAATATGAAGAACTCGCTTGCACAAAACATTACATATTAACTAGGTCAACCCAGCAATATTTAGCAAGGATTTCAGTTTAAATAGTGCAATAACAATAATACCGATCTCCAAGAAAAATTCTAAATGGAACGTCCTTAATCAATTGGCAAAATAAAAAACTCAAACACATCAATCGAATGGAAAGCAACTGTCATATTCCTAACTTGGTACAGGCATTTTCTTGTGTAGAAAATGAAGGATAAAACCTGGTTTGAAAGCTAGCTAAACCTCTAACTATTATGAAAGCTGCGTAGCATTCTATTATATAAATACTATATAAACACAGAAAATAATGACACAAAGACACAACATTGACAAAACATTTAAACAAAATTGAAAGACAAGAAAACAAAAATTACCATAACACAATAGGACACTGGCGGGATGTATAAATACCGAGCCACACCAACACGATATTACCATAAAGTTATACTAAAATCATGATTGTAATGTAGAATTATTATCCTGACATGGGATATGATATTTTTTATTGCAGGTTATCGATAAGACGACGATAGGCGAGACGTGCCCACTGCTATATAGTTTTTTATCTATGCTAAAACATTTAGATGACCTTCAAGGCTTTAATGGATCCGTAGTTGAAACTCAAATATTTGACTATGATAATAGCGGCGAGTTCCTAGAATTAATTGCAAATATCTCGTCAATGCCAAATGTGACGAATTTGACGTATCTAGAGGGAGGTCTTTTTGTCATATGTCCTATTACTAATATATTTTCCACTACGTTAAGTAAGGTTATCTATATAAGTGTAATAAGCGCAGGTGTTGCCTTTATACTGATTGGAAATTGTCTAGTTATCATCCTTCCTTTCAAGAACCAGCACTTTCAGGTACCAGTTTTTATAACCATTCGTTCGTTTGAGTTCGTATCTTTGTTTAGAGGATTGACCTTATTTATTTAAAGTACAAAAAATGTATGTCAAATTGTCCTGAAATCATAACATTAATGTTCCAAGCTTTAGATGTTTTATACACAAATTTAGTGCATTTATTGAAAATGTTATTTCACTTCATTAATGCCTTTTGGCTTTTCAACGTCTTCTATTCACGGTGTGTTCCCATAAGGCCAGACTGTACAATACAAAAAAGAATATACGTATTGCGTTGTTAATCGTTTATGTTGTTTGTGTTTTTTAAGAAGTCGTATCGAGTTTCTTAGACCTTCGATCTTGTGGACAAAAGGAGTAGTCTTAAACATTTCATGATCTTGTTTTTACACACATTGATTTGATATTTTTCAACATTTAATTCAGTGTTTTTCTTATATATGCAATGGTCGCATCAGTCATAAGAAGAGCAATATCTAAAAATCTTCTACAAACTGCAGGGCAGCAAGCACAGTCCCGAATTGCCTCTGTCTTTGTGATCACTTATATATTACTTTTTATCCCAATTCAATATACACCAATTGGTCTAAAGAATGTGTGTACAGATGATAAGTACAGAGTGATGGTTGTAACATTTACAACGCAAGTCATTGTTTATTCTTTGAATCCATATATGTTTTGTTTAAGAACAAAGGCTGCAAGAAGGACATTGTCAAAATCGTTTTGTAAATGTTGATGCTTAGTTACACAGTGAAGACAGGGATCCATTATTCATAAAGTACACCAAATACTTAAGGAACACATTCCTGTGTTTGTCTATGTTTTTATGTGTGCATGTTTTTGTTGTGGTAACAGTATACCAATTTCTTCAAAGTTATGAAGCTTTAAATTTTTACATCGGGGGTTTTTCATATCAGTATTTAGCACTCGCCACAACTCGGCCGATTCTGTTCCTTCATCTAAGATAGCGGATTCACCCGAGGATTAAAATCGAACATGATTTGAAAAATAATATATTTGGATATCAGTTTTTCAAAATATTTCATATTTGTTCATAATTTTACTATTTTTTGGTGATGTTGTACCCTTTTTGACTTGCTATATATATATATATATATATACCATTATCAATTTCTTAATTTATCATATGTACTGAATTTATTTGATATTGAATGATGTTACACCAAGAAATATTTTATATTAAGTATTATAATTAAATTGTTTGATTTATATAGTATTGAAATAGAGTAGATAAGTCAAAATAAGAGGTTGTTCTATCATTTTCAATCTTGTTTTTTTTTATTAAGATGTTATTATATTGTAATACTGTACATGATTAAACTTAAAATGTGTTTTTTGCCTTCAATATTTTTTTTTCAATTTTATTATTGTTTCCTTCATATTTCTCCGTACAATTATTTGAAAGATTTGACTTTGAATTTGATTGACATTAAAAAAACGGTATCTTGTGAAGTTAAGAGAGACATCTCGTGATTGATATTAAAAAACGGTATCTTGTGAAGTTAAGAGAGACATCTCGTGATTGATATTAAAAAACGGTATCTTGTGAAGTTAAGAGAGACACCTCATGATTGATATTGAAAAACGGTATCTTGTGAAGTTAAGAGAGACATCTCGTGATTGATATTAAAAAACGGTATGTTGTGAAGTTAAGAGAGACACCTCATGATTGATATTGAAAAACGGTATCTTGTGAAGTTAAGAGAGACATCCCATGGTTGACATTAAAAAATGTTGACTTGTGAAGTTAAGAGAGACATCTCATGATTGATATTCAGAATGTATTGAATATGAACACGAATTGCTGTCCAATGTAGATACCCTTTAAATATTGCAACCCTCCAGTATGTACGCACTCAAGTGCTATCATTAACCTGTAAACTGTATTTTTTATTCTCTTGAAGTTTTTCATTTTCTCAGGATTTCTTCTGTCTGATTATACATGTCCAACCCTCCAGTATGTACGCAATCCAGAGCTAACATTAACCTGTATACTGTTGATTTATTCTCTTGAAGTTTTGCCATTTGCTCAGGATTTCTTCTGTCTGATTGTACTTGCCCCTTGGATTCCTTGTCAACGTATCCTCTACCTAACTAATACTTACTTCTAGCTCGATCCTAGTTGTATAACGCAGTTTTCAAGGTTCTTGGGCACATCTTTCAAAACATCATCATGTCTTGTAGTCGGATTTCTGCAATATCTGTTAAAATATATGCATAGTATATGATATCTTACATTTATTTGAAGAGATCCAAAACATATCAATAGAAAATCTGCATTCAGAAAACATGTTGGAGCTGTCAATAGAAGGTCAACAATTTAAGTATGTTTTGGTTTATGACTGGGGCGATGAACATGTTTTATATATAATAAGAAACAACAAATCAGTTTAATATGATACACTTACGCTGCGAATTTCCTCATTAAAGATATACAGACACGATAGCTCATGCATAGACCAACTACATATATAAAGATATGCATTTCGAGTTATCGTCACAATTTGAAGCTTTTGTGATGATCATTAGAGACAAATACATGCTTACAATAGTGCTTAAATATACAGTTTAACCTGGAGTAAATATAATGGAATGGGTTATTTATTCCATACAAGTGACTGGTCTTAATTAAAGAGCAGTGTCATATCAAACTTCAAATAAGAACTCAATTACACACATATTCAATCCACATAAGTTTATTAATGTCCAAATCTGGCAGGTCGCATAATAAGAAACAAATCAAAGTAATAAATTCAAACTGAGGAAATTGCATGTACTCCAAATGTAGCAAAACCGGGTACGACAATAAGGTAAGCGTATCCTACTATGTATGCATCAATCGTCATGCAAATCGACATTAAGTCATGATGGTATAACTAATAAAGGGATACTTTTAGTCGTTCTTCCTATATATATTAGCACTGTCCATTACCATACATTTCGTGAATTTTCATGTAATGTCACTGTGACACATTTATTTAAACCACGAGTATTACATAAACATTCAGATTTGACAAAAAAATAATCATATCTTTCGCTTTTTTAGTTTCGATTTGCTTTGACACAACTAGGTTGTCCACAAAAAAAGGTTGGATTAACTAAGCTTTTTGTCTACAAAAAAAGTCTCAACTTTATCGAGCCATTATGTAAAGAAACAACTATCTTTTCCGTCTTGTTTATTATGTTATATTTATGAATAATTATTTCTAAATCATTTCCACAATGTGAACCTAATATGTTTTACGGTCACCATCAATAATTAGTTTATCGATACGTTATGTATCAGCTATTTATCTCAAATTTCTTGCTCAAATATTTCGTGGTCTTAGTTTGATACCAAAATTATTCTCCAATCTATAAAATATCGATTGTTTCTCAGTTTTGATAGAATAAAAAGTATTATCCATTCATCTGAATGGATTTGTGCGAAAAGAGGCACAGAAAAACGCGTGTGTAGTGTAGCTATTAACTTGCCTATTGTTTTACTCTAAAAAGATACTCATGAGCAGCTGTTATAAGGCAGTTTGATTGTTCATTATGAAAGTCAAACCTGTCAAGTACTGCAGATGCCCCAAATTAATTTCATTCGTTAGACTACTGAATACCAGCAAACAAGAATGCAGTTGAGCTATTCAAGGCATCATAGCAGCAATACTATGAGAATATGGGTTAAACGTGTTAAAAATGAGACACTGGTATCAGCTTATTATCTCCAGAGAGATGTGTGTTGTCCTTAAAAATGTCACTCTTCTAAACATTAACATATATTTTTAATACAATTTTATAAAGCTAGTCTGAGATCTTACTGACAAAAGTTTAATATACAGATAACTTGGTGAATATTGGGATTATTGAATGTACTGTACGTAACAAAATGCGTGCGCATTTATTACCCCTTGTATGCTGGTAAGCGGCATATCATTCATGCTGTTCGAAAATTTAAATAACAGATTCAGCCAACACACAGTAAACGTAATTATAATTTTTTTCATTACGAGTCTAGCACATCAGCTTATTCAATATAAAGCTAATTCGGACTGTTGTGGAATCTAAGTAAAAAACATGCACAGTATGATTACAACACTCGTTTACTGAAAGTTATGAAAACGAGTATGATAACAGAAATACTAAACTCCGAGGAAAATCAAAACGATAAGTCCTTTTACAAATAGCAAAATATAAATCTCAAAGACATCAAACGAATGAAAAACAATTGTCATGTTTTTACTTGGTACAGGCATTTCCTGATGTAAAAGATGGTAGAATACCTGGTTTAATAGCATGCTAAACCTCTCATTTGTATGATAGTAATAATAACGTCACAAACATGCAAATAAGCATATACATACTTTGGCATCCTTGTCATTTATTGTCTTTTAAATACAATGCTCCGGTAAAAACTACACCTTTGACGGTTAATATGGTGCTTCCATTATAAACAGTGTCGTTAACTTTCTGGTCTTGTAATTCGCAGCAGTGTTCTGGTGTGCTTTTTATAATATTTTTTTTGTTAATTTACTTTTTTTTCTTCAAAAGTTGGTATTGCTTTTTTTACACATGCATTGCTTCCTTATTGCTTCCAAAATTTATGATAAAGATAAGAGTTGTTTTTTTTGATTTCCCATTGTTAACGACGTTTTCTTGTCACCATCGTATGGTATTTATATATCTCAACGTTTTCGATTCTCGTGTATGTAACAACGTAATTGATTTTAACGAGAGAAATCTCATAAGTACTGAAAAATTATTACACCATTTTTTCGATATCACAAACAAGTTAAAACATGTACTTAATTTTATCATCGGTACAAGGACATCAGTCGTGAATATAAATCAACATGCAGACATTTTATACGTTCAGGTATTTCACATCCAATATTTTATGATAATATTCTTTACAAAGCACGAAAACGTCGGCATTCACCTCAACATCTAACCAAACCTTAAAACAGACTTATTCAGAAGGGATATAGTTGAGCAACTGTTGTCAGGTCATTAACTGAGTTTTACTGTGAGTATTGCTGTGTGCTTGTTTAATATGCATTGGTTAGAGATATAGAGGGAGGGTTGAGATCTCATAAAACATGTTTAAACCCGCAGCATTTTTGCGCCTGTCCCAAGTCAGGAGCCTATGGACTTTGTTAGTCTTGTGTGTTTTTTGAATTTTAGTTCATTTATATGTTTTTGAGTTTAGTATGACGTCCATTTTCACTGAACTAGTACACATTTTTGTTTAGGGGCCAGCTGAAGCCCGCTTCTGGGTGCGGGATTTTCTCGCTGTGTTGAAGTACCATTAGTGGCCTTCGGCTGTTTTTATGTTTTTTGCTCTTTGGTCTGGTTGTTGTCACTTTGACACATTCCCCATTTTTGTTTTCAATTTTATAACTTCCTATTGATTTGAGTCAAGCACTTTTCTATATCCTTTTCCTCAAATTGATGTGTGGAAAAGACGTTCAAATAAACTGTCGATGTTAAAGGTTTGGTGATGGTTCTACTGATTGGTCATGCTGAAAATGCTAACGATTGATTTGTCAGCGGTACCTTTGATAACTAATTATATTTTGACTAATTAGGAATTCACATGACGGTGTGCATGTCAGGAATTATGACAGTTGTTATCCATTCGTTTGATGTGTTTGAGCTTTTGATGTTGCCATTTGATTAGGGACTTTCCGTTTTGAATTGTCCTCGGAGTTCAGTATTTTAGTGATTTTACTTTTTTCTGTAATAGCTTTAAATGAAAGGATTGATTAGTTTTAGTATTTTTGCCATTTCAGGGACAAACTTATAGCTTTTATTCTATCTTCCTTTTTGACGAGACAGTGTCGTAAATGTAATAGTATATACATTACATAAAATAATTTAAGTTGAAAGTTAATGAACTAAAAAACTAAAAAAAGCTAGAATCTCATCTTCAAAAAAGATAAAGTAGAATATTGAGACCTTGCCTTTTCTTTATACTCAATTTCAAAAAAGCAATTTTAAATAAGGAAACGACTTACTGCCAAAATTCAGACAAGTGGCGTTGTGGTACTGAAACATTTATTCCAAGCTATTAAGTAACAAGTAACTTTCATCTGACATCATATCTATTTTTTAGACGACCCTTGACTTTTTACCTATCGGTGTCGTTGTAATCTGAAGTTGTATTCAGCTACTGGAACATGATTATGAAAACGAGGCCGTTCAAAACAAATTACGTACCGAATTTTGCATGTTCAGTGAAAGATATATTAACGATTATTTGCTAAAAAACCAAAAAAACAATATTGTCGTTAGAATTATCTATTTCTAGCATACCACATAAAGTTTGTGACGAAAGAATTGCGCACTTCTTCTTTATAACCAGCACAATGAAATGGTTGTAAGATATTATACTGTGCTTTTGGAATTCTAATCAAAGAGATAGTTATGAGTTATTTAATACTTGTTGAAAAAAAGAATTCTATTTCTTTTCACCTTGTTTGATATCGGTTGTGATATTCCATATTCATGGTCGCCATTGGAACGTGTGTGCATACATCGTTTGTCAAGTCACATACATATACGACAATTATATAAAGTAAACTAGAAGTAACCGTAATTTAGCATATACTCCAAATGAGTGAAACTGGCTGTTACGACGAGATGAAAATAATTCGTCGTTCTTGATAAAAGATAAATCACTACAAGGGTCTTTTGTTAGCATCACCTTACTTTTTCATTGACACGTTTGAAATGTGTCTATGTTAGTGTTAAGACAAAGGGATTAAGATACGAGTATGAAAAGGTTTTTTTTTCAACCAATTGATTCCAAACGCATATATTATTTTCTATCGGTACAGAAACATGATTGGGCCTCGTGTTTTGAAACAGTTTTAGTATTTGTCTTAAGGGGGTTCAGATCGTCTACAGGGATTTACCCTTCATCATCAACTGAACGTTTCAATCACATATCTTTTGTAAAGAGAGATCTCACAATGATAAAAGTTTGTGTTTGTAAAACTTCTTTCTTTCCACTAAAGTGGGTTGTTCGATTTTTTTTGATTTTTTTATATTTTTGTCAAATGGTCATAGTAAATAGTTTGCGAAAATATTGGAAAATTAAAAGAGGGGCGAAACTTACCACAGGAATACTCACTCATATATCGAAAATAAACTGACAACGCCATGGCTAATAATGAAAAAGACAAATACTGTAATGCGGATTATTTTCGCGGGTGTAAAATTTCGCGATTTTCATTAAGGTATACGAAATATTTTTTGCGGATTCAAAACTTTTATTTATACCTTTGCATGTACACTTTATATTGGCGGAATTTATTTTGGCAATTTTGTTCTATCCGCGAAAATAAGCGAAAATTAACATCCAACGAAAATAACTCGCTTTACGGTAATAATACACAAGAAACAATATAGAAAACTAAAGACTGAGCTACACGAACCAACCAAAAACTTGGAGGGATCTCAGGTACTCTGGAAGGGTCAACACAAGCAAAACGAGTCAAATCTACTTTAGTCAAAGTATCGGATACCCCCTTAAATACAAGATCTGAATTAATGTTTGATGTTTGATGGGTTTTTGACCATAATCCTTTTTCGTTATACTGCAACCTCTTCAGTCAGATCTAATATATTATAATAAATGACAAGTGATCTGAGAATTCCAATCCCCCCCCCCCCCCCCCCAAAATGCAATTACATTATGAAATGAATAATGTTTACACTGCAATAGTAATGTCATGTTGAAACAAATAAGTAAAACAAATAACAAATATATCAAAATTGAGAATGGAAATGGGGAATGTGTCAAAGAGACAACACACCGACCAAAGAGCAGACAACAGCCGAAGGCCCGCAATGGGTCTTCAATGCAGCGATTAACTCCCGCACACGGAGGCGTGCTTCAGCTTTAAAAAATGTATACCAGTTCAATGATAATGGACGTCATACTTAACTCCAACATATACACAAGAAACTAAAAATAAAAATCATACAAGACTAACAAAGGCCAGAGGCTCCACACTTGGGACAGGCGCAAAAAATGCGGCGGAGTTAAACATATTTTTTATATTCTCAACCTCCCCTATACCTCTAACGAAGGTAGAAAAAACAAACACACAACAATACGCACAGTAAAACTCAGTACAAAAGAAACCCGAGTCCGATGTCAGAATAGGTACCAAAGAAACTAAACAAAATGACTATGCTACATGAATTAACAAAGGACTACTAGCAGTTACTGACATGCCAGCTCCCAACCTCAATTAAACTGATTGAAAGATTACGTCTTCATCATATGAATATCAAGTACAATCACTCCCGTTAGGGGTTTGCATGTTTTGTACTTAGTGGTATCGACATCCTAAGCTGAGTAGGCATAATTTCACGTACTGATATAAAATTATATTGATACATGTACGGTCATATTCTGTAAACTTTACGCTAATCAAAAAGATTGGAACCACGTACATTTGTATGTTTAATACACCGGTACAAAGATAACCATAGCTAGATTGTGTACAACCTGTAGACATTACTATGTTTAAATCGTCATGCCTTTCAAGTTATTTTTTTTTTTATTTTACCGTTCAATTGTACTTGATTATGAGTGTAGTATGATGCTCAAAATCAACATTTGAATTTCCTCAGACAATTAAACATCTCAGAATTTTGACGTTGCTCGATTTTCTGTCGCGAAATTAAAAGCGCATACGTTATTTTTGTTGAGAACTTTTTCTTCGTTAAAAATTTTCTTGAATCCTTTGCCAAGTTTTAATCAGTAAAAAGCTTTCGATTTTTTTTTGTCAAGATGAAAAATGAAAATTGAAAATAAATCATTAGAAATTTACAGGTATTACGGCTACAACGTCAGTCCTCTTACTCTTATATCGTTGGATATAATGGCAGGCAAATTTTGGTTTTACACGGGAAACTCCACACTAAAAGTTACTACAAAAGGGACGATGTTTTGTTCCCTATTGTTAATTTTCCCTTTTTTTGGATGGTGATGTTCCTTTTGCACCATCTTACGGGGTTTAAATTTCACAACTAGTTGGCTATGCCGGCGTCTGTTGTGTGTTTTTTTTTTTAATTTTTTATTTTAACGAACACATCAAACGAATGGACAACAACTGTCATATTCCAATTGGATGCAACTGTCGTACAAGTAGAGGTTAAGCGCTTTAAAACCAGTTTTAATCTACCATTTTACACATACGAAAATGCCTGTAATTTTCCTCGGAGTTCATTATTTATGTGATTTTACTTTTTACCTCTTATCGATCCTACACTTCAGCAAAACAGAGTAGTTAATCTCAGGACATATATGTCGGTTTAATATAGACTGAGTGATTGTTGTTGAGTGCTCAAAGAGAACGTTCTGTAGGAAACGTTGCAACCCTAGTTAATAAAGATCTGATCGAACGCTTCTGTAACGTGCGACAAAGATATACGATAACACAACACACGTATTGTTATACATGGTTGATCGAATCATTTGTGTATACAACACACAATAATCATGTTTTTCTTTGTTTATCTTTATGATGATGATTTTCTGTGAATACATTACCCACATTTCAATGCGTGTTTATACCTGCAAGCTTGAAACCTAAGGATACTACCGAGCAATTTTGCATCATATCTTCAAATTGATGAAATAAAAATAAATATATGTCAAACGAGATGATTTCAACTTTCCAATTGTCAACACCTTGCATTGGTCACAGGAGCATACCGTATGCTCCAAGTTTGTTTACATATCTCAGTTAATCAGTTTATCTGGTGCATTTTAACACGTTATGCATTACATTAACTTTGGTGTGATCTTTACAGAACATCGATACTACATCATTTTGTGGTAACCATTGCAAATTGGTTGAATAATTCGATATGTCGGTGTCTCAAATCACTACCGCAAGTAGTCACAGTCTTGCGGTCTAAGATGTGATAGATACCAATATAGTCGGATTTGTCATATTACCGATTGTTACAATTATTTCGTGTGAATTCACATGGCGGGTGATTTACGCGTAAGAGAAGACGTTTACCCAGTAGACACGCTCGGTAAACTTGCTTCTCTGAAAGATAATGTAGTTCCCTCAGGTTTTATTTTTCTCCTTCTAAAAAAAGTAAAATCACAAAATTACTGAACTTCGAGATAAATTCAAAGCAGAAATTCCCTAATCAAATGGGAAAATCAAAAGCTCAAACACATCAAACCAATGGATAACAACGGTCATATTCCTGACTTGGTACAAGCATTTTCTTATGTAGAAAATGGTGGATTAAACCTGGTTGTAAAGCTAGCTCAACCTCTCACTTGTATGACAACGATGTGTGAACAAAACAAACACAATAGGTTAAAATACAACAAATAGGGGTACATCAGCATCATCCCACTAAAAACTGGGGGTGATCTTAGGTGCTTCGGAAAAGTAATCAGATCCTGCTCCAAATGTGGCACCCGTCGTGTTGCTCAATACAATTCGGTAGGTAATATTTTTGAAAAGGGAACGGGATTGTATTCACTGAATAAGAATAGAATCGATGTGCGAGATTTGAACATCGGTTAACATCTGATGTGCGAAATTTGAACATCGGTTAACATCTGATGTACGAGATTTGAACATCGGTTAACATCTGTCGCCTTAATTTCTCTTTGTTTTTTGTCCTTTGTACAAAGAAAAACAAATTGTATTGAAGAGGATTTCAATATCACACTGTTTATAAACACACAAACACACACACATACACACACGCTTTATCAAGTTGCATGATAATGTTCAATTCAAATAACAAACACAAAGATGTTTTGTAAACAAGTTTACAGTTCGGAATCATCTACATGAACATGTCACTTTTTCCTTCGGTTGAATGTCTCTCTATAACCATTATATTGGAAATGGAAGGAATATTGCTGACATCTAGGTGGAATGTTCTTTGTATTTCTTTGCCATCTCTCCATGTATTGTTGGGTTGAAATTGTTTTGTTGATTTCAGTGTCAGTCATGTTCGACTGAAAAATAGAAAAATGTTCATTATGTTTGTTATTTAACTCAGTTGTACAGCTTGCAATTTTAAGGTAAAATTAAAAGTGTACAATATAAATCAAATCATCTGGAATTCTCAAATATCGCAACAAAAAATTGTTATTAGATGTTTGCAAGATAACACTAGAAGTAGGATAAGTCAATAATTATAGACGATGTACAATGATTTTTAATGTTCTGATAACGCATTTAGTAATTCTAATTTTTGCATGAAATGTGCGAAATACTAAAGCTTAATCTACAGGTTGTTAAACATAGCTGCCAATTAGTAAACGTCCGTTTTGACAGAATGTGGAAAATAATTAAATAGACTAATAATTTATCAGCTACATATGGGAATTTTTCAAACTATCAAGGACCAGCTATCTGTTCATAACAATAATATATTGATGAATCATTTGTAAAGTCTTTTGTTTCAGAATGACTCATTGTGTTTGATTTTTCTTATATGGCAATGTTAAAAATTATCGCAGAAATGAAAACACTACGTGACATAAACATAAACGTTATATATACGTGTGTTTCTGTCTGTGTCTAATAAAGGAAAATCATATTTACATGTGCAATTCTACTCGTTGTGTTTATGAACTTTCTCAGAGCTGTGAAAGCTGTTAGAAGCGTAATTGATGCAACCATTCCACTAATTATGCCAGCTATGTATGTGTAACTGATGCAACCGTTCTACTGTTTATGCCAACTTTGTATGTGTAATTGATGCAACTATTCCATTATTTATGCTAGTGTGCATGTGTAGGATGAATCTTATTGTAGGAAAAATAAAGAAAACCTAATTTGAGTTCATTCGAAAAATTAATTCAACGCTATAATGGTTCTTCACGAGTAGAGCCTATTAATTGATTTATGTATATGTTAATATGATATGGCATTTATACCAAGGACTTGGTTCGCAATACTAAGTTTATCTGATTCATGATTGCTTGATGTTGGATAATTAATCCGTGTTCTTAGATTCCAATTCATGATCTTGAATAACGAGTCCAAACTCTCGGTTTCCAAATTAGGTAAATCTAAAATTTGATCCTTACAATAGTAAAATATTTTCAGATTTCTGTCATGCGTATCACAACTTTTGTACCATAAACCTTAGATTGACCAAGCTTAATTTGTTCATGCATAATGGGAAGATCTGTCAAATGTTAATCAATTTTCACTTTTGATATATTTGATAGTAAAACACTGTTTGATTTGTTTGCAGTGCATAACTTTTATAACGTAAGTTTGGATACCAACCGGACATTTACACCTTACAATTATTACATACAAAACATAGTTGACCTACTATTTAAAACACATGAGAAATAAATATAAACTCAAAAACATTATCTGGACAAAGTACATAAGTAGACGTTTAGCTCTATTATACCCTGTATGAGAGAATAATGCAATAGTCATAATGTACATGTATTGTATTTTAGAAAAAAAAAGCCTCATTACGTAAAACTTAACGTTTAACACCGACCCATGAAACGAGTTCACAGTAAAGTGAGCCGTGTATGTTGGACATGTAGGCTTTTTGAACATGTTGAATATAACATTCAATTGACATATGATGTATTCGAACTGACATATCATATTTTAAAAGCCGTCAATAAATTATGGAAACGAATTCATGCACGATGGAGTATGCTGGATAACAGTTTAAGACATAAAGTCATCTCTTTGCTAGGCATCAAGGATCCAGCCATTCCAATATTTCATGTTTTTGTATCCACATCAACAATGAGTCGGATAAAATGATTTGTGTTTAATATTTAGTGGCAAATATAACATACATATATTGATGAAGACATGTTACCTTGATATGATAGTGCAAACACTTCTACTTTTAAAAAAGATGCTTGTAGTTCTGCTATATTCATTAAATGTGGTAAGAAATCGAATCAAACAGAACTATTTTATGAGACACTAATAGTGATACCGCAGAAAAAACTGTGTAACAAACATCACAAATATCACAGACTAAAACAATCAAACAAACAGACAAAAAAATAAATCTGACAAAGACACCAACACACAATTAATGTAGCTGATAGTTCATACAGTTTATTAAAACATAATATTACACTCCAATTAAACACAGCATATGATTTTTTTTTACGGAAGAAGATTTAGGTAAGCTTTTCTTTAAAAACCTTAAGCTTGACCAAATAAGAGCTCAAGCAAAATACATACGAGTGGAAGAGGGTGAAAACAATTCAGCTTATTTTCGAAGTCTTGAGAAATCTTGGCAAAGCAAAAAGACCATAACACAGTTATATGATGAAAAAGGGGAGATAACTAGAGATCAAGAAAACAATTTAAACCTTGAAGTAAAATATGATAAAGATTTATACATGTCAAGTAATCCAAACTTAGAAGAAACACATGAAAAACATGAAAAAGTAAGTGAAATTGAAATTGAAAGTGACGCTTGCGAAGGAGAAATAACTGTAGAATAATGCTCAAAATATATCTTTAAAATGAAACTAAACCGTGCCAAAGTATTAAATGCACTAAACATTGAATTTTACAGAACGTGTTATGAAGATTAAAAACTTTAAGTTTTTACATTTAATTATTGCTATACTAGATGACAATTGTCAAACACACAAGAAGTATGTGTTATATCATTAATTTATGAAAAAAAATGACCCTATGTCGCATGACAACTATCGACCTATAACAATTTTGAATTATGATGTGAAACTTCTGGCAAATCCATTGGCGCAAAGACTCAAATCTTTACTTCATAAGCTTGTACACTCTAATTAAAGGATATATAAAAAAAGAGGTACATTGGTTCCAACATTAGACAGATACAGGATGCTATTGGCTACTCAGAAAATTTTAGAATAGATGTAACTGTTAAGATTTCAGCAAAGTTTTTGACTCTCTTGAGAGGGTCTTTATGTCTGAAAGACTTAACAAAATGTGTTTTAAAGAATGTTTTCTAAATGGATTCATCTAATGTATTCAGACATTAAAGGATGTATAACTAATAACGAGTGGGTTTCAAATCGTTTTAAAGCATTTCGTGGAATTTAACAAGGTTGTACGTTATCTTATCTCCTTTTGGTCTTGCTGTACAAAATAATGGTATAAAAATTAGAGAAAACAAAATGATCAAAGGACTAAAAAATAAAATGATCAAATGACTAGACAATGAACTAGATAGTACCATGAATACTAAAAATATATGTCAACTAGCAGATGATACTACTCCTTTCTTCTATCCCAGGACCATACATTTAATTGAAACATTTGATAACTTGTCTGATCTTAAACTTAATAAAACTAAAACTGAAAGAATATGGCTTGGCAAATAAAAACACTGTTAAGAAGAATAAAAAAATAAATATTAACTGGTGTAATAATCCAATCAAAAATTTCATTATTTATTTTTGGCATTATAAATCAGAATGTCTCCTAAATATTAAAAAAAAAAAATGAAATGTGAAAAAATAATAGCAAACTGGAAGAAAAGAAAACTAAGTAAACAAGGAAGTAGAGTAGTCATTAAATCTTCAACTCTACCAAACTTAACATTCTTGGTATCATAACTTTTCAATTTTTGAAATACTAAGGCTTTTCTACACCAGAAATAGATTACCTTAGCTGTATTTGGCAAATTTTTAAGGAATTTTGGTCTTCAAAGCTCTTCAACTTCGTACTCTATTTGGCCTTTTTATCTTTTGTTGGATTTGAGCGTCACTGATGAGTCTTTTGTAGACGAAACACGAGTCTGGCGTTAATCCAAAATGTAATCCTGGTATCTATGATGAGTTTATTATATTGTCAGTCATTTGTACCAAAAGATTCGCTACACAAAATTTAAATCCCTCATATATAATTTTATATGGAATGGTAAAAGAGAATAATTTAAAAGATCAACACTAACAACTGAGTACAATAAAAGGGGGGACGAAAAATGAAAGACATTGATATGTTATTTTTATTCTATTATATATCATTATTAAAAGGACAATTGGACAGTAATACTAAGATTTTATCAAAATAAATTATGTAATACTTTGATATTTTTTAAATGAATCTAAAAAATATAAATGATCTAGATAAAACAATTCTCAAAAGTCTACAAGAATTTTACCAAGAATGAATTAAAACTTGGATTTGTGTTAAAGGGGATGCATCGATATACCCACATGCCTTTCTGCAAATAAGAAAAAAGTCAATATCCCTAATTCGCCTCAAAATGAGGAACTCAAAATTTGTTTGTAAACAAAACATTTCTGTGTAGTGATATTGGACATGTTTCTGTTTTTAACAATTGACTGAGCTTAACCATGTGTTGAAATATCGACCCAATTTAAAAGATTTATTTCTGAATGTCTAGACTGATTTAGGCATGGTTGCATCTTGTTCACCAGAGAAAAATGTGAAAGTGAAGGTAAGTTGTCTTTTATATATACCTAATTATCATAGCTGGTTCTAGATAAACGTTACCTATAAAGATGAGCAACACTTTTTGATTTTGAATTGCATTACTAGCACTGGGCTGAGAACTTCTTTTATTTCAGGAACAATCAAAACTCTGTTTACCCGAGAGTCCCGAAAGTCACTTGTTATTGAAAAGGAACTAAATTCTGATGAAAACATTTAATATAATAAATTGAAATTAAACATGACACACTAAATACATTGTTATGTAATTTTCATTCCGGTCTTCAGGAATAACTGATAATCAAAGGAAAGAACACACTTCATACGAGTAAAAATTATTCAATACATCATTACATGTGATTTTTTACACCAAAAATTTGAACGATAAGTATAAGCTGGTCATCAGAATATGCAAATAAAACAGACAAACAGGTCTCAATAAAATCATGAATTATAATATTTTTATGAGCACTAGCAAATCGCGAGATATAATTGTCATTTCTCAGTGAAAAAGGGGTAGGGTTAAACCTTTTGAAAACATAGTGCTGCACCTATTAAGCTGTTCAGCTTCTACTGATTGCTCCTCATATAAAAGGTTTAAATGAAGGTTGATAAGCCACAAGTGAGAAACATTTCTCTTTTTTTTTGTGATAAAACCTTCCAGAATTTGATTTTTTCTCTCTCAATAATACTTATGTATTTAAATCAAATAATAACACAACCTCGGAATTATTTTTATTGTCTTATTTCAGCTGTAGACATATCATTACTATTTAAACTGAGACGGCAAACTTGAGGTTTAAAAAAGTTTTGAATAACTGGTAGGCATTTTGTTTTATTAGGCAAGGTCTAATTTGTTTATTTATGGTATTTCTTCAATTGGAATTACAGTCAGTATGTTGAAAATATGCTGATATGAAAACTGTTGTTATGGTCTTGATAATATACAACAATACTTAGTTACTGATCTGATCGACTCGATATTTCGAGTTAAGCCAATAGGCAACTGTTCCTCGTGTACCATTGCAGACTGTACTTAACATTATTTTGATCGGTCGTTATTTAATGACATCATAATACGCGTTATGTCGCAATGTTTCCTTAAAAACCATATGTGCATTTCTCAATGATTAAAGGATTTTCACTGAAAAACATTTAAAAAACCTTTTTTTCAAATAGAATTATGTGAAAGGACAAGTTTTGAAAATTTGCACTACTTTGCACTCTAATTATATGATAAACAGAACATTCACAGTAGTTAAGAGTGGTTTCTATGATTTAAAATACCAGATTTCAACTTATAAAGATAATAAAGTATTTGCTGCTTTTATGAAATCTACATTTTTGCATAATTTCTCAGTCAAAATGCACTTTTAGGCACCAGCAAATTTAATAAAATGTTTTAACAGTGTCTTTGTGTTGTAATTTAAGGTTATCATTAGAAGTTTTGTCCGAAAAATGACTAGTGAAGGTATACCGAAAGAATTTAATTATACCTACACGTTGTATCCAAAATAAATAAATAAAGCGATAAAAGGATAATTGCCTTACAGTGCTGAAACAACTTTATTTATTTTCAAAAATGGACAAAAATACACAGATTTATTCAGAAAGTCATACCGATGAAGATCACACCAGAATATTTGGAAAAATCAGAACTATAGATTTCAATATGGGTCAATATCCCTAATGCGCCTCAAAATGAGGAACTCAAAAGTTGCGTGTAAACAAAAATTCTCTCTGTAGTGATATTGTTTCTGTTTTAAATAAGTGACTGAGCTTAACCAATTGTGTTGATTTGGAAAGTAGAGGAATATAAAATAAATGTAATAAAACTATAAAGCTATTAAATGTGTTCAAAGTATTTATTTCAAGACCTTATGTGATTTTTTTACTACGAGGAGCCGCATCACGAAAGGATTGTCGGGGTATGCTAATTTACGAGAAAAGTAATCTCACTTCGTACCCCGAAAATTTAACCACACATGTGAAAATGTCTCAGCTCCAAAACGAGCCATCATACATATTTTACATGTTTAAGTTTACGATATGGACTGAGCTACAGAAGAAAACGTTACAATTACCGCCTACGGAGACACAATGCAAATTGTTTTTCATGAATGATATCATAGATGATAGAGTCAAAATTTTAGAAACATATGTACTTTCTAAACTGAAAACATAAAAAAGATTGAGGCAGGCAGATATCTAACGAAATCACTGGCATACCACAATAACTCAGAATCTAATCTATACATCTATATTATGATGACCTCAGCGTTCAGTGTATAATCAGCATGAATACAGACGGCACCTTAGGGTACACCTTTAAATATCTGATCTCATTCACTGCAAGAACTTTCAATTTAATAGATAATTTAATCATGTTCTGTCTATCAGACAGTTTTCAGACTTGTTCACTGCGGAAAAGTAAATATTGTTCATTTGCAGTCAATTCAGTTTAGTTCAATTCAGTATTTTGTTGATGTGTACAGGACAAAAACACCACTCAACCATTTAATCATAGTCTGCACTAATTCTGGTTGTCTGCAAGTAAATTAGCAAAGAGTAATGTATACGGGAGTAGATAGGACTGATAATTTTTGAAATACTAAAAGAGGAACTAAAGATACCAGAGGGACAGTCAAACTCAGAAATCGAAAATAAAAAGACAAACAGACAAATAATAGTACAAAAGACACAACATAGAAAACTACAGACTTAGCAAAACGAACCCCAGCAATAACTAGGGGTGATCTCTGGTGCTCCAGAAAAGTAAGTCTTTTCTACCCCAGGAAACTTTACCCTAGCTGTATTTGGCAAAACTTCAAAGAATGTTGGTCCTCATTGCTCTTCAACTTCGTACTTTTTTTGTCCGGTTTTACCTTTTTTTTTATTCTAGCGTCACTGATGAGTTTTTTTTTAGAGACGAAACGTGCGTCTTGCGCAAATACAAAATTTCAATCCTGGTATCTGCAAAGAGTTTATTTACTGAATTAATGAAAATTACATAGCACGTTATTCTTCAGTCTGTTTGTCTTTTTAGATCTATTAATTTTGAAATGACCGTTTCAGATCAATAGTATTGCATGTTGAGCAGGATCTGTTAACCCGTCAGGAGTACCCGAGATTACCCCCAGATTTTGGTGGGATTCGTCTTTAGTTTTGTTATGTTGTGTCTTGTGTACTAATATTTGTCTGTTTGTCTTTTCCCTTTTTAGCCATGCCGTTGTCATTATCGATCTATGAGTATGACTGTCCCTCTGGTATCTTTCGTTCCTCTTTTGTAACCGTGCTTGATTATCGGGAAAGCCTTTTTTATTTGTTATTAATAAGCTCTCTGACTTTTTATGACGTCTTTACACTAAATCCATTGGATGTTGGATGTGTACTGATTGATAATTTAGTCTAAGATGCATGACTACTGTTTCCCCCAATGTCCCAGGTGAGGGGATGATTTGGATCCCGCTAACATGTTAAACCCCGCCTAATTCTGTATGTATGTGTCTGTCCCAAGTCAGGAGCCTGTAATTAAGTGGTTGTAGTTTGTTTAGGTGTAACATATTTGTTTTCCGTTCAATTTGTTTTACATAAATAAAGCCGTTAGTTTTCTCGTTTGATTTGTTTTACATTTCGGGGCCTTTTATAGCTGACTATGCGGTATGGGCTTTGCTCATTGTTGAAGGCCGTACGGTGACCTATAGTTGTTTATTTCTGTGTCATTTGGTTTCTTGTGGAGAGTTGTCTCATACCACATCTTCTTTTTCATATGCCGAAAAATATACAAAAACAATAAATATGTAACGCATAAGACCATTATTTTGAAGGAAAACATTTGTGAATTATTTTTTTTGGACTTTTTTTTTTAGGAAATTAGATATAAACATCAGAAACATTCTTCAATTATTGAATAAGAGTGTTTGGCTCTGTTGTCTGCACTTCATTATTGTGATGTACATTTGGATGCCACAATGCATCATATTCCTGTGTATACAGATCATATCACATTCATGTTCATGCAAAAAATGTGAAAAAGAAGTTGAATAGATGCGAGTTTATTGTTACAGGAATATAATGTAATTTTAAAATATATTAAATAAAAAGATGATGTAATAACATATTCTTTATGTAGATCTTATCATTAACACTCTATATCTTCCAATTTTGGGTATATATTTTGTGAGAAGAAGGTGTTGTGAAATTGTAACCGAAATTGGGAGCTCATCATTGGAGAACGTAAAAAATTGAGAGTTAGTATATTTTCAAATTAATTAGAATAGAATAAGCTCCCCGAAACAATCGATAAAATGGCATTTATTGACAGTAAATTTAAAAAAAAAAACGTATATTGTAAAATTGTATAAAAAACTTGTTAAATTTATTATTGATCTTTGTCTTTTGTTGGCAAAATTTTAATTTATTTACTATTGAAAAAAGGAAAGAATCCTCACTGGTGTTAATTTTTGATTGAATACTTTGTAGAAGAAAATTCAATGGATTAGCTTTCGTTGATGCATAATTGGACAAGTGTGAGAAATTTAAGAACTACCGTACTTGCAACCTTAGGCGTTACTGTTTGACGTGCACTTGACTGATCGGTGACGGATGTTTGACTGATCGATGACCCTTAGACTCCGTCAGATACGTCAAATAAGGTATGTGAGAGTTACCGTAACAACGGTCAGCGATCGATCAGTAAATCAATTATATGCACGGATCAGACGGATATGTATATAATTAGAATTCTTATGTAAAACGAACACATTAGTATTTACAAATGATAAACGCGGATCAATACAAAGACACATAAACTCGTTAATATGTAATCAACTTGGTCGCAATAACACATACACATCTATATAAATTACTGTTTCACGCATTATATGTATTACTTCACATTCTCTTTTTTTTCCTGCCAAATAAATTACATAAGTTCAAAATTACGTCGTGCTCGGAATGTTTCTGTGCCACTAAAAAACGATCAGATTTATCATTTAAATAAGTACTCTATTTCATGTCACTGGTTGATGAAAACGTAAAAATAGTACAAATGTAAAGATACTTGAATTTAAGAATTTCAATGGATCTTTATATTGAATAAAAGTGTTGTTTTAACTATTTGTTTAAATTACCAATATATCCTCTTCTTTTTATTTTAAATAATGCAATGATATTTGTAATAAGTTATTTTGCAGGTCCCAAGATAATTTTTTTTTATAGAATATTAATAAAATAAGAATTATAATACTTGAACTTTTGTTTGTGTTGAATAAGAACGCGAGGATTTCTTTATTTTGATAGAAATAAGGAACCAACATAATAATTTTAGTATTTTTTTATTATCAGGATTGGTTGTTTCTCATAAAATATGCTGAATTTTCTTTATTTTATTGAAAGTTATTGACCGCCATAAGGTATTATATATCCACCTAATCTCATTTACAGACGAAAGGTATTGATAATTATACTTTTAATAATTAATTGTTGGTTTTGCGGCATTATAATAACTAAATACAACCTGAACGCGTTTCTTTCCAATAACATAGATGACCTGCTACACAACTGTTTTAAATCATAACACAACTCACGCATTAACACGCCAGTTTTATGATCTAGTATTTTAAATACTTTTAATAAATTCTGTTTAATTATAGGTATAAGTGTGTATTTGAATCCACAATTGTCTTATCAAATTTCCCATATTTCAAGGTCATGTAAAAGGTTTTACCACATAAGGTGCAAGTTATTTCAAAATTGGGTTGTGTAAATACGTCATTTTTATCGATCGACATTGAATTTAACAAAATAATCTGTCATAAGCATAGTTTTGAAAGATAAAAAAGTCTAAGGTAAGTTTTGTTTCATTTTAGTTTATATAAAATAGGAAACGTTTCTTAATTTTACAATATTTAAGGTGATATTACACTTAAAGTAGACAGATTTATATATTAATTGTCTGTATTGCTTCGTTTTTTGTGCAATACTGGTTATTATCGATGCCGGGGAGATAATATTTAGTATCTTAATTATAAAAGTTTGACTTTAATATTTTAAGACATATTTGGAAATCACTTGTTGAGCAAAATTGAATGTTTGCAAGTAAACATGTTGTACAGGTAGCTAAGTTAATGATATATTTAGAGGAATATATTCGTGTCACAATCTACAATTTCGACTAAAATGAAAACAAGTATGATTATGTTAGAATTATAGTTCCCATCTTTAAATAGATTCAATAGAGATAAAGACGGAACTATTTCAGAGTGTTTTTATTGTTTGCACCCTTTGAAGATAGTCAAGTGTTACAATCAAAATCAATGTATTAAGAAAGTGGTTATATGTCGTCTTCATCAATTTGTGTACACAAATCATAACTTGTAAAACCTGTCAGCAAAAGAATTTCAATGGATTGATGGTTTCTATCCCTTTTTTTAATTGATTCAGAGGTCTCTTTAATATTTTCACCTTATTTGAAAACAAATGCTTGTTACCTTGAACTCATAACGCGTTTAGATTTTGACAGACTTTTAATAATCAGCTGACAGTAAAAAGGTAATTGTAATAATTTGATAATAGGCGGTAAAGTTATGAATACCTGTAGTAATTTAGTGGTGAAATAGCTCAAGTTGGACCTCAATGAGTCATTATTCTTTTAAGTTTTTTAAACTTTGGTTACTATAAACATTCAGTTTTTATATTTTTTCCTAAAAATTGTGCAGCTCATTCGTTTTACATGATTTTTTAAAACATGAATAGTCTTAAAATATGCACCACTATCACAATGTTATGTTAACTGTGGAATCGAAATACTTGATATATATGCTTGTCTATGATTGCTGGTTAGAATATTACCAACACATGTTCACAGATGAGTTAAGGTATCTGTACATAAGAAATTGAAACATTAAACTTATAATTTTGTTACAAGGCTATGTTTTATTAAAATAAAAATCATATAGAGTCAATACGCATTTCTATATAGTGAATGCTATGAAGGTATGTATTGCAGTAAGAGCAAAGAAAGACACAATATACTGTGAAAAATATGTTTTCAGTGCTAGTGTTTATTAAATCAAATTAGATTAACATGAACTTTATAACAAAACAAAACCTGCATCCTGTGGGAAATATAAAACTGTGTTTCAAATCAATTCGTTACGTTCACAACACATCTCCCAACTATAGTTTGAAAAAATTTTAATTAACAATTCCAAACTAACTGCGAGCTTAACATTGATTAAAAATAAATAAAGAAATGAAACAATAAAATAACCTGTTTTGCAAAAAAGATGCAACCAGTGTCTTTTGTGTTACACTGTAACTCATCTTGTTAGTGGAGGCTTCAGCTACAATAGGTTTCGGAATGACAAACCGGAAACAATTAAAAACAATCAGAATTCTTTTTTTAATCTAGAACAATAAACAAAAAAAAAATCATTCATGAAAAAATGTTCTACTGAATTACAAGCTTCAGGTTTTGGACAGACACATACAGAATATCGGAATGTTAAAATGTTTATATGTGCTTAACCTTCGGATTTAAATGCTGATAAAATGTATAATACATTTGTATTATTTAATTTCTTATTGAAGGCTACACTAATCTCAGAAACTTGTACCTACGATATAATTTTTTTATAAAACAGCCCTGTTTATTGAAACTATAAAATCGATATTTCAATTGGACATGCATAGTAGATAGGTACGGGGTGGAACCATCAAACGTTTGATATTGGAAGAAAATTGTTACACTTGTTATTGAAGAATTCGGAGTAGATCTTTTTAATTTTCGTTAAATCACATCTGATAGTAAACATTCTAATTCTTTTTACAAATGCCATTTAGACATCGTGATAAACATATCAATCTTTGTAAAGAGAAAAGACACCAATCGGGAATTAGAACCCATTTGACTGTAGAAAACACAGTGTCAGAGAATAAAAAGTTAAAAAATACTACGTAGCAAAAAACGCAAGATAGAGCAACATATACCCGCTAAAAAAACCTGAGGGTCTGCAGTTGCTGCTTCACTGGTGACACGGATGTGTTTCTCATGTCAATATAATTCATATTGCGTGATTAAGCATATTCTGTAAACAAATATAACAACGGTGAAAAATATTTAAAAACGCGTTTGTCCTGTTTTAGTATAAAGTATAAAATAAAATGAAGGATATACGTTTGCAATAATAAAATAGTGATATATACAACATTGTCTGTATAAATTATTTATTATCAAAAGACATTAACACATAAGATACAGTTTTATTAATGCTACTCATATTGGTTAGCCATGGGTTGTCCAAAGACACCTTTTCGACAGAAACAAGTCAACCATAATTAGAGCATTTGTGTTTCCCATACAGATGCCGATTGTCGTCTACAAAAAGTAACAAATGTGTTGTGAATAAAACAAATATGCATAGTCATTATCAAAGAAGTTGTTACAATCAGAGTGATTGTCTTACAAAGTATGATTGATTTTCAACTTCCTTAAAGATGTTCGCAGCTCTTCAAAATAACAAGCTTTTTAAATTTATAAAGGACAGTTATACTTTGAAATTAGATAAATAACGGAGCTTAATAAGCAGTTGAAAATGCAAGGTCCATGTCCTTGTTTTTAGATTTAAGCCATTGAAAATTTGGCGGGAAATAACTAGGTTTAAATTTTTTATATATTGGACATTAGCACTTCTTTTCTTTTTAAATCTATGAAAAAATAACAAAGATTTTACCAAATTATAAAAGTGGCTTTTTGAACTCTGTGTTATCATATTTCAAATGAAAAGTCTGGGTTAGCGGTTGAAATTGTTGACTACATAGATAAATCCAGAGGATTCCGAATACCTTATACAAAATCAAAAACAAGATAAGTGACAATCCGTAAACAAGATGTGTGTATATAAAAAGTGAAACAACAAAAATACTCCAAGGAACATTCAAAACGGAAAAACTTTTTTTCTCAAACGCCAAAATCAAAAACTCAGCAACATTAGACCAATTGAAAACGACTCACATATTCCTGACTTGGTAGAGGAATTTCCATATGTAGAAAATGGTGGAATATACCTAGTTTTATAGCGAGCCAAATCTCTCACTTGTATGACAGTCGCATAAAATTCCTTTATATTGAAGTTGGTCATCATTGTTTGAGAACCAATTTTACTAATTGGTTAACATTTATGGTATCTTTAGTGAGTTTTTATCAGAACTAGACAGGTGCAAATGCTGGTTGACATTTCGTTCCTTGTTATATTACCAGCCTAGTTATCAGTAGTATCCCTGTGGTGACAAGACAAGAGAAACCAGTTAAACTTCATAAACTAAAAATATAACTCAACATACCCAGGGACTTTTGCTTCAAAATCAGATCTGACACAACGTTTGGGTAATTTATTATTTGTTCATCTTTCCTAATTGATTTAAACCATTGTGGTAACGTCAGCCTATTCATCTATCGTGGATTCTTTTTCTAGAATCAACGCTTCCTAAATCCGTCGCTGAAATGGACTCACCTGATTATATTCTATTGTCTCCTTTGTGTTCATAATTTCATTAAGTTTGATGAATTGACTAATTTACTGATTTCTGTTCACTTATGGAATTATTTAAAAAAATTACCTTTAATGTTTGTAATTTCTATATGCCTTCACTGGGAATCGAACCCGTCCATGAATTCTGATATGTGTTACTGACATCAATATTTCGACGAAACCTCTGAGCTACCAATCGGTTTCGATTTAAATGTCTATTTTATATATATAAATGAATATATGATATACATCGGTACAACGGACACACAGGGCTTGTACCTTTATAAATATATACGTAATATGTAAACGTATAGTATGAGTTGGTAGCCACGAGGATTCATGGTTGAGATAAATGAGGTAAAGGTAAGGACTTTTCTGTTTAGGTTCGAATCCCTGAATTTTCTTTGTTGTCCCTATTCTCTAGTTTTCCAGTTTTTGTTCTTGTTTTGTATGTTAATGTCGATATTTTGTGTAATACATACGAGTTTGCTCGTTTATTATCAAACTATTGTTAGCTATTCCACATGTTTGAAACAAAAATGAATCCATTTTTGTTTTATAAATTAATATGATATGATTTCATCTGTTTTATTATATAATTTTACAAATGTTATTTCGCAAATTCCTATGCTAGAAACTCGTGATGTGCCTAGAATTATGCTTTTTGTTAGAAATTTCGGAAACTTATACTTATTATATGCACTATATATATGTTTTTTGTCGGGTTGTTGTTCCTTTGACATATTCTCCATTTCAGTTTTCAATTTTAATAGAAATAACTTCGAATGTATCTTATTTTGTAAAAACAGATAATATTCAGATTCTTGATAATATGGCGATCTTTAAGGGCAGATGTGTTGTTTTAAAATTTATTTGTATTTTTTAACCATTTAATTGTGATATTTAATTCATTGTAATTGATCGTTTGACACCATAACATGATTACTTAAACTCACTTACAATACCTTCTAATTAAGAATAGGCGTTAATTTTTAACCGAGCTAATGGTTTCTTTTTCAAAAATCAACGCTTCTCCATTGTATCTATATCACAAAATATTTAATACCAGTTACCAGGTTGACAGATTGACACAACGGTTTCATGAAAATATTTAACACAGACAGTAATTTTGTATATTTTTTTTACAGATAGGAGATGGACAGAGATTAGCTAAATAAGGTATTTTTAATAACTGAAATGAGAAAATGTAAATTCAGAAATTATTGGTTGCATTTATTATTGCGATTTTGTTATTTAAGACTAAAATGCGATTTTTATTTTTGCTATATTGAGAAAAATCCTGTTTAATTCATATACAAAATTTCAAAATGCGAGTTTAAATTATTGCGATTATTACCCTGTCGCATTTTTGCAATAATAAAAACATCGCAGTAATTTCTGAATTTACAGTATTACCCAATATCATTGTTGCATCAAAGATAGTTATTCATCATTCCGAATTCAAATTTTACGTAACATTGGTTTATTGTAATATAACCGATATATATCCTTTTCCAACATGTCTCTTCTTTAAATGGTTGTTTTTTTTTCTTCTATTTTACCGTAAATTGCCAACAGATTAATAATAACTATTTTATAACTTATGAAGTGTAATTTTCATAGCATCTTATTCTAAGTATATTTTGCTTGTACGTCTAACTACCAACGTATTTAAAGATTATGGAAATCAATTTAGAATATATAAGCTCAAGTATGGTAAACACATTTTGCTTCGACGTTTTCTCATAAGATCCAGATTGTATTCTATCTCATTTTGCAACTGTTATTGGTATTATTTTTTGTATTATTTTTTAATAACATAACTATTACCATTCAATTGTACAAAGAAGTAGGATCAGTTATGGTTAATATGGTTGCTGGATGTTGTCCAAATAATAACCCTGCTTTTCTGTTTAATGTACATACTTGAAATGAGAGATTGGCTAATCAATACGATGATTTAGTTCATAGCTTAGTTTATGAAGTTAAGTAACAAAATAACTCCCTGTCTACGGGGTTCTTATGTTCATCTGAAAGTAAAAAAAAATATTCCAGGAACATGAGCTCATAAATGTTGAATTGAAGTTTTGATCCTGCTGCAACCACTCTTATGACTGTTGATTTATGACTTTTGAATAGCGATATACTACTGTAGCCTGTATTTATCATTGCTCAGTCTTTAGTTTTCTATGTTATGTTTTTTGTATTATCGTCTGTATGTTTTATTGTTTTTGTTTTTAGCCATGGCCTTGTCAGTTTATTTTCGACTTATTAGTTTGAATCTCAGTTTGGTATCTTTCGCCACTCTTTTATAATTTAACTTCTATCGTATTTAAACAATCATTTCACAAAAATCAAAATAGGTTTAACCTATGTTTTACATTTAAATGTGCCATACCAGTACCGGTCATTGGAATCTACACAAAATATTTCAATGTACGGCTTACTGTATGAATTGGTACCTTGTCAAATATGTCAGAGTAAATAACTAAATTGAAGGTGAACATGAATGACTTGTATAAATATTTTGTATATGTTTATGTGTTTCGCTACTTATACATCATTTGCTTTTAAATATTTGACTTTGGTCGTTCCTGATAAAGATAAACAATTTTTTACACAAATACCGAACTCGAAGGTAAATTCAGATGGAGGAAGTCCACCAAACCTGAAAATATCAAACTGTCGACTACATTAACTGACAGAACCAATGACAAATAAAACTGTCATATTCCTGTCTTGGTATAAGGCATTGCAAAAAAGCACTTCGGACCATAACATTTCTAAACGTTTAATTTCATTTTCATCTTTTTTTTTAATTAGACGGTCCGTCAAAAGAATAAACAAAATATTTTTGAATTGGGCAATTTTTCTAGAATATTTTTGATTTGATTCAAACAGTCACACCAAGAACACCGCGATAAGAATCGGTCCTTGTGTGAAATGTCATTTGAAAATTGAAAAAAAATCTTTTCGAAGCCTCCTTTTAGTGTTGTCTTAAACTGTTACTGAACCAATAATGTAAGTCATTAAACTGTCACCAGACGTTCACTTTTTATTAAATACACAGCAAATGCTTCTTGTGGAATACATATCAGTTGTCATACAACATGATGTACCTTAAAGTTTTTAAAGGGTTCGCGTTGATTTCAGTTTATCTTTCTGTCGATTATTTTTATTTATTTTAGTTATCAGTGTATAGATTGAATCTATTTCATAACTTGTTGGGTTACCATTTTTCCTCAATACACCTGTTCTAATTACCTATACATTTTTTAAATACGGTTTCCTTAACATGTCCTTATCATTCATGACTTGGTACTATCCGCTGCTTAGAAAATTGATATTAAAGAGTAAGATACAATGCATCTCGACTGACTCTGATATCGAATACACTAAAAAGAAAAAAAAATGAATAAAGTCAGCAATACAGCAGTTAACATGTATCCTTACAGATATTATGACTTTTTTAATTATTTTATATTATTTACAATTATATTTAACATGTTTAAATAGCGCATTATCTTATTAAAATTACTCTAAGCGCTTAACATAAAAAAAAATCAATGCACTTAAAAGAGGTGTTTAACATTAAAATAATCAATCAAGAATGAAATAAAATTATGAACACATATAAAAAAGAAAAAGAACAATTGAAAGAACTATAATAATTAAAAAGGCATATATTACAACGAGCAGAACAAAGATAAAAAGTCACTGTCAGAATAAGAAGTTAAATGTAATCACTGAAAGCGAGTCTAAAATAATGTATTTTCAAATTTTTCTAAAAAAAGTTAGATGGAGTGTTCATGTCTTAGATGGCTAGGGAAATTGTTACAGTAGCTTTGACGAAATGTCTTTCTCTGTAAATTATGGTGCGTACACGAGGTTGTATTAGTTACATTGCATTTTCCGATCTAAGAGGTCTTGATTGTTGATATGCGTTAATTAGTTCTTTAAGATAGACAGTAAAAGTATCAAAAGCAGTTTTTATTACAAGAACTGGTGTAATTTGGTGGTGTTTCTTGGTACATGTAACGAGCCTAGCTGTCGTATTCTGTACTCGCTATAATTTATTGACTTACCTAGCATTAACTACAAACAACATATCGCAAACATTACGACGAATCGTAAGATAAACAACTTTTTATTCTCTTTATTTTCCCCTGTTTTTATAATTTCCCTCATGCGACGGGTTCATGTTGTTTTGCTATGGCATTGTCAGTCTTTCATTGACCTATGAGCTTTGAATGTCCTGTTGTTAAATTCCAAATCTTTTACACTGCATTTTGATGATCAATCCCCTATTCCTAGTTTGTATACATTTAAATATGCTGCCTTTTATTTGTCAGAGTAAATATGAATTACACATTATTAACACGCGACGATGTAATTTTGAATGGAGATGTCGTTTTATATCATTTAAAAATGATATTTTAGCACACTTGTCACATGCTGTATATACTTTAATCATTGGCTTCGATGCATTTGCTACAAACATAAGACATCTCAAACAAATGAAAGTTTACTGATAAGGTACGCATATTGTGAATTAGAATGCAATTGATGTACATATTCATTGTTGAAATACTGTTGTACTCTGACCTTCTCTAGTGTGTACAAACCTTTACGGATAAAGTATGAAATGCAATATCTGTCAAGATGAAAATAAATGCTCTACGCATATATTATTTATAAGGAAGACAAGTAAAACTATCGGCAAATATTGCAATTGTATTAAAAAGATAGAAACAAAATATATTTGATACTATTGTACAAAAACAAGTATTAATATATGTTTTTTTTTCTTACGGGATCTCTATTACGCAGCTAGGACCGGAGATTTGGAAAAGGTCAGATATAATTTTGCAAATTATAATATGTTGATAGTACCTCAGTTGTCAATACTATTACGTCTAAAAAGTTAAGTAAATATGTTGAACAGTGGCAATGCAATTTACAGTCAGAGAAAGTTTTATCTGGTAAAGGTGGTAACACAATTCGAACATATAATCTATTTAAGACAGGTTTTGATTCATTTTTTTCGTACGGTGACCTATATTTGTTAATTTCTGTGTCGTTTGGTCTCTTGTGGAGAGTTGTCTCATTGGCAATCATACCACATCTTCTTTTTGATATTGAAACAGAAAGGTATTGCACAATTGTAATGCCATTTTCGCAAAGGATTTCTTTTGCCAAATTTCGAGGTGGTGTAGCACCACTAAGAATCGAGACTTTACTTTTAGAGGTTTGAGTCTGTGATAATTTTTAAAGATATTTTAGAAGATAAAGCCCAAGTTATTTTATCCTGTCCTATATATGACAATTTTAGAAAAAATATTATTTGATAAAGCAACACATTTTAGCAGTGATTTTTTGTCTTTTGATGAAAAACAGAAATTAGTGTTTTTATTTACAGATATGAATATGATTCGTAGTTGTGCCAAAGCCTGTAATCTTATTTTAAATAGACGTAGAAATGTTTAATACTGAAAATATTGTTCTTATAAATATCTTCTATAATAAACGAATTATTCATATGTGACCCGCTATGAAATTTTGTGCCTAAATGAGGTGTTATGTAATTTGCGGGAAATTGCGTTACTTTGACAACTAAAAGAAAAACACTTGAAAAATCAAGCACCTGTTCGGCAATTGTCTTTCGTTTTACGTCTTAGTACTAATCACAGACATAAATCGATATCCCTGATTAATTTTATAATATCTGACAACATGTTTTCCCAGAAAAATGCGGTAAAAGGTCGGGTAAATGTTAATTATTTGGGCCTTCGCGTGAAATAAAAAATCACAAACAGATTTCGCCGCCTCAAAATTGGCAAGTAAGGATAGTATATTGCTTCACATCTTTCTAGCGCCACCACAATTCCACTAGATTTAGTTGAAGGTCGAGATTTAGATTTTCTTGATAAAATAACAACAGTGAATGATTTATACTTTGGGAACGCAGAATCAGAAAAGTCTGAGAGACAAATTTTGTATAGTGACATAGAATCTGACACTGACACTGACAGTTTCAATGATTATTGTGTGGTCAGTTTTTTAGCTAGTGGAACAACTGATGATATAAGTAATGAGTTAACAAAGGCAGACATCTTGGAGACTGGGAATCGTTTGTTGAATACCGTGAAAACTGCCTAGAAATGGCAACAACAGAACTTGGTATTGCAACTAAGTTTCAGTTTTTTCATCACAGACAGTCTGGGGTTTTAACACAATCCAAAAAAACACAAATCAAAAGAAAGGGAGAAATCGAGACAGAAATTCTTTTTTAATGGACAGCAGGTTTCTTTAGAGACATTTGTATTTACCCATGGAGTTAATAGGGAAAAATGATGTCATTGGTATTTCTCTTGACGCTGAGGGTCCTACACCCCGTACACATAGTAATAAAGGAAAATCTTCAAAACATGCACTGAAACTTACAGAAGTTGAACCGATTAAACGCTTCCTTCAATCGTATGCGAACCAATATGGACTTCCTTTGCCTAGGATAATGCCAAACCAGAAATCGCACGCAATTCCACTTCCGTCAGACAAAACTAAGGCAGATATACATGAGGAATATTAGGAGGCATGTGAGTCCATGGATATGAGGAAAATATGCCTTTCAAAATTCAATGTCATATAGTTAGAACAGACACCCCATATAATAATAATAAGCCAGCTACTGATTTATGTCACACATGTCAGGCGTATGTAAGCTCTATAACACACAGTGGATATTTGACAGAAGAAGAAAAGACAATAAAATACCAGGACCACACAGGAAAAGCAAAGGCGCAGAGAGACAATTACAGAAATGAATGTGATGAAGCTAAATCAGCATATACTTCCTTGTCAGAAGATAAAAAACAAAGAGGTAATTTGTTTTAATTGATGTTTTTGTTATCAGGTAGATAGTACATACAGGTATATACTTACTTGTATAAATTTGGTTAGAGTGTTTGAATGAAGTGAGCACCACTGATGACTCTATATTACAGGTAACAGTCAAGAACTACCTATATACAAGTCGTCTATTTTGATGGCATATATCAATTTACATTGTAATACATGTATGTATACGCGTAAACAAAAATAAACATGTACTTGTACATGCATGTGTGTGTTCTGCTAAATGTATGATTTGGTCTGTCCTGTGAACATTTTTGATGCAATCGAACTAAATATAATAATATTTCAACTATCATTATCAATACAGTTGAAGCCCGCCTACGGGTGTGGAATTTTCTTGCTGTGATGAAAACTTATTGGTGGCCTTCGGGTTTTTTTTTTTTTTTTGGCTCCTTGGTGGGGTTGGTGTCTCTTTTAACTATTCCACATGTCCATCCTCAATTTTATACTTCAGTATGGTGTTCAAAAGTAGTAGACTCAGCTTGTATTGATCAGTTCTGTCTTACTAATGTTTATTATAATAACATTCACACATTTTATAAAACATGATATCCGTCCTTTAAAATATAAAGACAATGCGCGAACAAACAAAAACGAATTATGAAGTCTGGAACCTGTAATTTAAGGTTTGTTCTTCGCTATAATATCAATTTTCTTTATTGTTTATAGATTACAAGTATCTCTTTTTAATTGTTGTGCATTTGTCATCTATATTCTAACTAGTATGTATTGTATAGTGCATATGGTATATGTTTTGCTAAATATTTAAGGTACTACCTCATAGGTGGACCTGTAATTGTGTACACCCTTGTCCCTTTGGTCTATAGTAGATAGTTGTTTCAATGGCAGTTATACGACATCACTTTATGTTTAACTAATTGCTTTTATTAGAGCAAGCATGTAGGAGTGAGGTGATGTGGACAACATTTGATTTAAAGACCTGGCCACAACTAAAATATATCTAAATTTGCTCAAACCTGACCCATGTCTGTTGGGTAAGGAAAGGAAGGTAGAACAAATCTTGTTTTTAATGGAAAAAATATAAAAAAATATATATAAGTAGCTAAAAATGCTAGTAAGAGGTGTCTTGCATAGAAATCTAAAAGATGTCCTTGTATCTGAATAAGCATTAGTGTAACTTTAGAAATAAATGACTGAATTTTCAATTGACTAGAATACAAAAATAGTTAAATTAAATCTACTAGAACATATTAACAGTTTATCGATTAAACATGGAAAGGAATTATAACTTGATAAATATATTGGATCAACTTTAAGGCTAAATATAGAATTAAGAATATGTGGTATGATTGCCAATGAGACAACTCTCCAAAGAGACCAAATGACAGAGATAATCTAGTTTCATTGTACAATAGCAAACATAGTATGCATCCTACAGAAAAATAATAATATCTGAATTTTGAAGTATATAAAACATTAAAAGGATATAGATTTAAAAACAAAATACCTTAGATAGCATCTAATGGCGAACACGGCATCAGTACACATTATTTGGAAAACAAACTATATGAGCTGATAGACAACTCACAGTCAGCCAATCGGAAGATTTGTTACATCCAAAATTTAACTATTTGTATTTAGACTCCACCACCTCTATTTTCAATTAAAAAATGTAACCTCATTGTGTTTGTTTCAAGAAAAATAAGGAAATGTGGTGTCCAAACTCTCCCAATACATGTGAACACAATTAAATGGAGTTTTGAATCAAAATGAAGAAAGTAAATGAAAAATAAATCATCCAATAAAAAACATCAAATTTCTTTGTAAATGTTTTACATGTACTCCTGTGCCAAACACAAATGACTGTTCTGCAGAAAAACTTAAAAGTTCCATTCAATCTTTGATTCACCTATTCTTTTACTAAGAAAATGGATACTTCAAATCAAATAAAGGGTAACTTGTAGCTGAAGTTTTTTTATAGAAAAGTGTTCTGCGATGTTAGTTGTTAAATCTTATAATTCTTTCCCTAATGGGTTGCCAAATCCTTAAACCTTTGAAAGATACCCAGCAAATATAATTATTGCAATAACTGTAATGCTTGAGTTTCCGATTATTATTTCCATGATAGAGGAAGTCATTCAAGCATAGTTTCTTAAAAGTAAAATTAAAGTCATCTCTAAAAGTCTTAATATCATGTACAATAGTTTGTTTTGTTTTAACAGACATATATGTGTACTGCATAATAAGATATATTTTGAACAGAAAAAATAAATCTTTATAACATTCTAAATTATTATCAAACACTAATAAGCAACACACAAACTAATCTTAAATCTATAAAAAGGTTTTATTTTAACACGCATTGTATGGTTCAGATATTGACCACTTTACACACTTTTGTGAGGGTCTCTATCGGGATTACATTTAAGAGAATAGTAGACAAAAATAGAAAGAAAAAGACCAAACAATACTGAATAATGGGGTGCTTAAAATTATGAAATAAAATTGTGAACAGCAATTGGGATTATACTGATAATAAAGGTAAAACATATTTAATGATAGAAAAACAATGGGATTAAAAATAATGATTTCAAAACTGATCACCCGTTTCCTTGCCCTCTACAAGCTCTTTTCTCAACGTCTATATCAATTTTTTCCCAGTTAATATATATTAATTAACAATGACAATGGAATTAAACAACACATAGCAATTACACATCAATGTTTTCAGGATGGGTTAGGCAATCATCATTACACAGTGAGGTATAGTTACTAACTTGTTTAGATCATATTATGAATTTAGAAATTTTTAAGGAACTAAGATTCCAAATTTTTCTGGCGATGTTGAACTTAATTCATATCTCAATGAAATATCCCATAGTTTTTTTTAATTGCGTAGACGAGATATTTCAATGGAGATTATTTGACCTTGTCCCTATATGTATGTCATGGTCTACTGCTTTGACACTTTTCCTAATTTCAGTGATAATGTCACTGTAAGAGGAACCACTTAATATGAGAAGTTAATACTATCTGGTCAGTTTTATCGGGAATTTGAACAATTTCCTTTTGATTTCACAGCCAGATATGTTTAAATTTCAATGTACATTACTTCCGTATTTTTGTAAATAATCCGACAAAATCTAAAGTAAAGGATGATTGGAAAACTGTGTTTGTTTACATTTTGAAAATATGCATTTGTAATGTACAATTATATCCGAATGTGTGTTAATAAACCGACAAAATCTAGCAAATTGGTCATTTTAATGTTGTGTTTTTGTTGTGTCGTTGTCCTCCTCTTATATTTGATGCTTTTCCCTCAGTTTTAGTTTGTAACTCGGATTTGTTTTTATCTCTATCGATTTATGAGTTTCGAACAGCGGTATACTACTGTTGCCTTTATTTATTGAAGATCTGTTTCACAGATCTGATTATATATAAATGAGTAGCATGACGGTTGCTACATTTAAAGCAGGATCTACTTATCATTCCAGAGCTCCTGAAATCACCCCTGATGTAAGGTAGAGGTTTTGTATCTTAGTCTTTAGTTTTCTATTTTGATTATTGTATTATGCTGTTTGTCTTTTGTCTCTTTTCGTTTTTGCAATAGCGTTGTAAATATAAAAAAAGAAGATGTGGTATGACTGACAAGTAAACAACTCTTCACCAGAGACCAAATGACATAGAAGTTTACAAATTTAGGTTACCATACGCCCTTCAACAATGAACAAAACCACCTATTTGATTTTAGACTGATGACTTTGAATGTCCCTTTGGTTTATTTATCCTTTCTTTTATTGATAGCGGTTCATTAAAACTAAAAAAGTGTGAGTGCGATTAATTTTAATGTAGGATTTTAGGGAGTGCGATGAATTTTCATTGTTGATTAATGTTATTAGTGAATATGCGATACCATACATTATTCATTTGAGGTCTTTAATATTGATGATGTTTACAATTTGAAATACAAACTTATCATACATGCTTGAAAGACATATGCATTGATGAAATTACATAGGTACTATATATATATCTGAATAGTTGACATGCTGGCTAGTGCAACGCGTTGACTGTTGTTCGCAAATTTAAGAGAAATGCATGACAGTCAGTACATGTTCCGTATCACAACGTGTTACAGTAATTTAGTTCATTTACGCGTAATGATAGAAGTCCTTACAGGTTCGAGGTGTAAACAGTATGTTGGGGTATCACCTAGTTTGTCGCCATTTAGATTGAATGTAAAACTACATTTGATTGGACAATTAAGGGTTGATGATGCAGAGAATTGTATTAGAAATTGATAGGGATGACAAGTTATTGATACAAACCTATTTCTCTAGTTATTTCCAACGAATTGCTCTTGAACGTACCCAGATTAATTTCAACGGATTGATCTAGGGTACACAAAAAACTGTTATGTGTTGCTCCCACACACGGGAACCAACACATACACGTTGCTCTAGCGAGCGTGTTAAACCTAACCTGAAATATGATCTGAATGGTTCATTGTAAAAAAAAAGAAAAATTAAACGTCACCTATTACTCAAGCGTGACTTTTAAATAATAGTTGTGTGAAACGCTCTTTGTAATCATAGACTCGTCCATTAATGACGTTTTGTTGGTATTAAATGATTAGTACCCTTGAAGGACCGAAAACATGTTAACAGTTTTCGGTACCGTAGATGTAATTCATTGTCCAAAGATGTATATGTTAGCGGCGGCAATAAGAATTTAAGACATTACGCGTATTCCTGGAATCTAATGATGATTATTCCACCTATTGCCAAACATCATTTCAGGCGTTAAGTGAGTTTTGAGATTTTTGTTGTATTTTCCAAGTACATGTATATTCGAAGAAGTATTCTTGATGTAAAAAAATAGAGTTTAAAAGAGGGACGAAAGATACCAGAGGGACAGTCAATCTCATAGATTGAAAACAAACTGACAACGCCATGGCTAACAAAAAAAGACAAACAGACAAACAATAGTACATAAGACACAACATAGAAAACTAAAGACTAAGCAACACGAACCCTACCAAAAACTGGGGGTGATCTCAGGTGCTCCGGAAGGGTAAGCAGCTCCTGCTCCACATGTGGCACCCGTCGTGTTGCTTATGTTATTACAAATTCGGTAAATAGTCTAATTCGGTAGGTCACATTCGTGAAAAGGGAAGGGTATTGTAGTTACGACATAAGGAACATATCCGATATCATCTGTGAAACGGTTATTCCATAACCGTTCACCAACTTGTGATGCCGTCCGTAAAATTTACGAAGGGATGATTTAAACTTCACCACTTGGAACTCTTGGTTTAATAGCTTCCTTGTGAGCAGCAATCCTCTATCAAGGAAATCATGATAGGAAATACAAGCCCGGGAATATCGTATCAATTGGGAGATATATACTCCGTATGAAGGCGATGCTGGAATGTTGCTACATAGAAATGGAAAGTTCACATTTGGGAAGCAGAAATCATCTCTTTTGTCGTAAAGTTTTGTTTTCAACCGACCTTCATTGTCAATTTCTAGATGTAAGTGAATATATGAGTCAGACTTATCTGTATCTGTAGTATCCTTTATCTCTAGTTCGATGGGATAGATTCGTTCAACATAGTCACCAAATTTTGTATTATTTAGTGAGAGAACATCATCTATATAGCGGAACGTAAAGTTAAAGGATATTGCTAACTTCTTATCTTTCTTCCTAAGAAGTTCCTGTATGAAGTCAGCCTCATAATAATAAAGAAACAAGTCGGTAAGAAGAGGGGCACAATTGGTTCCCATTGGAATTCCGACAGTCTGTTGATAAACACGTCCTCCAAACGTAACAAACATGTTGTCAATCAAGAAATCAAGCTTCTTGATAATGTCAGTTTCAGATAATTTTTTGTTTGAATAAGAGTGATTCTTTACAAAGTAGGATTTATCTCTCCTCAAGACAAGATACTTGTATCTACGTTCGCCATTCTTTTTAATGAAACAAAGTAATACCAACTCTTTCAATTTGTCTTTTAGTTTGGAATGAGGAATACTTGTGTAAAGTGTAGAAAAGTCAATACTATTGCAAGATGAGAGAGTCTTATAATTAACTTGCATTTCTTTTTGGGTATTCAAAAATTAAATGTTGCAAGCAAGTGTATCTAATGAAAGTAGGGTAAATTATAGAGTCTGTCGAAAATTATTTGTAGAAATTTCACACTTTACAGGGCGAGATGGTTTTGGTCTTGTCAAAAGTAGACACATGTAGAACATCTGGCATTTTCCACTTCTTAATCTGGATTATTACTATTTGATGGACATGATACGGAAGAAACATATCTTGAATCTTTCCGATCAAAATTTATTTAGAGAAAACAAAGAACATAATTTACTTAAAACAGTAAAATGATCTCATGGCACAGAAAGAAGTTAAAACCTTAATAATCCACAGAAAAGCGGCAACTATAGACTTCTACAATTCAAAAAGTTTTGCCATTTTTACCTCTGGAGGCATTGGACGGTTTTGATGTTATATTCTATTTTTAGAAAGTTATGTGTGACGTACCTTTTTGTGGTGTTGATACATTCGTGTGACGCACAGTGGATAATTCTACTGTGCTGTCGTAAATCAATAAGAGGTGTTCGTTGTTATTCTATGGTTTACGTGTTGTAATGTACTATTATATTATTGATTTATGTCTTTCACTGTCCTGAGTGTTTTGTCGTTTTATTTGTATTGTATTCCTGTCACGTAATTTTTTTCATTTTAGCGACATTTTTAACGCTGCTATATAAGCAGGAGGTTTCAACCCGCCAATGTTTTTTTAAAATGTCCTGTACCCAGTCGGGAATATGGCAGTTGTTATCAAATAGTCCGTTTTTACGTATTTTTGTAGCAGTTCAGTGTTTCTGTTTTATGCTGTTTTCGTCTTACAGGCAATGTGTTTCCTTTAGACTTGTTTCAGTTTAATCAATTTATCACTTTTGAACAGCGGTATACTAATATTGCATTTATTTGACAAATAATGTAAAAGAGAATTATGAGGAACTGTTTTAAAATTTTCGAAAGGCACTGTACATGTATACAAAATTTGGTGACTATGTTGAACGAATCTATCCCATCGAACTAGAGATAAAGGATACTACAGATACAGTTAAGTCTGCCTCATATCTTGACTTACATCTAGAAATTGACAATGAGGGTCGGTTGAAAACAAAACTTTACGACAAAAGAGATGATTTCAGCTTCCCATTTCTATGTAGCAACATTCCAGCAGCGCCTGCATACGGAGTATATATCTCCCAATTGATACGATATTCCCGGGCTTGTGTTTCCTATCATGATTTCCTTGATAGAGGATGTCTGCTCACAAGGAAGCCATTAAGCCAAGAGTTCCAAATGGTGAAGGTGAAATTATCCCTTCGTAAATTTTACGGACGCCATCACGAGTTGGTTAACCGTTATGGAATAACCGTTTCACAGATGATATCAGATATGTTCCTTATGTCGTAATTACAATACCCGTCCCTTTTCACGAATGTGACTTACCGAATTAGACTATTTACCGAATTTGTAATAACATAAGCAACACGACGGGTGCCACATGTGGAGCAGGATCTGCTTACCCTTCCGGAGCACATGAGATCACCCCCAGTTTATGGTGGGGTTCGTGTTGCTTAGTTTTTAGTTTTTCTATGTTGTGTCATCTGTACTATTATTTGTCTGTTTGTCTTTTAATTTTTGGTCATGGCGTTGTCAGTTTGTTTTCGATCTATGAATTTGACTGTCCCTCTGGTATCTTTCGTCCCACTTTTGTACATGGCGACAAATACCGTGTGATTCAAACAATGTAAAAATGACTTTGCAAATATGTCTAGTGATTCCATAGAACTATTTATTTCACATTGGGAATATTGTAACATAAAGAATAAGTATTCAGGTGAAAGAGTCCTTGCAAAACCCAATTTATTCAGAGAGTTCAGCAGTAGAGGAGAAAAAGGTTAATTAACTTAACTCAGATCGAAACTACGAAGTTCGTATTGTATACCACAGTCACCTAACCAAAGTATGTAAAATAGGATTTCTAACGTTAAAATGTGCCTTAAAGGTGGTTTTCTATTTAATTGATTTTTCATATTTTTTATGTTATCCTTAAACTGCAATATGCCAATTGTCTTTAATTAACAGCTTTGGTTATATCCAAATAAAACTAAAGTGGCCAGTACTAGTGACCCTAAGTAACTAACTAACTAAATTATGTATTATAGTGACATGTGTTTATCACATAATACAGTGAAAATATAAAATAAAAAAACAATATTTAGAACACCCGATACTTTGGGCCTATAAGTCACTTTTAACATTATTCAGGTAATTGACATTTTAAAGTTCAGTTCTTATGCACAAAATGTATATAAACTTTAGATAAATATCTTTTTATTTACTTGTATTTACATTTTCGGCATTACGATTAGTTCCTGGACGCATTTTTCAGGATTTAAGAATAACGACTAACATTATTTAAGCAACAGACCTACTGTCTAGGCGTTAGCTTATTGCCTAGGATTTAAGAATAACGACTAACATTATTTAAGCGACATACTTACACTCTAAGCGTTAGCTTATTGCCTAGGATTTAAGAATAACAACTAACATTATTTAAGCAACAGACTTACTGTCTAGGCGTTATATTATTGCCAAGGATTTAGGAATAACGACTAACATCATTTAAGCAACAGACTTATTGTATGAGCGTTAAATTGTTGCCTAGGATTTAGGAATAACGACTAACATCATTTTAGCAACTGATTTACTGTCTAGGCGTTAGTTTATTGCCTAGGATTTAGGAATAACGACTAACATTATTTAAGCAACAGACTTACTGTCTATGCGTTAGCTTATTGCCTATGATTTAAGAATAACGACTAACATTATTTAAGCAACAGACTTACTGTCTAGGCGTTAGATTATTGCCTAGGATTTAAGAATAACAACTAACACCATGTAAGCAACAGACTTACTGTCTAGGCGTTATGAATTTGAATGTCCCTCTGGTATCTTTCGCCTCTCTTTTACGCATTAAGTTGTAGATACTTCAAATATGTTAAACACTTTTTGACTATTCATCGGGTGAGGGTTATATATACCAGTACTTAGGATCAAGCATGTATATCTTAAGTTGCAGGTACTTCATATATGTATTTATGTATTTACTTACTGAATACAAATACTTTTTCCCCATCATTCACTTAATTATAATATAATAGTATAGAGTAAACGTCTTGTTATAAGGAAGTTTAAATTAATTTTCCGAAAAATAATGTCTTCCATTTCTTCAACTTGAAACTCAGAGATAGAAAATTACGATAACAGAGCGACATTTTCAATAGCCATCTTCCTCTTTTTGTTTATATCAAACCGAAGAGCTGGACACTTACTAATTAAAAGTGTACATACACTTGTTAAAATTGTACGAGAAAGAAAATTTAACAACACAAACTTAACACTAAGGCTAACTCTCTTTTGGACATTGTACGCACATCTTTTTGCCTTCAAATTAATGCATGTAATCTTATTTTTTTATCATTTCATTTTAAAGTTATATTGTGGAAATATGAATTGGTTGTTCCTGTTTAAAAGAATTAATGTAAAGAAATAAAACTGGAAAACATAATTTAGAGATAGCTTGTATTAATATTATATCATAATTTAGAGATATTTCCTATTTATATTATATCATAATTTACCAGGATATAAAGTACTCACCATTGTAATATAACTTTTGGAATAATCATGTCCATCATTCAAAATCTAATCGTTTCTTAGAACTATGGTTAATAGGTAATTGATAATTAAAATACAGAACAAAACAAAGGAATCATATCTGCAACATGAATAATCTGATACGTGACACTAACATTTCTGAATACAATAATTTACCTTGGACATCTAAAAGAACATTACACTGTCAATAAAACATTTAACATGATAGTCAGTAGTAGAATATTTTATGTATTATGACATTGCAAAGCTTGCGATTTAGTTGCAAAATGTCGAAGAATTTTGTTTAAATGCGAAACATAACTACCTTCACGATGCAATTTTTATTCAATTTGGTATTTTTTCAATTTTATTTCGCTGACTAATACTATAAAAGTATTAATATAAAACATTTTCGTGAATGTTAATTCGATACGTTTGAAGACTTTTGAATGCAGGTCTTTACAATACATGGTATCGTTATCGAAGTCAGTACAGTTCGAGCATACACGAGCGTGACGTATTAACCTAGATATGCAAACAACAAACGACTGAGCAGAGGGTACATTGTTGCTGAGAGATGGGAAAATGACAATAAAAAAATGGAAATCATCAGGTTTATCATAAATTATAGTATAAATTCGTCTATCTGTGTCAATATCGGGTAAAACAAATATCAAGATATGAAGCAGACCTTCTACTTTTCCCTAATATCATACTTACCATGTTTACTGAGATGTAAAAGAGAGACGAAAGATACCAAAGGGACAATCAAACTTAAAGAAAAATAAATTTCAAAATGTAAAAAATGTAAAAAATGTAAGCACTCATTCAGATACAAAGACAGGAATATGACAATTGTTTTCCATTCGTTTGAAGCGTTTGATGTGCTTTTGATTTTGCCATTTGATAAGGGACTTTACGTTTAGAAATTTCCTTGGAGTTTGGTATTTTTATTATTTCATCTTTCAACTATGGGTATCGAGTGACAGGACATCATCAAAATATCGAAATGTGAAATTAAAGAACTTTGCATGTATTCTTTGTTTCTTTATTTCTTTGAAAAGTTCTGTTTAATTCCGCTCCATATGAGTATATAACACATTGTCAAAACCTTTAATAAAATGTATAACAAATGCAGATATTTATTGCAAACTTATGATTTCACGTGCATGGATTCAATAAAAGAATATTTCACGCCAAATATTGTACGATAACATAATGTTTGATCAAAATTACAATTATTCTTAAACAAAGGTGCAGACGATACCAAAAGGGAAAAACGAAATTCATAAATCGTAGATAGACCGATAGAACAATGAAAAAATAGTCGCTTAATTAAATTGGATGGATTTTTTTTTTTTCAATTTCCTACATCTTCAAAAATAGTCGGCTCTCAATCTCACCCAGTTTAGCGAAGTATTCCTTCAGAATTCGCTACATCTCTCATTGTGTATCATTCGTATTACATGTGTCTATTCTATTTTATAGCTATTAATGAGAACTTATTTATTAACTGCAGGGGTTTTGTTCTGCAGAAATTCATATATAATCACTCGTGTTTCCAACCGATATTTCCTAGTTCTCGAAAAAGAAAATCATGGTTTCAAAAAAGGTTTTTATTTTCTATTTGTGTGTTTAAAGTTATTTTTTGTTTAATCATTGCAACATTTGTGAAAAAAAAAATGAAAATATATCCAAATTTATTTTTGTTAACGAGCCGGTCGCATTAAACCTCCAATGCATTTGGCAAATTTCATAATTGCTTTAGGTCTCGTACGTTCTGTTAATATGTACGGAAGGTTAAAGTATCCGCATCTTTAACATGCAGAATAAGTGAAAAATCATCTGCATCCCGAGTTGTCAAACCTTACGCTCTTATATGAAACGTCAAATTAAAAAAAAAAGTTGACATGTTTTGTGTACTTTAATGGCCAAGTTTTACTCTAAAAGAAGTGAAATTGAACTTTTGTTTTCAAAGACAATCCTTTTTACTATCAAAATCTTCATAAATGTACCGATATTGAATTATTGACTTCCCAGACTCTAATTCGGCCATATTCTTCCGTATGCGGTGACCTTAACTACGAGACCTCTCGTTATAACTTCGGCTACTCAACAGCGCCAGTGCAAGGGAAAAACCGTGATGAAAGCATGTAAACACACGTGCTCTTGAAGGTAAATCTAAATAACAGGTTCTCAAAGAACAAATGTAATACAACAAATCATTTAACAACTGTTAAGGAAAAGTTTAATTAACAAATGGGAACGCATGGAAAATATAAAAACAAATGTCATGGCTCTTTCAATTCACTTATCTGTCACGCTTTACACGTGCTCGGTTTTATTGTTTGTCAATGTCACAATCCAGTAGACTTCGGCAACAAACTCGAAAGATAATAAGCTAGCGATAAACAACCACTGAAGGAAATATTGTTTGTCGATAATACGTTATAGATGTGAAATAAATATAAAAAAAACATGCATGCAAGACTAGTTTAGTATATATGCATGCATTGGTTCAATAAATAAAGGCAACAGTAGTATACCGGTGTTCAAAATTCATAAATCGTTTGAGAGAAAACAAACTAAAACCGAGGGAAACACATCAACTGTAAGAGGAAAACAATGGAACAACAGGAACACTGAAGTGCAAAAAAAACAAACGCCAACAACCATAAAAACGAACTATTTGATAACAACTGCCATATTCCTGACTTGGTACAGGACATTTAAAAAAAAATGGTAGGTTGAACCTGGTTTAATGGCATGCCAAAACTTCCGCTTTATGACAATGTTAAAAAAGTATATCGCTAAAATGACAACACTACGTGAAAGAAATACAGCACAATCAAACGCAAGAACATTCATCACAGACAAACGCACAAACAAATGATATAACAGTCGACACAACATGCAAACCACAGAACAACAACGAACATATTCCATCAACGACAAACGCCACAGCATATCAAAAACAGTGACGCACTTACGTAATTAACATGAAATCTCGAACTTTATACAATTATTTCACACTACTCGTCCAAACAGTTTTTATGACAATGATCTTATGGAAAGGCAATTTTATAATTTTTTTGACTACAAACGATAAGACATAACAGATGATTATCCAACCGAAACCATAACAGAAACATAAAAAAAAAAATACATGAATGTTGGATGTATAAAATAACGAGACACGTCGTATAGCAATGCACTTTCACACTCGGAATAACAGTCATATAATATAACAATTATTATAATGGTATTGAAAGGCAGTTTTATAATTATTTGGACAACAAACGATAAGATGTAACACATTATTTAACCAAAACCATAACAGAAACATCAAACATAAGTTTGATAACATTAAAATTTCAAGAAACGCGTTTCATATGACTTTAATATTGGGTCAAATTAAAATGTAGCAATAATTAGTTCTGAAAACAAGAAATAGTAGAAAATGGTATTTGATCACCTTGTAAATATGATCATAGAACAATAAACTTGTTCATTTCTTTCCAAATTGAAATCTGTATGTTTGTGAACTGTAGTTGTATCCATTGATTACAGGAATGGTCAGAATCTTAAAAACAAGAGATGTTTGCAAAAACTGACCATTTAAGTGTGTCAAATGCTTTTCAAAATTAATAAAAGACAAATAAGTTGTAGCTTACGGATGTTCACAAGCCCAAAATTACTTTTAAGATACAAGTTTGCAATGCAATCGCTGGATTTTGTACTTCGGATGTAAATGCATGTACCCTTAAATGGGACAATACTTTTTTGAAATAGGAAAGATTATATTTTCGAAGCTCCTGTATGACATCTGCATCAATCCAAAAAAAAATTTTAACAAGAAGAGGAGCTTGGTTGGTTCCATTAAGAATGTCGTTTGTTTATCAAAAACACATAACCCGACATAACAGATATGCTGTCAATAAAAATCAAGCTTCCTCATTATATAACTTTTCGATGAATGATTTGTTCCCCAACTTTCTATATAATGATCAATGCAACTGCTGGTTGACGTTTCATTCTTGTGTAGATCAACAGCTCAGAAGTCACCCCCTTGTGTCGCATGCACTATCAGTAATACGTCATATGTTGTGGATTCGTTAATGTCTTTTCACCTCACAGAATAATTTAATAATATATTGTCTAATAAAATATCACGTGGTGTGAATCGATTCTGATATTTTTGTCCAAATCGACAGGGCCGGTGAATAACCTCGACAAATTGTACACTCCGGTGGGTAACACTAGTATTCGACGTCAATGAGATTAATATTTGTTCGGTATAATAAAACAGTAACGACTCTATTTGTCGGAAGAAAACCCTCGGGGAAATAACCCTCAGTAGGGTTGATAATTTCTATTATTCTCCTCCTAAGAAAGCCGTAACTGCATATCATATTGAAATCCACGTTTGTGCTTAAAGAAACACTTGATATACCTATCAACGAAGCTTAACATATTCATTTTACCCAGTATTAAAAATCGTCGATTGCCCTATCCACGAAAACCACGTATGTTGTTAACCTACAAATATTGATGAAGCTACGGTGTTGTAAACTTGATGTTCAAAATTTTTAAGCATCATTCGAAATACATAATTTGTTTTTACTTCAAGTCATAATTTGGCATTTCTTTAATTTGAAACTAGAGGTTTTCCCTGCTGCTAAACTTCCTAGTTGACTTAAACTCTTAACTGTTTTGATGCAAGCGCCACTAATGAGTATGTACTAACATTTTTCGGGTATCTTTGATGACTTATTTTTGCCAACCGGTCTTTGTGTTAAAGTACTGAAGCCAATTTTATTTTTATGGCTTAGATATTTAGTAACAGTTCTCTCCAAATAAGTTACAATCGAAAGGAAATACCTATTTTTCCAAATCATTAAAGATTTAGTTATTGAAAAATTACTTGTTAAAGTTTGTAAATATTCTCTACAGTCACCCAGAAGATCAACTAACCTAGCAGTAACGGGCAATACCCTCTTTAGGTTATTCATAATAAGTCTATATTTTGGGTCAGACTATCAGAACAAAATAAATTCCTCAATAAAAAGGCATCTGGAGAGTTTAACAAATGTAACTGGTTGAGTAACACCTATACATTATTTGAAAATTTTAATTTTACACCAGAATATTTGTTAAATCACAAATTCTATATAAAGTCAATTGGTCCGAGAACACAGTTATCGTCCTTAGATTTTCGTTGTCTACAAATATAGTCCCTAGTGTGGACAGTGTATAACTTGCAAATTTTTTTCATACACTTTCCAAATTTATTTCTTTATATTTTATGCATGCAATAATAAGTAAAGGGATGAAATTACATGTTAAAAAGGTTTGGGTGCTGAATCTTTATGTTAAGTAGTGATTTGGTCCAGTTCAAAAAGGACAAAAACTAGTATGTCTGAAGCTGTCAACCTGAATTTTAGACCCCCTTAACATAGAATTGTCAATATTTTGAGTTAGAGATGGTAGACTTTTCTACAATTTTGATATTATTTGTCCCAATAGTAGTATACTAAACTGTACAAATCTTTTTGAGATAGAGCAGGTGCGATTTTTTTAATTTGAATTTATTGTCTAAAAGAAATGCACTACGAAATAACTGTGTTCTGGGGCCTAAGAGATGAATTCAGGAAATGTAGATTCTGTACTTTGGCAACTTCCCTGAATGGTTTACTGGTTTCAATTTGTCAAACTCAATAAAAGTAAAGGATTTAAATCTTTATTTGAAAGAAATTCTGTTAAAATGTCCCATTTTGGCATTATACGACTTAAATATGCATTTTAACGCAGTTTCCATTTTCAAGTCTAAGAGGCATGCTGACTTTCTATCTGACAGCTTTTCATGCTTTGATATTTGTGTTTCTGTGATTTATTCCAATTCTATTAACCATTTGTGAACTCTGAATATAGAGAAAAGTAGATTATCACAGAAAAAAAATGTCCAAAATGTGTTGTATTTGGGCCCTGGTCGAACGGCCTGTTTGATGTATGTGAAATGTGAAGAGCTTTGTGCATAAAATTTGTAGTCCATCATAAATATTTCACTAAATCTGTAAAAAAAAGCACTTGACACTGATCTGTGCACCTCATCCATTTCATATACTACCTTTATTGTCTTCTGTAGGATAGCATGTGGTTCAAATATATGCCAGTTGAGACTAAAACTACATGCAAGTTTTCCATTGAAAAGTGAAAAAACTGTGCATCAGACCATACTGTCTGCAAACAAAAATTGAATGCAAGAGTCCTTTTGCAATTAGACTTCTTGTATCATGACATCTTAGCATAGAAATGAGAAAAAAGTAACACATTTTCATTTCTTATAGCTTCTGTATGCAATTTTATATGTAAATATGTGCTACGGCCTAAATTGACTCTAAATAATGTTCAGTCTTACAAGGCCTAAGACCATTTTATACTCATGTGGTATGCTTTTTGTATCTTTTCTTTCCGTTTAAAGTACATTTAATATATATATGCAAGAATAATGTATGGTAAAACAACTTCAAAAACTTTAAATTGGTTGAAAAAAATGCATGTTTATGAAAGGCTCCCCTTAATTTTGAAAATCTCAATTTTCAGGCACAGGCTCATATAAATTTAACTTTTGAATAATTGTAATAAATCTGATAAATCAAATGAGTGTTCAGTTGTTTGTAATACTTAATATATTATATTTAAGAGCATTTAAAAAGCAAATTTTTGCAATATTTAAATTTTTCAAGCCTAAATCTTGATAGTTGAAATTATTTGATATTAAAATAGCCATTGTTTCTTTGATATATATCCTATGGCCATGAAACTTAGCCAACTATCTTATAATTCCCTAAGCTTAGGTCATGCACAGTTTTATTAGTATTGGACCAGTCTTTCTATACTATTAGGTCCGAGGACACAGTTATCGTCCTTAGATTTTCGATGTCTACAAATATAGTCCCTAGTGTGGACAGTGTATAACTTGCAAATTTTTTTCATACACTTTCCAAATTTTTTTCTTTATATTTTATGCATGACATATTAAGTAATGGGATGAAATTGCATGTTGAAAAAGTTTGGGCGCTGAATCGTTATGTTAAGTAGTGATTTGGTCCAGTTCAAAAAGGTCAAAAACTAGTATGTCTGATGCTGTCAAACTGAATTTTAGACTCCCTTAACATAGAATTGTCAATATTTTGAGTTAGAGCTTGTAGACTTTTCTATAATTTTTATATTAATTGTTCCAATAATAGTTCACTACAGTGTAAAAATCTTTTTGAGAAAGAGCAGGTGCGATTTTTTTAATTCGAATTTATTGTCTAAATGAAATGCACTACGAGATAATTGTGTTCTCGGGCCAATTAATAGAAAAAGACTCAGAATTAAATATGATTAGTTTGGTTATATCAATTAAAATAATGACAAACCTGGCATTGTGAAAGGAAATAAATTAAGAAGTTATACATGTTATAGGTTGTTTTTAAATGATATTGGTTTTGAAAAATATTTCACAGTTTATTATTCTATTGTGCTGTATTTGTGTTTTGTCGTTAATCAATTTAATTTAAGGTGTTCGTTCATATTCTGTGGTTTACATGTTGAAATGGACTATTATATTATTTATTTATGTATTTCTCTGTCCTGAATGTTCTTGCATTTATTTGTACTGTATTCCTGTCACGTAATGTTGTCATTTTAGCGGTATTTTTAACATTGTCATATAAGCGGGAGGATTGGCTAGCCATAAAACCAGGTTCAGCCCACCATTTTTTCTTAAAATGTCCTGTATCAAGTCAGGAATATGGCAGTTGCTATAACATAGTCCGTTTTTATGTATGTTGGCGTTTTGTTTTGTAGCAGTTCAGTGTTTCTGTTGTTCCGTTTTGTTTCCTCTTATAGTTGATGTGTTTCTCTCAATTTTGGTTTGTGACCTGGATTTGTTTCAGTTAAATCGATTAATGACTATTGAAAAGCGGTATATTATTATAGTCTTTTTCTATTAAAAAAAAATGTAAAAAAATTAATTAGTTAACCAAATTTGGAATCATTGCTCATTGACTTGAAATAGAAAAGGGAAGACACAACGGAATACCTTTAAACAACATATTTTGTAAATTACGTTACAATGACATTGTGGAGGGTGAAGTTCATGACTTCTTCGATGTCCGTCGCATAAAACTAAAAGGGTCCGGTTTCATTTTAGTTCTATCATCCTAATTTGCTGACAAATCAATAATTTGTTGGTTGATGTCGAAGGAAAAATCAATAGATAATTTATAGATAGTGTAACTAAGATTAGAAATGTAAACTTAAGTGATAGGTCATGAGTGACCCACCAGATCTTTCTTAAGTAGTACAACGGTACTGACTGTGTTCACTCACTCATTATCTTTGGGAATACACTGTTTGTATTGTCTCCCTTTTAACATATAGTGATACATTTTGGTTTATTGTAATTTTAAATGAAAAAAACATCACAATTATTTGTATACTTTGATTAAACTGTAATTGTTCTGCTCCTCAAGAGGTCTGACATACAACAATTGTTATTGTTGTTACCATCAAAACAGTTTTCGGAAAAGATTTAACACACATACTTAATGTGTATGTTTATTTTACAGATAGAAGATGGCAAGTCGGCAGCTAAATCAGGTAGGTTTTACTCAGATGAGAGACATCTTATTATTCGTATTTGTTATAAAGCGTTATCCTTTTTCATTAAAATAAAAATTAGTCATATCGTATTCCGAATTCAGGTTTTGACGTAACATCAGTTTTATTACAATTTACTAGAGTTTATACACCTATTCAATATATCTCATTTATAAAGTGTCGTGTTCATTCCATAACATTATGTTCGCTGCTTCCTATTATCGTTATTGTTATTTTACATACTATTAAACAGAGTATCATGGTCAAATATAATTAATTTCATGATCCTTTCAACATGTTGTTGAATGCTGTTCAAATGATTACTCTGCTTTGTGTATTTTGTAAACATTTGAAATGCATGGTTGCCTTAATCACAACATTTTTTTGTTTAAAGCTTAGTTAACGCAAGTGTTTGAAGAAACAGGTTTTACGTTTATGTTACAAAGATGTGGACCATTACAACTTTTCAAGCATTATTAGTCCTAGTTAGATTTTGAGATGTTCATACTTATCACCACTCCTAACAATTAATTTCTTCACATTATTGTAATTTGAAACAAATCAGATTGGCTATATTTCTATCGTATTAACGAAACATGTGCCAATCAATCCTGACCGTTTGAACTACCAGTGAAGGTCATTAGAATGTATTGCATGTTTGAATGTATGGCTTATTACATGGATTGGTACCTGTCAAATATGTTCTAGTGAATACTTTCGTTACAAAGTAGTTAGTGAACAGAATGGCTTGTAGAGATAACAATGTGGTTACACATGTGATGTATGTCAGTGATTAAGTACGTATACAGCCTTTACGATATTTGGATTTGAGCGTTCCTGACGAAGGTAAATTCAGAAAAGCGTTTCAGATCCATCCCATTTTTATAATGCTACTTTAAATGTTAATTGATACGATATTCATGATTTTCTTGATAGAGGGTTGCTGCTCTTAAGGAAGCTTTTAAACCAAGAGTTCCAAACAGTGAAGTTGAAATCATCCCTTCGTAAATTTTACGGACGCCATCACGACTTGGTTGACCGTTATGGAATATCCGTTTCACAGATGATAGCGGATATGTTCCTAATGTCGTAACTACAATCCCGTTCCCTTTTCACGAATATGACCTACCGAATTAGACTGTTTACCGGGTTTGTACTAACATGAGCAACACAACGGGTGTCACATGTGGAGCAGAATCTGCTTACCCTTCCGGATCACCTGAGTTCACCCCCAGTTTTTGGTAGGGTTCGTGTTGCTTATTCTTTATTTTTCTATGTTGTGTTTTGTGTACTATTGTTTGTCTGTTTGTCTTTTTCTTTTTTAACCATGGTGTTGTCAGATTTTGTTCGATTTATGAATTTGAATGTCCCTCTGGTATCTTTTGCCCCTCTTTGAAAGTATTTTGTGAACATTTGACAGTCTCAAAAGTACAATCCTAATTTTTGAATTGGGGTAGTTCTTAAAGTGTTCTGATTTGATTGAAAACCACGTCACGAACACCGCAACAAGTGTTGTTTCAAACTTTTTATCAACCTAATTATGTAAATCATAAATTTTCTGACAATTTTCAAAGGTTATGATTAAAACCGAATGTGACTCATCACTAGGCTATACATGGTGAGACAAACACCGGGTGTCACATGTTAATTAGATGCATGTTGTCCATTCAGACTATTTGATGTAACTTAACGTTTTTAATTAATTTCACTTCACTTCTTTGTCTAATATTATGTTTTATTTTATTTGTCAGTTTATTGGTTGTATATTTTGGATAGCGTGTTACATTTGAATAAATTGTTACGGAGACGATTTGAATTCTGCAATGGAATAAAAGTTCATATAAAGTTTGACAGTTTTGGACTTGAAGTTCGACGACAATGTTATACCAATAGCATTATTATATCCATAACATATAACTAACTCGAATGTTTGCTAATAACTACGTTTTAATCCAATATTTACAATATCTACAATCATTTCGTATTACAATTTCACAACATTGTTTTCTATGTTAACTTATTGCATGATAAAGACGAACTGTTTACGTCTGCAACATTGGACATAAAATTTTAGACTCATTTAACCTGATTCCGAGAGATGATCAAAACAAAGTAATTAAATCACCACAGCTGCATTGCAGACGACTATTATTTAAACTCTAAATGACTAGGCTGACCTACTGATGGTGTCATAAAATTTAGAAATCCCGTTAAGATTAACGATTAACTTTCTACACTGAAATAAACTCTTTGGAAAATACTGTTATCATTAACTAAATTAAGCAGACGAAAGTGTAACTTTATTTCAACATAATTGTATTGAAAATTAACGATTGAAATAAACTTGCAAAAATGTAAGTGCAATTAATAAAAACGATTTCTACTCTATTCAAAAATTATAACTAAAAAAAAAAAAAAACAATCATACTAATAAAACCTAAAAACTATTGTCTTCAATCCATAAATGAATGTAGAGATTTTAACTGAATTTACAAATTGTATACTGACATGGAATTTATTTGTAAGACTTTTCATTAAAAAAAAAGCAATATCATATTATCTCAAGCAAAATATATATCATAATACAAAAAAAACCATTGATTTTATCGATTGAAAATTAATACAAATCTTCTAGAAAAGGAATATAACCCACATAATTGATCACGAAGATTTCATTGTCATTTAAACCATTTCCAGTTGTCTGTTGTAATATATGTTGAATATTAAACCCAGATAAAAATGTCCGTTCTAGCTTTAATTGTTCGAAAGAATTGAGAATAGAAACGGGGAATGTGTCAAAGATACAACAACCGGACCATAGAACAGAAAACAGACCAAGGTCACCATGGGGTCTTCAACGCAGCGAGTTACGCAACACTTAACTGCGAAATATATAAAAGATACATAAATGTCCATAACGTGTCCTGTTTTAGGTATACAATGCTTGAGTGATCACTTCTTTTAAACAAATATTTATCTTTATTATTTTTTACTCAGAATATTTGAATTTTGAATAACCAATATGCTCCTTACTTCACATATGCAGTTAAACGAGTATTTCTTCCTTCCTGTTCATTACGTAATTGGCAATTTTACATGTGAAAATCCAGATTCTACAATACGCATCATTTTTCTTAATACGTTTGTTTAGCCTTACCTGACTTTATATCTAATTGCAGCAATTATCAGCTGTTTATCAATTAAATCAAACGCTATCCAAGCATTGGCAGTTAGTCAGGTCATTTATGTCTTCTTTGATTCTATAAAGGTTACATCCCAAACGTTCAGTTTTGGGAAATACAAATAGATTATTTTGGCTTTTTTTACATATGTTTTAAAATAACGAGTTCCCCCAACTTTGAAAACTAATACTTCTGATACTGCCCTAATAATAAATTTAATTTATTTAAAAATACAGGTTTCAACGTGAATCGGACAATCACTTAATTAATTAAGATCAACATCATCACATTTATGACATTTTTAAAAAACATAATAGAGCGTTCAAACAAATTGTTTAAAATCTTTTGTTGGGCTTTTTTTTATTGCAAATGATAAGATTAATGATTAGATATATCACTTTTTATTTGGATATTTTTATTCTTCATTTGTATTCCTGTCTTTATGATTTCTCTCACAGGACGGTGAAGGGAAGGGTTTGCTTATTAATCCCAATTATCTCAGGTCACTATCAGTTTCTGTTGGATTTTGTGTTGCTTAACCTTTAGTTTTCTTTGTAGTGTTGTGTAGCCTTGTTTTTCTTTCCATAGTTTTCCTTTGTTTTGCCATAGCGTTGTCAGTTTCTCTTTGACTTACAAAAATGTATTAGTTTTGAATGTCATGTTGTTTAATGACTACTCTTTATATAAACTACATTTTTGATGATCAGCAGCCTTTGTATATTTTGAACCTCGTTCAACTGCTGTTGCCGTTATTTGTCATAGTGAAGATAAAATAAACATTAATAACACGCGTTGATATAATTTCAAATGGATATTCTGTTTTTATATCATTTAAAAAATGATATTGTAGCACACTTGTCGGACGTTGTGTTTACTCTAATCATTGACTTTAATGCATATGCAGCAAACGTAAGACATATCTCAAACAAATGAAAGATTGTGAATTGGAAACCAATTGATGTACAGGTGAATTGTTTGAAATTTAATAGGAATTTTGTTTGCGAGTAAATACTGTTTTACTCTGAACATCTCTAGTGTGTACAAAACTTTAAGGATAAAGTATGAAATGCTAAATCTGTCAAGCTGAAAATAAATGCTCTACGTTTAGGTAGTCTATACTATTTATTAGAAAGACCAGTAAAAATATCGGCAAATATTGCATTTGTATTAACAAAGATAGAAACAAAATACATTTGATACTATTGTTCAAAAACAATTGTTCTGAATTAAGAATACTGGTTAAATGGAATATACCTGTTTTTTTTTCTAACAGGCTCTCCGTGACGCGGCTAAAGCCGGAGATTTAGAAAAGGTCAGGAATTATCTTGCCTCTGGTGCTGAAATTAACGCTGGACACTGGGTGAGCATAATATCAAAGACAGCTGAATAAATCAAATAAACTGTATTGCACGATAACAAGATAACAAGCAATTGACAAATAATGAAAATAGAATTAATCTCCATTCTTCCCATTAATTCATCTATACTTCTAGTTTTTTTTTTTAAATTTCGATGTTCTTGTGATCAAATGGTGATTGAATATAATAACGGTCATGACTTGCAACAGTCGCTTGCGAGCGTAAATGGGGTATAGAAACAAATTTTAATTGAGTTAAGTCTTCCAATTGATATTTTATAGTGTGTCTTCCTTTGTTGTGATATTATACTATTGTTTCAGAAAAGGGAGAAGGTTTGACACCATTAAAACGTTTAATCCTGCAGCAAATGTTTGCACCTGTTCTAAGTCAGGAATCTGATGTACAGTAGTTGTCGTCTGTTTATGTAGTTCATACGTGTTTCTCGTTTCTCGTTTTTATATAGATTAGACCGTTGGTTTTCCCGTTTGAATGGTTTTACACTAGTAATTTTTGGGCCCTTCATAGCTTGCTGTTTAATGTGAGCCAATACTCCGTGTTGAAGGCCGTACCTTGACCTATAATGGTTTACTTTTATAAATTGTTACTTGGATGGAGAGTTGTCTCATTGGCACTCATACCACATCTTCCTATATATATTTAGTTAATTCAGAATAGCAACACAATTGTTCTTATTGTTTCTCTATTTTTTAAGAATCAATATTGACTGAGTTTTCTGTAACTAACTGGTTACTACACAAACATTAATGTCAAATGAAGGAGTTGGATTTTACTGCGTTCTCCTCAATGACCATAAGTATTCGTCACCCACAATGTTTTTTTTTTTATATATCCTAGTCGATTTTACTATCAACTGCAGGAATCTTTTTATTGGCGCTTTTGTAATATATATTCGTATTTTTGTTTGAATTTTCAGTCAGTTGTGTTATATGTCTGTGATGTATGTCTACACAGTCGTGCTGGATCTCAATTATTGTCACATTAACCAAATATGTATGTTTGGGGTGCTCACTCAATTTTGTCAATATAATGCAACTGTTAACAACTGTCATACAATAAGGATGTTTGCCACCAATAAAACTTGAGTTAACCCACAATTTTCCTAAGAACATGCTTGTACCAAGTCAGGAATATGACAATTGTTTTTTTTTTCACTCGTTTCGTTTGTTGATTGCGTTTGATTTTGTCATTTTTATGTGTTTTCCCCTTTTTGAATTTACCTTTAAGTTCGGATTTGTTTCTATACTTTTTCTCTACATATTATTAGTAACATAGTGTGCTAGTGACCTAATACGATATATATGGGGTCAGTAAATTCCATATGGGTGAGAGCGAAGCTCGAATCCCCATATGGAATTTAATGACCCCATATATATCGTATTAGGTCACTAGCACACTATGTAACGAATTTATCTTACCGACTATCTTAACATTTGGTATTTAGACTAGTGGCCTTTCAAAGTGATCAAGTCGTCAATGCCGTTAGTATTAAGAACCTACTTACATTGGTCTATAAAAAACAAATGCTAACAATAATAACTTGCTAGTTTTTTTAAATGTGTTTTAAGAATTCATTTCAATCGTTCATCATCAATTTTCGTTTTTAAGATTTTTCCTCAATACCGTATTGTTTAAATAAAGGGACGTAACTCCACTACTAACCGTGTATTGAAATAAGCCCCGCCTACTGACCTAATATGGAAAAACACGGTCTCCACGCGGTTGCTTTTAACCAATCATGTTACTAGAAATGTATAGGAGGTAAGATAAATTGTGTTACTTAAAAAAAAACGTTATTCTTCAACCCGATGTTTTTAATGCGTATTGATTAGGTTTTATCAATTTGTTGGAAGATGCAGAAATGAGAAAAATGTACCTTCTTTATTTGGTGGTAATGAGGTATAAAGATGTTTGTGTTTATTTTATTTTGAATAATGTAATGTGACTTATTTTATCGTCCGGTGATAGGCTCTTTTCATTTCATAGAATGTATTGTTATGATGGATAGATTATATAAGAAATTAATGTGAATTGCTACCATTCCTAGCTACGTTGTTAACATCAAAGTTTATCGATCAGAGTATACTCTACGTAGTGATCAGTGATTTGTAAAGCTTTTCCATTGATCTGACAGTTTGATTCCCATAAATCTAGAACGACAGGCCCAACAATTTCGTAATGAACCACCCCCAAGGGTGACTGGGGAATAGAAGTATGGTCACCATTGGTCTTCCTCCGACCGGCAGTAAAACCCGTGCTAAAGTGGGGCGTCCGTTTGGCTGTGCGGGATGTACAAATTTGCAGCCACGTCCGGTCAGAATGGGGACGTTAAATCCGATGCCTCGTGTAAAGAGAGTACCACGCTCTTTGCACGTTAAGAACCCTTGCAACAACTCTTTGAGGGGTCCGTAGGTGGCCTGTTGCAAGGCTAAATTTCTGTCCCTATCCAATATACCCTCATTTCCCGTGGCAGTCTAAATTTCTCCGACCATAATCCCTTAATCTATTACAGAACCTACCTATTGTATTTATTGTGAACTTGTTCTCGTCCTGAATATGCATGAAATATTTGCCACTGGACGTTAAGCAACCAACAATCAATCAATCGTAATGAACCACAACACAAGTTAAGGGAAGATAAACATGAGTGCACCTGCTGAAACGTCTAGCTGCTGTTATCATCCCTATTAAATTTAAAAGTCTATGAAAATGTTTACAACAGGTACGATAAGCAATGGTCATTGGTAATGAGGTCATGGTCTGGTCAACACTACCACATTGACATATACACCTTTTAATGTTCCAATACAAGAAATATAGTCGGCCTATAGCTAATATTATTAGAGCGAAACAGACATTCAAAACCAGGAACATTTTATATTAATCCATGGACCATAAAAATGAGGTCAAGTTAAGATGGACATGTAACTTTACAATCATATACAACATATAGCGTACGAACTGTTGCTAGTAATTTCTGAAATAGGCATTATTGTTTCAGAAAAAGGGTGAAGGTTTGGTACCATTAAAACGTTAAAACCCGCTGCATTTGTTTGCACCTGTCCTAAGTCAGGAATCTTATGTTTAGTAGTTGTCGTTTGTTGATGTGGTTCATAAGTGTTTCTCGTTTCTCGTTTTTTATATAGATTAGACCGTTGGTTTTCCCGTTTGAATGGTTTTACACTAGTAATTTTTGGGGCCTTTTATAGCTTACTGTTCGGTGTGAGCCAAGGATTCGTGTTGAAGACCGTACTTTGACCTATAAAGGTTTACTTTTATAAATTTTGACTTGGATGGAGAGTTGTCTCATTGGCACTCATACCACATCTTCTTATATCTATACACAATAAAAAATAAATATTAACCACTGAACCATGACAAAGAGGTCAAGGTAAGATGAACCATGGTAGACGGATAGGCAAACTTCAATGTCATTTGAGGGAACTAAATAATCCACCATTTTCTACATAAGAAAATGCCTGTACCAAGTCAGGAATATGACAGTTGGTATCCATTCGTTTAATGTGTTTGAGCTTTTTACCATTTGATTATGGACTTTCCGTTTTTGAATTTTCCTCGGAGTTCAGTTCAGTTTTAATGTTTACATCGTTTGACCTAAGCTGGGTGCATTATAAGACATTTAACCAAGTGTCATGGAAATATGATTAAATTTCATTTCAGTTCGGTATTTTTTTTAAATTTTACATTTTAAATCGTTTTCCAACAATCAAGCAATACTTACATTCGAAATGTTAATTCCTTATATTAAGTATAATGCTTTATGAGTTCATTGAAACAGATTCCTCTGTTGATGCATTGGATCTGTAAGAATTGTTCATGTCTAATTGTAACGAGCCTGCGTCTGCATAAAAGTGTAGTGCTAGATTTGAAGCGTAGACTCTAATGGAAACTGAATGTATATAAATTATCATTATTTGTAATTGTATATAGTAATTTAATATACATGGAATGCAATATCATAACGTATAACAAAGGCAACAATAGTATACCGGTGTTCAAAAGTCATCAATCGATTGAGAGAAAACAAATCAACAAACACAAACGCCAACACACACAGAAACTAACTATTTGACAACAACCGCCATATTCACTACTCAGCACAGGACATTCTAAGAAAAAAATGGTGGGTTGAACCTGGATTAATGGCTAGCCAAACCTCCCGCTTTATGACAATGTTAAAAAATATCGCTCAAATGACAACACTACGTGAGAGAAATTTCAGCACAAACACACGCAAGAACATTCATCACAGAAAAACGCACAAACAAACAATACAATATTTGACACAACATACAAACCGCAGAACAACAACGAACATATTCCATCAACGACAGACACCACATGATATCACAAACAATGACGCGCTTACTTAACTAACATGCAATCTCGAGTTTTATACAATTATTTTCACAATACTCGTCCAAAGAATTTTCATGACAATGTTGTTATGGAAAGGCAATTTTATAATTATTTGGACTACAAACGAAAAGACATAACAGATTATCAAACCGAAACCATGACAGAAACATCAACAATAAATACCTGAATGTTGAATGTACAAAATACCGAGACACGTCGTATAGCAATGCAAATTCCCACTCAGTTTAACAGTCATATTCGGGAATATGACAATGATGGTGTTGAAATGCAATTTTATAATTATTTTGACAACAAAATATAAGACATAACACATTACTCAACCGTAATCATAACAGACACATCAAAAATAAATACATTAATGTTGAATGTACAAAATACCGAGACACGTCGTATAGCAATGCAAATTCACACTTATTCGGGAATAGGTCACGTTCGGTAATTAGCAGACAGACGACAAAGATTTTAAACCACAATCTAAGAAGTGGTAAAAATGTTGTTAGTTAGTTTAGACACAGACACATCGTATAGATCAACTAATTCGTGATGGTGTCTATACAATTTACGGAGTGTCATTTTTAATCTTTATGTGTATAAAATCATAATTGGAAAAAAAAAATTTGTTTAGTAACTTTGGCCTCAAACACATATGTATATATACAAATGCATACAGAACTAATGTTTTATGTTGCAAAAATCAGTGTGTTATTTCTATATGCCATACAAGAGTAACACACGAGTATCTTGTAAAAATAAAGTTAAATCTTACTTTGAGTGCAAAATAAAGTCAACAGGAGTATACCGCTGTTCAATAGTCATAAAACGATTAAGCGAAAACAAATCCGGGTTACAAACTTAAAGTGAGGGAACATCATCAACTATAAGAGGAAAACGACATAACAACAGAAACAATGAACTGCAACAAAAAAAAAAAAACACCAACATACATAATTGGTTCATTTTTCAAAGAAAATAGTATACATTACACATAATACAAAGATGTTGTTTCAGTTTAAAATGATTGAAATTTTATCACGTTGTTTTAGTGTTGAATTTTATTTGTAAATACGTAATTTTGCTTTAAACTTGAGTAATAGTATATGAAGGGCCTTATGTCTAATTTAAAAAACTACTCGGCAAAAACATTTGAATTGGCTCTAGACATGATATAGTCTTTTTTTTAATAGTCCAATTTTTAAAAGGAAATACAAGTTCAATAATTGGCTTTTAAATATTCGGCTTTGAGTGTTCTTGATGAAGGAAAATCCAGAATTTCGCGTCGGACGCATGAACATTTAGAAATTACCCTTTTCCTTTTTTTCTTACTGTTCATAAGATTTGACAAAAAGTTAGGTTAAAAAAGAAAAATGATGTTATAGTAAACACATAGTCTTAACTTATGATTAAAGATGAGGAATGATTGCCAATTAGACAACTTTCCACTACGTTACAAATGTCGTAGATGTTAGCAGATTGTTTGTTTGTGAAATATTATTTTGACAGCTTTAATTGTATCTTATCTTATTTCGATTGCCTTGACTGGGACCTCTTCTTGAAATCTGTCCGTAATGATACCAAATGCTATAAACTGAGTGTGATACAACTTACCATAAAATTGTTCGTGTATTTGTTTGTTGGAGTTTGAAGCTTCGTTCAGTGATATTGGTTTTACATTGACAAACAGTTTTTTGTTGGTGGAGGAACCAGGAGTAAACAGACAGAACAACCGACTTTCTGGAAAATTGGCAATCTTTGTCAACTTAAAAGGAATTCAAATACACCTCACCCTGAGCATGTGTTATGCACACAAGTTATTAACTTAATCCATATGGACAGTTTCATCAAAAATGTGATTTATAAAAACGGTTTTGAAATTCATAAATCTCGAATGTTTGGGCAATGCTTTTGTTTGTACTGTATTTATATGACACAGTTTTTTATATCTCTGTTGGATAATACGAACATTGCAAGCTTTTTATTTCAGTTTAATGGTACTCCCTTACACGCAGCTGCTAGCGGTGGATTCATCAACATAGTTAAATTGTTATTACAAAGAGCAGATATAGATCCAAATAAAGAAAAGAGGTATGGGATGACGTTCTTTACAGGATTGTATACCTTTGTTTAATTTTCCATCAAAATCAAAGAAGAGGAACGCAAACAAATAAAAAAAAGATAGGGTATACATAGATTGGTCGGATGGTACAATTGTTTAATCGTTTGAGACATCAAAAACAAAGAAGGATGTTAGAATTACACATATCCTCATATATTTGGAAAAAAGAAAATGTTATATTATTTTCAATAAGACAACTTTCAACTACATAACAAATGACGTAAATGCTAGAAGATTGTCTGTTTCTGCTATATAATGTTGCCAGCTTTGAACATCATATCTTATTTCGATTGCCTTGACTGAGACCTCTTTCTTGACATCTGCCCGTAATGATACCAAATATTATTCTTTTAGTATGATACAACTTTCCATGATATTGTTCATGTATTTGTTTTGTTGAGTTTAAAGCCATGTTCAGGGATTTTTGTTATACCATGGCGACCAGTTTTTGTTGGTGGAGGAACCAGGAGTAAACAGACAGAATGACCGAATTTCTGGAAAACTGGCGATCTTTGTCAATTTAAAATGATGTTTAAATTAAACATTTCCTCATATATATATGGAAAAAAAGAAAATGGGATATTATTGCCAATGACACAACTTTCAACTACGTTACAAATGACGTAGATGCTAGCAGATTGTCTGTTTCTGCTATATATTTTTGATAGCTTTTAACATCATATCTTATTTCGATTGCCTTGACTGAGACCTTTTTCTTGAAATCTGCCAGTAATGACACCAACTGTTATATTATGAGTGTTATACAACTAACCATGTTCACAGTGTATATTCGGAACGCTTGCTTTCCGATCCAATCGACAGTAACGCTTGCTTTTCGATACGCGTAACGTTTGCTTTCAGGTTTATGTTGACGAAGAAGCAGGCGACAGGAAATGAGGTTGGACGATACTTAAATCGGATGGTAAATGCTGTTCTCTCGTGTATCTCACGGAACACTAGAGATATTTTTCTTGATAAAGATGTCAAGCGTGGCGTCATACGAATTTGTAATCATGTTGTAAACGATCCCACAAATCCTACTTAAATTTGCGCCTTGCTTGATCAGCAACGGTACATTTCACTCCAATAAAATATAGTGTAAAGATTAATGTTTCATTTAGGTTATCTAGTTTTTTCATACTTTATTCGAATGAAATATACGAAACACAAAAAAAAAAAAAAAAAACATACCACGAAATCCCGAAAATAACCACAAACAAATACAAACCATGAAAAACAAGGCATGGATCTATAATTGCTCCTACGTCCGTGTTCAAATTACATTTTTATAATTACTTTTGAAAGAAAAAAACCCACAATAAACGTGAAAAAAAATCTATGGCTACATCAACAAAATATTACATTAAAAAATATTGAACATACTGTGTCAACACCCGCAAAAGATTAATCGATTACTACAACAAATAATAGTGTTACCTAACCAAAGGTCTGAAAACAAACAAATCTGTAATGGTTCAATTACAGTATCAAAGTCCAATATGTAAACTTTCGTATTTTATAAAGAGATTCTTTAATTATGAACAACGGAATAGTCTAGAAATGTCGACAGATTTTGGGAAATGTGGGGAATCTATACAAAAAACAATCATATAATAAATGATAACCGCAACCACAATTATGCTTAAAAAAAAAACAATGCAGTGCATGTCTTTTGGACATATTTTGGTAAGAGGCGTTCATTCATGCAAAATTTCGCCCTGCAATTAATTGAAATACTTGCCACTGGACGTAAGCAACCATCAATCAATCAATCAATCGATGCCAAATTTAAAAAACAACATGTATAGCTTGCAATTTTGTATCAATGCTTGCAACTGCAAAAGATAGCGCTCAATAAGATGTTGATTTTATGGAATTATGTAAAAAATGGGTAGGGGGAACTTACTATTAACAAGTGGTAGGGATGAGTTGTTGAAATACGTCACTATTTCAAGCTTCCTAATCTCTATGTTCAGATAAAAAAATATCATTCAAAAAATATTGCACCCCGCCTTATAGATAACACAGATATGTCCGTAATCTTGAAATATTGCGTAATATAAAGATTTTCTACAATGAAATATGTTTGAACATACATAATTACTAGTACCATATTTGACTGAACTTGCACCCTTTCTTAAAGTAAGCGTTTCCTGAATCTCAAAGTAATCGTTACACATCGGTTTTTTTCAGAAAAACGGTAAATAAACACAATAATATCATTTGTGATTTTATAGTTTGTATCAAAATTATATATATCAACCCTATTAAGATAAAACTGCGTTGAGAAAAGTATGTAAATGTGAATGCCAGTTTTAAAATTTTGATATGTTTGGCTGCAAAGTCTATTTTACAAGATAGCGTAGTTCTGTTATAAACGAAATCACATTCATTAATCATTGTAAGATAAAATAAATAACGAACCTGAATTCCTGTATATTTGTTTTTTTTTGTCAACTTTAGTTTCATTCCAGAAAATTGATAAATTCATTTTTTTTTATTGTAGCAACATACTTTCTACCTTATCTGTAATTTTCTTGTACCAAATCGGATTGTAAGCGTTTCCGAAATCGGAAAGCAGGCATTACCCTCGATTTAATCAGAAAACAAGCGTTCTGAATATACGCCGTGATGTTATTGTTCACGTATTTGTTTTGTTGGAATATAAAGCTTCGTTCAGTGATATTGGTTATACAATGGCGACCAGTTTTTGTTGGTGGAGGAACCTGGAGTAAACAGACAGAGTAACCGACCTTCTGGAAAACAGGCAATTTTTGTCAATCTAAAAAGAATTCGAATTTTTTATTGCACTTCAGTGTTTTCTGTTGTTTCATTGTTTTCCTCTTATAGTTGATGTGTTTCCCTCGGCTTTAGTTTTCAACTCGGATTTGTTTTCTTTCAATCGATATATGACTTTTAAACGGCGGTATACTACTGTTGCTTTTATTTACAGTATGAGTGTAATACAATTTACCATAATTTTGTTCATTTATTTGTTTGTTGAGTTTGACGCCACGTACAGTAATGGCTATACAAAGGCGACCAGGTTTTGTTGGTGGAGGAAGTTGGAATAAACACACAGAACAACAGAACTTCTGGAAAACAGGCAAACTTTGTCAATGTAAATGGGATTCGAATACACATCATATGTTTTATGTACACAAGTTATTAACTAAATCCACATTTACATTTTCAACAATATTGCAATTAACAAAAACAGTTTGAAATTCATTAACTTCTCGAAATGTTTGTACTGTAATCATGTGAATGAATTGTTTTTGTTAGCTTTCATATGATGCAATGAGCAGTGCAAGCTTTTTAATTTCAGTATTATGGTGATACTCCCTTACACTCAGCTGCTAGTGGTGGACATCTCAACATAGTGCAATTGTTATTAGAAAGAACAGATATAGATCCAAATAAAGAAAATAAGGTATGGGATGACGTTCTTTACAGAATTGTCAAACTTTGTTGAATCTTTCATCAAAATCAATGTCAACTAATGTTGCTTATAAAATCTATACACATCTCGGCAAAATACTTTAATCTTTAGAGTGCGAAAAACGTTACGTATCCAAAATATTCGAAATGCCAAGACATTCTTATACCCAAATCATTGCGATTTTATAGGAATCAAAGATAATTAGTCAATTAAGATTCTTTTTCTAAGTTTAAGTTTATTTTATATTCCAATTGCACAGATACATTAAGAAGGATTTGTCATTTATGAACGCATGTATATACAACCACTGCTTATTTGAATAAAGTCTGAAAATGGGAATCCTTGGTGACTAAAGATGTAGTATTATTGCAAAAATATATTTACACAGTTAATTAAATTCACCAACAATTGAACATATGATTCCCATTCTAATACATTCCATGATGTAAAAACAACTGTTTTTAAACCTATAGAATAACGTCGTTTTTTTATTGTATCATATAAAACAGCAAAGATTAATCTTCTGCTTTTTTTATTATTGACCGAGTCTGATTAGAATCAAGCAATTTTGTTAAATTTGTTTTTAATAAAAAGATATAACCCATTAACCAATGATATATATATATATATTTCAAAGTGTTCTATTTATCGAATGTTTGACCTTAATTGTTATTGCTTTCCAGAAAATGAAATATGTTAGTCTGATGACAAAACCATATGACCTAGGTGATTTATTGTTTTACATCTTGAAAATTTCATTTACATTACATAATTTTCCTTAATTCACATGTTGAACTACTGCTAATTAATATCATAAAATATAATTATGATAAGGAAAGTTCTTTCTAAATGTCCATTTTACATCCATCACTTTTAGAATAAAAAATTAGAATACATTCTATGATGTATAATCAAATGCCTTTTAAACCTGATTAGATAAGATTTTATGATTTTATTAGATTTATGATATAATTAGATTGTATGATATAATTAGATTTTATGATATAATTAGATTTTATGATATAATTAAATTTTATCATATTTTTAGATTACCTCAGACTTTATTAAACGTCAGCAGCAAGTTGATGAACTAGGGTTATGTTAAAGAACGTCTCGTCCCTTTTCTAAAAATAATTAGCAGATAAATATTCCGTATCAACTTCACAAATGATACATGATGGTCTTGAAGTATAAAATTTAGGTACTGACGTTATTTATCATCTTAATTACGTTTTATATTGTTGAATAACTATTTTCCTGCCTAGATATGTTTTTTGGGGGGTGGAAAGACGTTCAATTATTCTCTGAACAATTGGTTTTTAATGGGTTTTTTTTCTTTCGCCTAAGTTGTTTCTTGCGCAGTATTGTTGTTTCAATAGTTGTCGCTTAGATATTTGGTATATAATATCGAACAGTTTATACGCTTTTAAATCTGATACTGTTTAACCGAACCCTTTACTTTGTAAGAGTTATTTCCCCGAACACCGTTCTCTTGTTCGGACTACTGCTTCGCAACCGTAAAAGATTACGACAAATTCATTCAACCAAATTGTTGTTATATCCTAAGGGTATGGAGAATAATTTTGACCGTAGAGATCCGGAGACTCCATATGAAAGTTATTTCCCCTTATGCATTTGATATAAGTGATATGCATTTGTAACCGGTAAACCATGAGTGATAAGTAAGGAAGTAAGTAAGTAAATTGTATTTCAAGTCGGCATATATATACATAATAACAGATAAAACAGGAGCTCTGGTGAGCTCTCTAACCGACTATCATATAAAAATCATATAGCTTCATGCAAATACTAATAAATGAAAAAAACAAAACAAAAATGCAAATATAATTAAAGCAAATTAATTTTGATTTCTGAATCTCCAGGGTCAATTCTCATTCGTCAAACACCTCTATGTGCATTAATTGAGGGAACCAGCAATCACTTAAATATCATAAAATACTAAAAAACTAAAAAGCATAAATAAATAAATAAATTAAGCACTGTCATTTAATAACAGCTATATACAAGTGCATACAAAAACAGAGCAAAAGGCCAGCAAGGAAAAAAGAAAAGAAAGAAATTTAAGCTATGAGGCAGCACTGGATGGAAACGGCATGAAATGCAGTTGCATTTTTGACACCACACCAGCAATTAATATATTTCCTAAATTGGTCAAAAGAGATCACAATTCAAGCCTCATTGGGAAGGGAATTCTATACTTGTGTTGCCTCAAATCTAAAAGATCTTTTACCATAACTTGAGATTCTAGGTCTAGGTACCTCAGCAGTGTTCACATACCTGAAATTATATGAATTGTTTTTTATAACAACTAGATCTTGAATAAATAAAAGACATTTTTTATTAATTATTTTAAAGATTTCCAAGGCATTTGAGCGTATTCTACTTGTTTTTAGTGATGGAAGGTTTGAAATCTGCAGTAGTGTTTCGTACGATTTCTGATGGTCTTCAAAAATAAAACAAAGCGCTCGTTCTTTTATTGTTTCTATTTTTATTGTATTTTGTTTCCCACAGAAATGCCAAGTCAAAGGGCAGTAAATAATGTTTGACATAACGAATCAGTAATAAATTTTAATTTTACTTAGCTTGTTTATGTGTTTCCCAATTCTTTTCAAAACGTTTAATTGCCTTGCAGCCTTTTTACAAATATTTGAAATATGTAAATTGAAGTTTGATTTAAAATCAATTGTAACTCCAAGTAGTTTTACCTCATCCTCACATGATATAGAAATACCACTCAAATCAAACACAAGCATTTTATCCTGTGTGTTTTTGCCAAAAGATATAGCTTGAAATTCCTCTGGGTTGGCCTGCATTTTATTTGAAGAAAACCACTGTATTAAATAATTGCTGTCTTCCTCAAGTGCAGAAATTACATCTTGTACGTAATTTCCAGACTTTGACAAAATATTGTCATCAGCATAAGCATATAAAGAATATTTTTGTTAACAAAAAAGAACAAATCATTTATAAATATATTAAATAGGATGGGTCCAAGGATGGAACATTTTGGTACCCCTTTAAATATGTCAAGCATACCATTTAAATTTTCGTTTAATTTCACACACTGTTTTCTTTTTGTTAAATAACTATATAACATATCAAGTGAGGATTTTGAAAGACCATAAGCTTTTAGTTTCAGTAGCAGTTAGTCATGGGGGAGACAGTCAAAAGCTTTTGACAAGTCCATCAGGATAGCTGCAAGGTATTAATTATGGTCTAGGGCTAATTTCCAATCTTCAATCACTCTTATTCAAGTTGACTGACATCCAAAGCCTGATCTAAAAGCTGCTAAAAAAAGATTGAAGATATTATTAAAGTACTGTATTAATTGTACTTCTATGGCATTTTCTAAATTTTAGAAATGGCCGGTAACATACTTTCCAGTCTATACTTTCCTTTTTCTAATACACTATTCTTTTTGTAAACAGGTGCAACTTGAGCTTAATTAAGATGCTCAGGGAAGGTTGATGACGATAATGATAAATTAACTATATCTGTAAGAGGTTTTACAATAGCATGTTTAGCAAAATGTAATAATTTGGGTGACATATCATCTATTCCGGTGGCTTTTTTAACATTAATTTTACGTAAACGTCCCTCAACAAAGTCTTGATCAATAGGGGAAAAGGTAAAACTGTTTTGGTCAAGATCGTAAAGATTATCTTTAATGGTCAAAATACTCGGGTGAACATCATCAACCTTTATTTGATTGCTTCCATTAATCTTGTCAACATTTAAACAATAGTTATTATCTTGTTTTGTAATTAAAACATTACTTTCAGAGAGGACAGTTTCCTTTTGGTGTACTTTACCTTTATTTGTAAGAAAGGGTTTCACTGTTGGCCAGAAATCTTTAGATTTGGGCCCCCAGCACAAAATATTGGTTAATAGACTTATTTTTTTAGTTTGTTTAACATAGTTACGTTGACGTCTATATGCTTCCCAGTTCTTACTACCACTGAATTATTTATTATACATAATTTTTTTTTTCTATAAATGGCACTTTTAAGCTCTGCATTCATATATGGTACCTGATTTGGAAATATTTGTCTTTTCTTCAAAGGTGCATGTTTGTCACTACCTCAATGAAACGTTTACTAAAATGATCATATGCTGCATTTACATTATCAAATTCAGATATATCAAAATTCTGATTTTCTAAATCTTTTTAAAAATTTGATGCATCAACATTCTTAAAACTATTGCGTATCTTCTTTTTGGTAAAATGTTTGGTAAGTCACAATTTAGCTGCACAGATATAAAGTTGTGCACATCACTAATTCTTGTACCAAAATTACATAGATATAAGAAGATGTGGTATGAGTGCCAATGAGACAACTCTCCATCCACGTCATAATTGGTAAAAGTAAATCATTATAGGTCAAAGTACGGCCTTCAACACGGAGCCTTGGCTCACATCGAACAGAAAGCTATAAAGGGCTTCAAAAATAACTATTGTAAAACCTTTCAAACAGGAACACCAACGGTCTAATCTATATATATCTATAAAAAAAAACGAGAAACGAGAAACACTAATGAACCACATCAACAAACGACAACCACTGAACATCAGGTTTCTGACTTAGGACAGGTGCAAACAAATGCAACGGGTTTAAACGTTTTATTAGGCGCAAATTTTCACCCTAACCTGAAACAATAGTGTAACATCACAACATAGAAAGACACACTATAAAATATCAATTGAAATGGCTTAACTTAATAATAAGACATATTAACAAAAAACAAGTGAACATACATTGAACGATAATTGTTTATCTATAGCACAGTGTAAATACAAAATTAATAAAAAAGGGGGTGACATATAAACAATATCAGAAAGACAACCATAACCTTGGACAAAATGCCGCCAAATAAAATAACGTACACAAGTAAATAAACCTAATTTTGTTGTAAGGTAAACATGGAGTACGGAAATATTGACAAAATAAATAATTTTGTTGTTCATAGTACGAGAACAGAAGTGAAAATTTAACAAACACTTATCAAAGGTGGTACATATTAAAAATAGTGAAACGAGATATAACACTAAATAAGTAAACATTAAATTACAAAAATGCATTACAAATAGTATCAACAGGTCCAATTAACACGAAAGTACGAGTCGTTTCTATGTATGTTGGCGTTTGTTTTTGTTGCACTTCAGTGTTCCTGTTGTTCCTTTGATTTCCTCTTATAGTTGATGTGTTCCCTTGGTTTTAGTTTGTAACCCGGATTTGTTTTCCCTCAATCGATTTATGACTTTCAAACAGCGGTATACTACTGTTGCATTTATTGAGAGTTCTCGCAGTTACTGAAATCTAGTTAAAAGCCAAAAAAACAATTAATAATAAAAAATCATGCATCAGGGACTAAAATCAACTAAAATACATCCTAGGGATTAAGTTTTTCAACGTCGTGGACAGTCAAAGAAGACATGACTCGTGCAATGCCAAAATAAACGTATCGATAGGCAGTAGGATCCCCCCCCCCCCCCCCAAAAAAAAACGTTTGAAAAGAATACACATTTAGTTATGTTTTAACTGCTGTCAACAAAATCGATATTTGTGCCACTGTAAATTATATTCAAAGATCTAATTACAACATTGGTAAGGTAGCCTTTACTTTTAAGTTTGTTTAAAGGTTCGATGAGTTTTAACGGATCACATAGTGATTTCCGCGCTTTTAGTACAATATTACCGTAACATTTAGGATGTGAAATACCGTTTTTAATAAGTTTTCTACAGGTAGAGCCAAATTTACTAATCAAATCTTTGTATCTTCAATGTATGAAAGAATTTATTGAAAGTTATAAGTAATTTATAGTAACGAAATACCTGACTTCATAATTTACCAGTGATGCATTGATTACGTTCGTTAAAATCTATAACATCACTACACAAACGGGCATAACGAACGAGTTGGGATATATAAACACTGTATGATGGAGCCAAAGGAACATCGCCGTCTAAAGAGAAAAAATAACAATAGGGAATGAAAAATCGTCTCTTTTGTCGTAAATATTAGTATGAAGTTTCCCTTTAAAAATTGAAATATCTAAATCTAGAGAAGGACAACTACTGCTGTTTATGTTAGATTTAGTTAAAGTAAGTTCCTTTGGGTAAATTTTGGTAGTATAATTTGAGAACTCTGGATTATTTAACGAAAAAATAATTAATACAATTGTTTTCATAAACTTGATTACAAAAGTTAATAACGAGTTCTTTCGTAGTAGTAAGGGAGGTAGTTAGAAGCACTGACAGATTAGTATACGTAGTAGAACACTTACTAGATGCGGAGATGAAACAGAGTATCTTTTTATAATCGCAGACATGATTCATTAAAATTAAACCTAAAAGGGTTGCATTAGACATTTTCGTAAAACATGTAGCTTTCTTAATGATGTTTTTTAAATTAAAAATATCGCAGATTTCTCTTATCATTGCACTCTTATCCCAGTTAAGCATGTCATAATTAAATTCACCAATAAAAATATAATTGTCATGTTTGGATATAATTTTATAAATAGTTTTGGTACAATCTGTAGTTAAATGGTCAGTTGACATACTAGGAGGCTTATATATCCCACAAAAGAACCATTTGTTTGTTTCCAAATGATACCTCTATACCAAAAAAAAAGTAAAATCACAAAAATACTGAACTCCGAGGAAAATTCAAAAAGCAAAAACCCTAATCAAATAGCAAAATCAAAAGCTCAAACACATCAAACGAATGGATAACAACTGTCATATTGCTGACTTGGTACAGGTATTTTCTTATGTAGAAAATGGTGGATTGAACCTGGTTTTAAAGCTAGCCAAACCTCTCACTTGTATGACAGTCGCATATAGTTTCATTATATTGACAACGATGTGTAAACAAAACAAACAAAAACAATAGGTAAAAATGTCACAAATAGGGGTAAATAGTCTAATTCGGTAGGTCACATTCGTGAAAAGGAAACGGGATTGTAGTTACGACATAAGGCACATATCCGATATCATCTGTGAAACGCATATTCCATAACGGTCAAACAACTCGTGATGGCGTCCGTAAAATTTACAAAGTGATGATTTCAACTTCACCATTTGGAACCAATGAATTCCATATCAGCTGCAAGATCAGATCTGACAATATGCAGTAAGACCTCCACCGTGTTGATTTCTATCAACATGCCACATTGTAAAATTATCGACACAAAACTGGGCATTGGGAACATATTCATCAATTTTAGTTTCTGATAAAAAAAAGAATATCTACGAGATTTCGATGTAATAAGTTTTTATTGGGTTAAAATTTATAACGAAGGCTATAGATATTCAAATACTCACACATTAAGTTAATGCTGTTACTGCTCCGAACTTTCTTTAGCTCTTCAAAAACATCTTCATGCATGTTGTCATTTGCATGTGGAGCAGGATCTGCTTACCCTTCCGGAGCACCTGATATCATCCAAGTTTTTGGTGGGGTTCGTGTTGCTTAGTCTTTAGTTTTCTATGTTGTGTCATCTGTACTATTATTTGTCTGTGTGTCTTTTTATTTTTGGCCATGGCGTTGTCAGTTTGTTTTCGACCTATGAGTTTGACTGTCCCTCTGGTATCATTTGTCCCTCTTTTGCAAATGATGTCCTAATGTTTACATCTGTCGAAACGTGTTGAATGACAGGGGAGATAATTCAAATCAGCTGTTTCCTCGTTGATTGGCAGCTCGAAAAAAATAATTCGTAAAGGTTGGTAATACAAATGATTTGCAGAACCAACTCTCTCTTATGTTATTGGATAGTTTCATTATATTCGCGTATAGGCATGTTAATACATTTAATGTGATGCCAGAACAGACAATTTTCACATTGGATAGCTCGCTGATTTTTCTTTGTTGGTTTACAGCATATCCCACATGGATATTTTATTGGGCCTGGATTTTGTGCAATATCACCGCTCATGAGGATAAGTAAGGTAAAACCGCATTCAAAAAAGTTATTTGTTGCTTTTGTTGCTTTTGTTGATTGTATGGCATTCTTGTTGTCGGCCATTTTATGTCCTGCGACAGGGTCAGGGCAAAAGTTTTTCAGGATTAAGTCACATTTCGTCAAAAAGGATAGATTTGTACATGTGTAATATCCCAATCTATCAGGTTTACAACTATTATTGGTCAGTATATCTGATTTAGGTGGTTTTAAACGTAATAAAAGTCCAAAAACTAGCAGTGTCCAAACGAGTACGCCCTGACCTGTCGCCATCCTCAATATCTCAGGGTCTTTTGATTTGAGGTCCTTCGTCCATCAAAATGAAAATAAGGTCAATGCCAAATGTCAAGGTCATGTTATAAATTTTGTTTTTTGCTTAATATCACTTATCATAAGAAACCGTAGAAGGTAGCGACAAATAACTTTTTATTTAATTGTATTAAATTCATGTTAAAGTAACAAGAACGTTATATTTTTAAAATCAGTGTAAAGAAAGGTTTACATAAAACCGAATGTAAAATTTTAAAAACCGGAAGTACCTACTTGTCTCCTCAATGTTTAGCAAAAGTATATAGAAACCATATATTTTTAGAAACAACGTAAATTAAGCTAAAATGCATTTTCTGACACCAGAGTTGACATTTTAAACGGAAAGTGCATATTTTTCGATTAAAATATGTGCTTTTTGCGGTGGAAAGACCTTCAAATGTTCTCTGAACAAATGATTTTTAAATATATTTTTTTGTTTATCTTTGTTATTTCATTCAATCTATACCGAAGTTAAGAAAAACTGAACATCATGTACACAATATAACCTTCCAATGGGGATCGGGGTGCCTATTATTTTGAAAGTATTTTTAGGACGCTAATAATATAATTGAAATCATTTCTATTTTCAGGAAAGAAGTGTAGATTATTGAATTATTATTTTCTTGGAATTTTGCCCCCGCAGACTTTCCGCTAGTTCCACGATCCCCAAATTGATATTCATCATTAGAAAGTTGTAAGCCGTGATGACACTCTTAGCAATCTAAATAGAAAAAAAAGGAAACGAAACTTATAAGATATTAAACACTGTATTTATTTTTCTATGAACAGAAATGTCAGTGCCAGTAATTTTGAGAATAAAAATAAAAAACTACAAACCTCCAGCTTTCCAAGTACTTCAGAGTAAATGCAAGACTATTAGAATCCTTTGTGTGATGTATATGTATCATCTTAAAATGTGATGCTTCGTTATGAAAGTGCTAACCTGTCTGAACTTAAAATGAAACTCTGTTAGTGGTCAACGTGCAACATATTGCAGTCATTAATCCTAATCCATAATCAACAATCTCGTTTTTAAAGGTTGAACTGCGATCAGCTATTGAACTAATGCATAATATGCTACTCGAATACGAATGAAAGCCTTGCATTTGGACATTCAGAACATAGCTGAAACATTCCTCTAATTGTTAACCAAACAATGCATTATGGTTTTATATGGTTGATGTGTGTTTTAATTTTCTAACAGATAATGATAATTGATCGAATGAATGAGTGTGTTCTTCCGATTTTCCTCGCTTATCTCAAAGCTAATGACAAACCGTTTTCACATGTTTCATTTCACCTCTGACAGATTTATTCTCATAATATTTAGATCTAAAACTGAAGAAAATATGTCACCCTTTGATTATTTATCGAATTATTTCACGTGTAGGGTTATAATCTGATATTTTCAAAACCTACTTGAATTGAATATTCAAGAGTCTTAATAATACCCATTACGTTTAAGGTGGATCGGGTGTCTTCCTCCATCTTTGATTTTGAAGAAGCAGATAACAGTTGGTCTATATCTTTAATGAAGTGCGCAAATTTTGAGTGTAGTATGTAATTCATGTGTAAGACTTTTGATGTAAATATAAAAATTATGTATTTTATCATATTTACAGCTTTAATTTCTAAAACAATCACCATATTTGTGTTTGATTCATTTTTTTCAACTTCGTTAAATAAGGGAAGATAACTCAAATAGTAGGGCAGATAACTGAGATATATTATTTTTGTCTTTTTCTTATCTGAAAGCATGTAAGCTATCTTCTCACATTTTATCTTAAAATTCTATCAGGTAGTTTTCTTTTTATCACACAAAATTGGATTTTCCATGCATAATCTATACAAAATCTGGCAATTTTGCACAACCTGTAGCGGGAAAAAAAAGTCCGGTGACCCATACTTTTTATTATATTTTCGAAAAAAGCATGTACAAAACTTCATTTTGACAAATTATTAAAAAATTCTATGGATTTTAATTAAGACGCCCCAGCCATCTTAAATACTATTTTGGTGCATGTATATCCATCAAAATGTAAAAACACTTTTAAATATTTAGATGCTATATTGGTTCTCAATAATGACGACTTCACTATGTACACGAAAGAGATTTATCCTGCTGAACTGATTTTAAATAAAACTAATATTAACAATGAACACTGTCCTTTCCTATCTCTCACGGAAAGCTTAATACTAAATTTACGATAAAAGAGATGATTTTTTATTTCCTATTGTTAATTATCCATTTTTACATGTTTTAGATGGTGATGTTCCCTAGGCACCATCTTATGGTGTTTATATATCTCAGCCTGTTCGATTCGCTCGTGTATGTAATACTGTATTTGATTTTAACGAAAGAAATCTCTGTATTACTTAAACATTATTACACCAGGGTTTTCGATATCACAAACTTGTCAAAACATTAACTAAATTTTATCATCGGTACAAGGAATCATTCGTAAATATAAATCAACGTGCAGACATCTTATACCTTGAGGTATTTCACATTCCATCTGTTATGGTAATATTCTATACAAAGCACAAACATATCGTCATTTATCTCAAAAGCTAACCAAACCTTTAAACAGACTAAATCAGTTACTATACTGTTGACAGGTCATTAAAGATGGCTTATTTTTAATTAATATTGATTCATTCATAGGGTCTTTTCATCGGAAATAAACATATTTATTCTAAAACCAGTTGCAGACATGATACGGGTTATGTTTTTCTCGTATATTTTATAATGGAATGCGAATTAACCCCTTACGGGAGGGATTGTGCTTGATTTTCATAGCATAGAGACATAATCTTTCAATCAGTTTAATCAGTTTGATTGAGGTCTGGAGCTGGCATGTCAGTAATTTCTAGTAGTCCTTTTGATCATTGTCATTTTCCTTAGTTTCCTCTGTTACCTATTCTAACAACGGACTCGGACTTCTTTTAAACAGAATTTTACTATGCTTATTGCTGTGTGTTTGTTTATTCAATATTTACTAGAGGTATAGGGGGAGGGTTGATATCTTACAAATAATGTTTAACCCCGCCGCATTTTTGTTAGTCTTGTATGTTTTTTTTTTTTTATTTTGGTTCATGTATATGTTTCGGAGTTTAGTGTGACATCCATTTTCGCTGTATTAGTATACAATATTGTTTAGGACCAGCTGAAGCTATCCACTGGGTGGGGTATTTTTTGTTGAAGACCCATTGGTACCTTGGGCTGTTTTCTGCTCTTTGGTCGTTTTTTGTGTCTTTGACACATTCCCCGTTTCCATTCTCAATTTTATTCAAAATGTTATTAAGCGATATTCATTGTTGTCGACAGTACCATATACTAACTTTTAGATGTTTTTTTCTTCATTAGAAAATATCAATTACTTTGTATTTGAAAGACAAAATTATTTGGTTTTGTAAAGAAAACGGTAACCATTCTCCTTGTTTGCGGTACATACTCATATTTGCGAAGCTGCAGCTTTGATGCATTATTTGATAATATGTTAAGAATTATCCCTCAATGTTGTTTGTATAAGACCCTTTCTTAAGCGCAATTTTACATCCATTACCATATGTTTTATGTATTCCTATATTTCAAATATCAAAATTGTAAGCTATATGTTTCTCATCTTTCTTTTGGAAATGTTTGCTCAATAATTAAAATTTACACAACTGTCTTTTTGCCTATTACTGAATGGGTTCTTTTTCAGACCTTTAATCTGTAAAACTTTATAACTTTATGCAGACCAACGCAATTATATCCATTATCTACAGAGTTATTGTGCCCCACGATAAGTATCTATTTTGAAATAAGAAGATCTCTACCACATTTTTGATTACAGATTTAATTTTTTAATTGTTATCAAGCCTTGAACTTGTGACACACAATCGTATTCATCTAAAGCTTTCTTTAAGAATTGTAAACCTCCATTCAAAATTGACATTGTGTCATCAGCAAAATGTGATAACTCATATCTTATCGGTGTCACATTTCTACCTCATTTGAAATATCGAATTAGTTAGTAATGTTTTTCCCAATCATTCTGTCTGAGTATAATATTTTGAAAGCTTGCTCCCAATCAATGGTGTGTGTTCACAAACTATTAAGCATATGGCCATAAACAGTTTCAGAGTAATTGTAATAAATAAAAAAAGGGATTTCCTAATTCAGATGTTGACTTAGCGTATTGTGGGCTGAGAGTAGAATTTTTCTTTATAATCAGACTATTTCTGGAAAATCACACATTTTTATATGTTTGTATAGATAATATGAACATGTCAACCTTTCTATTTCGGTCCGGTTACACTACTTTACATTGTTCTGTAAAAACAGGACGCATCGTCATAGTCCAATTGTTAATAGAAAGAACAGATATACATCCAAACAAAGTAAATAAGGTATGGAAAAGTGTTCTTACCAGGAATCTCTCCGTTCGTTTCATCGGCTCAGACAACAATCAAATTAATTTTTAACACAATGTTCTTAGCCTTATATTTACACACCTTCGAAACATACCTAAATATTCAAAGGGAAAAAAGTGTAATAGATTAAATCAATAGAATACAAAGACATAAATATCTTCAACCCTAATTACACTCAGCTGTAAAAGAGTGATTTTAAAGGAAATGGAAAACTTATTAAGTTAAAAGTGCTTTTCCTGTTTTTTTTTTACGCTTTGTTCATTTGCACAGATGCATTTATAATAATTATTCATGCATGAGCCAATACATGATAGTTATTGTTCAATTTTGTGTTAGGTTTCAATGCATATATGTAAAAATAACGTAACTAAGAATAAGCAGAGATGGATATGTTTATGTATGTGAATATGTGTATTAGTAAAATACATTCAGCTTTACAAATTACAAACTATATACAATATGCAGAACAATCTATTTCGTTGTTTTAAGTTTGAAATGGGTCTACAGCCATAATAATCATATAGAACAGATATCAAATTTAGAAGAGACAAATCAAGGTCAGAAAAACAAAAATGATTGAATGGCGGGAACTTGAAAAGGAGCAAGACCGGGTGTTTCGACAGAGTTAGCGTCTCCTGTTTTCATGCGTCATCTGGCATTCGAATCCACACTCAGTCAGAAGGTCATAATCAGTAATATTTCAGAAGAGACGACTATATTTGTATATACACTTCTATTATCGCGAAAAATGTTGCTAGTGATATGAGACACCGAAGCATTGTATTGGTCAACAAACACGTAATTGTCACAGTCAATAAACAATCCATACTTTTCTGATTGGGTTCCATTAATATATCCTTCTGAACTAGAAATTAAAGAAACAACAGACACGGCTTCTTTCGTCTCATTGTTAGACCTATACATCGAACTTGACATCAGCGGTCACCTAAGTACAAGAATCTATGACAAACAAGACTATTTTAAATTTGTTTTCTCTAATCATTTTTACGAGTGTTTTTATACCAACGTAATATACTATGAACATTGCAACCTTTTTATTTCAGGCTGGTGAAACTCTTTTACACTTAGCTACTAAAGGTAGACACTTCAACATACTTCAATTGTTATTAGAAAGAACAGACATCGATCCAAATAGAGAAAATAAGGTATTGAATGAGGTTCTTTTCAGGTTTGACCGACTTTGTTAAATTGTCCATCAAAATCAACGTCAACACAATGTTGCTTATACAATCAATACACATCTCCGCAAAATACAAGATATCAGAGGGGTTAAAGCAATTATATTCCAACAACAACACCACAACAAATACCAAGACAAACGTCATTCATGAAGTCATGTATATACAGCCACTACGCAGGCAGGTTGATGCTGTTCTACGATAAATTGGCTATTCATTCATAAAAAAATCATACCCAAATTTAATTTTTATCATGCCTTATATTGTCCAAACTTTTAATTGATGGTACCTCAGAACCGCCCACCTGGTTACCATTGTAACGGGCGACATTCAAAAATGGCGTGTGAACCTTTAACTTCATGAGCACAGCAAACCCCAAAGAATGACACTAATGAATAAAAATAAAGTTGCATATGGTTGATAAACATGTTATCTTTCCTGTAACAGCTGTTTCTTTCTTAAAATATGCCTTTTTTTAATAAAAAATATCAGAAGTTACATACAATTCAACCATGCCAACACCAAAAATCAACTTCCATATCAGTTTTAAAATTGATGTGTTCATTTTAAAAACAAGAAACATCGATCTCGGTATTTGTGAGCTTTTCAAGAATAAATATGCTAAGTTTTAAAGAGATCAATAAATATTAACGGGGTGCGCTAATGCCATATAAACGAATAATACACAAGTCGTTTCGTGGCGACATGTAAACATTGAAATGATTCAGATTGATTATTCCCCTTTAGGGTGTCAAAGTGCCGGGAAAGAAATAGACGACATTTTGATAGTTTTTACTTGAAATGAACACCTTAAAGATGTAAAAAAATATAATTTTTATCATTTTTATACTTGAATAATTTAATGATAATTTTTCATTTCTTTCAAATAAGTTTTCTCACACTTAACATCAAAAGCATTGTATATGTCACATTTAAATGATAATCCTTATCACAATACCTTTAATACTTTTTTGGTGGTTTTCAATTATCCATAATAAATGTAGACAAGTATCATCCTGTTGATTTTCTTATGTTATTGTTCTACTGGAAAATTCTGTAATTCTTTAGTATTCTTTAAATTAACAAGTAATATGCCAAGAATAATCTTATATGTATACATGTAAGCACACGCAGTTATCAGCCTATCAAAATACGATGATAGAATTATAATTCTCACCCATTTCACTGTTTATGTATAGATCATCCACAAATATCTCAATAACTAGCATATGATGAACAATGATGTGAAAATTTTCTTTTATGTGTTGACATTACAAGAAAGAAATGAACAGTCCTTTCAAAAACATTTTTGATTCTAGCGTCACTGATGAGTCTTTTGTGGACGAAACGCGCGTCTGGCGCAAATATAAAATATAAATCCTGGTAACTATGATGAGTTTATTTACAACCACTGGGTCGATGCCACTGCTGGTGAGGTTTTAATTCCCCGAGGGTATCACCAGCCCAGTAGTGAGCACTTCTGTGTTGACTTGAGTTATCATTGATATGTTCATATTATAAAGTAACTGTTTACAAAACTTTGAAATTTTGAAATTCTAAGGCTTTTCTACCTCAGGAATAGATTACCTTAGCTGTATTTTGCAAAACCTTTAGGAATTTTATGGTCCTCAATGCACTCCAACTTCGTACTGTTTGGCCTTTTTGAATTTTTTTTTTATTTGAGCGTCACTGATGAGTCTTTTGTGGACGAAACGCGCATCTGGCGCAAATATAAAATTTCAATCCTGGTATCTATGATGAGCTTACTTCCATTAATTTGATACTTTCATTTCTTTGTATTCAATGTTCCAGAGTCAGTTTGAACATGTAATTCTTCATTTTATTTTCATAATAAAACGTGCTTGATTCCAGAGTTCACATGTGACATGGCATAGATAAGTTCATATTCAGCACTGTTATAGTTTTGTTATATATGTCCTCAGTTATAAATGGTCTGACAATTTCCTTGTGTATGTTGATCTTCAAATGAAACAAGTGCTTACTCGTTTTCTCTGATTACCTTTTCCAATTTCAGTTTGTAAAAACTATTATAACACCATTGCCGTCCAAGTCATCTTAATACTGAAAAAAATAATGAAAACAGTAAGTGGCTATTTAAAAGTTATAGGTATTCATGTTATGATACAAATAGAAAACTTCAGTTTAAATTTTGTGTTCCTAAATCATTATGGAATTAAATTAATTTAAAAAAGTTCACTGATTTAAAATGAACTTTCAATTTATGAGTCTTTTGTAAAACTACAATAAAGTTCAAATACAGCTTACTTTAACTGATATTTACCCATCACAATGCAATACCAATTTGTTATTATAAATTATGACTTTATCAATATTGACTGAATCTTACTCAATGCATCAGGAAAGTTATCTAGACCCTCATATACACCTAACACATGAGGGTCTGGATTGTGTTTACAGAATAGATAATAACAATTAATTGGCAAAAAGTGCTGAATGAAGGGATAAAAAATTAAAGAATAAACAAGGACTAATAGGAAAGAGAATAACGGGGTGTTAAAATATAGGAAATGGAGAATAATGGGCAAAATAGATAAAGAATAGAGAAAATGGTATAAGAAAAAAGAATAAAGAAATGAAGGTTCCCCATCAAGACTCATACATTATAATATCAATGCTTACCTTGTGTAGACCTCTTGTTTGATTTTATAAAAAAACTACATGTCTTTAGGCATTAAAATGCAATTTTAATGTGTACATGGGGTAAATCAATCTTCAAAAGAAGTTACAATAATTACTGAAAGGTTTCAAACTAAATTTTATACACACCAGATTGTAAATAAATAAAATAAGATATATGTAAATTGTTGTAAGTGATGCTTGTCATAATGTGAAAAGATCTATACAAAGAAACATATAGGTGCTAATTTTTTATAGTTAATCAATATAACAAATAAACATCAATCTAATGACTAAAACAGAATAAATGAATAAAGACAAAGTTAAAATGTACACAAGAAGGGATGACTGAAAATGAAAGTATGATGATTATCAGATTTAAAACCATCAATGAAAAATTGTTTTTTAAATATGACCATGATAATAAATAATAGTTCTAAAGTCGATAAACATATTTTAACATCTCACGTGCCTGCCTTATTCAATTTTATTTAAAGGAGGCAAGCCATTAGTATGATCAGAGACATATATATCTGATGCCATGTATGCATGTATTTTTTTTTTATTTGGTTTTGTAATATGTTATACATTGGAACAAACATCTAGTAACGAAATAATTTTGCATGTTGAATCAGAGCAATCTGAAGATTGATGCTCAAAATATACTTAATAGATCTTAATAGGTCAAGTGTGTGCTTCCAACATAAAATTAGAATAATGACATGCATGTAAGGCGAATTAAAGGAGGGAGCGGGACGGCATGCTGCGCGGACTTTTAACAAATTCCAATCCTTATGTTTTATTTCTGATGGCCATCATGGACCCGTTATTTAAACATTTTGGACCCGCATCTGTGCATAGCAGGTCAGTCTGCAAAATGTCGACATAAAGTTACTTAGGCAATGGTCAATGAAGATAGGATTGTTTATAAGCGAATAAAATAGTGTTGACTTGCATAAATTATTCAAAAGAAGTTTCTGTATACAAATTGCCGTAGTCATGTTGACAGTGAAACGTGTAACAAAATAGCCCCCTTTTAAAAGTAAACAATGCAGCTTTGTCTACATTTATAATAAATCATCAATGAAATGAATGTCGACGAACCTTGGCAGTCAAAAGGCTAAATTGATTTAAAAACAACTTACCTCAAAATATCAGCAACATCCTTCTATATTAACGTGTTTTTGTTGGATGGTTGACACTGACTTCTATCATAACAAGATGCCCGACCAGCTGTTCGTGACAAGCTCAAACTTGACGTTGACGTAACGTTCTAGCCAATCATGTGTCGCATAGTTTAGAAAATGACGTCAGATTTATATTTCGATGAAATCATCGAAAATCAATGCCTATTCTTTTTTAATTGCATTAACCTGCCTGCATACGTATTTGATTAAAGTCTAAAGTTGGTAAACCTGCATAACAAAAGATGTAATACTGTTGCAAAAAAAAATGAATGTAACAAATTAAATTCAACGAAACTGAACATATGATACAGATTAAAATAAACAAGCAATATCAAAAATAAGCAATTGTTTTTTTTTAAAGTAAAAACACCTGTGAATTTTGTTTTCTTTTGTAGTCTGTAGAACAGCATATATTGATTAGCTGTTTCTAATAATTACACGAGTCTGATCAAAATCAATCAATTAAGCTCAACATGTTTTTGAATTAAACAAAAAAAAAATAGCAATTACTCATGCACCAATTATAAATATAGATAGATATATTGTAATGTGTTCTATTTATCCAATGTTAGACCCTAAATGTAAATGCATGAAGCTTCTTTTAAACTGATTTTCAATGTGCGTATTGCTGTGTGTTTGTTTATTCTACATTGGCTAGAGGTATAAGGAATCTCATAAAACATGTTTAACACCCCACTCTCCCCCAGCATTTTTGCGCCTGTCCCAACTCAGGAACTTCTAGCCAATGCTAGTCTTGTATGTTTTTTTTAAGTTTCGGTTCAATTATATGGATCGGGGTTTAGTATGACGCCCATTTTCTATAAACTAATACAAATTTTTGTATGGGGGCCAGCTGAAGCCCGCCTCCGGGTGCGGGATTTCTCGCTGTGCTGAAGACCCATTGGTGGCTTTGGCCTATTTTCTGCTCTTTGGTCGGGTTGCTTCAATTTGACACATTCATCGTTTCCATTCTCAATTTTATTGAAAACAAAATATTGCAATTCTTTCGAGAACATAAAGTATGTTAGTCTGATAAAAAAAAAAAAAACAAAAAAAAAAAACATATGCCCATTGGTTTTATTATTGTTCATCTTGACAGTTAGTACAAGTACCTAAGCCTTAACTCACCTGTTGAACTACTGGTAATTAATATTTAAATTTTAAATCTGATAAGGCTCTTTCTTAATCGCAGTTTTAAATTCACTACTATTTGTTTTATATATTCTTCATTTCAAATATAACATTGACATTTTTGCTTGTAACATCGTTTATTTTTCACGAATGTGACCTACCAAATTAGACTGTTTACCGGCTTTGTAATAGCGTGGGCAACGCAACGGGTGCCACATGTGGATCGGGATCTGCTTACCCTTCCAGAGCACCTGAGATCACCCCCAGTTTTTGGTGGGGGTCGTGTTGCTGTTGTATCCCTATTTGTGACATGTTTATTTATTGTGTCCATTTGTTTTGTTCACACATCGTTGTCAATATAATGGAATTTGATGCGACTGTCATACAAGTGAGAAGTTAAGCTAGCTTTAAAACCAGGTTTAATCCACCATTGTCTACATAAGAAAATGCCTGTATCAAGTCAGGAATATGACAGTTGTTATCCATTCGTTTGATGCGTTTGTTTTTTTGGATTTTGCAATTTGATTGGAGACTTTCCTTTATGTATTTTCCTCGGAGTTCAGTATTTTTGTGATTTTACTTTTTAATTCAAACTAATAAAAATTTACTCTGAACACGACACTTGTATACAAGAAATGTCTTTACTTTCAAACAATATTTGATCATTTGTTTGTTTTGCTCTTGAGGGCTTTAATTTTCAACTAACCTTCACTATAGTTGTTTTGCAACAGATTTTTGTTTAAGTCTGTTTGCAGGTTAATTTCAAATCATGTGAACAAAATTTCATTAAAAGTCTCTAACATAGTTTACATTTGATTTATGCAATTTATTGATGAGGTGATTTAGGACAGGTATAATAAAAGTTTATGAAGATTTAGAATAAGTTTAAATATTTTTTTTTATCTTTTGATCTATTACAGAATGGTTTCGTTTTTACCATTTCTCAATCAGATCGTAAACCGGTTCAAATAAGTAATGTTATACAAATCAACATACACAATAGTTATTTTGGGCCACCATATATATTTATTTAGACATAAGAGAAAATCTCTACTAGATTTTTAATTAAGAATTCAATTTTTGAATTGATATAAAGCCTTGATCTTGTTGCATACAATTTTATTCAGCTAAAGCTTCCCTGAATGATTTTGGACCTTCTTTCAAAATTAAAATTGTATTATCAGCAAAATGTGTTAACTTATAGTATATGTAGCTGGACCAATCTTAATCAATTCATTGTATTCTATATCAAAGAACTTATGAGATCATTTTTAAATAATTTTGTATGTTTGGTTTCGAATTTAATGAACAGCGTTAATGTTTTTCCACATTTTTTGGCACAGCTGCTGTCATTAACGGTTTCTATATTCAGATTTGTTTCCAATACAAAGTATAAACAAGTGTTCCAAACACTCAACCTTTGTATATTTTGAGCAGACATTTTAGCATTCCAAATGTCATATCAGATAAGAGCAAATATTTTATTCTGTAGTTAGTCACCACTTCGGTGTGATCAAGTATATCTATTATGTAGTCATTTTTACTGTTTGCTAAAATATGAATTATTCTAAATACTAAGGATTTTCTTATCCAAGACATATAACTTTAGCCGTATTTGGCACAACTTTTTTGAACTTTTGGTCCTCAATGCTCTTCAACTTTGTATTTGTTTTGGCTTTCGAACTTTTTTTATCTGAGCGTCACTGGATAGTCTTGTGTGGACGAAGCGCGCGTCACTGGATAATCTTGTGTGGACGAAACGCGCGTCTTGCGTATTAAATTTTAAACCTGGTACCTTTTGTTAGCTATTATTCGTATGTTTCTCTGTCCTATATGTTCTCTCATTTATTTGTATTGTAGTCCTGTCATGTAATGTTGTCATGTTAATGTTATATTTAACATTGCTATAAAAGCGGGAGGTTTGGCTAGCCACAACACCAGGTTCAACCCACCATTTTTTTTCTTAAAATACCCTGTACCAAGTCAGGAAAATGGCCATTGTTATATTATAGTTTGTTTCTGTGTGTGTTACATTTTAATGTTGTGTTTCTGTTGTGTCGTAGTTCTCCTCTTATATTTGATGTGTTTCCCTCAGTACTAGTGTGTAACCCGGATTTGTTTTTTTCTCAATCGATTTATGAATTTTGAACAGCGGTATACTACTGTTGCTCTTATTTTCTTCTGTATACTGTAGCATTGATCTACTGTTTTCCAGTAATTAAACAAGTCGGATGAAAATGAATTAATCTGTGCAAGTAATTATCTCTGAATTATTTGTGTAAGCATTAAAGGTCTCTACCTTTATCATGCGTATGTCACCATTTAAATCCGCTTGATGATTTATTAAAATTTTAAACGTTAATCCTAAAGTTTTCCTTTAATCACTAACTTTAACTTCATACCAAGTTTGTATGAAGTTGACCTCATTTGAAATATCGAATTAGTTAGTTATGTTTTCCCAATCATTCCGTTCTAAGTATAATATGTTTAAAGCTTGCTCCCAATCAATGGTGTTCACAAACTATCAAGCATATGGCCATAAACAGTTTCAGAGTAATTGTAATTAATAAAAAAAAGGATTTCCTAATTCAGATGTTGACTTAGCGTATTGTGGGCTGAGAGTAGATTTTTTTTTTATAATCAGACTATTTCTGGAAAATCTCCCATTTTTATTTGTTTCTATAAATGATATGAACATGTCAACCTTTCTATTTCGGTTCGGTTACACTACCTTACATTGTTCTGTAAAAACAGGACGCATCGTCATAGTCCAATTGTTAATAAAAAGAACAGATATATATCCAAACAAAGTAAATACGGTATGGAAAGGTGTTCTTACCAGGAATCTCTACGTTCGTTTAATCGGCTCAGACAACAATCAAATAAATTTTCAACACGATGTTCTTAGCTTAATATTTACACACCTTCGAAAAATACCTAAATTTGCAAAGGGGAAAAAGTGTAATACATTAAATCAATAGAATACAAAGACATACATATCTTCAACCCCATTTACACTCAGCTGTAAAAGAGTGATTTTTAAGGAAATGGAAAACTTATTAAGTTAAAAGTGTGTTTCCTGGTTTTTTTTTTTACGCTTTGTTCATTTACACAGATGCATTTATAATAATTATTCATGCATGAGCCAATACATCATAGTTATCGTTCAATTTTGTTAGATTCCAATGCATATATGCAAAACCGACCGTGCGAGGGATGTATATCCAATCAAGGTCGTAAAACACTTCCAGTAGTTTAGTATATGTAAAAATAACGTAACTATGAATAAGCAGAGATTGATATGTTTATGTATGTGAATATGTGTATTAGTAAAATACATTCACCATTACAAATTACAAACTATATACAATATGCAGAACAATCTATTTCGATGTTTTAAATTTGAAATGGGTCTACAACTATAATAATCATATAGAACAGATATCAAATTTAGAAGAGACAAATCCAGGTCAGAAAAATAAAATAAGTGAATGGCTGGAAATTTAAAAGGAGCAAGACCAGGTGTATCGACAGAGTTAGCATCTCCTGTTTTCATGCGTCATCTGGCATTCGAATCTACACTCAGTCCGAAGGTCATAATCGGTAATATTTCATTGATTGTCGAAATGCGCTTATTTTAAATAAAGGAATGTATCTCCCTCATGCAAAGCTCTGATTCCTTCCCCGGCTTTGGCTATACTTTTTGGTTCTTTTTTGTTTATAGCTCTACATATTTTTAATAAGCTTTGGATTTTCAAATATTTTGGCCTCGAGCATCACTGAAGAGACATTGATTGTCGAAATGCGCATCTGGTGCAGAAAAATTGGTACCGTTTATGTTATTACCACTGGGTCGATGCCTCTGTTGGTGGACTGATGGTCCCTGAGGGTATCACCAGCCCAGTAGCCAATTCTTTGGTACTGGCACGAAAATACGGATTTATGTTATCAAAATTTGCTGTTACAAAATTTTGGAAATTATTTAGAATTAAGGAATGTATCTCTTTCATGCAAAGTTCTGATTCATTGCCCGGCTTTGGCTATACTTTTTGGTCCTTTTTTGTTTATAGCTCTTCATATTTTTAATAAGCTTTGGATTTTCAAATATTTTGGCCTCGAGCATCACTGAAGTGACATTGATTGTCGAAATGCGCATCTGGTGCAGAAAAATTGGTACCGTTTATGTTTCAGATTATATTTGTATATACATTTCTAAGATCGCGAAAAATGTTGCTAGTGATATGAGACACCGAAACATTGTATTGGTCAACAAACACTTAATTGTGACAGTCAATAAACAATCCAAACTTTTCTGATTGGGTTCCATTAGTATATCCGTCAGAACTAGAAATTAAAGAAACAACAGACACGGCTTCCTTTGTGTCATTTTTAGACATCGAATTGGAAATCAGCGGTCATCTCAGTACAAGAGTCTATGACAAACAATACTATTTTAATGTTATGTTCTCAAATCATTTCTACGAGTTTTTTTTATACTAACGTAATATACTATGAACATTGCAACCTTCTTATATCAGGCTGGTGAAACTCTTTTACACTCAGCTGCTAGAGGTGGACACCTCAACATATTTCAGTTGTTACTAGAAAGAACATCAATCGATCCAAATAGAGAAAATAAGGCATTGAATGAGGTTCTTTTCAGGTTTGTCCGACTTTGTTAAATTGTCCATCAAAATCAATGTCAGCACAATGTTGCTTATAATATCAATACATATCTCAGCAAAATACTAAATACCAGAGGGGTAAAAACAATTATATTCCAACAACAACAACAAAACAAATACCAAGACAAACGTCATTCATGAAGTCATGTATATACAACCACTACGTATTTGATTAAAGTCTAAAGATTGTAACCCTGCATAACTGAGGATGTGATAGTGTTGCAAAAACATAAATAACGTAACAAATTAAATTCACCGGAAGTGTACATATGATACAGATTAAAATAAATAAGTCCTATCGGAAATAAACAAATGTTTTTTAAAAGTAAAAACACCTGTTAATTTTGTTTTCTTTTGTAGTCTGTAGAACAGCATATATTGATTGGCTGTTTCTTATAATTACACGAGTCTGATCAAAATCAATCAATTAGGCTCAACTTGTTTTTAAATTAAACAAAAATCTAGCAATAACTCATGCACCAAATATAAATATAGATAGATATATTGTAATGTGTTCTATTTATCCAAAGTTAGACCCTAAATGTTAATGCTTGAAACTTCTTTTAAACTGAATTGCACTGTGTGTATTGCTGTGTGTTTATTTATTCTACATTGGCTAGAGGTATAGGGAGAGGGTTGGGATCTCATAAAACATGTTTAACCCAGCCTCATTTTTGCGCCTGTCCAAAGTCAGGAACCTAGTGCCATTGCTAGTCTTGTATGTTTTTTTTTTTTAATTTCAGTTCATTTATATGGATCGGGGTTTAGTGTGACGTCCATTTTCAATAAACTAGTACACATTTTTGTTTAGGGGCCAGCTGAAGCCCGCATCCGGGTGTGGGATTTTCTCGCTGTGTTGAAGACTCATTTGTGGCCTAGGGCTGTTTTCTGCTCTTAGGTCGGGTTGTTGTCTATTTGACGCATTCCCCGTTTCCATTCTCAATTTTATTGAAAACAAAATATTTCAATTCATTTGAGAACATAAAATATGTTAGTCTGATATAAAAATAAAACATATGCCCATTGGTTTACTATTGTCTATCTTGACAGTTTCATAAGTACGAGTACCTAGGCTTAAACTCACCTGTTGAACTACTGGTAATTAATATTTTCAATTTTAAATCAGATAAGGCTCTTTCTTAATCACAATTTTTCATTCATAACTATTTGTTTTATATATTCCTGATTTCAAATATAAAATTGGTTAGTAATACGTTTTCCCCTTGTCTCTTTTTGTTTTCTTCTTTTTGGAAATGTTTGCTTGTAACATCGTTTAATTCAAACCAACATAACTTGACTTTGAACACGTTACTTGTATACTAGAAATATCTTAACTTTCAAACAATATTTGATTATTTGTATGTTTTACTCTTGAGGGCTATCATTTTCAACTTACCTTCACTATAGTTGTTTTGTAACAGATTTTTGTTTAAGTCTGTTTAAGATTGTAAACCGGTTAAAATAAGTAATGTTATCCATATCAACATACACAATAGTAAACCCTGAATGTATTGCATACACTTTTATTCATCTAAAACGTCTCATAAGAACTTTGGACCTTTCTTTAAAATTATAATTTTATCATCAGCAAAATGTGAGAACTTATATTATATCTGTGTGTTATTTTTACATGTACTATTTTTAAGCAATTCATTGAATTCTTTATCAAGGAACTTATGAGATCACTTTTTTTAACCTTCTATATTTGGTTTCGAATTTAATGAACAGCGTTAATGTTTTTTTCCACAATATTTACACAACTGCTGTCATTAACGCTTTCTATATTCAGATTTGTTTCCAATACAAAGTGCCAGTCAACAAGTGTTCAAACACTCAACCCTTGTACATTTTCAGCAGAATATTTAGCATTAAAAATGTCATATCAGGAGCAAATATTTATGTTCTTTTGTATACTGTAGCATTAATTTACTGTTTTATCAGTAATTAAACAAGTCGGATCTAAATGAATTAATCTGTGCAAGTAATTATCTCTGAATTATTTGTGTAAACATTAAGGTCTCTATATGTATCATGTGTATGTCACCATCTAAATCCGCTTGATAACTCATTAAAATTTTAAATGTAAATCTTAAAGTTTCTCTTTAATCACTAACTTTAACTCCATACCAAGCTTGTATAAAGTTGACCTCATTTGTATATCGAATTTGTTATGTTTTTCCCAATTATTCCATTCTGAGTATAATATTTTGAAAGCTTGCTCTAAATCAATGGTTTTTGTTCTCAAACTATCAAGCATATGGTCATACACAGTTTCAGAGTGATTGTAATTTATCAAAAAAAGGATTTCCTAATTCAGATGTCGACTTAGCGTATGCTGAGAGTGGATAGTTTTTTTTCATGATTAAACCATTTCTGGAAAATCACCCATTTGTATATGTTTGTATAGATGCTATGAACATGTCAACCTTTCTATTTCAGTACGGTTACACGCCCTTACGTTGTTTTGTAAAAGAAGGACACATTTATAGAAACGATTTTGAAATTCATTAATCTCGAAATGTTGGCCAACGGTGTGTTTTGTACTCTGATCATTTGTATGACACTGTTGTTTTTTTCACCTTCATATGATAAAATGAACAGTGCAACCTTTTCATTTCAGTACGGTGATACTACCTTACACATAGCTACTATTTATGAACACCTTGATATTGTCCAATTGTTATTAGGAAGAACAGATATAGATCCAAATAAAGTAAATAAGGTATGAAAAGTTGTTCTTATTAGGAATCTCCATGTTCGTTTAATCGGCTCAGACAACAATCAAATTCATTTTAAACACAATGTTCTTAGCTTAATCATACACACTTTCGCAACATACTTAAATATTTAAAGGGAAAAAGATGTAAACATAAAATCAAAAGTAAAATAACAAAACTCCGAGGTAAATTCTAAACGGAAAGTCCTTAAGCAAATGGCAAAATCAGAAGCTCAAACACATCACGTGAATGGATAACAACTGTCATATTCCTGACATGTAGAAAATGGTGAATTAATCCTGGTTTTATAGCTAGCTAAATATTTCACTTGTATGAAACGACATGAATATCTTTAACACATTTACACTCAGCTGTAAAAGTGTGATTTTTAAGAACATAGAAAAGTTATTAAGTTAAAAGTTTTTTTCCAGATTTTTTACGCTTTGTTCATTTGCACAGATGCATTAATGATAATTATTTATACATGAGCCAATATGTGATAGTTATTGTTCTATTGCTGTGTTAGGTTCCAATGCATATATGTCAAAATAACGTAACTAAGAATAAGCAGAGATGGATATGTGTATGTATGTGATTATGTGTGTTAGTAAAATACATTCACCATTTCAAATTACAAACTATATACAATATGCAGAACAATCTATTTCGATGTTTTAAGTTTGAAATGGGTCAACCACCAGAATATTCATATAGAACAGGTACCAAATTTAGAAGAGACAAATCCAGGTCAGAAAAAAAATGAGTGAATGGCGGGAAATTTGAAAGGAGCAAAACCGAGTGTATCGACAGAGTTAGCATCTCCTGTTTTCATGCATCATCTGGCATTCGAATCCACACTCAGTCAAAAGGTCATAATCAGTAATATTTCAGGTGAAACAACTATATATGTATATACACTTCTAAGACCGCGAAACATGTTGCTAGCGATGGAGACACCGAACTATTGTATTTGTCAACAAACACGTAATTGTGACAGTCAAAGAGAGACGAAAGATACCAAAGGACATTAATTTTCATCAGTCGAAAATAAACTGACAACGCCATGGCTAAAAAAGAAAAAGACCAACAGACAAACAATAGTACACAAAGCACAACATATAAAACTAAAGATTGAGCGACACGAACCTCACTAAAAACTCCGGAAGGGTAAGCAGATCCTGCTCTACATGTGGCACCCGTGGTGTTGATCTCAGGTGTTCCGGAAGGGTGCGCAGATCCTGCTCTACATGTGGCTCCCGTCGTGTTTATCTCAGGTGCTCCGGAAGGGTAAGCAGATCCAGCTCTACATGTGGCACTCGTCGTGTTGATCTCAGGTGTTCCAGAAGGGTAAGCAGATCCGGCTCTACATGTGGCACTCGTCGTGTTGATCTCAGGTGTTCCGGAAGGGTGCGCAGATCCTGCTCTACATGTGGCTCCCGTCGTGTTTATCTCAGGTGCTCCGGAAGGGTAAGCAGATCCGGCTCTACATGTGGCACCCGTCGTGTTAACATCAGGTGTTTCAGAAGGGTAGGCAGATCATACTCTACATGTGGCACCCGTCGTGTTGATCTCAGGTGTTCCAGAAGGGTAGGCAGATCATGTTCTACATGTGGCACCCGTCGTGTTGATCTCAGGTGTTCCAGAAGGATAGGCAGATCATGCTCTATATGTGGCACCCGTCATGTTTTTTCATGTTAGTATAAACCCAGTAATAAGTCTTATTCGGTAGGGCACATTCGGGGAAAAGTGCATGGGTTTGAACAATTTTGTAGTTACGACATTAGAAAGTTATCAAACAACCATCAAACATAAATAACCGAATACGTAATCTGAAACCCCACCCTTCTCCATATACTAAAACTTATCTAATAAAATCAAATATTTGTGTGTATCATTCAACTAAAAGTATGACATTAAGTTATGACATCATCTGATCCTGTAGGTTGTTTTAGAAATAAGGTATTTATTGTACTCCTATGCCATGGTATTTTATGTATATTGCATTTGTTTTCCTTGGTTTTTTTTTCTTCACATTTGTTAATTTATTCGTTAAAAGTGACTCATCATCTGATTAGGACACGAGAAATAAGTTCAATGTGTGGAGTAGACGAGACCAAATTATAAGCATGTAATCAATGATTATTACGTGTAATAATTGTGTCTTTCTACAAAGTTACGCTAAATCCAACGTTCTTCTTATCAAGACCTACATAAGGGAAAATTATAGCATGTAAGCTTGTTACTTTAACGTATACTAATTATAATTAAAGAAAATGGTTTAAAGCTTCCTGATTATCTCTAATAAAAAGGGGTACACACTAACATAATGCTTTTAAAAAGATTTCCATGACATGTCGAAACGAACATTGATGACCTTCTACTATTTGACCAAATTTTAGATACAACTTTGTCAGCTAATTTAATTAACGTGGTTTTACCCTTTCGTATTTGAGCATGGACTCTTTCCTTTCTACGTGTGTTAACATATAGGTATGTATCATTTTTTGAAATAGTTCTTATTTACAAAGATCATATTTCATAATGTTCATCTGTCATTAGCTTTTGTTTTCAAGAAAAATAACTGGTAATGTCTTGCCTACAACTGTATTTGATAAGCTTTGTGTATCTTATGCGTTTACCTTTTTATTTTAGAGTGGGAAAACTCCGTTATTCTCAGCTGTTCTAAACAGAGATATCGAAATAGTTCAATCCTTATTAAACAGAACAGATGTAGATCCAAATGAAAAAAATACGGTATGCAGTATGTATTATCAACCATTGAAAAGGCAGATGGCACTGTCAGTAAAACATAAACTGTAATCTTAAACCCTTAAGTCCGTTTACATATATAAGTCCTAAAATATGCGCAACAATACCAATATAAGATGGTTATATACGACGATGATGTTATACAATCGTATTGCAAAATCATCGGCCGAACATGACATTTATAATATTTTCCATATATGCGCATTCTTACCTATTATGGACGATCGGATACATAACAAATTTGCAGGATTACCTTTTTTAAAGACTTGCATATATATGTAAATAAAATAAAAACTGTAAAACAAGTTTCCGTACGTTTTTACAATTACCATGATTACGGTCTCCTTTGTTTGAATTAAATCACAACATTGAAACATCAGTCAAATCGCATTGATTCATTACGTTACAATAACTTCTATGACGTGCATTTGTCGCGCTTTTTTTATTTTTCATAAACATTTTTTACTTCCGGTCGTACATAGTGTTCAGTTCGTCCGGCTCTAATGTTTTAAATTTTTAATCCAAATGGCTTCTTTATTTTTCGGTAAAATATTATTGCAATAATTTTTATATGTTCAACCGAATGGTTATGTTGTACGAGGTGGTTTGCTACTGGGTCGTTTGTTTTGTTTGTTCTTTTTTTTTAAAGGTGAATTACATCCTTTGATACAGTTTATTGACAGTCAGTTTGTCCTACACATATAATTTTATCGCATTTTTGTACGGTTTTTTGCATACACTACGCCCACAGTTTTACAATCTATTTATCCCTGAATGGTATATTCTTTTCCGTAGTTATCACAGAATACTTTGGTTTCATTAATGTGTAGATGATGCGCAATTGATTCCGCATTATCGACAGAAATGGGGAATGTGTCAAGAGACAACAACCAGAACAAAGAGTAAAAAAACAACCGAAGGTCACCAATGGGTCTTCAACACAGCGAAAAAATCCCACACCCGAAGGCGTGCTTCAGGTGATCCCTTAACTCAGCAACTCAGCTTAAACCCTGATACATTGATATGATTCATGCAAAAACATGTATATGTCATGGATATTAACACCCTATCTCTTCTTTATAATATTGTACACATACTATGATTGGGTAAAAAATTATGAAGCAAATCTATAAAAAATGCAAATATGAAGGAATGTCACAATAGGTTGGCCAAACTTTTGTGATACATATTTTAGTTCCAGCAGAAAGTAAACATTATCCTTGAGTCCTGCCAAGTAATTTCTATAATAACATCATTCAATTCATCATCAGATTCCTCTATAACAGTTCTTCCAGATTGATTGACAAATCTAGAAAATAATCCCTGCACTTGCTGTGTACTCAACCATTCTTCCGGTAAAAAAAGCCTGTTTCCATTTTCATCCCTGACAAATCTTTTTTTTTTGGAAGCCTCAGTTGGAGTGTATTTTCTGCCAGTTTGTTCACCTTCCACGAATAACTTTAGTAAAAAGTCTTTCACAGCAATGCTAAACTTCTTATTCATTCTTTTTCCTTTCAATGACCATCCTGCATTTAATGTACATTGTGTAGTCTGTGATGTCTGATCGGTGGATTTTTTACAAAACACTTGTCATTGATTCTTTGATGTTAGTGCATTTGCTGCTCCATCAAACTTTGACCAGAACAGTGTGCTTGACATTGTGGTTTTCTGATGGATGTTGTATTCTTGAAGACACACAAATGTCAGGCCAAATTCACCACCAGTATAGTCATCATTTTGCAAAAAAAAAAATATTTTCATTTTGAAGAAGTGAATGAGTAAATACAGCAGAATTAAATCACTATAAATACTTTGAACAAATTTGTGGGTACCTATTTTTTTGTGGCTTCTCACAAATTTACATGTTCCAAATTTTAAATCAATTTGTTGATTTTTTCTATTTTTTTCTAAATGATTTCATTTTCTATTTTATGAAAAAAACAAGCCTTGTGCATGGAGATACCAAAAAACAGAATTCACTTTAGTATAATATAAATTATACATCATGTGCATGTATACAAGCTTCACAAAATTTGAACAAAAGTGGACCCACTGAAATGTTTAGCCTGTTCTAGTGTTCTCAATTAAATTTATGCTGATAGTGTGTTCTCGGACCAAATCTGAATAAAATGCTTCGCTGAGCGCAGCCTGATACGACCGCAGAGGTTGAACCTTGAACAGCTGGACCAAATTTGCACACAATATTCAAGCTTGATACTGTCTGAATTTGGAATGTGATCAAATTTTTGACATAATATAGGTTTCTGACTCAAAATAAATGTGGTCAAAGTCCTTAAAAATTTGAAATGGGACATTTAATTTACCTAGAATGGTCTGATATCAAAAATCTAACAACATGGTTAGACTCAGCATATAAAAAACACAAACAAATTAATTTTAGTCGAAATCAAACAAAGTTTAATTTTGGACCCTTCAAACACTAACATAGACCTATTTAAAAACAGGGCCCAAAATGAAAAAATTAAATGCACAATAAGATTCAGCAAATCATACAGCCGCAATAATTCAGTTTTTTAATTGTCGACCCTTTTGACCTCAATGTAGACCATTTAAAAAATGAGGCCCAATATCCAAAAAAAAAATACAAGGTTAGAACCCCGAATAATTAAAGCCTTAATCAATCCCATTGAAATGAAATTGGTTAAATCATTTGTATTAGTTTTCAATTGAAGATGTCTTGCTATTGCGCAATACTGTGCTCATGCGCAATACTGTGCAATTGAAGATTTCTTGCTATTGTTAAATACTGTGCTATTGCGCAATACTATGCAATTGAAGAGTTTTTGTTATTGTGCAATACTGTGCAATTGAAGATTTCTTGCTATTGCGCAATAATGTGCTATTGTGCAATACTGTGCAATCGAAGATTTCTTGCTTTTGCCCAATACTGTGCTATTGTACAATACTGTGCTATTGCGCAATACTGTGCGATTGAAAATTTCTTGCTATTGCGCAATATTGTGCAATTGAAGATTTCTTGCTATTGTGCAATACTGTGAAATAGAAGATTTCAAAATTGTGAAGAAAAAAATGACCCCCCCAAAAAATTGGAAAAACAAATCCCTCCAACATTTTGAACCCCTCCTCCCCCTCCACCTTTTAAAGTAATTACCCCCAAACTTAACCCCAGCCTTCCATTTGTGGTATGGAACCTTGTAGTACAATTTTAGAGAGATCCATACACTTAAACACAAGTTATTGTCTGTAAACTAGAAAAATGCTTGATTTGGCCCCTTTTTGCCCCTAATTCCTGAACGATTAGGGCAATTACCCCAAAACTCAATCCCAGCCTTCCCTTAGTGATACGGAACCTTGTGGTAAAATTTCATAGAGATCCATTCACTAAAACTAAAGTAATTGTCCGGAAACCAAATTAGTCTTCGGACGACGACGACGACGACGCAGACGACATAATAGCATTATACGATGCCAACAAAATTTAGCGGTCGTATAAAACTATCCAAACTAAAAATTTAACATTGACCAACCATGAAAATTAGGTCAAGGTCAAATTACACCTGCCAGACAAACATATAAACCTTACAATTATTCCATACATCAATTATATTTCTAAAGAGGAAAGGATTGATTGATTGATTGTTGGTGTTTTAACGCCACTTTCAAGCGCCACTTTTGGGCTATTTCGTGGCGCCCAGGTTTTATTGGTGGAGGAAGCCGGAGTGCCTACAGAAAACCACCGACCTTCGATAGGACAACTGACAATCCTTGTCAATTAAGATTGGAGTCGAGTGCACCCACACAGGCGGGGTTCGAACGCAGAACCTCAGTGTTGACTGGCTACTAATTACAGTAGTAAAACTTCTTAGACCACTTGGCCACCAAGACCCCAAAGAGGAAAGGATAGTGATGTTGACAACAAAAGAAAATATGTATCTCTTCACCTGATTTATCTGGTCATGACTAGCAGCAATTTCCTCTGTGTTCTGATCATTCATTTCTTCAACATCTCAAGTTTCATTCCTTTCCGGTAAAATATACTAGTCATTAACACATATTTCCAATGCTTTTATCTCTTCTAAATATAGGTGATAACAGATAAGAAAGTAATTTTTACATAACTCAGTTTTTAAAAATGTAAAATTTATCCTAGTAATAACTTTAGTGATCTTTGAGCAAGGCAAGGTGATTTTACTAAATTAAACATTCATGTAAAATGAACGTTTATCTCAAGTCAGTCCAAAAGAATGATGGACATCTTCAAAACTAAGTTAACACAAACAGGACAAACAAAAATACCCCCATTGTGAGACAGAAAGCAGTTAGAGTGTTTGCTTTTGCCTTATGTGACACATGTAACAAAAGAATTTTAGAATGAAGTAAGAAGCCTGTTGTTCAGTGGTTGTTGTTTGTTGGTGTAGCTCATATGGCTTTTTGTTACCTAGTTTGTATAACCATAAAATTAGGCCATTGGCTTTCCCATTTGAATTGTTTTATACTGGTCATTTTAGGGGTTTTATAGCTTACTGTTCAATAAGAGCCAAGGCTATATGTTGAAGGCCATACTGTAACATTATGTCTTAGATGGAGAGTTGTCTCATTGGCATTATTATCACATCTTATTATTCATATTGTATTATGAACTTAATGAGATTACAAATGCAAACCTTTTCGTTATTCATTTCACTGTGCTTCCTCTTTTTTGGTCTAATTTTACTCATTCCTTTTCTTGTAACTGTTTGCATCTCCAGTATCTACAATGTAAGTAAAGTAAACATATAAAGAGTACAGTCTAAATAGTAGTTTAGGTTTAACATTGTACACTTCTAATCCAATATTATTTCAATAGTGTGTTCTTACACCAAAAGAAAAAAGAAACTTTGCTTTCTGTTACTTCCCATCAAGAATTAGGGCCATTAGAAACATAATATGTTGCCTTATCATTTCACCAAAACATTATGCATTGTAATATACATATACATGTACATGTACTTTCTAAGTGAGAGTAAGATAAGTATCTATTATCAGGTCATCTGCACAATGATATCGTGAAATATCAACTGCAAGCCACAATACATAGCATTTTTGGCAAGAAAGCTCATCGAAAGACCTAAAATGCTTTATATTTTGTAGAGCAGCTGGTATTTCAATATATCATCAATATGCAAAAAAATCTTATAAATAGTTTATCGGAAATGATTGAAGGAGAATTTCCTTGTCAAATCGTACTGTTTTCGATGTTTTTTAGTCGTCCATGTAGTAGTGATAACTTCAGTTGAATCAATCTAACGTCTGTGATAAGTCCGGCTGAAACATTTTGACGTCGCTGATGACTCCGGCTGAGACATGACAGGCGTGATACCGGATTTTTGTAAGAGCGGTACAGGATGAGATCAGCATAGACTAATCCGATAATAAAAGAGAAAATATATATGTATTAACAATGTTTCATGTATCTCCGTCATGAGTAACTCGGAGAATGTTTCTAGAAAAGGAGAGGACAATGCACCTAGGCCCAAACAATATGAGTGTCAAAGTTGTTTTAATTATATTTTGTTTTTCTTTAATTTTTTACTAGGGCTTTCCAATTTTCCATCACCCTGGCCGAGTGTATATTTGGTCAGTGAAAGTTATTTACTTGTTTTTTTTTCTTTGGCACTGTTTGGTAAGCAGAAAACTTTTATTTCAAAACGGTTTTTTACATTAGTATAGCATACTTTAAATGTGACTGTGAGGAAGATGATTAAAAAATGTGGCTTCTTCTGCATGTAGAAACTTAAAATTATTAAACATCCTAGACCACTTGGCTAGTTTTCATTTTCTACTGACCTTACGATTTGTTCCATCTTGTTTTCTATTTGACATCTTATGCAAATCCCTGGATAACATACACACAATGTAAAGACACCTACTCCAATATCATACGCTTGCCACATTCTAAGACCTCCAATCTCAAATCTGAAATTGTTGTACATATTAATATTTGGTATTGAACATTTTTTCATAGTCTGTGCACTAAAATCAACTTCAGCAACATAAACATGTGTGTTCATGATACCACTGTAACTTTCACTTCAACTTCACAAATAATACATGATGGTCTTGAAGTATAGATTCTGCGTACTGACGCTGTTTATCATCTTAATAACGTGTTTAAGTGTTCTTTTATTTGTCTTTATTAATATTACTTTTACTGTTTGGTCTGTTTTTGGTGATATACATTTGACCTGGCTCTGTACTTATGCATCCCGTCATTGTGTTGTTTATATTATTTTTCATTTTTACTTGTGTGCTTTGTCCGTGTGACTTTTTATGTTTCTTTGATACAAATGACGTGTCTCTGTACTTTAATTATCCCGCCATTGTGTTATTGTTCTATTATAATTTTTGCATACTTTGAACGACACAATTATTTTATATCTCTACCTGTGTGACGTTTTCATTCTGACGTCAAACACGCAATTCTACGCCAGAGTTAATGTTAAAATTACAATTCGGTCCCAGTGCATAAAATCCTTCGATCCATTATGGGTTGATTTGGCATACACAAATAAAATACAAAAATAAGTAAGCAATGAACGAGGTTGTTAAATGTGATATATGCTTTTTTGTGCTTCTTTGTTAAATATTTTTTTGTTTTTGTTGTGATAAAGATTGTGACACGGTGTTGACTGTTGTACCCCTATTTTGACATGTTTACCTATTATGGCTGTTTGTTTTATCCACGCATCGTTGTCAATATAATGGAATTTGATGCGACTGTCATACAAGTGAGAGGTTTAGCGCTATAAAACCAGGTTCAATCCATCATTCTCTACATAAGAAAATGTCTGTACCAAGTCAGGAGTATGACAGTTGTTGTCCATTCGTTTGATGTGTTTGTGCTTTTGATTTTTGCCATTTGATAAGGGACTTTCCGTTTTGACTTTTCCTCGGAGTTCAGTATTTTTGTGATTTGACTTTTTATTTTTTTCAAGGGCTTTTTTCAACTCTTCTGCAGTTGTAATATTGTTCCCTTCATTCCAAAACCGTTTTGCATATATCTTCATTTGAGCAGTTCTTCTATCGCAAATGTCTTTGCCGCTATTAGCTTCACTGAAATCATACCTAGAAATGTTGATCCCGGTTCTTTTAGAAATTTCAGGAATAGCAGCCATCACAGGTCCACAGTGATAACAGGAGGCATTATCACTACGAAGATAAACCGTATCTTTTGTTTCATCTTGGCTTTTTATGTAGTTTAATAAGCTCTCAATAATTGAAGCAAGAGCATACCATCCTTGAGGAATACTGTCAAACAAATGCACATAACAGTCAGTGTTCATGTTCATATCAATACCTCGGGATTATACAACACTTACATGCCAGGTAATTCCATTTTTACCATACAAATCTGTTTGCTTTTCGCGGTCAAACAATGGAAAAAATTTCATAGCCCAATCCATAACTATAAACAATTCATTTGGAAGGAGATTCTCTAAAACCAAATGGTTTGCCTGTTCTTGACTGACAGTTCTCAATACATGTTGCTTCCACTGAAACACTTTCTCCTTGCAGCTTTGGAAGTCGTGCATGTATTCAGTCTTCATTTTGTCTGATAGAAATATCCCATCTATAACAATCTGTTCCAGATCATCAATTACAGAGCTCATATCTTTACAAAATTCACAAGATCCGTCATGTGTATGATCACACTTCTCTTCTAACACTTTTACATGTGAATCACTGAGAGCATAATGCATGCAATGATCAGCTACATTTGATGATCTTTCAATGTGCCATCTGTAGTCAGAAGACAAGTAACGCTTTGAAGCTCGAAATCTTCGTTGAATGTCCTGCAAGATAAAAAGAGTATTCATATCATTCTTTATACATGTAATACTTGCTTTAAATGCAAACGAAAATTGTACGATTGCAAATATGACATGATGCTTGATGAGGTATTGGTGATTGCAAGCAGACAATTGAACTGAAAAAAAATATGATGTTAAAACGTTTATAAAGTTATTATTTGGACATACATTACATGTAAATAAGTTTATGAATTTCATATACCGGTAAATGCAAATGTGCCTCTATATGAGTTCAATAATCTGGAACTTTCAGTGAAGATAGGTCATGGACTTTCAAAGCATATATACATGTTAGTTGCCTCATTCACTTCCATCTTATACAAGGGCCGTCTTGACCTTTTTGTAGGTTGTGAATGATTCGTTCATTGTTGAAGACCCTCCAACAACTGTCAAGATACAGGAATAAATTATTTTTTTTATTTTTTCTATGTGTTGTGTGCGATTTTGTCCCATGCACATTTACTCCATATCCCTTCATTTTCTATTAACCCCTATATTCAATGTCAAAAAAAAAGCAACATATATGTATATCATCCAAATACGTTTTCAAGCATTCAGTACTTATAGTTTTAATCCTTATCATTTGCCGTTTACATTTAAGACATCGTTTTTTTGGCAACAAGATAGTTAGTACAACTGATGTTTATATTTTCATAAATATTGATTTTTTTATGTACATATATATCTCCAAGAAAACTTTGAGAATTTATAACCAACTGTCTACATGAAAACCAGTTCTACATACTGACATATATTTCTGGTGGTCCCATGGTATAAGGGTCTAACTAAAAAATATATACCGACAAACACAATACCTTTAAATCATAAACTCCATTTTGGGTAAAATCCTCCATTATGTCTGTCAAAGTTATCTGCTTGTCAAAAGATGTAATACCATCTGCTGTTGTATTATCTTAACCACACCGGCTTTTACGCTGACCTATTGAACACTGCTTCAAAGCGCTGTTTAGGCTTGATCTTCCTAAAGGTTCAAAGTCGGATTCTGAACAGTATGCTTTGTAGGATGAAATTATTTGACTGCCTATTACTGTTCTAACAACATCAGGAATATGTATTTTTGTCCAGTAGAGAGTTTAAGGATCCTTTCCCCAAATGCAACATCTTGACCATATTGTGGTTGGGATAAAAAAAACTGACAAAATGCTGAACCTTTTCAATGGGAAGTTTGGCAGTAACATAACAGTCTTGATTGGGCAATTCTATTCCTCTAACCTTTACATAATTTCTTGCAGCTTCTATCTTGTGTTTTGTCAAACCAGGTATTGCGATCAATAAAGCCTCCTTAGAATATTTACTGGCAAATAGTGATAAAAGTTTAAGAAATGGAGAATCTGCTTCTTGATATACTGCAATTATAGACGGAAGATAATTATCAGGACAATCAGGGTTAACTGTCTGGTGCTTTTGGACCATACTCCTTTTACTATGTCAAAGTCAATGAAAATATTCTTCCGCCCCTCATAACCTATAGTATTTATTGTTGATTTGTTGTTGTCCTGATAATACATGAAATATTTGCCACTTGACGTTATGTCTCTTGTTTGTATGTCTTAAAAAAAGAGGCGAAGGATACCAAAGGGACATTACAACTCATAAGTGGAAAATAAACTGACAATGCCATGACCAAAAAAGAAAAAGACAAACAGACAAACAACAGTACACAAACAACCACAACATAGAAAACTAAAGACTGAGCAACAGTGATGCTCGAAGCCCAAAATTAAAAAAAAACAAAAAAAACCCTGAATACCAGTTTATAATTTCAAGAGCTTTTAAAAAAATCAGAACTGTTGAAACAATTGGATAACACTTCTGCAGGAAGCCGGCCGTGCAATATCCTCATACATGATTAATATATTAAGGCATCACCTTAGTTTATTTGTACAGCATAATTTACTTAGTAAACTATTAATTTAACTGTACTAAACTAGTTTTAATGTTCGCTCTAAATGTGCATGAAATATTTGCCCCTAGACATTCAGCAAGCAACAGTCAAGAGTTATTTATTATGTTGCTAATCAATCTTGCATGTATGCTAAATATAAACAACCGGATGATTTTTCTTTTAACTGAGTTACTTTTTGATTTCCGGTAATTGTGCCCAAAATACTCCAGCATTTATGTCCAGTCCTTCGATAACGGCTTTGATCTTTTTTTAGAATCTAAACGAAACCCGACATCCTCAATTGTGTCCCCCATCATTGAATTGCCGTAAACGTTATTGACGTCATTGAGGACATACTGGCGCTAAAATTTGAGAGACGTTTTGATGTTTTGCAGGGGACACGTTTTGGCGAATAACAATTATGGGACATGTTTGGGGGTAATGAATTCGGACACCTTTGGGCGATATTGAATATTAAAGACACGTTTGAGGGAAATAGACACGTTTCGGGGAATCGGACACGTTTGGGGGGATGGACACGTTTGGGAGTGTTACATATTTACTGGAGTTAATGTGAAAAAATCGAAAGGGAGCTTTCTTTCCCCAATACTAAAGTTGTGCTTAAATAACATGAGAAGAGGTTAAAAGGAATTTTCCCTTTAGTCTGAACTTTTTTATGAAGGAAAACCCATAAATCAAAAACTTAAAATCTGAAATCTATAAAAATAAATGGGGAATGTGTCCATGGGACACAGATGATGCCCAGGCTTGCATATAACGTTATAAAGGGACATAACTCAAGAACTGTAAAAGTTTAAATTTGTCCTTGATCTGTGTTTTTTATGGTAATTAGCTTTTTGCATAAGTTTCATAACATTTGGTTCAGGCAAACTAAAGTTAGAGAACAGAAACATATATTTCAGCAATTTTTCCATTTGTAAAGGGGCATTTCTCTAGAACGGTAAAAGTTACGCCACCAAAATTCATACTTGATCTGTGTTTTGTGGTAATAAGCATTATGGATAAGTTTCATAATATTTGGTTGAGGCAAACTAAAGTTAGAGAACGGAAACGAAAAATTCAGCAATTTTTCCATTTGTAAAGGGACATAACTCTAGAACGGTAAAAGTGACGCCACCAAAAGTCAAACTTGATTTGTGTTTTGTGATAATTAGCATTGTCTATAAGTTTCATAACATTTGGTTGAGGCAAACTAAAGTTAGAGAACGGAAACCAATTTTGGGACGAACGTACGTACGTACGTACAGACGGACGAGGATAAAACTTAATGCCCCCTCCTCTACGGCGGGGGCATACAACTCAAAAGGAAGCTTACATCAATTAATATATAAAATTTACAACAGTTTCATGGTAATTGTTGAAAACCTCTTAGAGCTACAGTTCGAAAACATGAAAATTCCCACTTTTTTATGAATAAAGTCTCATTAAATCTGAATTTATAAAAATCGAAAAGAAGCATTCATCAATAGATATAAACAATTTACCATAGAGGTATTGAAATTAGTGGAAAAGTTTAATGTTGGACCCTGATTTAGTCCAACTTGAAAACTGGGCACATAATCAAAAATATAAAAATTCTAAAAACACAGTAACATTCAACATATCAAAGAACCCCAACAAATTATTTTTGTTGAAATAAAAAAAAAGTTAAATTTTGGATCCTTTGGACCTTAATGTGGACTTATTTGAAAACAGGGCCCGGTCCACAATTACAAATCAAAATTCACAATTAAATTCCGCATATCAAAGAACCCAAAGAATTGAATTTTTGATTGTAATCAACAAGATTTAACTTTAAATCATCAATACATGTATTATATGGTTATTCTGTACTCCTGATGAGGTATTTTACCAGTAATTTGTGCAATAAAAACAAGAGAAGATTAAATTAAAGGCTCTATTAGAAATCTGGTGGCCCTATCATTTCATTAAGTGGAACAAATCTTTTTTTATTTTCTATTGTTATTTGTCAATGTAAGATATAGCTAAAAATAAAAATAAAAAAAATGATTCAAGGACAGTAACTGTAATATGGAGTTGTCATACAACTTCGACACCACAGAGACTTTTGTTGGCTCTTAAAGCTGAAGAAGTAAGGTCACATTCATTGTTAAGTATCTCTTATAGAGATAGGATGTCATGCATGTAGAACTTGGCAACTTAACCCCTGTGTTTTAAGTAATAGCAATAGCGGTTTTACGTTCACTCAGCATATTTAACACACATTTTGAAGTATATACCCCAACTCTTCAAAGATGCTTGTGACTGCATTTGGTAACAATCCACTGTGTAGTTTCAGAGATGCAGATTTTTAAAGAAAAGTTTAAGGCGATGACCACAGATGCAAAGTGATGAAAATAGATGACATTGACATTTGGTCAAAATTTCAATCAGAGTTTTTAGGAGCAAGCAGTCCAAAAAAAACAAATATCTTATATAAAATGGCCTTAGCTAAGCATTTTTGATATATAAAATCTAACAAATAAAAATATAAACTTATATTTATTGCGTCCCAAAATTTTCTCATAAACAATCTTTTGGGTTTTCTGTATTAAAACAAACTTACATGCATCATCAGAAATTTGACTGAAACTAGTGAAATTTTCCTGCAATTTCTGTGGCATATTCAAAGTCTTTCGTACTTAATGAGGTACATGTATGATCATTACAGGGATCGTCCTTATCATCTTCATGGTAAATATCTGTTATAAAAAAAGATGTATATATATAAATTCAAAATTACTAATCAAGAAAAACAACTCATGATCATCACAATTATTCCTAAGAGAGGGAGTGATCCAATGTATATATGTTTCTTTAAAAATTTCAGTTAATGTTCAACTTTATAGTGTTAAAAGTGGGAATTAAAGTTTGACTTAAAATTCCAATTAAAAATCTAAACAAGAAAATGTGTCCACAGTACACAGATGACCCACTCACCCTATTATTTTCCATATTTAGTGAACCATGAAATTGTACAGTATACTTGAAACCTTGGGCGTTACTGTTAGACGGGAATTTGACTGATCGGTGAATGATCGGAGACGGATGTTTGACTGATCGATGAATGATCGGTGATCGATGACACATAGAATCCGTTAGATACGTCAAGTAAGCTAGATGAGTGTTACCATGACAACAGTCAGCGATCGATCAACAAACTAATTATATGCACGGATGGGTTGTTTTTTCTACACATGATGATATATATCAGAGAGAAAATAAATTGAAATTAAAATTCATATGTAAAACGAACTTAAATTTTTATACATTAATTAGGACGTTAGTTTTCTCGTTTGAATTGTTTTACATTTGTCATTTCGGGGCCTTTTATAGCTGACTATGCGGTATGGGCTTTCCTTATTGTTGAAGGCCGTACGGTGACCTATAGTTGTTAATTTATGTGTCATTTGGTCTCTTGTGGAGAGTTGTCTCATTGGCAATCATACCACATCTTCTTTTTTATATCCACCGTATTTACATGCGATAAACGCAAACCTCTACGAAGACACCTTTACTCGTTATTTTGTAATCAACATATGATAAATAAGATGGTCTTAGATTTTAAGATTTCAAACATAAAAACATTATCTAAGCTTCCTTCAACGTATACGCATTCACAAATGTTTTATCTTTTGCATTTGCACAAATTGTACAGAGCACGTCTGCTGGATCACGGTGCTTTAATTTTTAAATTTATGTCTTAAACTATTTTAAAAAATTAAGAATTTTACCCTCTTACTTATTCGTGTAAATATTCTCTTTTACCTTTTAAGGGGTTTTCCTAAGATAGGAAGCTTAAACATAAGAAAGGAATACAGAAATAGGAAAAAACTTGGTCGCAATAATACATAAAAAAATATATATCAATTACTTTTCGAGCATTATAGGGTTTTTTTTTTTTCTGCCAAATAAATTACATAAGTGTAGAATAATGTCATGCTCAGAATGTTTCTCAGTTCTGTATCACTAAAAAGAGATAAAATGTTGTTATTTATGTAGCAATAATGCATTTTAATGTCACTAGCTGATGAAAATAAAAATAAATAATTTATACCAGTAAAGATACTTAAAGCTAGGTTTTGATAGATTACGAGTGCAATCATTTATTATTAAAGGAATATCAGAGAAAAGATAGAAAAAATGTTGTTCGCATAGTTTGAAATTACCAATATTTCTTCTTTTCATAAAAAAATAATGCAATGTTATTTGTAACTGGTTATTTCAAAGGCCTCAAGATAAATGTATTTTGATAAAATTTTAAAAAAATAAGGATGAAAATACTTAAACTTTTGTGCTGAAATCGAATGTAATAATTCCTTTATTTTAATAGTAATTATGTACCGCCATTTGATTTTAGTACTTCTTGTACATCAGGATTGGCTGTGTTTTTATAAAATATGCTGAATTTTAGGGAAAAGATACTAAAATGTTGTTTGCATTGCTTAAAAATGCCAATATTTCTTCTTGTATATCAGAAATAATGCAACATCATTTGCAATTAGTCATTATGAATGCCTTAAGATAAGATGTGAATAATATAAGGATAAAGATACTTATTTTTTATTTGAGTTGAAAAATAATACAATTATTTATTCTAATAGAAATCAGGAACCGCCATTGGAATTTAGAAATTTTTGTACATCACGATGGGTTGTTTTTTTACAAATGATGATATATATCATATTCATAGAAAAAACACTAAGATTGTGTTCGCATCATTTAAATATGCAAATATTTCTTCTTTTTATCCAAAATAATGCTATCATGTTAATTGCTATCAGTCATTTTAAATAAGTTGCCGAACTGCAAATAACATTTTACCTTTTTACAATCCTTCCAATAGTATTGCTAGAGAATAATACACACATCGTATAAACCTAGTCATAGCGTAGATAGTAAAAGGTCCATAAGCGTACACCTATATTTTGGTCTTTACGGTTTGAAATTATATACTTGAATTTGTTCACCATATCAGTCGGAAAAAGCAAATATTAAAAAAAAAAAAAAAATCTTTGTCTGTCAACAAAATTAATCGAAATAGATACGATAAATATAGAAAATGTTATCTCATGAATGTAAAATATTTCATTTCTGTTCGTTTTATTTTCTTTTTATCGAGTGGTAAATAGATATCAAAATTGGTCTTCGGCGCATATGATTACGTTAAAATATGATTACAGACCAAGACTTTAAATGATTGTATTTTAAATCCCAGCATGCAATACCAGGAGAAAACGTCACGTACTACAGGAAGTAGTCAATAATTTTTTTCATAAATTATTGATTTTTTCTTCTTAATTCCTGCATATATAGCGATAAAACTTTGTGAATATGTATTTTATGTTATAATGAACATATTTAAACTATAAGTAAAAAATCGCGAATGTTCCCTTTAAATATAACGGATGAAGAGACTGAGCTTACCAATATCTCTGTCTTTTACGGCAGGAGATATATTGAGAATAGCGTTCATAACGAGAAAAACTAAATTTGCTAAGAGTTTTTTATTAAACCATTTTTTTCCGAAAATAATGGAAGCAATGAACTTTAGATTACAAAAAAAAAAAAATGTCGTAATTTTGTTTTTCTCTGTTGGAATAGCTAGGTCAATTAGTCTTTTTAACAGACCAGTTTGTCAAGTTTGTTGAACACATTCTTAGACTATGAAAAGAAGTTAGGGGATATTACTAGTGGAACATGAATTAAGTTGTGTCTGTTCGTCTTGTGGTGTACGTTTGTACATGCAAATGTAGTACGTTATATTGTAAAATCAACTTATTTTCGAGAGCGATTTTTTTTCATGACTTTCGCGAGTATTAAAATAACACGAATATAAATCGTCGCGAATATGCAAAACCTGGATCTTTCCTTATTTAAGAAAATTTGAAAAATTACGAAATTTCATCGCCGTGATAACTGGCTTGTAAGGGCTAAACGGGAAATAAAATATCCGCGAAAATATGTTGTTTTACAGTATCAACCAAGAACCAGAAGCATTTTATACTGCTTTATTAATGAGTGATGCAAAACATTTACAAATTTCGACTAAAGTTTTATGCTACGCATAGTGTTTTGTATTCAAACGTAAAAAAACATGATTCCTTTTTTTTTATTTGTGTTTTTTTTGAAACAAGTATATTTAGAAGATTTATTTGCAATTCAGACGTAGCTTCGTGATAAAGTACTCAGACAACCATGACCTTGAGTAAGTGATAGTCTCAAAATTTTCAAGTTTAGTTCGCGTATTGTTTGCTAAGATTGTCAAATTATTTTGATAAAGTCGTTCCTTTTTCCACTTTGTATAATACTTTTGATTTTTCCTCCTCCTTGGCAAAAAGTACAATTTAAAGTATGAAAAGGGCTACTTTTGTTTCAACATATATGTGTACACTATGATGATATATTCTAAACCATTTGGAAATTTCTCTCCAGTCGTTTTATCTGAACATAAAATCACATTTCATTCAACCTCATTATTTTTTAATGGCCATAGCCAAATAGACACAACTTTTTAAACCCTCCGTAAAAATAAAAGACAGGAAGTCTACCTAAATTCCTGTTAGTCATGTTTGTATCTACATATTAACTAACTGTCTGTATAATATGAGGAAGATTGAGAGATCAGGGGGGTCTCACCATTGCCATGTGCCCTTTGTCCTTAAACTTTGACAATTTTTAGCTGAAAAGTGACATTCTAAGCCCTCCGTAAATATTGAAGATGACATAATTCTGAGAAATCCTTTAAATACAACCTTCATATATACAGAGTCTATGATTTCTTCGAATTTTATGGACATTGAAAGAATAGGGGTGTCTCACTGTCATTTAAGCGGTCTCCGGTAGGTTTCACTATATATTTTGAATATCCAACTTGCACTTTGGGCCCTCCGTAAACATAAAAGACAGGAAGTTTACTCAAATTCCTTTTAGTCACGTTTTTATCTACATTTTAACTAACTGTCTGTATAATATTAGGAAGATTGAGAGATCAGGGGGTCTCACCATTGCCCTGTGCCCTTTGTCTTGAAATTTTGACAATTTTTAGCAAAAAAGTGAGTATCTAAGCCCTCCGTAGATATGAAAGATGACATAATTCTGGAAAATCCTTTTGATACAACCTTTATGTATACAGAGTCTATGATTTCCTAGAATTGTATGGACATTGAAAGAACAGGGTGGTCTCACCGTTATTTAAGCGGTCTCCGGTAGGTTTTCACTATATATTTTGAATATCCAATTGGCACTTTGGGTCCTCCGTAAACATAAAAGACAGGAAGCAGGAAGTCTACCCAAATTTCTTTTAGTCACGTTTGTATCTACATATTAACTAGCTGTCTGTATAATATTAGGAAGATTGAGAGATTAGAGGGGTCTCACCATTGTCCCGTGCCCTTTGTCCTTAAATTTTGACAATTTTTAGCTGAAAAGTGACAATCTAAGCCCTCCGTAGATATCGAAGATGACATTATTCTGGAAAATCCTTTTGATACAACCTTTATATATACAGAGTCTATGTTGTCGTCGAATTTTATGGACATTGAGGGAACAGTGGGGTCTCACCGTCATTTAAGCGGTTTCCGGTAGGTTTTCACAATATATTTCTTTTTTTTGTTGGTGCTTTCCATAAATATTTCTATTTGTATTTCTGAATGTTTGTAGAGTGATCGGTTTTTGTTTTTGTATTATATATTATATATAAAAGGACATCTTTGATGTCGTTTTATTGATAACAATCTATATTACATAAAGACAAATATGCATCTTACATAAGGGTTTATTTTCGAGGACAACGAGAATTTACGACAGCTTAAAGGGGTCATTACACAAGTTCCTGCGTATCTTTTCCCTCCACTTAACTTTGAAAATCATGCTTTTAATGCTATCAAATATTTTAATTTTTTGATGATTTTCAACTTAATTTGAATATCGAACCGGCTGCTAACTTCACATCAATTATTACACATACATGAATAGATATCAAATTGGGTAAATAGTCTCATAATAAAATATTATTGAAGAATTGTTACAAAACAAAGATTCACTAAACACAAAAAAAAAGTACTGCAGTTGCAGTTAAATGTTTCCGACAATTTCTTGAGGAGAGTGGGAGGGAAAACACAAAATTTGAGGAGTATGAACTTTCAGAACTCGACGTTGCACTGAAGAGTTTTTATGCTGGTGCTCGTAAATCTGACGGAAGTTTGTTCAAGAAATCGGCTATTCAAAATGTCAAATATGGATTAAAAAGATACCTACATGAAAAAAGAAACATTGACATAAACAAGGACAATGAATTTACCAAGAGCAATTTGATATTCCAAGCAGTTAAGGTTGATTTAAAGCGCAAGGGCTTTGCTAAAGTTGATCATTATCCTGATATTTCTGAGGAGGATTTACAGAAACTTTACAGTGGTGATACCCCTGTTTTTGACGTCAATACTCCTTATGGTCTCCAGTTCAAAGTTTGGTTTGAGTTAATGCTTTTCCTGTGTAGAAGACGTCAGGAAAATTTACGTACAATGACCAAAGATACATTTCGTGTGAAAAAAGATGCAAGTGGTATGAAGTATGTTTACCAAAACAAGGATGAACTAGACACAAATCATAGGGCCAACACTGATCCATCTGACTCAGTTACAGAAGGAAGGATGCACGAGAAGAAAGGTAATTTTCCATCTTGCTATTTCTTATTATTTTTGTGCATATAAACATGTATTATAACACATTTGTAAGAAGATGTGGTATGTCCAATGAGACAACTCTCCACTCAGCGACCAAACAAAATAGAAGTTTACAACTATAGGTAACTGTACGACCTTCAACAATGTGCAAAACCCATACTGCAGAATAATCCTTGCTTGGTAGATTAGTAACAAAATGTATAAATTTATGAATAGAATAAAAAAACAAATATACTTTATTCATATATATGGATTGGCATAAAATACATGAAAAATGCATTATTGCTGAAGAAAAATTACCATACGCGCACAAGAATATTAAAATAAAAACATTAGAACAGATCTTTGACTGCGGTTTTTCATCACAAAGTTTATAAATTCAATTCAATCATGTCAATTATGATATTTCAAAATAAAGAAATTACAGAAAATTTATTTAAATATATGTATAACTGTCAAAAGATAATCAACATACAGAATCAGTAAAATTACATACATTTTGTCAGATGGTTTCTAATGAAATTGCATTCATTGTAGTTTTAATGTCTAATATGCTTTATTAAATTGCTATCAGAGAGAAAAAAAAAACAAACAAAATCTAGTATTAAATATTTTTATTAAATTTTTCAGGTGATTTGAAATGTCCAGTAGCTTCTTTTGAAAATTATATTTCAAAATTGTGTCCAGATCTTGAAGCTTTATGGCAAAGACCAAAAGCATCCTTTGATGTGGGTGAATCTACATGGTATTGCAAATCTCCTCTTGGGAAAAACACTCTGGCTGGTATGATGTCTGAAATATCTCATATTGCTTTATTGTCTATGACATATACCAACCATTCCATTAGAGCTACCAGCATCACAGCAATGGGTGTAGGAGGGGTAACAGGTCGTCACCTGTCTGGTCACAGAAGTGAAAATTCATTAAAATCCTACTCAAACCGTGTTAGTGATAAAAAAAGAGGAAAATATCTGATATTTTGAGCAAGGCAATCTCTACAAATAAACAGAAGCATTCATCAGACATTGAAAATGTAGTTGTTGAAAAAACTTCTGAAGTACTGCAGCCTATTCCACCACAGGAACTTTTAGAACTGTTTTCAAATGATATGGAACTGGAGAAGTTGATGAAAATGTCTTGAGTGATTTGAATCTAATGCAGGGTTTGAACACAATTAATAAATCATGTGATATGAAAGACAATCGTACACAACCATTGCAAGAAAGATGCATGAATGTCCAAATGAATAAAACCAATCAGGTTGAGTGTTGTGGGTCAAGAGGATTTTTTTCCTTCGTTCCAAAATTTGAAAACTGTTCTGTTAATGTTACAGTGAACAATTATCGAGCCAACTAAGTGAAGCTTATCCATGGAAAATTTCAAAAAATGTTAAAAATTGTTAAAAAAAAAAAAAAAACAATACCTTTAGACACTTTATCACTTTTTTCAATTACTCATAAACATACATGCACATGTAGCAAAAACATTTAATACTCCAGTATTCACATACTTTATTAAATGACAATCATACACATGTATTTGTTATAACTTTTTATTTTGTTTTGTTGTTATTGTTGCAGTTATCTTTTATTGTTGTACTATTTTCGTTGTTTTCATATTCCATTTCAGGAAGACAAATTAAATGTAGATAGTGGAATAAAACATTCATTTCCCTTGCCTTCAGGAAATATGAAGATTTGTTCACCCTCGAAAATTCATATTTCCCTCGGGCGATGCCCTCGGGAAATATAACTTTTCTCGGGTGAACAAATCTTCATATTTTCCTCAATCAAGGGAAATAAATGTATAATATGATATGAAGCGTCAATACTTATCGATGTCCTTGTTTGTCCTCTCATAGGTCTAGGTTGTATAAGACTTGGTCGAGTATGGTTCTGACTAGGTCAAGTATGGTTCAGACTAGGTCGAGAATGATTCAAATGCGTATATAATGGCTAAGTATTAGTCGAGTTAAGGTCGAGGTCAAGTTCAGACTGTTAAGTATGGTTCAGACTAAGTTTTATCAAGTAAATTTCAGACCAATTCAGACAGGTCGAGTAAAAATCAGTACAGTTGAGTACAAACATAGGTCATTTCAGACTGTTACTGGTTTGTAGTGTTTGTAAACGAAGCTTGCAATATATTTTAAAAGGATATTCATAACCACTGATGAAGAGAAAAGTTATATTTTCCGTTAATGTTGACACGAAGACCCTTTCTAAGTACTGATAAAATTAGAAAATTAGAATTAAGGTCAGAATTCAAATGAGATGGATGAAACCACTGCTATTGGAGGTTTAATCTAAAACAGAAACATACATCCGTGATAGCCGCTTTTTTTAACTATGATGTCACTTAGATATTCCTATGCAAAAAAATTCAATATTTATGTTTGGCTATATATTATTTAGTAGAATGGTTATTACTTTGTCGTCCGTAATACTGTTCAATATTATCTATTCATGCTATCCTTTTTTTAGATATCATTAAATAATCTCATTATCATTTGAAATGTATGTCAACATTTTTCTATTGAACAGATCAGTTTTTACAGATCCGATGACATTGCAATATTATCGATTTGCAGGTAGTCATTGTGATAATCAGGAAAACCCTGTTTTTTTTGTTTTTTTTTGCTGTTTCTTTTATATATGTCAGGCAGAATACATTATTATTCTAAAAGTAGTTCACAACGCTCTTTATAAAGAATTCATGATTTTGTTAAATATAAACAAAAAGTTCCATACTAAAACACACTACAGCAAAATGAATAGAATTGAAATGAAATTGCCATAAAAGATACAAACAATGCATGATAAAGTATTATTAAAATTTGAACATATCGATGCAATTATGCTTTGAAGAACTTAATTATAAGAAACGATTCTAAATGTGTTTTTTTTTTTTTTTCTGAATTGGAGCATAGTGCCTTGAGAGTTGAAATGACATCCCAGTGACTTTCAACAGGAACGGTATTTTGTGTCTGTTTCGTTATGATTGGTGCCCTATCTGATGAATTGAGCAATTTCCACTGATTTTAATAAAAAAAATGTTATTATAAATGTCCAAGATGAAGTTGAAGAAGAGATCACAAACATGTTAAACACCAGGCCCTGAAGTCATAAAACTTTCGAGTCAGTTTTTTATACTCATACTCCAAAATCAACCAATCAAAATGCTCGATTTCATGTTTTGAGCATGATTTTTGTGCTCCGAGCACTGAGCAAAGTTTTATGACTTCAACCCCAGAACATTCGATGTGTGCTTATCCCAAATACGTAGCCTATAGTTCAGTGGTTCTCGTTGTGCGTCTGTCTTTCATATTTTGTTTATCATCCGTGCTTTGTGTGAGACGCACGTTAAGTTTTGATACCGTTGTAGTAACTTCAATACCTTTCAAATTGATTATATAAGTTATGCCCTTTGCTACTTGTACGTGTGTTCAAGCTCCAAGAGACGGGGTCTTATCCTTGATCTTTTTTTTTCAAAATTCACCTTCTCGTTTATAATAAACATTGCCACATGTTGCTGTTCATTATCTTTCGTAGTTATAGTCTTATGATCAAACTTTTTAAATTGAACAGCTATTGACCTCATAACCATGGAGCTTACAGTGGTACCAAATCCATATGGCTTATTGTATCAACATATCTACCGTCAATATCATATTTCATCTACATTGTACTTATCTTATAATATATTATTCACTAACTCAATATGTGTTCTATGTTTTTTGTCGTTTTGTAACAAGCATACACACTTCCGTCATTGAAACTCGAAGTAAATACAATCTGTTTAAATGATTACTATCTAGGCTTGCATTTAACTGTTTTGTTGGATTATTCCTTTCAGTAGGAGCAATCAATAATAAAATATTGGTTCATTCTTTCAATGAAAGTTTTTCGAAAAGAAATTAAAACTTATCGCGGAGGCATTTTACAAAATAAGATGTTTCAACCCTTCACACATAAAGTTAAAATATCACTACGCTATTGCGTTCTTGGTAAGACCTGACTGATAAAATAGTTGTATAGTTCGGTTACCGATATTTTCATACTTGCTCAAACATAAAAACATAAAACTTAATACCTGTTTGTAACATCTAGTCGTATTACCCAAGGATCACTAAGATTTGATAGCACAATCACATTACTTCCGTCTAGATTGCACCTTGAGAGTTTCTCTGTACCATAATTTGTAATCCAGTAGATATGATTATTTGTTGAATCAACAGCCATTCCTACTGGATATGGATCTGTACGGATAACTGTCTGTAAGGTTATGTTCTTTGAGGGATATGCAAATCTATATAAATCATAAAAAATTATTGACATAGATTTATTAACAATACTGATCCTGTATTTTATACTAAACACTCTCCAATGTCTGATTCATAATACTGCATATATTGCATCATGATAACAGATTAGTGTAAATACTATACAATGACGATTTGATGGTCAATTAAAACAGACACCCTGGGACTGTGCCACTAACTGGAACCATTGATGAGACATATATAGTACAGCATAGTGTTGCCCATTATAGACGACAAGATCGCCAGTACTATTAAAACACATACATAATAAGTTTGTCGAGACTAATCATTGCTAATCGTCAATTTGTTTTCTTTTTTCTCAAATTCCACTGATGTTATCTCTCATTTCAAACCTGTTTATGAAGTTGTCATATTTTAAAACGAAGTTTTAAAGCTGATTATGTGTTAAGAAAATGTTGTATTTAAATCTGCCCCGGTAGTCCAGTCAATCCATAAAAAAAGCCAAACCTTACAAAAAGTGCAACAGAAGTAAATTTGGTATCATTTTTAAAAGTTTATTACCTCTCTATTACATATCAAAAGTGTTGCAAAATCGGAAGTGCCAATGTCAACATTTTTCATAAAGAAAAACGAATATTAGTCCCAAATGTTTTGTTTGTTATACAGATGCGTCCAACCCTAGCCTGAATATGAAGTTAACTTGCTAACCAGACAATTTGACCGGTCAAAATTAACCTGAGACAGAATTAAAGACTGCTTTGACCAGTCAAGGGACCACAATCAAGTAAACAAGAACTGATATTATGACTGCCTAAAAAGTTAACTTTAGTACAGGTCCGCTACTTGTATAAGTTAACATCGAAACAAGTCCTGCAGATCTGATCTCAGGTTAACATTTGGCTAGTCTGCTCAACACCTAGTTAACGTGTTACAATGACCGCTCTACATCAATGTATATAATATCTTTAAATGTCCTTGTTTCTTGATATAAACATTTAAATAAAGTACGTATTAAACTTTGCTTGTTATTAAAATTTCTCAATGATCTGCCTGTTTATAAATTGAAAACGATTTTAGTTACACGGCTTACGTGCATTGCATATACATTTCAATACATATCAAACTGTTTAAGTTGTATATACTAGCGTATTCACCTGACGATATCGGGATATGGGTATTTAGTCGGATCTTAACATGTAATTGTGATTTGTTTACAAACCGGTATTGATAAAAATAAATAAACAATGTCTAAATGTACAGGACTTAATTAAATCTGTATTTGGGTAAGTTGATGCAAGCATACGATCTGTATTGCGTCTTACACTTTGAGAAGCAAATAATCTTTAACTACTTTATTATAATATTGTTTAAAAACGTTAATTATGAGCTATGAAAGTCAAGTAGCTGGAGCATTTTTCTGAGTAATTTAAAAAAAAAATTCAAAGAAATATTTTTTACTGTGGGTTAGCATTCATTAGTAGTCACTACCCTAAAGATTAACAACTTTTGGTTATATTTATAATTTAGAATCTTCATTGAAGGTGGAGCACGAATGCGCAGTTAATTAAATATATTGATGTGTCATTTGTATGCCAGAGTGACATTCCTTTGTATTATGTTCCGATTCGAAAAAAGTCAAGCTCTGCGAGTATTGTCTCCCTCGAACAGGTTCATAATTTTATATGTAAGTATAGTTATTTGATTTAATTTGGAATAATTACAAAATTTATGAATTCAATAGATTTCAGTTTTGGTTATTGGTGTATTAAAGACATTGATGTATGAATATAATTTCATAAATTTGAAATGTTTAAAATTATAACATACCAATATAAAGAACCGTTCATCATTTTTGAATATTATTCAGTTACACACATGTATTTATGACACCGACATGCAAGACTCTCTCACACGACAGTGTGTGTAGTGAGACACTGTACTGAAATAGACTTGGTCAGTGCAATACCTCAGACAGAACAGAATACTGTCTAAATATAATATGAGGTAAAACATTCAGGTGATCAAAACGCGTATAATAGACAGATGTAGTCATTCAACTGTCATTGATACACTGTTAAATACATTGTGTCCACATCATCTAACCTTCTACAGCATTCATCCTGCTACTTGTTAAAGCATTTGTTTCTTCAACATGGTGTATACAATTTTGTCAGAAGTTCTGTAAACTTAATTTATGTACATTACTCGATCCCTAAAGAAAAATACATAAAAGAAGTGTAACACCCCTAAACAAAAAAACACATACGCACAAACACTAAAACAGAACACCATAGCCACCACTTTATTCAAACTTATGCCAAATGTTTTAGTGAAGACTTATAATTGGAACCTACATACAAACTTTTTTACTTTTTGGAAAAAAAGACTATAAATGAAAACCGAATTATATTATCTCCCCATAGTGATAAAATGTTAGGAAAATCAACCAGAGTTATCTAACATAAATCACAGAGAGGGCTAGCAAACAAATTTCAATTATAGCTTATTTAACGTTAAAACAATTTTCCACTATAAACGAATGTTACTTTATTCAAATATAAGGACTTTGTTAGCTAAATAAGAGGGACGAAAGATACCAGAGGGACAGTCAAACTCATAGATCGAAAACAAACTGAAAACGCCATGGACAAAAATAAAAAGAAAAACAGACAAATAATAGTACAGATGACAAAACATAGAAAACTAAAGACTAAGCAACACGAACCCCACCAAAAACTGGGGGTGATATCAGGTGCTCCGGAAGGGTAAGCAGATCCTGCTCCACATGTGGCACCCGTCGTGTTGCTTAAAAATCTACAAATTGTAATAGATATTATGAATTTTTATTACAATAGATAAACATGCTATATATACACATGATAAATGTATTCTATAACTAAATGTTTGCGTTATGATTTTTTTTTTTTTTTTTTTAATGTAGCATATTTTATCTTAAAAAAAAAATGGTTATCAGATAAAATCGACATACAATGGCAATAACGCAAAGTAAATATATTACATAAAATAATCCTGCCATGATAATGAAAGCAATATTAGTGTACAATTACTAATATATATATTATGTTTATGGTCGACTATAATTCAGAGGGTCCATAGTACTACTGTTTCTTTTCCTGCATTAATTGTTCAATGCTAGCATGTCATTTTTGTATTTAAATAATTTAATCATCACCATATTTCATAATTGCTCGTTTAAAAATATACAATTATGACCCGCTGAGGAGGTGAATACTCATAATTGTCAAGCCGAGTAAGTGTTATTATTCGAGGGTTTTGGCCTGAGGGGAATAACCCTTTCTCGGGTTGACAATTTTAGATTTTCGCCGACTTCATGGGCCATCACTGTTTTATTATACCGAACAAACAATTAAAAAAAATATTGAAACAGATTGTAAAAACACATAATGTTACGTTAGAAACTATATTGTGTTTATAATTTTTTTTCGTATATAAAACATTTGTACAACAAAGGTAGAATTTTCTGCAAAATATAGGTGGCCGTGAAAAAGGCCGTTTACAAGAGATATCGCGAACACGACATGAATATCAACGCTTTGTTTGATGTAGACTTCAATTTGTCTGGGTAATTCACAGAGGAATAAAACGGGTCGACGATGAAGACTTCAATTGGTTGGAGTATTCGTCGCTGCTGCCAATTTATAAAAAAACATTGAGATCAAAATGATGACTTGTAACGAATATTCAGTAGTTTTAAGTAGTAACAGTAATAGTTCATACTGGCTCGTAAAACAAAATTATTTGACAGAAGCAACCAAAACTGCGCTTTCTTGTGTGAATTTGTATGGGTGCATAATAAATCAATAACTGTGTTTATGTCAGGATGGATTGTATAATGCAAATGCCAGCAATATTGAAACACAATGACTACACATTTTGTCCCCTAAAATTAGGACTGCCAGCATATCCTATTTTCATTAAACATGTTAAAAATATTGCCTCATAACAAAAGTTCAGTAGTTTGTTTTAAAATGAGGCTGGCTCGTATAGCAAATAGTTATCAAAGGTATCAGGCTTATAATTTAATACGCCAGAGCAGAACTCGTGTAAACATACCCAACTATTATTATATGTAAGACTAAGGACAATGTCAACTGGTTGTTTTAAATTAGAAAAGCAGATAAAAGAAAAGATTAAAATTATGGAAAAAGTAAAATCCCAAAAGTACTGAACTCAGAGGAAAATTCAAAACGTAAAGTCTCTAATCAAATGGCAAAATCAAAAGCTCAAACACATCAAACGAATGGATAACAACTGTCAATTTCCTGACCTGGTATAGGCATTTTCTTATGTATAAAATGGTGGATTGAACCTGATTTTCTAGCTAGCTAAACCTCTCACTTGTATAACAGTCGCATCAAATTCCATTATATTGACAACGATGCGTGAAAAAAACCCCAGACATAATAGGTAAAATTGACAAATATACAGCAGTCAACATTGTGTTAATCTTAATAACTAAAAAAACAAACAAATATGTAACAATGAAGCACAAAATGGCATATAGAACAAGCATATTAGCAAAAATAATAAAGACAAGAATACTCAAATTTGCCATCGTACAATGACGGGATGTATACGTACAGAGCCACGTCATATATGTAACGAAGAAACATAAAAGGCATATTGACAAAGCTCAAAGCAAAAAATGAAAGACAAGCAACAAACAAGTTTTACAATAGCATAATAACGGGATGTATAAGCATAGTGCCACGCAATATGCATCGACTTAACACCAAAAGGCATACAGACAAAGCACATATAGCCATATTTTCATTTACAGAACTTGAAGTACAGAAATTTTCTGGGGAAACACACAAAAATTCATCTCATATGTTTTAATTATATTATCTTTCCTTGTGAAAAAGATCCAGAAATAATAATTTTAATTGGTTATCAAAGGCACCAAGCTTATAATCTAATACGCCACACGCACGTTTCGTCTACATAAGACTCATCAGTGACGATCTGATCGAAATAGTTAGAAAACCAAACAAGTCCAAAATTGAAGAGCATTGACGACCCACAATTCCAAAAAGTTTTACAAAATACAGCTAAGGTAATCTATGCCTTGGACAAGACAATCCTTAGTATTTCGAAAAGTTCATAATTTTGTAAACAAGAAATTTATATAAAAATGACCATATAATTGATATTCATGTCAACAACGAAGTGCTGACCACTGGGCTGGTGATACCCTCGGGGACGAAACGTTCATCAAAATGATTTGTCCCTATTATCATAAACTGATTGGCCATATTTGTACTTTGTAATAAACAGTATGGGAAGATATCATCTAGAAATAGTTTACTGACTGTCTGTTAGTATAGAATGGCGTTTTATTGATTTTGTTGGTAGCTAAACGAACAAGTCCTAGGATCACAATCAAGTTAATTTGAAAAGCGGACTTAGTCCGAGGACTGCTTTTTATAAATAGCTGAGAAAGCTTACTTGGATACAGGTCCCCTTCTAGTATAAATTAACTTCGAAACCATTCTGCCATTAGTTAACGTTGATTTTGCAAACGCCGATCAAACGACATATAATCTAAAGTTACCTTTTGCTTCACACAAAGTCTACCTGTCATCAGTACCGTTTTACATCATTTTTTTTTTAAATATGTTTAATTTGAATATGTTTTTTATATAAACAATACAGATTAAATACATATATTTGTAAATTTTGCTTGTTATACTCCGTGATCTGCCTTTTTATAAACTGAAAACTATATTTAGATTAGATTATAAGATTCTAGCGGGATAAATTAATGTATTTCTGAACAATTATTACACTAGGGTTTTTGATATCACAAACTAGTCAAAACATTTACTAAATTTTATCATCTGAACAAGGACATCATTCGTTAATATAATTCAACATGCAGACATCTTATACATTCAGGTTCTTCACATCCAATTTTTTATGGTAATATTCTTTACAAAGCATTTAAATGTCGGCATTCATCTTAAAAGCTAACAAAACCTGTAAACTGACTTATTAAGAAGGGATATAGTTACGATACTGTTGTCAGGTCATTAAAGATGGCATATTTTGGCTTTAATATTAATTCACTCAATTAATAGGGTCTTTGCATCGACAGTGTTGGTTGTTTCTGTCAAAAACATTTATTATAAAACCAGGTGTTGGCATGATACGGATTATGTTCTTCTCAGATACTTCATGATGGTATAATACTAAAACCCTGACGGAAGGGATTGAGCTTGATATTCATATGATGAAGACATAATCTTTCAATCAGTTTAATTGAGGTCTGGAGCTGGCATGTCAGTAACTGCTAATAGTCCTTTGTTAATATATGTATCGTTGTCATTTTGTTTAGTTTCTTTTGTTACATGTACCTATTCTGAAATCGAACTCGGACTTCTTTTAAAGTGAGTTTTACTGTGCGTATTGTTGTGTCAATGGTTTTTCTACATTTGCTATAGGTATAGGGGGAGGGTTGTGATCTCAAAAAACATGTTTAAGCCCGCCGCATTTTTGCGCCTGTCCCAAGTCAGGAGCCTCTTGCCTTGCTAGTCTTGTATGATTTTTAATTTTAGTTTCTTTTATATATTTCGGAGTTTAGTATGATGTCTATTATCACTGAACTATTATACTTTTTTTTAGGGGCCAGCTGAAGCACGTCTCCGGGTGCGGGATTTTCTCGCTGCATTGAAGACCCATTGGTGGCCTTCAGCTGTTATCTGCTCTTTGGTCGGGTTGTTGTCTCTTTGACACATACCCCATTTCTATTCTCAATCTTATTGATTATAATGCTAACGGCCATTGGATATATATACCAATACATCTCAAATTCTGAAAGTCGTATATACAAGTATTAGTGGCCTTCGACTGTTTCTCGCTCTTTTGTCGGGTTTTTGTCACTTTGACACATTCCCAATTTCCATTCTCAATTTTATTTCATATAAAATAATGTTCTGATCGGTTTTAAAATGTAGTATTACTGTCATAAACTTGGTATTTAAATAAACAATACCGATGATAATAGTGCTTAGATTGTATAAAATAATCATAATAAATGAAAACAATATTGGTGTACAATTACTGATATTCTTCATTTTAACGGTCGTCTTACTAATATTTCTTTTTCAAGCACTTCCTTGTTTTATTCAACGACTTGATTCATCACTAAACATAAGCTGTAATCACATTTCAAACTAGTCACAACCAATGTGTAGTTTTGATATCTCAGACTGGATCTTATAACAAAATCTATTGACCACATCAACCAAAACTGGCCAATTGTGCACTTCATTATGTAAATCTATGTAGCCTAATGATAAATCACAATCCCTGTAGTTTTGATACCTCAGGCTGACTCGTAGAACAAAATTTACCGCATCAATAAAACTGGCCAAATTTGCAATTTATTATGTAAACGTATATAGCTGCATAATAAATCAATAATATTTTACGTCAGGATGTACAAAATCTTGTCTTTATCATTTTAGATTGCCAGCATGTCATATGTTCATTCAAAATATTGACATGCAACAAAACTTCAGTAGCTTTGATACCTCAGGCTGACTCGAATAACAATATGTGTTGACTGCATCAACCAAACATAAACATGTTGGACTTTGTTATATAAATCTATATAGCGGCAATATTTTTATGTTAGGATGGATTGTATAAAACAAATGACAGAAATATTGGAACACAATGACTACAGAAGTTTGTCTGCATCAATTTAGACTGCCAGCATGTCACCTTTTTTCACCATATTGACTCGTAACAAATATTTAGTAGTTATGATACCTCAGGCTGGCTCGTATAACAAAATTATTTTACAGTTTCAACCAAAAAACAGACCATATTTTCATTTTTATATGTAAATGTATATAGCCGCATGATCAATCGATAATATTTCACGTCAGGATTGATTTGTAATGAAAATGACAGCAATATTAGGAGACAATGAATACACAATTTTTCCGCAACAATTTAGATTACCAGCATCTCCTCTTTGTATTCAAATTGACTTGTCATAAAAAATCAGTAATTTTGATATATCAGGCTGGGTCCTTTACCAAAATTATTTGACTGCATTAACCAACACTGACCACATTTGTCCTTCATCATGTTGATAATACAGGTAATATACATGATACTATTATGACATGTATGAAGTGGCGTTATCTGGGAATCGTTTACCCAGACTGGCTATAAAATTCATGATTAATATTTGCTATTTCAAATCCGCATCCTGAGACTGTATTCTCAGCTGCATCATAAACCATTAATGTATTAACTTATGATGGACTGTTTGAAACATATGATAGCAACATTGGTACGCTATGGCCTTGGTGAATACAAAATAGTCTTTGCATCAATTTAAAGTACCAGCATTTCCTCTCTGTCTAATATTGAACGGTCACTAAAGTCAGTAGTTTGGGATGGTTTGTATAACAAAACCATTTGACCACATTATCCAACGAGAACATTATTTTATATGTATATTATTATGACAAGTACATGAAGTATGAGCAGTTCTATTCTGGGAAGAGATACTGTTTGTATAGTATGTCAGTTGAGTGATTTTGTTGGTAGCGAAACGTTCAGGGGCAAATATTTTATTCATATTTAGAACGAGATATCATTTATAACCGGTAAAGAACACGGTAATCTATCATAAACAGGCTATCATGAGGTCTCGTCAGTAGTAGACCTGTTTACTGTCTGTACAGACATGTCTTCAGATCTGGTCTTGGGCGGACATGTCCTCAGGACTGGTCCATAGAAGATTTGTTCATATATCTGGTCTGAATATATATAGATATAGGAAGATGTGGTATAAGTGCCAATGAGACAACTCTCCATCCAAGTTACAATTTATAAAAGTAAACCATTATAGGTCAAGGTACGGCCTTCAACACGGAGCATTGGCTCACACCGAACAGCAAGCTATAAAGGACCCCAAAAAATTACTAGTGTAAAACCATTCAAACTGAAAAACCAACGGTCTTATCTATATAAAAACGAGATACGAGAAACACGTATGAACTACATAAACAGACGACAACTACTGTAATCAGATTCCTGACTCAGGACAGGTGCAAACATTTGCAGCGGGATTAAACGTTTTAATGGTACCAAAACTTCTCCCTTTTCTGAAACAATAGTATAACATCACAACATAGAAAAACACACTATAAAATATCAATTGGAAGGCTTAACTCAATCAAAAAACGTAAATTAACACACAATGAACGAATAAATTTGACCTGTGACACCTGAATGCAAATACACAGTTAATAAAAAATTACAAGGGATAAATAATTAAAGTCAAAAGTAAATAAACAGGTTTAAACAAAGTTAAAGTATTATATCACTGTGAAATTTCAAACAATTTTTAGAAAATCATCACTTTTGAAGAAACCTGCGTCATATTATACACAGGTAAATGCATACCGAACGAGTTGGATATATAAACACCGTATGATGGAGCCAAAGGCACATCGCCGTCTAATAAAGGAAAATTAACAATAGGGAATGAAAAATCGTCTCTTTTGTCGTTTTGGAGTTTCCCTTTAGAAATTGAAATGTCTAAATCTAGAAAAGGACAACTGCTGCTGTTTATGTTAGATTTAGTTAAAGTAAGTTCTTTTGGGTAAATTTCGGTAGTATATTTAGAGAACTCTGGATTATTTAACGAAAAAATATCATCCAGATAACGGTAGGTATTGTTGAATGTATCAACCAAATGTAACAATGATGAGTTTCGTCATAAACTGAGATTCATAGCAATACAGGAATAAATCTGCTATTAAAGGGGCGCAGTTAGTGCCCATAGGAATACCTCCTACCTGACGATACACTTTATCGCCGAAACGTACATATATGTTATCTAGGAGAAAATTAAAAGCTTCAAACATATCCTCACATTTCCAGTAAGTGTATCTAGCATACTTTCCTTTTTCGTCACAGAAAAAGGCTTTAAACGAGTTACAGCAAATAAATTTACAATGAGATTTTTCGCAAGACCATTTTATTAAATATGAAGATTTTTTCTTTATTATATTATGTGGAAGTGTAGTGTAGAGAGTAGAAAAATCATAACTGTCAACAGAACCAAAAGGACCATCAAAAGCATGTATTTTATGTAAAACCTCTAAAGAATTTTTAACACCCCAAAAATAATTAATACCATTATTTTCATAAGCTTTATTACAAAAGTTAATAACCAGTTCTTTGTTAGTAGGAAGGGATGTAGTAGGAAGCACTTATATATCAGTAGTAGAACACTTACTAGTTGCGGAGATGAAACGGAATTTAAATGGTTTTTTGTGTAATTTCGGTAACCAGTACAGTATACATATATATACAAGTCTGAATTGAAAACAACGTTCAAATCTATGATTGCGTTGGATCAAAACCGCATTTTTATACGTGTGAACGCAAAACAAATTTCTAGATAAAGGGGTTTAAAACAGCACAAACAACATTTTCCAAAAACCACAAAAGTGAAAAAGTTTATTTTAACAAAACCCATTTGACAAGCAGGTCGAACAAATGATGTTCTTAACCCCTGCTGACTGCCATTGGCGATTGCCAAATAATCGGATATCCAGATGTTACAAAATGAATCTTATCAAATTACCAAACAGAAATCAATAAACGTGTGGATAAGATGTTATACCGAAAACATGAGGTTCAAAAAGTTGTACACCATATCCGGATTTTGACAATTAATGTCTCTTCAGTGATGTTATAAGTCAAAACGGTGTTTGGAAACTTATTTAGACGAACTTGGTGTATATAGATATAAATGTCTTAAAAAAATAGCCAACGATAAATCATACAGGGCGATGGATCATATGATTATGAGACAGTACACAACACAACATAATATATAATAAGCATGTATAAATAAGTACTAAAACACCAACAAAAATCATGAACAGATGTTAAATATTTTGGATAACTAATATCCTTCATTAGTGATTCTTATCTTAACACTAAACTAATAATCCGGATCGTTAAACAAATTATAACGAATTAATGCGCTGGAAATTTTTATCGATATTGATGCTTGGGAGGAGAAATACATTCCTCAAAACTGTAAGAGTCCTGTACTGAAGCCTGAGTTACAGGAAACAAGTGATGATTCTATGTTTTTTTTCATTAATGCCCGTCTTCGGGAACTGTCCTTAACTTTCATATCTAAAACCTTTCCAGAGAAAGTCTGTCAGCCCTTGACCAAACCTCGTTATGGTCTATGATAGTAATGGTAAGGTTTTTATATCAGCTTGGGCGAGCTCGAGTGATCTCAAAAGACGACTTACGGGGAGGTCGTGCTTGCAGGTATAGTCATTTCGATGACCGTTCATGCGTTTGTTGTATTGCAATATATAGTGCATACGGACACAGTGGAGCGGGACATAAATGATTGAGTATTTAGTTATTGTTGGCAAGTCAGATCTTGTCTGTTACCATCCTGCAGTTGAAGAGCTCTCACAAATAAGTCTTTCAGACTATTTGGTTTACGAAAAGTTAGGAAAGAAGGTTTTGGAAAGATCTTGGATAATTTTGGCTCCTTTTTTCTTATATTTTGCTTTGACAGAAAACTTTTTCCTATTTAATATTTAAATAATTATATAGTCATATATATTTGTAATTATTTTTGAAGCAATAACAACACATTATTCACTAAAAGGGAAGCTTTTGCGTGCCTCTCTTGAACGCAGCGTAAATTTAATGTTTACGTAAGGACTTATTTAAACCTCTTTGGAATCAGTAATCTTAAACATGGATATTTCATTCAGCTTGAATACTTTAATCGCTCAATTATTATCATCTTTCTTTCATAAATGATTGAAAGTTACTACATTTTTATTGGACTAAAATGTTGAAATTTAGAGGAAATGAGAAGTATGAATGGACCAACAGGAACCTTATAATAAAAAAAGGTCCATTATCGGTATTTATCATCCTCTTGTCATAGTTTGTATTATAGGCAGATGAGAATATTATTTGATCATTTAATGATCCAAACTGTAGTCTATTATGATGCGGTTTGATTTTGATTTTTCGAAGACAGTTTGCTGGAATATCTGTATATATCACCACATACCATCCTAGATTTTTCTCATACTATTGAACTGACTATGAGAACACTTTACAATAATGATTGAAATAACCAGTATCGCAATGGGAAAAAATCGTATTCAGTTTATTCAACCAAAAAGTCTTCTTTTAGCATCTAATTATAGTATATGTACGTCAAATCCGGATGCATAAAAAAAAGGGTAAAACAAAATATTCCCTAAAATTTTACAAGTGTATGAAATGAATCCAACATATCATTAATTTGCAGTTAAAAATTCCATAAACATATATTCTGGTGTTTCAAAGGTCAGTCTATAGTTGCGTTCATTCGTTTGTTGGATTTCTCTAAAACAAAAACGGAAAACGAAAGTGTTTTTATTTTCCGTTTTTGATTTCTCTAAAACCAAAATGAAAATCAAAAGTGTTTTGTACTTAATATTATTTATTCTAATTATTGCTCATGTTAGTTTATATAATGTTTCCCTTTCTTGTTGTATAGTCATTGATATCCTTTTATATACTAACGTTTTACCCCGTTGTTCTTTCAGCATAATGTATTTAACATTGTTGTACTGATATTCAGGAGTTCTAATGAATACAACATGTGTTTTCAGTCGTGTACACTATTTGAATTTCCATATACTTTCCATATACCATAAAAACGATGATATTGTTTTCGACTTTTTAGAAGACTTATTGTGTTGCTTTATTTATGCATTGCATACCTTAGCGAACATATTAGTCTTATTTAAATGCAGAATTGATTGTTCGGTTAAAAGTTTTCATCTCTAAAATTTCACAATTTACAACAAAACGAAAACGAGATTGATATTTACCCTGTTGACTAGTTAACCAAGTAAAAAGTTTGTTTTATCAATTTGATAGTTATTTTAAGAATTTCCCAACTTAAACGTCATGTTGTTGTGAATATAGTATAAGTGTGTCGAATAGCAGTACGTTATAGCATTATTAATGTAAACATCCAATTTATTTTCGTGCAAATATAAGTCTATACATGTTGACAAAACCATGAAAGCAAAAGATCGACCGTCAAAGCTACAACATGATATATACATTATGATATAGGAATAGTACCTGTAGTGAATATTCGTCTACAGCACGATAGAATTAGCACCAAATACATATTTAATTGAAAATAGGGTCGATAGTTCGTATTAAAGGTGTGATGCAAAAAATTTGAAAAATTGCTTATAGACATGTGTAAGTCTGTATGTTAATTACTTTCCTTTATAAGTTGAGTTTGAAAATAAAGAATGTTTTATCTGAATTGAATATACTATCTTATTGAATGAAACATTAAGAATATGACAAGCTAAAAAAAATGCAAATAATTAACGAAAAATGGTGCAGGCACTATACAAAATCCATTTGGATCATGTCAGAAATGTACGATATATTTATAATTCATTTAATTCTTTTTTTTTTACTGAAAATAGATCTTACATGACATAAAACATATTGAATGTTTATAACTGATTGAAATAAATATATATCATCATTTTATACTTAAAATTGTAAGTCAGTTGTTATATTTGAATGTTGATAAAAAGTTTTAACATTGTCTCCTGCGTTGGGGTAACATTATTCCTTTAACGTCATGGAAAATTAAAACAGAGATGCCTATATATGTTAGACTCAGATCGACGTCCGGTCTCTAATCGATGCCTTTTTATATAAAATGCTGTTTCATTTTGTTTATATTATACTGAAAAGATGAGTAGATGATAATTAATAGATATAAGAAGATGTGGCATGAGTGCCAATGAGACAACTCTCCATCCAAGTCACTATTTATAACAGTGAACCATTATAGGCCAAAGTACGGTCTTTAACAAGCAGCCTTGGCTCACATAGAACAGTAGCTATAAAGCGCCCCAAAAATTACTTGTGTTAAGACATTCAAACAGGAAAACCAACTGTCTAATCTATATAAAAACGAGAAACGAGAAACACCTATGAACCACAGCAACAAACGACAACTACTAAATATAAGATTCCTGACTTAGGACAGGTACGAGAATTACAGCGGGTTTAATTATTTTAATGGTACCAAACCTTCACCGTTATCTGAAATAATAGTGTAACATCACAACATAGAAAGATACGCTATAAAATATCAATTGAAATGGCTTAATTCAATCAAAAGAAATATTAACACAAGTGAACATACAGTGAACGAAAAACAATGTAAATACACAATCAATAAAATAAATGATGAATAATTAAAGTAACAATGTTATACCGCTGTGAAATGTTAAACAATTTCAGAAAAACAACAATAACCTTGAATCAAAAATCCGCCATTTACATTAATATTCTACACAGGTAAATGAAAATAATGATGTTGTTAGGTTTACACTTTATATGGAGTAAGGAAATATTTTTACAAAACAATTAATTTTGATTTTCATAGTACAAACAAGTGAAAATGTATAGTAATACCAAACACTTATCAAAGCTGGTATATAGACCAGATATTACCCTGAATAAGTAAACATAAATTAACAAAAAAGCATTACAAATAGTATCAACAGGTCAAATTAACAAGAAAATACGATTTAAGAGTACTCGCAGTTACTGACAGCTAGTTAAAAGCCAAAAACAATGAATAATACAAAAGCAGGCATCAGAGCCTAAAATCAACTAAAACACATCCCAGGGATCTAGTAATTGAACGTCATCATGGTCATGGACAGTCAAAGAAGACATGACTTGTGCAATGCCAAAAATAAATGTATCGACAGGCATAAGACTAGTTAACCTCTTTATAGATAAAAACGAACGGGGGTGTGTCTTTATACATCACGTTTGAAAATAATACACGAATCACATAGTCATTTCCGCGTTTTTAGTACAGTATAACCGTAAAATTTAGGATGTGAAATACTGTTTTTATTAAGTTTTCTTAAGTAAAGTACAGTCTTATTTACTAATCAAATCTTTGTATCTATGAAGAAACTGATGGTAACAAAATCTGTAAGAGTCCTGTACTGAAGCCTGAGTTACAGGAAACAAGTGATGATTCTATGTTTTGTTTTCATTAATGCCCGTCTTTGGGAACTGTCCTTAACTTTCATATCTAAAACCTTTCCAGAGAAAGTCTGTCAGCCCTTGACCAAACCTCGTTATGGTCTATGATAGTAATGGTAAGGTTTTTATATCAGCTTGGGCGAGCCCGAGTGATCTCAAAAGACGACTTACGGGGAGGTCGTGCTTGCAGGTATAGTCATTTCGATGACCATTCATGCGTTTGTTGTATTGCAATATATAGTGCATACGGACACAGTGGAGCGGGACATAAATGATTGAGTATTTAGTTATTGTTGGCAAGTCAGATCTTGTGTGTTACCATCCTGCAGTTGAAGAGCTCTCACAAATAAGTCTTTCAGACTATTTGGTTTACGAAAAGTTAGGAAAGAAGGTTTTGGAAAGATCTTGGATAATTTTGGCTCCTTTTTTCTTATATTTTGCTTTGACAGAAAACTTTTTCCTATTTAATATTTAAATAATTATATAGTCATATATATTTGTAATTATTTTTGAAGCAATAACAACACATTATTCACTAAAAGGGAAGCTTTTGTGTGCCTCTCTTGAACGCAGCGTAAATTTAATGTTTACGTAAGGACTTATTTAAACCTCTTTGGAATCAGTAATCTTAAACATGGATATTTCATTCAGCTTGAATACTTTAATCGCTCAATTATTATCATCTTTCTTTCATAAATGATTGAAAGTTACTACATTTTCATTGGACTAAAATGTTGAAATTTAGAGGAAATGAGAAGTATGAATGGACCAACAGGAACCTTATAATAAAAAAAGGTCCATTATCGGTATTTATCATCCTCTTGTCATAGTTTGTATTATAGGCAGATGAGAATACTATTTGATCATTTAATGATCCAAACTGTAGTCTATTATGATGCGGTTTGATTTTGATTTTTCGAAGACAGTTTGCTGGAATATCTGTATATATCATCACATACCATCCTAGATTTTTCTCATACTATTGAACTGACTATGAGAACACTTTACAATAATGATTGAAATAACCAGTATCGCAATGGGAAAAAATCGTATTCAGTTTATTCAACCAAAAAGTCTTCTTTTAGCACCTAATTATAGTATATGTACGTCAAATCCGGATGCATAAAAAAAAGGGTACAACAAAATATTCCCTAAAATTTTACAAGTGTATGAAATGAATCCAACATATCATTAATTTGCAGTTAAAAATTCCATAAACATATATTCTGGTGTTTCAAAGGTCCGTCTATAGTTGCGGTCATTCGTTTAGGGATTTCTCTAAAACAAAAACGAAAACGAAAGGGTTTTTATTTTCCGTGTTTGATTTCTCTAAAACCTAAATGAAAATCAAAAGTGTTTTGTACGTAATATTATTTATTCTAATTATTGCTCATGTTAGTTTATATAATGTTTTCCTTTCTTGTTGTATAGTCATTGATATCATGTTATATACCAATGGTATTACCCCGTTGTTCTTTCAACATAATGTATTTAACATTGTTGTACTGATATTCAGGAGTTCTAATGAATACAACATGTGTTTTCAGTCGTGTACACTATTTGAATTTCCATAAACTTTCCATATACGATAAAATGATGATATTGTTTTCGACTTTTTAGAAGACTTATTGTGTTGCTTTATTTATGCATTGCATACCTTAGCGAACATACTAGTCTTATTTAAATGCAGAATTGATTGTTCGGTTTAAAGTTTTCATCTCTAAACTTTCACAATTTACAACAAAACGAAAACGAGATTGCTATTTACCCTGTTGACTAGTTAACCAAGTAAAAAGTTTGTTTTATCAATTTGATAGTTATTTTAAGAATTTCCCAACATAAACGTAATGTTGTTGTGAATATAGTATAAGTGTGTCGAATAGCAGTACTTTATAGCATTATTAATGTAAACATCCAATTTATTTTCGTGCAAATATAAGTCTATACATGTTGACAAAAACATGAAAGCAAAAGATCGACCGTCAAAGCTACAACATGATATATATATACATTATGATAAAGGAATAGTACCTGTAGTGAATATTTGTCTACAGCACGATAGAATTAGCACCAAATACATGTTTAATTGAAAATAGGGTCGATAGTTCGTATTAAAGGTGTGATGCAAACAATTTGAAAAATTGCTTATAGACATGTGTATGTCTGTATGTTAATTTTTTTCCTTTATAAGTTGAGTTTGAAAATGGTTTACAAATAAAGAATGTTTTATCTGAATTGAATATACTATCTTATTGAATGAAACATTAAGAATATGACAAGCTAAAAAAAAATGCAAATAATTAACGAAAAATGGTGCAGGCACTATACAAAATCCATTTGGATCATGTCAGAAATGTACGATATATTTATAATTCATTTAGTTTTTTTTTTTATTATTGAAAATAGATCTTACATGAGATAAAACATATTGAATGTTAATAACTGATTGAAATAAATATATATCATCATTTTATACTTAGAATTGTAAGTCAGTTGTTATATTTGAATATTGATAAAAAGTTTTAACATTGTCTCCTGCGTTGGGGTAACATTATTCCTTTAACGTTATGGAAAATTAAAACAGAGATGCCTATATATGTTAGACTCAGATCGACGTCCGGTCTCTAATCGATGCCTTTATATATAAAATGCTGTTTCATTTTGTTTATATTATACTGAAAAGATGAGTAGATGATAATTAATAGATATAAGAAGATGTGGCATGAGTGCCAATGAGACAACTCTCCATCCAAGTCACTATTTATAACAGTGAACCATTATAGGCCAAAGTACGGTCTTTAACAAGCAGCCTTGGCTCACATAGAACAGCAAGCTATAAAGCGCCCCAAAAATTACTTGTGTTAAACCATTCAAACAGGAAAACCAACTGTCTAATCTATATAAAAACGAGAAACGAGAAACACCTATGAACCACAGCAACAAACGACAACTACTGAATATAAGATTCCTGAATTAGGACAGGTACGAGAATTACAGCGGGTTTAATTATTTTAATGGTACCAAACCTTCATCGTTATCTGAAATAATAGTGTAACATCACAACATAGAAAGATACGCTATAAAATATCAATTGAAATGGCTTAATTCAATCAAAAGACATATTAACACAAGTGAACATACACTGAACGAAAAACAATGTAAATACACAATCAATAAAAAAAAATGATGAATAATTAAAGTAAAATGTTATACCGCTGTGAAATGTTAAATAATTTCAGAAAAACAACAATAACCTTGAATAAAAAATCCGCCATTTACATTAATATTCTACATAGGTAAATGAAAATAATGATGTTGTTAGGTTTACACTTTAAATGGAGAAAGGAAATATTTTTACAAAACAATTAATTTTGATTTTCATAGTACAGACAAGTGAACATTTATAGTAATACCAAACACTTATCAAAGCTGGTATATAGACCAGATATAACCCTGAATAAGTAAACATAAATTAACAAAAAAGCATTACAAATAGTATCAACAGGTCAAATTAACAAGAAAATACGATTTAAGAGTACTCGCAGTTACTGACAGCTAGTTAAACGCCAAAAACAATGAATAATAAAAAAATCATGCATCAGAGCCTAAAATCAACTAAAACACATCCCAGGGATCTAGTAATTGAACGTCATCATGGTCATGGACAGTCAAAGAAGACATGACTTGTGCAATGCCAAAAATAATAGTATCGACAGGCAGTAGAATAGTTAACCTCTTTATAGATAACAACGAACGGGGGGGGGGGGGGGGTGCCTTTATACATCACGTTTGAAAATAATACACGGATCACATAGTCATTTACGCGTTTTAAGTACAGTATTAGCGTAAAATTTAGGATGTGAAATACTGTTTTTAATAAGTTTTCTTAAATAAAGTACAGTCTTATTTACTAATCAAATCGTTGTATATATGAAGAAACTGATGGTAACAAAATCCATGAATTAATAATTTACCAGGGATGCATTGATAAAGTTCGTTAAAATCTCTGACACCACCACACACACGGGCATAACGAACTAGTTGGGATATATAAACACCGTATGATGAAGCTAAAAAGAAAATCGCCGTCTAAAAAAGGAAAATTAACAATAGAGAATGAAAAATCGTCTCTATTGTCGTAAATTTTAGTATGGAGTTACCTTTTTTTAACGAAAAAAATATCATCCAGATAATGGTAGGTATTGCTGAATGTATCAACCAAATGTAAAAATAGTGTGTCTTTACTAAGTTTGGTTATAAACTGAGATTCATAGCAATACATACATAAATCTGCTACTAAAGGGTCGCAGTTAGTGCCCATCGGAATACCTTCTACTTGTCGATACACTTTATCGCCGAAACGTACATATATGTTGTCCAGGAGAAAATTTAAAGCTTTAATCATATCTTCACATTTCCAGTAATTGTATCTAGCATACTTTCATTTTTCGTTACAGAAAAAGGCTTTAAACGAGTTACATCAAATACATTTGCAATGAGATTTCTCAAAAAACATTCAAAAAAATGTGAACACTTTGTCTTGATAAGATTGCGTGGAAGTGTAGTGTATAGAGTAAAAAATCATAACTATCAACAGAATTGAAAGGACCATCAAAATCATGTATTTTATTTAAAACTTCTTAAGAATTTTTAACGCTCCAAAAATAATTAACACCATTATTTTCATAAGCCTAATTACAAAAGGTTATAATGAGTTCTGTGATAGTAGTAAGGGAGGTAGTTAGAAACACTGATAGATTAGTAGTAGAACACTTACTTGACGCGGAGACGAAACTGAATTTATTTTTTTAGTGCAATTTAGGTAACTAGTACATAGTAGGGACTTTCAAATGTTCGGAAGTGGCTTTAAGCTGGGTAGTGGCAGTGATATGATTGTTTACAATTTGATGTTTTGTGGAGTGTACGGACCTGAATGTAGAAGAATCGATAATTTCGTTTTGGATAACTTTTGTGTAGTATATGCGTCACACCACCACTATATTATTGCCTGCTTTGTCTGCCTGTACGGACACAAACCGCTTTTCGAGTACTTGGTAGTTTTTTTCTATAAATGTTATGTACAATTAAAAGAACTTTCCATTTCTAAGTAGCAACATTCCAGCAGCGCCTGCATATCAAGTGTATATATCTCCCAATTGATACGCTATTCCCGTGCTTGTATTTCCTATCATGATTTTTTTGATAGAGGGTTGCTGCTCACAAGGAAGCTATTAAATCAAGAGTTCCAAATTATTAAATTGAAATCATCCATTCGTAAATTTTACGGACGCCATCACGAGTTGGGTTACCGTTATTGAATAACCGTTTAACAGATGATATCAGATATGTTCCTTACGTCGTAACTTCAATCCCCTTCCCTTTGCATGAATGTGACCTACCTACAGGGTTTGTAATAACATGAGCCACACGACGGGTGCCACATGTGGAGCAGGATCTGCTTACTCTTCAGGAGCACCTGAGATCACCCTCAGTTTTTGGTAGAGTTCTTGTTACTTAGTCTTTAGTTTTCTATGTTGTGTCATATGTACTATTATTTGTCTGTTTGTCTTTTGCATTTTTAGCCATGGCGTTGTCAGTTTATTTATATTTTTGATATTTTCGATCTATTAGTTTAACTGTCCCTCAGGTATCTTTCGCCCCTCTTTTAAAATACTTTGTGTATTGCGTGAAGGTATCACCTCCCGAAACAAAACCTGATTTTTATCAGATATAGTTAGGGTAGGGGATAAAGCGTGTGCGCAATGCGGTGTTGTCGTAGAAGTATGAAATGTAAAGAGTTAGATCTACATGGTTATGTTGATTAGGGACTATCCTTTTTGAATTTTCCTCGGAGTTCAGTATTTTTGTGATTTTACTTTTTTCTAGGCACTTTCTATACATTGACACGAAGAAGTCTTATGATAATTAAAGTTGATGTTTCACTTTAAACGCGATTTTTACATTTGCATTTGATGTTTCCTCTACTATTGACGTAACCAGAATAAACATACCTTACAATGTCATTGATATGGTATCTTGGATAATAAATGAATCTGTTTTTGTTATCATAGTCCATGGCATACACATAACTTGCTTGCTCAACAAGTACAGTCACATTGCGTGTATCAATATCAAATTCTTTAATTGCATTGGCGGTGGCATACAATACTTTTTCTGCAAAAGCTGAAAAATATTGCAATATTATTATCCTAATTATTTAGATATAATTCTATACTACAAAACACTTAATAGGGTAAAACCACGGCAGTAGCCTACACTTTAACTAATGTTATATCACTTCATTGTATTTAAATGGTTAAAATGACTAAACAACTAATTAACTTTACGCACAAAGTTAAGGTTTTGTCTAATATTTAATGCTCACCTTTCATTTAGAAATAGAAAATTTTGTAATGGAAGATACAACATTTTTTGAAAATAATCTTAATATCAAATATTGTCCGTGTTACATATATCAGAAGTACACAATTATATATAAAAAAAGAAAAACAAAGAATTTTCAGTGAAAATATCACAGTTAAAATTTATATTTTAACACGTATGATGCAAACAGATGTATGTTCTTATTCATAGTATTTCTTATCTAATACAACACCATAACAGTTATTATTTTTTAAATAACAAGGGTAATGTTACGTTTATGTTGCGTTGATGAAAAATTGATTCATCTGAAATTACTGGTAGAATAAATTTATAGCTGCTCTTAATGCATAGGGATATATTAAGAATTACATCTAGTTTCAATGCCATATACAGTTTAATAGCATTGCGGTTACAGAATGCGAAAGGGTTTGTCAAAAAAGCTAATGTTATATGTTCCTGCGGTAGGAAATCCATAGTGTTTCGAAAAAAAAATTTGTTACATCCAATTGATAATTGTTGGACCACATGAATTATAATCCATGTCACCACTGAAGTGTTTATTACTGAACTAGTGATACCCTTGGAAAAAAAACTCCAGCAGCAGTGGCATTGACCCAGTGTTTGTAAATAAATTCATCATAAACATTTTTTTATTAAAAAAGACGGTATAATTAGCCCGAGTCAACTATTATGTGCATACAGTTAACAGTTTACCAGGTTGTTATTATACTTGAATGAAAGCGCAATAAGATAAATAATACGATCGTTGTAAGTGTCCGATGAAGACCAAAATCGCGACATGAGGTGATTGTGAAATATGAAATCTGTCTATAAACGATTAAATTTCCTATTCTTCTCAAATGCTGTAAAACAAAGGGTTGAAAGATACTAGAGGAGCATTCCTACTCATAAATCGAAAATAAACTTACAAAGTCATTGCTAAACAAAACAAAAGACAAACGGACACACAATAGTACTCAAAATACAACATAGAAACTAAAGACTAAGCAACACCAACCCCGCGAAAACTTGGGGTGATCTCAAGTGATCTGGAAGGGTAAGCAGATCCTGCTCCACATGTGGCACCCTTCGTGTTGCTATTTTGTCTTGATTTGATTTTTTTCAAGAGTGTTTTATTTCGTGTAAAATAATTGTCACTATAGTTGCTACCATAACCATGTATCAGAAGTCCAAAATGGAATAAAATAAATCCAGCCAAATACCATCGTAAAAATATTAAAAGATTAGAACTACATACAATAAAACTCAACTGCATCTAAACTTGTCCATGAATTAACACTATATCTGTAATCGGACTGCATACACATACCGAATACAGTATTTATTTCTAGATAACCGTCATTTACCTGTAATCATTGTTGATTTGTGGTTTATTTAATTTCTATACCGTGGAGTGAACAAGAGGAATTACGTCATGTTATCTTACAATATAAGTCTTGTAAAACTTTATTCTTGTAATGCATATGATTTGCATTTTTTCAAAGTAATATGATCTTATGCATGTGTCACTCGACGTTCATGAAAGTTTGATTCGGGCTGACCTAATTTGAAAGGGCCTATGTATATGCATTGCATATGAGCCTTTTGAAACTGAGGGAATTCAATTAGTCATATTTCGTCAATGCGAGATTCTAAATTATAGATATTCTATTTTACGCGAGGGACAAAAGAAATTCGAAAAAACTAGTTTGTATTTGATTTTACAGGGATATGTTCTTTTAAAAGGAGTTTCTCTAAAAACCAAGATTGATTTGACTTCATCTGGACTAAATTGTTTATTAGTGTGACTTAAAAGTAAACTGAATACTACATTCAACGAAATGCATTGTCGACCCAGTGGTTGTAAATATACTCATCACAGATACCAGGATTGAAATTTAGTATTTACGCCAGACGCGCTTTTTGTCTACAAAAGACTCATCAGTGAGGATCGAATTTAAAAAAAAGATTAAAAGGCTAAATAAGTACGAAGTTGAATAGGATACGGGACCTAAAATTCCTAGAAATTTTGCCAAATACAGCTAAGGTAATCTATTCCTGAGGTAGAACAGCCTTAGTATTTCAAAAAATTATAAATTTATAAACACTTAACTTATAATTATGACCATATCAATGATAATTCATGACAACAGAGAAATACTGACTACTGGGCTACGATACTTCTACACTCTAGACAGTTAAAATTTAATATTTTAATCAATTCAAATTTAACGGTTGAGAGTAAATTGAAATCAGAATAATGTGCTTATATTTGTTCAAAACGTAGTTTATATCATGCTTTTTTCAAAAAGATAATTAAAAATAAAGTATGGGTCGCCGGGCTTTTTTTTTCATGCTTCAGGTTATGCAAAAGTGTAAGCTGGTTTTGTATTGATTATGCATGGAAACACCCTATTTTGTGTGGTAAAAAGAAAACAACACAATAGAATTTTAAGATAAAGTATGAGAAGATAGCTCTTTTAATGTGCTTTCAGATAAGAAAAAGAAAAATATTATGTCAACTGACTCGTTTTGTTGCTGCATAATTAAATTGGTAAATTAATAAAATATTCTATTGTAAAAGTTACTTTCATGGAGTGATCACCCCTTACATCTAAGATATCTCCCATTATATGGCACATTTGAAAAATGAATAAAACAAACATAAATTGGTTTGTTGTTAAATATTGCCGTAAATATTCCTGTTCTATATAAAGACACATAAACCACATTCTTCTCTCGAAATGTGCACGTTGCATTAAAGACCTAGACCAATTATTGTCTGCTTTTTCAAAATCCACGATGAAGGAAGACACCCAGCCTCCTTAAATAGATTGTTCTGTTATACATTACACCGTTAAATTTTTCAATTTAAATATATATTTCCATTTCGGAGCCTTCTAAAGCTGACAATATGATATGCGTTTGTCTTATTGTAGAAGGCTGTACGGTAGATAGCTGTCTCATTCGCAACCATACCACATCTCCATATTTTTTGTTATCAGAATATAGAATATAGAATATTAGAATAATACAGAAAAATATAGAATCATGCATATGTGATCGATGCCAGTGATACACAGTAAGGTAATACACTTGCGAAGAAAAAAAAACAGATTCTCACTCCCATAATCGTCAATGCATAGATTTCATCCTATTTAAACATGTTAATTCAACTTAAAAGACTTGTAAACCTCAAACATCCGCCTTTAAAATCATAAAAATATGATTTTTAATAATCTGGCATTATAATTCATCTTTTCCTCAAATAGAGACATTGTACACAAATGAATTTTAAAAACCGGTCTTGGGCTATACAATTGATAAAATTATCATTGCTCATTCAGTTGGAAAAACAAATAAAACCGTTATCAACATAAAAGTTAAATAAGGAAGCTACCTGTTTAACCCAGATATATAAACAGGGGTTATATTAAAATGCATCATAATTGTGTTGGTCCATCTGTCCAACAAATTGATTTATTACACTTTTAATGTAAATCAAAAAGACACAACGTCTTTACATTTTACAGGTCAATAGATTATAACGTGGCAAACACCTTTTGACGATAGCTTGGATATTTCATTGTGATGATCAATTAACAAAAAAATATCACACAATTATATAATATTATTGAAGACGATGTTCTATTTTATTTGGTTCTCAACAATGATATGCTGTAGCGTGTGTACATTTTACTAATCAAAAACTACATCTTGTATGCAGATACATAAAACGACAATTTGGAAATGCTTTGCACAAAACACATGTGCATTATTGTTTATAGTACTTCATGTGTTTTGTTTTTCAGAAATGAAATGCATTTATTGAAAAACATTTTAATATATAATCTACCTTTAATAACTTAGGTAATAAGAAAGAAGTGGCACTGTGTTTCAAAGGTTCAATCGCCCAGAGATATACGATGTACTCCAATACAAACGTAGAAATGGATAAAGCCCCAAGTAGAATTCAGTTATTCCAAAGTCATAAATCGATTGAGAATACAAGAGGGGTTCATTTTATCGGCAACTAGTATATTTTTTTATAACTGGTATGTTTGTTTATAACGTTTTCCTGGTTTATAAATATAAATGGTAGGTTCGAAGGTAGTTAATAGCAGCATTACTACATGAACAAGTATCGTGGTCAATCGTATCAGTGTATTATTTAACTTTATTGTATACGTTTCTTTGATGAATTCAAGTCGCACGTATTTCAACACAGATCTACTAGTATGGACATGTTTTTATAACTTCTAACAATTACACGGCTAATACCAAAATAACAGCTGTAGTCGAAAAGATACATTACTTGTTGAATACCAAGATGATGTTTCGGTGTCAGAATTTTATCATTAAGTATATGATAGAGCAGTATTTTTTCATGTATTAACATTTCCTTATAAAAGGTTTAACGACAAATCGACATAAAAAAGAAGCAGATGCAAGCGGGTGAACACAAATAAATGACACACTTTTGAATCGTGATTTCAAATGAAAAAGCCGCAAGACAATTTGTTGAAACACAAACCAACAGAAATCAAACAAAGACAAAACAAATCAAACTTATGACGCAGTTTTGTATCAAACTTTTAAATGTTAAGTCACTGTGTTATCAATCCAAATGTTTTGGACTGTGTTTACACGCACTGGTTCTTGTTCTTCGTGTCATATGTATGACGTCGCCAAATAAAGATAACATATTTGACATTTTTAAAGACTCATTTTGCTCCTGAAAAAACCGTTCAGATAAATCAACTAGTTAAAGGAAACTTCTAATCAATTCAAAATGTGTTGGGGTATTATTTTAGAAAGTGTGTTGTTTGTCTCACATATGGTTTCTTCATTATTTATTTATTTCTGGATGGTAGGAATCGAATAATTGGCAAAATGAACAATAAGTATGATTTCTTCATAACATCGAAATAATTCTATAAAAATACTAAAGAACTCATCCATCTTCAACGTGTGCAATATACACGTAGATTTTCGCTTGAGATGGAAACATATCTTTACAACAAGAACAAATTTAAATCGGAAGTAAAGAACTATTTGATAAATTGTAGCTTCAACCAAAATGCCTCAGAAAATGCAATATAGAATAGTGGAATAATGCAATAAGATACAAAATTATACTAACATGATGTCAGCGGTACGCAGTGAGCTAATACACACACACACAAAACCATATTCTAACTCCCATTTTCGTCAACACAAGGTTTTCTTTATATTTAATTCAACTTATAAGTCTCGTAAAACTCGGCTTTTATATCAACAAAATATGTTTTTAAATTATATGACATCGTAATTGATCTTTATTCAATGACAGATGAAATTGTACCAGAGTGAATTTTAAAAACCAGATTTAGGTTTTAACATTGACAATCTTCTCATTTAAGCTCATTCAGTCGAAAAGAAGTTTACAATGTGTATTTATATTTACTTTAGATAGAAAAACTAATAGATGTAATACCACCATTGATTTTCCCCTATTAGTCTTTGTTAAATTTGCACTTTAAAAAAAATGTGCAGAATTTATCCTCGTTTCAAATAAAGAAATATTTGGCATCGAGTAAAGTGTTATCCTGTCCAGTATTATAGACAAAAATTCACATCACATTTTATTGCATATACTACAATAACCATCACACTGGAAGTTAACCAATCAAATGTATCTTTCTTTTCTTGTGTACGAGCTTTAGTAACCATGTAACCTGAATTTTCCAAAATATTCTATAGAACCACCACATTAAAAAATATGAGATATGTTTAAGACTAAGAATTCGTTTACTGCAATTGAATGTAAGATTCATTTCTTACAACTGCAAAATTCAAGGAAATATTGTGTTGGACCTTTTATCGTATTCAACCGAATGTGACGTACTAAGATTTGGTGGTAATCCATCTAACTACTATAGTGGAATATAACAATTAAATAGGATTTTTTTTTGTAAACCCGTCCATTTACATTGATTGCACTTGTTATTGAATCTCTGTTATGTCAGACAGCTTATGCCGATATCTTGAATAATTCAATCAAAAGGAATTGGTTGAACAGTATAATGTTACACTTTATCTCAATCAGTAATTTTTTTAAGTTCTTGTGACTAATTATAATGAGATAAATGACTCATCAAAGATACCAGATACAATTTGAGTTATCTTTTCCCGGCGTACTTTATCCTGAGTACTTCGAACAATTTGTTGTTTTGTAAACAGGTGATTTATGATTATGAACAAATCAATGATCATTCATGTCAATACAGACGTGCTGAATACATGGCCTTTGATACCCTCTGGGAGAAAAACTAGTTGTGACATCGACTCAATGGTTGTAAATAAACTCATTATAGATGTATTTTGTAAGGAAACAATGCATATTCATCCAATATGGAACTGCTGGACAGCATATGTAGAATGATCAAATTAATAAAGAAATATGGGTTTAGAAATATATGTTAATATTTTAAAAAAATAATCCTAAATTGACATTAGCATAATTTATAGTTATAACTGATGTGAATGTTAATACACCGATACTCTTTACCTGTAAGTTTTTTTTATTCTCGATTTAAACTTATGTTCGAAGAAAAACATGAGGTATCAGAGTCATTTCTCAAAAGTCATGTGATGTGTCTAGTATTTGAAGAAGAAAATAATGTCGTTTAATTTTTGCAGATATTTTAGTTTTAAACATATGTTAAAGTTACATACATCCCACCATCAAACTGGCTCAATAAATAAGAGCAAAATCCATGTTGATAGTACATTATGGCCATACATTTTTTGTCTTTTGATCTAGGCCTTAAATATTTAGAATGTTAATGTATCATCATGAGGTTAGGTGTCTTGTATCATGCTGTCCTTCATGTGACCTTCAAAATAGACCTCAAGGTCAACTTAATGTGTTTTTTTGAAAGAAACATAAGCCGGCCATAACTTCCTTATCTTTTGACCTTAACCTTACATCTTTGCATGTGGCTGTATCATCATGAGGGGGTGTGCCCATTAACAATTTACTTTTCTATTTTCTATTTCTATCATACATGTGTAGTTTCAGTTTCAACCAGGGTTCTAACTTCAGACTTGACTTTCCGCAAAAATTGCAGACAGAGTAGAAGATACCAGGTTTTTTTTTCTACACCTGCGAGGATAAAAGTTGAACACAGAGATTTGAATGATATCGTTTTTATCTAATAAAGAAAAATGTAAGAAAGCTAAATTGTAAGTTTATATGAAATGTTTTGTTAACTGAATCTGATGGGTTTCGTTTCTTGTTGTTGTCTATGTTTCCCGGTTATTTGATGCACTAGTGGTTGATTATATCCTTGGTATCTGCTGACTTTTTATATGCATCTAAACCATATCCTAAACTTTTCAAAGTTTCAATTGCATAAAATCATGCCAGCGTTTTTCACCACACATATTCACTTTTCATATAATTTTTATTAAAAACTCAAGAGTATTTCATTTAAAACTACGGTTTTCAAAAAAATGTATCGTGGTGTCAGTTTTGGTTGGATTTCAAACAATTTGGTACTAATATAAGCTTATATGTACTTGATTTATTTATTTATTTATTTGGTTATAACTTTTTTACTTTTTGAACTTTATACTTTATTATATTATATGTGAGGCATGGGATAACAAAGAAAACCAGTTTGTGTTTCCCTCCGTTTGCAACTTTGAAAAAATCTGGTTTCCTTTTATAGATATAAGAAGATGTTGTATGAGTGCCAATGAGACAACTCTCCATCCAAGTCAAAATTTATAAAAGTAAACCATTATAGGTCACAGTACGGTCTTCAACACGAAGCCTTGGCTCACACCGAACAGTAAGCTATAAAGGGCCCCAAAAATTACTAGTGTAAAACCATTCAAACGGGAAAACCAACGGTCTAATCTATATAAAAAACGAGAAACGAGAACATTTATTTTACTTTGACATTTTCCTATTGTGTTTCTTTACAGATGCTTTTATGGAAAATGTGTAACTATGTATAAGTTGATTGAAAGATTAAATAAATAACAATAGATGTGCATCTGCTCTTACCAACACTGTAATCATTCTGATCAAGATCTTTTTAAAATTTCATTTTGCATGTTGATTTGATAACACTGCACTGAAAAAGACTATGTGTACGTATAATTTTTTGTCTTGGGTGTTATGTACCCCCTTACATGAACTTTCTAAAATGCTTCAATTTTTCAGAGTAAGAATGTGAATCCTTAGCAAATTATAAGGATCGTCAGGGGGTCACATAATTTGCTAAGATAGATTTTTTATCTGATACAAGATATTGCAAAGTGAAATTAAATTATCAAAAAAGGAACACTATAAAGATATTTACGGTGTGTTCCAATTCGCTGGAATACACCAATGTAACAGTATACATAGATCCGTGTATATAAACACTTTAAATTATATTTTTGGTAAACAAGCTTGTTATACGTCCTAAGTCGTTTAAAAGCGAAGCCTCGATGATTAACTTTACTTTTCGCTATATAGATGATGTCCTCTCACTAAATAATTTAAAATTGGGTGACTATGTTGAACGCATCTATCCAATCGAAATTGAGATAAAAGAAACAACAAAAACAGTTAAGAATGCCTCATATTTTGATTTACATCTAGAAATTGACAATGAGGGTTGGTTAAAAACAAAACTTTACGTAAAAAGAGTTGATTTCAGCTTCCCAATTGTGAAGTTTCCATTTCAATGTAGCAAAATTCCAGCAGCGCTTGCATACGGAGTATATATCTCTCAATTCATACGATATTCCCGGGCTTGTATTTCCTATCATGATTTCCTTGATAGAGGGTTGCTGCTCACGAGGAGGCTATTAAACCAAGAGTTTCAAATGGTGAAGTTGAAATCATCCCTTCGTAAATTTTACGAACGCCATTCCGAGTTGGTTGACTGTTACGGAATAACCATTTCACAGATGATATCGGATATGTTCCTCATGTAACTACAATCCCATTCCCGTTTTCACACTATGACCTACCGAATTAGACTATTTACCGGGTTTGTAAAATCATGAGCACGACGAGTGCTACATGTGGAGCAGGACCTGCTTACTCTTCCGTAGCACCTGTGATCACCCCTAGCTTTTGGTGGGGTTCGTTTTGCTAAGTCTATAGTGTTTTATGTTGTGTCTTGTGTAGTATTATTTGTCTGTTTGTCTTTTTTTTCTTTTTTAGCCATGGCGTTGTCAGTTTGTTTTCGATCTGTGAGTTTGAATTTCCTTGTATCTTTCGCCACTCTTTTAATGTTCATTTTATGTTACACAAGCACGACAACCCTATTTAACAAAAGTAGATGATTTTGGAGCTTCTTGTCGTAGGTGTCTAGCTAAAAACAAACTGTCTTCCAATGAATGATATGTTAATCCGCATGAAATTGAAAGATAGTGAAACATTTCTAACATATTGTATTGAGGAATATGTTTTGCATGTATTGTTGGAATGCTACATGTAGGCATATATTGATATTCGAGAACGTTTCTTTTCTGTTTTGCACGATTTTCTTCTGATTGCAGAAACCTGGGTGTTTCTCAGAGTTGCATCCCTTTAATAAACTGCAATTAATCATCGGCGACGTTGCCTTTGTGTTCGGTCATGATATCGGAAAAAAGGTTCATTTTTATAAATGTTTATTGTCAAAGGTTTGATTTTATATGATGTGATTGTTTACGTACTCTGTATATGTTGTATATGTTGTATAGTTAGTATTACGCAAATACGTATACCCCGCTACTGTTTGCCCCCGATGCAAAGGTGTCGTTTCTCAGGATTGAAATTTTGTACGCCAGACGTGCATTTCTTCTACAAAAAATTCATCAGTGACGCTCGAATTAAAAAAGATAAAAATGCCAAATGATGTACATTAAGGACTCAAAATTTCTACTTCAAGTTTGCCAAATAAAGCTAAGCTATATATCCCTAGAGAGAAACATCCTTAATATTTCGAAAACTTTCAAGTTTTGTAAACAGTAAATATTTAATGTTTACATTAACAATGATCATTCATATCAGCAAAGAAGTGCTGACTACTTGGCTTGTGATATCCTTGGGATGAAAAAATCCACCAGCAGTAGCACTGACGTCGGGTTGTAAATAAACTTATCATACATACTTATAAAAGTAACGTCTTAAACGAACATGTATGAAATATTTGATTACACATTTTAAGTGGGGCCCTTTTATTTTTATGACCAAATTATGTTCTTGTTCTTTTTTTCAATCTTATTGCTTGTTGTTTGTTACCGGTCTCCACACTATGTTTTGGATTATCAATATGCATGACATATGAGCCATGCAACGCTAGGAGATAAATAATGTGATATGAGATGTGTATGATTTGTTTACGCTAGAGTTGACGTCAACTGTACATTTGTTTTTACATCCAGAGGTTTCAAGAGTTCTTTCATAGGGTTTCCTACAGACTGATGATAGTGTTTAAAATTTAGCTGAACATAACTACAATTCAATAAAAATTTGATTTTGTTTCGGATTTTAAACTGTACAAATTCTAAAATAATTAAAAAGCAATTGTTCTTTTCACCTATTTTGCTGAAAATAAAGGTTTTAATAAACTCATTATAATGTGTGTTACCTGTTAAGCCGATATACCGGATAATATGTCTTAAACTTATCATTATTTAAATCATCGGTCTCAATATATAGGTGTCGGACTATTTGAATACCGAAACAATGGGGTTTGCAACTATTGGGATGTCGGAGTAATGAGTTGTCTGAATATCGGGTTTTTTTTTAAAGTAATACGATTTCAGTTTTATATCTGATGTACACCAAACATGAACATACATCCTCAAAAATGTTGAATATGCCTTGCAAGAGTTATTCCTACATTTATCGACATTTAATTTAGGAAATTGACTACCTACATGGAAATAAATTGACAATATATACAAAGTGGTGTTCGGATTTATCTTCGCTTTAATGTTATCTATACGCTCACCTTTTTGTTACCTTGACTATTTCATTTATTTCCTGTTGCATGTATTGTCAGTAAGAAATTTTTGTATTGTCAGTGTATTATATTTTGAACAAAAGGTAAGGGGTGACATTTAATGAATAACAGCAGTACCAACCACCAAGACCTTATACCTTAGAAATAAGTGTATAATCACGGATAAATATACAATTTAACGTAAATTCAAGTGTATCAATACCACGGATACCTCCACATAGAGAAAACAAACCCAATGTAATAAACATATCAATCTACTCCGAAAGGTATTTAAGTTACATCAGAGTAGTTTTTTCATTCGGCAGTAATAATCACTGCACATGACGAAACAAACACCAGTAATGTCAAAAACAAATTGTGTACAAGAAACTATATATTGGTGACTTGGTAAACAACAACCACCAGAAAAAATAATACACAACAAAACCATACTTGTTACATTTTTCAATTACAGTTTTCAGCTAAAATGAGAATAATTCCTACATCTGATACCTTTATGATTGACATAATGATATAACATTGAGGATCAGGTGTGAAATATCATATCCAATTGTATTTGTGAGGAAGGAATATACGCCTCAATCTATTAGTTATGAATAAAACAGTTTTAGTATGCCCCATTGATATTAGATATATGATTCTTTAGTGAAACATATTTCAGAAATGTGTTAATTTGCAACTGATTTTTATAATTTGTTCTTATGTTGTACTGTTACACCACTGTCCCATGTTAGGGGAGGGTTAACGCCTTCAAATTGTTTTACCCCGCCACAGTCTGTATGTACATGTCCCATGTCAGGACCCTGTTATTCTGTGGTTGTCGTTTGTTGCTGTATATCACATTTGTCATTTTGGGGCCTTTTCTACATGTTTTGTAGCTGACTATGCGATATGGGTTTTATCATTGTTGAAGGCCGTGAATAAACATCTAGTTTTTAATTGCCGTGTAATTTGGCCTCATGTGGAGAGTAGTTTCATTGGCAATCATTCCACATCTTCTTAATTTTATAATACTCGAATACTTGAGAAGCTATATTTCCAAATGAACAAATACCAGTGGCATGTATATTTCAGGATCTGTGGAAGATATGGAAACAAAAGAGAAAACCGAAAATGTTTGAATACTTAAATACTTACGAAACTGTATGACCAGACAAGAATATGTCAATGCTGTGTTATTGGTTGAATTCTTGATACACTATATGACCAACAGAGAGGAAACAAAGGATTTGGAAATATTTGAATACTGGATAAGCTATATGACCAGAGATGTGTTCATACATGAATACTTTTAATTCAAAAATAAATTGCAATAAAAAAATAAGAAAATGTGTTATGTTTGCTGTTCGGTGTGAGCCAATGCTCCGTGTTAAAGGCCGTACCTTGACCTATAATGGTTTACTTTTATAAATTGTAACTTGGATGGAGAGTTGTCTCATTGGCACTCATACCACATCTTCCTATATCTTTGGTTGCCATTAGGACAACTCTCCACAAGAAACCAAATGACATGGAACTTAACAACGATAGGTCACAATGTTTTTATCAATACGAAATATGCAATTTTATCAGATTGCTAGCTAGTAATAACTCGTATTCGTCATTTCAGTTCTAAAGTTGAGAATGGAAATGGGAAATGTGTCAAAGAGACATATGTTTTACCTAACATAATTTCTATTTCGATTTTTTGTCAATGATTCTCAATAAAAAAAATGAACGTATGAATTTCTGAATTTGCAGTACTTAAGGATAGAGGGACCACCAAGGATGTGTAAATATTGTAATACTAGAGACGTTGTATGAACAAACAGAGATCTAAGATAACTTACGGTGATATCTGCCTAATGCACTTGTAATCGAACTTTCTAATTATTACTAAATTTATCAAGAAAAGTTTTAGAAAATAAACATCTACATACAGAAAGACATGATAGAGTTAACAACGAATGCAAAATAGTCTTTGGATGTGTCTTTTCTGAAATTTTATGGTCAGTTACATGGCGTTCTCGGTTTATTTTCGATCTATGAGTTTGAATATCCCTCTGGTTTATTTCGTCCCTCTTTTACACTGTCTACAAATGTTTTGTGGAACCGTTTGGAGCATATGAATTCAAAAACAGATTAAGATTTGATTTGTTTGTTCAATTTATTTTATTTTTATTATATATTGCCTTTCCGACGATTTTTATGCAGCTACATCATTCTTATCAATACTAAAACATTTTACCTCACAGATACGATGATCGTAAAAAGACAGAAATATATATTATTTCGAAATTACAATCCTTTGTATTTCGAACAACTGCAGTTCGTTTTAGGCATTGTATCTAAGGGGCGTTGTAATTATATGTTGAGACTTTAAACTGTATTTTATGATTACTTCCTTGGATGTCAATCAATGACGTATTCAATACTGGTCTCATGTGAATGGAAAGGGCCACAACAAAAACATTTTTTCTGTGTCAAGGTTATAACTTGAAATAGTTTAAATAGAATTAAACTATGTTAAAAATGTTTAAACAATATAAGTGATTATATTTTCTGTTGAATACATTTCAGTAGGACCCAGTTTGCATTATCTTTTTTTTTTTTTTTTCAAATCAAAAGGCTGAAAAGAGATATCACGAGAACTTCATTTTGACAGGAAGTTTTTTTTCTCTCATTATTTTACAATATTAAAAACACTAACGATAGTAATCAACATATTTTGTAACACGACATATTTTCTTATTTTTTACACTGTCTTTTAACAGGGACTTTAAGGTGTACTATAAATACAATTATAAATAGCTACTTTTAAGTAGAAATGGATAATTCATCTCGTTAGTATAACATAGAAAATAGCGTTTACAATCAAATACGACATGTATATCAGCACATCGTCAACTATTTTGATATATAATTCGTATCAAGAAATCAAATGGAACTGAGAAAAGTGATTTAAGAATTTCTCCTGTTACATTATATCTTAAAACTGCAGCATCATCATATGAATCCGTTGTTGATACCAACCGGATCAAGCGTTTTGTTAAAATGTATGTATTCAAATTCCGTTTCCAAGTCCAAATGTATACTGACGTTCGAGTGTGCACCAACATTTATACCATGTACAAAGTGAAACAATAAATTTAACAATATTTTTATGAAAATCAATCTGCTATAATACAAAACAGTTTTTGAAATCAATACATCTGTTTATGTAACAAAATCTAAGCAACGGATGTCGTTACAGATTGGATATAGATTTTATACATTTGTTTAACGTGTAATTGTTTTTTATCGCTAATATTAAGATTAAGTGTGCACGTATATGTCAACGTTTAGGAATTAAAACAAAATAAATTGCATATTGAGTTTTTTTACAGTAATGTTGTTCATAAAGCTAACGTATGTTGGTAGATATCCTGAATCCTATCTTCGTCCTGACTATGCCTGACATATTTGCCATGGAATATTAAGCAACCAACAACCAATCAATCAATCTCTTTTGATTCTCTTTAAAGTCACGTATATTAATTTGTGTATTAGTTTAATTATCAAATGCTTCTTTTTATCAGTTTGTTGGGTATTGCCCTGGATAATGTTTTCCCTGAATGTTTATTTCGTTAATGGTTGACATCGTCAATAAAGTAAAGCAATCATCATGGTTACGGTGTGTTTTTTATACCGGATTGTTCACCTATTTTTTTTATTTTCTGTCTCTTTTTTAGAGTATTTTTTTAAGTCTGTGTTCAAAAACTGCAAGCATACTTTATATTATAATATATTTATTGTAATTTGTTATTTTGTGCGGCCGAAATGAATCACACCGTTTATTAAGAAATAATGGCTATTCATCTTATGGTAGTGTTCTATTGTGTACGCTTTGATATTCTACGGATCGTGATTACAAAAGATGATAGACTTACAACATAATGATACTTCAAACTCTTTTGAAATACCAGGCTAAGCATTTCGTACGATGGACACACGTTCTGTTTACATAAGTGGCGCTCGAATCAATACAGTTACAAGACCAAATCTGATGAGAAGTTTATGAAAAGCTTCAGAAAACCAAATCCAAAATATAAAAATAAGTAGATGTGGTATACTTATCCATGAGACAACTCTCAACCAGAGACCAAATGACGTAGATGTTAACATCTATAGGTCACCATACAGTCTTAAACAATGAGCAAAACCCGTACCACGTAGCATACATTTCGAAACGTTATACTTTAAACGTTAAGCTATGCCTTGGGGTAAATCAAACATAAGTGAATATAATGAATAACAATCTTATACAAAAAAAGGTCATGTTATAAGCAGATACTTATTGACGTATCCCAATCCAAATCATCGACAGTAGTTGTCTTAAATTTTACCTTGGTCTTTTTTGGATGTATTTTGTGTATATGACTTGGACTTTGATCATGATGTTGATTGTCAAGAGTTGATTGTTTTCTGTTCAAAGGCACAACAAATGTAACCAGAACTATATATTATATTACAGAAGGCTCTGTGTTACCCTTTTGTTTTTTTTTTAGTCATTATGTCACTGTTTCGTTGATGTATATCCTACGTCTCTTCTTTTATCCAGAACTATTTGAAAAATTCAGGTATAATTATCCCTTCAATTCACGTTCAACAATAATTATGATAAGATCTGACTTCTTGATTGAAATCTGCACTCTTCGTGTTTAACTGAAAACCACGATAGCAATCAATAACCATTATATATTGTATGCAAGAACAGTGTACTCGATCGTAATTTATATTATATTACAGTGTTTCTTTGCTTTATGTGTTTTATTGATTTCTGTTGGTAATAGATGTATATTAAGATATCGATGGGGTATGAAATCTGGTATTGTCTTCAAAATAATTTTTGCAAAGTTGACTGTACGTAGTTTGCTATAAATTGTTGGTCAGTTTTTTTGTAATTTGAGTCATCGAGTATTAAAGTACTTATTCATTCGGGGCTTCAATTCTTTAGGTTGGAGTGTTCTTTATCAAGTTAAATCACAAAAGGCGCTGAGGACGCACTAAACAGTAAAATATAGTTTTAGATATATCAGTATTACACCAGAAAATCTACACAAACATTTACGACAAAAGGGATCATTTTTCTTTCCCTATTGTTCATTTTTCATTTTTCATTTTCATTTTTGCACGGTGATATTCCTTTGGCACCGTCTTACGGTCTTTATATATCCTGACTCGTTCGCTAAGCCCTTGTCTGTAGAGACGTTTTGGATTTTAATGAACGTAATCTGTGTATTACAAGTGAAATATTAAATCAGGGATTCCGTTACCATAAGTTTCTTAAAACCTTTACTAAATTCTTTCATTGATTTGGTCTGTATGGCTGTACCTAAAGACATTTGTTTCAAACGGAATAGCACATCCTAAATTTTACGGTGATTTTGTACACCGAGCACGGAAATCTAAATACGATCTGGGTAACTTATCCATCTTTTAAATAAACTTATTCTAAAAGGTTACCTAGTCGACAATGTAATTAAATCTTTGAATATTGTTTTTATTTGTTTAAATATTGAGTTTGTTATTAATAAATTTAAACCATACTAAATATTACACATATGCACATTCACGGTACTACAATCTGTCGATATGTATAGTTTGATATTGCACAAGGTCTTGTTTTTCTCTGACTGCTAATGACGTCTTTACACTAGCTCCATTGAATGTTGGATGTGTACTGATTGATCTTTTAGTTTTAGATACAGTGTTTTTTTTAATTGGTTGTTATTGGCTTTGAACTATTTTCAGTAACTGCAAGTACTCTTAGATATGTACGTAGTGTCCTTTAGTTTCTGGGATGTATAACTACCCAGCCACGTCTACGTTTATCTTAGATGTATTTCTATGTGTGTCTATCTGATGAGTTAGGCCATTTCCAATTGATTTTTTATAGTTTGCTTTATGTTGTACTGTTACACCACTGTCCCAGGTTAGAGAAAGGGTTGAGCGCTCATTAACATGTTAAACCCCGCCACATTCTTTATGTGTCAGCATTGTTTGCCTGTCCCAAGTCAGGAGCCTGTAGTTCAGTGGTAGTCTTTGGTTCATGTCGGTCATATTTGTTTTTCGTAAAATGTTTTGTTATGAATTAGGCTGGTAGTTTTCTCAATTGAATTGTTTTATATGTTCATGTTGGGGCCTTATATAGCCGACCTTACGGTATGAGTTTTTCTCATTGTTGAAGGCCTTACTGATGTCTATAATTGCTTACATCCACCCTATTTGAACTTTGGTGGATAGTTGTCTCATTGGCAATCATACCACATCTTCTTGTTTTTATATAAACGCCTGTTTCGGGACATGCACATGTATAATATATTAAGGTTAAGCGTATTTGCGAGGGCACAGCCAAACCCTTATCTAAAATATTGGTGAAAATAGCACAGCATAAGAACTTTATAACTCAGTTAAGACAAAATTTAACTCATCATATAGACATTAGCAGAAGCACAACTAACTCAAGGCCTACGACACAACATATCAATCTAAATGTACTTGCAGCCACCGTAGTTTAGTTCAAATCCAATTATAAGTTGATTAGTATATAAAAAAATTCCCAAATATTTAAATTAGTCTTTAAACAGACTGCATAAATTGCCTAGAAAACATTTTCTTGTGAATACCATAATACAAGTTTCGACAGCACTTGGGACCGTAAGTGTTAATTTTTCTATCTGGATCAGATAGATTTTTTCTATCATAAAGCATGTATAATATACAATAAACGTTCACACAAAGCTACAGGTAACTAATGTCTAAAAAGTATGAAAGCATTCAGGTCGAAGGGTTAACGGCAAACGGATAACATCTTGTTATAGAATGATAGCCAAACAGAGTCAATACCAGTCATGTGCAATGAAAGCAATAATGTTTTACGTAAGCATGCTGAATGACATAGGACAATTTCCTTATATATGACCGAAGAATATGAAGTTCATAATCAATCGGTATAAGATGTGGTATGAGTGCCAATGAGACAACTCTCCATTCAAGTCACAATTTATAAAAGTAAACCATTATAGGGCAAAGTACGGTCTTCAACACGGAGCCTTGGCTAACACCGAACAGCAAGCTATAAAGGACCCCAACAATAACTAGTGTAAAACCATTCAAACGGGAAAACAAACGGTCTAATCTATATAAAAAACGAGAAACGAGAAACACTTATGAACTACATAAACAAACGACAACTACTGAACATCAGATTCCTGACTTAGGACACTGCAAACAATTGCAGCGGGTTTAAATGTTTTAATGGTACCAAACCTTCACCCTTATCTGAAACAATAGTGTAACATCACGACATAGAAAGACACACTATAAAATATCAATTGAAATGGCTAATCTCAATCAAAAGACATATTAACACATGTGAACATACACTGAATGAATACATTTGATCTATGATACAGTGTAAATACCAAATCAATAAAATAAGGGACGCATAATTAAAGTAACAGTATTATACCGCTGTGAAATGTTAAACAATTTAAGAAAAACAACAATAACCTTGAACATAAACCGCCATTTACAATAATATTATACACAGGTGAATGAAAATAATTTTAATGTTAGATATACAGTTTAAATGGAGAAAGGGAATATTATTACAAAATAAAAAATGTTGATAGATTTCAAACATGTTTGTTGACCGAGATATATGATGATTCGGTCTTATCAATTTAAAAAAACACTTGTGTAACAATGGTTGTTTAAATCAGGTCATATGCGCGTGATCTTATCGATTGAATGCAAGGTATGTTTACATCAGTATTAGGCCCGTTTGAATTTTTCTTTATGACTTGTTTATACATTGTGAATGTGTTGTATATCAATCGGTTTTGTTGAGAAAGGTTTCATGGACTTCTGCGTGTAACCGTGGCGTACATATCAATTGATAAATAGGATAAGGTTGTCTTTTGATGAATTGATTCAATATTTTAATTGTGAAACATGCGATATTCATGGAATTATATTGAAAAAAAAAATAAACGATGAATAACATAAAGTTGTAATTCTGTTTTGATTTTAATTTGTTTTCATAATAATTAGTTCCTAAACGGCTTTTTTTTTGCAAACTAATGGCGTTCTTGGGGAAAAGGGGCCAATTGTAAATGATAACCCTGACGAAAAGGTTTTGTCTTTAATTATCTGCTCGATTATATCTATCAGAAGAACGAAATCTTGTGATTGTTCTTTTTTTTTCTCCCGTAATTGTTTTCGTTGATACTTGCAGTATTGATTATATATTAAGTTTTAAGTTCAGGATTGTGTTTTTTTCATAGGATTTACAAATAGAATGAAAGTACTAGTCCCGTTGTCATAGAATTTCCAGGTGTCCATATGGTGACCTGTAAATGTTCTATTATATGTATTTTTGTCATTAACAATCCAACATATCACCGTATACGGTTATGGTACTTCATGTAAGGTTCAAAAGTTTTATCCAATAATTTATCAAATTACATATAAAGAAATAACAAGGTATTATCTAACTCAAAAAAATCTGATTGTCCACCTATATTAATCAACGAAGTAATGCTATTTTATAATGCTATAAATATATATTAATGTAATTTTGTGTTAAACGACGTATTGTATGATCGTTTACTAGAGGTTTCGAGATTTGTCACATATCAGGTACTGTTGGTACATAACTTAACCGTTAGTGTCATTTAATGCAGCAGATTATTTTATTCATCATGACGAAAATAATGAAATTGAAATGAATATTAGCAAAAACTATCGTCACTTTTTTTTTATAACGATTTAACCGTAGCTTGAACACGAAGTTAATGAATTTATATGAGATTTAGTTAGTCCACATGTGCATCAATCAATAAGACCTTACACGAACTGAGTTGACAGGGCGTTGAGATTCTAAATATTGATTTGCTTTTCTGTTTGTTTTTGTAATTAGTTTTGTTTTCTTTATATATAGAAAACAATATAAAACTAATAATTTATCTTGAGTATAAACATAATTAATTTTATTTTGAAATAATTAAAATACTGTCAATGAACGACCTTTTTAAACATGTCGTGTTACTGATATTTGTTATATACGTTAATATGACAAAAACGTGTAGATTTCTCATTAGTTCTAGCATGATTTTAAATTTAAATAGTATTATCTAGAAATGCGATCTAAAAAGTAAACTGAAAAATATTAGAAAAGAAATATTTACTTCTATGTTGCCGATAAGAAGAAATCCCGATAACATCTAGAATCATTGATTTAAAAAAAATAACTAAAACAATTGTAACATAGTTATAGTAAATTGCACTGACACTCGTCTTTGTGAAACAGTTAATATTCACATCTGCTTATTAACCATTTGTTTGTACTTTTATTATTGGTAGACTTTCTCAAACATATTTAAGACGATTTTCGCGAACATGCAGACAAATTTAAGAATGAGGAAGACGATAAATATATGACAATATTTAATGTTTATAAATAATGCGACGAATTGACACTGATTATTTAAACAAAATATTGATGACCTATGTGATATTAAAGTATCTGTATTAAAATTTTGTTACAATTTTTGAGACATTTGCACAGTTATATAAAAGCCAATAAAAACGTCCACGGTTAAAAACAAAATGCACGGTTGGTATCATAGTATAGATGTCAGCCCTCGTTTTGACAATTAGGGTTTTATTCTTATTTTATCATTAATACATTATAAATGAGGCTAATTTTGTATGTTAAAATAGCTCTTTTTGGTTCAATGGCATGTTTTGTGAAAGATTACCCTAAACTTTCAAAAATTGTTGTTTTTACCATTGATATAAAAGATAGATTATACATGTCTTTTACATTTTAGCTTGGTTTTGCCGTTGCAATTTCAGGGGAAATTAATCTAAATTACAAAAATAACAACCTGTTTGTGCTAATGTTACTTGCAACGGTTGCTTGAAAGCATATTCGAGTACACACAATATTGTTTGCTATAAATACGAAAAATATCCACGTGAAATCAAATTCAAGTTGCAGCTTAAATTACATTCCACCAAATACTTTTTATTATCAATAATATCAATACGTAAACAATAAATGTTGACATGAAGTGAAGACATCAATTATTTTCGAAGGTTTAATGACTGCTCCTAGTTCATGCAACGGTTGGTACGGTAGATAATCGGGAAACATTTATTATACGGAATCGACGTGTTCATGTTAAGACACGTTTGAAATGACCTGTAAGAACTATTAAGATCTAAGGTTTCTTGTAAATGTGTTATATAGCAATGCTTTCGGTACAGTTTGTTTTTGCTTTATTCGTCAACAAAATCCTGTAATTAGCGTTGATTAGTTGTACTTTACAAGAAGCAAATTTATTTGGATGTATCACAACGTAACCTCGGACAGTTTGATCGGGGTTATTACATCAAAAGCCTCATGTGGGGACATAATTTCTCTCTCTGCATGTTAACGTCTTGCAACAACTATTTGATGCGTCAGTGAAGGACTTGTTAAACTGTTTGTCCCTATTCAACATAACATAGTTCACAGTGACATTTAACAGTTTAGCCCTTCTTTAACTCAGTCAACCTATTCATCAGAACCTTCGTATTGTTCAACAAGAAAAATTAAATCCATAATTTTGAGGATTGTAAGACAATTTGGAGGAAACAAACTGTATTAAAAGTGTTTTTTTTTTTTAATTATTGTGATCGATTCTTACGTACTGAATCATCTATGATGTGTAATCAGAAACAAACATCAATGAATACGTTTTCGTTCGTAAAGCAAATCCCTATGTTTGTAACGGTTGATTTTTTTCACTAAACGATAACATAGGCTCTAGATAAATTCAACTAGTGTTTCGTTTTCACTTTTATAAACACATCCTAACACACATTATTCAGTCGTACACATTTTCATCCAATGTATTCATCCTCCATCAAGGGATGTTCGTATATGCAGTAATGTTTTGTTTAAGTCTTTTTTTTTTTCATGTAAACACCAGACATTTGCTTACGAGTTCAATATTGCATGATATTGATTCACGAGTTTATCTTTAGTTACTAAAAGAGTCTGCTTACAGTTTTCTGATCACTTATTTTCGAACTGCTGTGCAACTATATTTAAATATATTATAAACCACTTCCGATTGACTAGAGCTCAATTGACAGTTACGGCTGACCTGCATATTTTGTTCTAGGTGAGACGCGCGTTAACATTTAATCCTAGTGCCGTTGATGATTTTATTTGAGCATTTTGCTGCGTCTTCGAATGTTCAAGCCCCAAGAGACGTGGTCTTATCCTTGATCTGTATTCAAATTTTTTTATTCTCGTTTATCATAAACCTTCCCACATTTTGCTGTTCCCAATTCCTCTACGTTATACCCTTATGATCAAACTTTTAAAATTTAACCTATACTGGATTGGCTTCATAACATGAGGTGTTGGGTGGTGACAATTCCATGTGGCTCATTTTATGAACACATCTACCCTCAATACTATATGCTATCACCATTTTACTTATCTTATAATATATTACTAGTTACACTTGGTCAATATGCTTTCACTCTCTTTTTGTCGTTTTGAAACAAGAATAAACGTGTGTCATGTAACTGGAAGAAAAACAATCTTTTTTAAATGCTCACAGTCTAGACTTGCATTTAGCTCGAGCTAGGCAAATATTACCTATTAAGGTTGGCTGATTCCTGTCCAGTAGCAGCCTTCGGAAATAAAATATGCTCCATATATTTCAATGACAGTTTTTGAAAAGAAATTAAAAATTTATCGGGGTGGCAAATCCTTTTTCAAATGGTTTGTGGTCATAGCACACAAGAACATGTTTTAACCACTCACCCATATAGTCTAGAATACATTGTGATATTGCTTTCTTGAGTCAGAACTAACTGACAAAGCGTTTGTATAGTTTGGTTAACCACATTTAGTCATACTTGCTTAATTCATAAAAACATAAAACGTAATACCTGTTTGTAACATCAAGTTGTACCACAAAAGGAGTAATAGGATTTGATAATATAGTCGCATTGCTTCCGTCTAGATTGCATCTTGAGAGTATGTTGTTATTATAATCAAGCCAGTAGATATGAGCATTGACTGAATCAACAGCTATTCCAATTGGACCTGCCACTGACTGGATAACTGTCTGTAATGTTATATTCTTTGAGGGATATGCAAATCTGTATAAATCATAAAATGTAATTTACATTAAATAGATTCATCATTTATACTGCTGTTGTATTTTATACTAAAAACTCTCCATAGTCTAATTCATATTACACACACATTATATTTAATCTGTTACATCATGATATTGAAATAGTGTAATTAATAAACAATAACAAATCGATGTTTTATTTTTAAACAGATATCGTGAGATAGTGCCACTAATTTTACCATTGTTGAGACACACACACACACACATATATATATATAAGAAACAGTTAAGTAGAATCCGTATGCTAGTAACATATAAGAAAATTATTAAAAGATAATAACGGTTTCAATTCATCACTTTTACTAGTACTTTCACTGCTTTCACAGATCTTCAGGTAATGTGACTTGTGACTTGTATACATAAGTATAATATAAAACAAATGATTGACGTTAACAATAGTATGACGTTAACAAATACAAGGGAGACTACTAATGTCATTTTAAGTCTTTAAAATGTTACGTTAAAATTAAAATATTATTTATCATTTAATCCCGGGTTGAGAATGTTTATGAATAATTCTTCTTTCTTCCTCCGGAGAAAATCATTTTGACGATTGACCATATACAATGGAAATATTTTAAATCATCCATTACAACAACAATGGAAATGGTCGTTAGCCCTGATGAGTGTTAAATCCTCATGGTTGGTTTGCTGTCTATGTAAAGTCATTCTTATCCGCAGTTCATATGTTTTATATTATACTTATGTATACAAGTCACAAGTCACATTACCTGAAGATCTGTGAAAGCAGTGAAAGTACTAGTAACAGTGATGAATTGAAACCGTTATTATCTTTTAATAATTTTCTTATATATATGTGGTTTTTATCCAACGCAATCATAGGTTTGAACGTTGTTTTCAATTTAGACTTGTTTATATTTTTTCGTTTGGGCTTGTATTATATTTGCCTTCGGGCATATATGATCCGTTCATCCTATTTTGACTCTTCAAAATTCAAGAGTCAATCCCAAATTGAGGTAAATTATATGGCTTTTTAAATACCGTTTCGATTCCTAACATCACTGAAGGGACATTAATTGTCGAAATCAGGATATGGTGTACAAATTTTTGCACCTCATGTTTGCGGTATACCATCTTTTCCGCAAGTTTATTGTTTTCTGTTTTGTATTTAATTTATAAATTAAGATCCATTTTTACATCTGGTGATCCGTTTATTTGGCAATCGCCATGGCAGTCAGCAGGGTTTAAGAACATCCGTTGTTCGACCTGCTAGTCAAATGCGTTTTGTTAAAATATACTTTTTCACTTTTTTGGTCTTTTGGAAAATGTTGTTTGTGCTGTATTTAGACCACTCTACCAAGAAATTTGTTTTGCATGCACACGTATAAAAATTGTGGTTTTTATCCAACGCAATCATAGGTTTGAACGTTGTTTTCAATTTATACTTGTATATATATATATATATATATATATATATATATATATATCATCATAGTTTTAACTTTTATTTATTAATTCATAATTTTGTACCTCATTTAACATTAACGTGCTGCATTTGTTTACCTCAAATATTGTATTTTTATTTATATTGTATGTTTCTCTGTAAACTTGTATTTAGTTTTCAGAAAATTAATAAAATTGAGAATGGAAATGGGGAATGTGTCAAAGAGACAACAACCCGACCACAGAACAGACAACAGCAGAAGGCCACCAACAGGTCTTCAATGCAGCGAAAAATTCCCGTACCCGGAGGCGTCCTTCAGCTGGCCCCTAAACAAATATATATACTAGTTCAGTGATAATGAACGCCATACTAAACTCCAAATTGTACACAAGAAACTAAAATTAAAAATAATACAAGACTAACAAAGGCTAGAGGCTCCTGACTTGGGACAGGCGCAAAAATGCGGCGGGGTTAAACATGTTTATGAGATCTCAACCCTCCCCCTATACCTCTAGCCAATGTAGAAAAGTAAACGCATAACAATACGCACATTAAAATTCAGTTCAAGAGAAGTCCGAGTCTGATGTCAGAAGATGTAACCAAAGAAAATAAACAAAATGACAATAATACATAAATAACAACAGACTACTAGCAGTTAACTGACATGCCAGCTCCAGACTTCAATTAAACTGATTGAAAGATTATGTCTTCATCATATGAATATCAGGCAAAATCCTTCCCGTTAGGGGTTTAGTATCATACCATCATAACATATATGAGAAGAACATAACCCGTGTCATGCCAACAACTGGTTTTTAAATAAATGTGTTTAGTGCCGATGCAAAGACCCTATAAGTGAATCAATATTAACGCCAAAATATGCAATCTTTAATGACCTGACAACAGTATCGTAACTATATCCCTTCTTAATAAGTCTATTTCAAGGTTTTTTTAGTTTCAGAGGTGAATACTGACATTTTTGTGCTTTATAAAGAATATTTCCATAAAAAATTGGATGTGAAATACCTGAACGTATAAGAAGTCTGCATGTTGAGCTATATTTACGAATGATGTCCTTATACCGATGATAAAATTTAGTAAATGTTTGGACTAGTTTGTGATATCGAAAACCCTGGTGTAATAATTTTTCAGTAATACATAAATTTCTCTCGTTAAAATCTAAAACATTGTTACATACACGAGCGAATCGTACAAGTTGAGATATATAAACACCGTAAGATGGTGACAAGGGAACGTCACCATCTAAAAATGGAAGTATCTATCTATCTATCTATAAAGCATATCAACTTGATCAATTAACGCCGCACATATTAGACGTCAAATTAATCAATACTAGTAAAACTTATATATCAAACGCTTGTCAAGACTTATTATCCTTTTGTTGACCTTTTTCTCTAAATCCACTAAAATGTAATCTTTAATTTCAAACTGTTTAAAAACTATTTATATAAGTTGTCTTATTTCAAGACAAGGTTAAAAAGTTGATTTGAACTGCCCACGTTATGGTATTTCAACAATAAGTGTACTACACAAAGTCATACACTTAAGAGGAGCTTACATTAGAGTTGCGTAAATTATAAGAAAAAAAGCATTTGAAATTTTAGGTAACATAATTGAGGTTTTGATCAATAACACACCTCCGATTTGGAGCTCCCAAAAAGTCACACATGTGTTATCCAGTCTACCAACAATATAGAAAATAAACCGAAACATTTACATAAACACTGCTCGAATCTTTAGTCAAGTCAATTTAAATGATAACGATACTATAACTTTATTTATTAACTTAGGCATATGTTTAAAAGAAGAACGTTTGCAAGTGTGCCTACTGATATATTTGTTGAACTTAAAAGTTAAATACACTAGTTATTTTTTCCGGAGTTCCCTAAAGACGTGTATTTTGTAACGTATTATACATATTTGGTTTGATACATCTAAGCATCTCCATGTTATCACCAGCTGATTACACTGTTCAAATATACATTGTACTTGGCTTATAATTTGGAAATCAGACGCATGTTCCGTCTATTAAAGCATTCTACAGATAGGTGCAGTCCAAACCTGTACCACAAGTTAACTTGCCAACCAGTCATGTTGACTGGTCAAAGTTAACCTGTGATTGGATTTAGAACTGTTCTGACCAGTTCTAGGACCACAATCAAGTAAACTTGGAAAGTGGACTTGGTCCTAGGACTGTTTTTATGACTGCCGAAAAAATTAACTTTGATACAAATCCGCTACTATTATAACTTAACTTGGATACAGGTCCGCTACTATTATAAGTTAACTTCGAAATCAGTCCTGCCATAAGTTTACTTTGATTTTGACAACTCCGATCGAACCAGACCTGATCTCAAATTAACTTTTGTCTGGTCTGTTCAACACTAAGTTAACTTGTAACCAGGACCGCTCTACATCGATTTTTTTTTTAATATTCTTTAATGTCTTTGTTTCTTGATATAAACATGGAAGAAAAAGTCAATATAATACTTCCATAATATAAACAGATTAGATACATGTATTTCTAAATAAAGTACGCATAAAACTTTGCTTGTTCTACAAATGTCTACGTGATCTGCCTTTTTATAAATCAAAAACGATTTTGGTTACAATGCTAACGGGCATTGAATATATACTACAACAAATATCAAATTCTTTAAGTCGTATATGCATGTACATTATAAAAAATATGTTAGTTCTGATCGGGTTTAAAATGAAGCATTGATCTTATAAACTTGGTTATCAGATAAAATCGATAAACAATGCCGATAACGAAAAGTACTTATATCGTATAAAATAATCGCGATAATTGAAAGCAATATTGGTGTACAATTACTGATAATTATCATGTTGATGGTCAGCTTACTATATTTTTTTTTTCTGCACCAATTAACAGTGCAAGCATGTCCTTTTTTTGCAAATAATTGAATCATCACCAAACATCAGCAGTTTTCGCATCTCAGACTGGCTCAAATATAACAAAAGTATTTGTCTGCATCAACTAAAACTGACCATATTTGTATTTTCTTATGTAAATCTATATAGCCGCATAGTAAATCAGTAATAGTTGTATGTCAGGATATAATACAAATGACAGCAATATTCGAACACAATGACTGCAAAATGTTGTCCGCACCAATTTATATCGCCAGCATGTCATCATTTTTATTTAATATATTGATACGTAACAAAATTTCAGTAGTGTCAAACCCTATTCTGACTCGTATAACAACATTATTTGACGGTATCAACAAAAACTGACCATATTTGCACTGCATTATGTAAGTCTATAAAGCAGTACAATAAATCAGTAATATTTTTATGTCAGGATGGATTGTATAATACAAATGGCAGCAATATTGGAACACAATGACTACAAAAGTTTGTCCGCATCAATTTAGAATGCCAGGATGTCCTGATTTTATCAATATATTGATACGTAACAAAATTTCGACCGTAGTTTTTGATACCTCACTCTGACTCGTAGAACAAAATTATTTGACCATAGCAAACAAAACTAAACATAATGCCATATTTGCACTTTATTATGTTGATTTATATAGCCGCAGACTAAATCAGTTTTATATATTTTATGTCAGGATGGATTGTATAATACAAATGACATTAATATTGGAAAACAATGACTAGACTATGTTGTCTGCATCAATTTAGAATGCCAGCATGTCCTCTTTGTATTCAAAATATTGAATCACAACAAACTTTCAGAAGTTGATACCTCAGGCTGACTAGCATAAGAAAATAATTTACCGCATCAACCAAAACTGACCATATTTGCACTTTATTTAGTAAATCTATATAACCGCATGATATAGCAGTAATATTTTAATAACATGCTGGATTGTATAATACATATGACAGCAATATTGGAACACAATGACTACAACATTTTAGTATTTTTTCTCTGATTTTCATTTGTTTTACGAAAAACAACAAAGCCTGATGTACAAAAAGTAATAAAATTCCAATGGCGGTTCATGATTTCTATTAGAATAAAGCAATAATTGCATTCTTTTTCAACACAAACGAAAAAAGTACCATTCACATATTATACAAAATTACTTATCTAAAGGTATTTATAATGACTGTTTGCAAATGGTGTTGCATTATTTATGATATAAAATAAGAAACATTGTCATATTTAAGCAATGCGAACAATATTTTAGTATCTTTTTCCTGAAATACAAAATATTCTGTTTAAAAAGCAACCAATCCTTATGTACAAAAAGTACTAAAATCAAATGGCGGTTCATAATTTCTCTTAAAATAAGTAAATATTTCATTCTTATTTAACACAAAAAAAAGTTTAAATTTTTTCTTATTATTAATTCTATTATTAAACTTTCCAAAAAAAAACTTGTCAGGAGGTCTTTGAAATAACTTATTTTAAATAGCATTGCATGATTTATGATAAAAAGAGGAAATATTGGTAATTTTAAACAATGCGAACACCATTTAAGTATCTTTTTTCTGATATTCATTCAATTGTAGGAAAACCAACCAATCCTGATGTACAAAGAGTACTAAAAATCCAATGGAGATTTATGATTTCCATTAAAATAAAGAATTAATTGCATTCTTATTCAACACAAACAAAAGTTTAAGTATCTTTATCCCTATATTATTCACATCTTATACAAAATTGCTTATCTAAAGGCATTTATAATGACTGATTGCAAAGGACGTTGCATTATTTCTGATATAAAAGAAGAAATGTTTGCATTTTTAAGCAATGCGAACATATTTTAGTATCCTTTGACCGAAATTCAGCATATATTATGAAATACAATTAATTCTGATGTCCAGAAGTATTCAAATCAAATCACAGTTCATAATTTCTATTAAGATAAAGTAATTGTTTCATTCTTTTTCAACATGAATACAATTTCAAGTATTTTTCTCCTTATATTATTAAATGTGTATCAAAAAAAACTTATCAGGAGGCCTTTGAAAGAACAAATTACAAATACCATTGCATCATTTTTGATAAAAAAAGAAGAAATATTGGTAATGGTAAATAATGCGAACAATATGTTAGTATCTTTTCTCTGATATTCATTTAATTTTATGAAAAACAACCAATACTGATGTGTAAAAAGTACTAAAAATCAAATGGTGGTTCATTATTTCTCTTCAAACAAAAAAATGATAGAATTCATATTCCACTCAAGCAAAAGATTAGTATCTTTATTCTTATAATTGATAACATTTTACCTCCTTTTAGTGATACAGAAACATTCTGAGCTTGATATTATTCTGCACTTATGCATTTTATTTGGTAGAACAATAAGAGAACCGATAATTGAAAAATACATGTAATGCGTGAAAGGTTATTTATATATTTATGTCTTATTGCGACAAAGTTGATTACAAATTAACGAGTACAGGTGTCTGCGTAGAGGTCCGCGTGTATCACATGTAAAGACTGTGTAGTTCGTTTTACATAAGAATTTTTATTATATACGTATCCGTACGATCCATGCATATAATTAATTTACTGATCGATCGTTGACAGTTGACACGGTAACTCTCACATAGCTTTTTTGACGTATCTGACAGACTATATGGGTCATCGATCAGTCAAACATCCGTCACCAATCATTCACAGAACAGTCAAGATCTCGTCAAACAGTAACGCCTAAGGTTGCAAGTACTATATAAAATTTTATACGAGCACTGTTTCGAACAAGTTTTGATATCAGTGCAAATCAACTACTAGTATTTCAAAGAGATATGTACTTGGAAATATCAATTATATAGAAAATGGAGTGTTCGCACTCTCACACTTACGTATCATATTCACGAAGTATATAACATAGGCTTATAACCTAAGTGTATTGATCTAGTTCAAAAATCAGTGCTGATCAATCATTTTTTTGTAAACAGGTTATGGTTCTCTGAAATGTTATGTATACTGAACATTGCATTTTAAGTATTCTCATACCTATATTTAATTTCCGAATATATGATGTTTATGTCAAATGCTCATATCAACAATATGTTGATAGCGTATCGACCAACTGATTTTACAGAGTTTTACCCTTTGGAATAGACAAATATGGATAAAACAATAAGCGATCCAACGTCCATATTTCTTGATAGATGATTACTACACAATGAAAACAAACATATAATGTGTTATATACAACATAGAATGCTATTTTTACATTAGGAAAACCAACTACAAATCATTCAATACTTGAATTGCCATATACGATAAAACTATAATATTGTTTTCGACTTTTTGGAAAACCTGTTAGGTAGATTCATTGGATACATAATATGGTCTTATTTAAATGCATAATCGAGAGTTTGGTTTTCAGTTTTTATCTCTCGACTTCTAGAATTTACAAAAACAATAAAAAACAAGATTACTTTTAATTAAAAGTAGTTACAGATAACGACTTAGATAAATAGTTTTTTTTTCTGAATAACAACATTGTTTTAAATAAACTAGTTGAACTATTTTTACATAACCATGTATAGAGTTTATTTTATTAAAATTATAGCTATTTTTTTAGAATTTCCCACAAAAAACGTCATGCTATTGTGAATAAAATATGAGTCTGTCAAATATCAGTACTTATTGTAGGTACTAAAGGTACGGTTGAAATGTTTGTGCAACTAAAAATATATACATTTTTCTTGAAAACAAAAGATCAACCGTAAATGGTACAACATTATTCTTGACAATGATACAAGTAATAAATATCAAGTCTTTTTCAAATAGCGCCCAACAAGAACACCCATATTTTTGAATACGAACATTGACTTTAGACCATTTTATGGTTCAAATGAAGCGAAAGACTTCTTCGTTTGGAAATTAAAGGCTATACGACAAGAATCCGGCCAGTGTATCATGGAAAAATTAACCGCATCCTGCAAGGAATTTACTAATAAGTGTACCGCAGATGCTGATAAACTTAAACTTGAGCTGTACAAAGAATTAAACTCGGGTTCTGAAAGTGGAAATAAGGCTATCACCGAGTTCAATGATGAATTACTAAAACTTAAAACAAGTGGACGGAAGAATACAAAACAAGTGTTAACAGAATAAACTCAACATCCGGTAACACCACCAAGTTAAATAGGGATCGAAACCACCCTTACTACAACAGGCACGAATCTACTGGCAAACTAAATAGAAGAAAATAAACTTTGCATTTAAGTATATTGTGCTATTTGTTCTAACTTAGTTTTTGGACTATTATTTCACTATACAAATGTAAGTCTACCTCCAGATCAAAACATTAAACTTGCATATGATAAATGCTGGTATTTATTTCTATTTCGAATTTACTAAGACTGGCTAGTCAATTAATGAAGAAAATTATATAAATATTGGCCCTATCAACTACCACTGTACATATTTAAATTAAAACCCGATTTATTACTCCTAAAACGAAACGATAACAATATAAATTCACTCAAAACGACATATCTCTCAATCTTACACACATTAACTTTGATGCAGAGTAAACCAGTTAAGACATGTAAACAAACAACATTTCAGTAATGATTACAACAATCAAATATCTATACACTATACAATGTAATAAAATCAACGGTACCAATTGTATTATAATCCATTGTGCATGGATGTGCAGAAAAATGTAAAAAAAATTATATTACGCAAAATCACAGACTACAATTATTTACGCTATGTGAAGGTCTTAGGAGGCCAGATATTCCATTCATAACTATTCACCTAATTAACCTTCGACAAGTCATTGTATTTTTATCACAAATCTGACCCTAACAGTATCTGCAGGTGATCGCTGTGTAATACGAGAAATGAGATTAACATAGCACGTGCACCGAATCAATTCACTACTTTACAATCAACATGGCCAGACACTTTAAGCGAACTATTAAAAACAAAAAAGTACGACATAAACTTGTAGAAAACAACAACAATAAAAGGACTAAATTACACACCAAGTTGGTAAAAAATGCCAAATTATTTGTGAAAAATTTATCGGGACATAATTTGACAGATCACGAAACCTTATTACTTGCAAAAGGTGTAAAGTTCATAATTAATCCTTCGAACAAAAATGCCATACGAAACGTTATGAAGGACTTTGACGAATTCTCAAGAAAACTTTGATGTCGATATCTCTTTAATGACGGTAGAATTTAAAAGAGACACCCTTTTTACATAAATTCGGGGTATGAACTGTTGGATTCTTGTCCAGCAATTGAAAATTACATGTTCTCAACAAAAATCGAACTTAGTAGAATGAAAATAAACAAACACACCAGAAATATATCTGCCGAGGAATTGTTGGCTATTCGGAATATAAAGAAAAATAACAACATTACATGTATAATACGTTAGGCAGACACAAACTCAACACTATGTATTCGGGACAAAGACAACTATTTACGTGAAGGGTTAAGACAATTACATAATATATATTACGAAGAAATTGTTGAATCCAAAGCAAAGGAGGTAGCTGAAACGGCGTTCAGTATTATCAAAGACCTACATAATGATAATTATATTGACAATATAACATTCAGATATTTGAAAGAAAACATCAATACAACTAAAGTAGGAAAATTCTATCTGTTGCCTAAAATACATAAACTATCTGAAAATATACTATCAGAAATGGAGAGAAATGAAACAGCTAGACGAGAAAATTTAATTCCGGGTAGACCAATTGTATCACTGTGTGGAACGCCCCTACACAATATTGGACACTATATCGATTATTTTCTTGTTCCACTTGTCAATAAACAAAATACAAATATAAAAGATACGTCAAGTTTTATTAATTCGATATAAAATATAAAACCCCAACGAGACTGCTACCTAGTAACATTCGATGCAAAAAATATGTACACTTGTTTTACATTTAATGAAATACTAGAAGCCACTAACGGGGCACTGACCAATATTAATCCAAGCGAGTATGAACTCAAAGTTCCACCAAAGGACAGTATACTTCGCCTATTAAGGCTTATTCTAGAGAACAATGAATGTATCTTTAACAATAAACTTCACCGTGAAACCTTGGGCGTGCCTATGGGCGGATCAGCATCCGCTGAATTAGCAGACCTTACAATGTTTGTTATTCTTGAAAACATTTTGCAACGCTTTCAACACAGAAACAAAATGATAATGACTTCCAGATTTAGGGATGACGGTTGGATTATATATTCCGGACCTATAGAGGAAATACACGAACTATTTACAATAGCTAATACTGTGCACCCGCACTTGAGGTTCACCTACGAATATTAACAATATTCAACCCATGAATACAGAAACTAAAAAATATAATAATAAAACACTGGAACCTTATTTCACTAAACCTTGATTGTGTGAACATATTTAATCATCAGCCCATTATAGCTTATAAAAGACATCAAAACTTACAAGAACAATTACTAAAGCATTAGCAGGTATAGTCCGCTTGACTTTTCACAACACAATATGGTACTGAGCTCACAAAAAAAAATAAAAAATTAACTACTATTTTACCCAAAGACAACCGGTGTATGGTCCAATATAACATACGAAATAAAACAAAAAAAAAACATAAAAAACACGCCAATATACAACTTATTGAGTCGACCACTGATGAAGCTGGACTACGGGATTTTTCCCCAAACACGGCAGAAACACCGGGCCTAACATGTATGCTCATAATGAGCTCGGATGCGTTTATTTAAATACAAAAGTATTCGATTTTTGTCCACGTCACGGCGGAACTAGCTTCAAAAATACATTTTCAATGTGAAATTTGAATGTTGGATGTTCTAAACGGTAATTAGTGCTGCTTTGAATAACGCATGACTATGTCGCTTTGACATGTGTATGTTTGTACATGTGTACGTGAATTGTTTTCCTTTAAGAGATAAGCTTTAACATGGTTTGTCTAATAAAGAATGTCTATATGAGGTTAATGTACTACCTTATTTGATGACAGGTTAAGTAAATGAGAAGGGGAACACAGTTGCACAAGATCAATAAAAGATGGTACAGGCACTGTATAGGTCCAATCAAGATATGTAGAATGAAGCTACTGGAAGCAAAACAATTTGTCAATGCAATGTTCTCATGTCAAAAATATTTGATATTGATAATTCTATCAACAATGATTTTAGATATTTTCGAAACAATTTCTTCATGACGCAAGACACATAAGTCTGTATGATTAATTGAATTAAATACGTGTCCTTGCTGCTTATTTGGAATTGTAAGTAGTTTATAACAGGTTTAATATTGAAAACAAGTTCGAACCCTGTCTCGTACATTGTGGTAACATTGTTCGCTTAACGTTGTGCTAAATGAAAAGAGGTCTTCTTATAAGTTATTTGAGAGACATTGTGTTTTTCTGTATACATGTTATACGTGATTTAAAAATATTCACTCTATGTTTTCCACACTATTGACATCATCAAAATAAACGTGTACATACCGAACAATGTCACGGGTACCATATATTGGGAAATAAATGAATCAGTTTTTGTAATCATAGTCCATGGCATACACACAATAACTTCCTTTTTCTACCAATATAGTCACATTGCTTGTTTCAATATCGAACTGTCAAAATGTTTGTTATTCTTGAAAACATTTTGCAACGCTTTCAACACAGAAACAAAATGATAATGACTTCCAGATTTAGGGATGACGGCTGGATTATATATTCCGGACCTATAGAGGAAATACACAAACTATTTACAATAGCTAATACTGTGCACCCGCACTTGAAGTTCACCTACGAATATTAACAATATTCAACCCATGAATACAGAAACTAAAAAATATAATAATAAAACACTGGAACCTTATTTCACTAAACCTTGATTGTGTGAACATATTTAATCATCAGCCCATTATAGCTTATAAAAGACATCAAAACTTACAAGAACTATTACCAAAGCATTAGCAGGTATAGTCCGCTTGACTTTTCACAACACAATATGGTACTGAGCTCACAAAAAAAATATAAAAAATCAACTACTATTTTACCCAAAGACAACCGGTGTATGGTCCAATATAACATACGAAATAAAACAAAAAAGCATAAATAACACGCCAATATACAACTTATTGAGTCGACCACTGATGAAGCCGGACTAAGGGATTTTTCCCCAAACACGGCAGAAACACCGGGCCTAACATGTGTGCTCATGGTGAGCTCGGATGCGTTTATTTAAATACAAAAGTATTCGATTTTTGTCCACGTCACGACGGAACTAGCTTCAAAAATACATTTTCAATGTGCAATTTGAATGTTGGATGTTCTAAACGTTAATTAGTGCTGCTTTGAATAACGCATGACTATGTCGCTTTGACATGTGTATTTTTGTACATGTGTACGTGAATTGTTTTCCTTTAAGAGATAAGTTTTAACATGGTTTGTCTAATAAAGAATGTCTATATGAGGTTAATTTACTACCTTATTTGATGACAGGTTAAGTAAATGAGAAGGGGAACACAGTTGCACAAGATCAATAAAAGATGGTACAGGCACTGTATAGGTCCAATCAAGATATGTAGAATGAAGCTACTGGAAGTAAAACAATTTGTCAATGAAATGTTCTCATGTCAGAAATATTTGATACTGATAATTCTATCAACAATGATTTGAGATATTTTCGAAACAATTTCTTCATGACGCAAGACACATAAGTCTGTATGATTAATTGAATTAAATACGTGTCCTTGCTGCTTATTTGGAATTGTAAGTAGTTTATAACAGGTTTAATATTGAAAACAAGTTCGAACCCTGTCTCGTACATTGTGGTAACATTGTTCGCTTAACGTTGTGGTAAATGAAAAGAGGTCTTCTTATAAGTTATTTGAGAGACATTTTGTTTTTCTGTATACATGTTATACGTGATTTAAACATATTCACTCTATGTTTTCCTCACTATTGACATCATCATAATAAACGTGTACATACCGAACAATGTCACGGGTACCATATATTGGAAAATAAATGAATCTGTTTTTGTAATCATAGTCCATGGCATACACACAATAACGTCCTTGTTCTACCAATATAGTCACATTGCGTGTTTCAATATCAAACTCTTTAATCGAAGTGCATGTTGAATACAAAACTTTTCCTGAGAAAACTGAAAAAATGTCAAGATGAGTATTATGATTATTTCAAAAAAATGTATACTTTAATACACTAAATAGGATAAAGCCATGACAAAAAAGCATACAATTTCACGTTTCTCGAGTTTGCATTATTCTATTTAATGGTTAAAATTACTAAGCATTCAAACAAAACGACGAACACATATTTATACATGTTTCGGATAAGGGTGAAAGTTTGGTACAATTAAAACGTTTAAACCCGCTGCAATTGAAAGGCACCTGTCCTACGCCAGGAATCTGATGTTCAGTAGTTGTCGGTTGTTGATGTGGTTCATAAGTGTTTCTCGTTTCACGTTTTTATATAGATTAGACCGTTGGTTTTCCCGTTTGAATGGTTTGACACTAAAAAATGTTGGGGCCCTTTATAGCTTGCTGTTTTGTGTGAGCCAAGGTTCGGTGTTGAAGACCGTACTTTGACCTGTAATGGTTACCTTTTATAAATTGTGACTTGGATGGAGAGTTGTCTCATTGTCACTCATACCACATCTTCTTATATCTATGTGAATAATTTATAAATGTATTAGTTAACTTCACGCACACATTCCAAGTGTAATGTAATATGTACCGCTTACATTTCATTAATACATACAATTAGAGGTTTTGGCACTCTCCTGCATCGTCAGCAATGGCTCCTTTTTTGTACAATATATCATGAAAGGGCATAATTAAATTAGGAGTCGACTGACCATTTCGATAATGTTGACCTATTTTTAAATCTTGTCCTGCTGACAATTTTTTTTCTTTTTAAAGTTTCTATCTATCTATAAAAAAGAAGATGTGGTATGATTGCCAATGAGACAACTTTTAACAAGAGACAAAATGATACAGAAATATAAACTAAAGGTCACCACACGGCCTTCAACAGTGAGCGAATCCCATACCGATTAGTCAGCTATAAACGGCCCGGAAATTACAAAATTAATGTAAAACTATTAAAACGAGAAACGTAACGGCCTAATTTATGTACAAAACAATGAACGAAACAAAAATATGTAACAAAGCAACAAACGACAATCACTGAAATACAGGCTCCTGACTTGGGACAGGCACATACATACAGAATCTAGCATAGTTTTTCTTATGATATTAACAGAAACGCACACAATGGTAATGCTCGTCATTGAAGGGTGATAACTCAAATAAGGAGTCATCTGTCGATTTCAGCCTTGTTAAAAAAAAAGGAGATAAGGTGTGATTCCAAATGAGACAACTATCCACCATAGTTAAAAAAAAGTGGATGTTAGGAATTAATGGCAACCCTACGCCATTCAACAATAAGAACAACCGCTATAAAAAGCTCAACATGAAAAATATGAAACAATTCAATTGAGACTAACGGCCTAATTCATAACAAAACAATTAACGAAAAACTAATTATTTGTTGATCCTGTATAGCTAATCATTTCTCCGAAGAAAAGTTTCTTTGTAACTATTACATTTTATAAAATAAAAAAAAGGATAAAATTTGACAGTTAGGAGCGATGATTCCTATAGTAATTTATCTGACAGTTTTGACGTAAATAGACAGCAAGTAGATCTCAATATTCTCAACATATCTTCTATTTTTAGCCTCGTTGGTCATATTGGTTTGCAAACGGGGTCATCGGATATATTTTAAAACAGTATATCCCAAAATTGATCTTAACCAAGCTTGGTAAAATTTAGCCCTGTAGTTTCTTAGGAGAAGATTTTTGCAAGATAATAGGCAAACACGTAAAGATTTGTTGAAAATCATCGTTAAAGGGCAAAAACTCCAACAAGGAGTTATCTGTTAACCTATTTGTAGATCTTAATTTGTTGATCATTATTTTGCTTAACACTATCTTTTGAAGTTTTCATAATAATATGCAAAAATGAAAAAAGGGTATGCTTTGACAATTAAGGGCAATACTTACTATAAAAAGTCATCTGACAATTTTGACGTAAATGTAGATCTCAACCTTACGAACGTTTTTGTCCAAATCAGATTTTCTTTATTCATAGCTTTTGTAAAGTTAAAAGACAAAACTTGCAGTGTTCCCCTATTTTCTATTTTAAGCCATGATAGCCATCTTGTTTGGCAAGTGCGGTCATTGGACACATTTTTTAACAAGAAACCTACATAGATTTTTAAAAGTTAACGGCGACGGACGACTATGAACGACGACGACATCGGAGGACGACAGACACCAAGTGATGAGAAAATTTCGCATGGCCTTACGGCCAGGTGAGTTTAAAAGGATTGATAATTGACGATGCAACAGTATACGAAAATAGTCATATGATATTGAGTTACACAATTTCTGATTGATGACATTGGCATACAATTATCATTATAAGGTACAACTATGACCAGCGTTGATTGATGTGGACAATCATATGTTGACATCGTAATTATGCGAATATCAACTATTGAGGAATTACAAGTCTTTAACATGCATATACAGTATAAACCAATTCATTATAATTCCCTCCGATCTGTTCACAAATGATTTTTGTCTCAAACAAATATTAATATTCTGAAATTTCTAGTGTCTTTTTCACAAATATAAGTAAAGCATGTAAATATACTAACAGCCTTTATAATTGTGTGATCTTTACATTATTTAAATGAAATAGAATTATTGAAAAGTAAGTTATCAGAATTCATAATGCCAAATTTTACACTGTCTTTATTCAAACATACAATGCCCATGTTATAACAGGAGATCTTAACATCGTTCAAGACCGAGAGTTAAAATCATTCCTCAGTAAAGGACCAAAATATCGTCCCCCGTCAATTAATAATTGGAATGAGTGTCGTAATATCATCCACGACTCACTCCATACTTACTGTTTGAAATGGATAAAACGGGAAAAAGCTGAAAAAAATCTTTGGACTCTTTTTTTAATTCAGTAATGAACATAGTTGATATACGTATTCAACATTTTAAAGAACATTTTACTCTTAACAATAACCACAATAAACCTATTTCTCGTATCAAACATAAACTAAAAGAACTAGCCAAGGAATTTGTTTTTGTCCCGGCCGATAAAGCTGCTAATAATATTATTATTGTTTGACGTAATTTTTACATTGAGGTTCTGAAAAAAGAAATCACCAATTCACCTACATTCCAACTGACTCCATTTTCAGAAAACGACATCTGTAACAAACATAAACTTTTAGCTACCGCTTTACAAGCAGAACCAAATACAATGAAAGTCCCAACTATGTATTGGCTTCCGAAGCTACACAAAACACCTTACAAATATAGATTCATTTCGACTTCAAGCCATTGTTCCACTACTAAATTGTCTATTCTTCTTACCAGTACACTTGGTACAATCAAAAACCTGATAATAAATTGTTCAAATAAGGTCTTCGAAAATAGTGGAATTAATTACTTTTGGAGTGTCAAGAACTCGTTGGAAGTACTTGATAAATTACATGCATATATTGGTGATTTTGAATCTGTGCAAAGTTTAGATTTTTCTACCCTATATACCATATTGCCTCACATTTTCATTAAGAAAAAAATCACACACCTAATTAAATGGGCATTTAAAAAATCAGAATGTGAATATATATGTTCCAACTCTTTTAGGTCATTTTTTAGTAGCAATAAACAAAAAAAACTATGTCAATTGGACATGCTTTGATACTATATATGCCCTTGAATTTTTACTAGATAACATTTTTGTTCGCTTTCGAGATTCCGTATATCGTCAGGTTATCGGAATTCCAATGGGGACTAACTGTGCACCACTTATTGCGGACCTTTTTTGTATTGCTATGAGTTACAATTTATGACAAAAATCAGCAAAGACCCATCGAAACAACATCTAATACACAAATTTAATAATACTTTTAGATATTTGGATGATATTTTGGCTCTCAATAATGACGACATCAGTATGAATACTAAAGAAATTTATCCTGTTGAACTTACTTTAAATAAAGCTAATACTAACAATGACCACTGCCCTTTCCTCGATCTTGATATCTATATCATTACGGAAAGCTTAATACTAAAATGTATGATAAAAGAGATGATTTTTCATTTCCTATTGTTAATTATCCATTTTTAGATGGTGACGTTCCCTTGTCACCATCTTACGGTGTTTATATATCTCAACTTGTACGATTCGCTCGTGTATGTAACAATGTTTTAGATTTTAACGAGAGAAATTTATGTATTACTGAAAAATTATTACACCAGGGTTTTCGATATCACAAACTAGTCCAAACATTTACTAAATTTTATCATCGGTATAAGGACATCATTCGTAAATATAGCTCAACATGCAGACTTCTTACACGTTCAGGTATTTCACATCCAATTTTTTATGGAAATATTCTTTATAAAGCACAAAAATGTCAGTATTCACCTCTGAAGCTAACAAAACCTTTAAATAGACTTATTAAGAAGGGATATAGTTACGATACTGTTGTCAGGTCATTAAAGATTGCATATTTTGGCGTTAATATTGATTCACTTATAGGGTCTTTGCATCGGCACTAAACACATTTATTTAAAAACCAGTTGTTGGCATGACACGGGTTATGTTCTTCTCATATATGTTATGATGGTATGATACTAAACCCCTAACGGGAAGGATTGTGCCTGATATTCATATGATGAAGACATAATCTTTCAATCAGTTTAATTGAAGTCTGGAGCTGGCATGTCAGTTAACTGCTAGTAGTCTGTTGTTATTTATGTATTATTGTCATTTTGTTTATTTTCTTTGGTTACATCTTCTGACATCAGACTCGGACTTCTCTTGAACTGAATTTTAATGTGCGTATTGTTATGCGTTTACTTTTCTACATTGGCTAGAGGTATAGGGGGAGGGTTGAGATCTCATAAACATGTTTAACCCCGCCGCATTTTTGCGCCTGTCCCAAGTCAGGAGCCTCTAGCCTTTGTTAGTCTTGTATTATTTTTAATTTTAGTTTCTTGTGTACAATTTGGAGTTTAGTATCGCGTTCATTATCACTGAACTAGTATATATATTTGTTTAGGGGCCAGCTGAAGGACGCCTCCGGGTGCGGGAATTTCTCGCTGCATTGAAGACCTGTTGGTGGCCTTCTGCTGTTGTCTGTTCTGTGGTCGGGTTGTTGTCTCTTTGACACATTCCCCATTTCCATTCTCAATTTTATTCTGTGGTACAACATAGATTATAAAGAGCAATTTATATATTTTTCAGCTGGATAACTTGCTAAACTGGTTCAGAATTGCATGTACAGTGAGATTTTGGAATTCTTATATGAGTATATACCAATTGCCTAGATTGTAAAAGGCTATCATAAGAAAACCAATAAAACTTGAAAAATCATAGGATTATTTGACCAAGAGCTATTTTTTTACCATAAACAAGTCATTATATACATGTTTTATTGATTGCAATCCCAAATAATGCAAAAATAAGAATTTGGAGTCATGTCTTAACTGCATGCATGTTGTGTGACCATAAAAGACTAAAATACCTGATTATGTCAATTTAAGAGCTGAAATTTTCCATAAACAGAATTGTTCGTCCAAAAAAGATGATTAAACATGTTTACTTACATCAGATATGACTTATTTTCATTGGAATAGGTACAACTTCTAAAAATTGATTTTCTGATGATTCTCTGTAATAGGAAGTACACCACTAATTCATGGCCCCATTGCTTTCTATGTTAAATTCCTCAATTTCAAGCAGACACAGCTCTTTTGTTTGAAGTTAAAATAAAGTGACAATCATTGCATGTCAAAGCAACACTTTATGGTGTATTGTACTGGAAAAATCAACATACCTTTAATGGGATATAAGAAATAACTGGTACCCGGAACTTGGGATGTACCAAAACAGGTACTTCAGATCTGACATACAGGCAAAAAGTACCCTTTTTATAAAATTTGGTGCAGTTTTTTTAATATTCAAACTTATAAGTCAAAAAGTGTTTTACAATGATCACCAGTCATTCAGCTTTCATTTCATACCAACAATACCTAAATATTCTACATATTTTAAAAGTTACACTCATGCGTAGGAACTATTTTGTGTTAAATATGTACTACTTTCTGGTATGTGCTTTCTGGCCGGGCCGAATTAGTGGTGTTACACCTTGTTTGTTTTCATCTGCGCTTTGCCTTAAATATATTTAAAAATCCCTCATAAACACTTTATTGCATAACAATTAATACATATCATTGCATATTGCAATGCAAAACAATCTGTTATTTTTTATGAAATGTTGATCTCGTAAATACGTTAATATTATTTATATAGTGAATATAAACAAATGTGTGATAAAAAAACGCCCACAGCTTTACATTGTAATCATGTTAATGGGAACATTATTACTGATTTATGCAGCAACAATTGTATATCGAAAACTCATAGCTAATCCCGAGTTTAACTTGCAGAAGTAGTTATCTTTTTACACATACTTTCGACACCAATCCTTGCGTTTAAATAAAAACACTACAATCGGTCTAATGACCGCATTTCACGAATGTAATGCAACGTTTCCAACACTGCATGGGGTGTCCGCTTTCTGTTATCATTGAACAACTAATTAATGTGTTCTTTTATACTACATTTACCAGAAATTCGGTTTAATCAAGATTCGGTTTTTGCAAGTTGCACTGTATTTTATTTAGATACCCTTCACACTTCCAGAAAAGCTCTTCGGACGCATGAAATTATTAAACGTGTTGTTTTTGAATTTTTTACAGCACTGGGTCGATACTTATGCTGGTTGACTATCTGTCCTCGAGGGTATCATCAGCTTAGTAGTCAGTACTTCGGTACTGACATGATTTATAACAAACCTTTCTAAAATTGTCCGTTTATACATTTTTAAATTATGAAGAAACTTACATTTCAACTCCCTCAGGCAAAGTTGACCTTAGATGCATTTGGCTATTTTTTAGGTATTTTTGTCATATAGCTATTCAACTATTTCGGAACTTAAACATCCTCGGATTTTAAATGTTTAGCTTTGAGCGTTCCCGATGAAGGTGAATAAAAAAAAAGCGCTTCGGACGCATGAAATTATTATACGAGTTGTTTTCAATTTTTGAACTGGTTCAAAATATTTTCATCTAGATATTAAGACAGTCCCACATGATGTAATTAAACAAGACGATATAATATGCATGATACAACTTCTATGTACATACAACTAACTGTTCACAGTTGTGATCTTATAGTTCATGCATGTTAAATGATTAAAGCAGTTTGGTCGATGTGAGGGTCTTCAGTGTTGTAGATGTAGACAGATACGCGTAATTTAGTTATAATCAAAGTATGAAATCTGTCTATAAAACATAGAAAAAAAATAGATTGATTTTCGATTCAGAATAGCACCATCGTTCAAACATGATGTAAACGTTTATACATGAAATGAAGTATCACACGTTTTAGAATGAACGAAACACGCAAACGAAATGAGTAAGAAAAGTTACGAAAACGAAAGAAAGTGATTGTTGAGTTGTTCAAAAAATGTATTCTTGTTAAAAGCTTAAAGACAAATAAAACAAAAAAAAAAACGCATTACAAATGTTACAAATCAGATCAAAACAAACTGATACAAACTAATCACACAATTTTGTAACATGATTTCAAATTGCAAGCCCTTTTACTTAATATTAAAAATGTGGCACTATAAAACCAATGGCTAAAGAGGAACTAATTCTTATTCGGTGCCTAGTTACAATCTGAACTGTCTTGTTAGGGACAGTTCTTTTATACAACTACGAACGTGACTTTAATTTAGAAAGAATTTTGTTTATGATAGGTACTTACTTTTAAAAAGCCCAAAGCCACAAATAAAATGGTTCTAAATAGTGACCATTACTTTTGGTCTCATATACTTAACGTTAGGTCAATTAAAGCCAAACTATTAAAGTCTAATTAAATACGATGACCACATGTTGCTGAATGAAAAAGCAATTGTCATAAACTTGAACATCCCTTAAGCCAAAACATTTACAAATAGAAAGTCAAGTGTGTAGTTTAACAATAATACATACATTTATAAACTTTAGAAATTATATTTAATAATTTCAATACTTTCGATCACTGCATAGTGTTACAAAAATAAAAAATGTTTGCTTGTGTTCCCGCGCGGTGATTCAGTATCTGATGTCATTATCATCGTCGTCAAATTTACATATAGTTTTGACTTTTTTTATTAATTCCATCATTTTATGTAAAAATTCAAAGTATGACCTCTAGTTGCAACACTCTCCACCCCTCATTAGCCAAACTGTATATAAAACAAAGTACATGTTATTATATTCTATTTAATATTTCCTTTAATACATGTATACAATGAAAATAGGTGGTTTGATTGGTATTGAGACAACTATCCACCAGAGCGAAGATGACGTGGATCTCACAATTATGTTTCCCTCAATTTGTATTCAGCTTTGGAAAATAATACAGTACACAAGAATACTTACACGATGCCATTTGTTTGCAATGCAGTAAAAAACACAAACAAAACAAAACTTTTACATCCATTTCCGTCAGGGCTAGGATTGTACCATCCTTTATTTGACTTAATATGGAAACTTGAATCTTCGGGTTTTAATATAAACGAAACAATGTGTTTACTTAAGCGAATCTTTCTCTTGAGTGTATTTTTACCGGCATATCAATTGTCACTGGGATATTCTATACACACACAGCGTATTTTAATGAATAGTTACGTCAATAAAGTCTTTAAAAAGACCTTATTGACGTAACTATTCATTCTAGCAAGGTGTTTAAAAGCTAATTCAGAGTTGCATCCATTCCAAACAATCAAAATAAAATGGGGTATATGGATAGGAACAGAAATTTAACAACATGCCACATATGGACCCCTCAACAAGTTTAACGTCGGCTAAATTATATGTATATTAAAAGAAATTGCAAATTGTCATACAATTCATGTTTTGACATAAAAAAACGAGAAATGTCAATTTTAAAAATAATGAAAAGTGATACAAATACCAACAAGATATATATCCTTGTTATTAGTGCATTGTACTGTTTGGAAGTATCTTTTTGAAAGTGGAGAATAGTTGCAACAAACATGTTTGCGTTGATATATCAAGGATTTCACAATGAAATACGATGAACAGGCTCTAGGTCAATGCAAGATTTTTTTTTCTTTCTGATAGAAGAATTAAACATGAACATTTCCTTCTAAGTTAAAATCATGCGTATATGTTTGTAGAAATAGATTATGTCACAGTTTCAATGATCATAATATTATAACAACACCTGCACATTGTATGACAAAGTTGATTTTTTCCACTTCAGCTTCTCAGACGATAATACTTCATTAATTCTAAACTCACATTATTTAAATTATACAGTGTCATATTCAAACCTTTTGACTTCATAGGATCAAATTGAGATGACAAGTTCTCGTAAATTCTAGAACGCAGAATAATTTATAAAGTTTAAAATGTTTATAACTATTATTCATGATCACATCATGTTTACTTAACAGTTATCAAAGTTTACAGATCATATTATGTTGGCGACAAATATATGATGTCTGAATAGAATTCGACAAAGAAAAGTGACTGGTTATGAAATATATGAAGTTAACTGACTCAATTTATGTGAACCCGAGACGAGATCCGGTTGAAAAAAAACATGATATGTTTTTCGATCGTACAACAGCTTTCAATAACGTGCTTAAATATAAAAAGTTAGACTGATAATAGTTATTTTATAAAACATTCAGAAATACAATCCTCTGACTGAATAACTATCTCTGCGCTTACACGAAGGCCAGTGTCACGTCATCTGTATAGGGTTTAATATATTATTAGTTTACTACAAAGATGAAATAAGGAAGTGTAAAATAATAAATTTATATCATGTATACGTTTATATATTTTTAAATGTTATACGTTCTGTGATTTATTTAAATAGGGAAAATATCTTTTTTTCAAATGATACGTACACTATTTTAAATATTTCATTTTAAGAAGTGGACGGTCATTAAAAAAAAAAATCTCAGTAAACTTATTTTGTTATGCTGCCAACTATTTCTTATGAACAACCAAATGTTGATTTTTTATCAGTAGTCATGATTTCACAATCTTATTTCATCACCGCCGACTAGGGAATTAAGGGTTTTTACAAATTACAAACAAATGTCAATTAGTTGACCTCATATCTACTATTACACAATTACACATACATTCACACACACACACACACACACATAATCACACAATTACAAATACAAAACCACCTTTTCGCCTCTCCTTACAGACCTCTTTTGTTGTTCAAATGAGTCGCAGTTACTTCAGACATTGCTAAGAACAAGAAGATAAAAGAAGTCATAGCATTTAAATTCACATTCAGATACTGGTTTATTGATGATGTTCTTTCCATTACATGTAACAATCAAAACTGTTCTGACTGGTTTCCATTTTCATTTCCTCCAGAACTAGAAATTAAAGAAACAACAGACACAGCTTCCTCTGTCTCATTTTTAGACTTATTCCTCGAATTTGACATCAGCGGTCATCTCAGTACCAAAATATATTGTTCACGAAACGATTACAACTTTGAAATTGTAATTTTCCCCCACTTTAGTAGCAATATACCAACTTCAGATGGATATACATGTCCCAAATTATTCCGTATTCAAGAGCTTACAGCTGCTACCAAGACTGTGTTAGCAGTAACTAGTGTTTGCACAGAAAACTAATAAACCTGGGTTATGTTTGAGAACGTCTCTTCCGTTTTTCTTTCTCTTTTTATAACGTAACAATATCTTTATTGCATATTTGCTGTAACAATTTTCTAAGTTTACAGCTTATAACTTAGTATCCCTCATGTTAATAAAATTGAGAATGGAAATGGGGAATAGTTTACCTTATAGTTTAGGGAAGCTCTATTTAGTAAGATATAATTTATTTATAATATTAGTATCTATAATATAATTAATTTCACAAATATATATAATAAATATTGTGAATACACTTACAGATAATTGTTTTTTCTTTCCTTTTGTTATACATAACTTTTCCGGAATCCTCTCCGTTATCGATATGATCATATGATTTACAAAAAAGTGTTCATAGTCATTTTTTTTCTTTTTTCAATGCTTACATAAATTGTCCTCAGTAAATTTCCACTTTTTAAAGTTCATTACATGGCAGAATGTAGTGAATAAGTTTCCATCTGAATATTTTCAATATAATGTCAGTGAGATATTGAAAAATAAAAACAAAATTATTTTTAAACTTGGAAGTTACATTTTTGTCAAATAATTTATCCGACATAAGGAAATCGTTTAGTTTTTCATGACTTTCTTTTAGTTTGAATATTGTATAAAGTTAACGTGTGCTCATTAAGGGAGTTATTGTCATGTACATCATTCTTAAGTCATTAAAAACTTTAACCTTAGTTTTAATAGGTTCTTCAGAACGAAGTTTTGATTTCCAATTCATTGTTATTGCTGTTTCAACATACATATTTGCTTCATCCAATTTTGTTTATATTTAAGTTTAGATAAGATGATAGTTTCAGAGCTTTTACCCTGTTCATCAATGACATCATTTATTTTAATACTATCGCGTTTCATCCAATCCCAAAAGTTTAAACATTTTCTGTTTAAACTGATATCATCGCTTCCCTACAAAACTTGTTTTCTAATTTCAAAAACACTTTTGGAATATTTTTTATTACCTCCTTTCACACAGTTATCCAACCTTTAATTAGTTGCTTGTAAAAGTCTGGTAAATTTTGTAACTAATTTTTATCGATGTCATTAATATTCTTTAAATTCATTTTAAATACAAGAAGATTTTTCCTAATGTGTTGAAATAGAATTTTGGAATGATTGTCCAACTATCATTTTCATCTTCACTTAATTTGAGAATCTAGCTGATATGCAGTGATTGTATGTAAGCATCAATGTCTGTCATCTTTAGTCCACCTTCCAAAAAATCATTTGAAAGTGCGGATCTTTTAATTTTGTCTATTTTAACTTTCAAAATAAAATCATCAATTAAAGTTTTAAAATCTTTCAACATTTCTTTAGGAATTATAGTGTTTGATGCAATATATGTTAGGTTTGGCAAAACAAGTGATTGGATGATAACAATCTTTCCTATAATAGTAAGATTTCTTTTACTCCAATCAGATATTATTTTTTTAAATTTTAAAAGTTGTTTTTCAAAGTCTAATTTGTTTTATTCTTGTTTATAGTAACCAAAGTAAATTCCAAGACTTTAGATAGGTGCAGTACACCAATTTATATCTTCGCATTTATCACGACAGTGTTTCAATTGGCCTAGCCATACCCCTTCAGATTTTGTTTTATTCAATTTTTTAAACCTTAGAAAGTACCAACAATTTTTATTAAATTAATTGCAAGAGTAACATCTTTTTTTGATTGAAGAAATAGAGTACAAATTTTAAAAGTATTGCTATTACCATCTGGTGTTATTTCTAGTCCATTTAAGTTTTTATTTTCCCTTATCTTAATTGCCATTACTTCTACAGCTAAAACAAAAAAAGGAAAGATGATAACGGACATCCTTGTCGGATTCAACGAAATGCCCTGAAACGGGTAGAAACCCACCCATTATTAGTAATGCATCCTTTAAAATCAGAGTACATTGTCTGAACCCACCTTATGAAATTATTTTTAAAGCCAAATTTCTTTAAGGATGTTTGCTACTCTGTTTTCAAATAACAAGCTTTTTAAAAGACTGATATAGATTGATAGTATATAAATAAAGGAACTAAAAAAGCAGAAAAAATGAAGGGTCCGTGTGCTTGTTTTCGAGATATAACCCATTGAAAATTTGGCGGGAAATGATTCTCTCTAGATTTTTCATACATTTAACATTGGCACCTTTTTTCTGTCTAAAAGTATGAAAAAAAAACTAGGATTTAATAAGATTTTCAAAGTTGGCATTTCAAACTATATTTAATCAAATTATGAAAAGAAAAGTAGGGGTTAGTGGGCAAAAATTTGTAATAGCACTACATGGATAAATCGGAGGATTCCGAATATCTGGCAAAAATTCAAAAACAAGAGGAGCGAACATCCTTAAAGTCTCAAACATGAAGTCCCATTCTAATGAGCCAAATGCTTATGTTAAGTCAAGGAATACAATTGCCCCATCTGTTTTAGAAGTTTCAGAATAATCTATAACATCTTGAATTGGTCGAATATTTAAACCAATATAACTATTTTTGACATATCCTTTTTGGTCAGTATGTATGATTTTTGGTAGCAGTGGTTTTAATCTTTGTGCTAAGGCATAAGCAAGAAATTTGGCATCATAATTTAAAAGAGTAATAGGACTATACATATCTAGTAATAAAGGGTCATATTTTTTTTAATTAAGGATATCAAACCGACTTTCTGAGTGTTAGATAGCTTTCCTTTTTCATAACAATAATTAAAAGAAACGACTATACAAGTTTTAAGGTCTTCCTCAAATATTCTGTAAAATTCACATTTAATCCATCAAGCCCAGACGCTTTATTAAGTTTCATTTTAAAAAAAATGCATCTATACATTCATCAACAGTTATTTTCCCTTCACAAGTATTACTTTCACAGTCATTTAATTTTTTATATTCTTTTAAAGATTCTAAATACTTTTTTGTTTCTTTTATCTCGGGATTGTTATAATAATTTGCTTCTGATTCTAATATTTTCTCTTGATCTCTTGTAACTTTACCCTTATCATCATGTAATTGGGTTGTTGTTTTACTACTCTGTCTAGATTTTTCCATCCCTAGAAAATATGCTGAATGTTTCTCTCCCTCTTCAACCCATTTTAACCGTGCCCTCAGTATTACCTTTGATTTTCTCATTACAAAATGTATACAGTTTTGCTATCTTATTTTCTATATTTCCTACTTCCTGTACTAAATTACTTTTGTATTTATCATTGCACGATGATGTGTCTATAATGCTTTTTAATTCTTTTAAAAAAAATTTCCAAATTGCTGATTTGGTCTTTTTATTCTTAGATTTGTATTTTACAACAGCTCATTGTCTGGTCTCTAACTTCAATTTTGAAATTATCCCAAAGAAAGTTAAGTTCAGTTTCAATTTTTGCTTTGTTTTTATTATTTGTAATTATATTATTACTTATTTCAACATAGTCTTCATTTTGAAGTATACTAATTTTAAGTTTATAGTATCCCCTTCCTTTTTGGCCTCTACTTAAATTTATTTTTAAAGAAACACAGTTGTGGTCTGTGTATTGTAGTACTACTGGTCTAATATCACATGAAACACAGTTTTTGAATACTTAAGGAGCTATTAAAAAATAAACAATTCTTTTCTCCTCCATGTAAATTGAATTTTGTTTGGGTTTCTGTTTCTCCACACATCATTGAGTTTACGGGACTTTATTAGTTTATTTAAAACTAATTATACTTTTTCATCAGGAATGGCTATATATGAATGTATGTAAAGTGCATTTAAGGTCCTTGTCTGAACACAGAAGAAAACAAATCGTGTTACGTGATAAGTTCATCAGTATCGGTAGTGTATTCAAATATTGTATATCACTAAGTGCAAAAAAAACACATTCTGTAAAAATAAAGTTCAGAGAATATCTCATTTCAGGTTTTCGTTTAAGTTAAAACAATAAGCTAATGCAAACTAAACAAAAAAAAACATATTGTAATGTATACAACAGAAAATTTAACTATTGATAGTGTTAAAACGTGGTTAACATAGTTTGATTGTATCTAAACTATTTCAAGTTATAACCTTGAAGACAATTGCATTGTTTGCTTCCATCTATATAAAACAATTATTGCATATGTCATAAACAGAGCTCGAATGAAATACTGACGGCATTGTGCAAGTCTCACCATACAATTCAACTGTATTTTATATAGAATATAGAAACCAATCATTTTTTTTAAATAAAAAGGATCGTAATTTCGAGTGAATATATATTCTCGCCTATCTACGAACGCCATGTGTTATTGGTGTGACTCGTGTTTTCAGTCTTTAGTTTTCTATGTTGTGTTTTGTGTACTTGTGTTAGTCTGTTCTTTTTTTAGCATTAACATTGTCGGTTTATTTTGGCGTATGAGTTTGAACGTCCCCTGGTATATTTCTCTTTTCGTTAAAAAAATTAAGAATGATGCATACTGATCAAAAACCATTATATACAAATAACAAAAAAAGAATACGAACTTCTTTTTCAATCCGTTTTTTAAATCAAATACTCCAAGATTATTCAAAATGTTCAGAGAAAATCTAACTGACCATACAATTTCAGCAAAGGTCCATCTGAAGACTACAAAGCATGTTTCGTTTGCTCTATATTTAAGTAAACATTTTATATCTTTTAAAAATGTTTGATATATGATTTTTTAGAATTACAAGTCAGCTGCCCTTTAAAATATATAGCGTCTGACGTATTCTAGTATTGATCAAATTCAGTACGGAAATGGGAAATGTCTCAAAGAGACAACTAACCGACCATAGAGCAGAAAACAGCCGATGTCTACAAATGGGTCTTCAACAAAACGAAAAAATCTCACACCCGGGGGCGGGCTTCAGCTGGGTTCTATACTAGTGCAATGAAGACATCATACTAAACTCTAAAACATATAAATGAATAAAAATATAACAAAAATCAAACAACCAGCAACTCGCACAGTGAACATCAGTTTAAAAGAAGTAAGATTCCGATGTCAGATTAAGTAACAAAAAAACTAAGCAACATGACACTGATATATACATCAACAAAGAACTACTATCAGTTACTGGCATGCCAGCTCCAAACCTCAATTAAATTGAATGAAAGAGTATGTCTGCATTATATGACAATCAAGCACAATCCCTCCCGTTAAGGGGTGTAGTATCACACCGTCAAAAGAAAAATAAGAAGAACATAACCCGTATCATGCCAACACGTAGTTTTATACGAAATGTGTTTATTTCCGATGAAAAGACCGTACATGACGTATGAGTGAATCAATATTAACAGTAATACCAACATATGTAATCTTCAACAACCTTACAACTGTATTGTAACAATAATCCTTCTGAATAAGTCTGTTTAAAAGTTCGGTTATCATTTGCCGTTGAAGACAACATGTTCGTGCTTTCTTTAAAATATATTAGTTTTAAGTTTTCCGTCTTTTCAAACAAGTAAGATCGGAACCTTTACGTGAGGAAAAGAGGAAATTCCTTCCTGTTCACTTTACCAATAGAGGAATTGATGCAATCAACATTTCAAACGTTCTAGATCACAAGGAGGTAACATCTAAAATTCTTATTTATTTTCAAAATCAGTCTGTTCCTATGGTATCCTACAGTGACTCCAAAACCATTGCACCCAAAGTATTTAACTATAAACAAGCATTGCAAGATATTGATTTAGAACAATACCCAAAACCCTTTGACATGTGACTGTTCCCACTCGCCTCATAATTACAGCCCCTCTGGACATGTTATTACTGGGGATCTAAACATAATTCAACATGAAAATCTCCGAAATGTGAGTTTTCATGGTCCTTAGTTTAGAGAACCCCAACATATACATTTGAATCATAACTTCAAAATAAATATGGATTCCATTGAGTACTACGCCAGAACATGGGCTAAACGAGAAGAAGTGGAAAGTGGACACTTTGTCAGAATGGGTAAGAACAATCAAGTCTCTGATAATACGTTGCATTCATACGTTGAAAAACAGTGTGAATGATCGACCAACGACAAAGAGGCTGCAAAATGTCTATCATCTCTTCATGCACTAGTAACCAGAATTTAGCTTAAACGGCCAAATAGGTATTAACCCTCTTTAAAAAAGTTTACTGGAATATTGAATCAGATTAACAAAATTAAAAACGGGTTTCTATCTTATTCAATCCATTTTAAACTATTTTAAAACCAGTCAAATAGATTCCCTTGCGGTCATTTAAGTTATTTTAAGACCCGGTTAATCTCCGTCAAACTAATAAGCCGCGCCCCCGTTAAACTAGTTCAAACTGATGTTAAGTCATTTTAAACTTCAAAGCGTCCGCCTCCTTGTAAGGTAAATCACTCAAGCAGAAAAGAAACCCCGATAGATATATCTATAATCGTCCGTCCATTCCAAACGTTGTTGATTTTCGTTAGATAATATATCTCAATCAAATATTCCCCTTTAAAAATACAAATCAACAAATTAAGTAAATTTTAGTTGTTGATGCAAGACTTCTTTTAAAATGCTGCAAAAAAGAAATTTGCTGAATAAAACTTAAATATCTAAATAATATAATTTAAATTTGTCCACATGTAGTTTAAGTATGCTAAGTAACTTATAATTGAATATTCTCAGTATTTTCCAAAACGAGTCAGAATTTCTCTCTGTACGTGTCAGTTTAATGTTTAACCTTTCATTTCGGTCGAACCATCAACATAACTTACGTGACTTATGAATCAAACGTTAGACTCGATCTGCATATGCTTGATAAATATATATAATTGCAACTGGACCTTACATTAACATAGATAAATTCAAAGGAAGCTTTACCAACCAGGATCTCCCATGTAATTGTAATGAACTAGTTTTAATATAAATCAGTTTCGAACTTTTAGAATTTCATATCAAAACATGCGTTTTGATTTTTTGTTTTTAATTTATAAAGACAAAATCTGTATAGCTTTTCACAATACTAGTATTCATGTTGCTAAATATAAACTAATTATTTCGCATGAATATCTAACACAGTAAAGCCAAATCATATCGTTTTAATTTATTCATCAAGACATTTACATGTCAACGCGCAACAGTTAAGATTAAACCGTATCAATTCCTCAAACCGACAATTGTGAATACGTATTTGGATGACCTGTTCTAATACGCAGGAAATGGTACGAGTCTATTAGATTAGCAATCTAGAAAGTCATCACACGATAAAACTTCGTGCTATATCAACACATTTGAAGATTCTCAAACAAACAAACTGCCACATAAAAAACTTGAATTTTAATTCATGTGTTGATTATCATGTGTTCTCTAATTATTTTTATTAATGCATTTAATTTTAGCCGGCACTTAAAAACGTAATTTTTTCAATTGTTCAGGTTTCCAGGTTCATGATACTTCAACTTTGAAATGAATTGTTCATCCTTCATTCATCTATCATGATTCCCTGGGTTTACGAAAGCCCAAAAAAATCGCACTTTACACTTTAATATACTACCAAAATCTATTTTATAAAGTTTGTTAAGAACACGAATCCATTTAAAAAAGACAAAGGTTCCGTTAAACCTTCATAGGGATACATCCAACTTTACCATTTGAAACGAACTTAAGTAGAGATTTATAATTTTTACCAAATTATGAGGGCACGTGTCACTGACTACACAACAACTCAGTCGTAAAAAATGCAATCAACAAAATTAATTGGATTATTCTTTTTGCTTATGAATATCATGTCATTAGAACAGTGTAAATTAAACTTAATTATGCAATATTTTAAAGTTGTTTCGGAATTGATTTATGTGTAGTGAAATTTAATATAATGGACAAAAAAATCATAAGTCCCATTCAATGTATTTTAATATGTAGTTTATGTGTAATGAGGACAGCTAAATAAAAATTGTTATTGTACGTTCTGCAGTTCTCAATTAAAAGTCAAGTTCGTTTTTGTTTTTCAATGACATCAAATGAATAAACGAATATCAAATTTTATCTTTATAAAGTTTAACATACAAAGGCAAACACGTGTTGTGTTTTTTTTTTTTTTTTTTTTTGGTAAGTCTAATATCTTGGCAGAGTACGGGCAAGTTTCTAGGTTCTTTTTTCAAAATATGTGCACGAGGTCATAATTGATGTCAGAACGGACTGAGTAACATTCATCAGTCTTCGAAATAGTCTTTTTCGCTGTTCTTGAGGCTGGCAAAAACCAACATTGGTGTGAAATAACATGTTTTCTGTAAGACAAACAAGTTAATAATTTCCCATGAGCTGGATGTAAAACCAAATCTAACTACTTGTGGGGGGGGGGGGGGGGGGGGATATACATCTTACTCAATAAAGTTTGAAACTGTACACGTATCGTACGTTTTTTTACGCAATAAAGATAAAAGCTTAGAAAAAAATGAACAGTTTCACTCGTTAAAGAAATATAATACTGGCCAAGAATGAGTTTAAATGGCGAAATATGTTTTTTTTAAACAAAATTTGCATACAAAAGATGTCTATGAATAATATTAACCTATAATACATGAGGAGTTTAAAGAAATTAAGTAAAAAAAATATAAAAACGCTAAAACAACAGTGTCTTGTAAAAATGTGGATACACTTTCAATAGTCTAAACGTTATTTGTTTTAATGGATCTTCATTACAAAAGTTAGAACAAAACACGCACATAATAAAATGATATGCATATACATATAATTCGGTATTTTTCTTTTATGTATTAGGCGCTCTATTGATGCATTATTCGGTGTTTTTTTAACTATCAATGCTGAACTATACCTACAAAGTTTTCTATTAAGTGACTTTCATCGTATAGTTGAAACAGGGTTTTTAATCCAAAGGAAGCCACGGTTTGCAATGAAAAAGATCACTTTTAACGTTTTCAAACGAAATACACTGAATGGAAAATTTCCAGACTATAGACAAAACAGGACGTGTGTAAATATTTCTTAAATTTTCAACTAGCTTCAAATATTACAAACAAAACGAAGATTGTATCAAACATTTTAGCTAATACAATAAAAATCTGTATTACTTTTGTTTTCCCAAGGAAATTTTGTGTTTGTTTGTTTGCAAAGCTTACTTTTATGTGGTTATTGCCATCACTAGTCACATCTAAGTATTAAAGATCAAAGGACCTAATCAACATGATAATTTGTATTCAGTATAATCATCGGTCATGCATGACATATCCTAGGAAACGGCGCGTGCCATTTAAAACTTTAATTATATCTTAAATATTGAATAGATTTTATCTGGACAAAAACTATAACAGATAAAAAAAAAATAATATATCGAATGCATACTTTCAACGCTCACTAAAACATCTATTACATGTCCTGAATGCACTGTGTGTGTCCTGAGTGCACTCATGGTGTCCTGAGCGGTTTTTAGACGTACCGCTTGGTAACACAGCGTCCTTGCAAGTAGCAAACCTCTATCAAGAAAATAGAAAAGGAAACCAGAGCCCTATACAATGGTATCGTATAGTATAGATAATTTTATAGTTTATTCGTTATTTTCGTTTCAAAAGCAAGAAGAAAGAGATTTCCAATTCTACACACCCACCAAAGCACTAACTATTCTAAGTTTGTTGTAATTGAAATCTAATATATCTGTCACGTGCACTGTATACGTACTGGTGTTGTTAAATCTTAACATTTTCTAAACGTCTGAAACTAATTAATTGCCAGTGACAATGTAAACATAGGAAGATGCAGTATAATCGCCAATGAGACAACTCCCCACCAGAGACCACATGACATAGAGGTTAACAACTATAGGTCTTCGTACGGCCTTCAACAATGCGCAAAACCCATACCACATAGTCAGCTATCAAAGGCCCGAACTGACAAATATAAAACATTTAACAGTCTGATTTTAGTAAATAATTAACGCAAAAATGAAAAAAAAGTGTATCTAGAAAAAAATTATTGCTGAGTTACTCAAAATGATACTGTATTCGATAAATATGTAATGATAGATTTATACTATAACGTCATAATGTTAAACACTCGGAAAGAACTAATACGAATCTCATTTCAGGAACATAAAACAAACACCAAGATAAATAGCATAACCCTATACTATGATACAATAAGTTCTTATAAAACTTTTCCATATGATTTTTTTTCGAATGTAAGCTGATCACTTGTGTTGCAGTTAATTTCAAAAGCCGAATATGTATCTTCTTTACAAGCAGCCTGTTATAAATAGTGTTAGACTTTTTTCTTTTTCATTTTTGTTTCGGGGGGTAGGGGGTCCGCTGTCATGTTATATATGACAGTTAAATATTGGAACATAGATTATTTTAATGAAATGGATGGAGACATTCTTTTACTGTATATGCAAATATAAAGAGATTCGGAATGATTGCCAATGAGATAACGATTACCAAATGTTATGTCGGTCACCTTCCGCGGTCTGCAACAATGAGAAAAACAAATATTCGTAAGAACAAACAGAATAAAGAGATGTATTATTCCAATATCTTATTATATAACTGAATATTTAGATATTAAAACAGTTTAGCCATTTCAATGATTTGTATTGTCACATTTTAGAAATTATTGATATTAAAGTAAAACTTTGACGACGGCAGTTGCTAAACATCGAATGACGCTATTCTATAATGATTTAGTATACTTTTGATCTTCCTTTTATTCCGAATGCATTTTGTTTGCGGGGGAGAGGTAGGGAAGTATCCGTATGGTATAGCCACGCTAACAAACAATAGCTTCTGCAGTTCTCATTGTAGAGGCATATATTTAGTGGAGTTGCCGTCGGTTGCTGAATCTGATAATCAAAAAACATTGACGCGTTGTAAACTATTAATACTTGACTGAGAGGAAATTATTTGCTACGCTCTGTCATGATTTGTAATACAGAATTATTTTTGAATAGAAAATCTAATTACAATGAAGCGGTTAGACATATACATATATATATATATGTCGCTAATTCGAAAAATTCTTTGAAAGTTGGATATTATGAAGAAAAAATGGCGTGTACATATTTTAAGTTTTACATATAAACCCATAACGCATAGTCAGCTATAATAGACCCAAATATAATACAATATGTAAAACATTTCAAGTGAGAAATATAAACACTTACATGGAACTGTGTATTTAATTGTGCAACGATCGAAAACTTCTATGAAATTATTGCTAGTATATTAGCTTTTCCTCATTTTAAAGAAAAACAAAATCTCAGACGGAACTCTAATTATCTACATTATATATATATATATATATATATATATACATGGAATCTGATTACAGTAGTTGTCGTCTGTTTGTGTAGTTCATACGTGTTTCTTGTTTCTCGTTTTTATAAAGATTAGACCGTTGGTTTTTTCGTTTGAATGGTTTTACGCTAGTAATTTTTTGAGGCCCTTTATAGCTTGCTGTTCGGTGTGAGCCAATGCTCCGTGCTGAAGGCCGTACTTTGACCTATAATGGTTTATTTTTATAAATTGTGACTTGGATTTAGAGTTGTCTCATTGGCACTCATACCACATCTTCCTATATCTATATATATAATCCATGGAAACCCGGTGTGTAGAAATACCACAACAGACTTCTCATTGCACTAAGAACTACGTTTTTTGTCCATGACATTTCTTTCGTGATTATTTTTTCTTTGACTTATTTTCCAACATTCAAAATTAATATGTGTGAAACAGTCAAACAGACAAATCGGGTGTACAGTAATATAGAGCAAAGAAGTATTATACTATGTAATAAAATATTGAATCTATAATACTTCCATGATTAGAGTTATTGTTTTAGACTTAAGAAATTAGTTTTTAATTGGGAATGGAAAAATTGCGGGGAAATAATATATTACATGTAGAAGTATTTGTCGTATTAGTACAGTGAGTATAACGAAATAATGAATGTCCAGAAGGTGTCAAGTTTTTGATTAACGTACATATATTTGCAGACAAAACCCCATTCGCTATAATTTATGCAAGACATTAAACTCTTATTTGTACAACTTTAAAGTTTAGAATTGAATGGCATGAAAGTCTGTTAATATTTCATAGGCGGATCCAGGGTGGCCCTGGGGGGAATGGGGGGGGTTTTGTGGTCCCCTCTTTCGTGTGAAAAATTTGTTTGATTATATAGGGAATCTTTGAAGCATGACTGGAGCCCCCCTCCCCCGTTTTTAGATCAGTCAGCGCCCCGCCCTTTTTTTAGATCAGTCAGCGCCCCGCCCTTTTTTAGATCAGTCAGCCCCCCCCCCTTTATGAAAAGTTCTGTTTCCGTCACTGTATTTTCATCAATTTCGCGAACGACCTAAATAACGTGTACCTTCTGAATTATTTTATGACGGAATACATATATACTCTAAAATACATTCCTCTCTATATACACTGAATTGCCCTAAAGCAGAATGTCATCGTCAGATGTATAATTGAAGATGACACACACTTTAGTATATTTGCCACCCGCTGTCAACCCTTAGCTGGATTACCGACTGTGCAAGGGCTGTATAGCCAGTCAAGGTCGTTAAAAACTCCCATCATCACCTTACCTGGACACACATCTTATAACGTAATAAGTACAAATGTAAAATTATCGATATCATAAATTCAGTGGAATATACACGGCATCTCTGTGTTTTGATCTGACAACAACAATGCATTATTCGTATTGTTGTGTCCATACAATGCACACAACCATCATATTTTCTCAATCACTAATATGTGTTGACTTTGGAGCCTGTATCATGAATTAAGAGTTTTGATAAAGAACCTTTTAAGAACTAATTAAGTCGTGTGTTTGTTTGTTTGTTTTATTTATTTATTGCAAATTTGAACATATACCTCAAGTGAGAATTGCCAGCAGTGCATGTATAGAAATACTCCAAAGGACTTCTTAGTGCACCCAAAGACACACATATCTCTGGGTGTACCAAGAATAAAGTTTTTTTTGCGTTAAAGACACTACAATGTGTTTTAGGGGTACGAACACGTGGATACAAGAAGATATCAGCATGTATAGCATGCATATGAAATTTTGAAATTGATTCAATTGACTGATATTATGATTCTTGAAGAAAAACGACTTTTTTAATCAGCGCGTGCCACCCTGCACGTGACACACGAATAAGTAAAAATTCCCAAGCATCATGTTCAATTAACCTTATGCAATAAACAATTGATTAGTTGATACAAGTATTTAAATAGATTTACATTCCTTGGTTGATAGTAGTTCAATGAAAGAATACTTGAAAAAAACTTGATAAACAGTGCCATTATTTTATTTTGTATAATTCAGAATAAAGTAAAACTTCTTTTTTTTTAAGAAGTCGATTTTCAATTATGATTAGAGCAACAAAAAGGGCGTTTTTTCTCAGGTTGGTTTGCTCAGAGACAATGTCATAGTCTGGTTTGCTAGAAAGTAAGTAAGTTATTTGTTAGAAATATTAACTTTTGAACATGTTTAAAATAAATATGATACTATAGTACAAGGTGGTTTGTAAAGTCAACGTTACACCCGGCCTATTGGATCTAGAATTCACCTTTTTGAATTTTTGTTTACAAGTATCACAGACTACATGAAAATATAACAGGGGCGAATCCAAAACCCCGATGTCTGGGGGCACCATGAAGTCAAAATTGAATATTTGTATAGATATAGATATGTAAATATACGAAAGTGTGTTGTGGTTGTGGAAAGGGATGGTTGGGGGGTGGGGGGGGGGGGGGGGGGGTAGATTTGCATTTGTGGACCATTTCTTCTCTTTGATTTTCTGCCAATTATTCTCTATTCATTATATTTCGTCACACTTTTAATTTGTTTTCTATACTTTTGGGTCCATTTCTTTCTTCTAATCCTTTAATCTTTTCTTTTTGACCATTGTTTTCTAATCTGTAAACCTCATCAATACGTATACCCTCATTCATGGTGGCAACCCATTCATACCCTCTTACATACTAATTGAAACAAGAAACATACACACATAACTGTATTATAGGACGGTTATAAAGTAGGTCTTCTAAAAATACAATATAATATATACTTTGTAAACAAGAAATAATAAATTATAATTGAAATAAAACATGTAGATAGAGAATGTTAATTATTTTGTAAAATACTGTCCTTCCTTTTAATAGCCAGGATACTAAATTTTCCCAAAAAGAGTCAACTGCTTAACATTTTGTAGAGTTAACAACTGTATCCGTTTATATAAGCTCGGTCTATACCAGTAGTATTGTTTTATAAACTTTACATGCAAGTCTCTATATGCCGGACACACAAGAATAAAGTGGAACTCGTCCTCAATACATTGACTTCATACTTTGCATAAACGATATCATTACGGGAACATTCAGAAAACGACCAGTCTCAATATTTAATGATTTAGTCTTATTTTTGTAATAGCCTTTTCGGGCTTTCGGTATAGAGTAGGGATATATTTAGTCATGTAATATTGAAAATCTAGGTTTGTGGTTATATTTTTGTAAATGGCATACTACTAATTGGTAAGTGTTTGTGCTAAATACAACTGTAGGACCATTGTTCAAGTTTGACGTATTTTGTAGACAGTCAATTGTTGACGGATTTTAGTTGTTTGTGTTGTTGAGTTGTTGATTTCTCCTTGGCGTATCTATCACATCTCCTTTTATCATAAGGTGTATTCGTCTCGATTTTGTCATGATCACAAAACTGTTTATCACCAGTTATGACGATTTTGTTAAATATATTTTACTGTTGTCACGTGCCCTCAATTTTTGCGCACTCATTTTCAAGAGTATTTGATAATAATTCCTGGACGTTAGAATGGTTGCAACTTCTTTAAGCCAGATTAATATTGTGTTGTAAACACATGTCTATTAAAATATTAGCAGTTACAAATATTGATTAACGATATTTATAGTATACTTAAAAAATATGACTATCTGGTACCCAGTCGACGAAACACTAAACGAAAAAACAATTTAATTTTTCCCAAAGTTAAGAGGATTTTATCATACGCACATTCTAGAAAACATATAAGATGCAAACATTTAAAGTAACGGTTTCATGTAGTATATAGTTTCCATCCTTACCTTTAAATTGTTGATGAATTGCTGTATTATTGCGGGTAATCCATCAAAAGGCATTAAAAAAGAACACGATGTTCTTTAACGATGTGTGGCTCTCGGGTGAAGTAAAATTGATTATACATCATCAATTAAAAACAATTGTGATCTAAGTAAAAATCAACAAAATAATAATGCAACTAAATAAGCTTGCCAATTACAATGGAACAAATTTCATTATATTATAATCCAACAATTCAATGGGATTTGTTACTTTCGTAGGAATGGTTAAGAAAATCAAGCGCATATTCTCTCGTATGATGTATAGTAGTTGTTTTTAACAAGATAAATTCATTTTATATATATAAAAAAAAAAAAAAACAATCAAAGCAAAACTTAAAAAACAAATTGGAGGAATCTATTTTTCTGTGTATTGCAAATGAATCATACATATAGGATGTAATTGTCAATACGGTTTAATTAACACGGGAATTTTTAATTTGGAAAGAAAGGAACATCATTAAGTACGAACAGATAAAAAAAAACAATACTAAAGAATGTACGGAAATATTTAAAATGGCAAGCATACAAAACTATCATTCTACGAACCTAGACTAAATTTAAGTTTAACATGTTTAAGTTCATCATACTCTTTTAATTTTGTATGTACATTGTATATTCAATGTATAATTTCTATTTTGCTTTGCAAAGACTTATGCTTTTGGGTCGTAATGTTTAAAACCCCTTCTGTAGGCCTGTGTATTACAAAGGATTTATCGATTAAAACAAACTATTCCATTTATCACACTCGGAAGAGCGTGTAGAACCCCACCCCCGCATGTGTATACTAGTAATCATTTCTACGCTCCTGTTTTAAGTTGCTCTTTCGTTAAAACCACTGTTCAATGCATTCATAACCTTTTTAAGGGGTGGACAATTTACAGCTTGACAAATTTTCTATTGTTGAGGCAAAATGCAATAGTCCCAGACTTACTGTTTCACGTGTATTAAATTCCGGTAAATTGAGTTATTTACGGGTTACAGCGATGTGCGGTACATATAAGAGGGTTAATGAGGACTGCATTGCACGATATTTACTAAACACAATCGTATAGCCGTGCTTTGTTGTTTTTTAAGTTTCATTTTGGTTTTTTTCAGCCTTTCCGCTGTGATTTTTTTTGTTTTGCACCAGTGACAAGTATTACAACTTTAATACAGAATTAAAAGCAGATACATTTGTTAATTTATTTAAACAAGACTATACTGTTTACTGAAATAAAACTTTCAATACATATTGTTTTATTTGTCGGCAATTGTAAAAGATTTTTACTAACCTAAAGGATTAATAATTTTATCGATTTTAATTATGTAAACAATGACTATTGTCTGTTCTTTTAACATGTGTCCCTTTATTGATTATCCGTAAGGAATACACGATAGGAATACAGACGAAGAGAAACAGTAAATATACGGGAATACGACAAATTAACAGATCTATAAATAATAATCACCCCATACAGAGTAAAAGACTGACAAATTTATTGTATTTAATTTCTTTCTGTTTGATATTTTTATTGTCTTTCACTATCCTTGATTCCGTTTCTCGTTTTAATTTTTTTTTTAGAAATTATTGTTTAGAGACCACAAATACTGAGATAACTCGAGTTTTCATATCAGTTATCAACACTCTTTCAGATAAAGAGCTACTGCATGTGGACACATTAAAATCATATTATTTACCGGAATTTTCTATTTTCAACTGGTTCATTTTTCTTGCTGCATTTTAAAAATATATCTTGGATAAATAACTGTAAGTTACTTATTTTCTTATGTATTTGTCATTAAGTCATTTTAATTGTGAATATTTGTAAAGAAAATCGATAACGTAGGGAATGGATTGCATATAAATATATATCTATCAGGGTTGCTTTTCTGCTTGAATGATTTACCTTACATGAGGCGGACACATTAAAGTTTAAAAGGACTTAACACCAGTTTGAATTAGTTTAACGGCGGTGTGGCTTATTAGTTTGACGGAGGTTAACCGGGTCTAAAAATAACTTGAATGACCGCAAGGGAATCTATTTGACTAGTATTAAAATAGTTTAAAATGGATTGAATAAGATAGAAAACCGTTTTTAATTTTTGTTAATCTGATTCAATATTCAAGTTATCTTTTTTAAAGATGGTTAATACCTATTTGGCCGTTTAAGCTAAATTTTGGTTACGAGTGATGATAAGTATGTTGTTTTTCCTGCGGACAAAGCTTCAAATAATGTTGTCTTTGTATGTAAATCGTACTACTACGAATGTTTTGTAAAAGAATTAGGAATACATGAACACTTAGGTAATCCAACATACAAAGACATATCATTTAACACAGATGAGATTTTGGCTAATCATAAGTCCTTTATGGCTTTAATGAACATTACATTGAACAACATATCGGAGGACTTACCTTGTTCGTATTGGATACCTAAGCTTCACAAAATTTCGTACAAACAACGGTACATTGCCGGCTAATCTGCATGTTCAACTAAAGAATTGTCCATTAAATTTACCAAAAATACTGTCCGCAGTGAAAGAGGGTCTTCAGAAATACTGTGAAACTGTTTACTTGCGTAGTGGTATTAACCATATGTGGATTCTTAAAAATCTTAAAGAACTTCTGGATGATTTTAAATCTCGGTCTTTTTCTGAAATCAGTTTCATCAAAACTTTTGATTTTTCAACTCTGTATACCACCATTCCACATGTAAAATGGAAAAATCGAATAAAGGAAATAATCCACTATGCCTTACATAAAAAAATGGTAGCATACGCTATACATTTATTACTTTGGGATACCATCAGGAATATTTTGTTACTAGTGAACCAAAGGGTAAAACATGCTACACAGAGGAACAAGTGATCAATATTCTAGAATTTCTTATCGGCAACATAAATGTTGAATTTGGAGGTAGACTGTTTCAACAAATTGTCGGCATACCTTTGAGAACGAACTGTGCGCCTCTCTTTGCCGATCTCTTATTATTTTCATATGAATCGGAGTTCCTTCATACACTTGTCAAACACAAGAAGATCAAAGAAGCCAGGTTATTTAATTTCACTTTCAGATGTATTGATGTTTTTTCCATTAACAATCCGAACTTTTCTGATTGGGTTCCATTAACATATCCCCCAGAACTAGAAACAAAATAACAACAGACACGGCTTTCTCAGCCTCATTAATAGACTTATATCTCGAATTTGACACACACAGTCACCTCAGTACCAGAATCTATGACACACGAGACGATTTTAATTTTAAAATTATCAATTTCCCCCACCTTAGTAGCAATATACCAACTTCACCTGCATATGGGATATACATTTCCCAACTTAATCGGTATTCAAGAGCTTGCAGCTCCTACTCATACTTTGTAAAACGTCACCAGTGTTTGGGCAGAAAGTTGATGAACCAGGGGTATGTCAAAGAACGTCTCGTGCTTTTTCAAAAAAAGTTCACAGGGAGGTACCAAGACCTTGTTGATAAATATTCCGAATCAACTTCACAAATAATACACGATGGTCTTGAAGTAAAGATTATGCGTACTGACGTTGTTTATAATCTGAATGCATGTTATAGTGTTCTCTTATTTGTTTTTATTAATATTACTTTCACTGTTTGGTCTGTTTTGGGTGATATCCATTTGACGTGGCTCTGTACTTATGCATCTCGTCATTGTGTTGTTTGCATAATCTTTCATATTTCTTTGTCCGTGTGACATTTTGTGTTTCTTTGATACATATGATGTGGCTCTGTACTTTAACATCTCGCTATTGTGTTATTGTTCTATCATAATTGTTGTATTCTGGTCTTTCATATTACTTTGCCTATATGCCCTTTTGTGTTTCTTTTATACATAATGACGTGGCTCTTTTGTAGAAGAAATACACAATTAGCCTATAGACAAGCGGCAAAAAGGAAATGTAAACTTCGAATTTACATTCTGCAGAGGATATGCCTAAAGAACTATAGACTATATTATTTTTATACTTTGAACGACAAAATTATTTTATATCTCTACCTGTGTGACGTTTACCTTCTGACGTCCTACGCGCGATTCAACGTTTGAGCCATGTTGATCTATCCATTCTGTCCTAGTGCTTAAAACCTTTCAATCGTTTATGGGTGGATTTAACATACATAAATAAAATTTAAAAATAAGAAAGCAATGAATGAGGTTCTTAAATTTGATATATGCCTTTTTGTGCTTCTTTGATAAATATGTGTGTGTTTTTATTGTTATTTTAAAAGATACTTGTGGTACTTGTACATCCTGTCATTATAATTTATGATATTCTTGTCATTCATTTTGCTAATGTGCTTTGTCTCTATGCTTTTTGGTGTTACTTTGAAACTTGTTTGTTGCTTGTCTTTCATTTTTGCTATGTGCTTTGGCTATATTTTTTTTTATGTTTCTTTGTTACATATATGATGTGGCTCTCTACTTATACATCTTGTCATTGTGTTATTGTACTATGGTAAATTTGTGTATTCTTGTCCTTAATTTTTGCTAATACCATTGGTCTATATGCCATTATGTGCTTATTTGTTACCTATGTGTATGTTTTTTTAGTGATTAAGATTATAACACAATGTTGACTGCTGTATTTTTTTTTTACATTTTTACCTATTATGTATGTTTGTTTTGTTCACGAATCGTTGTCAATATGATGGAATTTGATGCAACTGTCATACAGGAGAAAGGTTAAGCTAGCTATAAAACCATGTTTAATCCACCATTTTTTACATAAGAAAATGCCTGTACTAAGTCAGGAATATGACAGTTGTTATCCATTCGTTTGGTGTGGTTGAGCTTTTGATTTTGCCATTTTATAAGGGACTTTCCGTTTTGAATTTTCCTCTGAGTTCAGTATTTTTGTGATTTTACCTTTCACTATTACAGATTAGATGTAAAATACCTAAAAGTTTAATATATCTGCATGTTGATATATATTGAAGAATGATACACGAACGAATCAAACTAGTTGAGATATATATACACACCATAAGGTGGTACCAAGTTAACGTCATCATCAAGAAAATTAACACATTTATTAAATATTTTACAAATATGTCAAACTAAAGCTTATTTATTCTTTGACATATACACTATTATCTTGACATGTCATCAAGAATATAATTGTAAATGGTATGAATCGCCTTACAACTTGATGGTATGTCACTCTTGAAGGTATTGGATGTAGGGATTATCTTAAAATCTTTTGTTGAAATTGAAAATTGTATATGCAAATGTAACAAGTATATTTTTATTGTGTATCATTGTTTCTTACATTGATTTATTGTTCAATTCACACGTTTTCCTCCCCTTTTTCCTGCTTTATATTAAGGTTATTGTCATTTAGTTGCACCCCCATAATAATTTGAAAGTGGCACAAAATGTATCCTGATCGTCTTTCATATTAGGTTCTGAGGTGATCTTGTGTAAAACTCGAAGTTTTGGTGCATTTGGTTTTGTTTATGTTCACGTAATATTGAAATATCACAGTTTTTAGTGTTTTCAAGGCACAAGGTTGAGGACACAATTCATCTGATATTTCATGCTAAATTGTTAAGAATCATCAAGGCAGTTATAATATGCTAAATATTAAATATTTAAAGTACTTTCATGTACAATATTTAAAGATGGTAAATAGTCTTCCAGTGTTCAACTTGTATCATTCTATAAGGTTTAGTTCCATCTGTGTTCCCAGTTGTGAATGCTTAGCCCCCTTCTACAGTGTACACCAGCACGGTAGAATACACCAATCATGATAATGTTTGCGGGCTTATCTGTAACATTTAACATACTTGAGTTACCGTTTAAAGTGCATTTGATATTTCAATAGTAGATCTGTACTTATACATCCCGTCATTGTGTTATTGTGCCATAATGAATGTTTGTTTACATATTTGTTTGTTTTTATAGTGATTCAGATAATAACACAATGTTGGCTGCTGTTCCCCTATTTATGACATTTCACCTATTATGTATTTTTGTTTTGTTTCACATCGTTGTCAATATAATGGAATTGTATGCAACTGCCATATAAGTGAGTGATTCACCTAGCTTTAAAACCAGGTTTAATCCACCATGTTCTGCATAAGAAAATGCCAGTTCTAAGCCAGCAATATGGAAGTTGTTCCCATTCGATTGATTTGTTTGAATTTTTGATTTTGTCATTTGATTCGGGAATTTCCGTTTTGAACTTTCCGCGGAGTGTAGTATTTTTGATATTTTACTTTTTATTGCAGGGGAACTTATTATCTTTATATTCATGGATGGCTTCATCCAGAATTGAGGTATGCAATGAAATTTAAAAATTGTTTCTCAAATGAAGACATGGGCAGATCTCTCTGTAGGTATGACAACTTGGATGTACACATATAATTTAAAGAAAACATCGGTTATCAGAAAACGCACCATGAACTATATGTACAACTTCAGACAGGATTTTACCCGTTTAATATTTAGAAAATCATAAACAGTACGAATGTTGAACCTTTAAATTCGCATGAAAAATTAGTTTTGATCAATGACAGTCAGACTACCGATGATGATATACGATGGTGTGATACTTTTTTGTAGTCTACATTGATACATATATAGCCTCATATCTCCCGTATGAAAAAAACACATCATATTTGGATTGCTCTTTTTTTTATAATACCGTTTCTTTGAGTAATATGACCCAATTAACACCTTCGATGATCGTTAATCTTTTGGTCATTCTATCTCGGGTTAAGAGGTGTCGTCTCTTCGAACTGCATATCGGATAAAGAAGTGTTATCACTTTTTGTTTCGCGTGTCCAACCATTTCTACATAAAAAAAACATGCCTGTACCAAGTCAGGCATATGCCAGTTGTTATCCATTCGTGTGATGTGTTTGAGCTTTTGATTTTGCCATTTGATTAAGGACTTTCCGTTTTGATTTTTTTCCTGGGAGTTCAGTATTTTCGTTGATTTTCCCGTTTGAATGGTTTTACACTAGTTATGATTGTGCCCTTTATAGCATGCTGTACGGTATGAGTCAAGGCTCATCGTGTTGAAGACCGTACTTTGACCTATACGGGTTTACTTTTACAAATTATGACGTGGATGTCTCATTGGCACTCATACCACATCTTCTTATATCTTTTTTATTATATCTTTTCCATAATGAGTTGATGCAATTAAAGAAACAACTGTTGTTCTTTACTCGGAGAAATGACCAGATTATACATTACACATCGGCTTTGGGTATGGAGCCCTCTTTTCGTTGTGCTCGATGACGGTGTTTAAGATAAATTACATTTGTCTACGGGTACTCTGTCTCCCTCCAACAATAAAACATGACCGCCATGTAATAGCACGATAGTCACGATAGTGCCGAAAGCAGTGTTAAACACCAATCAATCAGTCAACTCTTTCAAAAGTGTTTTATATTTTGTCAGACGAGGTGCATTTTTAAAAAGATAACTTTCATATTTGGGCTAAAATTGTTTAAAATTCATACAGTGCAATACATCGTTCGGTCTCTGGTCTCACACGACATTTATAATTACAGCTTAGAGTGTTCAATTATGTGCCTATTTCTTTCTCAATAAATTCACCACATTCTCAATATAAAACATATGTTTGAAAAAAAAGATGGTTATTATGCTCAAAGCAATAACTTATGATGTACAGTAAGTCTGGGACTTTTTAATCACGTTATATCAAATATGATGGTCTCAGAACACAGCAAATGAAAATGTAAAGTTATATTACCTGCAAACCGAAATGTTGGCCACATAAACATGATACAGTTAGCTAAAGACTACGGCGCTGATGTTTAAATAATTATTTTTGACAAATGTCAGAAGAGACTGTTACGCTCTTGATGTATTTGGTAGTAACATATATTATGCTAATTACAAGCAGCTGTTAATGGTATCTAAAACACCAGCGTCTACACCGACTGTCCTATATAACGATGGCCATGAGATTACCAGTGTATTTGTGTTCAATTCATCAGGTATGTAAATCACCATTCAATAGAATAAGCAGTTATTATAAACAAAATCAAGTCTTTGTACATGAATAAATGCAATGTAAGAGAATGAATTAAGGTAGATATTGACTTGACATCTTATATGTGTTAAACACCCAGACAATTTGATCATAAACAGTCAATGTCTTGATTTACAATTTCCGAATAAATATTGTGAAATTGCATTTATTGAAGTAAGAACTCATGAAAGTACGGTTGTACGGACAGTCGGGAAATTCAGGAGTACCACATAATGACAACAATTGTTAACAATTAATTTGCAATTACTGGTTATACATAAATGAACATAAATAGTATTGCTATACATAACGTCCTTTGTTTGTGCTGTTACCCATATGAAATTGAAATGACTTCCGATATTGAAGCGCATATTTTAGTTTATTGTAGTATGCACATTTAATTTATCAGCAAATGTATACTAAGACTGACATAACGAACTATATCAAGATACTGTATTTAACATCTATAGTAAACGTAAATGATACTATCTTAATTTCATAAATTACACAGAAAATAATGTTAAAGAAATATTAAGCAATCCGTTTCCAATCAGCTGTTAACTGTCACAATTTAAACACCAGTATTTAAAACTATAAGCGATGTCAAATTTACAAATATTTCATAATATTACATATTTTTGGTATATTTTCAAAGACTTTTTATAATGTATGATCGTCCTTCATGTGTTGGTATTGTAAATCTGAGTCGAATCACCCCTACCAGATTACCCTATCTTAAATTTCTATGTTCTATATGCTTTTTTTTTGTTCTGTTATTTTTTTGTGGGAATGTAAAACACACAATAAAACTTAAAGGTATGTATGCAGAATGACCACTAACATCCATAACTTGTGTATACATTATCTACTAAATATGAGTGTGTATGCGGAGAATCGAACTGAAAATCAACAGCTTATGAGCCCACGATTCGTACCTCTAGACCGAAACGACTAAATATGAACTAACGGTTAATTTTAACATATTTGAGCATTGCATCCAAAGGGTCTATACTATACACTAATATATAAAGTATATTATAATTATTGTATGGTATTCTGAACTAGATGTCATGAAGCGGAAATGTGTGTTCATAGTCTAGAAGAGTTGGGACGTTATAAAAGTTATAACTCCAGCATTTTCTTTACATCTGACACATCGTGTTCTCTCATCGGATAACGATTATGTATTCCTTCAATTGCGTAGAGTTTGTTTCACTTTGTATTCATTATTTATTATATATTTTAATAAGTTTTCATTATTATAAATGTGTAAGGCTGGCATTGTTGGAATTGTACTACACAACACGAGGTAAGTTGTTGCGCTTGAAATCGTAATATACAAAATCTTCAACTTAACCCTAGAAGTATCAAAATGTGTAGATGTGGTATGAATTTCAAATGAGATAATATTCTCCAATCGAAACTTAATGACGTAGAAGTTACTATTTTTTTATTGAACATCAAACTGTTTTTAATATCAAATTACTTCACAAATTCGTTAAGTTTGAATTTTCTTTTCGAAGTCGTAAAACAGAACAAAAAAAAAAACTAATTCAAACTCTGTGAGGTGTATGCTTGATATTCGTTCAATATAGCTTATCAAGTATGATAAAACGACGTAAATATATGACTGTCTTCAGAGTGGTATGTACAACTCAAAAAGGTACCAACTGAAAATGGATACAACGAATCATTGAAGGTTTTGAATAGTATTAGATTTTTGTATTTATTACCAATATGTTACCGATGTTTGATGACATACTATTTAGCAATTAGTTTTTTTTTTTTTGTCGATCGGGAAATAGATGTTTTTACAAGGAGAGAAAGAAATAATTCACAAAATGCATGACTTCTGGCACAGTAAATCAGCTGTGGTAGCTAAATACTTGATATCATGGCACAAACGAAATAAAGAAAAACAACAAAACCAATCTGGTTAAAAAAAGCCGGACACCGACATTGAAGCATGAAAAGTTGTTTTGACATGTTCAATATGTTGCCAAAAAATAAGTTCCTATCAAAACACGTTTGCGATATTTTGAACAATTTAACTATATTTGAAAGATGTGACATTTCATATGTAAAAAAATCAAAGTTTTGTTTAAGGTAATTCTGTTTATTCATCATCTTTGATATTTCCCATCAGTTCGGTTATCACAATTCAGAAATAATTGAGTTTTCTTTTTTTTTTGTCTATAACATGTAAAAATTATAAACAGGCATATTTTGGACATTTAAGACGATTGGGCTTTCTTATCGGTTTGACGTTGCTGTATCAAACTTACTCTACACTGATGTAATTAGAGTGTAAATGGTGTCGGACGGCAGGATTTCAGTTAAATATGCAACGCAGTTTTTTTTTCTTCGGTATTGTTTATTATCTGCCAGGTTTGTTTTGTCTATACATTTATTATATTATACATTTTTTTGCTATTATGTTCATTTCTATACTGATATTTGTTGATTTTTAACTATATGAAAGCTGTATTGTTTTTCTCTATTCTTATTATATTTGATTTGATCGATATAAAAGAAGAAGAAACACACGTGGAAATTGGTAACTTTAATTGTCATGTAATTGCAATAACCACAACCAAGCGTCTGACAGTTTTGGTTGAAGTTAAACATGTTAAAAGAAGGCATATGATGACATCATAGCAATGTTTGCTTTGTCGTAAAGTCTCTATTCCTAAATTTTTTTTTTCTACTTTCATTTATCCGTTTTGCCTTGTTTGTAGTCATCGCAAGTTTGATGATCGATAACGATAATTAAAGCTCACATGGAAAATAGACCCACGTAAAGTAATGAATTCATCTGTTTAACTCAGTTATTGTAAAAAATAACAAATAGGAAAGCATACAATATCAATAGATACATAATGTCATATTTTTTGTTATTAAATTGGTATACTTCCGCTGCTTTGAAAGCAACACATATGAGTCGGCTGTCCAAAACATGCTTTTTATATAGTGATGGTTGATCATACGATGGTCATGCAACAGCTGTGGAACGAAGAACCCTTACAAATCATTAGGTTTAATACAATGGTAGAGATGAAAAATGTGTTAATCTGTATCTTTTAATTATCACAAACCATTCATCAAAGTAGAGTTCAATAGAAAAAAAAAAAAAACAGAAAACTCAAACAAAATGAGAAAATGATTTATTGGTACGATTTTTTTTTTCTCTCTTTGGAGTAGCCAGATCTCAAATCAGCTAATTGTAATAGATATTTTCTTCATTCATTTACATATTGAACTTGAGTGCTAGAATATCATTGAATTGTGAAACAAAACTGACATATTCGATTGAACGGCAAGCTTTGTGTATTGATTTGATTATTTTAACAAAGAGTTCATTGACAGCTGAATATTTGATGGTTGTTTTTTTTAAATAAATTACAACATTTGGACAAGTATTTATATTTGGTTGTGGTATTCTAATTGCAAACATATACACGTGTGAAGTTGTGTAATTATTCTGAGAGTATATTATTATGTGAGAACATTATGAATTTGGAAACACCTCTCTACATTTTAGTAAAACTAAAACAACCTGACAGCCGAAGTCGACCAATGGCAAGAAATCCATGCACCCGAAGGCGGCCTTTTATTTTATATTATTTGTTTTTAATACTTGACACTATATTTAAGGTCGATTTACTATATCGTATGAATTATTGATAATGGTTGGCGACATCAATCTATCGACACATTGCCAGAATTTTGCCAAACTTTTTGTGATAAGTTCTTATCATTATGATAATTGTTATCAAGGAATCAACCCAAATGTATTTATATTTTAAAATTAAAAAGCATTCATTTATCAACGTTTGTATTGAGTAGACTGTCATATGAAACTACAATCGATTCTAGTTTCTGATGTCTGATTTTTATATTTAATTTGTTTTGGCTTTTAACTAGCTTTAAATATCTGCTAGTACTTTCAAGTCGTAATTGACCAGTTGGCAAATTTAAAATGTGTTTCTTTAATTAAATGTCTTCTTATTTTGTGTTATATCTCGTCTCACTATTTTTTATATATACCACCTTTGATGAGTGACTACTGGTATGATGATACGTTTTCACTTCTGTACTCGCACAGTGTACATTTGATGTATTAATGTTGTAAATAATTTGTACTTCCCTACACCTAAAAACTCAATTATCACATTTAAATGTACCTATGCACGTTGTTTATTCAACGCCGTGTTGTCCCAAGTTAGAGTTGTCTTTTTGTTACTGTTGCTACTTCTTTTGTATTGCTTCCTATAATGTCTATGTTTTGGAGGCACATACAATTCAATATTGTATTTATATTGTGTCGTAGGTAATACTTTTCGGTATATGTTTTTTTTTTGTGTAAATGGCTTTTTAAACAAGTTAAGCAACTTCAATTGATATTTCATTTGTGCCTTTTAATGTTATAAATTACACTACTGTCGCAGTTTGGGTTAATGTTGGCGCCTGTTAAAACGTTTAAACCCGAAATATTTGTATGTCCAGGCTCCGTATTGAAGGCCGTACTTTGACCTTTTAAATGTAAACGTGTTATACATTATGACTTTGATGGAGATTAGCAATTATACCACTACCTCTTTGAATTGAAATACTAATAAAAAAACATATCGTCGTATGAATGCAAGACAATTTTGAAAAATCGCAATATTTATCTTTATTTTTATTTGTATGTATATCACTATTTTTTTTCAAAATGGCTCATGATCGAAGCATGCATACGAAACATGCTATTAAGTCTTGTTGAAATGCGTATAGATATGTATACATTGTATGTACATTTAATTTTATAAAATGTCATAAGCATTACTAAATCCGAATTCAGCACATATTATTTATACTTGGCTTTTAAACTTTTAATGTTATCATGATATGATATCATGATAATATTTGTTGTTCAATTCATTTCATGTCTCAGAGAATTGCCGTTAGTACATTTAAACAATATGTGTACAATCAAAATTTACTTGTTATGCTGAACTAATACTTATATTGACCGTGACATTGTATCATATTTTTTTTTATTTAATTTCAGATCAAACAAAATTGTTAAATAGCTGCAGTCAAGTGGTGTATTAATCCATTAAATTAAACTATGTTACGAAAGACATTTTAAAAAGTTGAGATTTGTTTAATTGAGATGAGGAGAAAGATACATTTAAGAACAAAACTTGAAAAAAAGAACTAAATTGATTAAACTGATGAAAGGATACGACGTTCACATATTTCGATTGAAATCAAGCGTGAACTAGGAATGTACGAATTACTATCAAATTTCGTATGAGTATGATTTCAATATTACGCTTTACATGACTGGAGACATATTATGTACCCCCATGGTATTTTTAGGCTTATTAACAAGATTATAACATTGGTAAACTGTCGTCCGAATTCGTCAGCAAATAGTACGAATATCTATAGGTTGACAGTACTTTCCCCCAGTATTGTGTGGCCTGTTAGCACTCGCAAGAAAAATATAAGAAAAGAAACCGATAACTGGATGACACGTCGTCAAGTATAAAATGATGTCAGATGGATGCTGTCAAGGACACACCAAAATCAAAATCAATTAAAACGATTTCAGAAAAAAAAAACTGTTTCATTATTTTTATTCCTCTTTGTACTGTTAAAACTCAAAAATGTTAATGTAAGGTCGCCATGTACTGTATAAATAATTTGGGTCAATACAATGTTAAGTAATTAAATCTGTACAAACTTTAATTTGTCATGAATTTTGCAAGAATAACTATGTTTGGCATATTTTATTAAATGATTATCATTTCCGTTCATTAGTTAATACGAACTAGGTTATTTTTATAGCCTATAAAAAAAATACCATTGTTTATATCAACCAAGTTCATACTTTTCTATAACAAAATAGTGTTGGTAAATTTTAGATATATTTGTATACAAAATTGTGTATAGTGATATACGTTTACACAAAAGTCTTAAGCGACCAATTTTTGTCTCAATTTGCATAAATAATTATTCGACATTCTCCAAAAGTATGACTTGTTTCTTAATTTTTCTTGACAATTTCTGATTTGTATTAAATTGACAAATTCACGACATTCTGAATACGGTTTTGAAATTTCTTGACAAATTTTCGACATTTGAATACTTTCGACATGTTCTCGACATTGTTTTTTTTTCTCGGTATGGCTGGACATATTATGAACATTTTGATTTGGGTCTTAAATATCTTTGACAATTCTGAGTATTAAAATTATGACCAATATACCTGATATGTCTATATCTCTATTTTTCTTTCTAGCATATACTGTTATTTCAAGTTACACTTATTACAACAAAAACAAAAGTTGGGCATGTTAATATTTTTATGATTAAAAAATTGGGTATATAAATATTTTTATAAATACAAGTATGGGTATGATATTGAAAACACTAAAAAATACAAATGTGAGTATGCTGATATAAACCAATCTAAATAATTACAAATTTGAATTTATAAATCTTATAAATAATTGTTAAATGTTTGTAACTGATCACGGTGTATTTAATTTTTCTTGCAATATATTCAATGTTAATATGGTAAATGAACAGTTATTGTACCAAAATGTGACTTTTTATAATTAGCAATGTATTATTGTATCAAAATTCGTCTATGTTTAGTCTAACGATGGAGTATAAAATAGCAAAAGAAAGTTTTCAAACTATCAGGAATGTGTCTATACACCATTCAGGCGACATTTATACTGTTGAGATAATGTCAAAACATTAAGTTAAGACCGTCAATAATGTGTCGAGATATAATCACACAGCTTCAAGACTGTCAAATTGTGCAAAGACATATTCAGACAATATTAGGAATGTCAAGAATATGTCAAGACTGATCGAGACAAATTTAAGACAATCAAGAATTGGTCGAGACTAATCAAGACTTTATCAGATGACAAAAAAAATTTCGATACATTTTTATACAATGCTAATACTGTCAAGACATATGTCAAAAAAATTCAAGAACTTTATATGAGACAAATTCAGACTTTGTTAAGATTTTTTTTAAATATTTCAGACAAAGAAAGAATATCGAGTATAAATTTGTGTATATTTAGACAAAAATTGGTCTATTCAGACTTTTTGACCTTTGTAGTGGTAACATTCATTTTAAGTTGAAAATTGTCTTTATGTTAGTTTAGCTCCAATAGATAATTTATTTGCTAGCCCCTCTCTGTCATTATTGTAAGATAACTCTGGTAAATTTTCATAACATTTTAGCATTGTGGGGAGAAAATCAAATAGAGTTTTCGTTATGAAATTGAGAATGGAAATGGGGAATGTGTCAAAGAGACAACAGCCCGACCAAAGAGCAGTAAACAGCCGAAGGCCACGAATGGGTCTTCATAATACGAGAAAAACCTGCACCCGGAGGCGTGCTTCATTTTGCCACTAAACAAAAATATGTACTTGTTCAGTGATAAAGGACGTCATACTAAACTAGTCTTTTTCAAAAAAGTTAAAATGTTTTAGGTAGGTTGCACTCATAATTTCGTACTAAAGCATTTGTCATCAGTTTGAATTTTCTGGAAAAAGTGGTGGTTTTTGAGTTGAGCTTTGTGTGTTTGTACGTACATTGTATGTGTATCTTGTGTGTTTGTATTACACTTCATACATGCATTTGTCTGAAGGGAATCAAGTAATCCATTTAAGTTAAGACAAAATGTCTGCTGCATTTGAATTCTGACATACTCATTTACACCATATTAAAACAAAAAAAAATGTTTTTACAAATAGCAGAAACAATGCTGTTGGGGGCTATATAACACGGACAACAACTTAAAACAGTGTATTCTTGACAACAGAATGCAACATGTGTTATTCACCTAAATATTTTACCTTAAATAGATAGTAGATGGATTACTCTTTATATGTAATGTGTAATCATATTATGGTGTTATTAAATGCTAACAATTTCAGGATTATTTTGGGGCAGATACTCTATCTGTAAAAAGAAGGCTAAATTATTTTCAAATCATAAATCTACCAATTCATACCGTTGTCTTGGAGATATTTGTTCGTTGAATAATCAACATGATTAATATTTCTCTAAATTAACTGCAAAAACTTACTCAAAGGAACTGACAGTCAATAAATCAAATACATGTATTGACAAAAATAACAGTCAGTTACTACAGTTGGGTGCAGACGAATCATTACAATAAGTAAACGCACGTTAACGCCGCGTGCACATATTTCCTCAGTTAACATCAAATTACAAGTTTACTAGTAAACGCGCGTTTACTATAATTACGTTAACACGGTCCAAATGGAAATGTCTAATGTCTACACGAGTAAACGTGCGTTTACTCTGTGTCCGTTTAGTCAGGTGTAAGCGAGCGTTTACTTTAGATTTCAAAAGTTTATTTGTACGTACACTTAAAAGTAAACGGGCGTTTACTATAGATTTCACAAGCAATCAGTTTTAAGAAAAATGTGTTTATTTATTAAATGTATTAATAAAAAAAAGTTAGTCCCATCATGAAAATGTAAACGTATAAGCATCGTACAGATTATTTCTATTTAATTGAACCTTTTATTATACATGTTACTATTGTATTTTTTTTATATTGTATGTTTCTCTGTAAATTTGTATTTAGTTTATAGAGAATAAAGTATCTATCTATCTATCTACAAGTGTACTTTTGCGTGCGTCTACTTTTCGCGTTAACTAATTGTGTTAATTATAAAATAAACTTCGTGTTCATTTGTACATCTTTTTTTATTTTGTTAAAACGACTTTTATTTGATATTTAACTTATATGTGTTTAAAACCGAAACAATTCAAAAACACATTTAATTCGAAATATTAATTTTTATTAATTTCGAAAAATCAGTTCCAATAACTTTAAATAGCGGATGTTCTATATTTTCTTAATTATGTGATATGTAAGGTCAGTGTATCAGGATGCGATGCCAATCTACGTTAACGCGCGTTTACTTTTTACAAAACCAGAAGACGCGACTTTTTTCACTTAAACGTGGAAGTAAACGTAAAGATAAACGCCCGTTTACTCTATACAAAATTAGAAGACGCGCCGTTTTCGCGTTTACGCGGAGGTAAACGCGAAAATAAACGCCTTTTTTCTGTTTATCTCTACTGAAATTTCGGAGTTAACGCAGAGTTAACGCGGAGGTTACATTGATGTGAACTGATAGATGTTTAAGTCTTAGCTACATGATTGTTTACATTTTAATTGATATTGGTTCAGTTCTCAGTAACTGCAAGTACTCTCAAATCTGTACTTTGTGACTATTTTGTTTAAAATACGTGCAATTTGTTTGGATGTTCTTTCCTAGTTGGCCGAATCATTGGTTATATATTTATAACAGAACTAAACTTGCTGCTATATTGATGTCTATTTTTCCTAATTCTATTCAATGATAAATATCTAGCACAGAAAAGCACATACACTTATTATATACATAAAATGAGAATGGAAATGGGGAATGTGTCAAAGGGATAACAACCCGACCAAAGAGCGGAAAACTGCCGAAGGCCGCCAATGGGTCTTCAATACAGCGAGAAATGTCCGCACCCGGAGGCGTTTTTCAGCTACTAAACAAACAGGAGTACTAGTTCAGTGATAATGGACATCATACTCAACTCCTAAATATATAAAGGAAACTAAAATTAAAAATCATACCAGACTAACAAAGGCCAGAGGATCCTGACTTTGGACAGGCGCAAAAATGCGGCGGGTTAAACAAGTTTTTTTTTAGATCTCAACCCTCCCCCTATACCTCTAGCCAATGTAAAAAAAAACACACAGCAATACGCACAGTAAAACTCATTTTAAAAGAAGTCCGAGTCCGATGTCAGAATAGGTAACAAAAGAAACTAAACAAAATGACATGTATATATTTATATATATGTATTTTATAACACCAAATGCATAACATCGATAAAGAGAGGTAATACTGATAAAAATTAAACCCTCTACATATAATAAACGATCTAAACTTATATTCCTTAAAATGTTAACTAGAAAACACTACAGAACACATAAAAGTATATAATAGTTGAAAACAAGGACGACAAACAAAAGAATATACTTATTAGATAAGGGTGCAGAGTTTCTTTAAAACATACACTATTTTACTGAATTAAGGCCTGATTTGGACTAATGATAACATATGCTATCTTAAAAGAAAACCGCATTGTTAATCATATGACCGATGTATGTTTATCTTTAACAATCATGTAATCAGTCAACACCAAAATGAGTATGAAACAGGACATTTAGATCGGATTTTCTCGTCTCGGGTAATCCTGTACTGGTGATAAAGTTAACAAACATGCATTTCTTTATCACGCGGTTTTCGTTTTTGTTTTTGTTGAATGTAGACGTGAAAATTAGACTCCAAACTGTTGATGGTATCTGTAAACTTATAGTAACATGTCTTGACTCATCATTTGAATCGATATTAAGTAAAACCTGATTTTAATAAAATTTAATGGTATGTTTTATTCTATAATCAAGTAATGATTCCATAATCAAACTGCCATGTTTGTCGTGTAAGACAAAACAACAAGAATCAACCACCCAGATATAAACGAAGAACAAAATACAAACTGCTGAATAGATTTCGATAAAATTTTTGTACAGGTAGGATTTTATATAATTTGCACTTTTCATAATTGAATAACATATTACTTGTCACTTTTGTTTTGAATGTTGACATTATATAGCGACATAATTTGTAGCATGGAACGTAGAACTGACATTTAAACATTGTGTTCGATCCAACAATGATCATGTATCGATACATTACATTTCATAAGGAATTTAGGCAGGCTAGAATCCAGCAATTATGAAAAGGGGGTGTTTCAACCCACGCAACACCATGAAACGTTCGCATAATTGAAAACAAATGTTTGTATACGAGAAGTTCCAACCACCGTAACATCCACAATCCCTCACTGGATCCGCCAATGTTAGGCAACACATTTAAAAAGAAAATTAGGGAAAATGTGACTCTGATTCAAATGCTCTACAATGTGGAGTAAACGTTACTTATGTGTAAACGTAATGTAATATGTTAACATAATATTAACATAATTTATTTAAAGAGTATAAAATGACTTTTAAATCAAATTGTTCTGTTCTTTGATATATACGCAAAATTGTCATCCCTTCTTCATCTTAAAATGTCAATCGATTTGAATATGACACTTTATAATATAAATAATGTAATTCTAATTTAAATGGAATATTATCGTCTGATAATCAAAAGTGAAAAAAAATGTTTTGTTGTACATAAGTCCGGGTGGTGTTATCATATTTTGAATATTGACAATGCATTGCATTAGTTAACCAAACATACTATTACTTTACGCATTATGCTATTATGATTATTTTTAGAAATGTTTAAATCAGTCAACAACAAAGAATATTATACAACAGGATATTCAAATATGTTAACCTCGTGTCAGGTTATTCTAAATTATATTTCAATATTATATACCCATAATGTGTATATAGAGTATGAAATTACTTTATAAATCATTCGGTGTTCCTGTTTACATACAAACTTTTCATCTCATCTTAAGAATTAAACGGTTTAAAAATGACACTATAAAATATGAATATTGTGATTTTAAATTTAATGAAGTATTATCGTCTAATAAGACAAATTAAAATTCGCCTTGTCATATACATATCCGGGTGTTGGTATACTATCTATATCATTGGAATTGCAATTTATTTCTTAACCAATTAAACTATAATTCTTCACAAATTAACGTTTAATTACCTAAGGGATCATAGATTTATTATTTCGAGGATCCTGAAAGTCAAAACACAAATTTTATGAACATTTTGGATGTAAATAAATCACTCTGACGTTGGGTATTTGTGAGCATAGATTGGTTAAAAGAATGACATGCCAATATCCGCTAATATTCTATGAAAAAAAATGTTGTATATATAAAGTACAAACATGTAAATTTCTTTTTTTATTTTGTAAGGATGAATGTAAAAAAATCGGTTGATCTACGACGCTGCTTGAAGTGTTGTGACCTGAAGATATCATTACAAAAAGTATACTAATAAATAATGTTATAGGTTTTGTTCAATATTTAATTTAAAAGATGAATGCCATTTCTGTTTCCAACTACACGATCTTTTTTATTGCATATCGCCCAAAACTAGTTTGATTCTATCAGAATGAAACTTCACTATAATTTGGACATACAATTTTGTATTTTAAAGGTACTACCCTTATATGAAAATAGCTTGCATTGTGTTTTAACATTCCTGTTTTAAAGAGTATAAATGCAGCTTATATCATGTGTGTCTGTAATATACGTCCTCCTTCTCTTTCTCCTCCTCCTCCTTTTATTTTCACACCCGAGACGCACTCTCATATATGTTGAAGCGATATTTCACTTAAAGTTTCCCTATCAAAAGTAAATATTTAGACAGATTTCATATAACTTTCCGATTGAATGAGAAATTTGAAATTTGAAATTATCAATTGTATAGCCTTCGGGCGTTTTCTTTTTTTGATTCACTCGGATACAAGATATTTCATTGAATACAGATATATAATGATGTCCTGCAATTAAAAACATTTTGTGTTGTTATGTTGTTATCAATGCCGAATAATTCAAGTCTATGGGTCGTGTATGTTGAATTAAGTAAGATGAAATCCTTACATTGATTAAAATGGGAGTACAAAATTTGTTCTTTATGTGTTTATTACATCAAATTATGATTTTCTACCTCATGAATAGATTATCTGAGCTGTATTTGGCAAAACTTTTAGACATTATTGGTCCTCAGTGATCTTTAACTTGTCTGACGCAAATGCAACATTCAATCCTGGTATCTATGATGAGTTTATTTTGAGCGTTACTGACGAAGGTAAATCAAGAAGAGCGCTACGGATGCATTAAATTTATAACGTGTGTTTTCATATTTTCCTCACTGCATACCACTGGCATCATGCAGTATGATGTTATTGGTTTATTCTAATATTTCATGTGCCATATTCTAAGGCATTTTGGTTGTAAAACATCAACACTTTGTTTCTATTGTTTTTTTTTCCTATTCTTCTTAATACAATTTTATTTGGAATCTTAATTGAATTTGATACCGAACCAATAAATGAAACATGCAAGTGTAATGGGACGAAAAAAACCTATATTTGAGATGAAAAAGAAAATGTCAAATATGGATCTTAATTTAAGGACTTAGACATGTTAGAAAATGATATATAAATTATGCATTGTTTACATTTACGAAACGTTTATTGATTATTTTCTAACTAGATTGGACGAACAAAACAACGAAATTTTAATATAAACCCCGTTCATAAAGTGGGGACCAACTGGTAGTATCCTTATCTAATGTTAGTAGTTATACAGATTTTATATGGCTTTACGACTGAATGAGCATTGAGGTAATTATTAATTGTATAGCCGATTACCGGTTTTTAAATGGTCTTGGTTACAATATTTTTTCATTGAATCAATTATATTGTCATATAATTAAAAACCATATTTAGTAGATATGAAAGTAAAATGATTGAGGTTTACGATTCTTATAAGTTGAATTAAGTATGATGAAATCATTGGATTGACGAAAATGGGAATACAATTCTTGTTATTCGTGTGTTTATTAACGTACTGCGTAACATTGGCGTCATGTATGTATATTGCTATATTGTATTATATTATTATAATATCTATGTTTATCTTGTATATTCTGAGGCGTTTCTGCTGTAAAACATCAAATATTTGTTTACCCCTTCGATCCATTTATCTTAGAGTAAAGATAGTTTTCCATCTCAAACATATCTCTTCGTTAAATGTACATTCTCAAGTTTGGTTTAAATGATATCGAGGACATAATTAATTGTCATGTTTGGAAAGTATAAAGTAAAATCACAAAAATACTGAACTCCGAGGGAAATTCAAAACGGAAAGTTCCTAATCAAAAGGCAAAATCAAAAGCTCAAACACATCAAACGAATGGATAACAACTATCATATTCCTGACTTGGTACAGGCATTTTTTATTGTATCCCCCCAGCACACAAATCATAATAGAACAATGGCAATAAGAGAAACAAAAAAAAAACTTAAAGAAACAATAACATAATCAGATCTTTATATATTTCACTTTTACTTAATACAGGTGTAAAAATAAGATTTTTGCTTTCATCCTCTACTTTATGAAACGCGTATATGGCGATTTAAAAAGTATAACAGTGTTGTTTTTAACGAGGAAATGGAACTTTAAAATATAACATTGCAAGAAAAGATGTGATTGCTATGCTGTACTTACGTACACAATAAACACCACATGAAATATTTAAACATATTAGTGTGTTGCAAAATATGTTAAATATGTTTTTATGTGTTTTATGACGGTTATAACGAGAGTGAATTCACACTGCTATACGTCGTGTCTCGGTAATTTGTACATCCAACATGCAGGAACTTGATGTTTTTGTTATGGTTTCGGTTGAATAATGTGGTGTGTCGTATCATTTGTTCAAACTATTATTTCGATTATTCCCTCATCTGCTTTTTGTTTTACGAATACCAATACGGTCTTTAACAAAATGGACTTGTCAGAAATTGTTTGTTGCATTTTTCCACGAAACTAAAAATACGATTCCTGAAGTTTGTTATCAGCTATATCATGTCAGTATGCTATAAGAATCAGATTCATCTCTCGTTTGTCAATTGTTTACCGAATACTGATATGTTTTTTTTAAATTATGGTCATGTAAGAAATTAATAATACAATTTTTTTTCACGAAACTATAAATACAACATATACAAATTCATAATGTGCATGCATCATGTAAGCTTCCTGCAAAAATTGATTACATCAATATCAAACTCCAATGAAAATTCTAAAAGGTGAAAGTCTATAAAAACTAACAAAATCAAACGTTATCAAACAACGAAACAAGTGAAAAACTATACATGCATTTTCAGAAAAAGGGGTTAGACCTGGTTTTATAGGTAGGTAAAACTCCCATTGGAAAGTGTGACTCTATTTTAAATAAAACGCTTATCTTCCTATTGTATTTTTATTTGCATTGTAATTGTACTTTCTCTGTAAAGTTGTATTTAGTTATTACGGATTAAAGTATCCATTTATCTATCTATCTATCTTTCTGTTAACTGAATATGTATTTATATTCTTAGACATACTGGCAACTTATACAGTTTTCGCCGCAGAACTACGCATCCCGTTAACATGAAATACAGTTCATAAATTATCAACTTCCTGGTTAACAAATATCTAAAGCAGGGTTTATCATAAGTGATAAATAACTCACATGTGTACCTGATGTTACATGTATGCATCCACGTAGTTCTGAAAATTTTACCACATAATAACAAAAGAAGACAATATTTAAAATGACTATTTTCAGATAACGGTGTGTTGTCTGTTATCAATCCGTGCTATTTGTAAATTAAAGATGACAAGTACAGATTATTTAGGTTCTTAAAAGCTAGTAAATTGATTGTTAGGTTATTTACCTGTAAGCATGTTTCTATCGTCTTTTCTGAATATCTTTTTTCATTTGAACAATTTAAATCTATAAAATGAACAGAATATACGTATTACCATGATTACAATTCTAGACTATTGGCATGACTTGATACCATAAAGTATCTTTTATACTGCAACTAGTTGTGTTTATTTCCTAAATATAGTTACAAATCTATATTTTATACACATGTCAATTTCATCATGGATCACTTTTTCCACAATCTGGGGTTCATTTAGGGATGAAAGTAAGTATTGTATTGTATTTCTGTATCAAAGTATGAATTAAAGTTGCAGTATAAAAACAATATTAGGTCAATTTCATAAAAATATAAACTTTTTTTGTATTCGGCACAAAACTGGGGAAGGGCTCGGTTAAACCTCGCCCATCCCCAGTTTCTCAGCCTCATACAAAAAACTTTATATTTTTCTGACATTGACCTACTATTGTATATATATTTGTATTATCAAAAAACAATTAGGATAATAATCTGAACAATTCTTTTCAGCATTTCGTGGAAAACTCGATCTCGACTTGGTATTCAATTAAGGAATTTGATGTTGATACACGCAATGTGACTGTTCTGGTTGGCTCTGGATTAAATGGTGTGTATGACCTGACCTACGATTACGATAACAGATATGTGTACTACCCAAGATACAATCCCCATGAGAGTGTGCGGTATGTAAACAATTGATAACTGATAGAATAAAAAAAAGTTAGAATGATTACAAACGAAAAACATTTTCCGATACATGATAATCATGATGATGAAACTAAAGAAAACATATGCATACACATTGTATAATAACATACAAAGCAGAACAACATTCCCGTGAACTTAAATACATACAAAATGAGACTTGTTTTCAACATTTCATGAGTACAACCTTGTACAACGTGTATACCAATTAACATTTTAAGTAAACAAGTAGAAAATTAATTCGATTTACGGTTGTGTTAAAGAACAAGCATATGTGATGTCAACCAAGAATTATTTTAACAATACAAAATCTGTTTTACCCATTAAACTATTAATATTTCATATGTTAGCTATGTGAAAATATGATTGTATATCTAGACCCAGTTTTATACGAAAACCAAGGAGAATCATTCATATTTCAAAATTCCAAATTCCAAATTCAAGTATTTGTCTTCACTCAAATTTTAAAATTAAGAAATCCTACATTTACTAAAATAGAGAATGGAAATGGGAAATGTGTTAAAGAGACAACCCGACCATAGATCAGCATTTAGCCGAAGGTAACCAATGTATTCACTACAGAGACAAAATCCCACACCCGGAGGCGAGCTTCAGGTGTCCCCTCAACAAAATTGTGTACTAGTTCAATGAAAATGAACGTCACACTAAATTCCAAAACATAAAAATTAACTTAAATAAGAAATCTAATAATAACAATGATGATACTATAAACAATAATAATGACAACAATAATATTGTTATAATAATAATAATAATAATAATAATAATAATAATAATAATACTAATAACAGAAATGTGTTAAAATATAAAGTAATACAAAATCATGTACTTTTCTTAAAATAAATGGAATTTGGGAATCTGTACGTAGTCGGGGCATATCCAAGTAAAACATCATCCATTTTTAAACTTCGTCCTGATATAAGACAACGAATATTAATAGTTTGTAATAAGTTTGAAACGGAATATAACATTAGTTAATTTTGAGAAAAAGGAAAACAATGGGATAATTAGTCTTGACAAGCGTATGATATATATGTTTTATTAAAACAATGTACTGCAAATGTTGACGTCTATGATTTGCAGCGTTAATTGAAATGATGTAATATATATATGTATAACAAATCATTCAAATTAGTAGCACTATCTCATCGTATATGTTAAAAAACTCAAAAAAAATTCATCATTGTTTATTATTTACTCTATTCTCCTAGCATTATGTAACAGATTTATTATAGTGTTTGTGTAATATGAATGAGACAGTAAAGAGGTTTGAGTATAAAATACAATATTAGAAAAGTTTATGAATCTTTCTAATGCCAATAACTTTTTATGATTTATATAGATTTGCATATCCCTCAAAGAAAATAACATTGCAGACAATTGTTTAGTCATTGTCAGCTCCAACAGCAATAGCTATTGATTCAACCAATGGTCATATCTACTGGATTAATTATGATGCATGGAGACTCTCAAGATGCAATCTAGACGGAAGCTATGTGACAGTGTTATCAAACTTTAATAATCCTATTGCGATACGACTAGATGTTACAAACAGGTATTAAGTTTCATGATTTTAGGTTTTGAGCAAGAATGACTAAAAACTATACTGTTTTATTAGTCGGGTCTTACTCAAGAAAGCAATGTCAGTATGTGTTCTTTCTATATGTATGAGTGGTTAAAACATTTTATTTAGTGATTTTGCATCGAATCATTTGAAAAGAATTTTCCTCCCGATATTTTTTTTTAATTTCTTTTCAAAAACTGTCACTATAGTTTATTTCTCACGACTGCTACTGAACAGGAATCATCCAACTTTAAAAGGTTGTAGTTGTCTAGCTCTAGTAAGTGTTATCTGTTATCATTTGAAACAAATTATATATACTTTGAGTTTAAATCATCGAAATATGACACACGTGTATGCCTGTTACAAAGCGACATAGAAAGCATAATGATCCAGTGCAACTATTAATGGTAAATATTATCATAACATGAGCCACATGGGATTTTCGCTCAGATCAAAATAGTTTTATAGCCAAACAAGTACAAAGTTGAAGAGCATTAAGGACCCAAAATTCCAAAAGTTGATCCAAATACGGCTAAGGTAATATACGACTGGGATAAGAAAATCCTTAGTATTTTGAATAATTCATACTTTTGCAAACAATTAATTTATTAAAATGACATATAATTGATATTCATGTTTAACACCGAAGTGCTTACTACTGGGCTGGTGATACCATCGGAGACGAAACGTCCACCAGCAGTGGCATCGATCCAGTGGTCTAAATAGTTATCAAAGGTACCAGGCTTATAATTTGATACGCCAGACGCGAGTTTCGTCTTCATAAAGACTCATCAGTGACGCTCAGATCAAAATAGTTTCAAAGCCAAACAAATACAAAGTTGAAGAGCATTGAGGACCAAAAATTCAAAAAAGTTGTGCCAAATACGGCCCAGGTAATCTATGCCTGGGATAAGAAAATCCTTGGTATTTTAAATAATTCATACTTTTGCAAACAATTAATTTATTAAAATGACATGTAATTGATATGCATGTCATTCACTAAACCATTGAAGGATGGATACATTTTTGAAAATGTGTACCACTTTAAAAATTTTGTAAGGATGTGTTGCGTTGAAAACAAAACACAAGTTTAATGTATCTCTAGCCTATTATATCACTTAGTGAAAAAATCAAAAGTTATATTGATAAAAAAAATATGATATTGTTTTAAACGAAAATAAGACATATTTATTCGTTCAGTGTATGTTCACTTGTGTTAATATGTCTTTTGATTGAGTTAAGCCATTTCAAATGATATTTTATAGTGTGTTTATCTATGTTATGATGTTACACTATTTTCTCAGATAAGGGTGAAGGTTGATACTGATTAAAACAGTTAAACCCGATGCATGTGTTTGCACCTGTTCTAAGTCATGAATCTGATGTTCAGTAGTTTCCGTTTGTTGATGTGGTACATACGTGTTTTTCATTTCTCGTTTTATATATCGATTAGAACGTTGGTTTTCAAGTTTGAATGGTTTTACACTAGTCATTGTTGGGGCCCTTTATAGCTTGCTGGTTTGTGTGACCCAAGACTACGTGTTGAAGACCGTAATTTGACCTATAATGGTTTACTTTTACAAATTGTGACTTGGATGGAGAGTTGTCTCATTAGCACTCGTACCACATCTTCTTATATATATATTCTATGATGTTCACAATAATAGCATATCATAGATATTTCCGTCTTTTAGTATAGATCACAATACTTCAAAAAATCCTTTAAATTATGCATGAATTGTTAAACAAAACGAATGTCCTGATAAGTCGGTTGACTGAGAAGATGAAGGGTTTAACTGTTAACTGTCACTGTGAACTATGTAATGTTGAATAGGGACAAACAGTAACAAAAGCCACTCGCAGATGCGTCAAATAGTTGTTGCAAGACCTTAATATGCAGAGAACGAAAATATGTCCCTACATGATGCATTTGATATAACAAACTCCATCAAACTGGATGTGTTGTGATACATTCAAATAAATGTGCTTCTTGTAAAGTACACTTATCAACAATAATTACAGGATTTACTTGGCGAAAAAATCAACAATTTACTGTAAGAAAAGCATTTCTATATAACACAAAACGTGTTTTAACTTGATGTTGAACAAAAAACCTTTGATGCTCATATTTTTTTACAGGTAATTTCCAGCGAGTCTTAACGCATACATGAGGTTTCCGATTTGCTACCCGTACCTACCAGAGTACGAACAAGGAACAGTCGTTAAACCTTTGATAATCATTGATGTATTCACTTACTGTTAACGAATATTTTATGAAGCAAAACCTTATCGATTGTGTATTTACCTACACATGGCCTTTTTTCACAATTACTAGATTAGTTTGCAAGAAAGCCGTTTCGAAAATAATTATAATGGAAACAGATTAATTTTAAAACAGAATTATTACTTAATGTTAATAGGTCACCGTACGTCCTTCAACAATGAGCAAGGTTCATACCACATAGTCAGCTATAAAAAGGCCCCAAAAATTGCAAAGATGAAATTATTCAAAAGAGAAAACTAAAGGCTTATTTAATGTACAACAAAATGAACGAAAAACAAGCATGTCTCGCAGCAAAAACGACAACCACTGAATTACAGGCTCCTGACTTGGGACAGGCACATACGTACAGAATGTGGCGGGTTAAACACGTTGGATCTCTACCCTCCTCTGAACCAAGGACAGTGGTGTAATAGTACAACATAAGAACGAATCTTAGTAGTAATCTTTAGATATAAGAAGGTGTGATATGAGCACCAATGAGACAACTCTCCATGCGAGTCACAATTTGTAAAAGTAAATCATTATAAGTCAAAGTACGGTAATATGTATGGAAGTTGACATCTTAGAAAATATCTGCTCTCCTTTAAAAAATCCAGTTACTGTGTTTAAGGAAATCCCTATCGTTAATATATGTCCAAACATTGTTCTCCTCTTTTAAAAAAAAAGTAGTCATTTACAAAACCTGGTTATTCATTTCAGCACGCATTTAGCGCTTTTTGTTATTATCTAGCTTACAAATCGTTGTGAAACAAAAACGAAATGAGTTAGGAGGCCAGGTTTTCACAAATAGTCTTGAAATACGCTGCTAGATTTTAAATCTATATTAGTTGGTCCTTATGAGTGACAGTATGTGTAAATGTTAGTTTGTTACACATGTTTGACTTGGACATTTCTAATTCCTATATATGAAGAAAAAAATCAAGAAAACATAAGCATTGCGAATTTGACTCTTTTTTTCAAAATTAACTTGATATATATTAATATAAGACATGTAAATTCCTTGCTTTAGTTTCCCTCAAAACTATTTTTTTGTTCAAATATGCGAAAAAAATTTTGTGAGTTTAGGTTACTATGAATTCAACAATGCACTAAAATCACCAGAGTGTATTATCATTGAAATCAATGATGCGCTGAGACATAGACAAATGGTCTTTATGACTTCTTTTTGACAGCATCCCCCATTCTAAATTAGGGATCCCTTTTTTGTTCTTTTTTTTTTTGCGGGGAGGTGTTGTAAACAAGTTGTGTCGTGGGGTCCGGATTGGATTTTAAAATGTTAATTCGCTTTGAGTCAGAGTATTACGCTCCTTTCTACGATGACACTTTACAACATCAACTTTTATGGTCAAAATGTGTTTTGTTGAAAGGCCAAATTTAAGACACTGTCAATATATTTAACCGAGCGTTTATATCTCAGTTGTTCTGCTACGCACAACCTACCTATCGGATAAAAGTGAAACTTAATCAAACAATGTATGGTTTATTTATTTGGAGCAGGATCTGCTTACCTTGCCGGAACACCTGAGATCACCCAATGTTTTTGGTGGGGTTCGTGTTGCTTAGTCTTTAATTTTCTATGTTGTGTCTTGTGTACTATTATATGTCAGTTTTTCTTTTTTAGCCAGGGCGTTTTCAGTTTATTTTCGATCGATGAGTTTGAATGTCCCTTTGGTATTTTTCGCCCCTCCTTTACTGATCATCAAATGGTGGTGTTTTTTTATCATAATCCTCACGTAGTGTTGTCCTCCTCTATCTTAATCGTGTATACAGAATGTAACAAAAATGCACACTCAAGCACACTCAACCTGCAACGTTACTTTCCTTAAGTTGTTATACTTTGATTTATCTTTCAGGTGGATGTATATAGTTGAAAGAGGTTCAGGGATATTGAAGTCTAGATTTGATTTAGATGAACAACAGAAGATCGTTAACCTCACATCATCTCGTGTCGAATGCTTGGATATAGGTACGTTGTCACCAGTTATCTTTGTTTGAATATTCCTTTCAATTTCACAATTTGTCGTTGATCATTATTATAAGATACAATATAAGTATTTATCTATTACCAGTCGAACTGTATATGTATCTGTACAATTATGTTGATGAAAATATGTACCAACAATCGAAATATAAGACATTGTGTATGTGAAAACAGAATACAAAATACAAAATTAGCTGTTCTTATGGAGAAAAACCCTGCCGCATTTTAAAATAGTGTTCGCTAACATTACCATAGGAAAGCATAGTATGCTTTGGGGGTTTTCGATGAAGAAATAACATATTAACTACTTTATTGGTTTATACTGGTGCTTTAATTTCATTTCAAACAAAAAAATGTAGATTTTTTTATTTGAACAGATGTGTTCCATAACCAATATACTATCTTTCAAAAACGTATAAGTCGCACTAACATATAACAGAGCATGATCACGTGACCTGACGTGCAATATGTTAATGATTCACACCAGAGACTTAACCTCGTAATGTTTTCCTCTTTTAATGGCTGAAAACCTATTCCGCTCTATAAAGGCTGCTATATAAGCTTTCAAAATACATGTAAAGCATGTTGTCACAAGATTATAAAACAGTTCAAGCATTTAGCTTACTTATCATTGATTTAAACGATAAGTAAATCAAGTAATACAAATCATACCCTTGCACATGACAAACAAACATATTGACTTGTATGTGGAGAAATTTATATCTGAAAATTGGTGGTCCGTTCTTTTGATTTCAAAAAGTAACCATGTATTATCTGTGTAAAACCATATACTTTTTTTACCATATGTATAGGTTGAAAATGTGCAACTTTAGACAAATCTGACATTTTTGTCTGTAAAGTGGTTTCATAGAAAGAAGTTTCTTTATATGATATCGTTCCATTTTCTTTCAATTCATTCCTAAACATAGGGATTGATACTACAACTAAAGAGTGTCTGTTCCTATATCAAGCATTTGTGAATGAAGTATCTAATATACAAGTATTACTGATTTTCCTTTCATTAATCAGAACTGCGAAAACTGTGGTTAAAATACAAATGGCTATAGAGAGAAAGATAAACTGCAATTGATGTTAGAGTAACTGATTTAAATTGTTGTATGATATTACTGTTTTAGTTTTCATTTTAAAGAGTTTATATCATGATTTACTTTTATAAATTGTAACTTGGATGGAGAGTTGTCTCATTGGCACTCATACCACATCTTCCTATATCTATATATGTCAACACATGGCAATTCTAAACTCGTCCTATACTAATTGATTTTGAGACAAATTCCCACTTCTTCTTTGGGTTTTTCCCCCAAATTGTTATAGTGTTAAACGTTTTTATATTACTGCGAAATTCTTTGAATACATGCCTAAATCAATTTCATCGGGTCTCTGTACCTATCTTTGTTCTTGTATCGAATTCCATATTTTAAATTGTCGGCATTTATTCTAAAATAACGAGCATTCGTTAGTCACAGAAAACCATATCATATCGGTAAACTATCAGACATAACACATGTAGTATCGTATAATAATGAACTTGAAGATATAGCTAGGTGTTCACACACATAATTTTGTTAACTCCTGGTAGAGCACCTTTGTAATGCTGATTAAATGTTTATATTTGCATACGTATTAGTTGAAGGAAATATATTTATAACATTTGTAAACATGTTCGTGATCTGTTTCCTTCGCGGTTCATCTTTGTGCATCAACCATTATTTGTACACCAGATTTATAAAATAACTGCAATACACTCCTACAAAACATGTATGTTATTGTTATAAGAGTAATAAGAATGCATTATGATTGCTTCACTATTTGTTTCCAAAATTTGTAGACACTGACGAAAATAGACTGTATTGGATCAATATCAATGGTGAAATGAAATCAGCTAAAGACAATGGCTCTGATGTTAAAATAGTTCTTTCAACAAATATTAGAAGAGATTACTATGGTATCGGTGTCATCGGTAGTTACATATATTATGCCCAAGGCGTTCAGTTGATAATGGTAACTAAAACATCAGGATCCTCGCCGACTGTTCTGTATAACGATACCAGCGTTATTGTCAGCATAATTATGTTTAATCAATCAGGTATGTTAATAACCATTTATGATCACGTATACCGATAACTTCGCCATACATTGACTTAAATCAACACTGAGTTTATAATATCTTATTCGTTATTTTTGCACACATGCATAGACCTGTTAGAATTGTATTTATTGTTGAACTATTTCATGAATTACTCGAAATTTAAACATGAATACTAGCAATTTGCATGAGAGTAATGCGACAGTCACGGACATCGTATACATACACACAACTGCCTAATATTAATCATAATAAAAACTGAAAATGGTCATTTGTGTGTGAACGTAAAATTGATGTTGATTTTAAAGTGCACATTCTGATTAAAAAAATAATAATTAATACAACACAAATGATTCATTGTTTTGATGATTTTTTAAAATAAATAGGAATAAACGTCTATGAGAGCAGCCAACTAGCAAGCAAGACATATCAAGTCATTTAAAAGAACAAACCCGTTGCACTCAGTTAAGAAACTAAACAACCAACACTTAGAATTATAATTAAACTTTTTTTTAGTTAATCTTACAAATATGTTATAACATTGTCGTTGGTCTTCATAAATTTAAATATAGCGTATGATGTATTATTGTCCTTCATGTGTATTTATTGTTTATATGAAATTGCGTCTTACGTCCGAACTTTCATATTCAGCTTTTAGTTAGTATATAGTACATATATTGTTATTCTGATTAACGAAATGTACATTTGTAGTTTCTTCCTAACGCTGGCGTCAATGTAATATATGCAATTGGCTTCTGCAATGTTTTCATTGTATAAGTTAGAATTATATATGCATTCTCAAAATTTTGTATTGTCTTCACTGAAATGTATTAATATTGGTTTTTCTTGTTATTGCATACACTTAGTTTAATTTCTTCAATCTCGTTTAATATTAAAGAATGTCCTGCAATAGAGTGATAATTATTATTACTAAAGTTAAAGTACTAAATTGACAACAATTACAAAAAATAAGTACTTTTAATATTTAAAACAGAAATTGCTATCAATGAAATTGTACGACAGAAACAATTGGTAATTAATTTGACCGTATTTTTTTAAAAATTTTAATCAAATTTATATACTACTTTGTCCTGGAAATATAAACATGTGCTATCATTGTCCACTGAAAAAACTCTTCACTGTTGTTTTTTTTTTTATTGATTAGAATTTCGTTTTATGTTATGTTATGTCATATTAATGAGCGACATATAGTATTTTGCCGCGTAATGTAAAATGTCGCATCATTATCAACTGAAACCACTCTTTATTGTTTTCTAGTTGAATATCAGTGTCATGATTATTAAATAAAACCAATGTAATGCATAAAATCTTGTTGATTGGACCATGTTTAATTTGTTCTTTATACATATGAAATTTGTTGTAGGTCGTAAAACATTTTTTTTTTACAATACACACTCTGATATCTTCATCGTCAATTTTCATTTTATATTTTTATTTTATATTTTCATTGTATATTTTTATTTTTTATTTTTATTTTCATTTTATATTTTTGTTTTATATTTTCATTTTATATTTTTATTTTATATTTTCATTTTATATTTTTATTTTATATTTTAATCTCATCTGAGTTTGATGCAGCACCGTCAGTACTGGATTGACGTGAAGATAAGTTACATAGCTACTAGTATAAGCAACACGATATAGACATAGATCACAGAGGTAGTAACTAAAACACGGGTGCATTTGTATGGTTGTAAGGTCTTCAGATATGCTATTTTTTTCTTTTTTTGGTTTAGCAACATGTTCACAAATACTGTTTTTTTTATTTCTTTTATAACAGTTAATTGCTTTTTGTCGGTCCATGATATTGATATTTTTCAAGAAGGAAGAGAGATTTAAGAAAACACAAAGTTCTATGGGATTTATGAATATCTGATATCATGGCGCATGTTTCTGAGCGAAATATTGAAACACTTATAAAGAAAGACTAGTCAACACATAACACCTTAAACAATTTTTTCAATAACTAAAAAAAAAATCCAGACATTAAAGTCATATCATCCAGAAATGTAAAACCGATTTGTTTTGAATGTTTCCTAATTTGATACAGTAATTTTTATCTAAAACGTGTTGGCTTCCTCATGTTGTAAATCATTTAAGGTTTTCAAACTGACATTTTCAAAAACTATTATACTGTTACTTACATTCTTTGCGCTTAGTATTTACATCAAATAGGATATTTAGAGTTTTGAAAAATAATCAAACAATCTGTTTATTTTTGTATTTTTTTGTCTCAAACATGACCTAATTAATTATCTTCAACCTTTTGGAGAACACTACACACGATTCAGCATTTTTATCACTTTTCCCGTTGCTGTATGAATTCAGCTTTTCATTACAGCCACTAACACATGTGTCAATGTTATTTGCTGTGATGCCTTTTAATGCTTCTTTGTTATATATGTGTTTGTTTTTATGATTAAGATTATATCACAATTTTGACTGTTGTGGCCCTATTTTTGACATTTTACCTATTATGTCTCTTTGTCTTGTTCACAATCGTTGTCAACACAATGACAGTTAATACGACTACCATACACTTGAGAGGATTAGAGAGCTATAAAACAAGGTTTAATCCACTGTTTTCTACATAAGAACATGCAGGTACCAAGTCAGTAATATGACCGTTGTAATCCATGCGTTTGGTGGGTTTGAGCTTTAGACATTGCCATTTGATGAGGGACTTTCCGTTTTGATTTTCCTCGGAGTTCAGTTTTTTAGTGATTTTACTTTTTTTAACATTAAAATGTAAGACGGTAGGGTTTTATAGAAAGAGTATTACAATTTTCAGTTTTGCCTGTTAATTACCATATACATGCACAAGTAGAAAGTTTTTGTATGATTACACCAATATAACTTAGAAATTCACAAAAATTTAGTAACCGTACGACATTGAACAATCAGCAAAACCAATATCACAAAGTCACCTATATAACGCTGCTAACTACCGACTGTAAGAAAACTAACTGTGTGATTTAAATACACAATGATAAACGGAAAACAAATAAGATACATTGCAATCTGTCAAATCCGAAACACCGAGTGACATGCGAATTGTAGATTGTGTCGGAATACTCAGGTCTCAGAATCTGTGAGGTATAATTTCTTTGTGAAATATAAAACCTTTTCCTGCAAAATTGGACCTGCACTATAAAGAGGATTTGTGTTTGCTCTAGCTGTGTAAACCATGTGAAGAACACATTGTTTAATTTGCAATACGACATCGTAACTCGTAAATCTGTTTTTATCATAATGGTACCACTCGTTTGATTATTTCGATGTATGTTCAATTATATATTTTTGAATCATTTAACAACGTGTCGACAGTTAATGGTGCTAATTACAGCTAGAAATCGTTAATAAGTCTTAGAATATGTTATATTAAAGAGTATACTCAGTTTAAATGAAGTATTTTCAATTTGATAGAGTGCAGTTACATATTTTAGGGACCTTATACATTGTACATGTTATACAAAACGACAAATACATTCATTTTTTTTCAATCATAAGATCAATATGAAGTATGGTCATCAACTGGACCAATACATCTATGAACAGACTAATGTATTGGTGTTGTACATTACCAATTTAAAGTTTGCTACTCTACACTAATCATTTATTTGAATGAAGGTTCATTAGTTGCCTCTTCATGTAAGGATACAAATATGTAGAAACATGTTGTAATAAATATGTCTGTAATCATATAAAAAATTACCCAATAATTATATTTTGCAGTACACAGACATGCACGTGTGCTGTCTATAATAAATATAAGTTGTTTTCATTTATCGGTTGAAACAGAGTGGTCCAATATTATTGAATTGTCAATCAAAACTGAAAATTTAGATCAAAATGATAACATAATGTATTGCGTTGATTGTTTGATAAAATAAACTACGATGTTTACACAAGTATTTATATTTGCCTGTGATAGTTTAAGTGCATACATTTGTGAAGTTGGTTAATTATTCTAAAAGTTTATTATTTTCAAAACATTATGAATTCGATATAAGTACCTCTTCACATTTTAAATAAAAACTACAAGAATATTAATTTCATTTACATGTATGTTAATTTAATTATATTAGTCATGTTCAGTTCAATGACTTTACTAGTTTTGCATGCTACATTGTAATGCTTGTCCCTATATTTTAGGACGAATGACTACACCGTATTCATTATTGATAATGCTTGCCGCCATCAATATTTCGTTACACTGTCAGACGTGGTAAGTTGATATACTTATATTAAGTGTAATCAATGTAATCAGCTCAGAATGAATTATTTTTTACTAGAATACAGCATACTATTATCAACGCTTGTATACAATTGAATCAATCATGTGTTATTAAAAAATATATATATATCAACTGCAAGAAGATATAATCGAGTTATCTTTCATTTCTTGGTAATATCTAGTTATGAAGCTCGTTTGACTGCATCTTCCATTCCTCCCAAACAAGTGTTAAATTATACAAACTTCCAAAAACACACACAGCTAATTATTTGTGAAAAACATTTATTAATTATTGGAATCGAAATAAAAGAATATATATATATCCGCGTATGCATGCAACTCATTTGGGAACATCGTAATAATTATTTGTATGTATATCCGACTTTTGCAAAACGGCACATGATGCAAACATGAATATAACTAACGATATTTAGTCTTACTGTAATTCGAATAGATATTTATATGTACAGGGAATTCTTTAACGGATACATTTGTACTAGGCCTTAAAACATTTGATACAGTATCATTGATCATAGCGATAATATTTGATGTTCAATTTACTATATGTCTTAGAAAAGTGACGTTAGTATTTAAAAACAAATATGTGTAAAATATGATAACTCTTAATTAATACTTAATCAATGTTTCTGGTTTTATATGTTAGGTCAAACTGAATTGCTAAAACGCTACAGATAGTGAATAGAGTATACGTTGTCAACGGAAACAAACTCTCAAAAGTTGAGATTGACTTATTTGATTTGAAAAAAGACAAATATAGGTGGGCATACCACTTGAACAAATTTTACCGAAAAAGCTAAAAAAGGATGAGAGTCATCTGTTTAATTTCAATCAGATATTATAAGAATAACCAATCAACTAGATAATTCGTTGACAAGCTTGAAATGGAGTAACTCGGGTGTTTTCAAGAGGACATTAACTCCTAAAGAGAACGAAATACGGCACTAGGATTGTTTGTGATGAAAAAAAGAAACTAGTTTAGAATTTCTCTTTATACTTAAAAAATCAGACAAGTTTATGTTTAGTCTTCCAAGTGCTCAACAATTTTTCAGATACATTTTTCCAACATTTATAGTCATTTAATCTGTACGTACTGAGTCATGATTTTTAAACAATGGTCTTTTTCGGTTTTCTTTAACAAGCAATACTGTTGAAATTCATATACACACTAAAATATAAGCTTTGTTTTTAATCGGTACATGTCGACTTATATTGATAAATATCAAACGAATTATAGCTGCATTCATTAAGAAGTACTCCTTAATCTCTTTAGCAGTGGACATTTTGAGATTGTTAAAAGAATGTTTGCAGCAAGTCAGTCGATGTTAAATGTATCGTCAAATATGAATGCATATAGAGATCACAGGTAAATAGACATAAATAAATAAATTTTGCAAAGTCCTTTGATCTTCTTTAGATTCAAAACTTGATTATGTTGTTGAATCACATATATGATAAGGTCTTTGGCCGGAATCACGTCTTTTTTTTCTGAGTTAATAAGATAGACCTATCCTTAATATAGTCCACTTCTATTATGAAGAATGCATATGTTATATGGTCTTTGGTGGGGTTGTTATCTTTTTGACAAATTCCCGATTTCTATTCTCAATTTCATATCGTCAGGATATCATGGAAGTTCATACGAAATTGTTTGTTTGCGTCGTTTGCTCTTTTTATATTGTTTGCGTTATCAAAAAAAAATATCTTTGGGCCTATATATTTGTATCCATACTATTATTTTACACCAATACAAATAGTGTATACATGTTAAACCTATAAACCTATATATATCTATCTTTAATATATAGTTTGATATGTCACAGCTTTGTACTTTTTTTTAAATAAATGATGGCTAACGTGTATTCGGCTTTCTGTATTTAGAAGAAACATAATGTATTTGTTGAGTTTGAACAACTTTATCTTGCGTACATACATATGTATTTGATTCAGGACATGGACACCCTCATCCAGTTTTCTTGTTCGAAATTCAAAGTTTGTTATACGTTTGTCCTTGTTTTTAGGCTGTTTAGCATTTGTATTAAGTTTATACATTATTATACAATGCATATTTGTCTCGGGTCTCATTGAGCAGACAGTTATTGTCAGAATGCGTACACAATGCAGTGTAATTTGCACTGGTTGTGCTATTTAACGTTAAGGTGACGTTGTATGTTCGCCAAGAAGATAACTATATAAAATAGTCCAAATGACCGTGGATTCATCAACTAGCTTTTACAGTGAAGATATGACATAGATCGACCTTAATTAGTTGCAAAAACATTCAATATAGTCAGCCAGAAAAGGCAACATAGTGCACCAACCTTTTCTTCACAACTCAACCGAACAAACCAGCGAACTGATTTAGAACAAAACAGTAAGACAGAACACATAGTGCAGGAAACAACCAACGACTCCCGACGAAGTATAGGCTCTTGAGTATTGCATGGGTTAAAATGTTTTATATTGCGTATCAAATTATAAACCTGGTACCTTTTGATAGCTATTATTCGTGGGTTTCTCTGTCCTATATGTTCTCCCATTTATTTGTATTATAGTCCTGTCATGTAATGTTGTCATTGTAATGTTATATTAAACATTGCCATAAAAGCGGGAGGTTTGGCTAGCCACAAAACTAGGTTCAACCCACAATTTTTTTCTTAAAATGTCCTGTACCAAATCAGGAACTTGGCCATTGTTATATTATAGTTAGTTTCTGTGTGTGTTACATTTTAGTGTTGTGTTTCTTTTGTGTCGTATTTTTCCACTTATAGTTGCTGTGTTTTCCTCAGTTTTAGTTTGAAACCCGGATTTGCTTTCTTTTTCTCAATCGATTTATGAATTTCGAACAGCGGTATACTACTGTAGCCTTAACTTAAGATTCAACTTTCCTCTAACTTTTGACAGAGGGTAATAACCACATACAATCTGGACAAGGAAAATGAGGGTAGGTTTAGAAAAGCACCTCAAGACTAAATATATTATTTAAACTTCTCAATTGTCAACTTTCCATGCCTATCAAATGTGGTGAGAGCCCCATATGGAATTTACTGACCCCGTATATGTCGTATTAGGTCACTATCACACTATGTAACTAAAATTATGTCTCTTGTTGCAATAATTATGAGTTGGATATCATTGGCTTCTAGAACATATATTTCATACATCTTCAGTATATTTTTTTATTACAATCAAAATGCATGGACGTCTTATTCCACTAGTAGCACGATTTCAGTCTGAAACGGTCATTTTGGTCTGATCATATCTTAATCGACTGGATTTACCGCTAGAAAAAAACGTCAAGACTTTTAAGAACTTTCCAGACGCCGTTCCGATCGATAGTCGCATCAGGTAAATCAGTCCGTTAAGGCATGTCAAGATAAACAACACTGAATCTTCTAGCGAGCTGTTAAGATCCGTTACGACTGATTCAGTCGAAATCAGACCAAATCTCAAAATTAACGTTCAAAATTGTCAGACCATGTTAACATCCGTTCAGTATGTTGGTATGATACTACGAGTTACGCCCCTTCTGCTTGATAATGCATTTTAGATTAATATATATATGTATTAGAATTTAAAATGTATCTCTCGAATAAATAAAAAAAAATAATTAAAGATTAAATTCTCTGTTGATTCTTTATTTCTGTTGTTGTTTTGTTGAGGAACTAAAGTAATAAATTATTCGTCTATATATGTTGCTTATTTTTTTAATAAATGTTAGTTTAGTTTATTTATTTATATACTTATCAAATGCAAGGACGTATGTTATTTGTATACTCACATAAATGTTTGCTATACATTTAACCTTAAAATGTTGTGAACCCGGTGCGAAAATGTTTTTCGTATTTGAAAATCAGTAACGGCAAATCTTAAACGTAACCTAAAAAAACAAGGAGATGTGGTATAATTACCAATGAGACAATCCACTGAAATGAAGCGGAGGCAAATTAACACTGGCGTATTATTTTTATGTCAGATGCTTTAATTCAATTTCTGTTGATATGTGCTAGTTTACCATTACCGTTGTTGCTGATTTTATTTTTATTTCCGTGCGAGTTACTCTATTAAACTTTGAAAAGCTTCTATTACCATATCTTTGTAGTACAATATATTATCAAGGAATTGTATATTTAAATATACAATTCCTTGATATTATTAAACAATGATTTACTTTACACAGTGGTGCGTCTAAACACCACCAAGGTCGCCATAATACATGAAGCTCCTGATACTGCATTCAGTCTGTGTCGAGACAGTGTTATATATAACTATATATAAATAGCCGCCGTATAAAGATTTTGATTAAAAAAACGTATCCTAATAATTATTTTCCTACATATGTATATATAGTAGTTATGGCATACATTTGAAATTTTCCGTTTTAGTTATAATGATTGAGTTCAATGGCACGTGCTAGTAATCAACCGGGTCAACAGGTAACAAAATCAATGATCCATAACGTATGCAAGTACATGACTATTTTACAATATAAGGTATATTTTGGATGATATATTAGCACAAACTTGGTCAATTTGATTTCTCCAGTTAAGTGTGCTGTCAATTTTAGCACCTAATAATTTTTCACATGAAGAATTTTGTTATACTTTTGAATTTATTATCAAGTTTGAATGATAAGTCTGAATTGATAGTTTCTGCTTTGTTCCAGTAACCAAACATTTTGTTTTATTTGCATTAATGAACATGTTATTCCTTTTGCACCACTCTTCAACCCTGTATAAATCTTCTCGAACATCATCATGTATATTTTATATGTTTTTCATGTGGACGACCATTCATGCCAATTCCATAACATGATTAAAAGGAGATGTTGGGTATATTCCAAAGAGACAGCAGTCCCAAAACCAAGACAAGTAAAAAGGCATCAATGAATTTCGACTAACCATGCTAACAGGGCAAAATTTATGTAATAACTGACAAAGTTCACTTGAAAATATATAGTTTAGACCACACTAATTTGATTCATAGTTCTTTGGATTGAATGATAATATAAGACAAATCTGTGTGCCGTGTGCAGAGTGTCATCCCTCCACTATAACATGATAAAATATTTACAGATATTTTATTCATCATGTTCATTGTAATTATTCATTTTGAGAAAAGATGAAACCTCCACAACACTTGTTCAATATGAATCTTTATAGGTCGCGCCCAGGGGTACTGTACATGATGAAACAATTAACTCATTTTGTTTTATCAACTGTTTTTTAAATGGCAACTGTTATGACTCTGTGCATTGTTTCAGGAATATTAATTTAATAACATTGTTTTATTTTGATGATTAATATTATTATGAACCATCTAATAGATATTCACTTTCAATGCTTTATTATATTATAAAATCTATTCATGTTTCGTTGTCCATGACTCAGGAATTATTTGAAAAATATACTGAACATGCATTTTTGCTAAATAAGTCAATAAAATAAATAATTTTCACAACATTTTATATATAAATATTTGATTAGTAGTAAAATTCAACTTGAATTATCTCAAATTCTATTAAATAATTTTATAATAGTAATTATTGTACATCCGCATAGCCCACAACGGGCACAAGGTAATTAAGTAAAACAAGGGACATACTTATAAACCAGCGTTAGCAAAGTTATTATATGAATATGGACATGTAAAGATTGGTTGGTTGTTGGTAATAAAAAATCCAGTGACAAATTATTCATGCAAATCTAGGATGAGACAGTTATCAATACATTAACATTATCATACAATATGTATAGCCTATAGGTCCTGTAATAGGCCATCCTGCACAAACAAACCAATGCACCACATGTTAGGGTTTAACAGTATGACGATGAACAGACATAAGACATAAGACATAAAGCTTTATTTAGAGTCGGTATGTGCAAATACAAGTATAAAACATAAGCTCTGAAGAGCTTAAAAAAGCTTTTAAAAACATGGGTGGATCCAGCCGTTTTTTAAAAGGGGGGAGGGTCCCGACCCAGGATAAAGGGGGTTCAAACTATATGTCCCCTTTCAAATGCATCGATCCTCCAAAAAAGGGGGGTCCAATCCCAGGAACCCCTGGCCCCTGGATCCGCCACTGGATGAAGACCAAGAGTAACCTTTTTTCTATTCCTTTTAATTTGTCACCCTTGGGATATATTTGAAGTACATAAGTCGTAAGGGTTTAAATGACATAATTTCATAAACATGATAAAGGGGAGGGGAATGGTGTCATACATGAATTTCAACGATGCATAAACTTTTTACAATCCTACATCCTAACGTTGCATTGGAACATGCCACTATGCACGAGTGCGATGATATAGAACGTTGATTCATACCTGTAGGAACAAATGTGCACATTTTCCCTTCAAAATCTTGGATCCCTTATTATTCTCAAATTCTGATGGACATGCTTTAAAATATTGTTCATTTCTACTCACCGATTGCAATATTCAGAGCAGCTTATATTGTACTGTAAGTTTCCCTTCTACGATTTTGTGTAAAGGAAATATAGTTTGCCGACTTGCTTTTCCGCCGACAGAATGCAACACAAATAAAGTGGATACAGTAACGTTAAATCGTTTACGGGTGACGAATTGTTTTCAGTTTTTAATAAAACTTGACAGATTTGATTAATTATTAGCGGAAAATGTCCCTAATGGAAAGTAATTCAAATTAAACCAGTTTTATTATGCTGTATAATATTTGTGTAACTTAGTCATATTTATTAAATTTATTTCACATACACCGACAGAACATTTTCACTTCCGCATAATCATCATGATAATTTATCAAAATATATTTCAAATATAAATTTGAATTTTATGAATTCAAAAACCATCATCTCCAATAATATATAAACTCTATTTTTAAACGAAGGCTTCTGGTATGTAAAACAAGTTATAAAAGACTCTAAATAGACAGAATAAAAAAATAAAAGATACCTTTAGGAAAGTCGAATGCACAAGTCAAACACGATCGCAAAATAAATAAATAAACAACAACAACAATATATTTTTTTAAATATAAAACATGTTTAATAATTACATAGGAAAAAAGTAAGAATTAAAATTGTTTTATTTTTTTAATTAAGTAGACATGGTAAACTATCAAAGTAACATAAACCGTCTTCTTTCTAATTTGTATGTTACTCTTGAAGGGGAGTAACCCCTGATACACACTGGGAAAGTTTCACTCGTTTAGTGTCCAAATTATTAAAATCTGAACACGACTGAACACGGTCTGACAACATCTTGACGTAATTTTGTATCCATGGTCTGATTTCGACTGAATCAGTCGTAACGGATCTTAACAGCTCGCTAGAAGATTCAGTCTTGTTTATCTTGACATGCCTTAACGGACTGATGTACCTAATGCGACTATCGATCGGAACGGCGTCTGAAAAGTTCTTAAAAGTCTTGACGTTTTTCTCTAGCGGTAAATCCAGTCGATTAAGATATAATCAGACCAAAATGACCGTTTCAGACTGAAATCGTGCTACTAGTGTTCTTTCATCAGTTTGAATTCTTCTGGTAAATTGTGTCTTCCTATCGAAATAAATCGCAATTTTTTATATCACTGAGTCAATTTCAACTTTGTCAACTTTTGCTTCCTTTTGTGTAGAATAATTCATTAATCGTTTCTGTAGCTTTTTATGGATTCAGCTAGACCTAAAATAAATTAAAACAGACACTAGAACACACCCGCGAAATCGCGGGCATTTAGAGCTTGGTTGAAAGTATGTTAACTGTTGTAAGAAGAATTTTTGTAAAAGATTTCATGTCTGGAGAATTTCAGAAAAGGTATCAAAATTCATAGGTACTTGAAAACAGTTTAAGCCCTCTCCCTTGCTTCCAAAGTCCGTTATTATTTTTTTTTCTGTTAAATTCCATTATTTACGCGTTTTTGTATACTATGACACGGGTTGTGTTCTTCTCATATATTTTATGACGGTATAATACTAAACCCCTAACAGGAGGGATTGTGCCTGATATTCATATGATGAAGACATAATCTTTCAATCAGTTTAATTGAGGTCTGGAGCTGGCATGTCAGTAACTGCTAGTAGTCTGTTGTTATTTATGTATTATTGTCATTTTGTTTATTTTCTTTTGTTTCCTATTCTGACATCGGACTCGAACTTCTCTTAAACTGAGTTTTACTGTGCGTACTGTTGTACGTTTGTTTTTTCTACATTGGCTAGAGGTATAGGGGGAGGGTTGAGATCTCAAAAAATATATCTAACCCCACCGCATTTTTGCGCCTGTCCCAAGTCAGGAGCCTCTGGCATTTGTTAGTCTTGTATCATTTTTAATTTTAGTTTCTTGTGTATAATTTGGAGTTTAGTATGACGTCCATTATCACTGAACTAGTATACATATTTGTTTAGGGGCCAGCTGAAGGACGCCTCCGGGTGCGGGAGTTTCTCGCTGCGTTGAAGACCCATTGGTGGCCTTCGGCTGTTGTCTGCTCTATGGTCGGGTTGTTGTCTCTTTGACACATTCCCCATTTCCATTCTCAATTTTATTTTTTACAGAGTTTGTCTTAAGTGCCGTGTGGAGACAGTAGAGTGCCTCCCCGTGCTTGAGGTTTATGCTCTTATAATATACTAGATTATAGAGTGTGTGTCCGAGCGAGAACTTCTCTATGTTCATTACTTTCGGAATATTTATTAAAAAGTAGTATTTCACATTCAGCCCCATTCTACTATTTAGTCAGACGTCAGTCGCTACCCTGATATACCCTATCTTTTGTTTTATTTTTCGGGTAATTTATGACGGATAGCGTTTGACGTCTTTAGCCGAACAGTTTTATCATATTCACACAATTCAATTTGTTGTGTGCTGGTTCATATTCTGGACGCCAGTCTTTGCTCCTTTCTAATAAAATCCACATAACAAAAATGAAGCTTAGAAATGGAAAAATATTAAATACTAAACTCGTTCAAAGGGTATCTACACGTCTCAATCTTCAAAATCGCTTATCTAAAAATACTACCATCGCTAACATTGGTTACCCTTCCATCGATAAGTGTCATGCCAAAAAATGACTTACATGTCCCCGTCTTTCCACCAACAATACGGTAAGGTCTACGTTTAATGGTCGCACATTTTCTTTAAATTTTGAAACTGATATAACTTGAAAAACAAAAAGTATTATTTATTTACTCACATGAAACAAACCGGGATGCGGTATTCAGTACGTAGGTGAAACTGGACGATATTTATCTAAACGCACGCAAGAACACCTGTATCGTTTTAAAAGACCCAATAAATTCAAAAGTATCATTTATCAACATCTTAAAAAGCACAATCATCCTATTAAATATTTAACAGTTCAACCTTTAGAAGTAGTAAATAAGCAGCCTGGTGAATCTCATTCAAAATTTGTACGATCGCGGAAAATAATTGAATTAAATTGGATTAAAAAATTACAGACAGTCTATCCTCTCGGTCTTAATGATAATATCATGGGAATTGGTAATATATCAAGAACCGATTCTGTTAACATTTTGAATATAGTTTCTAAAACTGTTCGTAAAAACCGTTCTCATGGGCATAGAAAAAATCGCAATCAAAGAAAATTTCGGACCAACCATACAAATATTTCGGACCTAATTTCTATTTCAAAAAACAACGGCAGACATTATCTATTAACCAAGCTCTGTTCTTTACTTATAAATAAATTAAATAAAATTTTAGAGGATTGCAACACAATTTCATATTGCAGTCCTAAGTACGAAATCGTTCAAATTATAATGGCATATTGTTATTCTAAACTGTTTCCCAAAATTGATCGCCCTGAAGATCATAAAAAACATTTTATCAAAATAAAGTATGCTAATAAAGGTTTTGATTTTGTAAATATTGCCGGTATTTTTAACGACCATTCTGTTAAAGAACAAATTCCTGGATATTTTAATAATACTGAACTCCCTCTTATTTGTTATAATTACAAGAAATCTACCCGAAAATTTGTGTTTAATTATAGCCAAGTCTGTAAAGATGTAAATATCAGTGAAAATACACCTCCGTCATGTAATTGTAGTAATTCCGAATACACGTATGGCTCCATTTCCCATGTTATAACAGGAGACCTTAACATCGTTCGCGACCGAGAGTTAAAATCATTCCTCAGTAAAGGACCTAAATATCGTCCCCCGTCAATTATTAATTGGAATGAGTGTCGTAATATCATCCACGACTCACTTCGTGCTTACTGTTTGAAATGGATAAAACGGGAAAAAACTGACAAAAAATCTTTGGACTCTTTTTTTAATTCAGTAATGAAGATAGTTGATATACGTATACAACATTTTAAAGAACATTTTACTCTTAACAACAACCATAAAAATCCTATCTCTCGTATCAAACATAAACTAAAAGAACTAGCCAAGGAATTTGTTTTTGTCCCGGCTGATAAAGCTGCTAATAATATCATTATAGTTTGACGTAAATTTTACATTGAGGTTCTGCAAAAGGAAATAACGAATTCACCAACATCCCAACTGACTTCATTTTCAGAAAACGATATCTGTAACAAACATAAACTATCAGCTACTTCTTTACAAGCAGAACCAAATACAATGAAAGTCCCAACTATGTACTAGCTTCCGAAGCTACACAAATCACCTTACAAATATAGATTTATTTCGTCTTCAAGTCATTTGTCCACTACTAAATTGTCTATTCTACTTACTAGTACACTTGGTACAATCAAAAACCTGATTATAAATTGTTCAAATAAGGCATTTGAAAATAGTGGAATTAACTACTTTTGGAGTGTCAAAAACTCGTTGGAAGTACTTGATAAATTGCATGCATATATTGGTGATTTTGAATCTGTTCAAAGTTTTGATTTTTCTACCCTATATACCACTTTGCCTCATATTCTTATTAAGAAAAAATTCACACACCTAATTAAATGGGCATTTAAAAAGTCGGAATGCGAATACATATGTTCAAACTCTTTTAGGTCATTTTTTAGTAGCAACAAACAAAAGATCTATGTCAATTGGACATGATTTGATACTATATCTGCCCTTGAATTTTTACTTGATAACATTTTTGTTCGCTTTGGAGATTCCGTATATCGTCAAGTTATCGGAATTCCAATGGGGACTAACTGTGCACCACTTATTGCGGACCTGTTTTTGTATTGTAATGAATTACAATTTATGACTAAAATCAGCAAAGACCCATCGAAACAACATCTGATACAAAAATTTAACAATACTTTTAGATATTTGGATGATATATTGGCTCTCAATAATGACAACTTCAGTATGTATACTAAAGAAATTTATCGTGTTGAACTTACTTTAAATACAGCTAATACTAACAATGACCACTGTCCTTTCCTCGATCTTGATATCTATATCATTAACGGGAAGCTTAATACAAAAATTTATGATAAAAGAGATGATTTTTCATTTCCTATCGTTAATTATCCATTTTTAGATGGTGACGTTCCGTTGTCACCTTCGTATGGTGTTTATATATCTCAACTTGTACGATTCGCTCGTGTATGTAACAACGTATTAGATTTTAGCGTGAGATATTTATATATTCCTAAAAAAATTTACACCAGGGTTTTCGATATCATAAACTAGTCAAAACATTTACTAAATTTTATCATCGGTATAAGGACATCATTCGTAAATATAACTCAACATGCAGACATCTTATACGTTCGGGTATTTCACATCCAATCTTTTATGGTAATATTCTTTACAAAACACAAAAATGCCAGTATTCACCTCAAAAGCTAACAAAACCTTTAAACAGACTTATTAAGAAGGGATATAGTTACGAAACTGTTGTCAGGTCATTAAAGATTGCATATTTTGGCTTTAATATTGATTCACTTATAGGGTCTTTGCATCGGAATTAAACATATTTATTCTAAAACCAGTTGTTGGCATGACACGGGTTGTGTTCTTCTCATATATTTTATGACGGTATAATACTAAATCCCTAACAGGAGGGATTGTGCCTGATATTCATATGATGAAGACATAATCTTTCAATCAGTTTAATTGAGGTCTGGAGCTGGCATGTCAGTAACTGCTAGTAGTCTGTTGTTATTTATGTATTATTTTCATTTTGTTTATTTTCTTTTGTTTCCTATTCTGACATCGGACTCGGACTTCTCTTAAACTGAGTTTTACTGTGCGTACTGTTGTACGTTTGATTTTTCTACATTGGCTAGAGGTATAGGGGGAAGGTTGAGATTTCAAAAAACATGTTTAACCCCGCCGCATTTTTGCGCCTGTCCCAAGTCAGGAGCCTCTGGCCTTTGTTAGTCTTGTATCATTTTTAATTTAGTTTCTTGTGTATAATTTGGAGTTTAGTATGACGTCCATTATCACTGAACTAGTATACATATTTGTTTAGGGGCCAGCTGAAGGACGCTTCCGGGTCCGGGAGTTTCTCGCTGCGTTGAAGACCCATTGGTGGCCTTCGGCTGTTGTCTGCTCTATGGTCGGGTTGTTGTCTCTTTGACACATTCCCCATTTCCATTCTCAATTTTATGAACATACATATACTATAATTAAAGTGTATTTTCTATCAATTATCAAATTCAAGTTTCTTCTCCTAGGCGATCACTGCTATATTATATAGAGAGTCTATATCAACTCGACTGATGATACTTATTGTCATATCCCCGAGTACTCTTATGGAATTCATGTGCAAGTTAAAATCCGGAAGTCCTGTTTGACTTAAAAGCAAAATCGCGGGCATTTTAAGCTTGGTTGAAAGTATGTTAACTATTTTAGGATAATTTTTATAAAAGATTTTATGTCTGGAGAATTTAAGAAATGATATCAAAAATCATATAGGTACATGGAGACATGACAATATTTTAAGACCTCTGTCTTTTTTTCAAAGTCCGTTATTATTTTGTTTTCTTTTATATTCCATTATTTTCGCGTTTCTGTATACTATGAATATTATAAATATTAAAGTGTATTTAATTTTCTATTAACTATTAATTCTAAGTTTCTTCTCCATGGAGATCACTGCTATATTATAAAGACAGTCTCTATATATTATAGTAGTATATCAAGCATAGTATATATGCAGATAAACGCGAAAATAATTGTCCTGTTCCCGTCCGAGTACTTATGAAAATTATAATTGATAGGGGATTACTACTGACAAGGAAGTTATTAAACCAAGAGTTCCAAATGGCAAAGTTGAAATCATCCCTTTGTAAATTTTACGGACGCCATCACGAGTTGGTTGACCGTTATTGAATAATCGTTTCACAGATGATATCGGATATGCTCCTTATGTCGTTACTACAATACCCTTCCCTTTTCACGAATGTGACTTACCGAATTATACTATTTACCGGATGTGTAATAACATAAGCAACACCACGGGTGTCACATGTGGAGCTGGATCTGCTTACCCTTCCGGAGCAGCTGAGATAACCCCCAGTTTTTAGTTGGGTTCGTGTTGCTTAGTCTTTAGTTTTCTATGTCTTCTGTACTATTATGTGTCTGTTTGTCTTTTTATTTTAAGCCATGGCGTTGTCAGTTTAATTTCTATCTATGAGTTTGACTCTCCCTCTGGTATCTTTCGTCCCTCTTTTAAACCGATGTATAATAGTAGTGGTTCTTACGATCTAAAAACCACGAAATGGACAACGCCCTGATTGGCTTATTTATTTTTCATTTTTGTTATCTATCATACGATTGGTTCTCAATGTTAAAACCGGAAGTCATATCTGACTAAAAAGTCGGTTTGAATACGTAATCAATATCCGGACGCCTTTATTTTCGTTTTTCTCCCAAAATAACCCAAACTGAACAGTCATAAGAATGGATGAAAAATGCGACTATGCACGGTACTTATAGGACACAGAGGCATGCTGATTAATTTATTGTGGGAAGAAGAGAAGCGACACACACAATGAGGTCTTCTCGTTTAATAGTATAGATACTATGTAATGAAAAACTGTATGGGTCAAGTGTCATCGGAATATTTAGGTTGTACCCACATAACACATAATATCGTTATTTTTTTAAGACATACGATAAATGAGACAGGTAATAACATATTAATAGTATGATCAAGGCCAAGTATGCATCATGTGGTCGTGCTCCCTTTTTCATGTTACAATATGATGCAGAATATACAACGAGTACGCAATCCTCAAATAAGTCATCCGTGTTGATAGATGTATAAATAAAACAGAAGATGTGGTATGATTGCCAATGAGACAACTGTCCACAAGAGACCAAAACGACACAGAAATTAACAACTATAGGTCACCGTACGGCCTTCAACAATGAGGACAGCCCATTTAAAAGTAAAATCACAAAAACACTGAACTCCGAGGAAAATAAAAAAACGGAAAGTCAATAATCAAATGGCAAAATAAAAAGTTCAAAAGCGTAAAAAAATTGACAACAACTGTCATATTCCTGACTTAAGAAGAAAATGTTGGATTACACCGGACTTTAGAGCTAGCTACACCTCTCACTTGCATGACAGTCGTATAAAACTCCATTATATTGATAACGATGTGTGAACAAAACAAACACACATAATAGGTCAAAATGTCAAAAATATGGATGCAGAGTTCAATGATGTGGTCTTATCTTAATCACTATAAAAATGGACAGATATATAAACAAACATTTACCAAGACACAATAACACAATGACGATGTTATAAGTACAGAGCATCGTCACATTCAAGAATATAACACAAACAGGCACACAGACAAAACTGATTGAGCAAAAATGAAAGACAAGAAAACATAATTTATCATCGAACAATAACAGGATGTGTAAGTACAGAGCCGCGTCATATATAACTAAGAAACACAAAAAAGGCATACAGAAAAGGCATATAAGCAAACATGAAAGACAAAAAAAAAAGTTATCATAGAACAATAACACAACGACGGGATGTATATCAGTACAGAGCCACATCATATGGATACCAACAAAAGAACAGACTAAACAGTTAAAGTAATATTCGTAAAGACAAATAAAAGAATACAACAACATGTTATTAAGATGATAAACAACGTCTGTACCAAGAATAGATACCACTTCAAGACCATTGTGTATTATGTTTGAAGTTGATATGGAATATTGATCAACAAGGTCTTGGTACCTTTCGATGAACATTTTATGAAAAAGGACGAGACATTCTCAATTTTATTTGACATACCGCTGGTTAATCAACTGTCTGTTTTAGACACATGTGACGTAGTACAAAGTCTGAATAGTTGCTACATGCTTTTTGATACTGAATTAGTTGGGAAATGTGTATCCTATATGCAGGAGAAGTTGACATATTGCTACATGTGTGGTGGAAATTGATAATTTCAAATATATAGATGCTGGTACTGAGATGACCGTGTATGTCAAATTCGAGTTATAAGTCTAAAATATATTGATCACTTATAAATTGATACACGTATTATATTTAGCATTTGCTTCTATTTTCCATCGTTTGTCCTTTTATTTTCATTGAATTTCTTTAAAGATAAGCGGTGTTGTGTTAACAGTTTCAAGGTTCAGTTGATGTTATTTATTGCCAATTTGGTGAACTTGCATACAGTTATAAATTCCATTAATATGTATTCGATGATTTTGATATTTTTTTTATTGATAAAATCTGCATTTGAATTCATGTGTATATATTTTCGGAAACATTTACCTACCGCAAAATTCGTAAAATATAAATACACCGCAAACATAACATTTACAGTTGCAAAACATACTATTAGGCGAATATCAGCTGATAACCTTGATTACAATATATATAATTATATCAACGTACAGTGTGAAATTTGCATTGACTGTCCCTCTTGTATCTTTCGCCCCTCTTTGTATAATACAGACAATGTTTCGATATAGTGATATTGGCATACACACACTAATGTTTGCGATATACTGCATCGTCCTAAAATGTAGTGAGAGGCATATAAAACGATGTATATAAACATGAAACGTATACCTTTCTTTAAAATATTTAATGCATTGAACTGAGCATTATTAAAATATTTTGCTTAACATTACTAAGGTTAATATTCTTTAAATTGGTTAATTTAAAAAGTAAGAGACATACATTTCCGAATCCCAAACGTTCAAAAGGAATACTGTACTATCATAATAAATACCAAATTTACACATGTATGTGTATGTACATGTTTCTTGTTCAAATATCTAACTTCATTTCACCGGATGTTTGGCTGTATATGAACTTTTTGCTAAAATAATAAATGATGTAGTGATATAAACTTACCGTTAAAGGTTTGACAACATTCTTACAATGATTCGATATATTGATTTCGGCAAACATTATCAATAGTGCATATGGTATACTAAAACATAGTGAAATATAGTGAAATGCATTTAAACCAAAGTATATCAAACTAAAATGCGTTACTTTATTTAAACTATTAAAATATACCACTTCTGTATAGTATTAAAACCCCTTCTGGTAGTTCTGTGTCCGTGGAGTCACACCCAAGTCTACGTAAATGGGTACTTTTGGGTTATAGGGATACACAGGACATTTGAAGCATAATGAACTGATTGTCCACATTTGGATTTATAAGCAAATGTACATTTCATTTCATTCTTTTTCTCATACTGCATAGTTACACATTAATTACATTATTACAGATAGTCCATCAAATAATACAGCAGAAGAAGTGGTTCCATTTTGTCTCCAATGTAAACATGAAAGAGTACAATCAGAGAAGGTAAATCAACCTTTTACTGGGACACCGTGAAGGATTTGTCATAATTTTTCTGTACTGACAGAAATATAAGGTTAAGTTTGAAATTATTAAATCAAATATATCTACTTAATAATTATTTGAAATTAGAACTGTTATGTCTAGATGTTTACTATAGTATATGAATATTGGATTAAGATAGAAAAAGTATTTGGATAATTAATTTATCTAAAACCCTTGAATTTCTCAATTTTGATGTTAGATAATTAATATTGTGTATAATATTTTTCTTTTCAATTATTTTCTATATACCAGTAACTTTTAGATAAAATTGAGGCGTTTGTTTACAAGTAAATAGTATATTCTGCCTGAAATTCTTCTTTTTTTTTCGTTAAAATTTTAGATTTTTTGACATGCTAAAAATGTCATTAAAACTTATTTGCAAAATAAAAGCTTACAGATTCTGAAGATATCAACCTTATGAAACATAAAAAGCACAACAGAAACAAAATTCAGGTGTTATCTTGCAAATTGTAAACTTTTAAAAACAGTAAGCAGCATCAACCTCTCTGTACCAATCCTTTTACAAAAGTTGGCATGATGCCAATTTGTAACAGTTGGCAGTAAAAACCGTTTTATACTGTTAAAAACTTGTGAAACTTGTATTCTATCAAAGAAAATTACTACATTTGCTAATAGATTAGAAAAAAAAAATAATTTTAAAAAAGAAAATGCTTGTGCGAATACTTAAATGTGTTCTAAAAATAGAATTGATAATTTCTAAAAAGAGAATCAAATATTTTCATTTTTGATGGTATACACAGAGTCCCTACATGTTACCCTTCCAGTAGACCGAATTCTTCTGCCCTATAATGCATATATTTACTAATTTACATTTGCTTTTTATTAATTTTGCTATTTTCAAATTTTTTTTTTTTTTTTTTTATTTTTTTTTCCAATATAGAGACAGAAGGCAGTGCCCATTCAAAACAGGAGATCACGGACAATTTCTGTGCGCTCATTTTTTCGCTTATTTTGTACTTGTAAGACATCCGTACCTGTATACACTTATAGATAAACGGTTTTTCTACATTTTCGTGTGCCTTACTATGATCACCGACCTTTCTGAGTCCAGATAATCCACTTTTTTTTAACATACAATGCATTCTACTTTCAATCTCGGGAAGCTTGACATCTTGAAATATTTCAACCAATCAACGTTGATTTCCCGTAACAAGGATCTTCTACCTTCTGTACAAATAACACGTGGTATCTAATTATAACTTAAGTTGTTATTCATAGTTACCGGAAATCAACGTTGATTGATCGAAATATTTCAAGATGTCAGACTTGCTGATAATGAAACTAGATTGTATTGAATGTTGAAAAAGGTGGATTATCTGGAGTCAGAAAGATCGTTGATCATAGTAAGGCACACGAAAATGTAGAAAAACAGTTTATCTATAAGTGTATACAGACATGGATGTCTGACAAGAACAGAATAAGCGAAAAATGAGCGCAAACAAATTGTCCGCGATCACCTGTTTTGAATTAGCACTGCTTTCTGTCTCTATATTGGAAAAAAAAAAAAAAAAAAAAAAAAATAGAAAATAGCAAAATTAATAAAAAGCAAATGTAAATTAGTAAATATATGCATTATAGGGACAGAAGAATTCGGTCTACCTTTCCAGATACAAGTCACATAACATTATTTTTCAAAACTAGCTTCCGGACGATTTTTGGCATATTGCATGGTTTTCTCATAAACAGGCTCTTAAATGCATTCAACTAAATATTTCTAAACCAAACATGTAGTTAGTATTTCTTTAAGTAGTTAAAATTAAAATGAAGATAGGTACATTTTCCAATTCAAAATGTTCAATAAGATTAATACATCTTCACTTAACTTCACCGATGTGTGTATATGCAATTCAAATATTACAGGCAGATATTTTCTTGTGGAACTGCCTTTTTGATAAAATAACAGCTGGATGATAAGCTGTATATGAACTGTTTGTTGAAATAATGGAACCATGCTTACATTTCGATCTAAAACTTCAGTGTTGTTTTACAAACAATTACATTGCAGCATTTGTGTTCAACCTGTAAAATATATCATGTATGTATTCATTACAGACATATTTGTTACAGCATTCGCCTACGTATTGTTATCCTTACATGAATATTCAAAACATAATCTTCATTGAGATAAATGATTACTGTGAAATAGCAATACTGTAATGTGAATTATACGTAACAAACACGATAGTTTTATTAAATATGTTTCGAATCCAGTGTTCTATAGATTTGGTCAATAAATTATACAAATTCATCATGTATTGACCATTCCGTTTAAGTTTCCAAGGATCAAAACGAAAATTGCCCCGAAACACACTTGGTATGTAAACAAGGAGTATGTAATTAATTCACAACAAATTGCATAGTTGCCAAATATTTGGGTTTGTTTTTTATATGAGCAACAAATGAGGTAGAATTCGACGCATTTCAGTATAAAATTTCCGGAAGACATGATTTGATTTTCTTGTTTTTTTTTTTCAAAAGTATTTTCTAAGTTGGATTACGATGTGTTTTAGTGATTCATTACTTTGGTTGGAATATTAGGGATGATACCAAATATCTTTATTTCACTGTTGATTTATCTGCACAAGTTTGATGATTCTGAATAACGTCTTCTTCGTTTGTAAATCTCAACTTACATTACTGACAAGAAAAAACAAACACTGTTATAATTTGTTTTTTATATTTTGGGGGGATTTTTTTCGACTGTTTTACGGCTTGGTAAAAGTTTATTCGTACAAAATAGAAAAACAGGCAAATGATACAAATACGAAATACGATCATTTAAATTGATTATACAAACATAAGCGTTACAATGCTATTCAATTAAAAAAATTGGAATTGTCACAGTTGGCAATGCTACCAAGTTTTTATAAGTTAATATCTAATAACGTGTTTCTATGTATGTCTCATTGACGGTTTTTGTTTTATGTTGCACTTCAGTTTTTTTTTTTGTTTCGTTGTTTTCCATTATAGTTGATGTTTCTCTCGGTTTTGTCTTGTTACCCGGATTAGTTTTCTTTCAATCTATTTATGAAATTTGAACACAGATATACTACTGTTGCCTTTAACTTGCATTTTGATACTAATAGTGCAATATTTTTTTTCTTGGATTAAGATTTAAAACGATATGCTATTTGATAAAAGCAAACGCGAAGAGTTGTCTCAGTTACTAATACTACCGCATGTTTATATCATGATACGTACATGGCTAAATAGTATTGATTTGATAAAATTAAAACTTAAGGTAAAATACTTGCATCTCTTTTGTGTCGTACAATTTTATGTATAGCAATTTCAATCTTAAATATTTACTTTATCATTATACTTTTTGTAATTATTATAGTTGGTAGGTCAACAATAATGACATATTCATCAACGTACTCAATGAAATTATCAAACAAGTTGATAGTTAAACAAAATTAAATAGATAAAACTAAGTTTATTCAACAACAAAAGAATATCAATATTAATACATTTCATCAGTCAACATAATGCAACACTTATAAAAAACACATGTAACATTTACTTATATAAAAAAAGCACTGCATACGCAATTTGCATAGAACGAATTGAAGCCAACGTTAGGATGAAACAACGCGTGTACATTATGTTTATCTATAACACAATATGTGTATACTAAGTTAAACGCTGAATATGAACAATTAGGAAGCAGCTAGCAATTATTGCAAACAAAATAAACACACTTAAAGACAATAATACATTATCAGCCGTGTTTAAGGATGTACTTAGGTGAGGTTTTGGAATTTGTGTCAAATGTTCGGACTCCTCGGTGTTTTTCCATACAATATAAGGTAAAAGATTTTGCCCCATAACACCCATTTATTTTTTAACATTAGACTAAATAGCTCATATAAGGTCATTTACCAAAATTTTAGAAGATTCTTACTTTTCTTTCTTTTGATTTGAGACACAAATAACACCAGTGCAAATATAAGGTAAAAGTCAGAGTCAGCCTTTTCCCGCAATGTATTAAATATCAAATATCTCAAAAAGGAGCTCCATGACCTATCAATATTTTTAGCTTATTTTGATCCTTAACCAATGCGCTACCGTCTTATAGTATCAATTTTAAATTCTTGATTTATTTAATTTCACCTAAGTACATCCTTAAACATATAAAAACAAAACGTAATTTATAACATATTTAAAAAAATCAACTGTAATACTACTTATAAGTTCAGGTTATTTGATTTCTTATCTGAGTCCAAACCAATTTGATCTTTCAAATAGCTTTATACTGTTGTGTGATGGTGCGATGCTTTCATTGACGTTTTGTTCTTCATTTAATTAAAAAATAATCAAAACAATGAATCATTCGTGCTGTTTTAATCATTAAAATTTAATCAGAACGTGCACTTTGAAACTAAACTTTTATTTTCACACGCAAACGACCATTTCTCAGTTATTGTGAACAAATGGTCAGTATTGTGTATGTGTACGAGGTCCATGTTCGTCGCATTACTCATTCACTATATTACTGATATTCATGCTTAAATGTCATGCTTAAAGAAGTAATTCTTGAGATAATTTAACAATAACTACCATTCTTAAAGGTATATGCATGTGTATTTGATAATGTTATATGATTTTATAAAGAAGTGTTAACTCAAGTCGATAAAGAACGTAGGTAATCGTTATACTTGACCATTAACTTACCTTGTGAATTAAACACAAATATACTGTCAATTCTGCGGGTAGCGTTATACAGAACAGTCGGCGTTGATCCTTGTAATGTTGTTATCATTAACAACTGATTGTTATTTGCATAAAATATGTTATTACCGACGACACCGATAGCAAGGTAGTCTCTACGAACATGTGTTGAAAGAATAGTTTTAACATCAGAGCCATCGTCCTTAGCTGACTTCATAACACCATCGTTATTTATCCAATGTAGTCTTTGTTCATCAGTGTCTACAAAATATGAAAACAAATGGTTAATATATATTACATGCTTAAAACAGAAAATATATAAACGTACTTTAGTTATTTTTTTTTTTCAAATATGGTGTTAACTGTACGTCTGATCATTAAGGTGAACCATGAGGTAAACAGATCAATGGCATGAATGTTAACAAATTATATTATGTTTTGTTCTGTAAAACCATTTGATCAGCATTTCAAATGTCCTGTTCACTTAGCCGTGAACAAAAAAAAAAGCTTTTTAATACTAAGACCAAATATCTGCAGAAATGATGATTATACCGACCTTGACTCTGATTTGGTCCTATTAATATATCCTCAAAAACTAAAAATTAAAGAAACAACAGACACGGCTCCGCCTCATTTTTAGACTTATATCTCTTATCTAACATACAAAGTCATCTCTGTTCCAGAATCTATGACAAAAGAGACAATTTTAATTTTGAAATTATCAATCCCTCCAATCTTAGTAACAATATACCAACTTCACCTGCATATGGGATATACATTTCCCAACTTATTCGGTACTTAAGAGCTTGCAGTCCTACTCAGACTTTGTTACTCGACACCAGTGTCTGTGCAGAAAATTTTGTTGATAAATATTCCGTATCAACTCACAAATAACACACGGTCTTGAATACAAAATGTAATTCTAGTATCTATGATGAGTTTACTTGAAATATATATTCTGCTTACTGACGTTGTTAATCTTTTTTTGTCTCTATTTATATTACTTTCTCTGTTAAGTCTGTTTTTCGTTATATCCGTTTGACGTGACTCTACTTATGCATCCCATTATATTGTATATCTACCTGTGGAACGTTAAACGCACAATTCTACGTAAGAGTTATTGTTAATCTAACCATGTGTCTGTCAGGGTAAGGATTCTGTCCAAGTACTTAAAGTCTTCCAATCCTTTATGGGTGGATTTTACATAGATAAATAAAATCGTATAATCAAAAACCAAAATGAGGTTGTTAAATTTAATGTATTCTTTTTTCTGCTGTTTTGTAACATGTGTTTGTTTGGATAGTAATTAAGACGATAGCACAATGTTGACTGCTGTACCCCAATTTTTGACATTGTTACATACTGTTTCTGTTGTTTTGTTCACGCACCGTTGTCAATATAATGGAATTTGATGCAACTGTAGTACAAGTGAGATGTTTAGCGAGCTATAAAATCAAGTTCAATCAAAATTTTCTACACCAGAAAAGGCCTGTAAAATGACAGTTGTTATTCTTTCGTTTGATGTGTATGAGCTTTAGAATTTTTAATTTGATTAGGCACTTTCTCTTTTGAATTTTCTTTGGAGTTCAGTATTTTTGTGATTTTACTTTTTCTTTAAAAAAAAATTAAGCACTTTCTCACCCATCAATTTAACTCAGTTTGATTATGTTCATATTCTCGTTATACAATCTCCGCATCTAAATGTATTTCTGTTCAACCAAAATAAGATGTTTGGTTAAAACCTCTTTGCAGGATGAATCCTCTTATCCCACTAATACATCGCCCTCAGTTAATCAAAGAATAAGATGCCACTTTAAGGTCAATCTAAGCTGCTACACACGGGTTAGGAAATTTAAAATGTCATTTTTCCCCATTAAGAATCTACTTGCTACTATTGCTGGACCTATTACCACTGCTTATGAAATCTGAATGTAGGAATACTAATACTTTCTAGCTAACTAGTGACTGATAAACTGGTAAACCATCATAATTGATTGTTCTTACAACTGAATTACCAATCAAGATCCGACAGGTTTTTTTTTGCTTTAACCAGAACAAACAGCATCATTTTTCAAGATATAATGGCCCATATCTATATAACTGAATTAGCCAAGTGAACACAAAAAGTCATACTCTCATCTAAATGTCTATGTTATTCTATCGATTTTATTCAATATAATGATGGTAATGAAAATATTGACCAATAATATATAGAACACTTCGCTTAATTTATTGTTTAAGTATCCAGTAAAACATATTTGACAATAAACTGCATTTTTGTTTATGAACAGTAAAATCTATCGTAACTGGACTTGTATCGATTGTTTTCAATACACTAGTCTGTTTTCTAATCATACGTTTTATCTGTATTTCTCTTTAGTTCCAGTGTACCTTTTTTTAAAAACCTGTGAAACAGGCTCTTTTGCGGGACTCTTTTTATAAAATGTTTGTCCTATCTATGATTGAAGCACCGACATAATAATGACCTCATGAATATCTGGTGAGACCTCATGGACAAGAAACCGCATTCTTTTTTTTTTTTTATAAATAGCAACATCTACCAAAATGGAACTTTACATTAATATTTTAAAGGAAAAAAAGTCTTCAAAATGTAGCAAATCATCAATTCAAAATTATGTTTATTGCAGACAAACACTCATCTTTATTAGTCATTAAATCCATTTTAACTTAAATCTGTTAAACAAAATACTCTGAAAAGGTACCTTTGTATGATTCTGACTATAAAAAGTTTGTTTTATCTCCAAAATTGAATATTGACGGTTTTAAAGTTCATTCTACTAAACTCTGCCAAGTTCCAAACTACTAAAAACCATCAGTAAACAAACATAATATGACCACTTGACTGGACGTTCATTGCGTGTTCATCATGCTTACCATTCAGACGTATTGAGATTTACTACTAATTTTTTTTTTATATTTTGTCAGATTTTCAGAATCCTCTGGTTTTATCCATCAAAATGCCTCTAAAATTTTTACCATTGACCCCCTTTTCATTTGTATTATTTTCATTCCATATATTTTAATAAGCCAGTTTTGAAAATTTTATAAAATCCGTGTTATTTTTTTCATTGTTTTTTAAACACGATAGTGGCCAATGTTAAATAAATGAAAAGTCTAGAGAACGTTGTTTACCGCCAAATTTTTTATGGTCTTTATCTTAAAAAACAAGCACACTGACCAATATCTTTTTCAGCTGTTTTAAAGTCTCTATTCATGTTCCATCTGTTGAAAAGATTCATTTGAGATCCTTATTTTAAAACTGAGTAGCGGACCTCCTCAAGAAAAAAATTGTTATTGGTTTTATTGTTTTCTTAGATGAGAATTCAATCTGCCTTTTCATAGCAACTTTAACACAAGTTTTCCAACTACGTTAGCGATCATCGTTAAAAAACAGATTATAATACATCTTACTTGATTCGTGGATAACTTAACGTTGATGCATATGATCATTATATATAGTAAGTAAAGAATCCATGCCATCCGCATGTCGAATTAATACGTTCACATCTAATTTGACAAATGGTCATGAACAAAGTTTTGGGCTTGCAGTTTTAATTTACGACAGGACCATGAAATATCATCATTTCAGACTTATATTTATAACCTTAAAATATGAAAATGTAAATACAACTTACATTTTGGCTGTAAAGTTCCCTTTTTTCACAATATTGATAGATTCTGATGAATAACGATGTTCCATATTTTTCAATTCTTTCCTTAACGTTAAATATGAGTAAAGCTTTATAGTTTTTGAGAATTATGTATTTTGATATAAAAGAGTTCATGTGCCTTCAAAACATGTTCTACTGGTGAAGCAGTCTTTTAAGATGACAGCACCATTAATAAGCAAAAAGCTATAAGATATCCATTCTCAGACATTATTCGTTTTATTCTGCCTCTATGTTTATTTTACTGAACTGGTTTTTAAAGTATTAACCTTATAGTAATGCAAGACAGAAGACAAAGTTTTCATAAGAACATTTGTTATTGCGATATAGTTGATAGTATTATGTGTTGGTGTACAAATTTGATGGTTAACACGTTCATTGTTGGTGCATGTACACATTAACATTGACATAAATATACAAAAATATGACTATTGATATCCAATCTTATAACGAAACAAAAAAGGTCAATTGTCACATTTTATGATATATTCTAACAAGTACAACTGATGAAAACGTACCTATATCCATGCATTCAATATATGGTGATGTAAAGTTAACAATCGTATGTTGTTTAGATAAATCGAATCTAGACTTAAAAATTCCTTTTTGTTGTTCAACTATATACATCCACCTGAAAGATACATCAAAGTGTGACTAACAGAAATTAAAGTTGCTGGATAGTGTGTGCTTGAGTATATATGTGTTGTTACTTTACTTACTCCATTAAGATAGAGTTGGACGATTTTACTCGAAGATTGAGTTGAACGACTAAAAAACATTTTATGACATCTTAAGGTGGTATGGGAGTCTAAAATAAAAATGATAGAATTTGTTCATACTTTGCCAAAACCTAGTATATATTGATATATGTTCAAAAAAATAATTAAAATGATAGGTCACCGCGCATTTTCGCAAGCTACAGGTTGTGACAAAATGACACATTTTATATGGATTATAATGAAAAAAATATCATTATGTGATTAGTAGCTAAACTAACTGATAAAATCGTAAAATAAAATACTAAAGATAGATTTCAGAAAATGCTTTGAGAATATCAAAAGAAAAGATAGGGTCACCGTACGTGTTTTCGAGCTAAAATACAAAATAGGAAAATTCCAGGTAGATTCCTTTAGAAAATGCACTGTTCCAGAGTTACTGCCCCTTAAAATGCAAAATTTAAAAACATTAAAAATGAACTTAAAACAATCTACACTTGTAAACAATTAATATTTGTAAGTTATTATCTTACCAATGTGTTCATTTAAATCAAAATTCGCATAAGTTATCTGCATTCCTACAATAGATTGTGCTAATTGGATTAAAAATCTGGAACTTAGATTCTCAGTTTTTCACTATCCAAGAAGGCGAAAGACACCCATACCACCTTAAATTGGTTACCTTATATATATTGTTTTATTATAAACTGAAAGGTACATGTAGGTTCTGCATAATGCATTTTTATACTATTAATATCATATTGGTCATTGAAGTACATATACATTCCATAGTAACCTGTATACTTATATATATCGAAACTTATTACGCAACAAAAGCAAATGTTTGATTAAAACAAAAGCTAGAAATGTGCATAGCTTATATTAATATATATTAAGACAATTTTAAAAAGAGTCAAAATCGTTATAAATTGATGAATAATAGAAATCATGTATAGTTTTATTAACAAAATTTAGTCATACTTGCTCATTTCCTAGAAACATAAAACTTAATACCTGTTTGTTACATCAAGTCGTATCACCCAAGGAATACTGAGAATTGATAAAACAGTCACATTACTTCCGTTAAGATTGCATCTAAAGAGTCTGTTAAAATCATAATCAACACAGTAGATGTGCTCATTGGTTGAATCAACCGCTGCTCCTGTTGGATATCGGCCTATCTTGACAACTGTCTGTAATGTTATGTTCTTTGATGGATATGGAAAACTATAAACATTATGAAAAGTAGTTGACATTAAATAAATTAATCTATACGACCTTGTGCTCGCGCCTGTCCCAAGTGAGGGGCATCTACACACAAAAATAAATATTACTAAGTAATTATTTTTTACTTAAATTAAGTTTTCTTTTTTATTACTCATTACCAGGAATTAATTACTTATTACTCACTATTACTAGCAATTACTTATATTTTACTAGATATGAAAATAGTTACTTGAAACAAGTAATTGTTTAACTGAAAATGTGTGTCTATTAACAAAATTACTTAAATTAAAGTCATATGAAACCGCAAATTAAAAAAAAAAAATGATGCATATGTTTTTTATAACTAAATGGTAAGTTAGTTTTCATTATAAAACTTATGTACAAATACTGTTTTTTTTAAGAATATTCTTTAATTTGTCCACATTTAGAAGAAGTTTACTTTTTTTAATTGCTTGCATCCAGGAAACAATTTGCCGAAATATTTTTCGTATGCAAGTAACCTTAGTGTGACCCTCTCGTAAAAATATGGAAATCGCAATACGCATGGATCTGTCATTTAAATAAACTATTTTCTGATTGTACATGTTATACACGTGCTCAATATCCATGCTTTTTTGTTGATTGTTTACTATTAGGTGACAATCGATAAACTACGGCTTCAAAACATGGCAATTAATGAGCTGCCATGTTTGTTAAATCATAACAGACAGAGACAAAAATAATTGACGATTATTTTTTGCGTAAGAAATGATAAAATCGTGCATAGAAGACTAAGTTGATAATATATGCATGCATTGGTTTAATAATTGAATAAACATTATTTTTCACAAATCACTCGTTTCATATGACTTTAAAACAAATACTGATAAGGATTTTACTCACTTGAGTAAATGAATTACTTTGCCCTTATTTCAGTAATAACTTACTGTTTTTGGTAAAAAAAATAAATTACTTAGATTAAGTTAAATATTAATGAACTATACATATTTTTTTTTTTTATTTATACTAAAATGGAGTATGAAAGTTACTGGAATTACTTCTGATAACTTGGATATAAAACTTGTTATTATTAAGTAGGATTAGGCACTACATAATGTTGTTTGCTTGCATAAGGACTATTATATCTAATAATAAATGCTTCCTATAAAATTTGACTTTATAATTCAACTATTTCAACATATGTAGGTTTCACAGTCTGAAAATTGCATAAATTTGGATAACTTTTATAGCAATTTCCTTTAAACAGGCTATTATTTAATTATGGAATTTGCTTAATTTCTTGTGCTTGTAATTTTTTATAAATTCCATGTTTATTCTGTATTTTAATGTTCTCTGCGGCGCACAACACTTTCTATTACATAGATGATAACACATTTGCAATAGAATGTACTGTGCCGCGCACAACACTATCTTTTCAAAATACATTGTATGGAAAGTGTTATGCAATGCTTAAAAAATTATAATGCAGAATAAACATGGAATTCATTAAATATTTCAAGTACAAAAAATTATGCAAATTCCATAATAAAAAATACTTCCAAATTGAAATATTAGCCTGTTTTTAGATAATACTTTGAAATGCTTCAAAAATTTGATTGGAATTACTTAGTATCAGAAATTACTAGTCAACACTCAAATTAGTTTCATATCAAAACATCTTCAAATTATCGTTAATAATTCTTGAAATATTTTTTATAATGTTAACTTACATGATTTAGTTTTATTAAAAATTGAAAATTAACTATGTATTATTAATGTACAAAATTGTATCATGTTTCCTTTATTTAATAAGTGGTTTTTGATTTAAGACTAAAAAAAATCCAGCCAAACAGAATTAAGGTTTCATTTGACTTTGGTAAGCTATTTTTGAAAATTTGCTTGAACTCATTCAGATTTAAATTTGAACAAAACGTATACTAAGTTTGTTGAAATAATTGCACGCTTGACAAGCATGAAAGGAAATGAGAATCTTACAAAAATGACATTTTGTGGGTATTCATGTTTCTGGCTACTCTTTGTGTACTAATTCAATTAAATGAAAATGTAACACAAAGAGTTTCTGGGGAGGTAGCCCTTGTTAACTTACAACACACAAGAATAGAAATGGATTATAACAAAGGATATAGTATATGACAATTCTTTAAAAATGTATATTGTTTTTCAAAATATATGCATTTATAATGAAACAGTGTTTAATTTTTATTTTAATCTGTAAATATATTATATATATAAATATATGACGGATTACAAATGTGTCGAGGTTTGTGATTGGATAACAACACAGAGATGTCAGTATATATTCAGGAAACTGCCGGGGTATATACGACGATTTTATCCCCAATTGGAACCTCAAAAATGTCATCATAACACCGGTTACTATGTGACGTAGTCAACTGCTATACAAAACACTAAGGAATGTCAGAGGCTCACAGAGGGAAAATAATGACGTACATCAGTCAATAATACCTTTTCAATACAAAATCACGCAATTTACACTTTAAATACTTAAATTTAATGTTAAAAGTGTTATTATAAATTATTGCATACACGATCAAATTATTTTCACAGCAAATTACAAAATCCTTCACGTATGCCAAACATATCAGGTTGGGTATTTCAATATATGTGTTGTAAAAAACAAAGCCACACACACATTCAAACACAAAATATAAAATCTAAAAACTTTATTGAAAACATTTTCCTAAAGGAAAAAAAATTGTCAAGATAAAAAAAGTGCATTTAAATGGATTACTCAAAATATTAAGTAACAATAAACATGATGTAATGAATATACATGCTGCATCATGAATCATTATTATGTTGAACAAATAGGCGTACCTGCACTGGAAAAAATATTAAGACAGAGGTAATCCGTAATATATGTGTAATTCAGGTCTCAGACAGGGTATATACTGTGACATTCCCGGCTTAGGGCTTATAACCCCTTCGCCTTCGGCTCAGGGGATATAAACTATAAGCCGGGAATGTCACAGTATATACCCTGTCTGAGACCTGAATAACATATAGTATATATATATAAATATACAATTTATAGGTAAAAGAATTAGTCAAAACCTACAAATAAATTTATTGTTGCCAGTAATTGTATTTCAAGAAATTACTTGCCATAAGTGAAAAAATGACTTACAAGTGGTACACGAATTGCTAAGAGTATTAAAAGAAATACTCACAGAATTACTAAGAGTATTAAAAGAAATACTCAAAGAATTACTAAGAGTATTAAAAGAAATACTCAAAGAATTACTAAGAGTATTAAAAGAAATACTCAAAGAATAACTTACTATTATCAATAGAAATACTTAATGTGTATTTAAAAAATTACTTACTATCATTAAAAGAAATACTTACTATCATTAAAAGAAATACTTATATGTATTCAAAGAATTACTAACTATTATTAAAAGAATTACTAACTATTATTAAAAGAAATACTTATATGTATTAAAACAATTACTTACTATTATTAAAAGGAATACTTAATGTGTATTAACAGAGTCAATTACTATTATTAAAAGAAATACTTAATGTGTATAAAAAGAATTACTTACTTTTATTAAAAGATTACTAACTTTATTATATTAATTACTTACTATAATGAAAAAAATACTTAATTTGTATTAAATGAATTACTTCCTGTAAAAAAAGAATTACTTAATAAATAGGGAAACAATACTTAGTATTTATTAGAAAAAAAGTACTTAAGATACATTGAAAAATTACTTACATTTAATTACTAGGTGATTCCTTACAATTTGTTGGCATTACTAGCAATTACTAATTTTTTCACAAAGATTTTGACTTGTTTTTTTATTGATTTGAGTAAAATCAATACTTGTTTTAAGTAAATTCAAGTAATTTATTTTTTTGAGTGTATAGCCTTTGTGAGTCTTGTATGTGCTTTAATTTCAGTTCACTTATATGTTTCGAAGTTTAGTTTGACGTCCATTTCTATCAAACTAGTACACACTTTAGTTCAGGGGCCTGCTGAATTCAGCCTCCGTGTGCATGATTTTCTCTCTGTATTGAAGACCCATAATTCTCTTTCGGCTATTCACTACTCTTTTGTTTGGGTTGTTGTCTTTTTTACACATTCTCCATTTCGATTCTCTATTTTTATCCTAAACAAAACTGAACTTGTATCTGGTACAAAAAGATGTCGTTTTATGACAGTGACCCAGTGTGAATAATGTACAATGACTCGTCGATGTTTATGTCCACTAGTTTTGACAAGTGTTTATACATACATACTGGGACATATTAATTAACACTGCACATAATAGACGAAAAAATGTCCAGTACTTGTAAAACATATACAGTATGAGCTCGACTTAACTAACTATCCTAGTGTTTTTCTTTTCCTCAAATCCAATTTATGTGGCTTATAATCACATTGTTCGTCGATAAAGGCAATATTAGTATACCGCTGTTCGATAGTTATGAATCGCTTAATCGTAGTAAAAGTTTATGTAAAATGATCTGATTAAAAATGGCTTGGTAGCAAGCAAGTCAACTTATTTTACTGGAGTTTTGCCCTTGGAAATAGAAAAACAAATAATCGATCCCATGTCTACATCTCTGTATTTATTTCTCAAACATATATTGTGTTAGTTAGGTGCACAATAGAAAACTGTTCTTCAATTAAGAATACCAACTATATTTTTAGAATTTCCCAAAATACACATCATGCTGTTGTGGATTATGTAAAAGTCTGTCGCATATAATTACTTTATATTATTATAAATGGTTACAGCCGAAATATTCATCCAAAAAAAAACTGAATACAATGTTTCTTTAAAAAAATATGAAAGCAACAGATCAACCGTTAAAGCTACAACATGATTCCGGAGATAAGTACATGTCATAAATCTTGACTCTTTTTCAAGTGGCATTTAAAAGTACTCGACAGCAACAGTCAACAGCACGATGGAACAAGCAACAACATACATTTTTAAAGTGAATTCGGATAATATTAAGTATTAAAAGTTGGCTGTACTAAGCGTTAATAAGTGCTACTATATATAATTTATGCTTATATTGCGTTGACATGTTTATGTCTGTACGTGAATTACTTACCTGTATAAGGTAAGTTTGAACATGGTTTTCTAATAAGAAGGTTTTATCTAAAGTTAATGTACTGCCAAACTTAATGAAAGGTTAAGAATATGACAAGGGAAAACAATGCAAAAGATGAACGAAAGATAGTGCATGCAATAAACAAAGCATAACAGGATTTGTACATTTTTAAAAATCAATGAAATATCCACATGTCAGAAATATGTGATATTAATAATTCTGTTAACATTGATTGTTGATACTTTGAAAATAAATCTTCCTTGACACAAGACAGATTGTTCTTTAATGCTGTGGTAAATGAGAACGAGTATGTATGTTTATAAAACTAGAAAAAATCTTATTACAATTGATAGAAATGATGCTTTTCATTATACATGAATTTAACATTACCAGTTGATGTTTGCCTTACTTTAGACGTCATCAGAATAAACGTTTACATACCGAACGATTTCACTGTAATTGTGTCTCAGAAAATAAATGAATCGGTTTTTGTAATCATAGTCCATGGCAAACACATAATTAGTTCGATGCTCTACCAGTACAGTCACAGTGCGTGTATCAATATCAAATTCCTTAATTGCATTGTTGTCTGAATACAAAACTGTTCTTGAGAAAACTACAAAAAAAATGTAAAAATTATCGTCCTAATTACTTCATAAAAAATCTAAAACTACAAAACACTAAATGGGATAAAATCATCGCAATAGTTTACAGTTTACGTAACTCGCGATTTATTTGTTTTATTTAGATGGTTAGACTGAATAAAGATGAAAACAATACGACAGACAAATATGCAAACAAATAAATAATTTACAAATTATTTTAATGAACTTCACGAACAAAGATTAAGTTTTTATGTATTACCTACGACTTACGTTAAGAAATAAAACGTATAACAAATGGTCAATACAAAATTGTTTGAAATTGTTATGACATCAGTGTCTCTTTAAGATGTATATTTCTAGGAATTACACGATTGTATATAAAAGGGGAAAACAGACACAAAATACTTTCAGACAAGATAACACATTTAAAGTTTAGATTTGAACCCTTGAGACTCAAATAATAGATGTACGCTCATACATATTATTTGTACTTCAGTACAAATGTGTGACATGTGTTATATTTAAAAGGGTAATGTGTCTTTGAAGTCAAATTGAGTAATGTAAGTTTACTTTGACTGGGAGAATTAATAGAGACTAAATCAAAATCCATTGGGACATATGGAGAACTATTAGCACCACGGCGATATATACTAATAAATAAACAAATATGGCACTTGTAGCATGTTATTCTAGAATTACTCCCATATTGTATTCTTGAGACACACTTTTTGGTTCGACACATACAAAATATTACTGATATGCTTTCTAAAAATAAGCTTAGTATTTTGAATAAAAAAAAGACATGTTGGCAAAACTCTAGATTTCAGCCGACAATATTTTGTATTCATTTTGTGTCAATAATGCGAAATTTATAATATACAACCCATCTTGAGTTACCAAATTTATGATTTACGATACTGGCATATATTCATCATTATTAAGTACAAATATGGTCATCGTTGATTGATGTGGCCAAACATTTCAAACATGTTCAAAATATATTCATCCTGATAAGATAATAAAGTCATTATAGATGCCAGGATAAAAAAAAGTCATCAGTTGCATCAAACAGATAAGCAGGTGAAATTAAGTACGAAGTTTGAGAACATTGAGCACCAAAATTTTCGAGAAAAAAAATTAAAACTAAGCTTAAGTATTCTATTCCTGGGGTAGAAAAAAATAAAAGTGTGTATTCAGTTAACTCATAGTTATGACCATATAAATGATAATTCATATCACCACTGAAATATTGACTACTTAGCTGGTGATAACTTCGGAAAGTGAACCTCCACTAGCATCATGATGACTGACACATTTTAACAATACTTTAAATCCATGAAAAGCTTAACACTCCGAGTAACTACGGTTTTAGGATTTATTAATTATTTCCTGTGTTATAAAATTCACCTAATTTTTTAATGTACATGTTCCTTAAAATCAAAGATATGAGTTTCCATTAACAATGGTTTCCTTGACAAACGTGTAAAATGTTAAATAACTATCAACTAGTTTATTTAAAGGTACGTCAGCAGGTTAATATCTAATTTCCAATGACTTCGTGTGTCTAGTTTAAGGTCAAAATGTTATTCGGTATTTTAACTAATTCAGATTTGATTTCATAACGTTGGCATGATAACAATAACTTAAGTTGTATTGATAGATTTGTTATACATTTCTTGAAATATGTAATATATTTCCAGCATTGATGTTGAGCATTGATTAGTTGATTCGTAAGGTGAATAGAAAGAATTCATTTATTTTTTTAATTATTTAAGTATGAATAAAAAAAAGGGTATCGAGTATTGATCGTCGAAACAGTTTATACCTATCCAATTTAGTTGTAGAGAAAAACACTTAAATTCTAAAATCTTCCTTAAAAAGTCTTCAAATTCATTTTCTAATTAATTTTCTATGGTCGATTATGTATATATTTTCCCTAAACACTTATATCTATCTATTGCAGCTTTTAAGATAAAGGCAAAACATGAAATACGCAAGATAGTCTCCTGACGTAAATCTGTAAGTATTCTAGAAAAAGTGAAACGTGAAACATCGAGGTGAAACGTGAAACATGCAAGGTGAAACGTAAAACGTGAAATATGTCCGTGACTGGATTTAACTGTCACATGAGAATTGTATTGAACAATGTTTATACACGGAAATACTATCAGGTATGATATGATTCCTAATGAGATAACGTTTAGCCAAAGACCAAATTACGTATAAGTTAACAACTATAGATCACCGTACGACCTTTAATAATGAGCACAATCAATAAATCATTAAATGTCATAAAAAGCCCTGTTATACATTATAACGGCATATACACGTGAATCATTAAGTAAGGTAAACACTAGTTTTGCAGTAGAAATGAAATAACAAAACAAATAAAAAAGATAAAAAAAGCAAACAAACATTACAATAAACAATTTTCAATATTATTGTTTTCTGGATATTTTTTTTTTTTTGATGACTCAGAAGTACAACTGGGACAGTTTATACTGGGATACTATTTCTTATCGAAATTGCCATGATGAACAAACACATCGGAAATAGCTTTACGATTGTCGTCTGCCATAGAATTTCTGATAATGTGATTGTAGAAATTGACATCGGATGTTGTTTTATAGAGCTGATGTGATGTGAACATACATTTAAAGAGAAACAAATGAATGAATATTATTACAACAAATACTAGATATTTTTTAACACATTTCTATGATTCTATGATGAAAATGTATGGGTTACGTAGTATACCGCTGTTCAAAAGTTATGAATTGATTGAGAGAAAACAAATCCAGGTTACAAACTAAAACCGAGAGAAACACATCAGATATAAGAGGAAAACAACGAAACAACAGAACACAGAAAGAATCACACCTTGCAAGTCAACAATACAAATGTAAGTATCTGTCTTTAAAATTATTCATTTAACATATACAGATACAAAACCATATGTTACCATTACCTACCATTTTTCTACACTGAAATACCCCTATCGACCGACAATGGACATTTGTAAACATTTTTTATCATTTTAGTCCAAAATTAATGTTAATGATTCATTTTTTAAAGAGAGGAACACCAGATTCCAATAATTTTTATAAAAAATCATATGTAACAAACAATATAAGTTGACGCATCCAATGTTTGATAAGAAGTCAATTTGAATCAAAACACTGTGCATCAACAGATTAACAACTAGTCTAGAAATCTATATAAGCTGAAATGTAAGAATGTGTATTTGAATATAAAATTGTTTATAATATTTAAATGTAAAACACAAAATATTTTAACTTACATTCTACAGCTGAGATGTGGTAAAATATTAAACATATGCTAAACCAAATTAGATCAGCCATGATTCTCAATGCTGTAATACAACGAAGAAGATAACGATCACTGAGTTTTTCGAAGAAGAGGCAAAATCGAAGATAACAAACATTATTATAGTTATTTAGCTACCAACAAAGGAATGGTTATTCAGTTTGTGTCAACATTTTATTTAAATCCACAACAGGGTTAAAATTCTGATAAATAAGATTGGGGATCAAAGTTATGTGTGTACGTCTACAGTGAGTCGTCTACCGAAAATAAAAACTAGAGGCTCTTACTTAGATGTATGTTTATTTTCGACAATGGACAATCTCCAACATTTTGGAAATCTAAATATAGGAAGATTTGGTAGTATTCATGATCATTATCACTTTTTGATGGTGTATCTGTTTACATTTTCTCTCTCAACTAAGGGCAATAACTTATATACGTAGACAACTGACAATTTTATATATGCTGACCCTTTTGTAGACTCTTGTACATTTTTTTAAATATTGGCAATAACACACAAGAATCAGTAGAACGTGTAATACAGCTAGAAGGAATCAAGATACGACTTCTACAGTTTCACAATTTAACATATTGTCTTGCTTTTCGTTAGTTGCGACAGATTCTATGAATCTATTAAAGTTTTCAAGATATTGGGCGAAAAAGGATAAAACATGAAAAATTAGGCTACTTCACGTTTTGTAAAACTTGTATAGCTAACCAATTTTTATTTAATTTAGATCTGTTATTGTTTTCACGATCACAGGCAAAATTGAAACAGAACTGATTAACTATTTGAGGACATTACTTCATAAAAGAAGTCGACTAACATTGTATATGTCAATTTGCAGTAGTGAGATCCCAACGTGTTTCAACACGTTCGCCCTTGTCAGATTTTCTCTATCTATATCGGTGTTTAAACAAATAAACACACCTTCATTATTATCTGTTTTAGCATGCTGGCCATGTTGGTTGGCAAGCGGGGACATCCAAACTAGACGATTGATGATTATGACAAGTTTGGTTCAATTTGGTCCAAAGTTTCACTGGAGAAGATTTTTGTAAAAGGTAATGGAGGACTACGAACGACGACAGACGACATGTGGTGCAGAAAACTTTCACTGGACCTTTGAACCAGTTGAGTTAATAAGGTGGTGTAGTATTAATAAATTGAAAGTGTTAACTATATTGAAGGTACGTTCATCATTGAACTTGAAATAATGGTTTACTAATATAATGATAGGTATGTCTTATATCTGAACTTACATCGAGAAATTTACAATGATGGTCAGTTCAAAACTAAACTTTACCACACCAATTTTTCCAATTGTTTACTTCCCATTTCTATGTAGTAATTTTCCATCAGTGTTTGCACATGAAGTGTATGTCTCTAAATGTAGAACTTGCATTTCCTATATTAATTTTCTCGTTAGAGGGTTGCTGCTAAGAATGGTCCCAACTGGTAAAGTAACAATTATTTATGTTTAAGGGACGCAAAAACGAGTTGGTTGACTGTTATTGAATATCTGTGTCACAGATGACCATGGATATATTCCAACCACAGTCCCTCAATCTTCCTCTCGATTTTGACATTCCAAATATTAACTTATCCTGAACAAAATTACGGGTACCACTAGTGTTGCAGGAGCGTTTTACCCTTTCGGGCCAGCTGCTATTAACTGAGAAATAAGTAATTTGTCGGGTTCCGTGTTTTTCAGACAAGTTTTCAATATTATATTTGTTTATCCTTTCTTTGTCTTTCAATATTTCTGTATTGTGTTGTCAGTTTCTCTTCGACTAACTTGATTTGTGTTATCTTCCGTAACTTTTATTCTTTTTTCTATTTAATCTACAACAATTAAACTATGCTGGTACCACAAGCGACGTTGCTGGTACCACCATAAAAGTCCATCAATATAAAAATCGACCTAGAAGTAAACTATTTTGTATTCCGTACATCAAACGTTAACCAACGTGTTTATTGTGTATCATTGGCATTTGGAAAAAGAATCTTGAACGCTCCAAAGGGAAAGAAAAACAAATGTTGCAGTGTTGTTCGTCTAGCTTTGCAGACTCCATGAGTACACATCTACATTCCGTTTGACAAGAATTATCCAACATTCCGATAATCTTTTTAATTCCAATCATTAAATACTCTAATAATGGTTTTAATTCTTATTTTGTGAATAATTAAATAATGTTAAGTGTCAAGGTCCCACATACTAGAGGATAGTCTATAGTTATAGATTTCAGGTTATGTTACGTCTTATTATTTTGTATTCTTCACTTTATTTGTCTTTGTACTATAGTTGGTCTTTAAACTATTGACGTGACTCGATATATATACATCAAACTTTCAACTTTTAGTATTTGGGTGCTCCTGATGCATGCAGGTCCTTATTATTGTCACAAAAACTAGTTATTTTTTGTTATTTGCTCGAACATCTTTGTCAATTAGACGGAACTATAAACAAGTGGGAGGTTCCGCTTTCATTAAAACCAAGTTTAGGAAGTAAAAAGGTTCAAATGAATGATAATTACTGGCTATTACCTATACACTTTATATATCTAAATCACTAAAACATTATAGTATTGCGATGCATAAACTCCATGTTTGTGGAAGGATTGTGATCATGGGACATTTCAATGAAAAGCATAAGACACAACAACTTAGAGAGTACAATACGACACACGCTTAAAAAAAGCATAGGATTTGCCCATCACGATAAAGTGAGCGTCCCTTGTACAACCATACATGGCTATATATGGAAGCCTCTTAGCAGAACACAATGTTTATCAGTTGATTACTTGTTTATTAAATAAAGGTAGTGTTACATTGTGGCAATACATGACATGATTGTATTGTTCAAAACGTTTTTTTTTAGATACTTCGAGATGTAAGTATGTGTTTTAGATTCCACTTTCCAATTGAAAAAAAATAGATTCTATAGATCAAGTGATATTTGTTAAACACCAATAAGCGATCAATTTATTAATATTGATATATTGTGTATTTAAACATATCGTCAATTCAAATAGACTCTCAGTATATGATACTTCAGTTTTTAAGTACAGGAAAGTTTACCCGTAAATATAAAAAAATGTATTCTTCATATCAATTATATTATCTAAAATTCAAAGTAAATTGGTCTTTTATTATAAAAAATATATCTTCTTAAATCTCAGTTTTGTTTTCATATTCTTGTTTGATTTTAGATTCACATAACTTGATTGCTAAACGATGAGTCGTCCTTCAAATATTCACTTTTAAAACAGCATGTACATCAAACAGGGAAGTAATGACAAATCAAAATCATATCACAAGGAACTATTTATGATTTTGACACGACACTGCCGATTAATAGCACCCCAACAAGATATGGTCGTGTGAATTTAATTTACAATTCTTATCATTTTTCATAAGGTTGTTAAATACAAAGTACAATGTATCGAAGTCTTAAATGTATCTAACTTCGTTAAAAAATTTACAGAAATAAAATGCAAAGTCGCTTATATATAAAACAAACTAAAAGTACGTTTCGGACTAATGCTTATTTTGTAATTCAAGATTGGCCATGATTTAATTTTGATTATCTCTCTTACCCTTGAAAAAAACGATAGCTCTAAATGTATTTTGTATATAACTCCCCTTTTCACTGCCGAACCTATAATTGCCTAGTCCTTAGGAAGAAGTACACCGACATATACTTGTTAACTTAAATGTTTATTGATGAATACAATATTAACGAATTTAGATCAACGCCTACCAATACGATTGTGATAAAACATAATTCGATTTTGAAGCATGAAGTGTACACATAGTCATCAAATCACCACCAGTTCACTACAAACCAGTAAAAGTCTGAAATGGCCTATATCTGCACTCGACTGTACTGAATTTTACTCGATCAGTCTGAATTGGTCTGACTTTTACTTGACATTACTCGACCCCAGTTTGAAACATACTCGACTGTACTGAATCGTACTTGACCCTTATCTTTGCCATTGAAAATAGTCTGAACTATTCCTCGACCAGTATGAAACAGTTTTAACCCATTCACGACCTGTAATCGACCTATTAACCAGTCTAAACCATACTTAACCAAAGGGAAGAACAATACTCGACCAGTCTGAACCAAACTGACCAAATAATCTCTACGTTTTTTAACTGTTAAAATAAATTTCTTTTTAACTGACCTGACATATATAACAACACCCAACAAAATCAATGAATTGTTTAACCTTATAATAGAAATATATATTATTATAATTTGGGATAGTTTCTTTTATATTATATATAATTTATATCAAAAAGGGATAAAATTAAAGAAACTAATTAAATTTTTCTTCTGATTAGTGGTGAAGTATAGAGTATTACCTCTGCTTGGGGCAAACTTATTAATAAGATCACACCTGGTCAGAAGTATTTAATTCTAAATAACATGTATCCAACATCCTGTTTAATTTAAATTTTAAGGCCTTTTAAATATACTAGATAAGTAATACACGAGTTTAAGAAAATGGGCTTTCTTTTTACCTGTAAAGCACACATGTATTCAGGTAATTAAACCATATTAAAGTGCGTTTTGTATGCCATGTCTTTAATTTGACAAAAATCAACTTAAAGAAGTAGGTTCAGTAAGACCCTTTTTTGGCCCCAAAATAAATCCGTTTTACAAAATTGTTATAATGTAAACTTTTAGCTATTTATTGGAAAGTAGAATACTTCTGCTACATAAATATGGTCTGTTTGTGACAATACAATGCACATATATCGGGTACTAGCATCATTAAGTCATGCAAAATTACTGAAATCTTCACAATTTTATCATTTGAGTTATATTTTAGGCGATTTTCGTCTTAAATGGAAGTGGCCGCATTCGTGTTCATTCTCAATATTTAAATGTAAGTTGTATTTGATGATAATGCACAACATATATAAAGGTTGAGGGTGAACACGGATGCGGCCACTTTCATTTTTTACAAAATTATCTGAAAAGTGATATATTATGGCATATTTGATAGATTTTCCATATTTAAGCTTGAAGATGAGCGTCTGAAATGACTAAATCAATTCAAATCTTTCACACAAACTAATTGAATCGACTGAAGTAGACACTTAAGTGTTTAAAAAGTGTACAAAATCTTCCATCAAATGAACCTGAAATTTGAGGCCAAAATGGGCCCTTACCGGACCTACTCCTTTAATTGAAATACATTTGTACTGTTACTTTGGAACACATTTTCCTATTTAAAAACGGTTATCAGGGATTGCTATGGAAATTATATTATCATGATTATATCAAATTCTTGGTTTAACAAAACAAAACAGAGGTCTCATTCTTTAAAAGTTATTAAGTTGCTATATATACTATTTTCTATATATATTTAAAATAAAAAAATCACTGCATTATTAACTAAACTCAACTGACATCATAAATCTATACTAAGCTTAAATTAATGGTGAAAATAGTCTAGTCACCATAAAATACTACTGAAACATTAAAAAATTTGAATAACATTGAAAATATAAGTCACAATTTATTTTTGAGATTATTCTATCAGCGTGTTTTATTTATATTTTAAAGTTGATATATATACTTATGTAAGTGTTGATGCATATTGTATTGAAGTTATATTATGATTGATTATTGGGAAATTTTAATTTCAATATTATATTGGATACATTTTTAATTATATGTTGTTGTTGAAATTTTTTTTTTTTTTTAAATAATTCCTTAATTGATAAAATTCAGTTGTTAATTACAAATAATAGGTCTGGGTTTGGTTAAGACTTGGTCGGGTATGGTTCAGACTAGGTCAAGTATGATTCAGACTAGGTCGAGCATGGTTCAGACTCGTATGAAATGGATAAGTACTGGTCGTGTAAAGTTTAGACTGTTAAGTATTATTCAGACTACAGTCGCGTATTATCAAGTAAATTTCAGAACAAATTCAGACTGGTCGAGTAAAAATCAGTACAGTCGAGTACAGAAATAGGCCATTTCAGACTGGTTTGTAGTGGTTGTAAATGTTTATACGTAGGATGCCAGGCTTTGTCATAATGTATAACCACTGAAATCATACATTTTGTTTCATGGACATAAAGTGTATTTGTAATTTTTACATTTTTCAAACTCATTATACATTAGTTCTGTCTGTTATTCTTTTTATTAGTAATAAAAGTAATAAGTTGAAGAGTGATTGCCGTATGTTATGAAATTGACGGAGTCTGTGTCACCAGTAAAACTGCATTTTCTACCGTTAGATTTTTTCAACGACTGTAACTATTGAACTTCAGGCCTGTATAAAGAGTATGCATTAGTTCAAATCTTGTTTAATCCCTGTTGAATGTACAAAACCAAGAAGACCTTCTTTAACTCGCAAAAAATGCCATATGCCTCAATAAGGTAGGCCTGTCTTGATATATACGCACCATATGGTCTGTAAACTCATACGCTGTCAAAAAGTAGCGATACGGAATGAGACATCACTGGAACTGTACATCAACATAAGTATAAATAAATTTATCTATGGAGAAATGTCTCTCATAGATTGGCACATCTTTGAAATAATTAATTTGTTTGCTTTCTTCTTTCTTTCTTTTTAAATTTCCAGTGGCATTGAAATTATTATTGCGACTAACTGTTTTATTACTATGGACTGCTTGTAACCAGAGAGAATCATCGATCATCTGCAAGTCATAACAATCGAAATATTTCAGTATTTAAGATTTTTTAGAAAATTGAAAGCAACACGTTTAATAATTTCTTGCGTTCGAAGCGCTTTTCTTGATTAACCTTCATCAGGAACGCTCAAAGCCAAATATTTGAAATCCGAAGATGTATAAGTACTGAAACCATCGAAGAGCTATATGTCAAAAATACCTAAAAAAATAACCAGATTCATCTAAAGCCAACTTTGCCTGAGGGAGTTGAAACCTTAGTTTCTAAATAATTTCTAAATTTATCAACGAAAAATTTTAGTAAAGTTTGTTAAATCATGTCAGTACCGAAATACTGACTACTGAGCTGATGATAACCTCGGGGACTGATAGTCCATCAGCAGAATTATCGACCCAGTGATGTAAAAAAATATATATTGTCTATAAAACAAAAAAGCGGAAATGCCATGTTTCTGCCCATTGAATTTGAAAATCGAAAAGCATTATCAATCTCTTAAAAATTATTATCCCGGCCCCGGCGCCATAAAACTTTTTTTTTCTGAGTAAAAAAATATTCTCAGAATGAATTATTTTACTCGGCTAAGAATGACAACTTTTTTATCCGCCATAAATATAAAATTCTCAACGTTGAGAATATTCTCAGCTGAGAATTTTTTTTGATCAGCTGAGATTTTTTTTAATTGAGTGGTAAAATAGATGTTTGAAAACTAAAAAAGTGTACCAAACTTCGCTTAAACGCAGTTTTATCTCTTTGGCAATAATGTAAAACATGGAAAAAAGAATCTATGATAGATAAAATGACAAGTAGCATATTGTGAGCATTGGTAAATCGACAGAAAGTCAGAGTCCTGACAAACATTAACAGGATATAAAATTTAGTCACAAATAATTTGTGGATAATTGTTTGAAATTATAAGAGAAAGATCTTGAAATATTTAAGTTATTTACCCGTAGCTTCTTATAAGTATATATTTCTTCTTATATTTCTTTATTTATCTAAATTTTTTTATAGGGATTAAATGTAATCTTCGTTGACTTTTACGTAAAGCGCGCTTTCGTTCACGTCCATATTTCTATCGAGTATGGCAAGACAAATAAACATTTAAGATAATTATTACGGATCAATTACATACATCAAGTATTCAGACGACATAAGAAGACACCATGTGACAATTGTAAGTCAATTGTTTATTAAAGTGAAACAGAGGTGGGTTTTTTCTCAGATATACAAACAAATAAAAAAACAAAACATAACATAACAAAATAACCAACAAACCAAATATCTTTATATCAATATGAAAGCCAGTAAATAATTTTTATCCGGTTTCAATATTCAAGATATGTACAAATTGCTTTGCATATTGCACAGACAGAGAAAATGAAAGTACGACGTCGTGTGAGAAGGCATGGCATATATTGTCCATTGCATTTATAAGCAAAACCTTGTACAAATATTCTTTTCGAAAATAAAAACAGTTTAATAGAACAAAGAAAACTATCCGTCACAATGATTTATGAGGATCTTGATAAGGGGAAAAGAGGAGATTCCGTATTCTGTTATTCTATTGGCCATTTTTCTCTATCTTTTTCTATCAGTAAGAAAATGTTTCTGTAAAATCAAATTCTTGTGTTTTGATCGTGCATATGGAAATTTCCTTCTGTATCATGATTTTTACATGATAAAATGTATCAACGACTTATGTATGACGGCACTACCCAGTACCCCCCCCTCCCCCCTTTTTCCCCTTCCCTTAATCTCTCACTGTACTGTATTTATCAACTATTTTGGAGAATATTAAACTATATTTAACATTTGTTTTGTTCTACATGCCGTACAGATATTGTAGCGGTGTGGTTGTCCTACAAAGGATGTGAAGAATTTGAAAAAGAAGGTAGTGAACAAAAAAATGCTATCCCTCCCCCCCCCCCCCCCCTCCAAAAAAAAAATAAAATAAAATTCAAAGAAAATGGTTATCCGTCCTCATGTATCACTCAAATAGCCTTACTAAAAAATTGTAATATTTAAATTGCAATGAATTATGGATCTTACAAATCTGAAACCGAAGATGTAGTAAGCATCCTGGCGGTCGCAAACGAGACTTTTTGATTCTGCAATTCTATTTAGATGTTTAGTTCCCGTTAATTGATCATTTATAAATTTTGAAAATATAAAGAAACTGAGATTTCAATTCGGGCAAAGTTGACCTTTGACTCATTTCATTGGCTATCTTTAAAGCCTTTATGGTCATATTTCTGATTTGTTGTTTTCAATTTGTTTTCCACTATTGCAGAGTTTTTTGTGGCCAATGGTACGGTGGCAGAATGCGTCCATGAAAGAAAAAAACATATGTTGTTCCCTCAAGACACTATGTCGTTCCCTCAAGATGCTATGTCGTTCCCACAAGATGCTATGTCGCTCCCACAAGATGGTTATCTCGTCCCCACAAGATACTATGTTGCTCCCTCAACACAACTATACAATTGTATTGATATATTATTCATTTCCCCTTTCGAAGCTATGTTATTGGAACGACATAAAATGTTGAGGGAACGACATATAACTTGAGGGAACAACATAGTATCTTGAGGGAACGAGATAACTATCTTTAGGGAACAACATAACAGTTTGAGGGAACGACAGAGTATCTTGTGGGAACGAAATAACTATCTTGTGGAAACGACATAGCTTCTTGAGCGAACGAGATAACTTTATCTTGAAGGAACAACATAGTATCTTGAGGGAACGAGATAACTATCTTGAGGGAACAACATAACATCTTGAGGGAACGACATAGTATCTTGAGGGAACGAGATAACTATCTTGTGGATACGACATAGTATCCTGAGGGAACAACATATTTTTCTCCTGTTCATGGCCGCATTCTGACACCGTACAATGGTCATTTTGGTCTGACCTCTGACACGAACTTTTTTTATCAGTGATGTAATGTGTAGTAATTTCTGAAACAATGCAGTAGAAGGATTTAAGGTTGACTTTATCTGAAATAGTGGACGAAATGATACGTCAAGATTGTTAACTCCTCATGAAAAATACTGATGGTTTCGGATGTACAGAAATTGACAAATTCCGATTACGACCAGTTCAATATTTTATTCGTTTAACCTTATTCTTAATTTTTATATACAAAATGTGTACAATTTAGCACCCCATTGTTCAGTCTTTTTTCTTTATTATTTTTCTGCACATTTTATTCTTTATTTTTGGGGAGGGATATTTTCTATTCTGTAAATCACTCCGTATGTCTTTGGTAATTTCAAATAAAGATCTGATATTCAAGCGGGATATATAATGCATAATACTACTAGTATCTACAATGAAAAGCTGTTTAATTGGTCGCTGTTTGTGGTCTCTTTTAAAATTCGGTAAGATTAATATGCTACAACCAACAAACAAAGATGGGGTTTTCAACTTAATTTGTTAATTCTCATATGCTATCACAGAATTATAAGACATATTTTGATTTCTAAAGGTCAAATTATGTTGTATGCTACTAAATTGTTCAATCATGTTCAAAGACAATGTTACGGCCATATTTGGAATATTTCTACTATATTGATTTTTTTGTAGTATCAACATATATTTATGCTCATTTTACAAAAAAAAAAACATACTTATTCCTATGAATAGCAGATGCTGCTCAAAGGATTTTATTGGTTCTAAAAAATATTGGATGCTCTCATGATTATTTTAAATAACTTTTGTAGTTGTAAGATTGTTTTGTTTATAAAAAAAACCCCACTCTCATATCTGTTTATAGCATATTTTAGAAAATGTTTACAGGAAATAAAGGAAAATATTAAAATGGCATTTTCACCTTTGATAGATGCTGATGTAATTGTTTTAATCCCTCAGCATTTGGATGTTGGCTTCTAATCATTTTGAGATTCTGGCATCCCATCACATCATTAATTTCGCTCAAATATCCGATACTTCATACGACAACAAAGGAGCAGTGTGCTATTCCACACTAGATAGATTTCAAAAGTTTTTCAATCTTTTCTAAAATTCATAGTATCACAGCACTATAGGTGTAATACCACCATTGATTTTCCCCTATTAGTCTTTGTTAAAGTTGCACTTTTAAAAAAATTGTGCAGAATTTATCTTTGTTTCAAATAAAGAAATACTTGGCATGAGTAAAGTTTGATCCTGTCCAGTACTATAGAAAAAATTTCACATAACATTTCATTGCATATAAGAAAATAACCATCACTGGAAGTTAACCAATCAAATGTTCCCCCTTTTTTAACCTGTGTACAAGCTTTAGTAACCATGTAACCTCAAGTTTCCAAAATATTCTATAGAAACCCCAAATAAAAAAAAATGGTGCTTTGAAATACCCAAGATATGTTTATGACCCAGAAATGTTTTACTGCAATGAAATGTAGGATCAATTATCTACAACTGTCAAATTCAAGGGAATAAATTTTTTTCGACCTATTTTCGTATGCAACCGGATGTGACGTACTATGATTTGGTGGTATTACACCTAAAGAAGACTTTTTTGTTAAATAAACTGAATGTGACTTTTTTCCTTTGTAATACTGGTTATTTCAAGCATTCCTGTCAAGTTTTGTCATAATCAGTTCAATAGTTTGAGAAAAATCTAGTATAATGTAAGACGACATCTACAGCGATTCGAGCTAAATTTCTTCGAAAAATCCAAACCAAGCCGCATCATGATAGAATATAGTGTGGACCAATAAATTATCAAATATTTATCTCATCTGCCTACAAACAGTTGAATATGATACAAAAGATGACTTTAGGATGATAAATACTACTAATGGACCTCTTTGTCTTCTTTATAAGGTCTCTTTTGGTCCATTTATACCTCTCATTTCCTCAAAATTTCGACTTTATAGGCCAATAAATAAAAATTTTGGGGTAACTTTCACTCATTTATGATAGAAATGTTATAATAAATGATTAATTGAAGTATTCAAGCTGAATGAACTATCCGTATAAAAGTTTACTGTCTCCAAGGAGGTTTCCATAAGTCCTTACGTAAAACTTAAATTTACGCCGCGTTCCAGAGAGGGACATAAAAAGCTTCTCTTTTGGTGAATAATTTGTTGTTACTGCTTTAAAAATAATTTCATTTACTTAAAACTATATATTTATTAAAGTATTTCTTAGGAAAAATTTTCTAGTATAGCAGAATATAAGAAAAAAGGAGAAAAAGCTCCCCAAAACTCTAAGTATGGCTTATTCTGTCAACTAATATTCATGGTAAAGTCCTATTTCAAGAAAATTTTCTCATAAAATGTGTTTTGGAGACTCAATCCACTCAGAATATTTCATTATTAGTAATATTTCACTTAAATAGCAAGAAATTTAAACACATGAGAGTACTCACAAGGTCAAAGGTGCATGTACAGCTTCCCATATTAGGTGTAATACCACCATTGATTTTCCCCTATTAGTCTTTGTTAAATTTGCACATTCAAATAATTGTGCAGAATTTATCTTTGTTTCAAATAAAGAAATACTTGGCATGAGTAAAGTTTGATCCTGTCCAGTACTATAGAAAAAATTTCACATAACATTTCATTGCATATAAGAAAATAACCATCACTGGAAGTTAACCAATCAAATTTTCCCCCTTTATTTAACCTGTGTACAAGCTTTAGTAACCATGTAACCTCAAGTTTCCAAAATATTCTATAGAAACCCCAAATAAAAAAAAAATGGTGCTTTGAAATACCCAAGATATATGTTTATGACCCAGAAATGTTTTACTGCAATGAAATGTAGGATCAATTATCTACAACTGTCAAATTCAAGGGAATATTTTTTTTCGACCTATTTTCGTATGCAACCGGATGTGACGTACTATGATTTGGTGGTATTACAACTATATGCACTTTTTTTTATTGTTCTAACAATAATATGATTGATTATTTTAAATAAAACAACAAATTATGAACCCTGGAAAAGGCCTGAAACCTCAATTTTAACAGTTGTTGACAAAATTGATGTTGAATCAGTATTTATCCTAAAAACGTATAAAAAAAAAACATTAACCAAACAAAAAACGTGTGACTGATTTACGATGTGCTTGTTTTTTCGGATACAATTTAATTTGTTTAGATTAGTGACGTTTTTCAATGAAAAATTTAACACAATTTTAACAAAATCCCTATTGACAGATGTTATTTTATATCAAAATACCCTCAATAGCAACATGAAAGATTTTTTTTTATACTTAAGTATGGTTTTGGCTATACTCAATTATTTAAGAATATTCTTAACTTTGAGTAAAAAAATATCTGAGAATGTTTTAATGGCGGTGTATTTTGCTGAGAATAAAAAAAATTGAGAAAATTCGCAGGCTGAGAAAATTTTTTTAACTCAAATATTTTTATGGCGCCGGGGACCTGTGTGCATAATACATGCGTTTGTTGGACATGACGATTTGTTATTTTGATTTTGTTTTTATTATTTTCAAAAAGTCTTCAAAATTATTGTACACAGGCAAATTTTGTTCACGTAAATTTCACGTGAAATTCACGTGAATTTCACGTGAAATTTTTCACGTGAGATTCACCTCAAACGAGCTTATACATGAAACTCACGTGAAATTTTTCACGTGAATTTCACGTGAATCTGATGTGAAATTCACGTGAATTGAGATTTCACGTGAAATTCACGTTAAAAATTTCATGTTAAATTCACGTGAATTGAGATTTCACGTGAAATTCACGTTAATTTTTTCATGTTAATTTCACCTGAATTGTGAATTTTGTGGTGCTTTATTTTTTCTTTTTCAACATGCATGCGCTATAATTTCTGTATAATGAATATAACTTGGCTCACTCTGTAATCATAACTGTTCAAGAACATATATTAAACAGAATGCAAAATTTAAAGCATAATGGCATATAAAAAAGATAATGTTGTTAGATTGCTAATGAGACAACTCTCCACTAGAGACCAAATGACACAAACATTAACAACTTTAGGTCACCCTATGATGGCCTTCAACCAGGAGCAAAGCCCATACCATATAGTCTTAGCTACAAAATGCCCTGAAATGACAAATGTAAAACAATACAAACCAGAAAGTAAACAGCCTAATTTATGTACAAAATTACTAACCAAAAATTACCTATGTAACAAAGCAAACAACAAAACCCACCGATTACAGGCTCTTGACTTGAGACAGGCACATACAAAATGTGGTGGGGTTAAACTGGTTTTAAGGCACCAACCCTCCGTCTAACCTGGGTAGAGGTGTACCTGTACAACATAAGAACAAACTTTCCCTTTATGTTTGTCTTATACTTTTTCAATTTCGATGCTATAATTCTTTCTTCCAAATTGCCAAGCACTAAATTGATAAGAAAAAAAATAACAACAATCAATTACAAAAATATACTTATATTACATATACAGAAAGAAATATATAAACAGAAAATCATAAAATTAAGTGTTCTCATATTGTTTTAAAACTTAAGCTATTGCAGCACTCCATCAATCATGTCCATCTTTATCTGTAAAAAAAAAAGAATTCTCATATTTATAAAGGACACATTTAAATTTAGCTATTCTATTAACGAAGAATACAAAGAGTTATAGTTAAATAAACTTAAATAAAATGAACCCTCAATTTTAATTAATCTAGACTTAAGTTCCTTTCCCAATAAAAATAAGATGTATAAGGAAATATTAAGCTCAATCATTATATTATATGTATACATGTACTCTTGTTTTCATGCATTTTTTTAACCAGTAAAGTATGATGTAGGGTCTGATCCTAATATTTTAGAAATAATAATATATGGTAAAAAATATAATGATCGTTCCATATAAATTATTCCAAAATTTGCCTGCCTAAAACTTGTTTTACTGAAAACATACAGTTCAAAAGTTTCTTATTGTGTCCTAAAACCTTTACATACATGACATATATCCCATACAAGATGTCTTAGGGACGTGACTTAAATTGTTAGTTCAATAAAAACTTTACATCCAAATAAAGTTATTTCCAAATGACTGTGCCTTTTAATTAAAGGAACCAAATACATATGACCTTTCCTTATATTTTCTTATGGAATTATCTTTAATATTTTCAAAAGAGTATGTGTTGCTTGGTCATGATGATGACAAAGTAGAATATTGAAAATAAAATGACATCTTTGTATACATAATATGTCACAAGCTAGCGAAAGTGTAAATTATATTTATTTTACATACTTATTATATCTCTCAATTCTCTTGACTTCCCGCTCTTTAAGCAGGACCCATTTGTCCTGGTCCTGGCTTTCCAAAAGATCCCCAAGGTAACCCTTGAAGGATGTCCAGTAATCCTCCAAAGGCTCCCCAGACTGCCTTTTTAACTGCTTTTTTTCATGGCTGAATGCTCTCTGAAAAATAATTAAAGATCAATAATAAAGATTAAAAAAAATGTTTCAATTTATAGTATGTTTATACAAAACTAGTGTTTAATGCACACATTTTCAGTGCCCCATTGGTTTCAAAGTCTCTTTACAGTAACAAAGGAGGTTGACAAAGAACAGACATGAAAATTGCTAACACAGTAACAACTCATCATTATCATGTCCAACATGCCAAATATCAAATGGAAATTTAAAGAATTAAATTAGAGTTTATACATATTTTGATAAATTCCTAAGGTCTTTCCCAGGTTATAAAGGCACTGGCTGGATTTTCTACAAACTAGATACCAATATGCATAGTTGTTAACTTTAATAACTTAATATTTCAAGGTGTATACAATATAATTAAAAATTAAATTTTCCTTATTGTTTCACCCAGGTAATGAATATATATATAAATGTTGCATCATTGTATTTATATAAGCGAACAGCCAGCTCAATAGATGAATTAGGTATGCAGTAAAATAACTTGTATTTCAGTTTTTTCTGTATTATAGTGTATGTAACCTACTCATAACTAATGTTCTACTGACACAAATTGAGTTTATCTGAAAAATGACGTGACAAGTTGCTTAAACTCTTAAGTGATTGATTTTGAGAATTCTTACAGCTAATAATTATCATAATATGTATTTTATGTGATCAACATCATCCATGTGATGAATAAGTGAATTACAAAATGTGTTTTTAACACTCCTTTCACATAATGAATATCTTAAGATTCAGATGTGGGGACTATATTTTTAATATGATAATAATTATCTATTATTTTTTTTAAAATAATGATTCATGTACTTACTAAAGCAACTGTCATATTTTCAACAGCTTCCTCATCTTGGCATTGAAACCTAGAAAAAAGGGCTTTTCCCAAGTCCTTTAGACTTTTACAGCCTAAGTCTGCGGATTCATTTCTTGATAGCATCTAAAAAGTAATTCAAACATCATGATAGGATTACATGTAAGCAATTTATGTTTCTTAAGGAATAACTTTACAAAAATTCTGTCTATGAAGAAATAGCATCTAAAATGTGGTGCACATATCTGCATGGTTATTTTAAAGTGTGCACCACATTTTTGATGTTATTAGAAAGAAAAAATATAAATTAAAAGTCATTATTTCTTTAATTTAATTCTAAATTCCATTTTAAGCATGAATAAATCATGAAAATACAAGTAATTTTTATGTCCTGTATTAGTCTAAATATTTCTCTGATTTATTTTCCAAGGAAATGTTGTCCATGTCCTCATTTTCAGTAGTAGGAACAAATTGTGTTTAATGTTCAGATATAATAAATAATCATGTATCTTATTTGGTGATTTTTTTAAATCACCTCATATATATGGTGAAGTATCAGAGGTACATTAGTATTCAAGAGGTCTCTTAACAGTTATATATCCTTATTACAGGCCTAAAGAAATCTGATGATACAGATTAAAAAACAAAACTAAATGTGTAGAAACGACATGAATGGCCCTGTCTCAAAGAGTTGAAAAACTGCAATTTCAACAACACCTGTGGACACAAACATGATGGTTGTCTCACATATAAAAAATCAACTCAAAATTTGAAGGCGTATAGAAAATAAGTCTGTATAATTGTGATTTTCAAAGTCGTGAACCCTTAATTTTGACAAAAATCAGAGGAGCTGAACCTAACTTTAACTTGATCTATAACTCATCATGGTTAACTCACAATCCAAAAATCAGCCCAATATCTGAAGGCGTTTAGAAAAAAAGCCTGTATTAAACTGTGATTTTCAACAATTTATCAAAGTCCAAAGCTCGTATTTTCATCAAAAATTAGTGGAACTGAACCTAACTTAAACTTGAATATCTGAAGGCGTTTAGAAAAAAGTTCTAAAGATGCATATAAAATGTGCATCTGTAAAGCTGTATATCAAAACTGTACAGCAGTAAAGCCATATATAAAACTTTACCTCTGTAAAGCTGTATATAAACTGTACATCTTTAAAACTATAAATAAACTGGATAGATATTGTATTACACAAGATGCAGTGGTAGAATCTATAAAGCTTATATAGAAATTTAAAAATGTGCATTTTTACAGAGTTGCAGTTTATATACAGCTTTAAAAATGTACATTTGTATACCACTTTACACCTGTACAGTTTATATACAGTTTACAGATGTACATTTGATATGCATCTTTAGAACTGTAAATCAAGATAATAGTTATAGGACAACACCTAGTATAAAACAGAAGATGTGGTATGATTGTCAATGACAAAACTTTCCACAAGAGATCAAATGACACAAAAATTAATAACTATAGGTCACCATACTGCCTTCAACAATGAGCAAAGCCCATACCGCAAAGTCAGCTATAAAAGGCCAGCAAATTACAAATGTAAAACATTTCAAACTAGAAAAGTAATGGCCTAATTCATGTACAAAAAATGAACTAAAAAGAAATATATACAGTCCGCCAAAAGTTAAGCATCACCTTAATATAACTGTCAATATTTTTTTAACTATTGCGAAAAAAATATTTATGTTTGGTGTTATGAATTGCCTATCGCATACACTAAGAAAATTCATTACGACCAAAAAAATTAAACTACGATATACCCGCCAAGCAACCTTTTATTAAAGGTCATCTGCACTTTAACAAATACACTGTTTCGATGCCTTTAAATCATCTTCCTACTGTCCCGCGTACAGGTGAAATTTGACCTTCACCAAGTCACTGTGAAGTATGGCAAGCGGTAAATTATCTGTGACTGAACGTTGACAAGCAATTGACATGTCAAATGCCGGTAGGAGCACTAGGAGCATTGGTAACCATTTCAATGTTAATCGCACCGTCATTGTCAGATTTTTACAACGTCATATTGACACAGGAACTGTAAATGGTAGACCAAGGTCAGGAAGACCCCGTTTAACTACCTATCGTGATGACAGACTACTTATTGGTCGTGCTAAAGCCAACCCATTTACTCCTGCCCCATAGATTAGACACCACTGGCCTCCAGGTGGTCGTGTTAGTGTTCGAACATTGGTCCGTCGACTTCATAAAGGCTACCTAAGAGCACGTCGTGTTGTCAAAAGACGTGCCCTAACAGCCAGGCACCGTATAATCAGGTTTCAAAGGGCTAATGACCATCGACGATGGAACATGAGAACCTGGCAAAATATTCATTGGTCAGATGAGAGCTGGTTTCTGTTACCAGCAAAAGACGGCAGAATACGAGTTTGGCGGGGAAATAAAACTGCCTATCACCAAAACAACAATTGCCCAACGACAGCAATCGTTGATGGTGGTGTAACAGTATGGGGTTTCTTCTCATACTGTTGTAAGCTGGGTATGCATATTTTGGAGGGTAACATGAACAGACACACATACAGGGATTTGGTGCTTAGAAACATTGTAGTCCCTCATTTTGAGAATCCCCAACTTGCGTCAAGACCCTCGTACATGGACGACAACGCTAGACCACACAGGGCAAGGATTGTAACCGATTACAAAGATCAAGAAGCCATTGACACTATCTTTTGGCCTTCCATGTCTCCAGACCTGAACACTATCAAACATGTCTGGGATGCCATTGGCAGAAATCTCAATCGCAGAGATCCACCTTTGCAAAATCTTGGCGATTTAAGAGGGGCAATTGTTGATGAATCGAATAAATTTGCTCAACTAAAGTTCAGAAGGCTTGTACAGAGTAGGAGACGCTGTGTTGTGGAACTGTACCGGAAGAGAGGTTGTTACACATTCTATTGACTTAAATATTGACATTAAATTTGCGAACATACCAAAGATTATTTGTAGAGACTTTTAATGATTTTGGGTGATTAATTGTTGTAAAAAAATAAAATCAAAGTAAAACTTAAATTCCGTTTCTGATTTGTGTAATTTTCACTATTTCTATGAACGCAAAATTCAAATGCATCGAACCTGCATCAGTGACCAAACTTAAGTGTATGGTTTGTTTATGGCATATGCTAGCAAGATTGCTACATGAATATTTTCTCTTTTTTGAGGATTAACTGGTTTTTTTAAATGAAAAAAATGTCGATGCAACAAAGATAGGTGGTGCTTAACTTTTGCCGGACTGTATATATGTAACACATCAACAAAAGACAAGCACTGAATTACAATGCTTGTATGTCATTCTTCTAACACTTTCAAAAATTTCATGGTTACCTTGTTTTTGGTTTGAGACCTAAAGTCGACCATTTTCCTAGTGCTGAACTTAACTCCTGCTCTAAGCACTTCTTGGGTGTCTGCCTCTGGAGCGAGTCTCCTCTTTAACGACATTAATTTGGCCTGAAACAAAAACAAGTATGCAAAATAAAAGTTATATTTTCACCTTTATTCAAATTAACCATTTAATATGATATAAATGCTCTCAGTAATTGTTCCAATAAACAATGAATTTTCATATTTTTTGTATTTTTGTCCAGTTAAATAATTATTCCATTGAATTTATATGTTGTTTTTTTAAATGTTATATTGCTAGTACGATTGAGTCCTTCAAGCAAGAGAAGTGTGTAATCTGCCTCTCTATTTTTCAAGTTGATCAGAACCATAAAGCATGTTTATACATCTCATGCTGTATAATACCAAACATCCGGAATTATAAACTGTGACTTTGCAGTATTCAGCTGACACAAAAATCTGTTGTTGTTTACCATTATTTCAAAAAGTTGATTGATTTGCAATTGCCATGCCTACATAGAACTTGGTGCCAAATTGGCAATTATAAAATATAGGATGAAGCAGTGATTTTAAGTGACTGGCAAACTCACAAGTACACATTTATTTGGGACACTGTTTCATGAAAATCCATAAAGGGAAAGTCATCAGTAATGCTGAACACATAAAATTCATATAGACGGAGAGACAGAACTTTCCCACTTAAACTAAAAGGCAGATGACAATTAAGTCTTGGTTTAAACATGCATATGTATTTATTCATCACCAATAAATCTTACTTTTAACTCTGTGTCTGGGTCTGCCAAAAATGGGTTCTTTGGGAACCGGCTTTTCAGGTAATCTGTCAACGGTCTCTACAAAGAGGAAAAACATCAGTAGTCTCAGTCTTCTAAGTTTCTGTCTCCCTTTATAATTATTATAAGATCTTAATTTTATTTGACTCATCATGTTTGGTCAAATTATAGCTCATTCTTTGTCTGTTTTTTTTTACCTGATCATTCTTTTCAACTCTTCTATGATATACACATGTCACTGGTGATTTTTCTTGTAACCAGCAGAAGCTATCATTAAATATTTTAAGGTGCTCTAAAGTGCAATGATTGAGGTCTGTCATTTATAAATGAAAGTGAAACAAGAGTGCACACGCTGAAATGTCTCGCCTTCTTTACTAATCACTGATATTATGTTGATAGTCCTTAATATAAAGCTTTATTACAACTGTCACATAAAGTTAACATTAACCAAGAAAACTAAACATTGACAATTGAACCATGAAAATGAGGTCAAGGTCAGATGAACCATGCCAGGCAGGCATGTACAGCTAACAATTATTTCATACAACAAATATAGTTGACCTATGGCTTATATAAGAAAAACAGACCAAAACACAAAAAATTAACGCTGAGCAATGAACTGTGAAAATGAGGTCAAGGTCAAATAATTTAATTTTGGATGTAACGCGTCATATGATTGGCTGACGTTGTTTTGTTTATCAGCTCATAGACATAATTTTGTCATGTGACCGTGACGTCATCAACGTTTTTTCATGGTTTACTCCGGTTTAGAATGGAATTTAGAATTAAATTATAAGAAATGACTGTAATATTTTTTCTGTCTATTCGAAATAGCATAAAAAATGTGGTGCACACTTTAAAATAACCCACTACGCGGGTTATTCAGTGTGCACCACATTTTTGATGTTATTTCTTCATAGACAGAAAAAATATTACAGTCATTCCTTAAATAAAACCTGCGCAACTGACATATAGATCATAAAATATTTCCATACACCAAATATAGTTGACCTATTGCATATAGTATTAGAAAAAAAGATCAAAACTCAAAATCTTAACTTTGACCACTGAACCATGAAAATGAGGTCAAGGTCAAATGACACCTGCCAGCTAGACATGTACACCTTACAATCATTCCATACACCAAATATAGTAGACCTATTGCATACAGTATAAGAAAAACAGACCAAAACACAAAAACTTAACTATAACCACTGAACCATGAAAATGAGGTCAAGGTCAGATGACAGCTGCCAGTTGGACATGTACACCTTACAGTCCTTCCATACACCGAATATACTTGACCTATTGCTTATAGTATCTGAGATATGGACTTGACCACCAAAACTTAACCTTGTTCACTGATCCATGAAATGAGGTCAAGGTCAAGTGAAAATGCTGACGGTCTGAGGACCTTGCAAGGTACGCACATACCAAATATAGTTATCCTACTACTTATAATAAGAGAGAATTTAACATTACAAAAAATGTTTACTTTTTTTTCAAGTAGTCACTGAACTATGAAAATGAGGTCAAGGACATTGGACATGTGACTGACGGAAACTTCCTAACATGAGGCACCCATATACAAAGTATGAAGCATCCAGGTCTTCCACCTTCTAAAATATAAAGCTTTTAAGAAGTAAGCCAATGCCACCGCCGCCAGATCACTATCCCTATGTCAAGCTTTCTGCAACAAAAGTCGCAGGCTCGACAATAGCCGCCACCGCCGGATCACTATCCCTATGTCAAGCTTTCTGCGACAAAAGTCGCAGGATCGACAAAAATGGAGAATATGTCTAATTTGGCCTTAGACGCACCTGTAAATGTGCATGCGTCCACATAAAGATACAGGATTCACATATTCAAGACAGTTTAGCAATTATACCCTAAGCATTTTGAATAAGTTCATTGCATTTGGTGGAGGCAACCTGCAGTTAGAGAACAGAAACAACAGATTGAGAGATTTTTCCATAAATAAAGGGGCATAACTCATAAATGGTAAAAGTTTTGCCACTCAATTTCAAACTTTATCTATAATTATATTTTGTGGGAATGTGCATTGTATATAAGTTTTATAATATTTGGTTGAGGCAAACTAAAGCTATATATAGAATGGAAACCAAAAAAAATCAGCAATTGTCTAGGCTAATAAAGGGCCTTATGAAAGAATAAAGTGATGACACCCAATTTCGACCATGATCTTTGTTTTGTGATAGTATGCATTTTGTTTCAGTTTTATAATATTTGGTTGAGGCAAACTAAAATGAGAGAACAGACACCATTTTTTGAATGGTCAGGACGGACAGACTGGACAAACGGACATGGGTATTACTTAATGCCCTCTTTGTTACTGCTTGGGCATAATAATAAAAAAAAACATGATCAAAGAGTTCTGTCTCATATTGTACATTAAGAGACTTATAATTCCTTTACCATAAATTTAAGAATGTATACTAGTTTCACTACTGAGAATATTGGTGCTCTCAAGAGTCTCAACTGTATATGTTGAGCAAAGAAACAATTCAGTGATTTGTTGATCGCCAGACCTGAAAGATCTATAATATTTATTACAGTGACTGACTGCAGCTTTAATTCTTACAAATTGTAGATATTTTCAAAACTTTCTCAAGAGTTACCTCCATATCTGTCTTCTCAATACAGGTAAATGACCTTCCAGGCTTTGCTGCTGTGTTCACACATTGTTTTAAATCTTTTAATTCCTTTACTGTAATAATTATAAGTTAAAAAAATAAATAGATAGCTATAAAGATATATTTCAAGGTCTTTATAATGTGACATGCAGACACTTTAAAAAAAAATAAAAAATAATAAATGTAAAGTGTAAAATTAAAATATATATGCATTTTTACTAAAGAAATTATCTATATTTCATCATTTCATGCCGTTTTTAAATAAGCAAGCAAGCAAAGAAAGATATTCAGCATTTAACATATGGGAAAATAATTGGTCAAATGATTTATTCTTTACTACAGGAAATTCAAAGCAAAAAAAAAATGTCTACTTACACAATATATTTATATGATATTAATCTAATAAGTGCAGGCTCTTTCTTAGTTAGTAAGTATCATACAGTGCCCATCTAGTTTTTAATTCAATGACATGGCTACTTTATAGTTTTTTGTAGTTTCATGAGTTATCTCCCCTGTTTTGTCAATTTGCAACAATTACCAACAAGTATTTCAAAAGAAGTAGGTTCCAATACATTGCATAACCAATTTGAATAATTTTAAAAATCATGCAAGTTGGACTATGGGTCTATAAAACAGTGCAAGTTGGGATGGAAACACTAAAGATATTTAAATTTTAATACATGTGACCATATATATAGTTTCAAAAACGTAACATACCTATTTCTTTTAACAACAAAGAGTTAGATTTACACCCATCACAACAAAACTGTGCATGTGGTAGGTTAGGGAGGGGTGCTGCTACCCTGTCATCAAAGAGGTCCTGCTGTGACCCTAGGCCTCCTTCATCAATACTATTAGTATTACTATCTTGGCTGTCCTGTTAAAAAATTAATTCTTTCAAAAATAAAACAATTTTTTTTTGTTGTTGCTTTTAATGATTTGTTCTCATACAGTTTTTTTTCTCTCCATTTTGATTGAAAGGCTATGTAAAAACTATACATTGTGTGGGTAAATTTAAGCTTTTTAACTAATTACCAGCAATGCCTTACTTAAACTTTGCTTTTTATAATAATTATCTCAGTCTGTTTTAAAAAATTACTCTGACAAAAAATATCTGTTTGGGAGGTAATAAAAAACTTTATTCAAACTTTTTTTTACTGCAACACATGTTTGTCAGACAGTGCAACCATTGTTTCTAAAGATTTTCGCCTGTAATTGCTGTAATTTCCACCACTACAACCTCACCTACAACTGTGTCCACTTGTTTATAAATTTTTACCAAAATTCATGTTATCCTTCTTTCCATTAAAATTAAAAATCGTAACAGAAATAGAATATTTGCATGTTTATAAAATTTCTAGTTCATTGTGTGGCATTGATTTTTTTTCTGGTTTTATGACGCTGAAAGATTGTTTTTTTTTACCTGAAACATGGCTTTCAATTCGAATCTTTGTCTATCTTTAATCTTTTTGTCTTCCTTTGATCTTTGGCGTCTTTGACAGAACTGTAATAATTTTGACAGAACTGTCGTCTGTATTATGACGTCATGTATAAGCAGGGTTACGTATACGTTTCAAAGAGATGCGATTTCGTTGATTACAATTATAAAGCGTTTCATCGATGTTGATGGTTGTCAATGAAGCCGCTGACATGTCTCGCAATCGGACGTCAAAATTTGAGGCACCGGATAGTTTTAAATGTGATTGTTGTGGGTACGAGACAGGAAAAAGTGCAAATTATCACCGGCATTTGGAATCTGATCGGCATCTGCGTGTACCGAATTTTTCCACCCAGGTAAACTGTGAAAATAACGAGAATGATTTATGCACGGATAGCGCTACTCAGGCTCAGCCCACTGATATGATCGTAGATGGTGCGACCGTAGACTATCAATCCAGTTACGGTCAAGATAATTACGATAAAGATTTTGAAGAAGAAGAAGATGAAGCTGTAGATGATGAGGATGAACAAGAATATTACGAGGAACGAAGCCGTGACACCAGGACAGAAACAGAGTGGTTCCCATTCGATTCCAAAACCCACTTTCTCCTCACTTCATTATACAGTTCTAAAACCCACCGAGTTGTAAGTTTACATTCTGATTGCATATCTTATTCTAGCTGTTTTCTTATATGTCTCCAATTTATGTCCAATCTTGTGTACTTGTATATATGTATTGTGATGAAAGCTCTTTATAACCTATAGGGCCCTTCAATTGTAAATAGAATATTCTTATTCTTTTTCTTAGTCTAGTCAAAGTAATTTTGTAATTTATGATGTCTAGAAACTTAGAAGGCTATTTTTTGATTTTTGCTGTTACCCCTTTCAGTTGAAGGAAGGCATCCAAAAAAAAATATGGAAAAGTCATACAAAACATTGTAATTATTTATTGTGGTCTCCCCAGGGTCTTAAGCGTCATAATATTCATTTGTATAAAATGTGATGCTATTTCAATCACTGATTTTTGCACATCTCTCTCAAAGAGGGAGTACATTTTTTATTGTCAATTAAGGTTCATGTGAACCCTTTGGATAAAATGACTGCATTATTACCTCAAAATTTACTGAGAGTACAGATTCAAACAAACCTGTGCATCTGAAAAATGCAGCCAATTTAGCCTAATGGTCCACATGAACCTTAAAGCAGCCCATATAAAAAGCATATTAATCACAATAAACATGATAATTAAATTTATTTACAAACAATTGGACTGAAACTGAATTCAAACAAGGCTCTTGGTCATAAAACTTTATTCAGTACAAGGAGTACAAAATTTGAGCTCCAACACAAAATCCAGTATTTTGATTGGTTAATTCTTGAGTCTGAGTAAAAAAATCATGCTCAAAAGTTTTATGACCGCAAGGCCAGGCCTTGAAGTCATAAAACGTTCGAGTCAGTTTTTTTGTACCCATACTCCAAAATCACCCAATCAAAATGCTGAATTTTATGTTTCGAGCATGAATATTGAGCTCCAAGCACTGAGCAAAGTTTTATGACTTAAATAAATTTCAATCCCGATATCCTGAAATTCGAAAAAAGGATTCCAAGATTAGGAAAGGGTTTATCCCGAGCTTAAAAACACCCAATCTCCTAGTCCTGATAAAGGTCCTAGGCCTATCCCCCTCATATTTATTCAAAAATGTACAACAATTGCATGTATTTAACAAACAATGATTAAACAAGAGTATGTAAATGAAGTTCAAAACTAAAGATTTCAAATGTATAATAAGAATAAAGTATTTCCAGAGTTAGTATTAAGAAGCGTTAATTTGCTTCACGTTGTGTTTTTAAAGAAGTAAAAACTTGCACCAAAAAAGGAGTGAGTAACTCTTGCGAACTGCACCTGAAGTTATGTCTTTCACTGTAATTTTATATTTTCATTTATACCATACATTTTATTTTTGTTGATGTTGCAGCCATGCAGATATACATAGATATCAATATTTGACAGTCATGTTTCACTTTTCATTTTTTTTTTTTTATTGTTCTTCAGAGTGATGAGGTAATGTCTTTTGTCATGTACATAATGAAGGAATGTGGGTGTCGTAATGTGCCTCCACTGTCCAAAATAAAGAAGTATCTTCAGACAAAAATGGAAATGGAAGATATGATCCAAAAGGTAATTCATTCATTTTAATTGTTATAAAAAAAATTATTTAAAAAAATATTCAAAAGTTTAGTTAAAAAGCAAGTAATCTGAGTTATTTATTTTATTATAATAAACTTTTTTGTATAATTTTTGTTTTGTCTGTATTTATAATATTTGTATAAACAAACATGTGAAACTGTTATAATTTTAAAAGGTAAGTCAAATAGTTTGCTTATTATGGCCCCCAAAATGAAATGGGCACACTCTTTAATGTTTGCTTAAGCTTCTTTCAACAATTTTCAATAGCAAGTTTCTTTAACAAAAACATGAGAAATAAGTTTGTCTTGTATCTAAATTTTAAAAATGTGTCCAAGGATCCCCCGCTGTCCAAGATGAATGACATGGCTTAAAATAGAACATGGGGGTAAAATGCAGTATTTATGCCCCACCTATGATACAACTGTTGGGTTGCTGTCCCTGAATTAGTGATTTTAAGGAATTTTGCTGTTTTTAGTAATATTATATCTTAAATAATAATATCTAATATCTAATAATCTATGTTATTCCACTGCATGTTGATTTTTATAGCGAAATCAACATTTGATTGGTTGAAACGTTCACACGTGACGTCGAACAAAACTTCATATTCAACTCTGAGTATCATATTCCCCTCTGAAATGTCGGGACTAAATCATGCGACGTTACGCACGGTTAATGTACATAACGTCTTGAAATTCTTATTTTTCTAAAAAGCTTTGGCAAATGTCATTATCGTGTTCAAATTTATTTCAGACGTTAAAACAAAAATACTAATTAAATAATTAATGTTTATCCGTACTGTTTATCAATACATATGTCGTGTTTAGTAATAAAAACAAGCGGATAAGAAAAAATGCCGGTATGCAAAGTTGCAAACTAATATTTGAAGTTCAGATAGTATACAAAGCTTAGGCAGTGGAATAAAACATTCCTTTCCTGTGCCTGAGGGAGATATGAAGATTTGTTTACCCAAGAATATTCATATTCAAATTTTTTTACTGTTATTTGTCACAAATGAAATAAGAGATTTGTTTTTTCAACTATATAAGTACCCGAAACCTTTATAGTATCCAATACTATTAATTATGATTTTAACCTTATTTATTTGTACATGTACAATTTTTGATTTACTTTTAGCATGAAGATAAAGATGGAAATATTTCCTGGATGATCAAGCCAACTTCAATGCTAAGGTTACAACTGGCTAATCCAGTGATTTCAAAACAGATATTCAGGTATTAAAATGTTTCATAAAGAGTGAAATTTCAGTCTTTTGCAAGATTGCTGTAATTTTGTAATTAAAGATGGTTGATTGATGCTAAATGTTTTTATATGAGGGTTGTAATGCACTTTACTGTTAGGTGTCAAACGGCCATTTTCAGCTATAAAGCATCAAATTGGTTAAAATTTTATCATGATTCGTCAAAATATTATTATCATGACTCGTCAGAGGTCTGAAATAATTATTGTTACCATCATTTTTTGGAAAAAATTTAGCACGATTTATCAAAATCATTTGAATTTTTTATTGTTTAAAAGAAATTGTACATTTTATAGTAATGCACCAACAATTTATACCGTTAACGTCATTTGGCAAATTTTTTTACCGTTATTTGTCACAAAGGTACCCCCATTACCACCCACTTATATATTTCTATGTATTCTCAGAGGAAAACCCTTTAAGGAAAAGACACTCCAGGTACTTGAAAAATATTAAGAGCGCATGTCAATATGAATTATCAATGTCAATGAAATGAGAGATTTGTTTTTCAACTACATAAGTACCCGAAACCTTTATTGCATCTCAAAAATATAACAAAATGTAGAAGAATATATTTTATAATAAAATACTCTCCATATATATATATATATAGATATCCAACTGTAGAAACAACTACTCAGTCAAACTACCAAGTGTCAGGCAGTAAGTGGAGAGAAATGGAATTTCACTGGACTATAAACAGTAAAAAACACCAATTTGTTAAAGGGCAGTTCATATCCTTTGAACTTGATGGTCAAGCAGTCTACGGCAAAATTTTGCAGTTTCTGGAAAGTGTACAGGTATTGTAATTCAAAACAGTCTAATTATTGATTCAATTCAGTTATAACATCCTTTTAACATCAGTCTTTTTCCCTTTTCTTCTCACAGCATTGTTCTTAACCATCCAAACTTTGATGCAAAGCATTTGGCAAACCTGATATACATGATATAGGGACGTTTAAAATGATATTCTGTAAAAAAAAAATATCTGATGATATTAGCAGATTTAGGTTTAAAAACGAACTAATAAATGAAAATTACATCCCTCATAAGATTATGTAAAATTTGAAACAAAATCATTAATCAAAATATGAACTATTGAATTTATTACATTTTTCCCGACTGTAATGAAAGCTTATTTATTGAGATTTGATTTGCAGTCTCCAACAAAGGGAGATAATTTAACTTAGTTACTCCTACAACAATGTTAATGTAATATCAAACAATATTTTATTTTTTTAAAAGCCAGTTTAGTTCATGTTCATGCATTTTGTTTTGAATGTTGCAGTTATAATTATTAAATTTTGTGAATCAGGGATGTTGTGAGTTGTCCTGTGACTAATGCAAAAAAAAAATTGTTGTATAATGGTATGATGCTGTTGTTTAAATTTGATAGTTGTAACTTTTGTCAGTATTGGGATGTATTTAATATTGATGTTATAAATTTCAAGATACTTGGGGCCTAAATCATTTTATTTCATTAATTTTATGTTAAATTATACATAGTTACTAAGTTAGTGTATTCATATCTTATTTTTTAGCTTAGAACTTATTCTAGATGTTTCAATATGAGTATTAAATGTAAATGCTTTCATAACTGCTGTAATTTTTAATTTGATGTTGCAGGAAGACAAATTGATGTATGCTAAAGTAGATGTGTTTATTGGCAAGGAACACAGATACATGTCTGAAATGAACATGGAAGAAAAGTATGTATATTTTTATAAGCCCGTCAATTTTTGACGGGACGTATTATGGTATACAAAAGTCCGGTGTCCGTCCGTCTGTATGTCCGGCGTAAACATGTCGCACCGTAATTTGAGAATGACTTATCCAAATTTCATGAAACTTAACATAGTTGTTTCTTATGATGGTCAAACGATCTGTATACTTTTTGGTGAAAATAAGATTAAAACTTTCTGAGTTACGGGACTTAGTAACTAAAACAGGTGTGTGTTTTTTTTCACATGTCGCGCCGTATCTCAAAAACAATTTATGATTATTGCTTAAAACTTTACACACTTCTTAGTTATTTTAATCTTAAGATCTGTATACTTTTTGGTGATGATTCAAAATTTTATTTTAGAGTTATTGAGTATTTTGTAAAAAAAGGGGGAGGGGTTTTTCACATGTCGCGCCGTATCTCAAAAACGATTTATGATTATTGCTTAAAATTTTACACACTTCTTAGTTATATGAATCTAAAGATTTGTATACTTTTTGGTTTTGATTCAAAGTTTTATTTTTGAGATATTGATTTTTTTTTTTTTAAAAGGGGGGTTTTCACATGTCGCGCCGTATCTCATAAACGATTTATGATTATTGCTTAAAATTTTACACACTTCTTAGTTATATTAATCTAAAGATCTGTATACTTTTTGGTTTTGATTCAAAATTTTATTTTAGAGATATTGAGTTTTTTGTAAAAAAAAAGGGGGGGTTTTCGCATGTTATGCCATATGTCAGAAACTATTTATGCTTATTGCATAAAAATTCACACACAAGACGACGGGCGTATCATGCACTCATGGCGCAGCTGTTTATTACTTAAGTTAGGCGATATGGTATTTAGTCCAGTCAATCTAGCATAAATTTGACACTGACCTTGAAGTAATTGCAACAGAAGTTTTAATCTTTATCATTATACCCCAAATATACACAGAAAAACATCCCATAAAATCTAACTTGAGGAAAAGTAAAAAATAATGATTTTAAAATTCCTATGGAGATTTCCATAGATATGGGAGATAACTCTGCAAAAAAGGCAGAAATGTCAATAAAAAATTGACACAAAATTATAATTTCACTGCTTCTGTTCAACAGAATGTATTGATTCTTGATATTTTAGCTGTCTTTAGAGTATAAAAACAACTCTAAAGGTTTTAATTCATATCTTTTATCAAGCTACAATGTAGATTTCATAATTCATTTATAAGAATTTTCAGCATGTCAAGGTCAATAATCTCAAATTGTATAAAACTTATAAGGCATATATTATTCTTTTTGTGATTTAAAGTTTCTTTATACAAGGTAGATGATGAACAAATATCATATACAGATATAAACAATACCAAATATTCACATTATTTTTTCAAAATTGTCACAAAGCCATAAATTTGCAATTTCTTTAATGAAAAAGGTTTTGAATTACAATTTTAAGAGAAGAGTCGTACTCTTTGAATTCTCCTTGAAAAACAAAAAGGTGTGGTTTAAGTGCCTAAATGAGACAATTCTACACAGTAATCAAATAAACAACCCTAAAACAATGTATGACCTTCAACAATGATCAAAAACCACACAGTCATAATAGAAGGCCCTTAAATGACAAATGTAAAACAATCCAAACAGGAAATTAATGGCATTGTTTTTTTAGTGCAAAAACTTCCCCCTTATGTGCATTTGCAGTTAGTACAAGCTAGTGCCAAAATTTTGAACATTAATAAATGTAAGTTTAATTGTTTTTTAGATGTTTAGTGAAGTACGGGCAACTGCATATGGTCTCGTTAGAAGAATGCAAGGTGTTTTCTATTCCAAGTGACACATCATTGATGGAGCTCATAAATGGGGAGTTGATAAACATTTCCAGAGAAGTATGTGTTTCATTGTTTAACATTTGTACATTGTTTATAGATGATAATTTGAACAGGTTAGAAATGTCATTAGTTTTATAAAGGAGTTAATTAGCTATTTTCATTGTAATTTTTTCTGCTTAAGTCAACATGTTAAGGAACTACTTATTAAATCAATGACATTTTCTATAAAGTCACATTACTATCAGTCAGGGTTTCCGCTGGTTCAATTAATTTTTTTTCGCCACCTCTTTCCCAAAAACAATATATATTTTTCGCCACTTTATAAATTTATTCGCCAAGTAACATGAATATATTATTTTTTTGCCTTCAGTTATAAAGATTCTTATTTACTCAAGTTCATTTACTTATGTTTGCATTTATGAGAAAGCTGTATTGTATTTTAAGCTCTATCAGCATCAATTGGGGATTTGCAGTGGCGGATCCAGAACTTTTCATAAAGGGGGGGGGGGGGGGGGGGGGGGATGACTGACCTAAGAGGGGGCTGCTCTAGTCATGCTTCAGTGATTCACTATATCATCAACAAAAATGTTCCCATGAAAGGGGGGGATGCCCCCCCTTCAACTTATTCAAATGCAATTTTAAACAATGGTATCATTTAAGTGAGGAATAACTTACAGTACATCTTGGGTTTTTTCAGAGAAGAGATGCAATCTTAAAGCAATCATCTTTGTACACCGGTTTACCTGTTATAACAGTGCCTTTAAACCTGTTTATGGATGATATGTCAGCCAATCAGTCCAAAAGGTGGTCACCCCTGCATGCCATCCAGGGTCAGCTTTCTGGGTTGAGTGTTGAAGAAAAAAACAGAGGAAAGAATGTGTTTTTGTTAGGTGTGGCTGATAGAATGGATATTCTTGAGCTTGTGTCTCCTATTTGCCAGGACATTGAAAATTGTAAACAGTATGTATAATTGTTTAAAGAAATTAAAATGTTGTGTCTTGTGATCTAATTCTATGCATTGTGTCAATAAGACAGGACTTGTTATGGGTAGGGTTGTTGAAATGTTCTTAAATCTATAACTTTCAATTCCACCTAACAGGTATACATGGAGTTGTGATAAGCTTAATTTAACTATCGAGTTATCCACAAACATGTGTGTATAGTAGCAGACAATGTTTTTGAAAGCTTTACTGTAATCATTTGATAACAAACAAAATTGTAATTATAATTAGATTTTTTGAAAATAAAACAAGCACAAATATATACACACGAAACTTATTTACAAATAACCAAAGTTACTACAGCTTGTCATTTACAGAGTGTGACTCCTGCAATGCCGGTCCTAACAAAACCTCTTTTCAAACTGCCATCTTCTACATTTATATGAAATGCATGCACTAACCACCAAGCATGTAATACAGTATACCCAACGGCTATTTACGATTTTACTTTAAATACAGTTCAGATTTACACGCGAGGCAATAATCATAACTATAAAACAAATTTTTGTTTACTTTTGAGAAAAAAATCACAAAAATAAATACCCGGAAACTTGTTTGAAATACACAATTTGCAAAAATAAGTGCTCATGAAAAAAAGTACATTTACAGGATATGAAGTGAAATGGAACTTTTATATACTGTATGTTATTTTTTATCTTTCAGATCAGGGATAGAAGCATTTGATGCTTCACTTAACCAAAAGGTTATACTGACAACTCACATATCCCTGATTGTTACTGACTACCATATGATGAGTTTGGCTTGCAACCATTTAAGCCCATCTGCAAATAAATATTGCCCAAAATGTAATGTAAGTATTCACAGCCACAGGTACTATTTAAAAAATCTTTTGCATCTTATAATGGTATGATGTTGTCATCGTCGTCGTCGTCAGTGTCCGAAGACGCATTTAGTTTCCGGACAATAACTTTAGTTTTAGTGAATGGATCTTTATAAATTTTTAAAAGAAGGTTCAATACCACTAAAGAAAGGTTGGGATTGATTTTGGGGGTTGTGGTCCCAATAGTTAGGGGTCAAAAAAGGGCCCAAAGAAGCATTTGTCTTTGTTTTCGCACAATAACTTAAGTATAAATAAATAGAAATCTATGATATTTCAACACAAGGTTAATGACCTCAATAGGAAGGTTAGGATTGAAAATTTGAGTTTTGGTCAGAACAGTTAAGGAATTAGGGGCCCTAAAATGGCCCAAATAAGCATTTTTCTTGGTTTTCGCACTATAACTTAATAGGAGCACCTGGTTATTTATAGAAACAAACAAAAAAACAAACCTAAAAGTTGGATGGTTGTTCATCATATTAAAAAATACTTTTTTATACCAAACATTACATTATTTAGTGAGACTTATTTGTATATCTGTAGGCAGATGGCACAGATCCTTTTAAGAAATGGGATTTGAGAACACCGGAAACAACAAAGAGGACACTGGAAAGGCTCAAATTAGTGCGAGACAAAGTCTCCTTACAAAGACAGACAGGGGTGAAATTGTACGAAAATTGTTTATGGCAATTTATGGATCCACACAGGTATGCAGCACATATGCATGTGTTTTATAAGCTTAGTATAATTTTAGGGATATCAATATGACGTATATATTCAATTTGTTGGGATGGATGGTAATTGTCTTATATAAGTAACCTGAATTAGAGTAATTTCTCACAATTTGATTGGCTGATGTTGTCCTAGTAAATTTAAGTACCATTTTTTATTATCTCAGTTGGAATAATCTCCCTTAAATTATTGATCCTACAAAAAATGTTTTTAAGTTGCTGTATAGTCCTCATATTTTTCATTTTTCACAGTTTTAGATTAGATATCTAAATTTTTTTGGTTGATATTGTCCTAATTATTGAATTTATATATATAAATTTGTAATTAAAAAAAAAGCATAAATTAAATCTGATAGGTCTATAAAATTTGTATCGATATGAACTTTATTGACTCAATTAATTCTCGTATTAAGACAATTGCACACTGTGTAACTAACACTATCACTTATGGTTTAATTTGTCTTTTTTCTCATTGGTTTATTTGGTCATGTGTTTTCCATTTCATATTTTGTATTTTTTCACTGTTTGCCATATTGACTTGATGTATTTACTATATTTAGAAATGATATATATATGCTCTTATGTTGTTTTTTTTCAGAGATACACCAGTGGGAACTTTACATTTCCTGTATTTAGGACTAGCTAAGCATTTGATTAAGGTAAATGTTTTTTTCTATTATTGGTGTTATTATTGAAGAGGCTGATTGTAATCGAAGTTTTCTTAATAGTAGGGGACATATATGAATAATTTTTAATTAAAAAAACTATAGTTAGGTGTTAATATAAGAAAGCTTTATCATATTTTAATGTTTTTTTGTGACAAATTTACCATGTTGTCAATTTTGTAAATTTGTGATTTTTTCCCGTTTTAAGTACAAATTGCATATTTTTTTTAATTTCTTTGTTATAAATGATTGAAAAAATACATATCTAAGAAATTTGAAAAGAAAAAAGGGATGTGTGATGTACATGTTTCTGGTAAAATCATTTTTTGTATCCCTCACCCATTTTCTCAAAATTTTGACTAAAAAGACTGACTTGATTGGTAATAAAATTTGAATAATTGATTACTCAAAAACTACTCATTGGAAATACCTAATTTTTTCAGAGAGTTAAGTTTGATAATAACCTTTTTTTAAATTCATTGATATTTTCCACTTGTATCACATATTTTAGAAATAATTCCAGAACGAGATTTCAACGAGACTGAAACATCAGAAGAATACATCCTTAAATTAGGATAATGGGTTTTAATTGCATTTCTAAGGGAATGTATTACATTACTGTTAATTTGGCAATGAGAAAAAAGTGTTCCTTATCATCTAAAATTTTACAAACTTTGGACAGTCTGTGTTCTCTTTGAACTTTTTTATAACGTCTTAATTCAATTTCCAAATTATGATCATTTACATGTAATTTTGTTTAAAGTTGACGAATTAGTAGAGTAACCAAGAACAGCTACCATCTCAAAAATATGTATACATTAAAGTCACTTTATAAAAATTAGAAATTAATTTTAACACTCAATCTACAGTTGTTTTTATATATTTGACAGTACTGCTTAGATACCTTAACAGAAAACCAAAAATCTTTACTGGAAAAACATTTAGAAAGTATTGACCAGTCTGACTTCAGCTATCAAATCAATAGCAGTTTCTTCAAATACTTTGATAGTAGACAGGGCAAAGACTTTAAACATTATGTGAGTACTGTAGAAATAGCTTTTCATTACAAATGAAAATAAACTCAGATCAATACAATAAAATTGAGAATGGAAATGGAGAATGTGTCAAAGAGACAATAACCTGAACAAAAACATCTTAACATTGCTGAAATAATCAGGCTTGTCTTATTTTTCCATAAGAACTGAGCTGTCCTTGCTATATCTTTGCTATTTAAAAGATGTTTATGTCAGAATATAACAATGTAAAACATTTAAGCATTATATCTGGCGTGAAATAAAGGATAGGTTATTACGTTTTAATTTGTATAACACAGACAAAAAAATAGATAGTGCAACATAACTTGATGTTACAATGAAAGCATGCAGAGTGCATCATAATACAGGCTATATACAATGCAATGTACAGTGGGATGACCATATAAATCAAGGCAGGGTGATATATTTATATGACTATTTTTTTTGTGGTCAAATAAAAGAGTATGTGGAAAGCCAACTTTGTAAACCTGCTATTGGATTTCAGCACAACAGTATGATAGTATGGTGACATCACATTGACATGCAAAACGTTTCTGTTGATTAAAAAACTATTAAATTTTATGTTTTATTTTTACATCCATTTTTTTATTATTTGTTTTATTAATTTGTTTTGCAGCTCCAAATTGCTGTTATCAATATGGAATATGCCGGATTACGTACAAAGTACATTTTGGTGTTGGAAAAACTCGCATTGGTAAGAAAGATACATGACAATATATTTCCAATTAAGTCAATTTCATTATTTTTTATTTCTTTTGACTTGATTTACTCATATTAGATTTTTTATTGCACCATTTTATAATTCTATGAAATGCACATTTGTAACATACATAATTTCTAAAAAATAAATAAACCACAGACCAACATCTATAATTGGCCATTTACATGAGAAAAAAACAAATTTTTGTTAATGCCACTTTTAAGTTTTAATATTATGATTATAACAAGGATTTTGTTTATCTGTTCTTTTTTTGTTTGTTTTTTTTTTTATTTTGGTAATAATTATCTTTTGTAGATTTCAAAGTATATTTTGCAAGGATGTTGTGTGCAAAAAATCAAATCAGAGTTTGAAGGTTATTTTCTAATTGATACAGGAAAACGTACCAGAAATCGGCACAAAAAGAAAGACCCATTTTTGTGTTCATTTGGTAAATAATAATTGTTTTTAAGGTATTTGATCCACTTGTTTATGATATTTTTGTAATCTTCTGGTTTTATCCATGTTATACCCTTAAAAAAATATTCCCTTTCCCTAACTTTTTTTTCCATTATTTTCAAACAAATTTTCAATGGCTTATTTCTCCAAAACAAGCGCACAGACGTTGAGACCCTTATTTTTTTTTTCTGCTTTTTAAATCCATTATTTCATTGCAATTAGTTTGAACGATAAATTTCATTGGACATTGACAAATATTTTGAGAGGTCAGATTTCAGGTTCTACCAGTCTGTAACTAAGAAAGCCACCATTTTCAAATCTGATTTTTTTTTTTGGGGTTTGTAATTTCTTAAAAAATAAACAAGATAGTCACATTTTGAGCATGAAAATCTTCTTTTTATCTATATTGATACCATTGAAAGCTCATTACACATATTCAAAAGCTATCATATTAATGCTAAGTATATGATAAATATATATTATCCCCTAGAATGTTAGTTGTTTTCTAAAGGTCACCATATAGTCAGAGTGAGGAAGACATCATAAATAAATAAAAGATTATTAAGTCTCATTTACAACTTCCTGAATGTTTCCCAGTTAGTATAGTTTGTATGGTGTGTATTTTCAAGTGTGTATTAAGGTGGTACTCAACACCTTGACTAATATTAATTTGGCTCGTTTAATTTTCATAAAATTTTGACAAAATGTTTACTTTGACCCTTTGACAAAAATATAAAAATTTCAAAAAATTTGAACCAACCACTTTATCAGAAAAATTTCATTGGTTATATAGCAGTTTGACAAACACTAATTTTGATCATTGAGAAGCTTAATATTTCCTTAACAATACAACGTAATTAAAACGTTTAGCTGATTTTTACAGAGTTATCTCCCTGTAGTATTAGGTACCACCTTAAAAAGACTAACTTTTTCAAAAAAATTGCTGTCTTTCAAAGGCTGATGACATGGACAGACATGGCCACTTACTCCATTATACAGAGGACAGTTTTGAAAAAAACCATAAGACAATAAGAAGCAGTATCGCACACCAAAATGGCCATGCCAGGTCAAGGGATACAGCCAGTCAGTTTGCCAACAATGAGTTGATGTGATTGCTGGAGGATTTTTTCTAAATTCTACGAAATGGTAATAGAATAATAGATTGAATAATTCCAAACAAAAACAAGATAAAAAACAATTTGTTGTTTTATAAACTCATGATATAATTTGTAGGATGAAATTTTATCGACAATTAGCACATTTTTCCTTTGATCTTACTACCTAATATTTACAATATCAAGGACAGGACTTGATACTCGAAAGTACTGGGCAATAACGTCATGCATCAGTGCAGTAACGTCACATTATCTTGTCCGCTTCAATTTATAAATAAAATGCATGCGACTTCATTCATACAGACAAACAACGAAGCCCAACATTTTGTACGCATAAAAATAGTTTTACTTATTATTTCATTTTACTTCATATTTTTTACAATAAAAACATACATTTAAGACAGACAGAGTGGCAATAAAAATGCCATTATTCTATATGTATTTTAAAGTCATATGAAACGAGTGACTGGTGAAAAATAATGTTTATCCAATTCTTAAACCAATGCATGAATATATCATAAACTTAGTCCTCTATGCACGATTTTATCATTTTTGTCTCGCCTGCGACGAAAGTCGCAGAAAGTGAGACATAGGTATTACTATACGGCGGCGGCGACGGCGGCAACGGCTGCGTAAACTATTTGTATAAAGCTTTATATTTCAGAAGGTAGAAGACCTGGATGCTTCATACTTTGTATACAGATACCTTATGTTACGAACTTTCCGTCTGTCATATGTCCAATGTCCTTGACCTTATTTTCATGGTTCAGCGACTGCTTGAAAAAAAAGTTTAGTTTTTTTGTTATGTAAATTTCTCACTTATTATGAGTAATAGGATAACTATATTTGGTATATGGGTTCCTTGCAACGTCTACATGTCCATCAGACAGGGTTCACCTGACCTCAGCCTCATTTCATAGATCAGTGATCAAGGTTAAAGTTACGTGGTTAGGTCCGTTTCTCAGATACTACAAGCAGTAGGTCAGCTATATGTGGTGTATGGAATGATTATAAGGGATACATGTCAGTCTGGCAGGTTTCATCTGATGTTAAGTTTTTGTATTTTGGTCTGTTTTTCTAATACTATAAGCCATTGGTCAAACTATATTTGGTGTATGGAATGATTGTAAGGTGTACATGTCTGTCTGGCAGGTGTCATTTGTCCTTGACCTATTTTCATGGTTCATTGGTCAATGTTAAGTTTTTGTGTTTTGGTCTGTTTTTCTTATACTGTATGCAATAGGTCTACTATATTTGGTGTATGGAATGATTGCAAGGTGTACATGTCCAACTGGCAGGTGTCATCTGAACTTGACCTCATTTTCATGGTTCAGTGGCCAAAGTTAAGTTTTTGAGTTTTGGTCTTTTTTTCTAATACTATATGCAATAGGTCAACTATATTTGGTGTATGGAAATATTTTATGATGCACATGTCAGTCTCGCAGGCTTTATTTGACCTTGACCTCATTTTCACGGTTCATTGCTCAGTGTTAAGTTTTTGTGTTTTGGTCTGTTTTTCTTAAACTATATTTTTTGTATAGGATTGTAAGCTGTATATGTCTGTCTGGCAGGTATCATCTGACCTTGATCTCATTTTGTTGGTTCATTGGTCAATGTTAAGTTTTCATGGTTAAGTTTGTTTCTTGGATACTATAAGCAATAGGTCAAGTATATTTAATGCATAGGTTGATGGTAAGGTGTATATGTCTGCCTTGCATGGTTCATCTGACCTTGACCTCATTTTCATGGTTCATTGGTCAATGTTTAGTTTTCTTGGTTAAGTCTGTTTCTTAGAAACTATAAGCAATAGGTCAACTATATTTAGTGTATTGAATGCATGTAAGGTTGATAGTTGTAGTAAAGCTCAATATTTAGGACTATCAACATAATATCAATGGTTAGTAAAGAAGGCGAGACATTTCAGCGTGTGCACTCTTGTTTACGCAAATATATCGTATAATCGTCATTTTTTTTCTTTCTGTCTGTTATGATTTAACAAATATGGCTGCTCATTAAATGCTGTGTTTTGAAGCCGAAGTTTACCGATTGTCATCTTATAGTAAACAATCAACAAAAAGCATGGGTATTGAGCAGGTGTTTAACATGTACAATCAGATAATTGTTTATTTTAATGATAGATCCATGCGTATTGCGATCACTGCATTTTTACGAGGAGGGTCATGCTAAGGTCACTATGCATACGGAAAATATGTCGGCGAATTGCTTCCTGGAAGCAAGCAATTACAAATAAGTAAACTTCTTCTAAATGTGAACAAATTAAAGAATTTTCCTCAAAAAAAAGTATATGTACATAAGTTGTTTAATGAAAACTATTCATTTAGTTATAAAAAACATATGAATATTTCATATTTCATAGGTTTCATATGACTTTAAGATCTGTCCTTGAAATCTTTGGGTGTTATACTAATCCAAGACAATGTCAGCAGTTATATATTGTCATTGATAACTTTAATATCAATCCTGACCTCTGATGAGCCCCACAAAGTCACTGTTATCATGGTATAGAAAATTTCAATAAGCTTCACCAAATACCTTTCTATCAACTCTTATAACAGTCTCTGATTACTCAATTTAAAAAAAATGGTTGTTGCAGAAAATCACTGTTTCAGTTCCAAAATTTGTCAAAAAAGAGCCTCTGGTTTCATCAGTTTAGGAACTTGAAAGTAAAAAAAAGTTGCAAATGACATTACTATTTGTTTTAATACAAATGGTCTCAAATGTCTTGGAATCGGCAGTATTAATGTAAAATAATCTGTTGGCACAACCAGGAAAAGTAACTTTATAAGGAGCATAATGATAATAACTACAATAAAATCTTTGAATAATTATAGGTCAATGTATAAACTTAATCTGGAAATCATACACATTGTAATTTTTTTTGAAGGAGTTGTGCTTCTGATTTGGTGATTAGCTATGGGAAGGACGGCAAATTATTGAAGTTTTTAGGAATGCCGAATAACCATGATAAAGGAGCAGGACTTCTAAAAAACATTGTCAATAAAAAGATGGTGAGTACTTGAATATGTTTCAGTTTTTCAATTTTTCTGTTTCATGTTTTCAGTATAATTTCACAATATCTTGTGGGTTTGACTGTGAAAAAGTCTTAACTGTAATAAAATCTAGATTTTGTAAAGATCTGTAAAGTTTTTGTGAGAAAGTCTTAACTGTAATAAAATCTAGATTTTGTAAAGATCTGTAAAGTTTTTGATATGTATAAGTTAAACGTTTGATTTTGATTTTTCACAACAATAGTAGAAAATTTTGTGTTTTATTGGTTTTTATTATTTTACTGGGTGTCTTAGTAACTATGTTTTGTGTATGGAAATATTTGACGATTTGATATTTCCTAAAGTTCTGTCACCTGTAATGATAAAGAGCAAGAATTTGGCAATGCTGATTAAGCTGTCATATGTTATATATAAAAAGACAACCAGAGCTCATCACAAGATATTTATTGCAGCAGGTACTACCTCACAATAGCACCAATAAAAGCAATAAATATATACTTTAAGCATTTAGTATTATGTGTGCCGAACTATGTATTCATACAGTAAAAACAGAATCATGTATTATTGAAATCATACAAATGTTATATAAAATGTAGATTCACCTTGTCCCATGGTTTTAGACTATTTGAAATAAACTTTATATATTTGCTCATTTTCTTTATTGAAGAGTGTTGATGACCTAGTGTACATAGAAGTACAAGTCCTACAGGCCATTTTGAATTGTGGTGGAAGTCCAAATATTATTAGCAGCAAAGATCTCACAGTGCAGGAGTTTTCAAAGGGCACAACCAAACTGGGCGAAAATGCAAGAATTGGAAGTTTCGTTTTATACCTTGATGAAGAAGAAAACGTATGTATAAAACTCTACTTTGTGTGCAACTCTGTTGAACCTTTTAAAATCTCTCAGACCGGTAGCTTCATCAAAATCACTCTAATATTTAGAATAAAAAAAAAGTTTAATCACAAGCAATTAAAAAAATAATAATGTTGTACAGCTTTATCCATCATTTTGAAATAGTGTGCACACCATATCGCTACGAGACATAAATACCATAATAATTTACACAAGTATAACTTTATGTATATCATACTTTTATCTAACATTTTTAGTTATAATTTGTACATATAAAAAGAAGATGTGGTATGATTGCCAATGCGACAACTCTTCACAAGAGACCAAAAGACACAGAAATTAACAACTATAGCTCCCCGTACTGCCCTCAACAATGAGCAAAGCCCATACCCCATATACCCCATAGCTAGTCAGCTATAAAATTGTCCAAATTTTATTTTACATATTCTGTAATGATTAGAATTGAGAATGGAAATGTGGAATATGTCAAAGGGTTAACAACCTGACCACAGAGCAGATAACAGCCGAAAGCCACCAATGGGTCTTCAACACTATGAGAAAACCCAGCACCCAAACTGGGGCTTCAGGTCTCATTATTATGTTTTTTTGTGAAACATTATTCAGTATTTCCCATAATCCATAATTGTGTCTAAAATTCCATTATGTATTTACTGTATTCATTTATTCCAACTGTTACATACTGTACACGAATTAAAAGCTTCAACAAATACAGACTGGGATATTCATTTTAAAGATCCTTTTCACCCAAAACAGGAAAAAATGATTTCATTAATTACTGTCTGAGCACATTCAACATTGATTCATTTTAACATGGCCATAAGTAAATTTTTAGAACAACTGCAATCATGTGAACAGTTTGTCTGTATATCTGCAATTTATTTTGGCTTGGGTATCAATCAGTGTTGAACTATTTTTCAATCTATTCATATATGTATAATCACATTTGTTAAGAGCAGATTGTAGTCATATTATCACTGATGTATATCTGTTTTGAAAGCATGAGCCTGTTATCATTCAGACAGATTATATTGTTGTTTTTTTAATAACTAATGTTTAATTTTATTTCACAGGCTAAAATTGGAAAAGTTACAAAATTTCTGAGGTTGATGTGGAAGGGAAATTGTCACCCGGTTGTTTTTATCCAGAAGGTGATTCCAGTTCATCATAGTAATCAAAGACTGCAATATGTAACTACAACCGAGACAACATATTTTGTAAAACTAGTTAAATTGCAATCATTAATTCACACAGTACATGACTGTAAAGGAGGAAATTGCCATCTGAAGGAAGGAAATGTAACCAAAAGAATAGAACAGGAATACAGAAGTGTCAAAAGAACACACCTAAAACACTCTACACAGCATAATGTATATATCATCAACAAATACAGATTAACACATTCTGTGGATAAATTTGTTTTTTAAATTTGGTTCTTTAGAACAACATGCAGTACCAAATCAGAATTAATTATAAAAAAGAAGATGTGGTATGACTGCCAAAAGGACAACTCGTCACAAGAGACCAAGTGACACTGACATTAACAACTGTAGGTCACCGTACAGCCTTCAACAATGAGCAAAGTAAATACCTTCATGTACAGTCATGTATTGTGTGAATAGGATATTAAAGAATAATGAATGAAAATAAAAATGTAACACATCAGCAAACGACAACCACTGAATAACAGCTGTATTTGAACTCCCTTTCTGAAATCTGACATATATATTTGTAAGCTTTTTTTCCTTTAATCGCATTAATTATTTATCCAATTTTTCAGGTTGGGTGTTTCAATGATCCTCCTTATCACCCAGTAATATCCCTTTCAAAATGCTGTAGGAAAGTTTTATATAATAGTTTATTAAGAAAAATATCTTGGAAACAATCACATTAGTCATACTAGTGATCATCTTTTAACCCTTAAAACTGTAATTGATAAAGCATTTAAATAAATAATTAAGTAAATAATTAATTTTAAGAAGTCATTCAAAACTGTTAGCAGAGACTCTTCCGCAGATTAACTTTTTAAGACTTAAACTGTCCCTCTTGTCAATTTAACAGCATTGGCTGAACTTGGTATGTATCCTGTTTTAATAAATAGAAGCCCTGAAATTGTCTATTGGCTTTTGGTTGCATGTAAAAATTGACTATAATTGTTTACTTAAGAGACATATATAATTAAAGTTTGCACATGTTGCAAGTAGGCAGAGGGTTTGCAATAACAAATTAAGAGTCATTAGCTTAATTTTTTACATGTTTTTTTGGAAAATCAAAACAATTTTTTATAGACAGTAACTTCAGTCTATTGTATACATGCAATATATACTATACTTAATGATAGATATTGGAAATATTGGAAATAAAATGTTTATTGTTATATTGATTCAATTATCTGTAATAAGGTAAGAATTCATAGATGATTTAAGGTGGCTGTCCTTCTCCATCTTGTATTTTGAAGTAGCAGATAACTATTGATCTAGATCTTTAATGAAATGAGCAAAGTTTTAAAGAAGTATGTAATTTATGTGTAAGACTTTTCAATGTTAATATAGAAAATTGTGTGTTTTATTATATTTTGGGTGTGTTTTTTATGAAAAAAATACACCAACATTATGTTTGTTTGATTCATACTTTTTCAATTTTGTCACACAAGGGGAGATAACTCAGATAAAGTGATTCATTAAAATTGAAAGTGTTGTGCATTTACCTATGTTAATATGTAGCAAGAAAACAAGTCTGGTGACCCAATTTTTTTCTTTTTATTATCTGAAAGCATGTTAATTATTAGAGCTATCCTCTCACATCTTATTTTAAAATTCTGTAGTGTAGTTTTCTTTTCACAAGCAATTGGATTTTCCATGCATAATCTGTACAAAATCTGACAATTTTTCAAAACCTGTTGTGTGAGTATATAATGGACAAAAACAAATAAACTACATTTTGACAAATTATTAAAAATTCCTAACAATTATAATTAAGATCACCCCCTTCCAATCCAGCTTAAAAACAATTACAAATAAGAATTTGCTACTGAATTCATTTCACAATTATATGTACAAAATGCATTGAAAATAGTTCTGTATTTTATAAATGAGACTGATAAAGTTGTATTCAAATTTGTATATTTTTGTACAAGGATAATTCTTGGTTTGATTTGTAGATAGAGATGTTGAAATAATTAGAATCATTGTTAAATCCATTTGTAATATGTACAAAACTAGAAATACTTTGTTTTCATAATTAATCATTTTGTTGTATATGTACCTCAGAGTGAGACCACTAAAAACATTAACAAAATATTAATGTTAAAAAAGTATCTTTTTTACCATAAGATTTTAAAGGGGATATATAGTCATACATACAAGTGCTAGTAAAAATATTGTCCTGTGAATGTGTTTAAAATATTCATTGTGAAATTTGGTTAGCATTTGTGAATTTTTGTATTTCAAACCAGTAAAATATTTATATTCTTATTCTAATTCTTCTTCAATAATTATTTTTACTTTTTGGTTGATTATGTCAAAATGGCAATAATTAGTGCATACACTTAATTATTTTAAACTGTAAATGTACAAAAGAAGATGTGGTATGATTGCCAATGAGACAACTCTCCACAAGAGACCAAAATAACACAGAAATTAACAACTATAGGTCAACGTACGGCCTTCAACAATGAGCAAAGCCCATACCGCATAGTCAGCTATAAAAGGCCCCGAAATGACAATGTAAAACAATTCAAACGAGACAACTAACGGCCTTATTTATATTAAAAAATGAACAAAAAACCAATATGTAACACATAAACAAACGACAACCACTGAATTACAGGCTCCTGACTTGGGACAGGCACATACATTATATCTGTAAGCACATTATATATAAAATTAGCCTCAGTCAGATCAAATGAATTTCAGGTGAATTTCATGTGAGTTAGGTCATGTGAAATTCACGTGAGTCAGATCACGTGAAATTTATGTGAGTGAAATCACGTGAATTTCACGTGAGTGAGTTAACGTGAATTTCACGTGAAAAAAAGTTTATGTGAAATTCACATGAATTTCACATGAGTTTCACGTTAACAAGTTCACGTTAAATTCACGTAAGTCAGATCATGTGAGTTTCACGTGAATTTCATGTGAATTTCACGTGAAAACTGTTCACGTGAAATTCACATGAAAAATTCACGTGATATTCACGTGAGCAAAAATTCACGTGAAATTCATGTGAAACTCACGTGAATTTTACGTGACTTTCACGTGAAATTCACGTGAACAAAATTTGCCTGTGTACTATACAAAACTTTCAAAAAAGCTCATTTTTAGATCACGTCTTTATTTCTTTTTTAATTCAGCTATAGTTTAACCCCAAAAAGATGTTTCGCAACCAGAATTATTTTTTGTCTGTTGATGTTAGTCAATAGGTACAAGTGTTCGTTTCAACGTTTATTTCGTCAAAAAACATCAACGGAAACTGTTTATTTTAAACTTGAAAAATATAGTTCTACAAGGCAATATTGACAATAGAGACAATGCAAGTGACTGTATCCTGTTTGCTAGACAAGAGCCTATGCACCATATTATTGCGATATATTAGCCAATTCAACTGTGTAGTTTAACATAGGAAATGACATTCACAATGAACTACGATAGGGATATCAGCACATCATCAGTAACGGTATGTAGAAGCGTTATTTTGTTATACAATACGTATCAAGAAATCATCATTTGATTGGAAACCTTAGCGACACGGAGAAATATAGTCTCACCAATTTATCTTGTTCGTTAGTGGTACCTATCATGTGTAGAACAAACAATTAGAACAATGAATTCTAATATGAAATGTTTGTTTTCGCTTTGTAAACAACACTGTGAAAATATTGAAAATTTGTCAACATATCTATTATAAGCTCAGACTCATCGATGTAGTTAATAACTAGTGTTACAATATACCTCCTAGGAAATCCATATTTAAAGCAAGCAATGGAAAACGCTTTGCCGATTTCGCAGTTGTAAAAACTGCAATGCAGAACTTTTATACCTATGCGATACAAAACAAATAGAATTCATGCAGTTGAGCTCGGTAAAATTTACCTAATCAAAATGAAATATAATTCCGCGAAATTCTATTAGTGCTTTTGGCGCATTAAGGTGCATCAAAACATGACGTCATACGAATGAAAACTCTTTAAGTGAATGTTTTTTCCGTCACGTAAATCATCAAAATTCGGATAGTATTACAATGAAATGCAGTTTTGGAGTAGATGTAGCTTCATTTTATATTATATTGCATTGCTCGAACAAGTTACTGATATCATCATGTCAACATGGCGGCTCCTTATGTGTATTTGACGGTAACCTGCGAGAAATAAATGTAAATTAAAAATGGAAAATGGTGAGGTTGAGAATAAAAAGAATTAAACACACTTTTTTTAGCTGTTATATAAGAAAGCGTTTTATTAGAAATACATGTATCCAGCTTTATCTAACGAGGTCTAAAATAGAACGGTCACATAGACGGCAAGTCCATCCACGTCTGCGACCTCATATCTGTTTAATATTTAACAGAATGGAAAGTTATCTGCTTATATCCTTTACAGCAAACACTCAAAGGCAAACAACGGAACTATAACTTTTAATGTTTAATCTTCCATTATATCCTGACAATATGCATATTTTACTATAGAAGTTCAAAATATAAAGAAAAAGATAATCATATCTAATAAGAGAAAATATTATTCAAGACGTGAGACTATCAAGTGTTGTGTCCCAAGAAGTTCAATAGATTTTGAGAAGTGTATTTTATTATAATTTACTTATGTTTGATTCCTGGTATTCTCTAAATGCATTTATCTTTTACAATATTTGTTTTCAAGAATCGTGTCACTGTTAACATTTCCTTAATATAAACCATTCCTAAATATCCACTGTTGAAGATAACCACTGCGGAGTACAGCATAACACAAGAAATGCAGTTATGAAACGTTTTATGATTATAAAGATAAGTAAACCATACAATAAATATTATAATTATAAGATATTTTATTAACCAATCATGGTGCCCAAAATTTGAGCTATACAATAAAATGAATTACAAAAAAAGCAAAGTAATTGATTTAAATGCTCAGGGGGATTATAGTATATTTTAAAGAAACATGTACACACTATAAAACCAAGTAATTCAATTATAAAAAAAGAGGTCATTGTTAAAACATAAGTAATTTGGAAGCCACTGCGACCTCATCAAGTAGTTTTCATTTGTTTTTAACTGAGAATTTAAAGTAGACTGATGTTGTGATCTTATCAGAACAGGACTTTTTAAAAAGGAAACGAAGTTCATCTTAAAATACCTTCTTACATAACTCAAACTTGTTTGTACCAGTGAGAAAAAAATGTATGTTAGTGTATAAATGAATTTCAATGTTTTCAACACTACCGTTTGTTCAAGAGAACAAAATTAGACCAAGGTAATCTTTAAACAATTGTAGAACTTTGTGTATTCCATCTACACGTTTTACAAATAACTTCACTTACTATTTTAAGTGAAAGGACAGCAGTTTCATTCGTTATATCAAACATAAGCATTCTTGAAATATTGATTACACAGTCTGTTCAGATTAAATGACTAACACATGTCTGGATTTAATTTATTTAAAAAGGCTGTAAGGCACTTGGACGACTATACATAACATTGTCTTATTTTTGCAGTATAAAGAGAAATTCTAAAACCAAATCATTTGGTTTAATTACTTCTTTTTTAAATAATCCTAGAACCTTCTTTCTTTCTCTTTAGGAATTGTTGTGACCTTGACTACACCTCATTTCTTCCATTTTATTCATGACGCTTCTTGGTTCTTCTTCTTAACTTTGAAATGCAAATCCTCAGAGAAAGAACTGTTCTTAAATTAATTCCAAGGGAAATAACTGTTCATCTGTAAATATTCTAACCATTTGATAATGGGTTAAGGTTACAGTAGTAGTTTACCAATGTTGCAACCTCACAAATAAGTCTGGAAATGTCATGGTTGATGAAATATTCATTATATCAATACGTTATTGATTTCAAAATTCTGAGTTCACTACTGATATACAATAGTACTTTCGGTAACTTTTTTTTCCCTTTTTTTATTTTGCATATTAGTTCAGTTAATCGCAACTTATTTAACTGTCATCTCTAGTTGACATAATATAACGTGTTGGATTTTACACTTCTTTTTGCAGTTTTGTTACGACTCAGGTGAACCTTAAATAAGAAAAAAAGAAACACATATAATTAACATTGACTTTGTCATTTCTCTAGTCTCGAGTCAAGCGAAACCAGTAAGTTTAGATTTTGAAACTTTGAGAAAATTGACCAACAAATAGTAGCGAAATGTCATAATACCAAGTATAACGGATATGTTTAGAGTTAAGATTGTATTTTGTGTATGATAGTTTATAGTTTTGGTGGGGTTCGTGTTGCTTATTCTTTAGTTTTCTATGCTGTGTCGTGTGTACTATTGTTTGTCTGTTTGTCTTTTTCATTTTTAGCCATGGCGTTGTCAGTTTATTTTCGATTTATGAGTTTGACTGTCCCTCTGGTATCTTTCGTCCCTCTTTTATAGAATTACATGTTCGGAGAAATATCTTTACGCGTTTCAGGGTACACATTTATAAATCATTGATATGGTCATATTTATAAATTAACTGTTTACAAAACTTTGGAATTTTTGATTTAGTAAGGCTTTTCTACCCCAAGAATAGATAACCTTATCTGTGTTTTAGGAATTTTGGTCCTCAATGCTCTTCAACTACGAACTTTTTGGGCCACGAGCGTCACTGTTTAGTCTTTTGTAGACGAAACGCGCGTCTGGCGTAAATACAAAATTTAATCCTGGTATCTATGATGAGTTTTTTTAATACTATAGCACATGTAGCATACATATGACCACACAAATATTCAACTTTGCATAAGGTATCTACATACAAATACAAAAACACTTTCGTGATTTTTTTAAATGACATTCTATTTTTGTTTTTCTATGTCATCTCCAATTGTTCTTAAATACGTTTTAGAAATTATTAATTTGTTGTGTTTTGGGACGTTGACGAGATTGCACACGTGTTTAGGAAAATACAAGATTCAGTCAAACGAGCTGGTATACCAAACAACACAAAACACTGAAATATAACTCGTTACGTCAACGATATTTGTTTTACTCAATAAAAATGATTGATTTAGATATACTTTTACTTATAATACAAGTGTCAATGAACTATGTGTTGCAATAATATAATCAACATGCTATGCTTACCTTTCGATCTGAATTGATATTTCAGTTTTTTGTATGACATTTGAACTGTATTCCACCACTCCATTTCAATCTATAAAGGAAAGAAGAACAGATCTTTGATATTTGGCGCTCGTTCATGCCTTATATGTATATAACATGCATATTGCAATATATGATGTTTGGTTGCTCTTTGTTCAATGACTACAGGAATAGGAGCTACAGCATTGTTAATTGTTTGTTCATCATAACATGATAAGGAGAATGGGTAATATTCATTCAGATTATTACTAAGTGCAAACTAGCGATACTTTAAAGTTTAATTAAAGGAACACACCCATTAGTTTGTTTTGAGATGTTCTGAATCCAGCGTGTGACCTTATTTTATTTTGATTTGAGATCTTATCAATAAAACTTACACATCAATGCATTTCCCTGATCGTTTCAGCTATCTAATAATTTGACTACAGTCTGTGAAATTAGGAATAATTCATGAAATCGAAAAGATACGAACTTAAACTTTTTTTAACTATAACATATCTTTAGACTTAACGAGTTTGCCTTTAGCACAAAAAACTGTCGACACTTTGTTAAAGGAATATAAGCTGCGTTACCAATATCATTTACACTAAAACTGTACAGATCGCTCGCATATTTATCGCTCCGTACAAAATGAAACAAATCAAGTACGCTGAATTCAATTGAACAATAATATATTTACGGTCTAAGGTTATATATGTTTGGGATTGTTTATGTTTTACAATGACCGGTTTAAAATGTTGGTACATATAGTATGACTGCATGAATGAGCAAGTGAGCTATTGCCTTCATTTTGATACAACTAGAAACAAACCGCATTGTATTTAAAAAAACAATTGTCCCTTTCTATTCCGAATTTCATATTCTAAAAAATACTCTGCTAAATTTGGGTGACACCACATTCTATCACTTTGAATATAAAATCATCTATTTGACGTACCCAAGCATAATGTAACAATAAGTGAAAGTGTTTGACAACACATCAATGTGACAATCAATTTGAACTTCCACAAATATAGCCCACTGTTCGAATTTCGACAACAACAACACTAAAATAGCAGTTCAAGATATGTCAGTTGAACATTTCCGGATGACGTGGCTTTAATGCCTCAATTTGATTCGGGAAAAAATTGGGTTTTAAGTTTATTGTGGTGATCTGTTTTTGTATATAAAATTATAGAATTTGATAAGAACAATAATGTTAGCATGTTGATAAAAATTAGCAAAAAATACCAGTACTACTGAAGAACTTATCATATAATTTACCTGTGTTGAGTTTACTTCCATGATATATACCCGTGTTATGTTGCTGTTTCTAAGTTTTTTAATCTAACACTGACGTCAATCTGGTATTCACGGCGCTGCATCACACTCAGATGAAATGTATAATAATGAACAATAATAGATTTATTGATGTACTCTAAGAGTTTGTTTTTTTTATTTTCATTTCTTTACGTGTTTCTTGGCTTAAAAACAAAAGTTCAATTTTTAAAGTAGATAAAACAAAATCAATTTTTTCGAACAGCGAGATTTGGTGAAATAAATCGATTTTATGAAACATAATCATAAACAGCAATATAAGTGAGTTCTCTCAGTTAAATATAAAACCACATGAATAAATTTTGATACTGAGAGGACAAAGTAATATATGTTTTAGAATAATGCCACATTTAAATTTGGGTTACAATTACGTACCTCTAGATCGGTCTAATAATTTCATTAATAGCAATTTCATTCGTAATAAAGGTTACTTACTTGCTTATTAAATTTTTTTGTTAAAATTTGTTACGCTATTAATAATGACAGATAAATGACCTTAGTCAATGAAATTTAAAAAAAAAAGTAATAAATGAAAGAGATTGAAGAAATAATAAGTATTTACAACATACAACAACATATATCAATATAAATACATTTTTATCAATGAAGACAATACCGATCTTAAAGAATACAAATTGTATTGTAACTTAAAAGTAATAGCATTTAATAAGCATTGGGCATGGGATGCATAGAAGCTACATTAGGGTGAAACTACACATGCACATTTGGTTAGTCAACACAACAAGACATACATGTATATATATATATATATATATATATATATATATATATACTAAATAAAAAGCTAAATATATGAAAAATTAAGAAGCAACTAGCAAATAGAAATAAACGATATAATCACATGTAGGAAAATAATAAATCATGAGATACCTTTAAAATTGTGACATAATATGTAATATATCAAATAATTGAATGATTTACTTCAATTTTCGAGTACTAGTGTTTTAGTTATGACCCTTAACAACTGAGTATAAACGGATTCCTTTTTTAAACGATTGTCTTTGTACATGTAAAACATTATATTTCGTTACGTTTATTGCATATAATCAAAATATCCTTTGTCTTTATTCCTTCAACCACAAAATGCATCCATACATTACTACACATGTTTAACGAAATTACATACAGTATCTGAATAAAGAGTTTGTGTTCATATTTAATTAAAAAAATGGTAAATACATTTTGTACTTAAAATATATAAAAACGTATGCTTCGATATCGAAATTAATCCAAATTGCATTTAGGTAACAGCACAAAAGACGTTATATATAACAATAACATTAATCATGTTAACTTTAATTTATTTATTGGTCATGTTGATGTTTAATTGCCTATATGTATTTGGTTCTCTTGAAATTACTGACTAACTTTATAACTGTGTTCACATGCATACTAACTTTCAATTAATGACACTTCACAATTATTAATCGAAAATTGTAAGTAACGAATTGTAAAGATCAAATAATGTAGATGTAAAAGATGTCACGTCAATCTCTACCTGTATACACCCACATTGCATATATTCGGATTTAAAGACTAGGAAAATGTAAGATAATCTCAAATGTATGCAATTCTTGATATAGTTGTATCATTATTAATTACTATATAATAAAATAAGTCTCTCTATGAAATAGCTTTTTGTAAAACATTTTTAGAAATAATTATTTACATACCTGACTGATTAAACACAAATATACTTTCAATCCTACTGGTATCGGTATACAGAACAGTCGGTGTGGATCCTGGTGTTTTAGCCACCATTAATAATTGTTTATTATCACCATAAAATATATTGCTTCCAAGGACACCAATAGCCATTTTGTTGCCAGCAGAATTTGTCGAAAGAATAGTTTTTACATCAGAGCCATCGAATGTAGCTGTTTTCATGTCACCATTGTCATTTATAATCCAATACAGTATTTGTTCGTCAGTGTCTACAATTTTGGAAGAAATGTTTGAAAATTTGTGTATCTATTATACTCAGAATAACCATACATTGTCTCGAAATATCAATGCTATTTTTTTACAAGGCTTAGAAAAGGGTAGAGCTGAGCATTTCTACCTGTATCGAGCCGATCACAAAAAGAAAACATTGATATTTCGAGACAATGCATGGTTATTCTTTAGATACTGCAATTTTTATAAACCATCATTTTTCAATTTAGAGTTGACGAAGTAAAATTTCTGCGAACATGTATGTTTTATTGATGTCATAAATAAAACTCTACGGAAACGCATTGTCAACGTCATAAACAAGGTGATATACGGTCATTGACTGTATATCACATATGAATATACGGTCAATGCAATTTGACTGCTCAAAGAGCACAGCTACAGTATATATTAAATATATATGTAACTGTATCGCAGTTTTGTTTGTTTTAAATCTGGTATTAACTTTACGACTGATGTATTCAGATGAACAGTGAAGTAGTGACCAAAGAAATGTTTACGATTTTTTTTAATGTTGTTTTAAATGTAAAAAAAATACATTTGATCAGCCTTATTATGTTCTATACAAAAAATAAACATCGCCATCTTATTTTTTTGTTTTTCTGTATTTTAACACCAAAAACAAATTTTAGCAGAGACTATGTAATACCTTCAAGTACATTAATAAACAGCAGAGCTTTTATTGCGGTTCTGATTTTTTACCGACATTTGTATGAGATTATTCTATTTTTCTACCAGCAGAACTGCTTCCGTTGAGGCAGGTTTGTCCGTCCATTGTTGGTACTGTTTTGTTTTTAAATTAACATATTTTACAGATAGATAGACAGTTGGACTGTCACAATTTAGCAACACTACAACAAAGCTAACTCATAACAACGTACCTATGTCCATGCAATAAACATGTGATGATACAAAGTTAACGATCGTCTCATTTTCAAGTAAATCCAATCTACACTTTAATATTCCTATATCTGTCTCAACTATATACATCCATCTCAAAGTCAAATCAAAGTTTGGGCATCTAAAACATTGAAGTTGAAGGACCAGTTTGTGTTTGTTAACATATGTGTTGTTATTATATTTGTAAACAGTTATAAGATATCTGGACAATGCCACATACGGATTATGATAAACGAAACATTCGATGACCCCTTTAATAAACGCAACAATAGTATACCGCTGTGCAGCAGTCATAAATCGAATAAGAGAAAACAAATCTAGGTTATAAACTAAAACCGAGGGAAACATATCAGCTATTAGAGGAAAACTGTGGAACTACAGAAACGTTGAACTGCAACATAAAAACAGACTTCAAATCATACATTATTTTGCTTAATTTAAAAGAGTAAATTGAGCGTACTAGGTCGACTAAAATTTTAAAAAAGTTGGAGCGTCTTATATTTTGATTTTAAGAGAAAAAAAAACTACTGTTGTATGTTGCAAAGCGTCATCGTCAAATAAGCGTAATTTTTTAACCTTAGAGAGACATATTATTTAACATAAAATGCTATCTTCGGCGAGCTTGCTTTTACATCCGAAACAAAAAACAGAGGCATAATTTCACTTTGAGTGCTACTGCCAAAGAGATGTCATGAAGACAAAATTTCTTTATCTCAATGACTCTTGATTCCAAGGAATATTTGTATTTAGCAATATGAGAATAAACTCTGATAATATCATTGCATTGTTGATTCCACAGTAACTTATAAAAATACATGAAAAATTCAAATACTGTTTTATGCATATTAAAACAAAAGAATATATTTAATGGAAACCAAAGCAATAAATCTGCAGGACATATATTAAGGCAATTATTATAAAACTTCAATTTCGTAATAAATGTGCATACCTCAGTTTTTTTCATTATATACCAGAAGATCCACGTCAAACATGTATAACAAACTAAGATGTGCATGTTATATCACTTATATAGGATAGACCAAGTCAGGAATACGACAGTTGTTGTCCATTCGTTTTTGATGTGTTTTGTCATTTGATTTTGTAATGTGATTAGGGACTTTCCGATTTTATTTTCCTCGGAGTTCAGTATTTTTGTGATTTTAATTTTAATTTTTATGTTTATATAGGTTTAACATAATCTAAGATATTTTGTAATATATGAGTTCTTGATTAGGCTCCTTTATACATAATTTAATTCATTTTCTGTTAATCAAATTAGTCATTTCCATCACATTGAATCCACATGCATTATTTGGCATTGTTTATTGTTAGTTTTGTAATAAAGTATCTTCCAACTAATTTTGTTGTAGTTCCGTAGTGATATGCGAGATAATGATACTGATAGGAATGCTCTTATAACACAATACTCCGATTTTTTACGAAGAGCAGATATATTCTAAGCTATCAATTTCTTTATACCAACGTGTGTGATTGTGCGATTTAGAGAAATCAACTTTGCGTGTGCATTAGATAGATAATTTATTCTCTAAAAAACTAAATACAAGTTTACAGAGAAACATACAATATAAATACAGATACAATAGTTGAGGTAAACAAATACAGTAAGATATTTTAAAAGTACAAAATTATGATGGCATACATGTTTAGTAACATGTTTAATTAAAGGCTGAACTCAATAGAAAGAAAAAAGATCAGTAAGATGCTTATGCGATTACATTTACATGGAGGGACAAACTTTTTGTATTAATACACTTAAAAAATAAACACAATTTTCTTAAGACAGATTGTTTTTTACTATTAAATAGTGAGCAAAATGACATAATATTTGAACTATTTGAAAATTTAGTTTTTAGAAATAATTGTTTTTCGTTCTTAAAATGAGAACAGTAAAACAAATAATGAAATTCGTCGCTTATCTCACTGGAACTACACAACTCACATGTCCTTTCATTTCGGGCAATGTTTTGCCATCTCCTCCTTTTTATAGGTAACGCATGGTTACCTGCTCTGAATCTACATAATGTAAACTATGTTTGTCTTCAAGAATAGTGAGGTAGTTTAAACATTAGATTGGTTCTAAAGACTTCAAAATGAATGTTATCGTTTGGAAAAAAATTACGGCAGGCATCATCCCAAATGTATGAGAGAATTATACCAATGTTCATTTTTAGCAACTGTACTATTTCAAATTGACCTTGACGACAATTATACCATAGTTTTATGATGTCACAACGATTTAGATTCTTTTTTAAATATCTGTTTAACCATAAATAGAGCATTTTCAGCAAAATTTGATTTCTAACTCATCTTTGGCTTTTATCTCCGAAATCTGTGTTGGCAAGATTCAATTTTGTCTATGTCGACTTCTCCCGACATGCGTCATTGCTGCTTTACAAAAATAAATTTTGCGTACATCGATTCTTGTCAATTGTCAACTTTCGAAATGGATTGCGTCTTTCTTTATGTCTGAATACGAGACTTCCAGCCTGGAAAATTAATATCGTTTTATTCTCAAGGTTAATCCATTTATTATTAGGCTTGATAAAAAGTATGTTTAGGGTGACATGTTAAAAACAAATAATGTAGTTTCTTTTTACTTCTAAAAAAATGTCAGAGAAGACGGTTGTAATAAATTCGGGGCGATTGATCCAAAATAAAGCTTAAATTTATGGCCAATTTATGTAGCATTTTTTTAATCAAGATATTAAATATTGACTACGGTTTGGCTGTTGATTTAAATACAGTTGGGTATGATTAATTCAAAATCTTAAAGATAAAAGTATAAACATTTTAACTCAATAATGTTGATTGTTAAAACAATTACTTACCCTTCGCATCAAAACAATTTCATTTTTGACTGGGAATCGTCCATGTAGGTCATGCTTAAATCTCCAATGCAGTATACTCATAGTCTGACAAATAACATTTTTTTTACCGTCATTCATAAAAATGTCCTTGTAAAATAATTTTCCGTTTGCTCCAATCCGTGAAAGTCTTTAATCATCACTGTTAAGAATTGGATCTTTTCCTTGATATCCAAATCTTCACGAATGTCTTCTTTTTCATACCATTCATATTACGATCATCTTTTTTCTTTCTGTTTTAAATATTTCGTTGGAAAGGTTATTTGACGCTCCATTACTGTCGATATATCTTGTTTTACTGATATTCGCTCCTTTTAAGAAGACTGTGATTTTTAAGAACGTGGGGGGGATTTACATGTTAGGCCCATGCCGAGGGAATATGTTTAACGAATCAAAACAAAACAAAATATATGCAAACTATCTTAACATTGAAAATTGCAATAGGTAAACACTGATATTGCTAATTAGTAGTGTTGCGGTTTTTCCTAAATTATACCATGTCTCGTGAGGAAAAACAATGTTAAAACAGGGGCTTTCAACAAAAACTATGGTATAATTTACGAAACACCGCAAAACTTTTCAAAAGATATGAAATATATTCAACATATATTGATCTTACAGAATGCCTTGTTATTTTGTAGTTTGGGGCATAGGATTTAAATATTAGGTAGAAAAAAGCTGAAACTTTCAGTTCGGACTTGATTCAGATAGTCACCTTTATTTTTTTTAAACTTTTTGCAGTGAACTTGGATTTTCATAAAACTGTACAGCTATCTCAATTATGTATTGAACATATTCTATAAGACTGAAATATCTATATGTTACTAGTTACAAACATCAATAAATATGTTTTGTTCGTTAAAAAAATTGGTTGATTTCATCACTAAAGATAGCAAAGACACGATATACACTCAACTAGTGCTTTGTTTTCAAGTTTATAAACACAACCACATCCTTAAATTTATTTTTTAGTCGTACTCATTTACAAGTATGTATCAGTCCTCTATAAATGGATATTCGTATTTGCAGGAATGATTGTTTTCATTGTATTGATGCACGAGTGTATTTGTCTTCACTCTAACAAACAGTTTATGCATTTTTTTTTTCAAATGGTTCTATGTCAAAAGACAAAAGATAACGATTAGACCATTCACATATATGATAAAGATAACATAAAGATATTGCTTACTGGAGTAAAACCTAATTGATAAAACAATGGTATACGTGTAGTTTTCGTAACAACATATATGCATCATTGCTCAATTCTAGTGACATCAAACAAATACCTGTTTGTAAGATCAAGTCATATCACAAAAGGATTACTTGGACTTGATAACACAGTCACATTGCTTCCGTCTAGATTGCATCTTGAGAGTCTGTTTATAACCTCACTAACCCAGTAGATATGATCAGTGGTTGTTTCAACAGCTATTCCTGATGGATATAAACCAGTCTGGACAACTGTCTGTAATGTTCTACTCTTTGACGGATATGCAAATCTATATAAATGATTAAATGTTATTTACATTACATAGATTCACTGATTATACCGGTCTTGTATTTAATACTAAAAACTATCCACTGTCTTGTTCATGTTGCTCGCACACACTATACTGAATGTGTTACATCATGATAGTGGCATAGTGTAAAGACATACAATGATGAATCTGTGTTTTTTTAAACAATTACCTTGAGTTTGTGCCACTGGTTTGAACGATTGTTTAAACATATATTTATCAACATATAAATGTAGGCTGCACATCGTAACCGAAATAGTTTCCATACTAGTAAAATTGATAGATTATAAGCTTGTACAGCCTAATTTCCCATTGTTTTGCTTTTTCTCAAAATCCACGTATGTAAAACTTCATTTCAAACTAATATTTCAAACTTTTATTTTAAGTTGTCAAATTTCAAGGCAAAGTTTGACAGTTGATGATGTTTTAGGAAAACGTTTTATTTGAATCTGCAAGGACTAAAAACAAAATTAATTGCAAAATTCCACATTTTTTCAGAAAATTTCATGTTCTTTTTATTATTATAATTATCATTTATATTAGTAGTAGTTGTAATAGTAGTAGTAATTGTACAAAAAAAAAAATAGTAGTATTTTTTGTATTAGGCATTTGTACTTTTCTGCCGAAAGACCTCTTATTTTTGTTCTGATTATTAGGTCTTTCCACTTTTCTGTGGAAAGACCTACTGTATTTCTTCTGATTATTAGGTCTTTCCACTTTTATATGGAAAGACCAATTGTATTTGTTCTGATTATTAGTATTATTAGGTCTTTCCACTTTTCTGTGGAAAAACCTATTGTATTTGTTCTGATTATTATTATTTATTTTTTCTTCCGCCAAATTTTGTTCTCCCATAAAATTTTTGTTTCGCAATATGTCGCTAAGATATTTCTTAATATGTAGTATCTGCGATTTTTATTTTCACCAATTCTAAGCCAAACAATTTTCTTTGTAAGAGTTATCTCCCTATTCACTGTTTATCAAATGTGTGCATCTCATTCGTAACAAAAAAAGATATCGACAAGTCTTTTTCTAAATTGTTCGTTACATCCGCAGGAATTGTTATTTAATTTGGATCGAAGCGATTCGATGAAATTTTTTACGAGGTATCTACCTTTACAAAATAAATTTGCCGGTATGTATTTTAACTCATAAACTATTAACCGTATAGACATGGAATGTTTTTATTTGAGGCCCTTAGGTCCTTATTTAGAAAATGAAGTCAAGGTCAAAGGTCAAGTTCTCAATTTTGACTTTTCCTTTTTGGGCATTTTCTCCAACACTTTTAAATATATATATAAAAGCACAAGCGCAACATGTTTGTTTTAACTCCAACATGGCTTCTTATAAAGCCATATGACCTTTTACAAAAAGGTTAGGTGACATATGACCTTGAAAAATGACAACCGGAAGTGACCTTGAGAAATCGGAAGTAGCCTTTTCGCACTTTTTTTCATGCAAAAGTACTCGGAATCCATATATTTTGCAATTTTAATACATTTCATTTTCACTATAGACTAAAAGTGACTTTCGATAAACCGGAACCGGAAGATAAATATATAAGAACAAGTGCAAAATGTTTGCTTTAATGTACTGTAGATATATAACATTTGGTTTGAAACAATCTAATGACATCTTATAGGAGTTAGTGCCCCTGAAATGTCTAATTGTAAGGTTAATTGATTATTTTTTTCAACTTGGGTCATTATATAGCCATATGACCTTTAACAAAAGGTTGCATGACATATGACCTTCAAAAATGTCAACCGGAAGTGACCTTGAGAAACCGGAAGTAGCCATTTTTGCACTTTTTTCATAGAAAAGTTCTCGGAATTCATATATTTTGTCATTTAATTCCATTTTCTCATCACTGTAAACTAGAAGTGACTTTCCATGAACCGGAAGTGGCCAATTATCTCCTGATTTACAGGCAACAGTATATAAAAACTACATATTTTTGAAATCAGTGTGAAAAATGAGATCAGAAGTGACATTTACTTCACCGGAAGTAGCACATTATATCTCTTATTTCACTCAAAAGTATATAGAAATATTTTATGTATCGCATCAGTATAAAGAAACTTATGATTGGGTCTCAATTTTAACTTTGAGCAAACCGGAACTAGCTTCTTTTCAATAATTTAAAAAAAATTATGTGGAAAGACTTTCAATGAATTGGTTTTTAATTAGGTCTTTCCACTTTTATGTGGAAAGAACTATTGCATTTGTTCTGATTGTTAGGTCTTTCCACTTTTATGTGGAAAGACCTATTGTATTTGTTCTGATTATTAAGTCTTTCCACTTTTCTGTGGAAAGACCTATTGTATTTGTTCTGATTATTATTAGGTCTTTCCACTTTTCTGTGGAAAGACCTATTGTATTTGTTCTGATTATTATTATTTTTAGGTCTTTCCACTTTTTTGTGGAAAGACCTATTGCATTTGTTCTGATTATTATTATTAATTTTTTTTCCCGCCAACTTTTGACATTTTTGTTCTGCAATAGGTCGCTTAGATATTTCTTATATTGTATCGTACAGTTTATGCGCTTGTAAATGTCACACTGCTAAGACGAACAATTTTCTTTGTAAAAGTTATCTCCCTATTCACTGTTTATCACATGTGTGCATCTCCTTCGTAACAAAAAAAGATATCGACAAAATTCTTTTTCTAAATTGTTCGTTACATCCTCAGGAATTTTTGGCTAATTTGGATAGAAGCGATTCGATAACATTTTATAGGAGTTAACTAACTTTACAAAATAAATTTGTCGGTATGTTTTTTTAACTCATAAACCTTTAACTGTTTAACCCTGGAACCTTTTTATTTGAGGTCCCTATGTCCTAACTTAGAAAATGAGGTCAAGGTCAAAGGTCAAGGTCAAGTTCTCAATTTTGACTTTTGCTTATTTTTGCATTTTCTCAAATACCTTTTAAAGTATATATAAAAGAACAAGTGCAAAATGTTTACTTTATTGTAATGAAGATATGTTACATTTGGTCTGAAACAATCCAAGGGCATCTTATAGGAGTTAATGTCCCTGAAATGTTTGATTATAAAGTTCATTGATTATTACTTCAACTTGGTTCATTATAAAGCCATATGACCGTTTACCAAAGGTTGGGTGACATATGACCTTAAAAAATGACAACCGAAAGTGACCTTGAGAAAACCGGAAGTAGCCAATTGTGCACTTTTTTCGTAAAAAAGTACTCGGAATTCATATATTTTGCTTTTGGAATACATAAACTTATTACTTAAGACTCGAAATGACTTTCGATCAACCGGAAGGCCAATTATCTCCTGGTTTTAAGGCAAAAGTATATAGAAAGTATATATTTTTGAAATCAGTGTGAATGAAGCTATCATATGAGACCGGAGGAGACATTTACTATACAATAAGTAGCAAATTATATCCCTTATTTCCCTCAAAAGTATATATAAACCACTTATGTATCGCATCAGTATAAAGTAACTAGCTTCTTTTCAAATTTTCTTTCTTGTGGAAAGACCTTCAATTGATCTCTGAACAATTGGTTTTTAATTGATGTTTTTTTCCGCCAAATTTTAATATTTGTGTTACATAATATGTCGCTTAGATATTTCTCATATTGTATCGTAGTCTATGCGCTTTTAAATTTCACCCTGCTAAGACGAACAATTTTCTTTGTAAGAATTATCTCCCTATTCACTGTTTATCAAATGTGTGCATCTCCTTCGTAACAAAAAAATATATCGACAAAATTCTTGTAACAAATTGTTCGTTAAATCCTCAGGAATTTTTGGCTAATTTGGATAGAAGCGATTCGATAACATTTTATAGGAGTTAACTAACTTTACAAAATAAATTTGTCGGTATGTTTTTTTAACTCATAAACCTTTAACTGTTTAACCCTGGAACCTTTTTATTTGAGGTCCCTATGTCCTAACTTAGAAAATGAGGTCAAGGTCAAAGGTCAAGGTCAAGTTCTCAATTTTGACTTTTGCTTATTTTTGCATTTTCTCAAATACCTTTTAAAGTATATATAAAAGAACAAGTGCAAAATGTTTACTTTATTGTAATGAAGATATGTTACATTTGGTCTGAAACAATCCAATGGCATCTTATAGGAGTTAATGTCCCTGAAATGTTTGATTATAAAGTTCATTGATTATTACTTCAACTTGGTTCATTATAAAGCCATATGACCTTTTACAAAAGGTTGGGTGACATATGACCTTAAAAAATGACAACCGAAAGTGACCTTGAGAAAACCGGAAGTAGCCAATTGTGCACTTTTTTCGTAAAAAAGTACTCGGAATTCATATATTTTGCTTTTGGAATACATAAACTTATTACTTAAGACTCGAAATGACTTTCGATCAACCGGAAGGCCAATTATCTCCTGATTTTAAGGCAAAAGTATATAGAAAGTATATATTTTTGAAATCAGTGTGAATGAAGCTATCATATGAGACCGGAGGAGACATTTACTATACAATAAGTAGCAAATTATATCCCTTATTTCCCTCAAAAGTATATATAAACCACTTATGTATCGCATCAGTATAAAGTAACTAGCTTCTTTTCAAATTTTCTTTCTTGTGGAAAGACCTTCAATTGTTCTCTGAACAATTGGTTTTTAATTGATGTTTTTTTCCGCCAAATTTTAATATTTGTGTTACATAATATGTCGCTTAGATATTTCTCATATTGTATCGTAGTCTATGCGCTTTTAAATTTCACCCTGCTAAGACGAACAATTTTCTTTGTAAGAATTATCTCCCTATTCACTGTTTATCAAATGTGTGCATCTCCTTCGTAACAAAAAAATATATCGACAAAATTCTTGTAACAAATTGTTCGTTAAATCCTCAGGAATTTTTGGCTAATTTGGATCAAAACGATTCGATGAAATTTTATATAGGTTATCGACCTTTACTCAATAAATTTGTCGGTATGTTTTTTTAACTAATGAACGGTTAACCGTATAACCCTGGAATGTTTTTATTTGAGGCTCCTATGTCCTAACTTAGATAATGAGGTGAAGGTCAAAGATCAAGGTCAAGTTCTTTATTGTGACTTTTCCCTATTTTTGCATTTTCTCCAACACTTTAAAAGATATGTATAAAAGAACAAGTGCAAAACGATTGCTTTATGGTAATGAAGATATGTTACATTTGGTTTGATAACATCTAATGGCATCTTATAGGAGCTAGTGCCCCTGAAATGTTATAATAATTATAAGGTTAATTGATTATTACTTCAACTTCGTTCATTATAAAGCCATATGACCTTTAACAAAAGGTTGGGTGACATATGACCTTGAACAATGACAACTGGAAGTGACCTTGAGAAAACTGTAAGTAACCTTTTTTGCACTTTTTTCATGAAAAAGGACTCGGAATCCAAGTTTTGTAATTTATATACATTAACTTATCACTAAAGACTAGAAGTGACATTCGAAAAACCGGAAGTGGCCAATTATCTCATAGTTTACAGGCAAAAGTATTTATAAACTATATATTTTTGGAATCAGTGTGAATAAAGCTATCATATGAGACCTGAAGTGACATTTACTTCAACGGAAGTAGCTAATTATCTTCCTTATTTCACTCAAAAGTAAATGGAAACCACTTATTTATCATATCAGTATGAAGAAACTTATGATTTGATGCCAATTTTAACTTTGAGTAAACAGGAACTAGCTTCTTCTCAATAACTTTGTAAATATATGTGGAAAGACCTTCAATTGTTCCCTGAACAATTGGTTTTTAATTATTACTTTTATGTTTTTTTTCTTCCTCCAAATTTTGTTATTGCGATAAATGTTTGTTTTGCAATATGTCGCTTAGATATTTCTCATATTGTATCGTATAGTTTATAAGCTTTTAATTTTCACCCTGATAAGCCGAACAATTTTTTTATGTAAGAGTTATCTCCCTATTCACTGTTTATCATATGTTTGCATCTCCTTCGTAACAAAATAAGATATCGACAAATTTTTTGCAAATTGTTTGTTACATCTTCAGAAAATTTTTCGTAATTTGAATCGAAGCGATACAATGACATTTTATATGATTTATCTACCTTTACGAAATAAATTTTATAGTATGTGTTATTAATTCATCAACCGTTAACCGTATAACACTTGAATGTTTTTATTTGAGGCCCCTAGGTCCTAACTTACAAATTGAGTCAAGGTCAAAGGTCAAGGTCAATATCTGAATTGAGACTTTTCCTTGTTTTTGCATTTTCTCCAACAATTTAATAGATATTTATAAAAGAACAAGTGCAAAATGATTGCTTTATGGTAAAAAAGATATGTTACATTTGTTCTGATACAATCTAATGGCATCTTATAGGAGTTAGTGCCCCTGAAATGTCTAATTATAAGGTTAATTGATTATTACTTCAACTTGGTTCGTTATAAAGCCATATGACCTTTAACAAAAGGTTGGGTGACATATGACCTTGAAAAATGAAAACCGGAAGTGAGCTTTTTTTTGCACTTTTTTAATGAAAATGTACTCGGAATCCATATACTTTGTAATTTAGATACATGAACGTATCACTAAAGACTAGAAGTGACTTTCGATAAGCCGAAAGTGGCCAATTATCTTCTGGTTTACAGGCAAAAGTATATAGAAACTATATATTTTTGGAATCAGTGTGAAAGAAGCTATCATATGAGACCGGAAGTGACATTTACTTCACCGGAAGTAGCTATGTATCTTCCTTATTTCACTCAAAAGTAAATAGAAACCACTTATCGAATCAGTATAAAGAAACTTATAATTGGATGTTAATTTTAACTTTGAGTAAACAGGTAAACGGTAAGGAACTAAGCTTCTTTTCAATCACTTTGAAAATTGAAGTTGACCTTGAAAATGACAACTGGAAGTGACTTTGAGGAAACCGGAAGTAGCCTTGTTTGCACTTTTTCCATTGAAAAATACTCAAAATCCATATATTTTGTAATTTTAATACATTTACTTATCACTTAAGACTAAAAGTGACATTCAATAAACCGGAAGTGGTTAATTATCTCCTGATTTACAGGCAAAAGTATATAGAAACTGATGATTAGATGACATTTGAAAATTGATGTCGAAAAACCTTCAATTGTTCTCTGAACAATTTGTTTTTAATTATTTTTTTTCTTCTGCCAAATTTTGTTCTTGCGATAGATGTTTTTTTTCGCAATGTGTCGCTTAGATATTTTTCATAGCGCTTTTAAATTTCACCCTGCTTAGCTGAACAATTTTCTTTGTAAGAGTTATCTCCCTATTCACTGTTTATAAAATTCGTGCATCTCCTTCGTCACAAAAAAATATATCGACAAAATTCTTTTTACAAATTGTTCATGACATCCTCAGAGATTTTACGCTAATTTGGATCGAAGCGATTCGATGAAATTTTATAGGTGTTATCTACCTTTACGAAATAAATTTGTCGGTATGTTCTTTTAACTCTTAAACCGTTAACCGTATAACACTGGAACCTTATTATTTGAGGTTCCTAGGTCCTAACTTAGAAACGAGGTCAAGGTCAAAGATCAAGATCAAGTTCTAAATTTTGAATTATGCTTATTTTTGCATTTTCTCAAACACTTTAAAAGATATGTATAAAAGAACAAGTGCAAAATGTTTGCTTAACTGTAATGAAGATATGTTACATTTGTTTTGATTCAATTTAATGGCATCTTATAGGAGTTAGTGCATATGAAATGTCTTAATATAAGGTTATTTGATTATAACTTCAACTTGGTTCATTATAAGGCCATATGACCTTTAACAAAAGGTAAGGTGACATATGACCTTGAAAAACGACAACCGGAAGTGACCTTGACAAAACTGGAAGTATCTATTTTTTGCACTTTTTTCATATAAAAGTACTCGGAATCCATATATTTAGTAATATAGATACATTAACTTTTCACTCAAGACTATAACTGACTTTCGATAAACCGGAAGTGGTAAATTATTTCCTGTTCTACAAAAGTATATAGAAACTATATATTCTTGGAATCAGTGTGAAACAAGCTTTCATATGAGACAGGAAGTGACATTTCCTCCACCGGGGGTAGAATATTATTTCCCTTATTTCACTCAAATGTATAAAGAAACCAATTATTTATCCTATCAGTATAAAGAAACTTATGATTGGATGCCAATTTTAACATTGAGTAAACCAGAACTAGATTTTTTTTCAATATCTTTGAAAATTGATGTGGACAGACCTTCAATTGGTCTCTGAACAGTTGGTTTTTAATTATTAAATTTTTATTCTTCCGCCAAATTTTGTTATAGTGTAAAATTTTTCTTTCGCAATATGTCGCTAAGACATTTCATAAATAATATCATACAGTTTATGCGCTTTTTATTTTTATCCATTCTAAGCCGAACAATTTTCTTTGTAAGAGTTATCTCCCTGTTCACTATTTATCAAGTGTGCGTATCTCCTTAGTAACAAAAAAACGAAATCGACAAAATTCTTTTTCGAATTTGTTCGTTACATCCTCAAAAATGTTTGACTAATTTTTATCGAAGTGATTAGATGATATTTTATAGGAGTTATCAACCTTCATCAAATAATTTGTCGGTATGTTTTTTTTAACTCATAAACCGTTAATCGTATAACCCTAGAAATTTTATTTGAAGTCCATAGGTCCCAACTTAGAAAAAGAGGTCAAGATCAAAGGGCAAGGTCACATTCTCAATTTTGACTTTCCTTTTTTTGGCATTTTCTGCAACATTTTTAAAGATACATATTAAAGAATTAGTGCAACATATTGTAATGAATATATGTTACATTTGGTCTGAAACAATATAATGGCATCTTATAGTAGCTAGTGCCCCTGAAATGTCTAATTATAAGGATAATTGATTATTACTTCAACTTGGTTCATAATGAAGCCATATGACCTTTTACAAAAAGATAGGTGACATATGACCTTGAAAAATGACTACGGGAAGACACCTTGAGAAACCGGAAGAAGCCAAAGTATATAGAAACTAAATATTTTTTTTAAAATCAGTGTTAAAGAAGCTATCATATGAGACCGGCAGTAGCACAGTATCTCTTTTAGTTCACTTAAGAGCACATCGAAACCATTTATTCATAGTATCAGTATGAAGAAACTAGCTTCTTTTCAAAATTTCTTTGATGTGATATGTGAAGATATTTCTTATATAGAATCATACAGTTTATGCGCTTTTTATTTTCATCCATTCTCAGCCAAACAATTTTCTGTGTAAGAATTATCTCCCTATTCACTGTTTATTAAGTGTGTGCATCTCCTGCGTAATTCAAAAAGATATCGACAAAATTCTTTATCTGAATTGTTCGTTACTTCTTCAGTAATTTTTGTCTTATTTGGACTAAAGTGATTCAATGGAATTTTATAGGAGTTATCTGCCTTTATTAAATAAATTTGTCAGTATGTTTTGTTAACTCATAAACCGTTAACCGTATAACCCTAGAATACGTTTTTATATTTTTATGTGAGGCCCCTAGGTCTTAACTTATATGTTATTTTTTTTCTTCTAAACCCTTTTCTTGCGGTAAAAATTTGTTTTGCACGATGTCGCTTAGATATTTTGGATATTATATCGAACACTTATTGTGCATTAAAAACCTATCTCGTAAATGCGCAAACTTTGTATTATAAGAGTTATCTCCCCAAACACTGTTTTTTCTAGTTAGTTTATCTCATCCGTAACCAAGAAAGATAACGACAAAATTCTTTCTTTATATTTGTTTGTTGCGTCCTAAGGATTTTTGGCTGATTTGAATCGAAGCGATCCGTTGAAATTTCATATGAGTTATTTACCTATATCAAAGAAATTTGTCGTAAAGTTTTTGTAATTCGTAAACCGTAATTCAGAAAATGAGGTCAAAGTCAAAGGTCAAGGTCAGGTTCTGGATTATGTTTTTTGTATTTTCTCCGATATTTTTTACGTTATATATATATAACTAGTGCCAAATGTGTGTTACATTGTGATGAAGATATGATAAATTTGGTCTAAAACAATCCAGTGAAATTTTATATGAATTACTGCCCCTGACATGTTTTATTTTAAGGTAAATTGATTATTTCTTTATATTGATGCACGATAAAGCCATGAGATCTTTTTCAAAATGTTGTATGACATATGACCTTGAAAAATGTCAACCGGAAGTGACCTTGAATAAAGCATTGTATGTATTTGTTTTATAAAAAATTACCTAGAAACCATATATTTTTCAAATGGACATGCATAAACCTATCGTTTTAGACCGGAATTGACATTCTTAAAAACAGAAATAGCAAATTATTTCCTTATTACAGGCGTAGGTATATACAAATCCATTTTTTTTTTAAATCAGTGTGAATAAAGCTATCATTGGACATCGGAAGGGAAATATTCTTACCCAGAAGTAGCCAATATCTCCTATTTTAGAGGAATAAGTATATATCTAAACCATGTATTTGTGGAATCATTGTAAATACAGCCACCATTTGAGACCGAAAGTGATATTTTCAGAACCGGAAGTCAGCAATTATCTTATAAGAAACTTATGATTGGACGCCAAAAGTAACTTTAAGTAAACCAGGAGTAGGGTCTAATCAATTATTTAGACAATTTTGGAAAGATCTTTGATTGTTCTCTGAACAATTATTTTTTCATTTATTTTTTTTTCTTCTTCCGCCACTTTTATGTTTTGCGTTTAAATTTTGTTTCGAAAGATGTCGCTTAGATGTTGGGTACATGATATTGCACAGTTATATCACCTTTGCTCAGCCTTTACCATCAAAAATGGTCGTTTTGTTTTTGTAACTCAAAAAAATGTAATCCGTATCAATCTAGTCTTTTTATTTGAGGTCCTTCGGTCCTTACTTTAAATATTAGGTCAGCCATCAGTTTATCAATCTATCAATCAATATAATAGGTGTCATTGCCTCTGGACTGCTTTATTTTAAGATAAATTGATTATTTCTTCAGATTTGTACGTGATGAAGCCATAAGGTCGTTTGCAAAATGTAAGGTAACATATTACCTTGAAAAAATTCAACCGGTAGTGACCTTGAGTGAAGTCTATAAAAAGGACCAACCAGCAAATTTACTTTGTACCGGATCTTCTAGAATAGACGATATTATGCAGATAAGGAAAAATCGTGTATTATTTGTGAAGTTGATACGGAATATTTATCAACAAGATCTTATAATGTTCCGATGAACTTTCTTAGAAAAAAGACGACACGTTCTTTGACATTCGCCTGGTTCATCAACTTTCTGCTGAGACAATGGTGACGTGTTATTAAGTCTGAGTAGCAACTGCAAGCTCTGGAATACCGAATGAGTTGGGAAATGTATATCCCATATGCAGGCGAAGTTGGTATATTGCTATTAATGTGGGGGAAATTGATAATTTCAAAATAAAAATCGTCTCGTTTGCCATAGATTCTTGTACTGAGATGATCGTTAATGTCAAATTAAAAGTATAAGTCTAAAAATGAGACAGAGGAAGCCGTGTCTGGTGTTTCTTTAATTTCTAGTTCTTGATGATATATAAATAAAAGGCAATCACTTAAAATTTGATTGTTAATGGAAAAACATCATCAATATATATGAATGTGAAATTAAATGATCTGGGCTCTTGAATCTTTTTGTTTTTTTTTTAAGTGTCAGAAGGAGCTCCATCTTATCTGACAATAAGAAGTGGTCGGCAAGTAGAGGTACACAGTTCGTTTTCATAGGAATGCCGCCAATTTGTTGAAAAAGTCTACCAACGAATTTAACAAATATGTTGTCAATGAGAAACTCTAGCATATTGATCAGTTGCTCCTCTGTGAAGAATGTTTTACCTTTTTTGTTCAGTATGAACAAAATATGACGTTTGGAATCCAAAAGTAATAAATTTATATCGTTTGATACATCTTTATGTTGAAAAGCCTTGTGAATTATTTCTTTAAGACGAGTTTTCAATTGCACATGGCAAATGGAGGTAAACAGGGTTGACAAATCTAGAATTTTGATAAACTAATTTCAGTTCCAAGTCAGGAATATGACAGTTGTTGTCAATTCGTTTGATGTGTTTTGTCATTTGATTTTGCCATTTGATTAGCGACTTTACGATTGAATTGTCCTCGGAGTTCAGTATTTTATTTTATTTCAATTTTTCAGAGAAAGATCGAGATTTAAAATTATCCAGAAGTTCTTTAGAATTTTTTTGAATCCACAAATGGTTAATACCACTACGCGAATAAACAGCTTCACAGTTTTTCTGAAGACCTTTTTTTTTCTGCAGACAGACTCTATGTTAAAATAATGGACAATTCTTTCGTCGAACATGTAGATAAGCCGGTAATGTACCATTGTTTGTACGGAATTTTCTGAAGATAAGGTATTCAATAAAAACAAGGTAAGTCCTCCGATTTGCTGAGCTATGTTATGTCAACATTGTTGTTTAAATACACAAAATATTGCCAATCACCTCTGTGTAAACAGACTAAAACTTTAGCCCAGACATGGGTCGAACTAATTTAAATATAATTGATTAAATTAAAATAAAGATAACACCATTTTTTAGAGTCACTAATTAAATTATGTTCACATCTGATTACAATTGCCCCAATGATGCTTCAGACAAGTATTTTACAAGAAATAAAAAATACCATTTTGAAATGAATGACATAGATCTCTGGGCATGTCCTTCATTACAAAAGTCTCTGTCATTGAGGAGAGTCGCCGCACGCACTGCATGATATAAACATATGTATATTGTGTCTTGTACTTTTATTCTCCTTATGGTATATCATCTATTATGAAATTTGTTAACTGCATGTAAACTAAGGATGTATGCCATCAACCCTAATTCAAGCTATTAAAGATATCAAACTTACAAATTCGTTCACAAATCACACGTGGAATAAACAAACGCTTTCCGCTTTCCGAATGAATTAGTTAACTACCCTTTTGATATCTTTTTGATAAGACCTGTTTTGTGTATTACAATTTTCATTCGGCATTGGTCTTCTGTTTGGCCTATTTTTAACTTGTATTGAAGTTAAACACGCTTGAATTAGAGTTTCAATTATGCAGTCAATTATTAATTCATTCAAAAAGTTTTTGTATATTTCACACGTGCCTTGTGAACGAATGTTTAAGCTTTACATCTTTGATAACTTATAACTATTTAAGTTGACACACAGAAGAATCTAAATGTGACAACCAACTGCATCCACTCTTCAAATTTTCTTGGCTTATAATCGTCTTGTTCTTCTACGAATGAAGGCAATAATAGTATACCACTGTTCAATAATCATAAATCGATTAAGCGAAAACAGATCCGGGTCACAAGCCAAAGCCGTAGGACACACATAAACTATAACAGCAGAAACACTAAACTGCATCAAAAATAAACCGCCAACATGCATAGAAACGGACTATTTGATGACAACTGCAATATTCCTGACTTAGTACAGAACATTTAAAAAAAGATGAAGAGTTGAACCTGGTTTTATGACTAGTCAAACCTATTGCTTATCGTGCAATGTTAAAAATTCCGCTTAAACGGCAACAATACGTGACACGAATACAGTACAAATAAACACATGAAAACTCAGGACAGAGAAATATATAAATGAATAATATAGTAGTACATTTCAACATGTAAACCACAGAATAACAACGGACAATTATCATGAATTTACGACACTACCCCCTGATATCACACACGAATTAACAACGCCACAAAAGTGACGTATTTTTATGACGTTTATGACGTTTATATTGTCACAGGTACATTTCGAAAAATAGAGCAAATTAGTTTTATTGTAGACACGTGCAAGAATATAAAATTGGTATTGAGTTTGTAATAGTGGGATTTTATGTAAATAAAATCATTTTCTAAACATAAACATAGCATAGTGACTTACTATTATACTACTATAGCTAAAGCCATTGTCATTGGAAGTGAACATAACGCATACTCAACTTAGCATGTTGCAATTTAGAGTTAGCATTTTGATGACTCAATCCATCATCACGCTGTCTTAACATATTTAGCTTTAGCATAACGTTTCGTAATATATGACAGTTGAGGCTTTCTAAACCGACAATCTGCCAGGGACTTTTCGTAATATATGCATAAGTGAAGAATGAGGAATAATTATGAAACGTTGGAGAGAATACATTTGATAATGTTGAACGAAGACAGGATTGAAAGTGCTCTAATAAAGATAGCAAACATTTGTAATTTGTATAATGTGTGGTGTCTGGGTTAGAACATTTAACCGAATTAATAATATATGTTCAGGTATCTTTAACCGCAGTTTTCGATTTTGTTGATTAATTACACGTATTCACTGCCCTAAACGAGTGATATTTACATACAAAACACATATGGTTCTTTTTAACACAAGTATGTTTTGCCCATCAGATAAAAAGCTTTCAGACTTAGATTGTTTTAATTGTCGAGGACACCCAGTAATACATGTCTATACATGAATGAATACCTGTAATTTTCGGTCTTAAATTTAGTATTAATAAAGTTTAAATCATCTGTCTGGTCTTGTTAGCGCTGTTACGCGAACATTTCTTCCAAAAGTTTTTTTTTTTATGAAAATCATATTTGTATAAGTAATGTCTTGGACAAATTAGAAAGTCAGTGCCAAGCAACTATTGTCAAGGAACTACCCCACTTGAAAATATAGTTACATGGAGAGGTTCATCGTAAGTGCTTTCAAGTTTGCATCAGGACTATGATGAAACTTATACTGAAGATTTATTACTGATGTCTAAGACGACTTTCTTACATCAGCACTAATTAAATATGTGTACAGGAACTGTTTCTCAGAAATGAAAACTCTGAAGAAAATTGCATTGTAAGTGTTCTTAAATGTACATTTTGGAAAGCCTATTGTGTGGCCTCATTGATACATTGTATACCATAGGAGACACAACTGGGCTGCTTTGCAGAATGAATTGATTGGTTCCTTTTTAGTGTTTATCTCTCAACTTTTAGAATGTACAACAACAGCAAACATTAACATTGTCCCTGTTGAATAGCTTCAATTCATCATGTAAACACAGTCTTTATCTAGATAATAACTATTTTTATTTCTTTCCAAAAAATGAACGTCATGCTATTGTGAATTGAGTATAAATCTGTCGAATATCAGTAATTTATATCAGTATTGAAACTCTTATGTAAACAAAATTATATACACTTTTCTTTAAAGCAAAATAACAACCGTAAACGCTGTTTCATGATTTCGGAGAAAAGCTCTTGTAATAAATCTCGATTATCTTTCAAGTGGCCTTGCAATTACTCGATTTTATTCAACAGCCCGATGGCACCAGCAATAACATGTTAATAATATGCAATCAATCGTAAATTCAGACAATATTACGTATATTGGTTGAATGTTTAGGCGTTACTGTGAATACTTAATGCCTATGTCGCGTTCACATCTGCATTTCTGAACGTGAACAATGTGAACGTCCTTAATAAAGGTGAGTTTGGAAATGTTATTAACAAAAAAAAGTTTTAACTGAAGTTAATTGACTATCTTATTCAATAAAAGTTTAAGTATGTCAAGACAAAGATCTTAAAAAGATGAATGAAAGAAGGTGTAGGCACTAAACAAACCCATAAGGATTTGCAGAGTTAAATACTTATTAAAATAAAACGTGCTTCTTTTGTCTTGTAAACAACACCGTGATAAATCGATATATCTATACTTAGCGCAGAATCAAAGATGTGCATATTGGTGGCTGCTACTATTTACCTCCCTAGTAAATCATCATGTATCGCATCATATGTGCAAACACTATGTCGATTTTGCTGTGTTCAAATTGAAATTTAGAAAAACACAGAACTGTTTTTTTCCTATTATAATGCATACAAAAATAGATTAATGCACCAGAGCTTAAAATATGTATAAAAACAAAATAAAATGAAATTCTGCGAAATATAATGTAAAATCAAGGCACATTGATTGCATACTAATGAAAACTCTTTAAGGGGCACTAGCTACGAGATTCATACAAAAATCTTAAGTACGATTTGTTATTGTTCAATCAATAATAAAAGTGAACTGGTGAAATAATAATTCGCTTTTAGCAGCTAATGTGGTTCAGTTTTGTTTAATTAAGCCAAGAAACATTGATGCTGAATAATTCACTTGCAAGTGAACAATTCGACCTCATTGAATCCGTATTAATATGAACATCCATTTAACCCTTAGCATGAATTGTTGCGTGACTGGTTATTTAAAGGAATTTTCATTAATATATATGTAACACTCCCAAACGTGTCCGATTCCCCCAAACGTGTCTATTCTCCCCAAACGTGTCTGTAATATTCATTATTCCCAAAACGTGTACGATATTTGTTATTCGCCGAAACGTGTCCACTATTTAACGTCAAAAAGTCTCACGTCTTTTAGCGCTAATACATGTATTTACGCTATTTTACTCTATTTATGTAAGCATTGATTCTCTGTGACGAATACGAATACGAATACTTTATTTCTCATAAAACTACAATTACATAGTTATAGAGAACATACATAAATATAACTCTAAAGTACAATTATTACAAGCATGTGTGAACAATACAATGAAATAAACTTGGAGGACTGACTTTCACATTTATAACTTTGATAAATTTACATAGTTTTTCTAATATTACAATATTAGATGAATTAACCAGTTGATCAAATTTATAGATATTAGGGTTTGACCAACAGTATGTAGGTAAACATTTCTTTCTTTCAAACTTAAAAGAGCCACAATTCATAATATAATGGTACTCGTCACCAATGTCGTTTGAGTCACAGAGACGGCATATTCTGTCTTCTCTCGGTAAACCCTGCCACCTTCCAGACTCAATCGGCAAGTTTTGACTACCACATCTTTATTTGAATACTGTATAAATGAATTTGTAAGGTAAAACAGAAAAATATTTTTCAAATTGGAAGTTATTTTTAAAAATACGATACAATAAAGTTTTAGGTGATTCTGCAACAAATGCAAAGTATTCTTGTTGAAACTGGTCTTTGAGTTTTTGCTCAATACATTTTGACACCCATTTATCAGCAAACTGTGCATGTCCTAAATGAAATCGATAACGTTAACGGCAATTTTATGATGGGAACACAGGTGATGAAGTTGTCATTTACTAGAATTAGTTAGTTAAATGCCGGTTTTTAATGATTATCATAATTGCAAATTTAATCTCTAAATATGAATTAACTTTTGACTAAAATTGCTTATTGTCCAGTTGCAAGTATTTCATACTCATTTAGAGCGAACATACAAATAGCTCTAGAGTTGAATTAATCGTGTACTATATAAAGTATAAAGTATTTTGTATTTATAAACGCCGATGATGCCTTTTATATTAATCTGAATATTGCACGGCGAGCTTTATCAGAATTGACTTCCCTTTTGTCAACAGTTCTAATACTTTAAAAGCTCTTCAAATCACAAACGGGTTATCAGGTTTTTTTTAATTTTAGGTTTCCAGCATCACTAAAGTCACACGATCAAGAGTCATAACGTCCAGTGCCAAATATTTCATGCATTATTTGAACGACGTCATCTTGACCATTCATATTCTGTAGATAGGTTCTACAAATTAATCTGTTATCATACCGGGAATTTAGGATTGGGCCTACATTTTTACAGCTATTCAGGAATCTGGAAATAACATTAGTTGGGATTTTCATGTAAAAAACAAATAAGAGCGAGTAAAGACCAATTTTTTTATGACATCAATAAGAAACTACTTCAATCTCCGTTATGTAATACGATGCCGTTTTAAATAAAATGTGTGGAAATATAAAAAAAAAAAATGTTGCATTAAAAAATACAACTTATGGCACCATGAAAGAGTGAAGTGCTATACAAAGATTTTAATGCGCAGAGAAAGAGACATTTTCCCTACACGAGGTATCTGATTTAATTGCAGCAACATTGTCGTTATTAAATAAAAATATGAATTTTTCGCTATTTGATATTTATAAGTTAAAATGTTTAGCTTAATGTATCATGGTTTGTCTATAATGGGTATTTAAAAGGACATGAAGTTCATCTTCAATAGTATAGCTCCACAACATGTCCTCTCGTGGACTTCTTTTCTTTCATTCCTTCCAGTGGAGCTATATTGGACCATTGTTACACAAATGGATGTTTAGTCTCATCTTAGTACTGTTAAACAGAAGGAGCAATCTTATTCTGTACCAATTTTGTGTATATGTGCTTGCGGTACAGAAAGATCTGACCATTCATGTCAATAGTATTTTTTTTTATATTTGACCATTCATGTCGGGATATTCATATCTTTGTTAGAAATATCTGACCATTCATGTCAACGATATTTTCTGATTTCTGACCATTCATGTCATTAATATTGTTTTCATTTTTTTCTTTGTATAAGGTGAAACATGGCTTTAAATGAGCCCTTTGACTAAATAGTTTTGAATTTTGTTTAGTATCAATCAATGTGCTTTGTTTACTGTTTGGCCGTTGTTTTTTTTTTTTTTTTTTTTTGTTGGAGCTGAACATTGATTGAATTACCTTTAACGTCTATTATTGTTTTTTCATATGAAATTGTAATAATTTGCCAAAATAAATGTTTAATTAAATTCGCTTTAATCTTTTCTTTGAATTTATTTAGTATTACTTTGCATCCAGTTATCTAATGGTTTAAATATCTGACACGTTCTTTAACTTAGATTCTCGAGGATGGGTCATATTTACTTCTACAATGCTTATTGTTTACATACCGAACGATATCTTTTCTACTATGTCTTGGAAAATAGATGAATCTGTGTTTGAAATCATATTCCATCGCATACACGTGACTTCTTTGCTCTACCAGTACAGTAACATTGCGTGTACCAATATCAAATTCCATAATTGACGTGGGGTTTGAATACAAGTGCCTTGATAAGCTGAAACAAAAAACTGAAACGATGAGAACTCAATTTTTTCATTAAAATCAATAACACAAAACACTAAATGGTGTTTAACCATGACAATATCCGGCATTTGTATATACTCGCGATCACTTTATATTATTTAAATAGTTAAAAATCTTAATATTTACGACCGACTAATATGCATGCATTTAAACAGTATTTTTCTAGAAGATATGGTCTGTAACCCTCTATTTTTATTTGATATTTTGAAAATATTTTTCAAAGCAAATATGTCACTGAAAATTAACCTATTACATCGTTTAATGTTTCTACAATAAGGGAAAACATTTCCGCTTTATAACCCATATACTATTATTCAATATTTTTAAACGAAATAACAAGGTCCATGACCACCCCATATCAATATTGAAATTTGAAAGTACATTGACCCATACGTTTTTTGCAGAATTTAGGAAAACTCTATTGTATATCATTTAGACAGCCCAGCTACCTTACAGTTGGGATTCAAACAATATATTTATGTTCAGATACGTATTACTGATTCACTAATACAACACTATGGCAGTTGTTATAATCATAAGGATAACGTTTCTTCGATTAGAAGTAGTTTTATCTTAAGTTGACTTGTAGAATTATTGAATAGCCACTCCAAATAAATAGGGATATATGGAGAACTATTGGCATCATTGAAACACATTTTACAAAAACAAAGTATTTATGAAAAGTAATTATATCATTGAATGTTAACCTATTATATCGTTTAATGTTTCCACATGAAGGAAAAATTCACTTTTCCCCCTAGTAACCCATATGCTATAATTCAGTATTTCTAAACAAAAGAAGCAGTGCTAAGTATATATACACAAATCTAATATATAAAGGAAGATGTGGTATGATTGCCAATGAGTCAATTCTCCACAAGAGACCAACTGACATAGAAATTAACAACATTAGGTCACCGTACGGCTTTCAACAGCTATTGTTTGGTTTACTTTTAAAAACTGTGACTTTGATGGAGAGTTGTCCCTTTGGCGCTCATACCACTTCTTCTTATATATATGGCATTTGTTTCAGCGCTCATGCCGTTCTATTAATAGATATAAGAAGATGTGGTATGAGTGCCAATGAGACAACTCTCTTTTTTATGCAAAAAATGTCAATTACGTGTATTCATGTACGATGCACGTTAACAGTAATATCACAAAAATACTGAACTATAATTTCTAAACGGAAAGTTCCTTATCAAATGGCAAAATCAAAATCTCAAACCATCAAATGAACGGATAACAACTGTCATATTCCTGACTTGGTATAGGCATTTTCTTATGTAGAAAATGGTGCATTAAACCTGGTTTTATAGCTATCTAAAACCTTTCACTTGTAAAACAAACGCATAAAACTACATTATATTGACAACGATGGGTGACCAAAACAAACAGACACATTAGGTATGCATGTAACATATAGGGGTACAGCAGTCAACATTGTGTTATCATCTTAATCACTACCAAAACATACATTTACCATGGCAAAATAACACAATGACGCGATGCTTTTGTTTCAAAGCCAAGTCATAGGTAACAAAGAAAGAAAAAAAGGCATACAAAGAACACCAGCAAATATGAAAGACAAGAATACAAACATTATCATAGAAAAATGACGGGATGTATAAGTACAGTACTAACATGACCAAGTCATTGTAACAAAGAAACACCAATAGGCACATAGATAAAGCATAATGACAAAAATAAAAGAAAAGAATAAAAAAATTATCATATAACAATAAGTCATAAAGTATAATGAATTGAAACTGTTTGTTTTTAAATGGGTTACCTTGCTATCAATAGAGTTCCGATTTTTAAGGGACAAATATAACATATTTGTTTTATAATTCATGCACTCTTTATAAACAGGTATGTGTATACTGCGAAACAAAAACATTTAACTATTTGTTATAATACAACTTAATGTGGAGCAGACCAGCCTAGAGTTAACGGTAAAACAGGTTTGGTACAATTGTTGTTATTCAAAACGAAGTAAACTCTTACACGACTGGTTTTGAAATTAAATTCAGTAGCCAAAAGTAAAACATAGAACTCTGAGGAAAATTCAAAACGAAAAGTCCCTAATGAAATGGCAAAATCAAACATTCAGACATATCAAACGAAAGGATAACAACTATCATATTCCTGGCTTGGTACAGACATGTTCGTATGTAGAAAGAGGTGGGTTAAACATGGTTAAGCTAGCTGAACCTCTTACTGGTATGACAGTCGCATTAAATTCCATTAAATTGACAATGATGTGCGAACAAAACAAACACACGAAATAGGTAAAAATGTCAAAAATAGGGATAAAACAGTCAACATTGTGTTATAATCCTGATCAATATAAAAACAAAACACATGTCAACAAAGAAACACAAAAAGGCATATATACAGAGCACATTAGCAGAAATGACAAATACAAAGTTTTATAAGAACTCAATGACAGGATGTATAAATACCGAGCCACGTGAATGAATATTACTAACAATAAACTAAACAGTCACAAAGACAAATAAAATAATATTATAACACGTTATTAAGATGATAAAAAACGTCAGTGTCTAGAATCTATACTTCAAGACCGTCGTGTATTAGTTGTGAAGTTGATACGGAATATTTATCAACTAGGTCTTGGTATATTCCGATGAACTTTTTACGAAAAAGGACGAGAGTTCTTTGACATACCCCTGTCTCAGCAACATTGGGCTTGGACTCTGGTGACGTTCTTCAAAGTCTTAGTAGCAGTTGCAAGCTCTTGAATACTGAATTAGTTAGAACATGTATATCCTATATGCAAGGGAAGTTGGTATATTGGTACTAACTTCGGGGAAATTGACAATTTCAAAATTAAAATCGTTTCGTTTGTCAAAGATTCTGGTTCTGAGATGACCGCGTATGTCATGTTCGAGGTATCAGTCTGAAAATAAGACAGAAGAAGCTGTGTATGTTGTTTCTAGCTCTGGAGGATATATTAAGCTAACCCCTTCAGAAAAATTGTCATTGGAAAGAATAGCATCAATATATTTGAATGTGAAATTAAATGATATGGCTTCTTTGATCTTTTTGTTTTTGACAAATGTCTGAACTCCGACCCATGTGAACAAAATAACAGGTTGGCAAGGGGAGGCGCACAGTTCAACAGTTCAACTATTTTGCCATTAAGATACTCCAGCATACTGATCATGTGTTACTCTTTGTAGCATGTTTAACCTTTTTTTTCAATATTTACAAAAAATATTGTATTTTTTCCAAAATTAATTCATTTACAGCGTGTGCTACCAATGTTATGTTAAAAAGCATTGATTTTTAATTTCATATGATAAATGGTGGTAATTAGGGTTAAAAAATTAAATGTTTTGATAGAACTAATTTCAGAGAAAGATCGAGATTTAAAAGTACCCAGAGTTTGTTTTATATTCCACAAATGGTTAATACCACTACGCAAGTTAACATTTCCATAGCATTTCTGAGCACCATCTTTCACTGCGGACATAATTTTTGTCTATCTAACGAATAATTCTTTTGTCGAACCTCAAATTGTTCATAAAACAATTATTCTATATGTGTGTGTAGAGATAGTGACCACATTTGGTGAACTGGTGCAAAATATATTCATCTGATAATATAATAAACTCGTATTATGTACTAGTAGTAAAACATTGTACGCAAAATGCGCGTTTCGTGTACTTTACACTCATTAGTGACGTTCGAATAGATAGCTAAAATACAAAATTAAGAACGAAGTTTGCGAGCATTGAGCACCTAGCATTTCGAAAGGTTTTGTCAAATAAAGATAAGGTGGTTCATTTATAATGTAGACAATCCTAGTATAGCATGTTTATCTATTGTCATAAAAATTCATAATATCCAATAAAATTAGTAGATTTAGCTAACAAAGTCCTTATATTTAAATAAACTTTCAATCATTTTTAGTGGAAAAAATGTGTTAACGTTAATTGAGCTATCAATAAATATTGTTTGGTAGCCCCTCTTTGTGATTAATGTAAGATAATTTTGGTTAGTTTTCCCAACAATCTATCATTATGGGGAGATAATATAATTATGTTTTCATTTATAGTCTTTTTCAAAATAGTTAAAAATTCAATTATAATTTTTCACTTAAGCAGTTTGCATACGTTTGAAGTTCAGGATTAAAGTGGTTGATATAGTGTTCTGTTTTTGTGTTGGTGCGTATGTGTGTGTGTTGGGGGGGGGGGGGGGGGGGGGGGGGGGGGGGTTACACTTCTTTCGTGTATTTGTCTTTATGGATTGAGTAATGTAGATAATTGTCTGCCTCCTTTGAGTTCTGATATAATTGTATACACCATATGAAAGCAACAAATGCTTTTACAAGAAGCAGGATCAATGCTGTTGGAGATTATTTGATGCATACCACAACTTGAAACAGTGTATTATTGACGGCCGAATGAAACATGTGTTATTAACCTGCATATTGTACCTCAAATTTAAAGTACATATACAACTTTTTTTTTAATTATTACCAGAACACGGCTTTTTAGGAGAACAATTTAACGATTACTTGACACTTGGACGAATAAACTATATATGTAATTTCAGAATAATTTGCCTCATTACACTAAGGAAGTTAATGACGATGAGGGTAGATCTGAACGACCTTGCACACCCATGACGGTCTTGCACGGTCGGTATATTTTGAAGTATCAACATAATACTTATAAGATAATAAAATAATTCTTTATGTTGGTATATATAAATTGTAATTATTTCAAAACAAATCAGGAAAATTATAGATATACATAAATGTCTTTAATAAACCAATAAAAAATAATAAGATCTAGTACATTTATAGATTTTGCAACGATTTTTAAAAGATTCAATAAAATAACTTTATTTAAAGATGAAATTATGACTCTGTTTAAGGTAGGTAATCAACGCATTGAATTTTTGGAATAGAACATAGTACAAAGGAATGTAACTCTTGCATACCTATATGACACACCAAAAGAATTAATTATTACAAAATTCCTGCTCCACCTTCAATGATTGATTGATTGATTGTTGGTTGCTTAACGTCCAGTGGCAAATATTTCATGCATATTCAGGACGAGAACAAGTTCACAATAAATACAATAGGTAGGTTCTGTAATAGATTAAGGGATTAATGTCGGAGAAATTTAGACTACCACGGGAAACGAGGGTATATTGGATAGGAACAAAAATTTAGCCTTGCAACAGGTCACCTACGGACCCCTCAAAGAGTTGTTGCAAGGGTTCTTAACGTGCAAAGAACGTGGCACTCTCTTTACACGAGGCATCGGATTTAACGTCCCCATTCTGACCGGACGTGGCTGCAAATTTGTACATCCCGCACAGCCAAAACGGACGCCCCACTTTAGCACGGGTTTTACTGCCGGTCGGAGGAAGACCAATGGTGACCATACTTCTATTCCCCAGTCACCCTTGGGGGTCACCTTCAATGACGACTATGAATTATCAATAGAACCAACAGTTGTAGGTCTATGGGATAACGATAGCTAATGAATGCTAACCCACAGTGAAATAGATTTGTTAATTAATTAATTCATTAAACCTACTCGAAAAATGCACACACTACTTAATTTCCAAAGCTCTGAAAAAACGTGTTTACACATTGATATTATATGGTTGTTAAACATTATAAACCTCTAAAAGTATAAGACATAATACATTTGGTATGCTTGCATCAACTTACCCAAATAAATATTTAGTTGAAGTTTTAACAGTTGACAATGTTTACATTTTTATCCATTTTTGATTTCTCGTATATATCACAAATTCTTGTTAAGATTTGACTTAATACCAATATCCCGATGTCGTCAGGTAAATATGCTACATGATTGTATTTCGAGAAAAAAGTTGTTTTAAACAGTAAATGCACATTTATAAGTATGACCATGATACTGTATGTCACCACTTAAGTTCAGACTACTGGACTGGTGATACCTTTAGCAGTGGCATTGACCCGGTGGTTGTAAATTGACTTATAACAACACAGTTGCACAGAATGTATTGGTAATAGACATTCTAATAGGTTAGAGACAACTATTTCGTACATAATGTTACCGCTTCGCATTTTTGCTTTCGTATCTAAATGCATGTACAACATTATGATGGTCGCCAGTGTTTGAGGGTTTTTTTAAGAACACAATCGCTTGATGTTGTGATTATAGAAGACGAAAGAAAAAACTGTATGTGAAACAAAATGAATCATCTTTCGTTTTATAATTATAATACTATCGTTGCACATGCTGTGAACGTTCATTCGTTAAATGGTAAATGCAACATGTTAACAGCACAACATGCTTTTAATTAGTCGATTTCGTTTATGAATGGAATAAAACACGATATAAACGCAGCCAAAAGGAACGAAACATGCAAACGGACTGAATGAAAAACGTAACAAAAACGGAAACACACATTGGGAATGTTGCGTGGTTCAGCAGCCGTATAATTGTGTTAAGTTTAAAGACAAATTAAGTTTAAAGACAAATTAAAACAAATCTTCTTATATCTATATAACGCATAATAAACTAGATCAAAACAACCGATACAAACTAATGACGCAGTTTTGCATCGTGTATTTGAATGCTGAGCTACTTTATAAATATTTAAATAATTGATTGTGTTCCTGCGTTGATTCTTTATTTGTATGTCATTATCGTTGTCGTCAAATTTAGATATATATTAGACCTTTTTGGTAAATTCAATAAAATGTCGAGTTCTATTACGTAATATTAAAATTTATAACTATTGATAACGATCAACTATAAACCATCGTTTATTCTACAATTATGTGTGTTTAAATTTCTATATATTTAGCTTGCGAAAATATTACAGTATAATAGAATACTCACACGATGCCAGTAGTATGCAATGCAGTAAAACACACAAACAAAACACAACTTCTACTTCCATTTCAATCAGAATTAGGTTTGTTTCAACCTTTATTCGACTGAATTTTTAAACGTGAATCTTCCGGTTTTAATATAGACGAAATATTGTGTTTACTTAAGCGTATCTTTCCCCCGGGTGTTTTTTTTTTCTGGTCTGTTACATATCACCAGGATATTCAATCCACGCACAGTGTATATAGAACTTATTGACATTTACTTACTGATACAAAATGATTTAAAATGAAGACTTATTATGACAATGCGTATTTTTAATTAATCAAACGATAATATTTCATTTCAATTACAATTAGGTTATTTAGATTAAATAGTGTTATATTCAAACCGTTTTACTTCTAACGATCACAATGAAATCACAAGTTTCGTATATATTTGAGAACAGAATAATTTATAAAGTCATTTCATTCTCTTTTTATATAAATTAAGGTAGTACAATGTTTAAATATCAAATTATTTTACATGTCAGCTCTTTCTTTTTACATGTTTTACAGATACTAATATAATGGTTTATACTCATATTTAAACACTGACACTTCTCCGTCCGTTTTGACAAAGAAAATCGTCAGGGATACAATGCATGTTAAATGTCACACCAATTTAATAAACCTGGCATGAGCAAAAACACATCTAAATATATTCTGTTCTTTAATTTACATTTTTGATGACTGATTTAAATATTGTAAAACAATGACCATAATGCGTAGAGTTAGCGTATGTTTGGTTAACAAATGACTTGCAATATCTTTGATCGACATATTAAAAAAACACCCGGACATATGATTGACCAATTGAAATTTACACTTCGGCTCATAAGACGATAGTTTTTAATTTGAATTCGGATTGCATAATTTAAATTATAAAGTTTCATTTTCCAATCATTTGACTTCTTGAGATCAAAATTGGATGACGATTTTGCGCACATACAAAAGAACAGAACAATCTGCAAAGTAATTTTATACTCTTTATATAAATATGGTGATATTGTGTTAACATATCAAATTATGTTTACATAAAAGATCTTTCATTTTACAAACATTGTTAATATGCTGGAGATTAATATTTAAACTCTGACACTTCTTAATAACTGTCCAAAAAGAAAATCGCGTGATAAAGAAATGCATGTTGCTAACTTCTCAACAAGTAAGGATAACCCGAGACGAAACAAACATAAAAATATCCTGTTTCATAAAAATGTTGGTATTGACTCATTTAATGATTGTTGAAAATAAACATAATATCTTGTGCGTACGTGCAACATGCATTTATAGATTTTATGATAAAGCATAAGTTTGGTTAATTGTGTAAGCATATTTGCATCTTTGACAACTTCAGGTCATATAATAGGCTATCAGTTATATGACAGACAATGAATAATATTAATGCAACCTTTTTCATTCCTACATTTTGAAGAAACGATATAATTTAATGATTTGAATCCCAACCTCCCATACTTATTTCTAGCACAAACTATTATAATATACAAACATCTAAGAGTTGTGTCTCTTATTTATATTTCCAGAACTATCCTCGTACAAACCATATTGTAAATCGTCATATTAAAAGTTAATGAAGAGCATCTAGTTAATTTTCTACCGTGCACCGGTGTTTGCCAAAATATCTGTACCAACACTTCGCAACGTGTGTGCTATCTATATACTGTATTGTAATAAATAATGAAATCTAGTAAACTGTAACTTTAATTTGTATCACAATGCTTGTATGTGCCTGTTTCTATAAAGTGTCCGCACTAAATATTTGTTCATGGCACATTTGTTGAGTTTGCGTTAAAAATGTGTCATATTTCTTTAAGCATCCATTTGGCATGTTGTATCCCAGGACCAACTCACACACCTAAAGAATCTGTGATTCCAAGAATCAATTTAATTGAATGCTCCATGGGTTGCAAATGTTTGTTGTCGAGTTATCGTTTTGTAGTTTGTCAACATGAGGGATGAATACGTGTGTTTAGTTATATATACTATGTATATCTTAATTATATGTCTAGTTATCTAGTGAGATGTGTGCTAAATTATGTAGTTTTGTAATAAAACTGTGGCTTAATAATGTCAGTACCGTTGTTGTAATCATTATATATCATTGACAATAAACAATATGAGATATCTAATAAGCTGTTGATGATTCACACATATTTGAATCTATCTGTACGCACGAATCTGAAGTATGATGTATGGTTTACTTATCTCGGCTAGTACATGAAGATCTAATTAGTATCATGCATATAGAGTTTAATGTATCTTTCACGTAATGCAACGTGGAAATAATGTAGGGTTATGGGAAAATAACTTTACTCCAAGAAAAATAGATAGCAGAAAGGAAGAAATATGTTTTCAACAAAAGTGATTACACAAACCCGACACTCTATATGACTGTCGAAAGGCAGGATCATGTAGCTCAGTGTTTGCAGTTGAATCATGTCTATCATAGTTGTTCTAAGTAAAGTATTATGTAATACATTATACAATTATATTTCTCATTTGATATGTTTCATCGATTAATGTCGATGTCTTTTACAGATGACTATACAGCATTTTGTTTATTGTAGAAAGCCGTACAGTTGCTTACATCTACCTAATTCAAAATGTTGGTGGATATTGGTATGACTTTTCAAAATATAGAATATAGAACATTAGACTAATACAATATACTACATGTATATAATTATACATATACGATGTCAATGATACGCAGTGGGGTACTACACTAAAAAAAAAACAATGTCTTACTCTCATGTTCGTCAGTGCAAGGATTTCATCATACATAATGTCACTTAAAAAACGTGTAAACATCAATTATCTGGCTTTTTTATCAACAAAATATGGTTTTTAAGTACTGACATGATAATTCATATGTTCCTTCAATTAAAGAGATTGTACACAAATGAAGTTTAAAAACCGGTCTTAGGCTATACAATTGGTCAATTTATATTTGCTCATTTAGTTTGAAAGTTAAAAATAATCGGTATCAACATTAACGTTAGATAAAAAAAACAACCCGTTTACCCAAGGTCTATGAACATGTGTTATATTACAATTACACTATTATGTTGTTGGTACTTCTGTCTAACAAATATGTTGACTACACTTTTCATTAAATCAAAAAGACACTTTATCTTTATATTTAATAGGTAGATCAAACACCTTTTGACGATATCTTAAATATTTCGATATGATGACCAATATCAAAATAAATTCACTCAACTATATAATATTATGTATGACGATGTTATACTTTATTAATTACTAAACAGTGAAAGTCTGTAACGTGTGTACATTTTACTTGTATGTCAGAAACTACTTCTTGTATTCAGATACATCAAAAGACAACTAGGGATATGCTTTGCACAAACCACACGTGCATTATTGTTTAGAAAACTTCATGTGGTTTGTTTTTTAGGACATGAAATGCATTTTTGGTTTAAACTTCGGAATATACCCAAGTAATTACACAGAATGGTGGGGATAAGGAATTGAAAAAAAATAGGTATGATGTCTTTATAGCCTCAATTTTATTTTTATAAACACATCTTAGAATCCATCCATCTCCCATATGTGCAATATACAAGTAGATTTTCGTTTAAAAAGAAATATTTCTTTACTTCAAGAACATCAGAAGTAAACAACTATTTGATATATTTCAACCGAAACGCCTCAGATTTTGCTAGGTAAAATAGGGAAATAATAAAATAAGATACAGAATTATACTTACATGATATCAGTGGTTCGCAGTGAGCAATTACACACATACAAAACCATATTCTTACTCCCATTTTCATCAACGCAATTCTTTCTTTATATTAAATTTAACTTATAAGACTTGTAAACCTCAATCACTCGGCTTTTATATCAACAACATTTGATTTAAAATTATATGACATCATAATTGATCTTTATTCAGTGAAAGAATTTTAAAAACCGAGCTTAGGCTTTAAAATTGAAAAGTTTCTCATTGCCGCTCATTCAGTCGGAAAGAAGTATACATTTTGTATTGATATTTACTTTAGATAAGGGAAACCTATAGGTGTCATACCACCATTGATTTTCCCCTATTAATCTTTGTTAAAAATATGCAAATTTATCTTTGTTTCAAAAAGTACTTGGCTGTGAAGTGTTATCTTGTCCAATATCATAGATGAATTTCACATAATATTTCGTGGCATATAATGAAATTACCATCACGGGAAGTTAACCATTACAATTTACAAGCTGTAGTAACCATGTAACCTCAAGTTTCAAAATAATTCTGTAGAAACACCAATTTAAAAAAATAATGGTGCCTTGAAACACCAAAGATAAGTGGTTTTGATTAAAAATGTTTTACCTACATAAGATTAATTTCCTATAGCTGTCAAATTCAATGGAATATTTTTGTTTACCCTTTTACGTATGCAACCGAATGCGACGTATCATGATTTGCTAGTATTACACATAACTACTAGTGAAACCCCGTTCTATGGGTGCTATTTTACAATTACATCTGATTTTTAGTCAGTACGTCAATTGGTATTGATTACACTTGTTATTGAAACTCGGATATGTCAGACAGCTTATATTCCTGACATGGTACATGTAGTTCTTATGCCAAAAATGGTGGATTAAATCTAATTTGTTAGCAATTAAACCTCTCACTTGTATGACAGTCGCATGAAATTCCGTTATACTGAAAATAATGTGATAACAAAGCAGACATAGTTAATAATAATTAGGGGTACAGTAGTCAACTTTTTGTTATAATCTTAATCACCATTAAAACAATCAAATATACCAACAAAGAAACAGAAATTGGCAAAACACATGTTTAAACAATATTTCAAATGAAAATCAACAGTATATTTAACTTTGAAATATTAACAGTTTGACATAACTTACTTAAAAACTCATGCACGAAACCGTTTTTTACCTATTGTATGAATAATAGATATATAAATATTAACGGAATGTAAGTCGTTGATTTTTTTTGATTTTTTATCGTTTAAATAAGTGAAAGAAACTTCCACTGCAAATACTCAAAAGTTGTATTGGCTAAAAGTTGACAAAAAGAAAACATTTGTTTTAAAAGGGTCGAGATACAAGGAACAAACGTGACCAGAGGTCAAGATTGTGAACATGCGAATCTTACTTACATGTATTCATGATATTAGTTTACAATAATTTCTATTTAATCAATATAAAAAGGCAAACTATAGGAAGTTATTTTTGAATTAAGACATAATGGACATGAACAATCACCATACCTATTGCATTCTAACTGAAATGTGTAAAGTATTTCGACGGCAGTTCCTTAAATTTGGGTGTATAGAATGATTTTATTTTTCAAGTTCTAGACTTGCATGTATATATGTTTCTTTTTGTTTGTCCTTAAAGCACTTTAAAAATTAGTCGTCAGTTTAAATATTGCGTAAACGACGAAACTGATATACTCTGATGATGCATTTAATGACAAAATGTTCGGTAGGATATTTTATATGAAACTGACTGATCGCATAACATTGCCTATGTATATTCCTGTGGTTTTTTGTACACATCAAAACATTCCGGGAATATATAATTTCTTAATGGAAATGTTAAAACAAATTTCAGTCTTAGGATGAATAGATGTAAAGGTAAGTAACCATCATTTTTTTTTAAATCATTACCTCGCAGATTCTTTATTATACATGTCGTTTTCGACGTTTAACTTTCTTTAATTAATTGATTGATTGACATTGAAACAGTAGTTGGACTAGTTAGACCACACAGCCACCATTGTCCTCTAACTGTTTTTTGAAGGAGTTCAGATTTATTTTAAGTATTATTTTCTTTGTGGACACTATGGTAAATAACTAGTTGCAAGTATTCCATTGTGTTATAATTTTATTAAGTGAACCAATAATCGTGGATGCATGGTTATTTCTGTTCGTTGTTAGTGGCTTTGAACTAGCTGTCAGTAACTGCAAGGACTATCAGATCTGTGCTTAGTGTCTTTTTGTTGTTTGGATATACAAGTACCCGGACACGTCGACTATGTGCAGTATTTGTATTTGTATCCATCTGATGAATTAAGCCTTTTTCAACTGTTTTTAATAGTTTGTTCTTATGTTGTACTGTAACACCAGTGTCCATGGTTAGGTGGAGGGTTGGAATCCCATTAACATGTTTAACCCCACCACATTTTGTATGTATGTAAATGTCCCAAGTCATCAGCCTGTAATTCAGTGGATGTCGTTTGTTGGTGTGTTATATATTTGTTTTTCGTTCTTTTTTGTACATAAATTAGGCCGTTAGTTTTCTTGTTTGAATTGTTTTACATTTGTCTTCTAGGCCTTTTATAGCTGATTATGCTTTGCTCATTGTTGAAGGCCGTACGGTGACCTATAGCTGTTAATTTCTATGTCAATTGGTCATTTGTGGAGAGTTGTCTCTTTGGCAATCATACCACGTCTTCTTTTTTTATACAATATGTAATCCGAACACTACAATAAGTTAACGTTAATTGATGGAATATAATTATCACTCCAAATTAATATTAATACTTTAGAACAGTACATTTTCCCAATGATGATATAAGTCGTTTATGTATAAACGTAGATATAGATGAAAAAGGTGTTTGTTATATCGGCAACTCGAGGGATGTTCTATAACTGGTGGGTTTGTTTTTTTACGTTTGGCATGTTTATAATTACAATTAACGATATGTACAAATTTAGCTAATGACAGTATTATGCATGTACATGTATTCTAGTCAATCGTATCAGGCACTGGTGTGGGGTGCTAACCTCATTGTCATTGTTTTGTTACTGAATATTAAACATGTCAACGCATATTTTGTATAAGCCAAATAATCAAATGAATTATAACAACATGACGAATGTAAGCTACTGGATACATTACGGATGTAGGATGTTTTGATGTTAGAATATAAGGATTAGGTTGCTGACAAAGCGGTATTATTCCATATATTAACAAAAACACATGTTGAAAATTGAATGACCAATGGAAAAAAATTAAGTAGATTAAATCAGGTGAAAACAAAAAGAAACTAATGAAGACTGATTTGTAGCGCGGTTTTAAGTGACCATTTTTTTGTCAGATACTTATAACTTGCCATGTGTTTTTACAAACAATGATTCAAATATCTGTATTTCATAGTTTATTTCGTCAATTCAGATAATACTTGAAATTTTTTGTGTAATGCATTATCTGTTTTCTTCCTCTGTATACTAGCAACAAACATCACGTACACATACAATGGATTGTAAATCAAAATTTAAATCCTATCAACAAACTTTTTTCAAAGATCTTGCACTTTTTACTTGACATTATCTGTTTTCTTCCTCTGTAAACTAGCAACAAACATCACGTACACATACAATGGATTGTAAATCAAAATTTAAATCCTATCAACAATCTATTACAATCTATTACAATCGATTATTAAATCAACACCACGTGTTGTTTTTGTTAACCTGATTTTTTATTAGTGTATTGATTCTTATATATAAATAGTCACTTGTCATAACCTTTTTTAACGAATCAGGGGTTCAAAAAGGATAGCACAAAACACCAGCCAAATAACTTCGTTGACATATTCAAAGAATAAAGGTCTATTGGGCTGATCATCTATATTAGTTAAAAAAAAAATCTAAACATATCGAAAAGCTGCACAATTTAACCGTAATGGGAATTCATATAAATACAAAATACATACATTATTTATTTCTTGATGGACGTTATTAGCTTTAAATGTAATATTGTTTGTGTTTTGTTTTTTTTTTAAGCATTCGTATACCATGCAGAGAACAAAATGAGTCATGGTTTAACTTTATTTATTAAAATATAAAGCAGATCAGGGTAAAACAATAAGAAACACATAAATGACACAGAATTGCATTGCGGTTAGTAAACTCATAAACCGTGTATTAATGTGGTTATTCCTTTTCCTTATGTCATATTTCATGTCGTCAGTTTTTTTTACTTTTTTTTTTATCTCAACTGTGTTTCCGCCCTCATTACACATACATGATTTGTTCTATTGATTCTAAATACAATATGTCCTAAAAATGTATAGAAAACACATGCACACCACATGTTATTAACTGTAAAACTTTTTTGGAATCCCAAGTTACATCTCTTTTTGTGAAACTATTTCTTATGATAAATTGAATAATTGACATTCTTTGAACAAAAGCACAATATGATTACCAATTGACGTAAATTGGCAGTCAAAAATTAGTTAGTTTTTATTTATTTTAATCAAATTTGCGAATATAAAACAAATAAAGACGAATAGTCGTGTGTCATAAGTATGCAACGAAGTATACGAAACATGCACAAAAAAAAACGTTTATATTCATTTTTACAGTACCAGAACGTTTTCAAATTTTATTTGCTTTTTAAATTAGAAACATATAGTGTTTATGTAAATCTGCGTTAGTCCAGGACGTATTACTTCTAGTATATTAGTAGTCCCTAGATACTATCCTTTTGGCGCAGTCTTTAGTTGGTTTTCAACATTTGGTCCTTGATCATTCTGAAATGTCTACCTAAACCTTATGGCATTGAGTAAGACGTCATGACATTTTGTGCTGTTATTCTGACAATCGTTTAAAACGACATAATGGTAAATGTCGTATGTAGTTGAAGCAATATATTCTAAGCTAACATAGCTAACTACTGTAGCCAGTGGCAGATAGTGTTTACCTTCAACATTTACGTTTTTATACTGTACTATCTCAAGTGGATAAACATGGTGATTACAGGAATGCTGTGAGATAGTATATAGAATAGTGAATGGAAACGAGGAATATGTCGAAGCCACAACAGCCCGACAAAAGAGAACCAAAGACTGTTCTTAGGTCTTCTACACAGCTGGAAAATACCACACGTTTGGGCGTATTTCAGCTGACCTCTAAACAGTGATCTATAGTAGTTCAGAAAAATGGACGCCACATTCCAATGGGAACCAATTGTGCTCCTCTTCTTGTCGACTTTTTTCTTTATTATTATGAGGCTGACTTCATACAGGAATTTCTTAGGAAGAAAGATAAGAAGTTAGCAATATCCTTTAACTTTACGTTCCGCTATATAGATGATGTTCTCTCACTAAATAATTCAAAATTTGGTGACTAAGTTAAAGGCATCTATCCCATCGAACTAGAGATAAAGGATACAATATATACAGTCAAGTATGTCTCTTATCTTGACTTACATCTAGAAATTGACAATGAGGGTCAGTTGAAACCAAAACTTTACGACAAAAGAGATGATTTCAGCTTCCAAATTGTGAACTTTCCATTTCTATTTAGCAACATCACAGCAGCGCCTGGATATATCTCCCAATTGATATGATATTCCCCAGCTTGTATTTCCTATCACGATTTCCTTGAAAGAGGGTTGGTGCTCAAAAGGAAGCTATTTAACCAAGAGTTCCAAATGGTGAAGTTGAAATCATCCCTTCGTAAATTTTACGGACGCCATCACGAGTTGGTTGACCGTTATTGACTAACCGTTTCACAGATGATATCGGATATGTTCCTTATGTCGTAGCTACAATCCACTTCCCTTTTCACCACGAATGTGACCTACCAAATTAGACTATTTACCGGATTTTTAATTGCATAAGCAACACGATGGATGCGACACGTGGAGCAGGATCTGCTTACCCTTCCGGAGCATCTGAGATCACTCCCAGCTTTTGGCGGGGTTTGTGTTGCTTCGTCTTTAGTTTTCTATGTTATGATTTGTGTACTATTATATGTCTGTTTGTCTTTTTATTTAAAGCCATGGCGTTGTCAGTTTATTTTTGATCTATGAGTTTGACTGTCCCTCCGGTATCTTTCGCCCCTCCTTAAACGTCGTTATATACAAATGATAGAAATTGAAATTAAACATCCTTACAGGACAAACACATGCTGGATGTTCCTAACTTTGGACAGGCTTAAAAATGCGGCGAAGATATACATGTATTGTGATGTTTTAGCCTTCCACCTGTCGCAATTGTGGAATACAAAAATAACGTTTCTTCAAATATCCTTTTACTATTTGAATTCACATAACTTGATAACATACAACCCCCCCCCCCCCCCCCCCCCTCGGATCCCCCTTCCCCCCAAAAAGCTCATTTATTAAAAGTGTTTCTCATCCAAATGTCTTACATTGAATAGAGCTATTACTAAAAGTAATTTAACCTGAACAATAACTAGTCACCAATGATTAGGATGTTTATAATACGGTTATACAGTAATTATGCAAGTAAGTGTATGAATGTATAAAATTTAGGTGCAGGAGATTCAGTAACAACAACAATCGTACATTAATTTACGTCGTTAGCATATTTTCATTATGTTAACTTAGTATAATAAAACATCATAACAATGTAATATAATTCTAAAATGTCCTTGACAATTAAATGCCTTCACATTTTGAAAAACATTTGTTTAGATTAATTTAGTTAAACTCTCGTAACGTTTGAAAGGTTGACTTCCTGTCGGCATAGGCAAAACGTTTTATCAAGGATATTAAATGAGAAACAATTCATTTCTTGACATAATTCTTCCTTATTTTGACAAAAAGTGGGATGATTTTCAGTATTTTTTTAAATAGATAATTTTGAATAAATGAGTACGACAACAAGTATATACGATTGATGATTTATTTATAAAAGATGTTCGCTTGACAAATTTAGTGATTTGTTTTGCTAAGCTAGGTTTTGTAGGCTTTAATTTTCCGGAAAACTCCGTTCTGTTGCTTTTTATATAAACTTCATTTATTTTGTACTTTCATAATCATTGTTAGCATGACTGGAAATGATATAAAAAATAAGCTAGACTTGAATTAGAACTAAGATGACCTCTTTTCAACTTCTCTGTATCCAAATTAGTTTCAGAAACATCTGAAGTAGGTTATAAGCAATACATTGTACTCATAATTTAACATACCTGTGACCTTATTTTGCTCATTAACAAGCTTCTGTGCAAGTTTGGTAAAAATCGAGGATGGTTGAAAAAAAACTTTCACCAAAGAGTGAATGTTATGCTAACTCGAAGAAAAATTAAGTCCCTCTATACACCTGGAAAAAAGTATTGCAACACTTCCTTGAAAAAAATGTAAAATGACATGATTGTAGAATGTGTATAATTTGGGTTTTACCAAATACTTTTAATCGGTTTATGTTTCAAAATTAAATTCATGGTATTTACTTACTTTTCATCGTATATTAATGCTACATGGATAGGACATAACAGCTGCACGAAAATAGTTTTTCGCGCCTTTCACAAAAAAAAATAAAAAATTTGCAGGACTCATTTTTTCCAAAACATTAGTTCTGCAATTAATACAGTTTTTTTATACTTTAAACTCATTCAGAACTGTTTGAAATGCCTGGTTTAACACACATTTTCTTTTTCAGATGTTTGATTTGCTGTAAATATTACTTTTATATAATGTCGGTATAGAAGACAAGACAAAGCTTGAATAGCTTTTTCAGTACAGCTCTAAAAAAGCGTCTCTCTAGTTCGTTTTTGTTTTGCCTGAAAAGTAAGTTAGTAACAAAAATTCAATTTTAAACCATAAACGAATTAAAAGTATTTCGTAAACCCAAATTAAACACATTCTACAATCATGTCATTTTACATTGTTTTCAATGGAAGTGTTGCAATACTTTTTTTCCAGGTGTATTTAAGTAAAATAGTGAAAAACAGCAATAAATATTTTACAAAATTTCTTCTGGATACTATAATTAGATCATAAACAAGCTTCTGTCTAAGTGTGGTAAAGATCAAGGATAGTTTAGGAAAGTCATTATAATTTTAAAAACTGTAACCACAGAGTGAATGAAAAAGTAAATGGCAAAATAACTAAGTCCATTGATAAGTAATATACGAAAAAACAGGAAATAAATGCTTACAAAATTTTCTTCTAAATACTAGCTTTAGATCATAAACAAGCTTCTGTCAAAGTTTGGTACAAATCCAGGATAATTTAAGAAAGTTATTAAAAATTTCAAAACTTTAATCACAAGGTGAATGTAATGTTAATTGGCAGAAAAAGTCAATGCATAAGTAAAATACGGATAAATAGGATTTTTTTTTAAAGTTACTTCCGGATACTATTTTATGATTATATACAAGCTTCTGTCCAATTTGGTAGAAATCCAGGATGTTTTAAGAAAGTTATCTAGAATTGAATCTGTAAATGATGAGGAGACATTGGCCCTACCAAGGAGCAAAATAAGCCAAAGCCACCAATGGGTCTTTAACGCATCGAAAAAAAAGCCTACACACGAAGGCATTCAGCTGGCCACTAAACACCGTATACGAGTTCAGGAAAAATAAACACCACACTGAATAATTTGTATGCAAAACTCCGAAATAAACCAAAAGTAAAGAAAAAACACACAAGACTTACAACATTTACAAAGGCTATATTCCTGACTTGGGACGGGCGCATAACATGTTATGTGAAATTCCATTTACATGAAAAATAAACGCACACACCTTAATACGCACAGTGACACTCAGTTTAAAAGACGTTTGAGTCCGATGTTATAATACATAACAGAAGAGGTAAGTAAATAAGACTTTCTTTCACTGTTTTTACGTCATTACATTAAATCTGTTGGCTGTTTTCTGACTTTAACTTAAGTCAAGTACGTGTTTTTCTATTAGCTGTTATTGGCTATGAACAAGCTTTCAGCAACTGCGACTGCTTTTAGATCAGTAGTGTGTATGTGTGTTGTCTTTATTCTATTAGTTTTTGTGCTTCGTTCCAATTTTATGAGTCCAACCACTGCCAATTGATATTTACAGTTGATCCGTATGTAATGGTGTTACACCACTGTCCAAGGAAAGGGAAGGGTTCATGCCTACAAACATATTCAACCTGCAACATTCTATATATTCTTTCCTATTTTCAAGAGTCTGTAAATAAGTGGTATGTTGGTTGGTTTCTGTCATATCTTTTTTTGGCTGATTGTTTTTTTCATAACTCAAGCCGCTTAATTGTTTTGCATTTTTATTATGTCGATGACTTATGTAGTTTTGAGCATGTGAATTGCTCGTTGTTGAAATCCAAGGTATTTTATAAAAGTACAATTGGCCATAAAAACATAAAAGACAATATATAGTATATCCAAATTCGTATATCGTATTTCGAATCAGAGATATGGATGAAGAAGATACATACACGGTTCAAAAGATATAACGGAAGTGCTTGACAAAGCTATGCTATAACGATGTCCATCACCTCAAATAAAGCAAAAATATGCTATTTTCAAATTGATTGATCAACCTGAATAGTTGTAAAATATAACGAAACTTAATGTGTATAACGTATACACAAGTTATGATATAATCATCAATCAAAAAAAGATTTTAAAAACAGAGCAACACCGTTATAGTTTAGACAATATTTTACAATAAAAGTAAAAACTTATAATAAACCTGTACACAACGTATACATGAATGTTAATTTAATAAAAAAGAACATTTGTAAGCACGCTCATATACCCCACGGCCCCACATTGTCACTTGACAAAAACAATCTTACCAGATTCATAAGTTTAAGACTCATAACTCTACAAAAGTTAACTGATAAACATGTGATTTTGTATATGCACATTAACATAGTATGTCCAAACTAACTACAAAGTTTCATGAAATTATTTTCTATGGTTTCAGAGGAGTTGCGATGACAAGAACATGACGGACGAACTGAGTATGTTGAGGCCAATAAGTTCAAAGGGGCATAACTCCTAAACAAAAATTGAATCATAATTTACTGTCGATATGCACATCTACATTGTATGTCCTTAATATCTGCAAACATGTTAAGGAAAACGACGATAAGAAAACATCTTTTGAGCTCTCATGTACAGTTTCAATTTATTTGATAATGTGCATAATTGCCATAGAAATGCAAAATATTAAAAATCGTTCTACTAACTTAAACTACAAATGTACTTTTCAGACGCCAAGTCTGACATTTATCTAAGATATTTGTGTGATTGAATTACAAATATTAACTTTGTTCTAAACGACACTATTAGCTCATTGGAAAATAATTAAATAAATATATGTACTATTTTTGTGAAAACTCCAGCATTCTCTTTCGCCATATTAAATATAAGTATCGGGAAACAACGGGAAATGCATATATTATTTCATTTATCATTTAAATGAAATGGAATGATAGCCCTTCATTTGCTATTCTAATTATAAATATTCTAGTAAAATTAATTTCATAGTATGAACAGATTAAATGCATAAAACATGTCTAGTTCAAATTGACCTGAACTTATACAGTACAAGGACCGATTATAAATTTGTCTGAGTTTTTGTAGCACAAACAACAATCCGTAGAATGAAAAAATGTTCGTTTGGGTGACATCTTTTAAATTAACCATAGGGCTACCTATTTCTTTCTAGTTGGTGTTTAATTGACAACATCATAACGATTGTTTTTTTAATTAATCTGATTAATCTTAAGAACAAGTAATGTTGTCTTCTGATAATGAAGGAGTATAGTATCCATACTTTAGTTGATTGTTTAATGCATACATCAAAAGTTCACTTTTGATTTGGACTAAAATACGTGAACACCTTTCGTTGACATTGATTAATTTGAGGAAGTCAGAAAAAAAACACTATTTTGCAGTATTTTGACTAGTTAGCTTCACCATGTTCACCAAAAATTATAAAAAAAAATATGATATACGATGTCACTATTAATCTTCAAGTATTACAGTCGGACAACCGGAAGCCTCTGAGTAGGAATATCCTAATCATAAGTGTCTGTCAGACAAGTTGCAATGGCGGCCAATTTTGGTGTTATTTTTGAAAGACCGTTTTCATTAAATTTCAATGATAATTTTCAAAATATCGAAGTTTCCAGATGGTAATCAAAACAAGTTATTGCTGTTCTTTAATTTATTTGACCAAAAAGGGCAGATCGATTGAATAATACGACAATAATCAAGTTTTTCAGTGTAAATTTTCCAGCTAAAAAATTGTCATTTTTTCCTTTATGTGAAAAATCGAAGCGAGAAAGTTTCGAGAGACACCTTAAGATTGCTATATTCTAAAAACTGAGTTTTTCCGCTTTAAAATGTGCCCTCGTTTGTGAAAATCGGTAAATGAACATTTTTTTGTACCTATTTTGAAGATTGGGTTTTTTTGCTCGGAAACCCGGATTTTTGCCCCGAAAGCGTTTCTTGCTTACACATTATCGTTTCCTTTATTATGTCCTTTGTTTTTTCACCGGACAAGTTTACATAGTATCACCAAGTGGTTTCAACTCTTAAATTCGTCAGAACTAGGAAATATTAATGTTGAACGTGTCGGTGATACTGAACAGAGTCGATTAGAGAGAACTAGAGTCTACTATGGGCTTCATATGGATGGTAAACAACTTCAAGGCAAGCAATAACAAGCTTAAACCCTGACACTGACAGGCCCTGTGGCTGTGGTCAAACAAATACATGCACTTACTTGACAGATTGTTGGCTTAACACACACTGTCACTGTGTTACAGCAGGGACCTAGTGTAAGGTCCCTGCATGGTTACAGCTAAACTTTGATGATTTTCAATGCAAAAAAGATTATGCAAAATGAAACGAGCTGCAAGATAAACTGATATTTATAAGTCATCATAAATTATGACCCATGAGTAAGTAAGATACCAAAAACACTTAGAACATGTAGAACGAACATCTCTAGAAAATGCCACCTCTTCTTCGATGCTTCTTCTTAATTCTTCTTACATATAAGAGTTGGGTTCCTGACAAAACCAAACTCACCTACATATAAATAAGAAGATGTGGTTTGAGTGAGAATGAGACAAACTCTCCATCCAAGTCACAATGTATAATAATAAAATGCTTTGCTGGGCTCAGCTTGATACGACCGCAGAGGTCGAGACCTAAACAGTTGGGGCAAATATAGACACATCATTCAAGCTTGATACAGCACTGAATTTGGATTGTGATTAAATATTTGACACAGCACAGGTTTCTGACACAGAATGAATGTGGTCTAAGAACTTAAAAAAATTTAATTTACCTATTCAAACCATATCACTATTCTTTGCTTTTATATATAAATCAGAAATAACCAATTTAAAATGGAAAATTTTAAAGAACCCCCCCCCCCCCCCTTTTTTTTAACCCCCTTATGATTCATCACCCCCAAACTCAATCCCAGCCTTCCCTTTGTGGTATGGTACCTGAAGTACAATTTCAGAGAGATCCATACACTTGAACACAAGTTATTGTCTGGAAACTAGAAAAATGCGTGTTTTTTGGCCCCAAATTCCTAAACGTTTAGGGCAATTACCCCCAAACTCAAACCCAGCTTTCCCTTTATGATATGGAACCTTGTAGTACAATTTCATAAAGATCCATACACTTACACACAAGTTATTGTCCCGAAACTAGAAAAATGCTTGTTTTTGTGCCCCTTTTTTTGCCCCCAATTCCTAAAATTTGAAGCAATTACCCCCAAAATCAATCCCAGCCTTCCCTTTGTGGTATGGTACCTTGCAATACAATTTCAGAGAGATCCATACACTTGAACACAAGTTATTGTCTGGAAACTAGAAAAATGCTTATTTTTGGCCCCTTATTCCTAAACGTTTTAAGCAATTACCCGCAAACTCAATTCCAGCTTTCCCTTTGTGATATGGAACCTTGTAGTACAATTTCAGAAAGATCCATACACTTGCACACAAGTTATTGTCATGAAACTAGAAAAATGCTTGTTTTTTTTGGCACCTAATTCCTAATATTTTGCGGCAATTACCCCCAAAATCAATCCCAGCATTCCCTGTGTGATATGGAACCTTGTGGTACAATGTCAGAGAGATCAATACACTAACACACAAGTTATGTCTGGAAGTTACAAAAATGCTTATTTTTGGCCCCTTTTTCCTTAACTGTTGGTACCATAACCCCCAAAATCAACCCCAACCTTCCTTGTGTGGTATTGAATCTTATGGTAAAATTTCATAGAGATCCATTCACTTAAACTAAAGTTAGAGTGCGAAAACTAATGTGTCTTCGGACGACAACGATGCCATTGTCATACCAATATATGACCGCAATTTTTTTTAAAAAGTTAACAATTATAGGTCAAAATACGGCCTTCAACACGTAGCTTTTGCTCACACCGAAAAGTAAGCTATAAATGGCCCCAAAATTACCAGTGTAACACAATTCAAACAGAAAAACCAACGGTCTAATCTATTTACAAAACAAGAAACATCTATGCAACATACCAACAAATGACAACCACTGAACAACAGGCTCAGGTGCATGTAATAAATGCAGTGGGTTTGAATGTTTTAACTGGCGCCAACCTTCACCCTAGCCTTAGACAATGGTGTAACAATACGACATAATATGACACACTACAAAAAACTAACTGAAAAAAGCTGAAAACGCATCGAAGTATTAAATCTGACAGATTTTTAAGACAAAAGTTAGATAATGAAAGCCAAAATACCAAATAGTTAAAAACTACAGAAAATACTAATGCTGAAACCAGTATAAATAATTTAGCCTAAAAACTGGCCACTTATGGACCACTCAAATTGAGCTTGTTGAGAGGGATCTTTAACATGCACAGGACGTGGTACTCTCTGAACATGGGACCTCATATTTAACATCCCCATCCTAATATAAAGGGCCCAGAATGACCAGTGTAACAAAATTCTAAACAGGAAATCATGTATGACTTTCAAGAAACATACACAGCTTCCAAATTTCCCAGTAATGAGTAACATCAAGTGATTTCCATAAACAAATATTCATTTTCCCACATTCAGTCAGGGATTGAAATGTTTTTGGGTTGTATGATACATCATTCAAAGCTTTCAAAGTTTGTTAACAAATTTGAACTGATTGTACCCAGGAGGGTTATATGGGTGCAGAATAAGGCCAAATAAAAAAATATGTGTTTCCTAACACATCTTTGAAAATAAAATGCTCTGCTGGGCGCAGCTTGATACGACCGCAAAGGTCGAACCCTGAACAATTTGGGCAAGTATGGACACAACATTCAAGCTTGATACAGCTCTGAATTTGGATTGTGATTAAATATTTGACACAGCATAGGTTTCTGATAATGAATGTTTCACAGAATGAATGTGGTCTAAGAACTTAAAAAATTTTAATTTACCTATTATGGTCCAATATCCAAAATCTAAATACATGGTTATATTCAGCATATCAAAGAATCCAAAGAATTAAATTTTTGATGAAATCAAACAAAGTTTCATTTTGGACCCTTTTGACCTCAATGTGGACCAATTTGATAACGGGCCCAAAAATCAAAATATATGGTTAGATTCAGCATATCAAAGAACCCCATATATTCAATTTTTGTTGAAATCAAACAAAGTTTAATTTTGGACCCCAACTTGGACCAACTTGAAAACTGGGCCCATAATCAAAAATCTAAACACATATTTAGATTCAGCATATCAAAGAACCCCAAGAATTCAATTTTTGTTAAAATCAAACTAAGGTTAATTTTGGACCCTTTGGACCTTAATGTAGACCAATTTAAAAAACGGGACCCAAAATTAAAAATTTAAATACACGGTTAGATTTGGCATATCAAAGAACCCCAAGAATTCAATTTTTTATCAAATCAAACAAAGTTTAATTTTGGACCCTTTTGACCTCAATATGAACCAATTTGATAGCGGGTCCAAAAATAAAAAATCTAAATACATGGTTAGATTCAGCATATCAAAGAACCCCATATATTCAATTTTTGTTGAAATCAAATAAAGTTTAATTTTGGACCCCAATTTGGACCAACTTGAAAACTGGGCCCAAAATCAAAAATCTAAATACATTTTAGGTTCAGCATATCAAAGAACCCCATATATTCAATTTTTGTTAAAATCAAACTAAGTTTATTTTGGACCCTTTGGACCTTAATGTAGACCAATTTGAAAACTGGACCCAAAATTAAAAATCTAAACACACGGTTAGATTCAGCATAACAAATAAATAAATGTGGTCAAAGATTTTAAAAATCTAATGCGCCATACTGTGCACTTAAAAGATTACTTCTTGAAATTTTTCAATATTTAAAATTTGAAGAATAATTCTTTTTAATTTCTGAAATCTGAAATGAGAAAAAATTGACCCCCCACAATGTCTTTTTACCCCCCCCCCCCCCCCTCCTTTTTTCCCCAAAAAAATTATTTCCCTCAAGTTATGGTCATGATCGCTTTTCAAATTTCCAATTACCCATTTAAATTTACCATAGTGCTAACTTAATCTATTTTATAATAGAATTTAAAATACGGTATGGTGTCAAATCTTTCATATGGATTTTTTTGTAAAAAAAAAAAAATGCAACATTTGCAGATATTTTTACTGGTCTTCCTTTATAAATATGCATTTCTTTAAACATAATTTAAAAGCAGTGTAAGGGAAGTAATCAAACCATTGTATTTGGATTACCTCCCTTCAGGCATGGGGCGAATTACATTGCAATGTAGTGCATTATATTACAATTACTTTGACCAAACCATGCATTATATTACAATTACAATTACATGCATTTATCAAAGTAATGCAATATATTACAATTACTTTTGCAAAGTAATGCCTTGAATTAAACATTACATTTGAAAATTTTATTAGTGAATAGAAAAATTAAACATTTTAAAAAACAACTAAAAGTCACAAAAGATTTTAGCATATGCAGTAACTGTGCCATGAATTGAATATAAGTATACATGTAAAAAGTCTATTTAAGTTGACTTTTACAATTTTTAATTATTTTAACTTAATGTTGACTTTACTTTTATAAATATATATTTTTTTTTTTTTTTTTTAATTTTAAACGAAATATTTAATTACTGCGAATTACTTCCCTAATTATAAAATAAACATAGACCTTAATTAATGAACATTTGTCTAAATGGTGAAAATATTGATTGTCATGATTGTTAAACAAACTAATTAGTGTTTTATAACAAAGTTTAATTATCTTTTATTTAAGCAAAACAAAGATATTCTTTGATCTTATGACAACAATACAGCTATGCTTTTCAAATATCAATCGTTTTATGCAGGAAAGTGTATGAAATAAGATGAAATAAAGAATATATTCTAATAATTAACATATTCTTAGTTAGTCAAGAAATCTTAAAATTGGTTTATCTGAAACTCCAACAATATGTTAAAGATGTAGTATGTGAAAAAAGTAATGACATGTAATGCCATGTAATGCATGAAATTACACAACTTTTTGCTAAAGTAATGCATTATATTACAATTACATGTAATGCACAAATTGCTGCATTACACATTACATGCAATTACTTGGAAAAATGTAATGCATTTTACATTACACTGTTTTAAATTGTCTTAATTGTTCATTAAGGGATGACATCAAAAGATCAATGTAGGATAAAAAACTTAAATCAAATAGTTTGGGGGTGGGGGTTAAAATTGCTGCAAGTTTTGTTTATCCAAAATAGATTTTACATATATCCATATTGGTCAATCAATTTTTCACAAATTAAGTCAAGAGGGGGGGGGGGGTCAGTGAAAAAACTATGTGAATAAAGTTTTTTATCCTACATTGAACTTTTGATGTCGTCCCTAACCATTACTTTATACATAATTTAAAAGCAGTGTAAGGGAGGTACTTCAAATATTGTATTTGATTTATCTCCATTACACTGCTTTAAATTATTTTTTGTACTAAAGTATTTGCCCATTAACCAGGACAACCTTGTTTTCCCCCCTTTTTTGTCCCTAATTCCTAAACGGTTTGAGCCATAACCCCCCAAAGCAAATCCTAACCATCCCATTGTTGTATGGAAACTTGTGGTATAATTTCAGAAAGATCCATACACTAACACACAAGTTATTGTCTGGAAACTAGAAAATGCTTATTTTTGGCCCCTAATTCCTTAACTGTTGGTACCATAACCCCCAAAATCAATCCCAACCTTCCTTTTGTGGTATTGAACCATATGGTAAAATTTCATAGAGATCCATTCACTTAAACTAAAGTTAGATTGCGAAAACCAATGTGTCTTCGGACGACGACGACTAAGACGACGCCAACGTCGTACCAATATACGACCCCACAATTTTTTTGTGGTATAAAAACCAAACTTTCAAGTTTTAACAAATATTTAATGGGTATCCTGTCAGGACTGTTATTTCTTAACTTCAATCTATGTTTGTATTATGTACTTATCTCGTTTGTTTTGCTAAAAATTTATACATTAACCAGCACATTTTAATGATGCATTTATCAGATACAGCATGCATGTATACATTTAATATATTTAATTCTTTGCACCAGTAATTAATGAGCTTGCTTTTCCTAAATCTGTATTCCATTTTTGACATATACACAATAGCTTGCTTTCCTAAATCTGTATTCCATTTTTGACATATACACAATAGCTTGCTTTCCTAAATCTGCATTCTATTTTGACATTTACACATTAGCTTGCTTTCCTAAATCTGCATTCTATTTTGACATTTACACATTAGCTTGCTTTCCTAATTCTGCATTCTATTTTGATATTTACACATTAGCTTGCTTTCCTTAATCTGCAATATATTTTGATATTTACACATTAGCTTGCTTTTCTTAAGTATATGGACCTTCTGATCCTTAACCACCCCCTGTAGTATGCTAGTTAGTTTATAACATAACTGCATGGTGGATGTTGTACAGTGCTTTATAACATATGGATCTCTAACCAGTCCCTCCAAGCACTATGGACACTGGGGGTTCTAACTAGTACTACACAAATATGTACAAGTATATTTATTCATAAATTTCTGAAGATGCAGGACTGAGAACAGACTGAGCTCAGTACAATTAATAAATCTTTGTTCTGTCAACTGTATCAATATCTGTCAATTTAAAAAAATAAATTTCCAGTATTAAACAATAATTCATTTATAACTTGAAATTCAGAAAAAAATTTAAAATTACTTAAGTGTTGAACAAATATGTAAAATTTATTTACCACTTAATTATAATATATTTAAATACAATTTTTAAACGTATTCTCTTCAGACTTGTTTTAATTTGAGAATTTTTAGAGGGCTGTTCCTTTGTATGGAAATCTCAAATTATTAATTACTACAAGAGTGAACACACTGGAATATCACCTGTTTTAGTAAAAAATAAAAGGAGATGGAGTAAATGTACATGGGACAAAATCACACACAATACATAGAAAAATTAAAGAATCTTAGTGAGCACGCTCACATACCCCACGTCCCCACATTGTCATTGGAGAAATAAAATACGTGCAAGAAAAAAAAATTGCATCAGAAAAATAAATTGAATCATAATTTTCTGTCAATATGCACATCTACATAGTATGTCCTTATTATCTACACAGTTTCATGAAATTCTGTTGTGTGGTTTGAGAGGAGTTGCGATGACAAAAGGTTGCAGTAGTATATTGGGCAAATAAGTTCAAAGGGGCGTAACTCCTGGAAAAAAAATTGAATCGTAATTTCCTGTCGATATGCACATCTACGTAGTATGTCCTTATTATCTGAAAAGATTTCATGAAATTCTGTTGTGTGGTTTGAGAGGAGTTGCGATGACAAACTGTTGCAGTAGTACATTAAAGTAAATAAGTTCAAAGGGGCGTAACTCCTAGAAAAAGAATTGAATCGTAATTTCCTGTCTATATGCACAACTACATAGTATGTCCTTATTATCTAAAAAGGTTTCGTGAAATTCTGTTGTGTGGTTTGAGAGGAGTTGCGATGACAAGAAACAGGACTGACCGACGGGTCAAAAACATTATACCCTCCGCAACTCGTTGCATGGGGTATAAATACATGTCAAAACAATTTATAGCACTAACTTGCCAAAATTTTAACCAGAAATGGGATGATCGGACAAACTGACACACAGACTGAAAAACATATTGCCCCTCTACTATTGTAGGCAGGGCATAAACAAATATTTTTATCTGAACATGCATTGTTATAATGGTGATTGTTTGCTGCATCATTTCCTTTCTTTAATCCTAGGTTACTTTAATATGAGATTTTGCTTTATAGTTTATTCATTGGAAGATTTTCACAAATTTTATTAATGGTAAAAATTTCTGCAAGCTTAAAAAATAAGAGTTGGTGCGGGGCCACTAGGCAATCTACCCACTTTGGCAACCAGCCACATAATTTATAAGCCTAGGCAGGGAATCGAACCCTGATACACCAACAACTTATTTATAGGCCGTAAAATTTTATATTGATTTGCTGAATCTAAACAATTTAATTTGATTTTATAATAAAGTTTGTGATCTTCCAAACACAAGCTATACTTTGAGTAAAAAATTGTTTGAAAATGTACAAGTCAAAAGTTCTGCAAAAATGTCAAAAAGATAAGTTACAATAAATTCTATCACCTTCTTATGAACAAAAAAGCATTCTGAATATTAAACTCATCTGGAGAAAAATGTTTTTCTGTATTGATTTAGAGGAAATAATAATATTTTACAATATTTTACATCAATTATTGTATGGGTGATTTTTTTTTTGCTGCTTAAAATTTCAATCAATTTTAATACTTTAATCTAAAAAAATGCCCAAATTTGTGAGAGAAAAAAACATTTAAAGGAAAATAAATTCTACAGTACAGGAGTAAAATGGATTCATGCACTTTCACATTTTTAGGTCAAAGAAGTATAGTAAATGCATCATATTATTGGCTAGATGGTTTTAGTCTTTTACCTCTCCTTTACAGCAACTGTTCTAAATTATCATTTAAAGGGCAACAACTCCTATAAAGGGTTTATCAGCATTTCAGTAAAACTTTTCTTGATGCTGTCACTAATATTTTTTATTAAAATTTCGAGTTATGTATTAAAATAAATGTTTCAAATGAATAGGCAAAACTATCTTAAGTTTAGCAAATTATAAAATAATGACAGTTATATATTTTGAAATCCTAAAACTTATTTTTTTAAGATCTTATTTTGCTATTTTTTACCAGTATATGGATTATGTGGTTTATGAGTTAGAATAATATAAAGCTGTTAAGTTTTAAAATTGAATAACTTCTATAATTGTTAATGGGTCTGCCATAAACCTCTTTTGGGGATTTTAAATTAAACACGTCCACCGGTTTTATTGGTGAATTCACTGAACATTCATGTACAGCGCCCTCTAGCGACCCACCACGAGCATATAATTTAAATTTTCATGATCAAATATATTTAATTTATCAAAAGTTCTCTGTTGTAATTATTTAACATACTCGTAATGACTCTTGAGCAGAACTCGTGTTACCCAGTGTTAGCCCCTCCCTCCCCCCACCAATAAAAGAGGGAGAAAACCAGTTTCTTTTCACAAAGATGTTCTTTTAGAAATTTAGCTTGGATATTGGGATGTTTTTTTATTTATTGGTTCTTAAAATATTAAAATTAAATGTTTTGTTTTTACATAATACAGACCTTCTAAAATTCAAACTGACCATTATTCCGTGCGTTCATCGTGTATCGTGCGTGTTGCGTGCGTGTATCGTGCGTGTATCGTGCGTGTACCAATCGTGCGCTCATCATTCATCGTTCCGTGTATTTTCCGTGTAACGTGCGTGCATCGTGTATTCTTAATCGTGTATGGTGCGTGTATCGTGCGTTCATCAATCATTCATTCTTAACCGTGTATCGTGCGTTCGTCAATCGTGTATAACTGTGTTCTGTACATCAGATAACGTGCATTTGTCAAACGTTCATCTCTAATCGGGTAACGTTCATTCATTGCGGTTTTTATATGATAGTCGGTTATAGAGCTCATCAAAGCTTATATTTTATCTCACGGTTAAAGTGTATATATATGTTCCGACTTTAAATAAAATTTACATTCATACTTACTTTCTTGTGAACACTTAATTAACTTCATCGTACATAACGTTCATACAGATTCATGAATTTTTGTGTAAAATTTATTTATCATCTGTAAACATTTCGTGGTTATTCAGTGAATCTTGGCTGGGACTGACACATTTTAATATAATGATACATGTTCTACGTACAAACAATAACATGGTGACATTTCTACGACAGAACAGTTAAAATTGGAATTTCTATTCAACTGAGCGAAATGGGCTTAAAAATATACTGTTGGCCAACTGTTATTTGTTAAAAAATATTTCGCCAATTAAAAACAACAGTGCTTTTGCAAAATTTAGATGTGGGGTAGCTCCACTAAAAATAGAAACTGGAAAGTATGAAAGAAGAGAAGTCCACGAGAAGACATGTGTTGTAGCTCTACTATTGAAGATGAACTTCATGTCATTTTAAAATGCCCATTATATGTAGATTTAAGACAAATTATGATACATTAAGCTAAACATTTTAATGAACATTTTAACCTTTTATTATCAGATAGCGAAAAATTTATATTTTTATTTAATAACGGCAATGTTGCTGCTATAGTTGCCAAAAACATCAACAATATTTCATTGAAAAGAAACGGCATTTTATTTCCTAGTTCTCAAAGAAAAAATGTTTTATTTTCATATAGTACAGGTGGACACTGTAAATTTTAAATGTAAATGAGTAAATATATTGTGTCTTAAAAGTCTCTCATTATTCTTTTTAAGATTGGTACATACAATGCAAATGTTTTAATGTTTTATGTTTATTCCTGTGACTCTCATTTTATGTTTGTATGTGGTGAGACTATAATAAAATATTGAATCAGTATTAACATGATTAATGTTCAACTTGAGTCATTTCTCCAATGTTGAACAATGCAAAATTATAATTCTTCGCTTATTTGGCAAATTCATATATATTCTACTAAATATTCAAACATTTAAGTTTTGGTAAATACCATTACAAATATAATGTTTGTCTTCGTTTCTGATGGTCACGTGCACGTAAGGTTATTCCATTGAGAAAATACAATATACAAGATTGTCGGGTCAAGGATTTGTATAGTGACAAATCCTTGGTCGGGTAAATGTGGATTGCGGATTAAGATTTTAGATGTCAAACTTGAATTAACAAATTAAACTGAGGCGAATTTAACACGAATATGTATTTTCTCTTCAACAGTGTTTTTATTCTCTGTTCTTTATTTTAATTTAAAATAAGCTAAATATGTTTTGTGGAAAATTGAATACAAATAAACATATGTATTTGAAAGCATTTTTGTTAATTAAACAAGTATAAGATCACGCAAATATATCCCGTATTCCTTAAGAAGGATTTTAAATTGAAGAACTTTTTAAACTTGAAATTGTGTTTACGAGTTTAAGATATTCTTTTTTATTTAAATGTTTTGATAAAATAGTTAAATATATTGTATTATCATAACAAGTCTTTATTTAAATGGAATAAACATGGAACACTTTCACAGATTCACTTTTCATTGTGTTCATGGTTGCATATCAAGGACACCGTTTTTAATGTAGGTCTAAAAGATTAATATCCGAAAAAATAATTCACAATAGTGCTTTGTATTAAAGAATGACGGATTATTTTACCATGGGGGTATTTTTTGTTCCGTTACTGAGGACATTTTTTTTGTCCTTTATGAATCCATATGACAAATTTGACTCCAATAAGGATAAATTTTATCTTATAGAAAAATCGGTAGTTTTTATCGGATAGATTTTGTGTTCATCTTTATCGGATATAAAAGATTGAAAAATACAAACAATTAATTGAAGTTTCGTATGCATCTATCACGATCCAGCAACTTTTGACTAGTATAAAGGGTTGCCTTGGTTTTATAGCTCAAAACGGTATTATTTGTTTTGCTTTACATTGGGTTAAATAATGAAATGTATGTTTCAGAAATTTACACAAGTTTGATTTCGGCTTTGACTCCCGGGGACACTGTCGTTTACAGTAAAAGACGAAAATCTACACATGTACGTTCTTATAAAAAAGAAGTTGTGGTATGATTGCCAATGTTCATCATTATATCATAATTATTGTACTCCCCCTAATAATGAATCTATAATATATGCCACTGGACGTTAAACGATCAACTATTAATTCATCCATCTTATCCTTTTAGTTTTGTGATAATTTGCATATTAAATACATGAAACAACAGGGGCGGATCCAGCCATTTTAAAAAGGGGGTTCCCAACCCTGGGCAAAAAAGGGGGGGAGTGTTCCAACTATATGTCCCCATTCAAATGCATTGATCGTCCAAAAAAGGGGGTTCCAACCCCCTGAACCCCCCCCCCCCCCCCCTGGATCCGTCACTGAACAACTGCAGAGTTTCACTAAAGTTAGAAGGCCGATATTATTGCACATATAAAACAGACATTAACATCGATCCCTACGTTTTGATCCCCTCACAAAACAACACTTTATAAATTTCATGCATCCATAACGCTTTTCTGGATTTTCTTTCACTAGGAACGCTCAATGCTAAATATTTGAAAGCCAAAGAATGTATAAAATAGATAGGAGTGTAGAGCTATATGACCAATAAAGGGCCTATACACATTCACAACATTCTGTGTATTTATGTGTCTGTCCAAAGTCAAAAGCACGTAGTTCAGTGGTTTTCGCAACATCAATTCTGTTATATACATGTATTTGGGCTTTTTTTTGTGGCAAGATACATGTAGCTTTGAAATAAAGAAGGCCGTTAGTTTGCTCAATTGAATTGTTTCATATTTTTTTCATGTCGGGGCGGGGCCTTTAATAACCGACTTTACAGTTCCCGTATTTTTTCATTATTGAAGGTCGTATAGATATAACTGCTAGCATTCCTCTTGATTTGAACTTCCTTGAATAGTTGACTCACTAGCAATTATACCACATTTTCTTATTTTTACATAAGCCTTCAATCCATCAAAAGCCAATTTAGTCTGCTGTAGCTGAAACCTACGTTTCTTAAAAAAAAATCTAAATTTATATACTGACAATTTAAGAAATGTTTGTCATAGATATCTGTTCGTGATATAAGTATCAAAATATTTTAGCTATGTAAACCCTTAAATAAACCCTATTTCTTTGGGCAATACCTACGGGAATTAAAATAATAAAAACCATTATTAGAAAATCGGAATATATATGTGTGTATGACTCGGAGGTGCAATAGAGATCATAAAGTTTGATGACCACGCGTGAAGTGCGCTGGTCTGCGCCGAAGTGCGACGAGCTGTTCGATGGTTTGCGATGGTTTATATAACGCGGGATACCTAGATTAAAGTCTACAGATGTGCAATTATTATGAGCAGTATATTTGTTTCAATGTCAGTATATAAAGCATTTACTAGTGTTATTGTCTATGAATGTAATAGTTAAAGTTGCCGCGTACTAATTTAGAGATCGTCCTATTTGATGTTTTGCATGTGGAAATTATTCTTGCTTCAACATGTATCTTTACTTAATTTGTTCCTCTAATGAGATCATCATTTACCGTTATATAATCATAAGAATAGTTTCACGGTGGACCCGTATGTATTGAGGGAATGACACTTCATCGTACGTAAAAACAAATCTTTCGTTTATTTCCCGTTTCACAGTCCTACATGTATATTGAATTTTACCCACAACTCAGAAAGTTGACCAGCGCGGGGTATGCTTAAACCTCTTATTCTGGATGTCAGGTAACTTACTCGTGTTTATGTTGGATTGCTGTCTGATTGACGAATATCCGTCATTTTATATATATATATAACAAACAAATTTAAATTATATATATATATATATATATATATATATATATCTAAATTGAAAACAACGTTCAAACCTATGATTGCGTTGGATAAAAACCGAGTTTTTATACGTGTGCATGCAAAACAAATTTCTTGGTAGAGGGGTCTAAATACAGCACAAACAACATTTTCCAAAAGACCAAAAAAGTGAAAAAGTATATTTTAACAAAACGCATTTGACTAACAGGTCGAACAACAAATGTTCTTAAACCCTGCTGACTGCCATTGGCGATTGCCAAATAAACGGATCACCGATGTAATAAATGGATCTTAATTTTAAATTTAATACTAAACAGAAAACAATAAACTTGCGGAAAAGATGATATACCGCAAACAAAAGGTGCAAAGGTTTTTGTACACCATATCCGGATTTCGACAATTAATGTCTCTTCAGTGATGTTAGGAATCGAAACGATATTTGGAAGGCCATATAATTTACCTCAATTTAGGATAGACTCTTGAATTTTAAAGAGTCGAAATAGGATGAACGGATCATATACACCCGAAGGCAAATATAATACAAGCCCAAACGAAAAAATATAAATATGTCTAAATTGAAAACAACGTTCAAACCTATGATTGCGTTGGATAAAAACCGAGTTTTTATACGTGTGCATGCAAAACAAATTTCTTGGTAGAGGGGTCTAAATACAGCACAAACAACATTTTCCAAAAGACCAAAAAAGTGAAAAAGTATATTTTAACAAAACGCATTTGACTAACAGGTCGAACAACAAATGTTCTTAAACCCTGCTGACTGCCATTGGCGATTGCCAAATAAACGGATCACCGATGTAATAAATGGATCTTAATTTTAAATATATATACATTTAAATTTGTTTTTAGGGATGCATCCAGTTGCACCTTTTCATTTAAAAATAGATTTCTCAAAAGATTACTCACTTCAATACAAAATAAATAAGGGAAATGAAACCTCTTCTCGCATGTTGCACTTTGTGTAATTATTCTCTTCGACAAAATACTACCTTGAACTCAATTTTGGTATAAATATAAAGAAGCCACATTTGGTTCTTAAATGGATATTTTTTAAACACTTAAAGCCAGGTAAAGCCTATCTCTTGATATAGGCTCTTAAATTCGGCAACTTTTAGAGACCGACCGTGCTTGGGCTGTATAGCCAGTCAAGGTCGCTAAACTCTCATTATCCGTTTAGAGATTTTCTGAAAATACGATGGTTACTGTCTCATTAGAAACTAAAACCTTATCAAATATGGTGGCCTTCGGCTGTCATCTGCTCTTTTTGGGTTGTTGTCTCTTTGACATATTCATCATTTCCATTCTCAATTTTAAAATAACTAAAAATATGATAAACAGTTGTCAGATCAATATTCATTTAACAAGCCAGTGCGTTGATACAGGTTATATTCTACTGAATTTACTATATCCGTTATTATTACGTAATTATATAAGTCCCGTGTCCAGGTAAAAATAACAATTTGTGGTTTGTATGTCAGGTGAAAGTGACAACGGGTGGTATGTATACTAAAATGTTTATCGTCTTCCATTATTCATGAGGGTGTGGATGGGGGTTTATAGAATAGAAAATTATTGACCAAAAAATAAAGAATACAAAAAATAACCAGACAAATATATAGAAAAGAAAATAATGAGGTACTAGAATATATGGAATAAAGAATGATCGACAAAAGGTATAACGATTAGAAAAAAATGCCTAAAATGATACAATACAGAAATAATGAATCCCTATTCAGACCCTCATAATCTGACGATGACATTTAGCTTTAGGACAATTATGGGCATGTGATACAGTTTTAGAACCACAGTGATTTTGTTTTACAAAAGTTCACATATATACAAGCTAATTTTTACAAAATCAATTTGTATATGTAATAAAAATTATATCTTCATGTGCTAAATTTAAAAGACAAATGGGTTTGAATTATTCGACATTTACTTATAACATTTCGGTTTCTTGGACATTTTTGTCCTTTGAACAGACATCCTTAACTTTTTTGTTTCAAAAGATAAAGATATGCGGATTTCGGTAAAGAGATTAGGAATATCTCCGTTACAAAATTGGGCTCTACATTTGTGTAACAATTCTTTGTTAATATTTAATTTTTGTGAAAAAAAATTGATACAAGAAGAAAAAACGGTATTTTTGTTGTATATTTATCCAGTTAAAAAACAGTCGGTAATTTCTTCATAAAAGTTGCAACGAATAATCTTCATACAGTATCAAGCAAAATGTCATGTCTAAAATGAGGGAGCCATAACTGATAACACTTTTTCCTTAAAAAAATGAAAAAAATAATTATTTGGATAAGAAAATAACCCAGATATTTAGATATATTAGAATAAAAATATTTTTTGAATTTTTTTAAAAATCATTTAATATTCATCGGTTTATGATTAAATGAAAAATATAGAAAATTGTTAAGCTGTTTTTAAGGAAGGAAAATAATGTTTGTCCCGAGAAAAAAGCCCCACCCCCCCCCCCCCCCCCCCCCCCATAAATGATCATTAATTTACCTAAGTGGGGGCTTAAATTTGAAGACCGATCGCGAGGCCTGACTGCCATAAACAACAGATAACGAACAGCAAACAGTGGATACACCAATTGATATGTATGAAAGACAACGGCGGACACAAAATGATTGCACTGAATAATTTCAACTACCATTGAGATCGTTTTTTTTCAAATCTCCTTATCAAATTAGAAATGCATTTTAAAAAACCTTGGGATATCTTTTACAGTTTGGAATTGGAATTGGAATTAAAAATTGCATTTCCCAAAGAGTTTCAGGTAAAACCCCGAGAATCTCACCTCCTAGAAATTTGAAGTGCCAGGATGTTTGAAAATATGTATGAATTTTATTACATACTTGAAATTGTATAAGGAATATAAAAAGATTCAGTATGTTTACTGTACAAACAAACAACAGACACCAAGTGATGGATACAATTGTGGCTTATATTGTTTAATTCATTTTTACTGAGAGCAAAATTTGATTGATTGATTATTCAGTGGTTGTTTAAACGTCCAGTGGCAAAAATTCATATTCAGGACGAAAAGTCGTTTCAGAAGTATATTATGAAGTATTTTGTATTACAAATGTTTAAATTTTCTCATTATTTGGTAAATTTCATTTTCTTAGCTATTTCTAATTAATTTGTACGAATCAGATTTTTCTGACTAATTATATATTTTGCTCTAAATTAACTCTTACGATTCTGATAATATAAGGAACATTGTAACTTAAGTAAAAAAAATGAGATTATGATTGTTTAATCAGTTGTTATGTAAGTTCGCTCGTGTCAGTCGGATCACTGATTTTCGGCAATATCAAGGAAAAACCGGCACGTTCCAAATATTGTTCAACTACTCATTTAATGGTGATTCTTTTTCTTTAAAAATTGGAATTTATGTAATAAAAATCTATCTATCTCTACCATAGTATGAAAACAGAGTACAAGTAACACGTCCTTTCTAGTCCTTAGTGGCATATTATAAGTCCTTAGCAGTGTTTAGACGTATAGGCAGAAAACAGTCGAAGGCAACCAATGGGTAGAAAATCCCGCACCGAAATCGTTTTTCAGCTGGTCCCTAAACAAAAATGAATTTTAGTTCAGTGATAATGGACATCATACTAAACTTCGAAACATACAAATATTTCCTAAATTTCGGAAAGTAAACATATGATAATAAATTAGTTAAGGATACAAATAGGCAGATAAAAAGAAGGGGGGGAGGGGGGTCAATGCATTTGAATGGGGACATATGGTTAAAACCACCCCTTTTATCCTGGGTTGAGAACCCTCTTTTTAAAAATGGCTGGAATCGCCCCTCTTTAAAACGTAGCAATTTATAAATTATTTATATTAAGTAGAATTAAAAAATCGATGAGTTTTATAATTTGACAACACTCATTGATATTGGAAATACTATACTACAATTAATTTATTTAATACATGGAGTGTTTAGTAAAACTGTCGACCAATCAACACAGAAAGCGAGATACCTAAAATTTGTATACCCTTATAGATTTTCATTATCATACATCAATTTTAAATGCAATTCCAAATAAAATGGCTTTGAGAACCGTGTATTAAGCGCTTATCGTTCATTCGTCAATGAATCATTCACCGTGCGTGTATCGTGCGTGTATCGTGTGTTCATCATTCATCGTGCATCGTGCGTGTATCGTGCGTTCATCATTCATCATTCATTTTTCGTTAATCCTCCGTGTAACGCTCATCGCTCATCGTGCGTGTATCGTGTATCGTGCATTCACCGTGCGTGTATCGTGCATTCACCGTGCGTGTATCGTGCGTGCGTGTATCGTGCGTGTGGTCAGTTTGAATTTTAGAAGGTCTGTATATAACTTAATAAATTAGAGTAAATCATGCAACAACCTTATGCAATATCCTGATTTGGCAAATATATGTTCCCTTTGAATTTTTTCATACAAGATCCAATTACCATGAAATGATTTTGATTTTTTTCCCTTTTAAATGAATTAAGGGGTAATTTAGCTATTTTAGTATTTGTTTGTACATGGAGATATACATACACTGTATAAGCATTTTAAAAGTGTGCACTGGACTTTCACAGAGTTTTGCCCCTGGCTTAAAAATAAAAATATAAACAAACTTCAAAAGTACAATCTACCCAAAAAGCCAGACTAGGAAGAGCACTTAAACTTAAGAAACAAAATCATGCACATTACCTATATAAAATGAAATTTTAGCTCTTAAAAAGGTACATTGTTTGAAATCTTAATTAGTTCAAAATTCCAATTTTTTAAAGAATTCTTAAATAATAAACTGCTTCGCTGAGCGCAGCTAGATACGCCCGCAGAGGTCCAACCCTGAACAGTTGGGGCAAAAATGGACACAATTTCAAGCTTGATTCAGGTCTGAATTTGGATTGTAATTTAATATTTGACATATTATAGGTTTCTGAATAAATGTAGTCAAAGAACTTGAAATTGGTTATATGAATTGAATTTATATTCAATTAAAGATTTCTTGCTGTTGTGCAATACGTAGTAAATCTGTTGTCAGACTATAAACAAATAAAGTTCAATTAATTCTCAATGTCATATTAGAAATTTATGAAAATAAAAAGGGAGCTTACATCAATAGATATAAACAATTCACCAAAGTTTCATGAGAATTGGTGACAGCATTTTTGAGTTATTGTCCGAAAACTGGAAAATCACCTCTTTTTTAATGAATAAAACCCCATAACTCAGAAATGTAAAATGTAAAATTTATAAAATTCTAAAGGGAGCTTACATCAATATATACAAACAATTCACAAAAGTTTCATAAGAATTGCTGAAAGCATTTTTGAGTTTTTGTCCGAAAACTAGAAAATCCCCCCTTTTTTTATGAATAAAACCCTGTAACTCGGAAACGTAAAATCTAAAATTTATAAAAATCGAAAGGGAGCTCATGTCAATAGATATAAACAATTCACCATACTTTCTTGCAAGTTGGTGAAAGCATTCTTGACTTATTGTCCGAAAACTGGAAAATCCCCCTTTTTTTAATGAATAAAGCCCCATAACTCTGAAATGTAAAATCTAAATTTTATAAATAACGAAAGGGAGCTCACGTCAATAGATATAAACAATTCACCAAAGTTTTATGCAAATTGGTTAAAGCATTTTTGAGTTAATGTCTGACATGTTGAGGACGGACAGACGGACGGACGGACAGACAACGGCATACCATAATACGTCCCGTAAACAGGCGTATAAAAACTGAAGTTGACAAATTAAAAATATTCAAATCTATATATGCTGTAAACCTTATATGCAATAAATGTTTGGAAGACATGTACTTGTTCTTAAACATTATTTTCAAAAGTGTGTTTTATACTATTAAAGGAATTAGGGAAAAACTCAAAATTTCATGAAAGATCATATATCTACTTACAAAAATGACAAAAATTAAATTTCAAAACTGATTATCTTTGTAAATTAAGTTTTAAAATTATTAATCTTTCTCGAGACATCAAATATTGTAAAAAATAGCACTTTTCTATTTTATTTTTATTGATCTTTCTAATTAACAATTGCCTGAATTTTTGTGTGTGAAATAATTAAGTACTTGTCTGTTGCTTAAATGATGCTACAGATATCATGAACAGTCAAATGTCCAACCCTATGGACAGCATATCAGGATACTGTGTGCAGATTAATAGTAAAGAATTTTGAATTTGAAAATAAATTAATAAACTACAAATATCATAGTAGATCACATGACCAACCCTATGGACACCCTATCATGATATTGTTTGTAGGATTTCTTTCTAAAATGAGCCATTACAATTTTCAAGAGTATAACAGCACAAGTACAAAATTGTGAAATAAATAAAATATTGGTTATTTGAAATACTTAAAAATAAAAAAAATAAAAAAAATGTCTCATTTGATACAAATAATAAAAAAAAAGTTACTGCTTTGAATCAGATAAATATTTATGCTAAGTGTTGATACTGAAAATTAAATATAATATTTTCAAGATCATCATCGTCTACATTTTGCAACTCAAAGAAAACAGAACCATCCATTGTATCATCACCAAAATCACTGGCATCAGATTCTGAATTATAAAGCACTTGAGTAGAGGCAACAGTCTCAGCAGTATTTTCTTCTGTTTCCTCTGTATTACACACCTGTGAATTAACATTCTTATTTTTACAGGAACTACCACACTTACAACCAGGACCACATGCCATATTAATTTTCTTACAACCACATATTTTGCTATTACAGTCTGATTTTAAACAGTTGCAGCCTGCAGTCCAAAGCTTTATATTATTAATTACTTTTTGTAAATTTTCAGGAGAATCCCAAATGACTTCCGACTGTCCATCAATTTCTAATTTCCAACCAAAGTCTGTCAATGATGGATACTGAACATTCTCACAGTATGCTTGGACCCATACCCTACTCACCCAATAAGATCTTTTCCAATGAAGAAATAATGCATCAAAAGATGGCAAATAAAATTCTTCTGATGGAACTCTACTGTAAAGGGCCTCTCTTATTTTTGAAATCCAAGCAATATGATTCTCTTTAGGTGATAGGTTAGAACTATAAACTGTTCTATATAACTGCTCTGGGGTCTCCAATTTTTCTCTTAGAAAAGCTGAAGAACACTTTCTCCAATATTCACATCCAATTAAACGAATAAATGATAGAAAACTAGAAATGTCATCAGGGTTTGTGAGAGATAATTTGCCTATCACATTATTTTCAACTGAACTTGTAATAAATTCTGTGTATTTGAAGAATGTTTTAAAAAATGATGTTTTACCATGATCTTTGAAAAATGAAACATAATCGCAACCAGTTAATATAAATAAATTTTGTATGATGAGAGGAAGGTCATCTTTTTCAATGCTGTGAAGATCTGAATCAGATTCAAGGCACCTTATAAATCTGTTCATGCTAAAAAATATTAAGTCATTTTGATAAGACAACTGAACTGCTATATTTTTGTCACTGCATTTTTGCATAATGGGTAATCCAATGTGGTATGTATCATTATCTAGAGAATAAATTAAAATATTTTTACATTGTGAATTATAAGCATGAAACCATACTCGACTATCACCTTCAGAAATATTTGTTTGTGGCAATCTTTTCAGTATTTTCGTCGACAACTTTTGTTATGGAAGCATTTTCAAAGCCACCACCAATTACAAAGCTCTGGCCAGAATTCAAAGCTATTTTTGCAAAATGCAAAAATTTTTCACTGACTAATTGGACAAGCTGTTTCTTGTTTTCTCTGTTATGTAAAAATGCTTGCCAATCTGATGGTATTTTTGTGGTCTCTGAAATTAATATTTTAGCTGTTGTTTCTGCTTTTTCATCTCTTCGTTTACGCTCAATGTCTTTCGGTGATAACTGAGGTGATTGATCATCAAATACAATGTGTATTTCTTTTGTGTTGAGTTGGATGTAAGGAATTATCCAGCGATTGAATAATGAAACTAAGAAATGAGCAAATAACCGATTTGAAGATTTTAGGGGTTTAGAGTTCAGAATAAACATGCCATCTATGATGACACAGTCTGGTTTAAAATGTAGTTTGTTTTCAAATGCATCAGGGTAACGAGAATGGTATATGCCTAAAGTTTTTGATTTATCACCTTTATATGGTAAGCCATCATGGTCAACAATTGCACGTGGCAATGAAATAAATTGTTGCAAATCTGATATTGGTGTGTTTTGTTCTTTAGACCATGCTATTTGTTTTCTTAAAAGTGAATTCTCAGTCCTTTGATCTTTCAGTTCTCTTTTTACTTTTGATATGTTATGTGTCTTTGTAGAGAAAGTTGCTATTTTTCTGGTCTTATTATATCTAAAAATACCATCTGACTGACAAATCTTGATATATTTTCCTAGATGTTCCTGAGCAATTTTCTGCAGATTTAATAAGTCTGATCTCTGAATATCTGTCAATACAACTTTGCTGTTGAATGCATGTTTCAGTTGTCCATTGTCATATCTAAAAAATAATCCAGATTCAATGTTTTCTCTATATGATGTAATATTTTGTATTTCAAAAGATGGACGGTTTACAGAATTATTAAAATCTTTATGCTTACATTCTAATTGATCTTTTATGTTACCCAAAACTTTTGCTCGAAATGGAATGTAATGAACTAACTTTGTCAAAGCAGATAATGTGAAAAAATTAGACATTGCATTTTTAACTTCTCTGTTAATACAACTTTCATGGGCCTCATCTAAGCCCTGAGAATGCATGTTTCTTCCCAAAATATTAACAACCCATCCACCTTCCTCAAAATGTTCAATTGTTGATTTAGGAAAAGATTTTAAATCTGCAATATGAAATGGTAGAAGTCTTGAATAAAATTTACAATCTGTAATTTGAGCAGTTTTTGCAACATGTTTTAAACAGTAGTTCCTTAAATGCCAGTTACCACTTCTAATGGATAAGAAGTAAGAGACATAAATGAATCCGTGGTAGTGAATGAAGTCATGCCAAAATTTCCAATTTTCATTCTGTTCACTCAACCTGCAACATAAATTTCTAAACTGCAATGAAAAATGGGACATTAAATCAAGATGCTGCTGAATCTTCTCATCATGACTTAGTTCTTGATTTTGTAAAATGAAAGAAACCTTTTTTATGTAATTTTCTTCTGATTGATCATTTAAGTCATTTTCTTCTGCATATTTAAGAATAGCACTAATTTGTTGTAAATAAAATGCTTCCCACACCTGCATCAAAAAGTGATGAGTTTTGTCAAAGTTTGTTGCCTGCATCACAGCAGCACCAACTGCACCATGATGAAAGAGTTCAATAAGTTCCTTTAGTCCTGCATCTAAATATAATTTCATTATCATACGTTGATAATTTTTAAGGATATGCCAATCCCCGGGAAAAGGTAAAAGCCAACTTGAATCATCCTTCAACTCAAGCTTCAATTTAACCAAAATATCATAAGTCTTTCCATCACCCACCACCACCAAATGCTTTAAATCTCTACCAATTATAAAGTCCTGGTGTAGTTTATCTAAAATAGTTTTCAATGTTTCTTTACTGTCAGCTTGTTCATTAAGTAAAGAGTGATATTTCACATTGGCTGTTTCTACTGGTATGTTACTATTTTTCTCGCTTATAAATGTTTGCAAATTGGTCTTGCCTATATTGTTTGAACCATTCAAGCTGAGTAATTTGTTATAACAGAATTCAAATAATACTGTACTTACAGAATCTGCAGCCCCTTTTTCTGACACTGTGCTTTCAAAATCAATCAAATCAAAAGATACCTTTTCAACATTCTTTGACTAACATGCAGCGCTGTCTTTTATCATGTCATCAACTAAATCTGTACAAATCTTACTGTTGTGTATAGCATAGTGTGGCAATTTTGTTGTCCTTCTACGGTATCTTACAGATGTCTGACCATTGTTTAATGAGCTGTATATATCTACAATGCTAGAAAGCTTTTGGTTGAAATTATTAATAGATCTCAATGTAATTGTATCCTTTATGTTAATTGATTCTTGAAACAAACCACCATCAAAATAATCTTGGCGAGAAATAAGAGGAAAGTAAAGTCCATTTTTATTTAACAGATTTATCGAATGGTTGCTATCAAGATTTGCTCTCAATTGTACAATAGGTTTAATAGAGTTATCATGTTCCTCAAAAATATTAACTGCACTTCCAGTGACATAAACCAAAGCAGTCATATCTAAGTAATTTACTACACGATTTAAATCATATAAATAAAGCTCATGGTTAACATGTTCATCAATGTTATAGTCTGTCATTTGTGAAAATCTCTTTTCTTCAAGAAACTGCAAGTCAGTTAAGACTGCTGTAAAACATTCATGAATTACATTTTGAGTGAAGTTAGTCTCAAGGCTATCTTTGATCTCATCACAGCACTTTCCAGAGGAATCCCTGGGAGCGTTTAGTAAGTTAAAGTTAGAAGAAATTACAAAAGACTGAAAAAAAGACGTAACTTTTTGTGATGTTTTATGGTTTATACATGTATAGTCAGTATTACCATAATTAAAAGTCTCACCTGGTAGGACAACAAGTCTTTCATCTGGATTTAAGGAAATACTTTGTGGTTTCGGCTCTACTAGCTGAACTGATGTCCCATCAAATCCACGGTGCACATCAGTAGACTTTACTGCAGCATAACTAGACCTTTTATTAACATTATCAATTGAAGCAATTGTAAGTGTTGATGGTATTTTGTCAACAGGCTTATTTACCTTATTTTCAACTACCATTGTTTGATTGCGTTCTAATGTTTGTTTTGAAACACAGATATCAAATTTGTTAAGAATATTAATGCAATCACTGGAAGATGTGGTGAACTTATCAATTATATCTGAAATGATTAACTGGAAAGTATTGCATTTTGTATCAAACTTGAACAGTAATGAAAACAATATGTTAATTAGTTTAAAATCAATATTTTCAAAAGTTTTATCTACTTCTGCAGATTTAAATTTATTAGATGATGTTAGAGATGCAATAAATTCCCAAAGATCAGGAGGACAACTATTTTTCACAATGTCAACCAATTTAGCATCATCTACAGTTTTAAAGTCAAAATTCAAATTTTTTATGCAGTCTTTAATCATTTGTTTAAGAATTACACAGGCTATTTCAAGAGTATTATTATTTCCGTGTTTAGACTGACAACTGACATCTTCTGACTTCGTATTAGATAACTTCTGTTTTTGGTGTCCTTGTAGTGCCAAGACTAAGCATCTGCGGTCTTCAACTCCATGCAGTTTCACCATAGTACCAATTTTATCTATTTTATCTGTGTCAATGTTTGAACTGAAAATAAACTGTAGTTTGTCAAGTATAAATCTCGTCTGGTTTTGTCTCAGATTTGATGAAAAACAACCTCCAAACTCTTGAAACTTGTATACAATTTCTGAAAGAAGCAAAGCTTTGTTCTGCATTAATTCAGTACAAACAAATTTGATAAGTTCAGTTAAAGCAAGTTTATTGATATCTGGTATATCAATATCTAAAGTACCACTTACTGCTTGCTTCAAAATTAATGATACATACTCTCTAGGACTAACACATTCTACCTTTTTATCATGTTGCTGTTGACCTGTATATCTGTAAAGAATTGAATGGCATTTTTTGCATATTACATCACCTGTTGTCAATATTTTGTCAGATGGGCCTTGTTCATACATATATTGCTGCAAATAAATTTGGTCAAAATTAGCATAATATTTCTTGAATAATGATAAATTGCACATTTTACATTTAGCTTTACAACTTTTATAATAATTGTATGCTTTCAAGTAATGGCCATCACAAAGAAATATAGATTCAATTTGAGCTTCCTGAAGACTGACTGAAAAGCAAGTGTTTAATTCATCAGTATCTAATGGTGAATTTCTTGTTACAGATGTATTTGTACAGGAGTTACACAGAGCAAGTGCACATTCCAGTTTTGGTTTTTTGGCAGTCTGTAACCTTTCTTCTGCAAGAGCTTTATGTGAAAAATTCCTATTGAGTTTCAACATACATGACTTGCATATGCAGTCTTTTTCACTTATTTTGTGTTTAAATTTAACAAAGTCAACAAAATCTAATTGATAAGATTTAGAACCTAGGTGTAAGTAACCATAATTACTGTCCTTTTTGCAGAGAGAACATGGTCCACAATAATCACCAGGATGAACTGGGCTTTCTCTTACACCTCCTAGGCCTGGTTGGTACAATTTCAGGATATCATTATCTGTACATTTTATCACATCATTGGTTGACAAACATGTTCCAGCTCTGGTCTGTAAATACTGCATATTCTGTTTAATGCCTGACACCTTTTCAATAAACTGTTTTAGTTCTTTTACTTTAACCTGTATTTTTTTAGAAATAAAAGTAAATGACTTACCAAAAACATGTATATGAACTTTTTGGAGTGGTAAAATCTCATCATTTTTACATTGTTTACTTATGGATTCTTCTTGTAAACCTTTGTTGGATTGCATAGCTTTGTCTTGCTTTTTATTATGTTTTTTTCTACTAGATGTCTTGTCCAAGTTAGCCAATACTGAAAACAGGTTTGTACTGAGGTGTGCCATGTTATTTGAGACTTGTTTGCCTGTATACACTGATTTCTTGCAGGAGATGCTACCATTATGTACTAAGGGGCTTGTAAGAGGTATAGAATCCTTTTTGTGTGTATAAATTTTGCCCTTGTATGTTTTACCCAAGGGTCTGCCATGAACAGACACTTGAGAGGCCTCACTACTCCTCACTTGCTCAGACATGTCAGATGGCTTTTTCAAAACTGAAATTTGTACATGTTGTTGAAGCAACGGCCTACTCAACAACTGTTTTATTGCAAGGTTCCCCCTTGAGCTTGATAGCAGTGGAAATTCTTCTTCATACTTGAACACTGACATTATGAACGATTTATAAAGAAGCAGTTATTTTTCTGGAATCTTCTTCGATCAAAATTTAATACCCGGGGAAATAATCAACAAAATAGCCCTAAAAATGAGAATATATTGGAAAATGTGACAAGTTTTTCAATTTTTATACAATTCTGTACTATTTAAACTTATATTTTCTTCAAATTTTCTTGATTTCACAGCAGAAAAGGGATTTACGTCTGTACGCCAAGCCCGCCCCGGAAGAAAAGAACGCAATGGCTGATGGTCATCGTCTTCAGAAAATATGTTTTTTTGTTATATTTTTTCTAAATATTTTCATAAAACTTTATAAAATCCCAATCTGTAAATCATGATTTAATAGGCATTAAAAATTCACAACAAAAATGTTCAAATAAGGAAATAACGAAGGAAATAAAATCGGAAAAGATGCGAGTGATCTGCGTAAAATGTCAACAAATATTTTACCCCAATAAAAAATAGGTACACTTTTTTGTTCATGCGAGAGACACATAGAAACAGATCTTAAATTATCGCCCAGATTCTGTAGTTTTTATATGTGTATTGTCATTGAGTTTCATGAGATAACATTATTTTGTACCTATTTCGCGCATTGAACATGGAACTGGCTATTGTCACATTTTCATTTCATGTCCTCGGCAAAAAAATGCTCTGGAAAATATTTTATTTTATTTTGTTTATGCTTTTGTGCAACGAGGAGATTATTGAGGATATAAATATTCCTCCTTTTAATTTTCTCTGCAAATAACGGCATGAGTAGTCTTCAGTCGTAACTAAAAGATGAAAGGTTACTTTTCGGGGCTACCTTCTTTTCTTTACAAAGTGCACGAAATAGATCTCAAACGGCGGAAGGTCACTGATTAGAGACGGATCACATTTTGCCCTAAAAGTGACTTCCGGTTGTCCGACTGTTAGTCAAAAGTTATCAGTAAATAAAGATTGTGTAAAAATAATGATGTAAATTTCTCAGACATGACACAATTATTTCAACAAAACTTGTCACGAGTATCGGTTGCATAATAAGTACAATGGTCAAGTATAAATATTGTGTTGAGTTAGGACTTTTCGATTTTCATGACAGTTGATATACGTAGACAGATACAAACGAATCTCAGTATGACAAAATGGATTTACTGCATACATGTTTCAATTGTGTTTCATTAAAAAAAACAGAAAAATATTCCAATTTTTTGAAATTATGTGCAAGGATTTTCGTTGCTACAAAAGAATGAGAAATGTTGTGTTTTTTTTTATTTCTATTCCAACATTCATCAATGTATTTCATAAACTGTTAGTTGGTTGTATTGGTCGACGTTGGTTTGGTGCAAAAGTTGTTGGGAAAAGTAAAAGATGCAAAGAGTTTATATACAGAAAAAAGAAGTAATCACTAAATAATGTAAACTATTCTACAAATCAAGTATATTTCAAACGATTGCATTGGAGATACTGTCTACCTAATACAGGTCTTGGTGATGGTTTACATCTTAATTGTTAAAGTTAAGTTAATCTGAGCTGATAACAATGATTGACATGCAACTGATGATATGGACTTACTATTTAAAGTTTGGAAACATTCTGAGCATGTTTATAACTTTACCAACAACTTATTCGGTCAGTCATTCATCCTGAAATATAGTAACACGCATTTAAAACAAAATATTTGTAACTGAAATGCAACGCTATATTTAAAATATAAAAAATCCCGATATAAACATAACATCATTACGAAGTCTATGTTAATATGAAAGAATACTGTAAACCAACTTATTTTTGCGTGCAATTTAATTTCGCCATTTTCGTGGGTAGAAAAAATAATGCGAATATAAATCGTCGCGAATATGTAATTTCTTGTTTTTCCAATATAACTTTGGTTTAAACAATTTATTGTATAGTGGATTGGGAAACAAGCTATTGCAACTAGTATTAATCCCTTTCCACTTTGCGAGTGAAAGTGCTGCCTTGTAGTGGCATGAGTCTACTCTCTTTCGAAATCTACAAGGGTGTCTTTTATTTTACGTCATCAAGTACATTTGAAAATCGCGAAATTCAATAGCCGGAAAATGGGCTTTAAAGGGCTAAAGGCGAAAATAATCCGCGAAATTTAAGTTAATATACAGTATTGATATTAAATTTCAATCTAGAAAGATAAAATTAATCAAAGATGTTTATAAGTTATATGCTGAAATATGATACCAAATTACTACACAAAATGAACACATTGGTGTAGGATGTACATTTCATGGTTTATTGAATTTGACAAAACACAGAAAATTCCGCAGTACATGCATTACGTGTTAACGTTACTCAATCAACATATTATATTTACATTTTATTCAAGAATGTCAGTTTTGTTTGTCAATTTAATTATATTGCACAATCCTAGTTCACCTGTTAGTGGGGGAAAGTATGCATCCATTGTAATCAGCACACCGCTTGTCTTATAAATGTCATGCTTATTCAGACATTCATGTGTGTTCTTACGCCATTTGTCAAATAAAGAACCACATTAATATTGATGGTTATTGCGAAATGAGAATTATGTGATTTGTAATTAAAGCAACACATACATTTGTTGGTTTATACGTGTTTTGAATCCGGTGTTTTGACAAACGTCACATTGATATTTTGCAGATCTGTTCAATGCATCATACAAATAAATATATTTACCATTTAGTTTTATTTTTTTTTTTATTAATTTGAATTCACTGTATGAAATTAAGGATAGTCCATGACCACAGAGATATGGATTTGAACTCTGTTCTATTATAACATGTTCGTAAAATTAACTTTTTCTATCTGCAATTAGCACCACACACTATTGATAGGTACATGTATTATGAAGGAATCGACAATATTCAAGAACCATACACCTAATTAATCAAAATAGTGTTACTATCATTATGTACACACAATCAAGCGTAAAGCGAGCACATATTTGTTTGTTCATGTCATGTGAGGCACTTACAGTACGAGCACATATATATATATATATTATTTCTTCACGTTTGCTATTTGCGATGTTAGCTTTAACCTATAGCTATAAAATATGCGATCACTAAGATTTTATAATTTCATAAAAAAAAAGACTAAATTTTACGTTATTTGGTCTCTAGTGGTGAGTTTGGTGAGTTTGGAAATTACACCACATTATTTTGATACTGAAAGGGCTAAGTAGTATATTTCGTTAATTACGATAAAAACGTAAATAATTTACCTCGTATTTGTGTTGGTCAACTTCATAAATAGCCATCATTCTGTCTTGAATTCTAAAATTACTTTATTTTAATTGTTGTTGCGTTAATAACAATAAAATGTATGACACTGTATAAAAGTATGATATACAAAATTGAACATAACAAAGAATAAGAAAACAACAGTGAATAAATTTAAAAAAGTATCGAACTAAAACAAAGATATTTAATTAAACAAAAACAAAAACATCACTGTTGAAACGTGTTACTGTGAAAACATAAATAACAAAGGAATAAATACGTAACATTAACAGTATGTATGTAACACATTGAAACAACTTTAGGATGAAATTACACAAGTACAGTCGGTTAGAACAACAAGCTTCATGTATTTATATATTGAGTAAAAGCTGAATATAAAAATCACAAAGCATCAAGTAATAAGCAATCATTATAAAAACACATATACGACAATATTATATTAATAGTAGACGTTGACAATATGAATACAAAATGCAAATTAAAAAAAACAAACTTTAATTATAATTCAACAACTGATTGCAAACGGGTTAGTTTAAAAACTGCTACCTATGTCATGCATACTGTTGGATTAACTTCAAAGACGTGTATCATTTATATTATTGACACACCTTTAAAGCACAAAAAATAATTTATGCTTTATTTCAAGTGTTTGGAGATTTTAATCCAGTCGTTAGTCCTTTCTAGCTTGCTGTTCGATGTGAGCCAAGACTCTGTGGTGAAGGCCATATTTTGACCTATAATGGTTCATTTTTACAACTTGTGACGTAGATGGAGAGTTGTCTGAATGGCGCTCATACCACATCTTCTCATATATATATATTTAATGATTGTTGCATTGTAAGTCCATGTAGAATTAGTATGCCAAGTATGCTCATATTTCAAATTACTCAGAATTTGAACTTGGATATATGTTGATTTGTTTTCCTGTTGGTCACAAAATATCCGAATCCCAGTGTTTACAGTTTTTTTCCATTTACTACCATATTGCATATAATTACGCATAAACCATTTTCAGCCACCACCGGGTTCTCTGTATTTCTTAACAGATTGTATAATATTTTTCTGATAACTCTCTAGAAATAACAATTCACAATTATGTCGATGTTGAAATTATTAGTTGGAATGCATCTTTTGAAGATACACTGTTTAGGTATACGTTTTCCGTCTCTGTCGTTATACGCCCACTTACAACGATTGTATTTGTGATCAAATGTAAAGTAATGTATGAAATAAATATCATTCCTAACATAGGTTGTACAATATTTAAGTCTGCTTTTGATACGGAAGTGTTAACCCAGTTGGTTTATGATTTTACTTATTGTTGAACGATTATTTACGTACCTGATAGATCAAATAAAAACATACTGTCAATCCTGTTGGTATCATTATACAGAACAGTCGGCGTTGATCCCTGTGTTTTATTCAACATTAATAGCTGACGTTCATTTGCATAGTAAATATGGCTACCAAAGACAACGATAGCATAGTAAAAAAATCCAGGCCGATTTGTCGAAATGATGGTTTTAACATCAGAACCATCCTTTTTAACTGACATCATGTCACCATCATGATTAATCCAATACAGTCTTTGTTCATCAGTTTCTACAATATTTGGAAGCAATTGGTCCAACAATTATATGTCATTAGTACTGTATGAGAGCTTTGCGGTTAATTTAAAAAAAAATGCGTTTCGAAAGTGCATGCCAAATTAATTTAAATAAAAGTTGTTGACCATTTTTTTAATGATTTGTCAAATTAAGTTATAACTTCAAACAACAACATCATGTTGCATACATAATAATAAAATTGAGAATGGAAATGTGGAATATGTCAAAGAGACAACAACTCGACCAAAGAGCAGACAACAGCCGAAGGCCGCCAATGTGTCTTCAAAGCAGCGAGAAAATCCCGCACCCGGAGGTGGTTTTCAGCCGTAGATGTCGTCTTACATTGTACTATATTTTTCTCAAACTAATGAACTGATTATGACAAAAGTTGACAGGAATGCTTGAAATAACCAGTATTACAAAGGAAAAAGGACACATTCAGTTTATTAAACATTATTTTTTAACTTGGGGTTTCTATAGAATATTTTGGAACTTGAGCTTAGATGGAAGCTTATACAGGTTAAATAAGTAAGGAAATTTGATTGGCTAACTTCCAGTATTGGTTATTTTCTTATGTGAAATTTTTTCTATAGTACATGAAAGGATAAAACTTTACTCATGCCAAGTATTTCTTTATTTGAAACACATATAAATTCTGCACATGTTTTTGAAAAGTGCAAATTTAACAAAGACTAATAGAGGAAAATCAATGGTGGTACTACACCAGTACTGTATATCCAGCAACAGGTTATTTCCCTAACATTTAAATGCCAGGCAGGGAAATTTCTTTTTACATTCAGAATATATTTTCTTTTCCAAATTGTAATGAGTGTATGGAAGTCGAGACTTACGTGTCAAAGATGAATTCAAAATTGGAGAAAATTAGCACGTGAAATTCTCCGGTCATCTGCTGTACAGCATAACATAGATTACGACGCCCGTATATCTCCATATCATTTATTTCAAGGCTCACATGTTTACAAATTCAATAATATTTAAAAAAAACTAAGTTGAAGAAGGTAAGGTCCATTTGTAGTAGTAGATGTTTTGAGTTATGTCCTTTATAAAACAAAAAATAGATTCAAAACAAATACTGTTCATGGTGACATATTACAGAAATATTAATATGCTGATGTTCCAACCTTGGCTATTGTTGTTTAGAAAGGAACATAAAATGTCTAAGTCAAAGGTACCTAATGTCAGTTTTTTTTTTTTTTTTTACCTAATTACAAGTCTTTATTTTATTTCAGTAAAACGTCTGAAATAAATTATCGAAATTGGATTGGCTGTTCCTATGAAGGCTAGAAATAGATATTATTTGGCACATCATACTGACACATGTAGAGGAAGACCAGGTACTATTTTCTTGCAATATTTGTCATTATTGTTGAAATACCCGAAAAAGTATGGACATACATTTTTGTACATCTTATTAGCTTCACACCTCATCTTAAGAGGATGGAACATTTTAGTTTAGATTCCTGCAACAGTTGTAATATATAGTCATGTTAAATTAGGAAATGATACATCATGTGATGCAATATATATACATGATATAAGACACCTTCTTGTAGCTTAATTTATGAAGTAGAAGAGCAAATTTCAGAAATAACGGAAAACAGTGTTGAGTGAAATATCCTCGACATTTCCTGTCAACAGAAGAATATTTTTAATCATATAGAGATTTAAAAACATAAATGAATGTTCTTAACGGGATTGACCAGGCTGAGTTAAATAAATTTGGTAATAATATTGTCTGTTTGGAACAAAAGTTAAAGGTAAGATAGGAGGAACAATTCAATAGAAAGGGAATTAAGGAGGAGAAATTAGGAAAGTATTAAGAGAAAGATGGCATAATAAGAAAAATCAGACCTAAGGACGGTGAGGTCGAATTACTACGGAGAAATCTGAGAGTACATGAGGGAGGGGATTACAAAAGGACCAATCAGGAAGATGACTTGGATGAAGAGAAGGAGAATGAGATGCCAATGAAGAAATTGAAAGATTATGCTGTCAAAATAAATTTGAGAATGGAAATGGGGAATATGTCAAAAGAGACAACAACCCGACCAGAGAGCTGACAACAACCGATGCCACCAATGGGTCTTCAACGCAGCGAGAATGATATATCCCGCACCCGGAGGTGGTCCTCAGCTGGCCCCTAAATAAAATTGTGTACTAGTTCAGTTAAAATGGACGTCACACTAATCTCCAAAACATATAAATGAACTCAAATTAACAAACATATAAGACTAACAAAGGCCAAACTAACAAAAACTGTTTTAAACATCATGTAAATCTTGTTTTTTGTATATTGAATTGTCATATACTAACATGCATTGTAGACAAATTGGTTACCGTAAATTTTATATAAAATAGGAAATTGAATTTTTAATGACGATTGTAAATATGAAATGAAATTTCTTTTCATTTTGTGGCTTTAAATATTACCTGTTTTTATTGACTTTTAAGTTTTAATACAAGTTTTGTCTTTACTTTATAAGATATTTCAGTGTTTTTAAGAAGGTGGAATCCTCAAACACTGTTCGTTACTTTTTATATTTAATGTGATGCCTACAGGAGAAGAAGTTCTAAGCGTCAATAAATATAAGAAGATGTGGTATGAGTGCCAATGAGACAACTCTCAATCCAAGTCAAAATTTCATAAGAGTAAACCATTATAGGTCAAAGTACAACACGGAGCCTTGGCTCACACCGAACAGCAAGCTATTAAGGGCCCCAAATATTACTAATGTAAAACCATTCAAACGGGAAAACCAACGGTCTAATCTATATAAAAAAACGAGAAACGAGAAACACTTATGAATCACATCAACAAACGACAACCACTGAACATCAGATTTTTGACTGAGTACAGGTGCAAACAATTGCAGCGGGTTAAACGTTTTAATGGTACCAAACCTTCCCCCGTATCTGAATCAATAATGTAACATCACAATATAGAAAGACACACTATAAAATATCAATTGAAATTGCTTAACTCAATCAAAATACAAATTAACACGATCCAACATACATTGAACACATGAATTTGATCTATGATACAATGTAAATACAAAATCAATAAATTACGGGATGAATAGTTAGAGTAATGGGATTATACCGCAGTGAAATGTTAAACAATTTCAGAAAAACAACAAATATGAAAATGGTAGGAGAACAATCAGAAGAAGTCACGTTTGACTCTGGAGTCTCACAAGGCACAGACCTAGGACCGTTGCTATTCATTTGCCACATAAATGACCTCCCAGACGCCGTCAAATCTTCAGTTAGACTTTTCGCTGATGACTGCCTTCTTTACAGAACAACGAAATCTCAGAAAGACTACGACATACTTCAAGAAGACCTCAAAAACCTAGAAGTATGGGCAGATGACTGTGGAATGTGGTTCAATTCCAAACCAATGCTACATTCTAAGCATCAGAAACCAGAGCTATGAATTCTACAGTTTAAATGAACACATACTACAGCAAGTCCAGCATAACCCGTACGTAGGCCTACAAATTTTGTAGGCCCTCTAATGGACCACCCACATATCAAAAGTGACAAAGAAAGCAAATTCAGCACTAGGTTTTCTAAGAAGAAAGAAATACTGCCCAAAAGATTGTAAAAAAACAGCTTACATCTCGCCCGTTAGATAAACGATGTATGAGACCCCTACACGGTAACAAACATAAATAAGCTTGAAAGGATACAACGTCAAACGGCAAGATTAATCACCAGAAATTACATGTCAAGACGATGTGTTTCAACACTCTTGCCCAACTGGAACTACAAGATCTCTATACAAGACGAACAAGCCAGATGTTGATATTTATGTACAAAGTGGTTGAGGGCTGGTTCTCGTTATTGAACCAGACGAATTCCTAAAAAAAGTACGTCCGAAGAGAACCATAACTGCCAAGAAATTCGAAGAATACCACGCAACAAATATTGTGGAAAAGCAATTAAAGAATAACTCTACGTGTTTTGACATTCCACCAAGCAAAACACCACAATATTCAAACTCATTCTTTGTAAATACAGTGATCGCGTGGAATCAGCTAGACGACACTGTAGTGCGCACATCAAGCGTAGAGAGCTTCAAATCTGCTCTCACACCCCGTCAATAAATCGGCGGCGCTCTCTCAAACCGTTGTATGAAATCCAGTATTGGTATCGACGTCTTCATACAGATACAGAAACAACAATAAGCTGCAATAAAAATATGCACCATTTGCAAATATACACAGGTAAATGAAAATTATTTTGTTGTTAGGTATACATGTACAGTTCAATAGGAGAAAGGAAATATTTTTACAAAATAAATCATGTTGATGTTCATAGTACGAAGAAGTGAAAATTTATAGTAATACCAAACACTTACCAAAGCTGGTATATAGACCAGATATAACCCTGAACAAGTAAAATTCTAAATAACAAAAAAGCATTACAAATAGTATCAACAGGTCAAATAAACAAGAAAGTACGATTTGAGAGTATTCGCAGTTACTGAAAGCTAGTTAAAAGTAAAAAAAACAATTAATAATAAAATATAATGCATCAGAGACTAAAATCAACTAAAACACATTCCAGGGATTTAGTATTTTACCGTCATGGACAGTCAAAGAAGACATGGCTTGGGCAATGCCAAAAATAGATGTATCGACAGGCAGTAGGATAGTTAGAAGATAACCTCTGTATAGATCAAAATGAACGTTGGTGTGTCTTTATACATCCCGTTTGAAAAGAAATACACATTTAGTTATGTTTTGATTTGCTGATGACAAAATCGATATTGGTGCCAATGTAAACTATATTCAAAGATCTAATTACAACATTGGTAAGATAACCTTTACTAACATATTTGGTGAATTCTTATAATAAATTAAAAACGATAATATTTTAATTTTGGTCAATGGAATTATCCAATTTCGGAGACAAAATGTGTACTTCAAGGGGATAGTGTTGTAAAACTGATATGGTATTTGGACAAATCTCGATCTACAGTGATGGTTTCTTATTAAATATCATTCCTTTCATATGATTTAAGTTTGCCAAATTTGTGTAATAGTATGACGGACCTGAGAAATCACATTTAGCCTTGCTGATATTTATTAATCAACGTTTACAGTAAAATAAACTGTGTTGACACATTTTCCACCAAACCGTTACTCCATGTTTTGTGCAAGAGGTTTCGTTTTTATCACAACAAAGTAGTTATTTCTTAACTACGGGATTAAATTCCAGGTGTGCTTATTAAAAAATAAAAATCTATTATAAAATAGAACTAGATATTGTATATAATTTATGGTCATGTATATTTGTCAGTGTCATGAACGCGTAATGTAGGTAATTACGGGTCTGGTCAGTGAGAATGACTTTTTCAACGTAAACAATTGTTTCTCCTGACCTGTTTATTTCACGTTTGGCTTTGTAAAATGTCGTCAGAACTTAAATTTATGCTGTTCAACATTTATCAATTCATCTTCTAGTAACAAAAGACGATGAATTACCGTCACACATGCTTGGCTCAACCCTGGCCTAAATTTGGAATTATTGTATTGTTCTTGGATTATATATTTATTGATATTTATTATTTTTTTCTTAACATTATACATTTTTTTTTACTTTATTTGAATTGTGTGAATTAGTTTAAAGAATAAAGTTAAGGATTTCTTTTTACACAAAGGCAAGCTTGCAAGACCATAGTTGGTACATGCTTCCATGAACATAATTATACTGATAGATAAACAATTCGACTGATCATATATGAATACATTTACAATATATTTCAATCAAATACATGACAATTTTTTACATTTCAAGCAATATTACAACAAAGGTACTAGTCACACCTTACCTATATCCATACAATATTGATATGCTGATGTAAAGCTTACAATCCTCTGTTTTTCAGATAAATCGAATCTAGATTTAGATATTCCTGAATCCCGTTTAAGTATATACATCCACCTGAAAGACAAATCAAAGTGTGAAAACTTATCGAAACTCAAGTTGCAGGTTCAGTTTGTGTTTGAGTATAGGTTACAGTGAATTTGTATAATCAGGGATTATATAAAATCCTTGATTTTTCTATGATTTTGCATATTCACTAAAATTATTAGTGAATATATTTAATTTCTGATAATCACGGAAAATGTTAAGCATTATTTTACATCTTTTCTGATATCATTAATTACACAAAAATCCTTTGTTTAAAAAAGATAAATCAAATAAATTATCTGTATGTCTTACCCTACCTAGTTAACTGTGTTGAACCGCATAAGATTATAAAAAAAAATATTAAAAGCTGAGATTGAAATACCAACATTATTAATGATAGTGATAGATGTATGCAATGAATTGTATTGTTTTATTCAAAAAAGTGTCAAATGCATTCACGTTCTGAATGTAAATGCATAGAGCATGTAATTTGTTGTAAAAGGGAATGGAAATTCATTTTATTGAATGTTTGTTGTACGTTTTCTATGTTCAAATGAAACTGGAATTGAACTAAGCAAACATATGTAACTTAACATACAGACATACAAACGGAACTATAGAATATTTTGAAAACTTGAGGCAAACAACAGTGTCAAAATATGAGCCTTACATGTACTTTGACTCTGTTGTTTGCCATTTATTAGGAAATTTCGATTTCCTTCTTTTTTTATCTCAAAAATATATATAACGATCCTTTACGATAAATAATTTAACTAATTTGCAATCAATTCAATATTAATGTCTAATATATGATGAACTGCGTTACAACTCTAAATTTTATTGACGAGGAAAGGTAACACTAGGCCATTGAAAGCTGAATTCTAGTTTAGTCAAGGTGGCCGAGTGTTCAGGAGCACTTGGCACAGTGCAGGCGATGTTGTCTCGATATCTGAATAGCATGAGTTCGAATCCCAGTGAAAGAAGAACACAAATTTGCTTTCGCCAATTTGCATACAGATGGGTGCAGTCCCAACCTGTACAGCAAGTTAACTTGATAACCAGTCATTTGGACTGGTCAAAGTTAACCTGTGGCAGGATTTAGGACTGCTCTGACCAGTCCTAGGACCACAATCTAGTTAACTTGAAAAGCGGACTTGGTCCTAGGACTGTTTTTATGTCTGCCGAAAAAGTTAACTAGGAAACAGGTCCGCTATTGATATAAGTTAACTTCGAAACCAGTTCTGTCATAAGTTAACACAAGGTAACTTTGATTTTGACAACTCCGATCGAACCAGACCTGATCTCAAGTTAACTTTTGGCCTGGTCTGCTCAACACTAAGTTAACTTGTAACCAGGACCGCTCTACATCGATTTTTTTTAATATCTTTTAATGTCTTTGTTTCTTGGTATAACCATCAAAAAATAAAGTCAATTTAATACTTCCGTGATATAAACATGATTAAATACATGTAGTTCCGTGTTGAAGTGATCTATTAATTGTAAATAAAGTACGCATAAAACTTTGCTTGTTTATATACAAATATATCCGTGATCTGCCGTTCTATATATTAAAAAAACGATAATGGTTACAATGCTAACGAGCTGAATATATATTCCAATACATATCAAATACTTGAAATCGTATTAACCATATTTGCACTTTATAATGTAAATCTATATAGCCGTAAAGTAAATCAGAAATATTTTTATGTCGGGATAGAATATATAATACAAATGACAGCAATATTGGAACACAATCACTACAAAATTTTACCCGAATTAATTAAGAGTGCCAGCATGTCCTCCTTTTGTTCAATATATTGATACGAAACAAAATTTCAGTAGTTTTGATACCCCAGGCTGACTCGTATAGCAAAATTATTAGACCGTATCAACCAAAACTTACCAAATTTGCACTTTATCATGTAAATCTATATAGCCGCATAATAATTCAGTAATATTTTCATGTCAGGATTTAATGTATAATACAAATGACAGCAATATTGGAACACAACAACTACAAATTTTTGTCCGCATAAATTTAGAGTGCCAGCATGTCCTCCTTTTGTTCAATATACATGATATATTGATACATAACTAAATTTCAAAAGTTTTAATACCTCAGGCTGACTTGTATAGCAAATTTATTTGACCGCATTAACCAAAACTGACCATATTTGCACTTTATTTTGTAAATCTATATAGCCGCATAGTAAATCAGCAACTATTTTTATGTCAGGATTCAATGTATAATACAAATGACAGCAATATTGGAATACAACAACTACAAATTTTTGTCCGCATAAATTTAGAGTGCCAGCATGTCCTCCTTTTCTTCAATATATTGATACGTAACAAAATTTCAGTAGTTTTGATACCTCAGGCTGACTTGTATAGCAAAATTATTTGACCGCATTAACCAAAACTGACCATATTTGCACTTTATTTTGTAAATCTATATAGCCGCATAGTAAATCAGCAACTATTTTTATGTCAGGATTTAATGTATAATACAAATGACAGCAATATTGGAACACAACAACTACAAAATTTTGTCCGCATAAATTTAGAGTGCCAGCATGTCCTCCTTTTGTTCAATATACATGATATATTGATACGTAACTAAATTTCAGTAGTTTTGATACCTCAGGCTGACTTGTATAGCAAAATTATTTGACCGCATTAACCAAAACTGACCATATTTGCACTTTATTTTGTAAATCTATATAGCCGCATAGTACATCAGCAACTATTTTTATGTCAGGATTTAATGTATAATACAAATGACAGCAATATTGGAACACAACAACTACACATTTTTGTTCGCATAAATTGAAAGTGCCAGCATGTCCTCCTTTTGTTCAATATATTGATACGTAACAAAATTTCAGTAGTTTTAATACCCCAGGCTGACACTTATAACAAAATTATTTGACCGTATCAACCAAAACTGACCATATTTGCACTTTATTTTGTAAATCTATATAGCCGCATAGTAAATCAGCAACTATTTTTATGTCAGGATTTAATGTATAATACAAATGACAGCAATATTGGAACACAACAACTACAAAATGTTGTCCGCATAAATTTAGAGTGCCAGCATGTCCTCCTTTTGGTCAATATACATGATATATTGATACGTAACTAAATTTCAGTAGTTTTGATACCTCAGGCTGACTTGTAGCAAAATTATTTGACCGCATTAACCAAAACTGACCATATTTGCACTTTATTTTGTAAATCTATATAGCCGCATAGTAAATCAGCAACTATTTTTATGTCAGGATTCAATGTATAATGCAAATGACAGCAATATTGGAACACAACAACTACACATTTTTGTTCGCATAAATTGAAAGTGACAGCATGTCCTCCTTTTGTTCAATATATTGATACGTAACAAAATTTCAGTAGTTTTAATACCCCAGGCTGACTCTTATAACAAAATTATTTGACCGTATCAACCAAAACTGGCCATATTTGCACTTTATTTTGTAAATCTATATAGCCACATAGTAAATCAGCAACTATTTTTATGTCAGGATTTAATGTATAATACAAATGACAGCAATATTGGAATACAACAAGTACAAAATTTTGTCCGCATAAATTTAGAGTGCCAACATGTCCTCCTTTTGTTCAATATACATGATATATTGATACATAACTAAGTTTCAGTAGTTTTGATACCTCAGGCTGACTTGTATAGCAAATTTATTTGACCGCATTAACCAAAACTGACCATATTTGCACTTTATTTTGTAAATCTATATAGCCACATAGTAAATCAGCAACTATTTTTATGTCAGGATTTAATGTATAATACAAATGACAGCAATATTGGAACACAACAACTACAACTTTTTGTTCGCATAAATTTAGAGTGCCAGCATGTCCTCCTTTTGTTCAATATATTGATACATAACAAAAGTTCAGTAGTTTTGATACACCAGGCTGACTCCTGTTACAACATTATTTGACCGCATCAACCAAAACTGACCATATTTGCACTTTATTTTTTAATCTATATAGCCACATAGTAAATCAGCAACTATTTTTATGTCAGGATTTAATGTATAATACAAATGTCAGCAATATTGGAACACAACAACTACTAAATTTTGTCCGCATAAATTTAGAGTGCCAGCATGTCCTCTTTTTGTTCAATATACATGATATATTGATACGTAACTAAATTTCAGTAGTTTTGATACCTCAGGCTGACTTGTATAGCAAAATTATTTGACCGCATTAACCAAAACTGACCATATTTGCACTTTATTTTGTAAATCTATATAGCCGCATAGTACATCAGCAACTATTTTTATGTCAGGATTTAATGTATAATACAAATGACAGCAATACTGGAACACAACAACTACAAAATTTTGTCCGCATAAATTTAGAGTGCCAGCATGTCCTCCTTTTGTTTAATATACATGATATATTGATACGTAACTAAATTTCAGTAGTTTTGATACCTCAGGCTGACTTGTATAGCAAAATTATTTGACCGCATTAACCAAAACTGACCATATTTGCACTTTATTTTGTAAATCTATATAGCCACATAGTAAATCAGCAACTATTTTTATGTCAGGATTTAATGTATAATACAAATGACAGCAATATTGGAACACAACAACTACACATTTTTGTTCGCATAAATTGAAAGTGCCAGCATGTCCTCCTTTTGTTCAATATATTGATACATAACAAAAGTTCAGTAGTTTTGATACACCAGGCTGACTCCTGTTACAAAATTATTTGACCGCATCAACCAAAACTGACCATATTTGCACTTTATTTTGTAAATCTATATAGCCACATAGTAAATCAGCAACTATTTTTATGTCAGGATTTAATGTATAATACAAATGTCAGCAATATTGGAACACAACAACTACTAAATTTTGTCCGCATAAATTTAGAGTGCCAGCATGTCCTCTTTTCGTTCAATATACATGATATATTGATACGTAACTAAATTTCAGTAGTTTTGATACCTCAGGCTGACTTGTATAGCAAAATTATTTGACCGCATTAACCAAAACTGACCATATTTGCACTTTATTTTGTAAATCTATATAGCCGCATAGTACATCAGCAACTATTTTTATGTCAGGATTTAATGTATAATACAAATGGCAGCAATACTGGAACACAACAACTACAAAATTTTGTCCGCATAAATTTAGAGTGCCAGCATGTCCTCCTTTTGTTCAATATACATGATATATTGATACGTAACTATATTTCAGTAGTTTTGATACCTCAGGCTGACTTGTAGCAAAATTATTTGACCGCATTAACCAAAACTGACCATATTTGCACTTTATTTTGTAAATCTATATAGCCACATAGTAAATCAGCAACTATTTTTATGTCAGGATTTAATGTATAATACAAATGACAGCAATATTGGAACACAACAACTACAAATTTTTGTTCGCATAAATTGAAAGTGCCAGCATGTCCTCCTTTTGTTCAATATATTGATACGTAACAAAATTTCAGTAGTTTTGATACCCAAGGCTGACTCCTATAACGAAATTATTTGACCGTATCAACCAAAACTGAATATATTTGCACTTTATTTTGTAAATCTATATAGCCACATAGTAAATCAGCAACTATTTTTATGTCAGGATTTAATGTATAATACAAATGACAGCAATATTGGAACACAACAACTACAAATTTTTGTTCGCATAAATTGAAAATGCCAGCATGTCCTCCTTTTGTTCAATATATTGATACGTAACAAAATTTCAGTAGTTTTGATACCCAAGGCTGACTCCTATAACGAAATTATTTGACCGTATCAACCAAAACTGAATATATTTGCACTTTATTTTGTAAATCTATATAGCCACATAGTAAATCAGCAACTATTTTTATGTCAGGATTTAATGTATAATACAAATGACAGCAATATTGGAACACAACAACTACAAATTTTTGTCCGCATACATTAAGAGTGCCAGCATGTCCTCCTTTTGTTCAATATATTGATACATAACAACATTTCAGTAGTTGTGATACCCCAGGCTGACTCCTATTCCAAATTTATTTGACCGTATCAACCAAAACTGACCATATTTGCACTTTATTTTGTAAATCTATATAGCCACATAGTAAATCAGCTACTATTTTTATGTCAGGATTTAATGTATAATACAAATGACAGCAATATTGGAACACAACAACTACAAATTTTTCTCCGCATAAATTTAGAGTGCCAGCATGTCCTCCTTTTGTTCAATATATTGATACGTAACAAAATTTCAGTAGTTTTGATACCCCAGGCTGACTCCTATAACAAAATTAGTTGACCGTATCAACCAAAACTGACCATATTTGCACTTTATTTTGTAAATCTATGTAGCCACATAGTAAATCAGCAACTATTTTTATGTCAGGATTTAATGTATAATACAAATGACAGCAATATTGGAACACACAACAACTACAAAATTTTGTCCGCATAAATTAAGAGTGGCAGCATGTCCTCCTTTTGTTCAATATACATAATATATCGATACGTAATTACATTACAGTAGTTTTGATACCTCAGGCTGACTTGTATAGCAAAATTATTTGACCGCATTAACCAAAACTGACCATATTTGCACTGTATTTTGTAAATCTTTATAGCCGCATAGTACATCAGCAACTATTTTTATGTCAGGATTTAATGTATAATACAAATGACAGCAATATTGGAACACAACAACTACACATTTTTGTTCGCATAAATTGAAAGTGCCAGCATGTCCTCCTTTTGTTCAATATATTGATACGTAACAAAATTTCAGTAGTTTTAATACCCCAGGCTGACTCTTATAACAAAATTATTTGACCGTATCAACCAAAACTGACCATATTTGCACTTTATTTTGTAAATCTATATAGCCGCATAGTAAATCAGCAACTATTTTTATGTCAGGATTTAATGTATAATACAAATGACAGCAATATTGGAACACAACAACTACAAAATGTTGTCCGCATAAATTTAGAGTGCCAGCATGTCCTCCTTTTGTTCAATATACATGATATATTGATACGTAACTATATTTCAGTAGTTTTGATACCTCAGGCTGACTTGTAGCAAAATTATTTGACCGCATTAACCAAAACTGACCATATTTGTACTTTATTTTGTAAATCTATATAGCCACATAGTAAATCAGCAACTATTTTTATGTCAGGATTTAATGTATAATACAAATGACAGCAATATTGGAACACAACAACTACAAATTTTTGTTCGCATAAATTGAAAGTGCCAGCATGTCCTCCTTTTGTTCAATATATTGATACGTAACAAAATTTCAGTAGTTTTGATACCCAAGGCTGACTCCTATAACGAAATTATTTGACCGTATCAACCAACACTGAATATATTTGCACTTTATTTTGTAAATCTATATAGCCACATAGTAAATCAGCAACTATTTTTATGTCAGGATTTAATGTATAATACAAATGACAGCAATATTGGAACACAACAACTACAAATTTTTGTTCGCATAAATTGAAAGTGCCAGCATGTCCTCCTTTTGTTCAATATATTGATACGTAACAAAATTTCAGTAGTTTTGATACCCAAGGCTGACTCCTATAACGAAATTATTTGACCGTATCAACCAAAACTGAATATATTTGCACTTTATTTTGTAAATCTATATAGCCACATAGTAAATCAGCAACTATTTTCATGTCAAGATTTAATGTATAATACAAATGACAGCAATATTGGAACACAACAACTACAAATTTTTGTCCGCATACATTAAGAGTGCCAGCATGTCCTCCTTTTGTTCAATATATTGATACATAACAACATTTCAGTAGTTGTGATACCCCAGGCTGACTCCTATTACAAAATTATTTGACCGTATCAACCAAAACTGACCATATTTGCACTTTATTTTGTAAATCTATATAGCCACATAGTAAATCAGCAACTATTTTTATGTCAGGATTTAATGTATAATACAAATGACAGCAATATTGGAACACAACAACTACAAATTTTTCTCCGCATAAATTTAGAGTGCCAGCATGTCCTCCTTTTGTTCAATATATTGATACGTAACAAAATTTCAGTAGTTTTGATACCCCAGGCTGACTCCTATAACAAAATTATTTGACCGTATCAACCAAAACTGACCATATTTGCACTTTATTTTGTAAATCTATGTAGCCACATAGTAAATCAGCAACTATTTTTATGTCAGGATTTAATGTATAATACAAATGACAGCAATATTGGAACACACAACATCTACAAAATTTTGTCCGCATAAATTAAGAGTGGCAGCATGTCCTCCTTTTGTTCAATATACATAATATATCGATACGTAATTACATTACAGTAGTTTTGATACCTCAGGCTGACTTGTATAGCAAAATTATTTGACCGCATTAACCAAAACTGACCATATTTGCACTGTATTTTGTAAATCTTTATAGCCGCATAGTACATCAGCAACTATTTTTATGTCAGGATTTAATGTATAATACAAATGACAGCAATATTGGAACACAACAACTACACATTTTTGTTCGCATAAATTGAAAGTGCCAGCATGTCCTCCTTTTGTTCAATATATTGATACGTAACAAAATTTCAGTAGTTTTAATACCCCAGGCTGACTCTTATAACAAAATTATTTGACCGTATCAACCAAAACTGACCATATTTGCACTTTATTTTGTAAATCTATATAGCCGCATAGTAAATCAGCAACTATTTTTATGTCAGGATTTAATGTATAATACAAATGACAGCAATATTGGAACACAACAACTACAAAATGTTGTCCGCATAAATTTAGAGTGCCAGCATGTCCTCCTTTTGGTCAATATACATGATATATTGATACGTAACTAAATTTCAGTAGTTTTGATACCTCAGGCTGACTTGTAGCAAAATTATTTGACCGCATTAACCAAAACTGACCATATTTGCACTTTATTTTGTAAATCTATATAGCCGCATAGTAAATCAGCGACTATTTTTATGTCAGGATTTAATGTATAATACAAATGACAGCAATATTGGAACACAACAACTACACATTTTTGTTCGCATAAATTGAAAGTGCCAGCATGTCCTCCTTTTGTTCAATATATTGATACGTAACAAAATTTCAGTAGTTTTAATACCCCAGGCTGACTCTTATAACAAAATTATTTGACCGTATCAACCAAAACTGGCCATATTTGCACTTTATTTTGTAAATCTATATAGCCACATAGTAAATCAGCAACTATTGTTATGTCAGGATTTAATGTATAATACAAATGACAGCAATATTGGAATACAACAACTACAAAATTTTGTCCGCATAAATTTAGAGTGCCAACATGTCCTCCTTTTATTCAATATACATGATATATTGATACATAACTAAGTTTCAGTAGTTTTGATACCTCAGGCTGACTTGTATAGCAAATTTATTTGACCGCATTAACCAAAACTGACCATATTTGCACTTTATTTTGTAAATCTATATAGCCACATAGTAAATCAGCAACTATTTTTATGTCAGGATTTAATGTATAATACAAATGACAGCAATATTGGAACACAACAACTACAAATTTTTGTTCGCATAAATTTAGAGTGCCAGCATGTCCTCCTTTTGTTCAATATATTGATACATAACAAAAGTTCAGTAGTTTTGATACACCAGGCTGACTCCTGTTACAAAATTATTTGACCGCATCAACCAAAACTGACCATATTTGCACTTTATTTTGTAAATCTATATAGCCACATAGTAAATCAGCAACTATTTTTATGTCAGGATTTAATGTATAATACAAATGACAGCAATATTGGAACACAACAACTACAAATTTTTTTCTGCATAAATTTAGAGTGCCAGCGTGTCCTCCTTTTGTTCAATATATTGATACGTAACACAAATTCAGTAGTTTTGATACCTCATGCTGACTTGTATAGCAAAATTATTTGACCGCGTTAACCAAAACTGACCATATTTGCACTTTATTTTGTAAATCTATATAGCCGCATAGTAAATCAGCAACTATTTTTATGTCAGGATTTAATGTATAATACAAATGACAGCAATATTGGAACACAACAACTACTAAATTTTGTCCGCATAAATTTAGAGTGCCAGCATGTCCTCTTTTTGTTCAATATACATGATATATTGATACGTAACTAGATTTCAGTAGTTTTGATACCTCAGGCTGACTTGTATAGCAAAATTATTTGACCGCATTAACCAAAACTGACCATATTTGCACTTTATTTTGTAAATCTATATAGCCGCATAGTACATCAGCAACTATTTTTATGTCAGGATTTAATGTATAATACAAATGACAGCAATATTGGAACACAACAACTACACATTTTTGTTCGCATAAATTGAAAGTGCCAGCATGTCCTCCTTTTGTTCAATATATTGATGCGTAACAAAATTTCAGTAGTTTTAATACCCCAGGCTGACTCTTATAACAAAATTATTTGACCGTATCAACCAAAACTGACCATATTTGCACTTTATTTTGTAAATCTATATAGCCGCATAGTAAATCAGCAACTATTTTTATGTCAGGATTTAATGTATAATACAAATGACAGCAATATTGGAACACAACAACTACAAAATGTTGTCCGCATAAATTTAGAGTGCCAGCATGTCCTCCTTTTGGTCAATATACATGATATATTGATACGTAACTAAATTTCAGTAGTTTTGATACTCAGGCTGACTTGTAGCAAAATTATTTGACCGCATTAACAAAAACTGACCATATTTGCACTTTATTTTGTAAATCTATATAGCCGCATAGTAAATCAGCAACTATTTTTATGTCAGGATTCAATGTATAATACAAATGACAGCAATATTGGAACACAACAACTACACATTTTTGTTCGCATAAATTGAAAGTGCCAGCATGTCCTCCTTTTGTTCAATATATTGATACGTAACAAAATTTCAGTAGTTTTAATACCCCAGGCTGACTCTTATAACAAAATTATTTGACCGTATCAACCAAAACTGGCCATATTTGCACTTTATTTTGTAAATCTATATAGCCACATAGTAAATCAGCAACTATTTTTATGTCAGGATTTAATGTATAATACAAATGACAGCAATATTGGAATATAACAACTACAAAATTTTGTCCGCATAAATTTAGAGTGCCAACATGTCCTCCTTTTGTTCAATATACATGATATATTGATACATAACTAAGTTTCAGTAGTTTTGATACCTCAGGCTGACTTGTATAGCAAATTTATTTGACCGCATTAACCAAAACTGACCATATTTGCACTTTATTTTGTAAATCTATATAGCCACATAGTAAATCAGCAACTATTTTTATGTCAGGATTTAATGTATAATACAAATGACAGCAATATTGGAACACAACAACTACAAATTTTTGTTCGCATAAATTTAGAGTGCCAGCATGTCCTCCTTTTGTTCAATATATTGATACATAACAAAAGTTCAGTAGTTTTGATACACCAGGCTGACTCCTGTTACAAAATTATTTGACCGCATCAACCAAAACTGACCATATTTGCACTTTATTTTTTAATCTATATAGCCACATAGTAAATCAGCAACTATTTTTATGTCAGGATTTAATGTATAATACAAATGTCAGCAATATTGGAACACAACAACTACTAAATTTTGTCCGCATAAATTTAGAGTGCCAGCATGTCCTCTTTTTGTTCAATATACATGATATATTGATACGTAACTAAATTTCAGTAGTTTTGATACCTCAGGCTGACTTGTATAGCAAAATTATTTGACCGCATTAACCAAAACTGACCATATTTGCACTTTATTTTGTAAATCTATATAGCCGCATAGTACATCAGCAACTATTTTTATGTCAGGATTTAATGTATAATACAAATGACAGCAATACTGGAACACAACAACTACAAAATTTTGTCCGCATAAATTTAGAGTGCCAGCATGTCCTCCTTTTGTTTAATATACATGATATATTGATACGTAACTAAATTTCAGTAGTTTTGATACCTCAGGCTGACTTGTATAGCAAAATTATTTGACCGCATTAACCAAAACTGACCATATTTGCACTTTATTTTGTAAATCTATATAGCCACATAGTAAATCAGCAACTATTTTTATGTCAGGATTTAATGTATAATACAAATGACAGCAATATTGGAACACAACAACTACAAATTTTTGTTCGCATAAATTGAAAGTGCCAGCATGTCCTCCTTTTGTTCAATATATTGATACATAACAAAAGTTCAGTAGTTTTGATACACCAGGCTGACTCCTGTTACAAAATTATTTGACCGCATCAACCAAAACTGACCATATTTGCACTTTATTTTGTAAATCTATATAGCCACATAGTAAATCAGCAACTATTTTTATGTCAGGATTTAATGTATAATACAAATGTCAGCAATATTGGAACACAACAACTACTAAATTTTGTCCGCATAAATTTAGAGTGCCAGCATGTCCTCTTTTTGTTCAATATACATGATATATTGATACGTAACTAAATTTCAGTAGTTTTGATACCTCAGGCTGACTTGTATAGCAAAATTATTTGACCGCATTAACCAAAACTGACCATATTTGCACTTTATTTTGTAAATCTATATAGCCGCATAGTACATCAGCAACTATTTTTATGTCAGGATTTAATGTATAATACAAATGACAGCAATACTGGAACACAACAACTACAAAATTTTGTCCGCATAAATTTAGAGTGCCAGCATGTCCTCCTTTTGTTCAATATACATGATATATTGATACGTAACTATATTTCAGTAGTTTTGATACCTCAGGCTGACTTGTAGCAAAATTATTTGACCGCATTAACCAAAACTGACCATATTTGCACTTTATTTTGTAAATCTATATAGCCACATAGTAAATCAGCAACTATTTTTATGTCAGGATTTAATGTATAATACAAATGACAGCAATATTGGAACACAACAACTACAAATTTTTGTTCGCATAAATTGAAAGTGCCAGCATGTCCTCCTTTTGTTCAATATATTGATACGTAACAAAATTTCAGTAGTTTTGATACCCAAGGCTGACTCCTATAACGAAATTATTTGACCGTATCAACCAAAACTGAATATATTTGTACTTTATTTTGTAAATCTATATAGCCACATAGTAAATCAGCAACTATTTTTATGTCAGGATTTAATGTATAATACAAATGACAGCAATATTGGAACACAACAACTACAAATTTTTGTTCGCATAAATTGAAAGTGCCAGCATGTCCTCCTTTTGTTCAAATATTGATACGTAACAAAATTTCAGTAGTTTTGATACCCAAGGCTGACTCCTATAACGAAATTATTTGACCGTATCAACCAAAACTGAATATATTTGCACTTTATTTTGTAAATCTATATAGCCACATAGTAAATCAGCAACTATTTTTATGTCAGGATTTAATGTATAATACAAATGACAGCAATATTGGAACACAACAACTACAAATTTTTGTCCGCATACATTAAGAGTGCCAGCATGTCCTCCTTTTGTTCAATATATTGATACATAACAACATTTCAGTAGTTGTGATACCCCAGGCTGACTCCTATTACAAAATTATTTGACCGTATCAACCAAAACTGACCATATTTGCACTTTATTTTGTAAATCTATATAGCCACATAGTAAATCAGCAACTATTTTTATGTCAGGATTTAATGTATAATACAAATGACAGCAATATTGGAACACAACAACTACAAATTTTTCTCCGCATAAATTTAGAGTGCCAGCATGTCCTCCTTTTGTTCAATATATTGATACGTAACAAAATTTCAGTAGTTTTGATATCCCAGGCTGACTCCTATAACAAAATTATTTGACCGTATCAACCAAAACTGACCATATTTGCACTTTGTTTTGTAAATCTATGTAGCCACATAGTAAATCAGCAACTATTTTTATGTCAGGATTTAATGTATAATACAAATGACAGCAATATTGGAACACACAACAACTACAAAATTTTGTCCGCATAAATTAAGAGTGGCAGCATGTCCTCCTTTTGTTCAATATACATAATATATCGATACGTAATTACATTACAGTAGTTTTGATACCTCAGGCTGACTTGTATAGCAAAATTATTTGACCGCATTAACCAAAACTGACCATATTTGCACTGTATTTTGTAAATCTATATAGCCGCATAGTAAATCAGCAACTATTTTTTTGTCAGGATTTAATGTATAATACAAGTGACAGCAATATTGAAACACAACAACTACAAATGTTTGTTCGTATAAATTTAGAGTGCCAGCATGTCCTCCTTTTGTTCAATATACATGATATATTGATACGTAACTAAATTTCAGTAGTTTTGATACCCCAGGCTGACTTGTATAGCAAAATTATTAGACCGCATCAACCAAAAGTGACCATATTTGCACTTTATTATGTCAATCTTTATAGCTGCATAATAATTCAGTAATATTTTTATATTTAATGTATAATACAAATGACAGCAATATTGGAACACAACAACTACAATTTTTTGTCCGCATAAATTTAGAGTGCCAGCATGTGCTCCTGTTGCTCAATATATTGATATGTAACAAAATTTCAGTACTTTTGATACCTCAGGCTTACTGGTATAGCAAAATGTTATGACCGTATCAACTAAAACTGACCATATTTGCACTTTAGTATGTAAATCTATATGGCTGCATTATATTTATTCAGAAGTTTTGTTACTGTCAGGATGTATTGTATTAGGGAGCTACCATTTGATTTTCATGGGGCGGGGGGGGAGGGGGGGGGGGGGGGGGGGGGCTAGGATGAAATTTGAAAAAAAAGGCAGGACAGGAGTTTTGAGTAAAAAAAAAAGGCAGGATGAGAAACTTTGCAAAAAAAAAAAAGGCAGGATGACAATTTATGTAAAAAAAAGTCAGGATAAACTAAAATAAAAAAGGCAGGACCGAATAGAGTGAAAAAAAAAAGGCAGGACAGAGATTACAACTAAAAAAAAATGCAGGACAAAATTTTTCATCCTAATCACTAAAGTTAGTAGTTCAGGATAGTGTGTACAACAAAACTATTTGACTGCATCATCCAACACTGACATGTCTGATTTCATTTTTACTTTATAATGAAAAGTATAAGAAGTTCTCTTCTGGGAATAGTATACTGTTGGTACATTATGTCGGTTGATTGATTTTGTTTGTAGCCAAACCTCAAATGGCAACTATTTCATTCATGTGCACAACGAGTATATTGTTTTGGAAGTCCCATATCATCATTTTTAATCCGTAAAGAAAAATCTGACGAAATTGACGAGATTGTTCATAATTATTCAACACCTTATGTATCCGGACACTGTACAATTTTCGTTAGAATATTTTGTCGAAAACAGAATCGTAAATCCAAGGCAAACAAGGTGAATTACGATGAAATATCCATGTAATGCATAACGTTTAATTTAGGAAGAGACTGTAAAAAATGGGGAACGAAGCAACGTCGACAATAATGTTGATATCCCATGACATAAAAATATTGTTCCGATGCGTTGGATAACCTTTCTATCCGCCTTCTGATTAAATAATTCTTTCCTTTCTTTAATGATAGCTGTATGTGATCACAAGTGTGTAATTTTATAGCCATTGTTTAATGTATATAAGAATACATGAAATGAAAAAAAGATTTTTTTCTAATGTGTATAATATCGATAGAGTCTAACGAGTAAACAAATTTCCTATACAGGGAAAAAAGAACGATGCGATTATTGTTTACATATTAAAAGCTCAGGTCTGATATCAAAGGTCATAAACACGGTAATCTGTCATAAGCAGACCTGTTCCCAGGTCTGGTCAATAGCAGACTTGTCCACAGGTCTGGTCAGGAGCAGACCTGTCGACAGGTCTGGTCTGGAGCAGACCTGTCAATAGGTCTGCAGCAGTCCTAAAAAGCAGACCGTAGGTCTGGTCTACCAACGACAAAGTTAACTTGCTTGTCTGCTTAAAATTTCCCAAGTTAACTTGAAAAGCAGTCAACAAGTCTGCTCAAAGTTAACTTTTGTACAGGTTAGGACCGCACGCATCTGTATTTAACATTGTTTTGCTAATATTCAGAGTAATTATGAATATGCTATGTGTTTTCAGCCGTGTATCACCTTCACTGGTGAACCAATGGATGGATCTGTCGTAATGTTGTCACTTGTTTAGAAGTACTCATCACAATAATTATTTCTGTGACTGTATCTTACGCTCCTTTACAATTGATTATTTAGCTTACTGTATCTGCAATCAATTCAATTGTCATGTCTAATATATCATGAACTGTGTTAGAAAATCTAGATTCTACTGACGAGAGAAAAGTAACACTAGGCTACCAAAGCTAAATTATAGTTCAGTCTAGGTGGCCGAATGGTCTAGAGCGCTGGACACAGTGCAGGCGGTGTTGTCTAGATATCTCAATAGCATGAGTTTGAATCCCGGCGAGGGAAAAACAAGAATGTTCAAAAATATTTGCAGATTTAACTTTATAGTGCTGATATTTAGAGTAATATGGGTCATACGTGTAAGAGACAATATCATTCATTATCAATGAAATCAATTATGTTTTACATAATCATATTGATCAACATAGGACAAGTTGCGTATAATTGACAGTATAATATGAATTGCATAACCAAACGTACTTTCAAACGAGGAATATGATGACTGACTCAAGTCCATCAAACAAACACATTTGTAACAATTTTTGTCAGGACATATTGTCGATTAAACGAATTTGACGTTTACGTCAATATACGGCCAGTTTGATTTTTTTGCATAATGACTTGATTATTAAGTTGTGAATGTTCTGTAGACCAATCGGTTTTGTTGAAAACGGTTTCCTCAACTTTCTGGGGTAAGGCATCAGATTGTTGCTAGTAACTGAGATAAAACGCATATGTTGTCTGTAACTGATGAATTCAGGAAAGGGTGAAGTTTTCGTGATAAAACCATACCTAGCCAGATCTGTTGCAGCATATTTATCATTCTTAACTATTTCTTTTATGTAACCTCTTTATCAGTGATGCGTACAAAGACGTCACTACCTAATGAAATATTGTCAATCCTTTATAACAATGTGTTATGGTGTTGTGTTGTTTTAGTCATGTCAAATGTTAATGGAGGGTTGAGGAGTTAACAACAATCTACACCAAACTACCTAATATGTGTGTCTGTCCACACGACAGAATCCCGACTTATTAGGGTCTATGTTCAGGATTATGTTTATTTTATAGTATGTAAGAACAAAATTGAACGTATTAGGCCTGTTGTCATACAATTTCTAGATGGCCATAGTGTAACCTGTAAATGTTACATTATGTGTCTGTTGGTCATTAACAATCAAACAACATCATCGTATACGGTTATTGTACTTCGTGTGATGTTTGAAAGTTGCATTCAAATATTTATTAAATTACATATGATTAATAATACGTTATTATCAAATTCAAATTTCAATCTGATTATTTACCTATGTATGTTAATCAACGAAGTAATGCTAGTTTATAATACTATTAAATTGATATGCATTATATTTGTGTGATAAACGACGTATTGTATGATCGATTGTTTATTAGAAGTGTCCCGATTTGCTACGTATCAAGTACGGTTTGTACATAACTTATCTGTAAGTGTTGTATTAGTGGTATCTTTTAATGTAGGAGAATATTCTATTCATCATGATGGAATTAATAAATTAGAAATGAATTTCAGCATACAAATACCGTACCTTCTTCTTTGATAATGATTTCACCGTAGCTAGAACACATTGTTAGTGAATCTAAATGAGATTATTTAGTTAGTCAATCAATCAATAAGACCTTATACGCACTAAGTTGGCACGGCGTTTAGGTTCTTATGTATAGATTTGCGTTTCTGTTTGTTTTTTTTAAAATTTTTTTTTTTACATAAAGAAAACAAAATATTATTATTAATTTATCTCAGGTATAAACAGAATTTGGAATAATTAAAATACTTTCTATAAACGACCTTTTTTAATACGTCGTGTTACTGATGTTTGTTATATACGTTAATATGACAAAACTGTGTTGATTTTGAAATTAGTTCTAGCATGATTTTGAAATTAAATATTGATATATAGGAATACATTCTAAATGGAAAAAAGAAAAACATTAGAAAATAAATAATTACTTCTCTGTTACCGATAAAAATAAAATCCGCCAACGTCTAGAACCATTGATTTAAAACCAAACTAGAAAATGTTGTAACATACATGTAGTAAATTGCACTGACATAACATGTTCTTGAAACAGTTTATTAGCCTTACTTCTAATTTGACCATTTCTTCGTACTTATATATCAGTGGAAAAATTTAGGATACATGAGTAAGTCATTTTTCATGAACACGCAGAAACATTTAAGAATAGGGAAGACAATAAATGAATGACAACATAAAATTATTTTAAAGAATGCGAAGAATTTACACTGTTTATTTTAACAAAACGTTGATGACCTGCATGTACATGATATTAATTATGTAATCATGTATTTATTACATCAATTTTTGAGACACTTTCACGTTTGTTGTTGTTGTTTCTTTTTGTTGTTTGTGTTTGTAGTGTTGTTTTTCTTTTTTTTTTTTTTTTTTTGGGGGGGGGGGGGGTGTTATATTTGTGATATGATAGCTAAAGGAAACTTGCAAAGTTTAAAAGAAAATATAAGGTAAGTATAGATGTCTGCCCTCGCTTAGCTAATTATAGTTTTCTTCTTAGTTAATCATTAATACATTATAAACAAGGTTAATTGTGTATGTTAAAATGGCTCTTATTTGTTCATGTTTTCGAAACAATTACCCTTAACATTCTCAATTTGTTTTATCTGATATTGTTATAACAGATAGATTATACAAAAGTCATGTCCTTCATATTTTAGCTTGGTTATGCCGTTGCAATAACAGTGGAAAAATCTAAATTACAAAAATGTCAAACAGTTGTGCTACGGTTACTTGTAACTTTTTCTTATAATCATAATCGAGTACACACAATATTATTTGCGATAAATACAAAAAATATCCACGTGGAATTTGCAGCTTACAATTTCTCCAACTACTTAAGATTAAGCATAACGAAAATGAAAAATATGTTGTTTATGCTGTATTTATACCCCTCTAACAAGAAATTTGTTTTGCATGCACACGTATAAAAATTGCGGTTTTTATCCAACGCAATCATAGGTTTGAACGTTGTTTTCAATTTAGACTTGTTTATATTTTTTCGTTTGGGCTTGTATTATATTTGCCTTCGGGTTTATATGATCCGTTCATCCTATTTCGACTATTTTAAATTCAAGAGTCTATCCTAAATTGAGGTAAATTGTATGGCCTTCCAAATACTGTTTCGATCCCTAACATCACTGAAGAGACATTAATTGTCGAAATCCGGATACGGTGTACTATTTTTTGCACCTTTTGTTTGCGGTATACCATCTTTTCCGCAAATTTATTATTTTCTGTTTGGTATTAGATCATTAGTTTTTAAAGATCCATACTGTTACATCTTGTGATCCGTTTATTTGGCAATCGCCAATGGCAGTCAGCAGGGTTTAAGAACATCAGTTGTTCGACCTGTTAGTCAAATGCGTTTTGTTAAAATATACTATATATATATATATATATATATATATAGTATATATTAATATAGTATATATATATAGTGAGTTTATTTACTTTACAAACACCGGTTAGGTGTCACTGTTGATGGAGAGTGTCACTAGCCAAGTAATCGGAAATAAATATTGACATGATTTGTAATTGATATGGTCAAAGTTATAACTTAACCTTTTGCAGAACTGATTTGTTTTGACACACTAAGGATTTGCTTCTACAAGGAACATCTTTCTTTTGCTGTATTTTTGCAAATTTTTCGAAATTGTAGGTCTGCAATGCTCTTGAATTTCATTCTGTATTTGTCCATCTCAGCGTCTCGCGTAAAAATGTTTAAGCCTTGCATCTTTGAAGTTTGTATCGATAAGTGTGATGAACATAAAAGGAATTCATAGGATTTGATATTATTATAACTTTTGCTTTTTACATTTGTTTTAAAAATATAGGGTCCATAAGTGCTTTTTATTCTTACATATTTTTTACAGCCATTTGCAGCTATGTTTGTGATTGACAAACATTCTATTAGATACACTTATGACCATTCAGTCAAAGTTTTGTAGAAATTTGTGAAGTAGTTTGAAATAATTCTTATCAAAATATTCAATACGACAATAACGACAACAGACAAACGATCGACTTAGATCGACGATAGACAGCTTAAAAGGAAATCAAACATAAACTTGAAATCAATTTTGATCTGAATCAGTCATTTTAATCTTGACAGATGTTATACAACTGATACATATATATATAAATAATTTTGGAATTATCATTCGTTCGGTAAATGTTTAGAATTATTCACAGAAGTAAAATGAGTGTTATTTCGACAAATAGTTTGATAAAAAGTCAATTTAGATCTATTATGACTATGTTCACCCTGTCCAGTAATTGTTATTAACCTTTACAGATGCACAACATATTGGTTGGTCTGAAAAGCTAATAAACAGTACTGAACTGACCGCAAGCTAATTTTCTAAATAGTACTACAGTTACAGCACCAGTCAGGCTATACAATGAAAGAAAGACACTCAACGACTTAACAATGTTTTGTTTTGACAATTCACACGTTTACTGTTTACATCTAACATACATTTAAATAATAGTGATAAATTGAAGACTGTGTTTCTGACTTTGCTAGCCTGAAGAAATTAAACAATTTTATTTCAAGGAAGATGGCTTTTTTAAACTTAAATTATATGAATCTAAAATATCAAATGTGTAACAGTCACATTTTTAAAATACTATATTTGATAATTTATTAGGTAAAATGCTTTTAAAATGGGAAACATATTTTGGTATACAAGACGCGCATTTCGTCTTTACATTCACAAGATTCACTAGTAACGTTTATGACACATTTTATATTTCGGTTTCAAATTTAAAGCGAATATAGAATGTTTACGAATTTGATATCGGTTGGATTTTTTTTCTAAGCGTTGATAAATTTCCTTCATGTAAAAATATTCGTCAATAAATTCAGTAACAACAATTAACATAAACTCATCATCATCATCCTCATCATATTCAGGAAAACCATTTGAAATATTCTAATCAACCATTTTAAATGGCGCCCTCAAGTGCATTCACCACCCGCCCGTCAGTGTGTTTTCCATCATTAACTTATAATAGCACGTCCTGGAATACATTTACTGTTTTAAGGTAAAGACCAGTTAAGCAATTGTTTATATTTAAATGAATTTGCCAGTATAGCGCAATGAATAACAACACTTACATGATGCCAGTAGTATGGAATGAAGTAACACACTTAGATAAAACAACATTTTGACTCCAATCTTCTTCAGTGCCAGAACTTCATACTACGATTATCAATTGATGAGAACGTAACTGTTTCGGCTTGTATATGCAGTCAATATTTCGATTACAAAATTGACATTAAAATAAATCTTTAAGCAATAAAAGTATCTGTAACCAAATTTATTAAAATCCTTACACCAAAAGCTTTCTTACTTTGATATTGAACTGACATATACAACTTATTTATGACATGTGTAAGTGGTATTTACAACTGGCAATCAACAAGATCAATATAAAACAGGTTTGAGCTATAAACTGGATCATTTTCTAGTTTTTTTGCTATAAAATACCAAGCCATATATAATGGCATCAATAGTTTAAAAAAAAAATAACAAAAGCTACTATTTTATGTTCATGATAATTTCTAGATCCTGATTTTTTATTACTTCTTTGTACAATAGTTCATATTAAGCATACTTTATAATAACAAACATAAAAATATTCCACGATTATAATTTAAAAGTGGACACAAACTTTTGTTAGTGTCTTATTAAACACATGTGTGATGAGTGGCAATTATTTAAGTAATAATTAAGTTCAATTTAAATAATTCCTATTTGGAAAAAAATCTTGCAGATTTCAAAATCAACTGCTGATGTGGGAAACAATAATTATGTGCTTTATGTTTGCAACAATATCATATAACAAGGTGTTTGAAAATGGTACCGCACGACATATTGTAATCAACAACAAAACCAACAAAATGTTTCTTTTTTTAAATTTTCTGGAGCAGGTGAAGGCGACACAACGATTTGAAAATAACATGTTTATCGTTGCACTTAGGTCTAAAACGAGGAAATGACGCAATAATAAATGACAACGTTTAAGTATCAGTCATCAAACAAATACTCTAAAATCAGTCCGAAAATTACAAATCTTGTTGATTAAAAAACAAAAGTAATAACAATTAACCGATTCCGAAAGAAACACATAAAATACACCAAATTGTTTAACTTTAGTTTCGGCTAGGTTTAATTAACAAATTACGCCTGGAAAATATAAAAAAAACAAAAAAACTCAACAAAACCTAGCCTAATCATTTCCTTTATAATGCACGTCCTTCAAGATGCTATAATGACTGAATATCAAGCTCATAATTTGTCAATCTAGGCACCACAACCTGAGAGTTAACAAAGCAGTCACAGTCTTTCATAAGAATAAGTGAATGACATATTCCTTTGTGTTCAAAACATTATGGATTCGTTGCTTGTGATTTGATAACATTTATCTGGCATTATTTCTTCCTTGACATTGTTTGTTGTTACATCATTCCAACGGGTCAATATTACAATGAATACAAATTGGTTTAAAGAAATGTGAATGCAAAATTTATTAATTTGGTAAATCTAATATTGTGGGATACATTTGTTATGAAATAAATCGATTGACGTGAACAAAGTGACTACATTTATTATTGCTGGCTTATCCAGAGACATATTTCCGTATAGTAACATACATGAATTATGTGATTGTAAAAATTAATCATGGAAAAATTATGTTTCAAGGAATAATAAATATAAAACTTCCAAAATAGAAATATGTGGTCAGCTATGTGAAGTTAATGTCAAGGTCTGAAAGGACTTGACAAACCCATGTTATCAGTCCAAAAACTTCCTGAAATCAATAATATAATCGACATACAATGTTTCACTCACTGTATTTGTTTTCTATCCGTGTAAGACTAACTGAATGTGAAGCAAATCACTGATGACGTCGATTTAGTCGTATAAGGCTTGGGTTCTGTTGGACGAGTAAACATATCGAAATATAAAATGTATATTAATTCATTTTGTAGTATGTGATTAACGAGGGATGATTACTTGTGTAGTATTGTCATTGTATTATCTTCGGACAAATGATATTGTACCCGGGTTTGCCTTTTAATAACAATAATAAAAATAATAAAAATAAACGTTTTAGCATTTGTATATGGTGCTTTTACAACTATCAAAGGACATTTATTAAAAAAAAAAATATAACAATACTTTATAAATATTTTTTTTTATAGATTTACCCTCACTTGCAATGCTCTAAGCCGAATCGTTGTAAGCCAAGTACACACAAATGTATTTGAATAAGTGAGAGCAAATACTGCTCGCAACAAAGTCGGAAATACGAAGTAAAATGCAACGAATATCCGACTCCGTTTGTCGGTCTGTATACAGTATTATATCTTCTAGTCCGAAATTGCTCTGACATTTGATTTAAAATTAGTTGAGCCGTCAGGTTTATTTCGGAAAAGGTGTTTTCGTGTCAATGTATAAGTGATTTTTTTTATGTTTGACGTTAAACCGCGAATAAAAAAATATCTTAGTTTTTTATAATCGTTTACGAAGAAATGGTTTTTCAACTTAACATCAATTCTAACAAAACTTTTGATTATTTGGAGAAAATCAGTTATTTAGTCAGTTTCAAATTCAGAAAGACATTTATGTCAGCAAAACGATTATATGAAAATTGAGTGTTAATGAAAATTGTTTGAAAAAAGAAAAATGAAAAATACATATAATTTACAGGACTGTTATAAAAACACATATATAAAGCATTTCAAGGATAGAATTTAAAGTGATTTGTACAGGAATGGGTCAAAACGGCTCTGACACAGAAACAATCTTTTTGTCAAGAAATGCAACATATTTTTACACATACACTTGTCAAAGTGTTTTAAGATTTTGCTGATAATGCAAAGCATGTATACATAATAATCTGGTCGTATAAGTGGGCAATGAAACCTTACGGTTTAATGTTTCCACCAGTTTGTCTATATATATAAAGACAAACATAATAGATTGGTACATGTAACGTCTTCTTTTGTAAGAATTTGTTATTCTCGAGGCGTCCTTGCGTCCCAACTCTGATATTGCAAATCTGTGTCAATCTACGGGAAGTGTTGTGGGTTGGTAGAATTATTTTCACGCAACGTTTTTGCTTGTGCTGTGTAAGAGACTCAAATGTGACTGGTGCTTGATTATTTGTAAAGTGAAAGGAAAACACAACCGACTTAATTTGAAAAAAAAAAAAAAGAAAAAAAAACACGACTTTATTAATTATGTAGAGAGTACTTTGATTTATGCATACGCAATTACAAGTCTCTTCACTGACATTAAAAGTAAATTCAAACGACTATTCGTATATGCTAGATTTTTTGTGTATATATTTGTAATACACAGTGGAAAATGTGTTATGTATTTTCAACAAAAGTTCATGCTGATTCCAAATTTTATCCGTTTTAACGAAGTTTCAAACTCAATAAAGTCTTCACATATAGAGCCAATTATGATTGATTGATCATTTCCATTATTGTTGTTTTAAACGATTTTTAAACTCACTCATGTTCGATTATACTATTAATTAACAACTCGACAACTTTCAGTTTTAATAAGGTCATGGGGCCAAGTTAATGTACAATTTAGATAAGCAGAAATCATCATGCTTGAAAAAAAATAGTCCGTTTGCATGGTTTAATTATTCTTTTTCGGAAATGAAAGTTCCGAGACAAAGTTACTTGGACGATGAGAGACTGAGCTACTAAGGACTGTTCTTTACCATTTCCTTAGTGAAGTGTATTTTCCCGTTGTCGAATGATTTATACAAATATTGTCATTGAAACATCTGTTTCCATATCTTTGACATACTTATAAGAACAACTAGATTACATACCACGTCAACAACGATTTTATGAAATAGATTATATTTTCTATCATGACAATAATATATTTTCATTTGTGTGGAGTAATGGGGTGTCAGAATATTGAGGCGACCCCCTCCGACCAACCCGCCACTCCAGATAATATGAAAAAAATGTATGTTGTCTTAATGGGTCATGCATATCCTTATCCACATGTGGTACTTTTGTTGTACGTGTTTTTAAGTATCATTCTAAGCAAAATTGTGGAAATGCGCATATGAAGTATGCATACTACCGTCTATGGTATTCAGATTGTTAGATCGAAACCTATGCTGTTTTGTATGTGATAGAAAAAGTTTACAAGACTGATTTTAATTATAACTTGCACTGGTTTCTTTTCCTATTTTGAAAATACGGTTGGCTCTTTTGTGTTTGATCGGTCCTTTTAAATATGAATAAAGTTTGGATATTCAACTATGTTACCCTTTTTGGCATTACTGTTAGTATTCATTGAAAAGCGAGTAAAAAGTAATTACAGTGGTACCTTCAATGTAATTATTATATTGAATGTATATTAAACAAATTAATATCTAAAAGTAAACATTACTCTAATGTGAACCGAACACTTGTATACCAAATCAAATTTAATATTTAAAAGTACATAATAATCCATAAACAGCTTTTGCACGCCAAGGAACTACGGTTTTTTTAATTTATTAAGTATTTCCTGTGTTATTAAATTCCCCTCATTTTTTTAAATACATTTTCTACATAAAAAGAAAGTTTAAATTTTGCAATTTCATTTAAATCAGAGATATGAGTTTCCAAGAACAATAGTTTCTTAGACAAATGTGGAAATTTTCAAATAACAATCAAGTAGTTTATTTATGGAAGTTAGGCAAACAGGTCAATTGGTATGATTTTAAAAGTTTTTTCTTCGTATGTCGAATAACGTTGATATGTTAACAATAATTGAAGTTTTGTTTCTATTTTTTTATTATTTACATTTTAAAATGATATTTGATTCGACCCCATATTACATTCCAATCATTGGTGTTTTGCATTGATAAGTTGATATATAAGGGAAATAGAGTGAGTTCATGAGATAACGTAACATCATTAGATATTACATGTGAAATATAAAACATGTGTGTTCATAAGAAGTATAAATAAAAAAAGATATCAAGTATAGGTCGTTGAGACTGTTTCTACCTATCTACTTAAACTATTTTAATTGCCAAGATAACGGAAAAGCACTTAACGTCTTAAATTGTCCTAAAAAAAGACACGAAAAACTTCCAATTTATTTGCTGATGTTTGCGTTTGGTAGATTCTGTATTTTTTCATCATTTCTTCTGTAAAAACGTTCTACATTCCTAATTTCTATTACATATTTTGATGTAAAAGGCAAACAAATTTAAATAAACAAATGAGTAGTCATTTAACGGCAATTGTTTTTTTATTGTTTTCATTCGAGTGTCAATGAGGAGTCTTCTGTAGTTGTAAAACGTGTCCAATATACAAAATTTGAAGCTTCATGTGTATAGTGAGTTCACTTACCTAACAAACACCGGTTAAGTGTCACTGTTGATGAAGAGTGCCACTAGCCAAGTAATTGGACCTTGTATCTTGACAAAATTTATCATAGCTATGGTCATACTTATAACTTAACCTTTAACGCAACCTGACACACTAAGGAATTGCGTCTACAAGGAACATCTTTCCCTAGCTGTTTGTTTTGCAAAAAAATCCAAATTGTAGATCAGCAATGCTCTTGCATTTCGTTTTGTTTTTGTTCATTTCAGCGTCTCGCGTAAAAACGTTTACGCCGTGCATCTCTGAAGTGTGTATCGATAAGTTTGGTGAACATAAAAAGTATGTAGGATTGGAAATTCTGATAATTTTTACTTTGTCAGAATTTATCTCTAAATATTGGTTTTCAAAATATAGGGTTCATAAGTGCATCTTATCCTTACACAATTTAACAGTCATGGCAGCTATGTTTGTGACTGACAAACATCCTACTAGATACACTTTTAAGATGGCTTTTTTAAACTTAAATTATATGAATCTAAAATATTAAATGTTTAATAGTAAAATTTGTAAAATACTTTATTTGATAATTCATTAGGCAAAATGCTTTTAAAACGTGAGAAATATTTGTGTATGCAAGACGCGCATTTCTTTTTTACATTCACAAGACTCGCTAGTAACGTTTATGACACATTTATGTATCGTAAAATTAAAAGCGAATATAGAAAGTTTACGAAATTGATATCGGTTGCAGTTTGTTTCTACACGTTGATAAATTTCCTTCGTTACAAAATATCCGTGAATGTATATAGTAAAAATAAATAACATTAACTCATCAGCATCATCCTCGTCATATTCAAGAAAAACAATTTAAATATTCCTATTAAACCATTTGAAACGGCGCTCCCAAGTTTACACACCACCCGCCCGACAATGTGCATCTCTTCATTAACTTATAAAAGCACGTCCTGGAACAAATTTATACTATTTTAAGGTAAAGATTAGTTAAATATTTGTTTACTTTTTAATTAATTTGTAAATATAGCGAAATAAATAACAAAACTTACATGTGCTAATAGTATGCAAAGAAGTATCACACTTAGATAAAACAACATTTTGACTCAAATATTCGTCAGACCAAGAACTTCAGACTACGTTTCTCAATTGATGAAAGCGCAACTATTTCAGCATTTATATGAAATAAGTAATGCGATTACAAACTTGACATTAAAATAAATCTTTAAGCAATAAAAGTATCAGTTACCAGAATTATTAAAATCCCTGCAATCTATACTTTGATCTGGAATTGGCATATACAACTTATTTATGCATTTTTAAGTGGCATTTAAAACGTGCAATCAACAAGATCATTATAAAAAGAAGTATTTCTTCACTGTGCTATAAATCATTAAGTTATTTACAATCTGTATCAATATTTACACGTAAACTAACAATAACGACCATTTGATTTTAGGAATATTTTCTACATAATGATTTGTTTTTTATTATTATTGACCTATTCTACAGTTATCAGCTTTAACATGGATTATTAAAAACGTTCAACCAAAAAAAGATGGCGTAGGTCAAATTTGAGAAGCGACGAAATACCAGATGTGAGAGATGTCCTCTTTTTTTTATTGCCACGGTATTTACTATTCTTTATATTTGTCATCCCGGTGTTTGTCTTTTTTTATATTTTGTTCATTATTATCTAATGTGACAACCTCGTCCAAAATAGTAAACTTTACTCAAAGGGAAGAGCTGTCTTCTTTACATCAATCTTCTTTTCTTGGAAAGCACAACAACACAATTAAAGGTAGGACAAATACTAGTACTTTAGGTATCCGCAAAAAACAACTATGAAAAAAACAAAACAACATAACGACTATCAAAAACAGACTCCATCCGAATTTCATTATATTCATCAAATCCTACCAAAGTATTTCATACTTATTTTCGGTTTCTATATGCAACAAAACGAGATGGAAGTTACGGTAAGGGCTTTCATAACTCATAGGTCGAGGAAAACTGACAAAGCCATGAAAAAATAAAGAAAAGCCGACGACATCACTGAGAAGTTCGTAAAATGCTCTATGAAAAACAAAAGACTGAGTAAAACGAGTCCCAGCACGAACCACAGCTGTTTCGTAAGCGTAAACAGTGCATGCTCTATATATTGAGCCCGTCGTTTTAATCATCCAAGTAGCAACCTGGAGATAACTCTTATTCGGTGTCAACTGATAAAAAGAGGTGGTGATTGTAATTACGACCATTACAGCATATTCACGATTATATATGATACAGATATTGCATCAAGGTCAACCTACTCGTGATGGCCTCCGTAAAACTTTCGAAAGTGTTGGTTCAACTTCACATTTTGAAACCTTTGGTTCCACAGATTTCTTATACGCAGCAATCCTTTTTCTCAGAAATCATGACGGGAAACGCAAGATTTGAATAGTGCATCAACCGGGAGATAAATATTTTATAATCAGGTACTGCTGAAATATTGCTGTATAGAAATGGAAAGATCAGAGCTGAAAGCTGAAATCATCCGATGTCGTCATGTTTCAAATTCTTTGCTTTTTGTAATGTCTATTCGAAATAACTTGTCTGGTAAATCAGAGACATCAGTTAAGGGGTGGCCTTGTACCCACCTGATGTAGCTACATCTATGGTAGATACATAGAATTTTAAGATATCACATATTGTTTGGTCCTCGTTTGCATATCACTGTTTGTAATGAATAAAATTTCTAAATGTACAAACAATGACTTCTGGTATGATTACGCCGGCATTTTACAAAAATTATCTGTAGAACAAATTCCAAAATCAAACAAAATAAATCATAAACTTTTTTTCGGATTAAAAAGTAATTGGTTTTTAGACGTCCAGCAGAAAAAAGCCATTTTTTCTTAGTTCGGAGTCTTAATGTTTATGTATGATCAAATATTTCTTCTAAGCACTTTCATTGTATAGTATGAATACAATTGAGAATAGAAATGGGGAATATGTCAATGAGACAACAACCCGACAAAAGAGCAGATAAAAGCCAAAGGTCACCAATGGGTCTTCTAGAAATGTATGTATTACTTTATTAGGTAACACTCCAATTGATCTACATTGAAATTATTGCGTACGCTATGATACTGCTAATATATATAATGTTGGTAAAGAATCATGATATAGTAAACACCTAAGGAAGTATGTGCATTTATGATTGTAAAGTGTCGCATTTGATAGGCAAACAAGAAATATGTTTATATTAGCAGTGATTAAATTAGTATTCTTTTATTTTTTTAAAGTTCGTTAACCAAATGTGTATGTCGCTGTTGTTACAAACGTGAAAGAGTCGTGCATTTGATGAATATGGTATACATTATAATTGAGTGTATTTTTATGAGTAGGTGTATCAAACAAGGTAATACCAAAATCGGATATCATTGTTCTTGTCCGACAAGTATAACTCTACTTGATATTTCGGAAAACATCATCGACACTTCATCTGTTTGGGTTTTTGTTTTTATTTTGGAAAAAGCAGAACATTGTTGTTCCGGACACAGCTTTATCAACCGGAGTCGATTTCATATCGAATGGTCCTTTTATAAACTGTTAACGAAACAAATAACGGTTTATGTTAAAAAAAAAGGATGTTTTACTATCCATTCTGATAAAAAAAAAAAAAAAGCCCAGAGCCCTTTACAGTCACCCACAATCGTGAATGACGTGAATGACGGTGAATGTAAATAAATAAAATTTATGAGATCTAAATATTTTTGTTTTGAAATGCTACTAGTTCGTGTGTTTTTTTATGGAAAATATGTCCCCCTCTTTACTATCACAAGTTCATGCTCGGTGAAACGTGAACTCTGTGAATCAACTGTAATTTGACATATAAGTATTCAATCATTCGATGCTTCCGTATGTACATAAGTACAAAGTGTCTACTTAATATAATCACAAACTAGCAGTGTCTCTTAGTCTACCAGCATTTGTTATGCAGATCATTTCAATATATCAATACTATTATAAGAGCAATATTGTTTTGTAATAAAAACATGTGAATGCAAATCGAATTGTTGTAAATATAATATTGTGGTATACGTTTGTCATGACATCAATTGACATTAGTGATATAGATGAATTGTATTTGTATGGCCTATAAAGAGAATTTTTTCGTATATGAATTATGTTCATTGCATGAATCATTTGATTGTAAAATAAAATCCCCAAACATTTATTGTTCAAAGAATACTTAAATATAAAACGTTTAATGTAGAAATGCGTGGTCTGAAACTTGAGGTTGATGTCAATTTATGATTGTACTTAAGAAAATCCAGGTTTTCGGTCCGAAAACTTCCCTGAAATAATGAATGTATTTGAAATACAAGGTTTCGCCTTGCTGCATGTCATTCAGTGGAAATCTCATTTTATTTTTCTAGCCGTGTAAGACCAGCTTATCGTTTCAGAAATGAGACGTTGACAAAGCACATTTAAAAATATCACATTATTACTTATTTCAAATAAAAACTGTATGACAATCAAAACATTAGGAAATTGACATGATCTTTAATAAATTTTGCAGTATATTTGTGATTATCATGGGACGATTATTTTGTACATTGATCCGTGCATTAACATTGGTAACTTACTGATATTGTTTACTTGAAATTTTCATTGACAATATTACATTGTACATGTTGTACATGATTGGGCTACAATTTGGTAATTGTTGCTTATATCAACTCTTAAACATGTTCAAAAAGATGCGGAAGACACTTATTGTATTAAAAAATTATGGAGTCGAAGGGAAACTGACAAAAACAAAGAAAAGCCAAAAAAGTCAACAAACTATCTTATAAAACAATTTAATGCTAAGTAGTACACACAGTTGTCACCTTAGGTGTTCATGAAGGATTATTATATCCTCATCCACATTTGACATTCGTCTATACAATAAATGTGTTTACGTGTTGTGTTACGCTTTTTTTTTAAAGGAACTCTTAAATACAATTGTCGTAATTTATATCAGATGTCAATGTGCAACTGCTAATGGTGTCCATTGTTATTTTGCGTTTTACATGTTGTAATGTACTGTTATATGACTTATTATAGTATTTTTTTTGTATTTTTCTGTGATGAGTGTTCTTGCGTTTGTTCGTACTGTATTCTTGTCATCATTATTGTTATTTATTGGCATTTTTAACTATCCATGAAACTAGGTTATACCAACCATTTGTTCTTAAAATTGCATGTACCATGTCATAAATGTGGCAGTGGTTATCTACAGTCCATTTCTATGTATGTTTCCGTTTGTTTTTGTTGTAGTTCAGTGTTTCGTTTGTTCCGTTGTTTTCATCCTATAGTTGATGTGTATCTCTCGGTGTAAGTTTGTTACCCGGATTTGTTTTTGCTTAATCGAATTATCACTACTGAACAGCGGTATACAACTGTTGCCTTTTTATATAACTACTACTGGGTCGATATCTCTGCTGGTTGACTGTTCTTGATGAAAGTACAAAGACAGTTGCTCAGTACACCTGTACTTGCATGATAGTTCTGATATTGTTCACTTGATTATTGCTGTATTACATTACAAAAATCTTTTTTTTTTATGAAGCATTTTATCTTTTTCATGCATACCTTATCTTAGTTGAAGCTTTACCTTGACCATGGTGATTTAATAATACCAACGAAAAACATGAGAAAAAAAAAGTTACCAAGACTTATCCCTTTAAGCGATAAAATCCACTGTATGGATGGATTGTCTGTTGGGATGTTCAATGAATATTCACACAGTCGACAATGCTCGAAATTAGCGGTCATGCGGTCGTCACGGACGACTTAAAGTTGTGTCGGTCAACTTGAAACTTAACGGTTAGATCGGCTTGATTATTTATTGACATTAAAAGTCCTGAAATATTTCATCTGAGAATGAAGTTTTCATGCAGCTTTAAATATCGCATTTTTTTTGTATTTAACATTTCTCGTACTTTCATTTCAAAGAATGTTTTGGGGATGCATGCAACAACAACTCATAAACAAAAAACCTGATTGTTTAATTAAGGCCAAAAATTAGAGAGATAATTTACAGAAACCAGCAAGTTCATTTAAATAAACTAAACCTGGATGGGCAACTAAGTTTTCGAAGCGAAGTCACGATTTTACATAATTATACCCTTTTACTCTGAATCTCTTTGACGCTTCTGCGATAATTTCATTAATTGTTTTACGATTTCATCTAAACTGTCGAATCTGCATTAGTTTAGAGGTGAGTTTTAGTTGTCCAGGCAGTCATTGCAAGCCTGTATTTGACGATATCATGTCCGTCAATCGCTCTTAACAAAATAAGTGTAATGAATCTGTCCTTTACAGTGAAAGGGTTCAATTTCATTTAAATATTGTTCGATCGTTTAAGGGTAGAATATCATGACACGATTTTCTATCATCATTTTGAGCAGTTAATTTGTTTTCCTGAAAAATAGAAATAACCTAAATATACAGCCTTAGTAAAATTACTATCAAATACTAGTACGCATTCAACGGTTGGCAGAATGAAGTGTTCGACTACAATTTAAAATTTAGAACAATCAGACCATAGCCATAATAACATAGCTTTTAATTAATGTGTCGTAATGTATCGTTTACAAACATTCCTTTAGCTTTCTGGTGTGTTGTTATTTGTCTATCTTATTGACTAGTGTTGTATTAATTTATCCCTTTCAATCATCATTAAGTTATATACACTTAATGTTTGGTTTAATTTGCTTGTATCAGATGTTCATTTGTACAAAATTCGTATAATGGAAACATATCTAGAACCTATGAAAGTAAGCTTGTTATATTTATACGTTTTCGCTTAATCGGGAACATGTACAATGTAAAGTGTTAGCAAGTCAAATACTAATCACTACTACAATATTCGTTTAGATAAGTGCAACAAGAAATAATCGTTATATAGATACATTGATATTTATTTATCGTTGTATTATGTGTGTATAACGGATGATTTTCCAAAAACATCTAAATATTTCTCAACAGGTTATGTCAAAGTGGGAACAACTTAAAGAATATAAACGTAAAAATAAACCATTAAATTAAATATACTGCAACCTTTATATCAAAATGTAAGTACCGACATTTTCTGCAGGTACATTATGTTATAGTAACCTTTTTAATATGAATAAATGACGTTTGTTTCTACACATGCAGTAGCAAATACGAAGTAGTTGGTTATGTAAGTCAAAAGTAAACTAGAATAGGAAACAAAGTCAAACTGTATCAGCCTAACCCATTTAAATAAGTTTGGATAATAAAGTTGAGAATGGAAACGAGGAATGTGTCAAAGAGACAATAACCCGACCAAACAGCAGAAATCAGCCCAAGGCCACAAATGGGTCTTCAACAGAGTATGAAAATATACCTTCCAGAGCCGGACTTGAGCTGGCCCCTAAACTAAAATGTATACTAGATGCAAACATCCGGCGGGGTTAAACATGTTTTGTGAGATCTCAACCTTTTCATTCACTTCTAGTCAATTTAGAATAAACAAACACTTATCAATACGCACAGTAAAACTCAGTTTGAAAAAAAGTCCTAGTCTGATTTTAGAATAGGTTACAGTAGAAACTCAGCAAAATGACAATGATAACATAACTTAGCAAAGGATTACTAGCAGTAACTGACACGCCAGCACAAGACCTCAATTAAACTGATTGAAAATTATGTCTTCGTCAAGTGAAAATCAAGCACAATCACTCCCGTGAGGAGTTTAGTCTGTACCATCATACAATACACATAAAGAACATAATCCGTATCATGCTAACAATTGGTTTTAGAATACATGTGTTTATTCCCGATCATAGACCCTATGATTGAACAATATTAATTCCAAAAAATGTCATCTTTCATGACCTGACAACAGTATCGTAACTATATCCCCTCTGAATAAGTCTGTTCAAAGGTTTGGTTAGCTTTAGAGGTATATCATAGAACTACTACGTACTGTGCATCTAAAATTAGTCACGCCGACAAGCCTTGTATTTAAAATGAAATACTATTGACGTAATATTAAGTATACACGGTTCCAATGATATTCTGGGATGTTTGAATATGGTAAGGTCAAGCCATCTACCTTAATTCTTTACGTGAGATACGCATTTTCTTAGTATATGTTACTGACGTGTACGACGCCGTTACAACTAACATAACTGCATAGTATACGCGTTGACATTGTATGTCAATTCAGAATAAACAAAAATAACTAGTTTCAAATTTAATAATAGATAACATGAATAGATAAACATAATTAAAGATGTATTTTAAAATAAATTGGGATACAACAAAATCTTTAGATATACAACTTTAAAAAAGTCACAATTACTAGTACATTCTTCAATTACAAATGGTAGAAAAAACAAAGATGAAAACGTTAACACAGTATATAATACCAGTTAAATATAGATTTTACCACTGCATCGAGTGTGATACGATATTTATCCACTCGAGACAGTTAAATTTTCAAATTTAAAACGCGAGGCTCGCCGAGCGTTTTAAATATTTAAAATTTAACTGTCGAGAGTGGATAAATATCGTATTACACGAAATTTGGTGGTGGAATCTGTTTCTCTAATGATTTTCAAACAATACGCAGGCAAATTTATTCCTTCTTTTCGAATGATCTGCAAAAAGATGTGTTCTTTTTATGTGACGTCATTAGGCATGGTCATGCCGTCACAATAGGAAATTCAGAGGAAAGCAAGAAAATTCTACGCCATAATCGGATTTTAACCAATGAAGAACTGAGATCAAACGAACCACATGTTGATTACATTTTTTTTTATACAATGGGTGCAGAAAGGGATAAATTGACGAAGAATTAGAGAAACAATTATATTGAACACGGTATTTAATTTAACTGTCTTGATTTGTCTATAGATGTTGTTTTTACTAATGCTAAGTATAACAAAATTGAAAGTCAAACGCCGGAAGATAGTGCCCCTTTTCATGCTTTCAGGTTCAATTTTCACATGATCTGTTTTATTTGCCATTTAATTGCTTATAATCAAAATCAGTCTTTGATGTTCTTCAAAAACTTAGTTTTAAGGCGTGAAGTATGCCCTTTTATGCAGAAAATGATTGAATAATCTATTTTGTTTTAAAGCGGCCTAGGTGGCCGATTATTTTAAGTAGTCATCAACTACTGTATATCTAGCCTGTCAGCAATGCGATTGTGGGTTAAAACCAAGCCCGTAACAGGTACATTCGACTCCCATCTTAATCATGTTAATTGAGTAAGATGCCGAAGGTCACGTACGGGAGTTGTCTGGGCACTCATACTTTCTACTCAAATAAAACTGAACGACACGAAATAGCCAAAAGTGATAAAAGTGGAGCTAGACAACAATCAATCGATCAATTGAATCAAAGATTTTAAAACATTCGTTGAATACACTTTGGTAACCCGATGTTGTCAAAATTTCCTTCTTATGTGCATTAAGTATTTACTAAATGCCGTTAGGTTTTCCTATATGTTCACTCAAATTTGAATACATTGGAGGAGAGCGCCATGATAATATCGAATGCAGTTTTGATTGTTTTAGTCAATATTAAGATAAATATGTTTTATTGTGAACGAAACTAACATACATCCTGATACAATGTTGTTTTTTCCTTTATATGAACATCATCGCTTGTACAAATACATGAACAGTCACTCGTATTTTTCAAATGAAATCAAGGTCTGGAGAATGTTTAACCTTTGTATGTATGTTATTGAGTTCACGTTTTAGGCCTGCCGTATACAAATGAATACAGTTTACAGATATTTCTATCATAAAACACTTATCGTTCGTTAAAAACATTTTAATTCGATTGAAAGTTCCAGCATAAGTATTCCGAAAATAAATCATGTCATGGTATGTACAGATTCGATGAATAAATAATGTTAAAAATTTGGAATTTTCGTTTGTATCAGCAACTAAATATTGGAAATAATGATTTGAATATGGTCCATATAAATCTTAATTATGTCTCTTCTCGCAATATCGAAATTCTTGTTCTCTCAAAGAATATTTCTACATTTACAACTTTATACATTTCTTGTAAGATTCATACTTCCTTAGTTTCTTTCCTGAATGAAGGAATTACCATCTTCGTTTGAACACTGTATCGTTTGACAACGTTGCGTGTTTGTGTCACTATTTTTGTCACGTACGTGTTATAATCCATCTTGAATTTTACAATGTTTATATTTAATTTAGCTTTTTTTTCTACTTGGCGTAATATAGTATATCTGATAAAAAAAATTAACAATTAAATCTAGAAGACCTGAAATAAAACAAAGTATCGATATAAAAACACTTGAACAGTCTTTTTGCCGCAAATTAAAAACGTGCACAAGTTATGTACAAATGCACTTTTAAATTAAACATGTTAATAAATTGTATCCACAAACATTATCAATTGTATCATTATATTAGTGCAAGATATTGAAAATGTGACGGTATTTCGGATTTAAATAATTGATATTATGTATACCAAAAAATTGTTGTCACGTATTTCAGGATCTGTAAAACGACATTGGTATCATATATACTACAATTGTGCAATAAGTATAATCGAACAGAATGCAGCAACGCGTAGTATACATAGAACTATTTGCACTACAAATTGGGATCTTTCGAAATTTTGTGCACATAGTTTTGAATTAAAATGAAATGTTTATATATGTTTGTCTCGATTTTCCGTTTATAAAGATACCATACTCGATAAATTATGGTAAAATACTTACCATGTCTCGAAGGAAATTTCGGCACTTAAAGACTAGCCATCTGACAAAAAAGTATGTGTTAACTTCAACTTTCCTTTAAATATAAAATGCATTAAACATGATGCTGGTGTCTTTTATTAAAACTAATAATTTAAGTTATTATTTTGTTATATAAAATACACTTCCAATTAAAAAGAATGCGTTTTGTAAATCTATTATGTTCATTTATTATGATATGATATATTATATATGCTATGATATAAAATGATCACCCGATGTTCACAACTATATAATAGCATGTTTATGTCTATATATCACAGCACAACGATTATTTTGTACATGTCGTTATCGCTTAGAGATGGCATTAACAGAATATACAGGTCATGTTAAAATAATATAATCAACACTTTATGTGTTACCTTCTTGTTATCTAGAATTTCTAGTTTGATATATCTATCGAATTGTTTTCAAACACACTAGATTTAACCTGTAAGTAAACAGAATGACAATGAATTTAGTGTAATTATATTATGACTATACATTTTCAGTTTGTTTTTTGTTGTTTTTTTTTTTCGTTGGCTTAGGGCATACATACTTTTTATAACACAATAGTATCACCTCAGAATAATTCATGAAAGGTTAATATAAGATTTGCAATCGTTAATTACATTCATGGTATGCATTTTACTACACCAGAAGCGCTTTTGAATTGAATGCCACTTCCTTGATGCTCGAGAAAAAATAGTTGTTTATCTAAAACCGAATACAAACGATTAAGAACCGATCAAACCAGAAAGGACCTAAACTATAACCAAATAACATAAACCTAAATAAAGTGATGAAATTGTTGTTAGCTTTTTAAGGGGTTTATAAAAAAGACGGTATTTTAAATGACCGAAAAATAACAAACACACAAACATGGTACTGTATATTTCAGCAATGTAACAAAACTATAGAATAACAGTTACCAAACTACCAAAGGCGATTAAACATTATTATTTAAAAACAAGAACTTTGATATCTTTAACAGATGTGAGCAAATTGAAAATTGGTCTTAAAGTTATATCTTAATAGTTATCAAAGGTATCAGGAATATAATTTAATACGCCAGACGTGCGTTTCGTCTACATAAGACCCATCAGTGACGCTCAGAACAAAATCGTTATTAAGCCAAACAAGTACAAAGTTGAAAAGCATTGAAGACCCACAATTCCAAAAAGGTGTGCCAAATACGGCTAAGGTATTCCATTCCTGGGATAAGAAAATAATTTTTGAATTTTGATAACAAATGATTCAAAGATTTATAGACCTTATCGTCAGTTTATAACGGTAAAATATCACCTTTTTGTGGTGATCTGTATAGAATCCCCACAAAACTATACAAAGCAGTATATGTGTACATTATCCAACGATTACATGAGGCTTTTAACATAGGATGTAATATCAATTATATGCGAAGTTATGACCCAAGCAGCTAAGCTTCAAAGACCAATGGACCAATATATTAAACAATTTTAAAATACATTTGACATGAACAGTTTCATCCAATAATCATCTTAAAAAATACTTCTGCTCTGAAACATATCATATTAAGAACTCCAATCCCACCTACATTGTACACAATGTTTACTGTAAGTCGACAGAGGCAGTTAAATATATTTATTTGTATTTGAGCAATATTTAACCAAACAATACTTAAACGTTCCTATAATCCTACACATTTCAAATTGATCAGTTAGTATAGTTGGATTACACTTGTTTATGTTGATGTGGTGTAAAATGCTGAAAGTACATCGATTTTAAAAACAAATACATTGAAAGTACGACTTCAGTTCTTATTGTATATGCATTTAATAAGCAGAAGATATAATATATAGTACTACTCCACCTTCTCCTATGAGTCATGTACATTATTGCCACCACTTATCTTCCTAAAAAAAACTACCGATACGGTTATCATTGCTAGAATAATAGAATAATGCTGAAATGCAAGTGTTTTTATTCATCGAACAATTTGAGATAGGGATACTATGATTAGTTAAATTTCAAGATCTACCTACTATTGATTTCAGCCAAGATAATAAGGCGATGCTGTACTGAGGTCCTCACATGGTGAATTATCAATAATTTAGGCGTTTTCTATATAATCCACACAAACAATTGGAATACATTAAAAAAAAAAAAACACGAAGCAAGCAAAATGTGATGATCTCTACAAAATATTTCAAATCGCTCATTGTTTATGTTCAACATTTTCAATAGTGCATCAGACGAACATCAAATGGCAGGGTTGGCCTATTAATGGCGTAATCGTAAATCCTCAGAAACGAGTACAATGAGGCCCATTAGTCATTATACAGCTGGAATGTCTCCTAGATTATTGTTTCGTGATTAAAACGAACTATTATTTTGTATTCCGATGTTTATATTTTTAAGAGTACTATGGTTATATGACTAACTTTTGGAAAAACTATCTCATATATAACGATTAGTATTGTCTATCCATATCTGTGTATTTGAATGAGAATAAAATGATTGTTTCGATGTACGTCAATAGGATTGACACCCGAAGATATATAAAAGCTACAACATTTAGAGGTCAACATAATATTATTAGTAAACAATTGTTTTTGCAAGATGGCAAACATGAAATCAATTCGAATGTGAACGGTTTTTTATATCTCAGACGTCCCATTATTTTATATCAATAAGTTCAATAATTGATTGTTCAACAATAAGCAAGTATAGAAAATAGTCATCTTTTGAAAAGCGCAATAGTATAAACCAAAACAAAGATAAAAAAACAAACAAAAATAGTACGATATTGTATTTATTACTACAAAACATGGTTACATTGATACCTAGTGTCCTACAATCTGATGCCGTTGGTTGTACTACAGAGATGATTTGATAAAGAATCGTCAATAACAGCATAGGTTACTATTAGGTTTACTTATATGAAAATATAACAAATAACTTAAAATGTACCAGAGAAATGTAGCAACAAGTGACAGCAACACCTGTATATGCATCAAATATCTCCTAGTTGATACTTTAGTTTAGAGGTTTTCATCATAACTTGGATGACAGATGTGAAAAACAGATGCCCATATATACATGTTATTCGATACTCATCCCGTTATCTTCTTTTAATGTGACATTAACGAATGCGACTTGCTACCAAATTTGTTTTTCCCATCAGTCTAGCCAAACGGATTACCTATCCGGAACAAACAAGTTTATACTGAGTTTTGTGTGAGGTACTTGTTGCTCAATCTTGTTTTCTGTGTGATGTTTTTTTGTAAACTGTAGTCGTTTTATTTTTGGCCATTGTGGACTATTGGACCAATGATTTTTGATTGCCGTCTTGATATTCGTACTTTCTTTTTTAAGATTTATAAATCATATAAACTAAACGACAATTTGTGATGTTATCATTGACGAATTGTTCTTTGTTTACAAACAATCAAGCAGATACAAGATATTGCAACTATTTCGATTTTTCAGAAAGAAACAACTATGCAGGCAGCATTCAAAACAAGGAATTTCAATTGTTCAAAATTACTTCAATGCAATGTAAAAGTCAATTGAACTTTTTCCAAAAGTGTTAGCTTCATGTGTTTCATACATCACATGATACATGTCTATGTAGTTAGTTGTTTCGACCTTTAACGAGACGCATGGGCCGTGATATAGTATTTATGGTTTACAATTACGTTGTTTGTCACAATTTATGTTTTTAGTTTTTTATTTATCAATACAAATGTCCTGTATTATAGATTGATAATATTTTCGTGTAAGTAAAAAAAAAAGTCTAAATCAAACCATCATTGATCACAATTTTCCTACCTGTCGTTGTGTTGCTTTCTCATTTTTCTTTTCGTTTTTGTCGGTAGTAGTTCCTTATTGACGTGTCATCATCCAGTGAGATGCATCAAAATAAAAAGACTATCATTAAATGTAACTATCTGTCGTGAGTTAAATTTGTTTAACATTTTCAATTTCGTACACTTTTTTATCCCTTACTTCGACAAATCATTCATATTTCTAAAATCAGATATTTTTTATCCGAACAATAAGTAGGAGGCTTCAATTTGATTGCAAAAGATAGTAATACTGTTTTTTAAAAATGTATTAACGTTGCCAACGTTGTGCAGAATATATTGTATGAAATAATAAAAGAATAGAATATTACTCACCGCAGGAAAAACTAAAAAGTTTGGTCTAGTTCTTACATTAATAGAATCTAAGTCTTAATATTGAATTTTTTTAACAATCTTCATTCTTATATAACAAGTTGTTGTATGCTAATACAATAACCATGCTAAACCGCATTTTAAAGTTTAATTCTATGTATTATGATCTACTCTAAGAAAATTTGATATACTAGTAGGATACAAATGACTTAAACATTTAATAAATTGTCAAAAAGGTAGACCTATACTCGTGTATTTATAAGAGTAGTATATTGTAGTTGTTATTGTTGTAGGGTTATCTATGTAAAAATTAAACTTGAAATATATGAAAACATAACAATATTAAATATGCAAGATTTGGACGAAAATACAAAAGCAAATAAGCAATATCACAAAATAAAATATAATCATATGTAAAGAATACAATATTAAAGCAACAAACAATTCACCATCAACCGTATATACATGTATGTAAAACAAGCATGCATTACAAGCTTACTTAACAAATACGAAAACAAAAAAATGCAACAATATCATATATTCTAGAAATTTTGTTTCATTATTTAGATCTATGAAAACCAAGTGATTGTTTTATCAACAACAGGTGAATTTGTGCAAACAGCTTTGACGTGCATCTGCATATTGGTTCGTTGCGTTCATATTTTTTACTCCATTTTAATGTCTAGACTTTTACATTTCTACATGATTAAGTACCCATGTTTCATAAATATAATGGCAACCAATATATGTATACTGCATTTCAACCCTAAACAGTGCTTCAAATTCAATATTGTTGTTATACCAATATTTGACACACATACTGATGATAAAATTAACAGTTAATTAAAATGTTGCCGCAATATCTAACAGCTACTATTTGCATCTGCGAAAACAGTTATCAGTCACCGATAGGTAACCTGTCACAAACTACGAGACTAACCATCAGGGAATAGTTTTGCACATGGTGTATCTTTAAAATATCTTGTTTTTGGTTGTTATTAAGGGGTGAAAGTGCCATATTTTAGATGTTTATGATAATTATTACAATACGTAGAATAGTTATTATCATATTATAGAACAATGTAAACGCGCAGTTGGTTTCCGATAAAATTTTTATTAAGTCTAAGAAGACGGATGTTTACATACCTGATTGATTCAACACAAAAATACTGTCAATTGTGGTGGTATCATTGTAAAGAACAGTTGACGTGGATCTTTCTGTTTTATTCGTTATTAATAACTGACTGTCGCTAGAGTAGTAAATATAACTACCGAAGACTCTAATGGATATGTACCTGCTACGACTATTTTTTTGTTGAAATGATCGTTTTTACATCAGAGCCATCAACTTTAACTGATTTCATGATACCATCGGAATTAATCCAATATAAACTGTTTTCATCAATGTCTTTAATATTTAAAAAAAAATGTTATACAGTTATAACTGATTCCTCTATCAATAATTTATGAATAATACGACTGGTTTCAACAAGTGTAAACTTCACAATTAAAGCACTCAGGTGAGTCCAATTTCCTAGTTCCTGTGTCATCCACATGGCTAGGATCTTTATCATTATCCCTACATGTTTTCAATAATCTCATACTTTTTTCTTCGCTACTTGTTGCTGTTAAAGGCATTTTTTATACAGAATTGCGAATTTCAGATTGTTTTGTATTTGTTTGTATTAAATGCATCGAACACCAACAATGATTTTTTTTTGACAGCCGTTATAATGGTTCACGCAGAATATTGAATTTGTTGTCTCTACTAAATTGGACCCAAAAACTTCAAACATGTATCAAATTGTTCTTTAAGTACTGAAATAGCTTCTTTAAAGTGAAGACAAAAACAGAAACTCAAAACACTGTCATAAAAATGCAAACATTCATTAAAACATAACTACATTTATTATCCACTGAAAATAACAAAAGAAAAATCTGCAAACATGTAAGTATACACCTCCTTGTACATGTTGTAATAGAACATGTAAAAATCTTAGCAGATGTGCAGTTAAATATTGCCAAAATGTCTGTAGTAGAACATGAGGCATCTACAGTGGCTGAAATGGAAGCTCCTATAATTGAATTGAAAAAATATTAATACAAATATCAGCCAAAATGAGGCCTGTCGTCAACCACTTGGCTAGAGTGAATGTGAAACTTAACGAAGAGTTGCACAAGAAATCAACACTGTGTATTCCTTCTAACTATAAGATGTTTTCAGATTCCAGAACTATTGGTATTATGTGTATGTGCTGTGTATCTGACGACCGTTTTTTTTTTTTTTTTTTTTTTTTTAAACAGCAGTACGTTATAATATTGTATTTATATATATATATATGCTATCATTTGCAGAATATAACTTGACCACGGTATGGTTTAGATAAATCACAGTTTAGACTGATTATTATTTGGAAATAATTTGAAACTTATCTTTGTATAACCCATTGAAGTAGACATGCTATTTCTTTCGCAGAAATCCTGAGACATTGTTTTGATTTTTCTTTGGCCGTGTTGCCGATCTGTTAATAAAGATATATCCTTACAAAATTAGTTAAATTACTGGTACCATTTTATTTTTCACCAGAATCGAGGCAAAAATCTTCTAAAATCTCAATCTTATTAACAAAAAATCAAGAGCTTTATAAACGGATAAAACACCGGATAGACGGACGGGTTTTTGTTGGAAGAACTGCTAGTATGTCTTTCTTGTATATCTTTGCCTTATATCTCTTTAAATGCCTTTAAAATTGGCATACATTTATATGAAGGCTTGTATGTCCGTTGTTGGTGCCTATTTTCATTCAAAATATACAGATAAGTATACATATCGATTGATCATAGATGAATATACAAAAAAAGAATATTATAATTAAAACAAATTCAAATTATAACATGTTAATATGATTCCATCGTGAATTACAAGTGACAACGTACCTATATCCATGCACAAAACAGGTGTCGAAGTAAAATTAACGATTGTCTGCTTTTCAGCTAAATTGAATCTAGATTTCGATATTCCTGAATAGCTTTCACTTATATACATCCATCTGAAAGACAAATGGAAGTGTGATAACTTGAGATAAATAAAGGTGGAGTTTCAATGTGTGTTTTTTTATATATGTGTTGTTACGCTATTTATAATCAATTAAGAACTGGTCAGGTGATACTAGGTGAGGAAGATGATTTAAACCTGTGATTGCTACTTAAATTGATAACATAACACAATACCCAATGTTTCATCAATTGCAAGGTTGATTAATTGTTGTCAATTCGAGTTCAGTGAAAGATAGTTCGAGCCTGAGAACAAATTTATCATTAACCAAGGGTAGGATGAACATAGTGATTCTATATACTTAAAATGTAATTTTTCGTTTGTGTTTTCCTTTTTTGTATGGACCGTTGCACATGTTGTCAGTTACAGACATAGGATTAACAGTCACGGATATAAACACAAAATATGTCTTCATTCGTTTTCAGAACTGATCCCAGTTTTGTGTACAGAAGGTTTGTGGTTACCTTAAACGATGACCTCGCCTCAAGATACAATACACAAGGTATTCTCTAGTGAAATGTTTATCTACACAAAGCAATCCTATAAAGACGTGTTCATTAGTGCACATTTCAGAAAAAAATTTATCATCCGTTTTGAAATGTCCGTTATTTTAGTTATGGATATTTGTGTGACCTAAGTGTTAACACGGAGTACGTTCCGAATGGGGGTTAATGTGTGTAACTCTTTTCAAGGGAAAAACATACGTCTGAAGCTCATATATTCCATGGGCATTAATGCAAGATATAAACAGTTTCTTTATCACTAATTTCTAAACCGCTATGCACAATCGCTCAAATATATTACATATCACTTTCGAGTTACTCGAGATTAATTGATAGATACGCCTGATCTGCGTCTTTTGTATTTATTAGTCCTCTTAATCCCCGCGATTGTTCAATGTTTTATGAGGGGATGTGATCTTATCCTTGATCTATATTAAAACATCTATCCTACTCAATCACAAAAATATAACCATTCACACATTAAGTTATGAACATGGTATGTCATTGCTATGTTTAAAAAGACATGACTGAAACAAATATTTGTTCTTAAGGTTTACCCAATATCAATGTCTTGCTCAATTCTTATCAAAAATACAATACCTGCTCGTAACATCAAGTCGTATCACCCAAGGATATATCAAAGTTGATATAACAGTCATATTAGATCCATCTAAATTGCATCTTGAGAGTTTGTATCTGAAATCATCAACCCAGTAGATATGATCATTAGCTGAATCAACAGCTATTCCTTTTGGAAATGTCGCAGTCTAGACAACTGTCTGTAATATTCTGTTATGTGAGGGATAGGGAAATCTATATAAATTAAAAAAAAACATTTCTGAAATTTCAAAAAAGTAAAACAAAAAATACCGAACTCAAAGTAAAATTCAAATCGGAAAATCCCTTTTCAAATGGCAAAATAAAAAGCTCAAACACATCAAACGAGTGGAAAACAACTGTCACATTAGCTACTTATATCATTAACAAACTCTCTACTATTTAAACCATGTTACAAACAAACACATTTCATTTTTTACATCAGAGCGGATGTTTGTAAGTAACAAACAATATTGAAGCGATTGTTTTTTATCCAGATAGTCAGAAGATGCTGCCACTAACTTGAATCATTGTTGCAATTTGGAAATCAGAGAGGTTAACATTTCAAAAAGGGAATGTAGTCCATACGCTTTATATGATTCATTCACATTTGCTCTTCAGTCATAGTTGTCATTTGTCTCTTCCCTGTAATCCACTAATGTTTTCTTTCTTTTTAAGCTTGTTCAACTTAACAGAAGTATTATGAAGTTTCTATGAAAAAATCATCCTTATTATTTGTATCTCAATCTCAAGTTTTTTGTTATTCAAACACACATACTCTGTTCTTAGGACTCATAATAAAGGTATTTCGCTTGACCAATATATCTTATGTTTATTACTGTGAATGTTTAATATTATTACATTAAAATGTAGCCTAAAAATATAGATAAGTAACAGAATCTGAAGCGAAATGGTTTATCAAATAGGGTTGCTTAATACGTTTTCAAGATAAAACAGTCAAAACAAACACTCCTAAACATGAAAAGTCGTACCCGACTTTTGGATGAGATGATTGCCCATTTTTGGACTTTTTTTACGAAAAAATGTTATCAGTGGCAGAGGTGCAAATTGTTGCTATAAACAGATCAATCGTTTATCTTTCTGCAGGCGGAATTTATGCTCAGGCAGAAAACAGATCCACATATATTTGCACCTACCTCAATCGCTTGTTTTGAGAACATTTTCTTTTAATTTAAAAGATTTACAAATATCTCTAAGCTACATACTATAATATAAGTATAAACAAATATATAAGATGCATCATTTTTTCACTTATATTTAAAAGCCCATAGAAACAGATGTAAACAATTCAGATATAGTAACTAGGCCAATTTTACACCCTGTAATAAAGAGCTCTATTTCTTTTCTTTTTTTTTCTTTTCAACTGGATATCAGCCTGATTCATGATCTTCGTATTTGGCTATTTGGCTTTTGTTATAAAATTTGATGAAATTCATTATTAGTTTCAAGCTATTTTTATAGTTTATTGATTTAAACCCACGCTATTTTCGACCTACAGATTTCGTGAAGAATCATTGTTGACAGTATTAAGGACACATGATAAATCTAGTCGGATCGGATACAAATGTTGGACTTGTTTCTCAGTATAATTGAAATTCCTTAGATAATTACTGTTTGTTTTACTAGTGCTAATTTTGTATAAATAATAACATTAACGATGCTAATTTTACTGCACCAAATGGGCATTTCGACAATGAATGTGTCTTCAGTAATGTTCGAGGCAAAACTATTTGCAAATGCCAAAACCTAATAAACATTTTGAAGAGCTAATAGTGTTAAATTAACTTTAATTGTTTTCTACAATGTTGTATACTATGTCTTGTTCAGGAGTTGTCTTCCCTAAAAGGACTGTCTGTTCAACTCTTTCTTTGTAAATAGTTGTGATTTAATCATTTTGTATGTGACACTTCAATTAATTTTATTAACGAAAAATTTACTTTTTTAATATCTTTCTAATGATAAGTATATTAATACGAACACTACTTTTACAACATGTCAGAAAATAATACAAACTTTAATTTAATTTAATTTTTGTGTATCCAGGTGACAAAGTGCGTCAATGTATTCGGTAATTATATACTAATGTTATATATTTGGCTCATAGTTAAGCAGAATTATTGATTCATGTTTTGTTGTTCAATTTTTTAGCTCCACTTTCAAATGATACAAGAAAACAAATAACATGATTATTTTTGGTTAAAATTCCAGAAGATGCCTAGATATAAGTCTATCAAAATATTCATATTATTTCTAAATATACTAGTATCATTTAATCTCTTGAACTTGTATTACTAAACCAATCGATCCAGTAAAGTTAACAAAAAGGATCATGGCTGTTTTAAAAAATTCTCACAGTTAACATCATGCACAAAAAAGACATACACATTCACATTCGTTGTGCATTAGGTATCAGTCTATCGGATACCAGTATTTCTCGATATTCACAAGCATTGGTTACAGCTGACCATTTCGTGGAACAAAAACTTTATACATTTTGCTTGACATAAAATATGAAAATAATGATAAATGGCTTTATATACGTTATATGAAAAAGAACCATGAAGATTAGAATACAACGTGTTCGAATCGAGATATACCCCAAACAGGAGCCCAAACAGAAACTTAATATGGGCACGATGGTTACACAAATAAATAAATAGAAATGAAAGACCAATATCAGAATTGAAATAAACGGATGCATGTTAAATCAAGACATCACATTTCAATGTGTTTTAGTCTGAAGCTGTAGAACAACTTTGTAGCATTTGTCATTACAACGATAACATTGGCATGGTCCGTATTAAATCATTATCTGTCGTATTATAATTAAATCTAAATATAACAGAGACAAATTCAGTGTTTTAAATTTTTAAATGTTTTTTGAAATGTATTTTCTTCGGAGGACCTAAATCGTTTATTTAGGTCCTCGAAGAAAATACATTTCAAAAAACATGTTTTTTGTTTTTTTTTCCGTGGATCTAATTGTTTTAAAAAGAACTATCCTTCTTAAATTGCCAAAGTCGAAGGTTCTGAATCACCAGTTAGAATTAAGTTTGATTTTGGTCTTTTTTTCACAAGAGGTTACCATGTCCACGTGTGCCATAAGAAAATTGATACAAAACTTTTTGTTTTTTAAATTACTATATAAACAGACTGTAAACTGACTGTGAATAACGCCGTATTCTTTCCCTTAAAGAAGCATTCTTATACATAGATCAGTGAGTTTAAGATAATTTCTTTAAAGATTTGCCTGTAAATTAACGTGTTTTGTTTTTGTTTTTTTTATATTCGAGATTTCTAGATAACTACAATATTTGTTCATAAGGAAAACCAAAGATTCATATATATTGGTTAACCACGATGCGAAGCATATTTTCTAAAACAGTACTCCGATTCTACCAAAAACGTATTTGAAACTAGGAGATATCTGTTGTATTCATATTCGGGTCAATTCGATGAAAGTCTTAACAAGACAGCTGTTGTAATGCGAGTTTTAATTCATGTTTTTTATAAAGTTACTGAATACAGATTAGGTTGACAGCTATGGAACATCTGTGCCACATATGTACATATTTGTCAAAGCCATAATTCTGCCTTAGCGATGAGACCCCCTAAATAGGTGTTCGATTCGAAAAGCTAGATGCATACAAATATTTGTTCTGAAACAAATGTTAAACCTTATGCCTGAAATCTGAAATCTGAGATTTCCAAGCTTAGTGTTCGTTCTGATGGTTCTGAAAAAATTAAATAAACCCACATAGGTTTATACAGTATAATAATCAGCATACCGCATAATGTCTCCTTGCCCAGTTTTTGGAAAATATACATATCCGTTTCCATAATTGTAATCCAAGGCATACACATTACCTTGTACATCCTCAAACAGTACAGTCACATTTCGTGTAGCAACATCAAATTCCTTAATGGAAGGATAACTTGAAAACAAAATTTTTCCAGGGTAAGCTGAAAATACATCGGTCCAACTATGATCTAATATGTAATATTAACAAATTACTTCATATATTAATTAAACAGAAAAATTAAAATCATCTTATCAATGTTATGGGGAAAAGCATGTGATTTTGCCAATAATAAGATACATACAAGTTTAAGGATTATCTCAAATAAATGTTGTTAGCAACATAATATTCACAGAAGTATTCCATAGATATCAGAGAGCACAACTAACAGAACGTTCACTAAGAACACTTGAGGCAAACAGATTTGAAGGTGAAATCAAGAAAAATAGTAACTTATAATCATCATGAAAAAAGCCAAATTATCTTATTGTGGTAAAGTTTGCCTAAATATTCATGTTTTATAGCAACCAATGACCTCACTTTAAGTAAACAATACATAAATTTTGGCTGAATTTTTACGTAGCACTGAATAATCTTTGGTCAATATCAGATAAGATTTTCAATGCAAACAAAAGTTGTTTGAAGAGAACGAATTATGTAAAGTGTGAACCAATGTCACATTTTACTGGAAACCATCTTTATTAATGGATCTTCATTTTGAAATAGCTCATTACTGATTTTTTTTTAATTGTAAACTGATGAGTCAGACATGTATTACATGCAATGTTGGTGAAAACAAAGTAAACATTTCGCACACTTATTTTTCATTGTGTGGTCTAAACTAGTAGAATTTCATATGTTTTTACAACAAAAGATGTTGGTTCTATTTCATATTGGTGACTCTGATTAAAAAAAAATAAGGCATGAGGAAATATTCATATTTGGTTGATTTTGATTTCTTTATTGATGTAATTGTTTGTAAATTTCATGATATTGAAAGCGAGATATTGTATCTTCAGAAGAAGGGATTTACTGGAAAATAAAAACATTTCGGTTGACTTAATCAGACTATTTGAATACACTTTAAGACATAATATTACTAACTGTAATGCAAATAGTAGGGTGTAAGATGTATAAAAAAGGTTTTCCAAAAACAATTGTTAAAGGATGGTTAACTTGTTAAAGATTTCATTCAAAATATAATTACCTTTGTGTATTCAATTTGATGATTTATGATGATATGTAGTTGATCATTGTTTTCTGAACAGTATTGAGCTATATTGTGTATTGTGTTGAATATTTAAGAAAGATAAACAAAAATGAGCAAGTTTGAATAAATATTTATTATTTAAGAAAAATAAGTCTATATAAAAAAAAAAACCAAGATAAGCAAACCGTTTGTGCACGTCTCTAAAAACATTTCAGAAAAAAAACTATCTAGGTGACACAAAATTGTTTTATACAACACTCATTATTGATTCTTCGCATTATTTATAAAAAGTAAATAGTGTCACTTGTTTACGCTGTTAAAATATGTATTATGTTTACCGTTTTTATATATATCTGCATTTTCACAAAAATCGTCTTGTATGAGAAATTTACCAATAATACAAGTAAAAATAAAGGAACAAACTATAAGATACCCTTATAAAGTATGTCAAGAACACGAGTGTCAGCTCAATTTACTATAGTAATATGAAAAGTGTTTATTTTTGATTCAATGATTCTAAACATTGGTATGGATTTTTTTCATGGACACAGAATAGTAAATATCTATTATTTTAATAATTTGAGAAGAATGCAGTTTTCTCAATCAATATGAAATCCCAGTTGCCTCATCTTTTCTATAAAAAAAAATAATCTGCTGCAATGATCGAAATGGATTACTAAAGTAATAATAACTAATTTCAAAATTTTACAAGAACTAATGCGAATTCAACACTATTTTGATATTTTAACGGATTAAAGCAACATCAGTCTCACGTGTCAGTAGTCGTTCATTGTAAGTCACTGTATCAAAAATCTAAATGATGTGCCAAGAGGGACGAAAGATACCAGATGGACAGTCAAACTCATAGATTGAAAATAAACTGACAACGCCATGGCTAAAAATAAAAAGAAAAACAGACAATTAATAGTACAAAAGACACAACATAGAAAACAAGACTAAGCAACACGAACCCCACCAAAAACTGGGGGTGATCTCAGGTGCTCTGGGAGGGTTAGCAGATCCTGCTCCACATGTGGCACCCGTCGTGTTGCTTATGTCATTAGCCAACTTAGTTCATGTAATATATATGATGATTTATGGACTTTGGAATAATCTAAATGATAGCATATAGAATCACAAACAAAGTGTCCTAGAGACGATGAAGTCGCTATCAAATAAAAGGTTAAGCGAGTTTTTGCTGATATGCATTTGAATTTCTTTTATTCTATTATTATGATGGATAAAATAATCGAATGCATTTAATGATTCTTCAAAAACAACACTAACGGTTGAGTTACGTACCACCCATACCTGATACGTAGTAAATCAGGAATCTGTAGCCTGATTTATGCTGTCGAACAACGTTTATCTATGGCTAGATAAGAAATACAACTGTTGGGTAGTTCATGTAGGTACTGCTACTGCAGGAACGAGTATCATTGTCAATCGTATCAGACGTCGTATGTTGTGTTAAATTCATTGTAAAATGTTTAATTGACTCATTCATTGCCTGCCTATCTTAAATTTCAACAAATATTTCAGGACCTATTTTTTTGTTTCAACGCAGTATTGCACCGTTTATTACTACATGATGACTAATGTAGGCGTTTAGACTAATTGTGAATGATAATTACATGTATAATGTAACTGTGTCAGAAAAAAAGAATTGAGTAGCAGCTTTTTCTTTCTTCTTTATATGACCATATTTTTCTCAAAAGGTTGAAAATAACTCGAAACTAAATTTAAGCAACAGATCAAATAGAAAGAAACAAACATAAATCGCAACTGTGTATCGTGGTTTCAAATATCAAGCTATTACATGTAATATGCAACATTTTACAAATTCATTACTGGTAGAATGTGGTTCATTATCTGTATGTCATAATCATAATGGTCAATTTTAAATTTATATTTTTTTTTAAAGCTCAATAGTTTTGTTAAACATATAAAATATGCCCTCTAGACACTACAAGCCCTCATTACGTAAAGCGTTTTTACTAATTTGATATAAAAGATGCGATTGAAAAAAGATAGAAAATCTTTCAGGACACAAAGTGTGCAAAGAATTGTAAACTGGTATTCGAATCAGTACATAATAGAAAAACAAAGGACAATGGGTATCCCAAATGTACAGGTAAACGCACACAAAAAGCAAAGGGACATCGCTTTGATTGCTGTTCTTCATATCAGATTCACTAGGAGGCCTTCAACATGCAGCAAAACAAAACTATCATGTACGTTATCAAGTCGTATATTAGTATACAACTATGATTAAATAAATGTACTTATGATTCATTAGACTATTTACTTTCAAAGTTCCGTTTAGAGTAATGCAAAATTTAAGGTTTTCATGTCGTATAACACCCCGATGTGTGTTATGTGACAGAAAACCCTTAACATATGCGACACCTAGCTAATATACGATAAACATATAGTATTGTCTGCAAAAAAAGGCAGGATCTGTATCCTATTTTCCAGAATACATGTAAGTGATATATTCTTTTCTCCTGTGTTTAGGTTTAATACGTCCCCATACTATTTTATAATGTGAAATAAACTAAATATTCAACTTAAATGTAAACTTAAGAAATAATTGTCCCTTAACAAGAAAATAGTATTGAAATTTCATGTAGCAATAACATTAATTGCTACGCTGTATGAGATAAACAAGTGACTTTCTAATTAATTGATAATGTTTACTTTATATGAAGGGAATGGGTTGTGTTTTCTCTTGTTTCATGAGATACTTACCGTGAAAAACCATATTATTCTTTCAACTATTCCAAATAATTGTGTTTTCTTTTGTTTGGAAATATGAACAAAAGAAGTCTCTTTGAAATTTACTACATTAATTTTATAAAAGGTGGATGCTATAGTATTGTCTTGTTTTATTCCCTTTTAACCGTGGAAAAGCAGATTACTTATTCAACTATCAACAAGATTTTTTTTTCTTTTGTTTGAAAATACAACTTTTTCTTCAAAAATCAGGATAAAATATTAACCCCCAATTATGAAGTACAGGGAATTTCCTTTACTAAAAAAGAGTTTATTCAGTCATTTAATAGATTATATTTTTATATATATATATATGTATATATATACAAATGAAAAAAAATTGGAAACTCCACAAAGACAGCACAACATTGTAGTTTTCTGGTATTTCAGTAAAAAAAAAAAACAACAGAAGAATGGATGGATTCTTCCTGAAACATATTTAAGACGGAAGATTAAGAAATAAAACCATAATTGCCAGCAGCACAATAATACTATTAAATGAATTGAATGATTGAGCAAACTATAGCTTGCATTTTCATGAGGGAACATATTGACTCACACAGGTCGTTTTTATATCTAGTAGCACATTTTATTTTGAAACTTGGTATTTTCCGACTTGTTTCTTCAAATGGAATGCCTATCGTTCTGCAAGAAAATAGCTCCACATACATGCAGGTACATAACTGAGGATACACAAGGATATCGGACGTGCATGCTTATCATGCATACAACTATCACAAATAGTCAAAATAACGTGGATCTTATAAGGTCATTTACAGATAGACAGTTTTCTCATAAATATGTTATTAAATCTCCATAATGCCTACAACTTGAATACCATACAAAATAATACTTACTTGATGCCAGAAGACTACAATGAAGTAAAATACGCATACAAAACCAGACTTGCACTTCCATTGCCGTCAGTACCAGGATTTCTTCAAACTTTATTTGACAGATTACGGTGAATCCTTCGGTTTGTATAATTTGATTATGTAAGCGTACTTTTATTCCAGGCGTATTTTTTCCGACATATCAATTATCACTTGTTAGAAACATGTCCAGGCAGTTTTCATGGTAATTCAACGCAAGGTGAATATCTTAGTCACCTTGACGATCACGTTTCTCTTTTGTGTACTAATTGTATCCTTACGTTATCAACCAGGTATAGAACTTTAAGTTGAAATTCTATCTACTTAAAAATAATTAGACATATCTAAATAGACACACACACTTAAAATATCGGGTTAAAATAGTATAAAAAAAGAATAAGACCAGCGAGCTACAATAGCCGACTTGTCTAAGTAGTCCAACTACTGTAGGTCTAGCCTGTAAACCTTGAGGTTGTGAGTTAGGTGCGTTCAACTCAAATTGATAAGGATTGCCAGTTTTCCTAAGTAAGTCAGGACACTCCTGCTTGCTACACCGATACACACTGACAGCCACAACATAGTTGATAGTGCTGAAAGTGGCGTTAAACAAAAATTAATCAATCATATCGTATTTACTTTTAAATTGCCATTATTGGCTTCTTTTTTCGCCATGCCGTTGTCTGGTTAATTTTAACTTATGTGAATTAATCCCTTTGGTATTTTTTGTCTCTCTTTTACAGCATGGATCACGGTTAAACTTTGTTCTTGTAAGGCATACTTTTTTTCTCTTTCCAAAGGACCATTTCATTCATGTGTCACTCTAATTTAGTCAACGTTTAATCCCGGTCAACACATTTTGCGTTTGGGTCCTTGAAGCATGACGTATCGGCCAATGGACGATAAGGGAGACCTGTTAGATACTTTTTTTTTAATATTTTATGTAGAGGTTCAAAAAATTCGATATTAGGGGTTTTCACATATGGAAAATGCACAGACTAATTTTTGCACATTAAAATTACAACAACTAATTTGATTTCATCTGAAATATAAGGTTTCTAGTTGTTACTGACGATCCAGTTGAAACAAACATACACCTCAATAAAATGTTGACTTTGATTTGATATTAATTTGTAGAAATTCTCAAATAAAGATATGACATCTGTTTATAGTGTAGTTCGATTATTAATATTGAAGTACTACCTGTGGCGTTTACTCAAAGTTCATTTAAAAGTGATGTAAACAATTGTTACATTTTATCCTATCGTGCAAAACTGGGGGCAAGGGAAGTAGAACTGATAAAAAAAAACTGGGTGAAATTACTATTTAAAAAAAGCGACTTACGGTCACAGTCATGTCAATACTTTTCAGCAAATTTCCTCTTGTATTGTCATTCAAGGAGGCAGTACTGTATGTTTATATTTTCACTTCATATCTCTGTTATTATGTTTTTCTTGAATATAAATAAGAAGATGAGGTATGAATGCCAATGATAGAACTCTCCATCCAAGTATACAATGTATAAAAAGTAAACAATTATAGTTCAAAGAACGGCCTTCAACACGGAGCCTTGGCTCACACCGAACAGCAAACTATAAAGGGACCAAAAATGACTAGTGTTAAACAATTCAAACAGGAAAACCAACGGTCTAATCTATATGAAAACGAGCAACGAGAAACACTTATGAACCACACCAACAAACGATTACCACTGAACAACAGGCTCATGACTTAGGACAAGTGCATACAAGTGTTTGAAGCACTTTTTAAATGAGGGCTAATCGTTTTGATAGGAAATGACTTCATCAAGGTATACAAATAAACTTTAATTGAAGTGTGACATTTCAATAGTTTGTTTAGAAACATCTTGATTTTTCTTTTAGCTTTATTCTGGAACTAGAAATTGTTCTATTATTTGTATTCTCAAAATTACTTACTAATGTAATTCTTTTTAGAAAAATATATCAGCATAAAACAATCAATCACACTTAAGTTATGTGTAATTTTAACGTTCATAATACAAAAATCCTTCATAATAGGTTAAACCAGGGTTAACTCTAGAAGCAATTTTCATAACTATAATGATTTAATGTTATGGTGTTTGGAAATAAGACTTTGTTATTGTATTATCCCTTTGTTTAATGTTGAACAAAAGGGAGGAAGGAGATATATTTCAAACTTATTTTAACAGGAACTTGTTGTCTCTTGTTGAATTATTACTTTTCAATGCCGTCCAAAGATATTGATCAAAATCTGATTAACAAAAGACGTAGTTATTTTATTTTTCTATACCAATAGTCATTTTGTTAGTATATTAATAGAAAAAAAATAGAGAGACAGTATGTGCTGATTTTACCTTGAACGATTCGTCCGATTTGCATTGTTCACAATTTTACAAATTCTTCAGTCTATTTTTCCGTGTTTACACGTTTTGGATATATAGACAAAATGTCACACCGTGTACCTTAGCTGTTAGTAGGCAATGATTGTTTTGCAACGTATTGATATCGTTAAAGTCATATGTCATCTTTTTCTGATGAATATAATAGTACGACACTTGATTTGAACGATATGTTTAATTTAAGGGGAAAATTGAATAAACAAACGACTTTGTTTACGAGATCAACACTTTATTAAAAATAGCCAAATGTTTTTAATTGCATTATGTTTTAACTGTCATTCAAAAAGGGGTATACGAGGAGTAATGTATATAAGGCCAGGTGCAGATGAAAACCATTATGTGTGTATAGTTATGCATGTTCATTATCTGTAAACAAACATTATCTACGTAGCAGAAAATGCCACAGCTTTCATTTTTCATCGAATTATTATTTCAGATAAATGTAGCAAAAATTTTAAATAGAAAACTCTTCGAATTGTTCATCATATTTACATTCACGATTGTATGGGAAATATCTTTTTCGTGAGAAAACTTTTTATTTTTCAAGTACGTGTCCAGACAATCAACTCACTTATAATCACAATTTTGACTCGTAGTAGTAATTGTTAGTTTACAACAAAACTCGACACCACGCCTTCCGATTAATTAAAAACACTGCAATATTTGTAATGATAATTCACAAAACCGCCTTTCATGAATGTAATACAACGTTCCTAACACTTCATGGCGTGTCTCCTATCTATTAACATTGAACATACAATTAATGTGTTCTTTGATACGACACTATATGCAGATAACCATATTAGACTTTGACGTTATAAAGTTTAATGTCTTATTTGGTATGTTTATTAAAAATCATTAATTTCTACTGCAACGGACCATAAGATACCTGTTGTCATCAGAAGTGGCTATAAAGCATTGACTCCTAAGTTCATTTCGAACTCCTGAATCACAGACAAATAAAAAGCTTGCCCTGTTTACAGATATTTTTATCAATATATCGCTATTGTGCTTATACATAGAAATTCAATGAGAAAAAGAAAACTTCCTCTTAAAAAGAACTTCTTGAAGTTCACAAAATAGCTCGTTCTTTTGTTTGAATTCAAAGAAAAAAGATCAAAAAAAAAAAAAAAACAAAGTCATGAATATATTCCATCGCATACATATATACAACAGAAAATTAAATCACGGGTGTTGTAAAAGTTTACATACATTTAACTTCATTTCTTAAGATATCTTAAATGTATTTAAACTATTCCTATGGTTAGATTTAAACAACACAAAAGTGCGATTTTTGTGTTAATGTATATCAGAAAGGTATTACATTCGTCACTTTTGTGAAATTTGGCGTGAACGAAATAATAAAATAAAACAGTAATCAGTTTCAACACATAATTAACATGCATTCAGATTGCAAAACACAATAACCCTTAAATAAGATTAGGCTACACTTTATGTCGTTTTTTGTTTGCATGCTCTCCAACGTTCATAATAGGTTTTGCATATCAAATGTTTCGGCCTCAATCATCACTGAAGAGGTTTAGTTTATAATGAGATAATTTCATTGGTGCCATATTCTGGTATAGTCCATTTATTTGATGAAACAAAAGTAATTCGTCATTAACATACCAATACTTATGAATATTCATTATTCCATTTATTGATATGAAAACAATAAAACAAGCATTGTTCCCACATGAAATATGATTAATAAAAATAGTTGATAAGTAATGATTGGTCATATTGCTAATGTCATTATTACAATATAACTTTGATTGATATTGATTTTTCATAGTCCTATGTGTTAATATAAAAACACTAAACGAATACGTCCAGGAATGCAACATCACTTATACATAATTTAAACTGAAAGTAAGTTTCGGACATATGCTAAATTTGTAATTCGCGATGCACCATGATTCAATTTGGATTATCTCTCTTACTCTAGACAGACAATAGCTCCAAATGTATTTTGTATATAACACCCTTTTTCGCTGTCGAATCGATATTTGACTAGTCGTTAGAAAGGAGTAAGCCGACATATAATTACTGACACAAATGTTTAATGATCAATACAATATAACCGAATTTAAATCAACGCCTACTAATACGATTGTGATAAAACATTATTCGATTTTGAAGCATTTAGCTTACACAATGTAATGAAATCACCTTCAGTTTTAAATGTTTATATATATGATGGAATGCTTTGTCATGACGTATAACCACTGAAATCATTCATTTTGTGTAATGGAAATTTAATTTATTTCTAATTTTTACATTTTTCAAAATTCTAATACATTAGTTCATTATTATAATTATTGTAATTTATTTTATTAGGAATAAAAGTAATACAGTTGAAGAGTAGATGCCGTATATTATGGAATTGACGGGGTCTGCGTCACCAGTAAAACTGCATTTTCGACCGTAAAATTCATTTCAACGACTGTAACTATATATCTTCAGGACTGTCTTTCCTTAACATCAGATATGTGAGATATAAACACACCTTTACAAAGAGTTGACATTAGTTCATTGAGGTTCGAATCTAGTAAATCCCTATTGCATATACAAAACTAATTGAACATTACCAATAAGACCTTCTTGAACTCACAAAAGAAAAATGCCATATGCCTCGACAAGGTAGGCGTGTCTTCATATATACGCACCATCCGGTCTGCAAACTCAGACGCAGTCAAAAAGTAGCGATAAGAAATGGGACATCATTGGTACATTATAACAACATAGTTTCAAAGGATGTATTGATAAAATATGGCCTAATAAGCCCGAGACAACTATTTTGTACATCATTTTAACGGTTCATAATTTGTTTTGTTATATGTAAGTTTATATACAACGTGATAACCACTAACATCGTTGTGAGGGTCGTCAGTTGTTTTGTTGATAAAAGTCACAACCGCGTGATGCAGTGATTGTAAAATACGAAATCTGTCTATGAAACGAATTGAATAACCTCTCGTTTTATAATGATAATCCTATCGTTTACACATGCTGAAACGGTTAAAAAAAGGCACATTAAACAAGTTAAAAGCACAACACGATTTTATGTGGTCAATTTCGTTTATGCATGGAGTAGAATAGAACAAAACACGATATAACCGCAAATAAAAAAAAATGAACGAAACGCGCAAACAGAATGCATGAAACACGTTACATAAACAGATAATAATCGGGAATGTTGAGTGGTTCAGCAGCCGTATTCTTGTTTAAATTTAAAGACAAATCCAAACAAATATAACGCAAAATAAACTAGATAAAAACAAGCGATACAAACAAATGATGCAATTTTGAATCGTGATATCGAATGTTGAGCTTGTTTACTACATCTTTAAAACAAATGGTTGATTATGATCCCGTGTTTATCCCTTATATTTATGTCATTAACTTCGTCGTCAAATTTAGATATACATTTGACCTTTTTTTATAAATTTCAAAAGTTCATGTCAACGTACAAAATATGATCGCATTACCCATACATGATTTTTTATTAATTCGATATAAACGATATCCCCTTAATACAGAAAGAAAAAGATTCAAGACGCATACCAAGGATTGTGAAATGTCATTTGAAGCGTTTCGTTATGAGTTCGTATCTCAATTTACACCAAGATGTCGTTAAATGAAATTGGATACCCTGCATGTATCATGTCTTTCAATAACAAATCGTCAAATAGCCGAAATACACCACTCCTGAATTGCAAGTTGCATACGTTTACAGCACCACACGCTTTTATTCAGTCAAGTTTGTTTATGAACGAAATTCAAAATAAACGAAACACGCAAACAGAAAGTATCAAAAACGTCACAAATACGAAAAAAGGGAATGTTGAGTTGTTCAGTAGATGCATTCTTGTTAAAAGTTCAAAGACAAATCAAAACAAAAATATCGCATTACAAATCAGATCAAAACAAACCGATACAAACTAATCACACAATTTTGTATCGTGATTTCAAATGTCAAGCTCTGTTACTTAATATTAAAATTCATAACTGTTTGATTCTGTTCCCGCCCGTTGACTCAGTATCTTGATGTCATTATCCTCGTCGTCAATTTAGACATTTATTTAACCTTTTTGTTACTTCCATCATTCTTTATAACTTTCAAAATATGACCTCCAATCTGATTACCCATACATGTTTTTTGTTAGTGAAACGATAAAAAAAACGATGTCCCCCACCAAAAATAACAACTTTCATGACTCATACAAAGGATTATGAAACGTCACTTGAATCTGTATTTTATGAAGTTGTATCTCAATATCTAGCAGGTGCATGTATTTACTGTATAATCCTTTTAATAGTTACCTTCCATATTCCGTAAATATAATATAAGAATAGGTGGTATGATTGGTAATGATCAACTATCGACCAGATGACGTTGATTTTACAACTATGTTTGTTTAAATTTATATTTAGCTTGCGAAAATAAAACAGTACACAAGGATACTTACACGATGCCAGTATTGTGCAATGCAGTAAAACACACAAGCAAAAGAGAACGTTTACTTCCATTTCTATCAGAGCTAGGATTGTATCAACCTTTATTTGACTGAATATGTAAACGTGAATCTTCGGGTTTTAATATAGACGAAATAATATGTTTACGTAAGCGTATCTTTCCAACGGTGTTTTTTTTTTTTTTTGCTGATATATTACATATCACCAGGATATTCAATCCGCAAACAGTGTATTTATAACTTATTGACATTTAATCACTACTACAAAACGATTTAACATGTGAAAATGAAAAAGAAATATTGATCAATTTCTTTTGATTATTACATGATTTCAAATATCTGAAATACCAAATCATAAATAGAGATACATAGGTTGCACATACTTAGACATATTCAAGGTATCCTCGTTAACTCCTTTTTCTAGCGGCACCAACCGTTATATTTTAAGCAAACAGCTACCATTTTAGTTGGGTACCTGGTTTTATTGTGTGAGTCTTAATATAAAAAAAAATTATATCACTGCACTTGCCGGGTGTTCAGTCATTGCCTCCACTTTATCTTGTCCAGTAAATTGTCGGAATAGACTCAAATTGTATCTTTGTTTACAATATGTTTTTTATAGATACAAAGATTATATTCTTCGTTATAAATGCTTAAATTTGATGAATTTTCCGCTAGGTTAACATGTTATCTTTTTGAAGGCTACTCTTTTAGTTTTTCATCTGAACACAAACAGGATAAAATGGTGCCTATCTTTCAGTTGGTTATCAATGCAAACTAAAAAATATTTTTTGATGATTGAATTACACGATTAAAGATGATTGTTAAGCAGTATAAACAACTGATTACTCATTTAGGATTATCTATTGTCCTTGATAAACATGATACATGGAAACAAGTGTAGATATACTTTTGTGTGAACTTCATTTTGTTCTTTTGAACCAATGTTTGATAGAAGAAATATAGAAGAATAAAGAAAACACTGGTGATGACATGAATTATCATTGATTTGGTCATAATTATAAATTAACTGTTTACCACACTTTGCATTTTTGAAATTCTAAGGCTTTTCTGCCTTAGGAATAGATTACTTTAGCTGTACATGCTCTATTTGGCAAAACTTTTAGGTGGTCCTCAATGCTCTTCAACTTCGTACTTTATTTGTCCTTTTTAACTTTTTTTGATTCGAGCGTCACTGGTGAGTCTTTTGTACACAAAACGCGCGTCTGGCGCAAATATAAGATTTCAATAATTATAGATAGCAATAATTGATAATAATTTAATCACTCAAATTGATGCAATTAAAAGTTGGATTAATTATGTTTAACACTTAGATATTTTCAAATTACTAGAAAATGTATGCATGTTACAAGTTTGCTTGCAGATTCTTGTTTAATACATGATCTGTGTAAGTATATTTCATTTAGTAAAGATAGTAATGTTATTAAAACATGTTGATTTATAACAGCTTTTCCGAAATAGTGTTAATGAAGACATTTTTGTTTTTAAATCAAGAAACTAATTTTGTTTTTAAATCAAGAAACTATTATTTTTTTTTAAATCAAGTAACTAAATTTCCTTTGGGTAAAGTTAAATTTCGATGAATTTTGCTAATTGTAGATCATGTGTGGTCAAATCGCATGCGTGTTAGGGTCTTAACGAAATAGATAAAATAAAACATATCCTCAATTCTGAAACAAAACAGGACACTAACAAATAAGGCTCCTTTTTTAAAAAGTCACTAAGACTGAGGGCAGTGAGTCCTTGATAATATTTGAATCTCTTATATTTATATATGGATTCAAAGAAATCATTATAGTAGAAAGTGGCTGTATTGTTTATTTTCATTGTTTTACTGTATTATATGTATATCTTGTATAATGTTTGTAAGCCATTGGCGTAAAGTGCTTTTTCAATAAAGAACTTATATATGCCTTGACTATCAATTGTTGGTATTAGTATTCATGATCATGTTAATCTTTGGACACACGAATTAACAGTGTTAATTTCCTTTACTAGAACTGGGTCACTGTTATTGGGCTGAGGGTATCATCAAATTAGTCTGTGCTTCGGTAATGACAAAACTTCTAACAACTTTCGGTAAAATTTCCGTCGTTTTTCAAAATAAAAAGAGTAGTGTGTGTATCTGTACAGAAAACACTGTCTAGTCATTTGTATCTATATTATTAGCGCTATACATTATCTTTTTTTTAATTTCATTCCAACCCCCCCCCCCCCCCCCCCCCCCCCCCCAAAAAAAAATACACTGTTCATGTAATCATAGATTTCCCTCATGCAAAACCCTTTTCATGATATTTGGGTTTTCAAAATTGGCACAAGCATACATTTCTAATGGAAAGGAAAACACATGCAAACATTTCAATGGAAAGGAAAACATGTTCTAATTTATAACAACTTGTCCACTTTTTCCTTTTTTTCCGCTGACATTATAAAGTTACTAAGTTTCCAACTCAGACAAAGATGACCTTCGATTAATTTGACTATGTATGATCCATTGTGTTCACTCCTTGTGTTTAAGGGTTTATACATACTCGTCCTCATTTTTGATCGAGATAGATTGATAATAGCTTCTGGGCGAATGAATTAATAGTGTTAATCTCGTTTACTACAAATGAGTCGATACCACTGCTGGTAGACTGTTAGAAGCCCTGGGACGGTAATGGGATAACTTCTTACAACTTTCGTTTAATTTACCGATGATATATTAAGTATTTTTTTAGAAACCAAGGTTCCGACTCCCTGCGGAAACGGTGACCATAGACGAATTTAGCTGTTTTAAGTTCCCTTTTGGTCGCGTAGCACTTCGTGTGTCGGTTCTTACTCTGGTTTTCTAACAATTTAAACTAAAATAACTTATTCATTTTAGGAAGGTATTTGAAAGTTAGTTAATGTAGAGCTGAATCCATTTCAAACACCAATTTTCGACTATTTGAGTACTTAAATGTGATCTGAGATAGTCCATTGAGAACATCTGTTTTTAAAGTGTGGAAGGATTGCGCAGAATTTTTTCCGCATTTTTTTTTGTTTTTATGATTTACAATACTTATTAGGTGTATTGCGTATTTCTTGTGCAGTATGCTTAATATGTACCAGTTTTAGGGAACTTATGACTGTACATATATTTTATGTTAAAAAGCAACGTGGGAATGTCTACATAATGAAGTCTGTGTTTTCATTTCTATCAAACGTCATGTATGCGCAGACAGGAGATTGCGAAATCGAAAACCTATAAAAGCAAACAGTTTGAATTGATCGAAGGAAAAATTGATATTAGTTGTCGAATTGCGCCTCTGGTGCAGTAACATTGGAACCCTTAATGCTACTTTGATAAAACGTATATGAAACTAAGTGATGAACATTATTTTAGTAAGATTGAAATATATTTATTACATCAAATAAAAAGTATTGCAGTACCATCTAAATCCATAAACAAACATCTATCATTTTAGTACTTAAAAGTATTATATGAATTTATTAAATGTTTCCTGTGATACAAAATTCCTTTCATGTGCGATAGGAAATTTTACTATCGCTATGCATTACGATCTTAATTCTTCATGGGTTTTTAAAGGTACGTCAGCAAGTGTATACGTGATTTGTTTTAATGTGTGTCCTACTTATATTTAATCTAATGTCATATTCAGCTTTTCGATCGATAAAGATTTAATGCCGTAACGAAGGTATAATATCAAAAAGTGATGTTTCGTTTCTTTTGTTAGCTAATAGTTGAGTTAACTCCTCAATATTATTGGGAATTCTAAAAATTTAATGTTTACATGACAGGAGGAAACTAGTTCGCTCTTGGTTTAATATATCAACATTTCTTGGAAAAACAAGGACAAGTTTGGGTAGGGTAAAAAACAATGCAATAGCCATACAATATAAAACAAAACAACAAAAAAATACTAGTATTGTTATAGTGTTTATTATCAACAGAATGGCCGAGTCTATAGACAATCATAATGTTAAATTAGAAAGAGATCATTGTCACATGTGGAGCAGGACCTGCGTATCATCCTTGAGTACCTGAGATCATCCCCGTTTTTTGGTGGACTACATATAGCTTAGTTTTTAGTTTTCTATATTGTGTTTTTTATATGGTTGTTTGTCTGTTTGGTCCTTTTCATTAATTGCTATCGCGCTGTCAGTTTATTTTCGACTGATGAGTTTGCTTTCTACTTGGTATCTTTTGACTTTCCTTATCTTTTTTACTTGGTTAAGTTAAACACGGCAGTTATTTAATTTAGGCAGTTGTAATTTTTCCTGTTTGCCGAAAAATTGCCAAAAAATGTCGGTGTTCGGCTATCTTGCAAAAATTATACAGGCCAACCGGATTAATAGCATATCTATGTGTTTATGCTATTTATAAACATAAACATATTTATTTGAACAATAAAAAAATTGGAGATGTGGTTCATGTATGATTGCCAATGAGACAATTATCCACCAAAGTTCAAATAAAAAGAATGGTAGTAAGTATAGTCAAAAGTACTGCCTTCGAAAATGACAAAAACTCATACCAAGTAGTCGGCCATAGAAGGCCCCGCCATGAAAAAATATGATACAATTCAATTAAGAAAACTAACGTTCTAATGTATAACAAAACAATTTACGAAAAACAAATATGAATAATGAACCAACGTCAACTACTCAAATACAGAATCCTGACTTGAGATAGGCGCATACAGAATGTGGTAGGGTTAAACATGTTTGTGAGTGCTCAACTATCCCCTAACATGGGACAGTGGTGTAACAGCACAGCACAAGAATAAACTATGAAAATCAGTTGAAAAGGCTCAACTCATCAGATCGATACAAAGCAGAAAAAAACATCAAACAAAAACACAGACCGGACGTTGAAGAGTATGTATCCATCCCTCATCCACAAAAAAGGCACTTAGTACAAATCTGATAGTACTCGCAGTTGCTGAAAGCTAGTTCAAAGCCAATAACAACTTATAAAACAAATCATGTATCTAAGACTAAAATATCGATCCGTACACATCCAACATCCAATATATTTAGTGTAAAGACGTCATTAACAGTCAGAGAAACACATGGCCTTGTGCAATGAGAAAAACAAAAAGATATCGAATTATTGTAATACCGTTAAAATGGATTTGTGTATAACAATACTGTTTAGTATGATTTCAATTTACAGATAACAAAATCAATATGTGTACCAATAAAACAATATAAAACAATATACAAAGATCTAAATACAGTGTTGAATTGTAAAAAATTTTAAATTGAGTTTATTTGAAGGATTGATCCGAGCTTTGTAAACAACATCATCTTAAAATTTAGGATGTATTATTTCGTCTGGAATAAGTTGTTTGGAGGTACAGCCAAACTTGCAAACTAAATATTTGTATCTATGAAGGAATGTCGTACAGGTTTTAAGTAATTTGTGGTAACACAATGACTGACTTATTAATTTACCACTAATACATAGATTACGCTCATTTTAACGTGTCCTACATTTTAAAGACACGATATAATTTAGTGATTTGAAATCCCACCCTCCAATAATTGTAGCAAAAACTATTATAATATATAAACATATAAGAGCTGTGTCTGTTATTTATATTTCCAGAATGATCCTCGTACAAACCCTATTGTGAATTGTCATCTAAGAAGTTTATGAAGAACATCAAGTTAATGTTCTACCGTGTACCGGTGTTTGACCATTGTTTACTTATATATTTGTTCCAACAATTCGCAACGTGTTTGCTATTCTTATGCGGTATTTTGATAGATCATGGAATCTAGTAAACTGTAACTTGTATGTGTATCACCTTTCCATCTACCATTTCAGTTTGGTTTGACAATTGAATTATATTCGACCACTCTAGTTCAATCTGTCAAGAAAAGGATGAAGTAAATATCTATTATGATAAGCGCACCTGTATTCTTTATATATGTCATGCATTTTGAAAAATGTCATGTTGGTTGTTCTTTATCAAATGACTTCAGACATATTTGTTAAAGCATTTTTCTATTTATTTGAATCTTTACATGAATAGGCAAATAAGGAACCTTCATTAAGATTAATGACTACTACAGAATAGCACAACTTTGATGTATTATTTAATATCAACTTCTTTATCCGACTAATATAACCAGTTTTCTGTTATCATAGAAATTTTATCAAAAATTGTTGACATGTTGATAAAATTCACACAAATACAGCACTATGCAAGACTTTAATATAACACAATTTATCCTGTTTTAAGTTTCTACTTCTATAAAGCTTGATTACTGATTATAGGATCTATTCATCTCTCCCTGACGTCAAACATGTACTGGCAGCGCTGCATCACACTCAGGTGAGATGTATTAAAATGAACAGTGAAAATGGGGATATAGCTTAAAGAGCTTTTGTGATTTTTTCCTTCTTTTTTCGCGTGTAGTACTGCTATGTAAAAGTTCATGTGTATAAAGTATGGAAAATAATCAAATTATGCGAAAAACGAGACATGGTGAATTAAATTGACTTTATAAACATAAGCATGATATTACTATTCAATTGAAACAAATGAATAGTTGTCTCGGTTGAGAATTATCCAATATTTCATGTTGATACTGATAGTGCAAAGAAGAATGATTCTTTGTTTAATATTAAAAACGTAATGCTATTCAATTAAAACAGATGCTAAGAATTGTCTTTGTTGCCAATGCTACCACATTTTTGTATTGTAATACTAACAGGGAAAAGAAGTATATTGATTTGACTAAGATTTAAAAATTAGGTTAAAATTACTTACCTTTTGGTTGCTTCGCACAATTTCATTCATAAAAAATGCAGACTTAAACAATAACAGACAAATAACCTGTTTCCATGAAATTATCAACAATTGTAAAAAGATGAACGAGATGGAAGAAATTAAATTCAGTTATTCAATTAACAACAAAACATCAATATTAATTCTTTTGATCAGTCAAGACAATGCAAAAGTTATAGAATACAAATGTACCTTTAACTTATATGATAAAAACATTGAATAAGCAATTTACATGGAATGCATTGAAGCCAACGTTAAGAAGAAACTACAAATGTACATTTAGTTAGTTAACCAGAATAATAAGAAATGTAAATAATAAGTAAAAGCTGTATATAGAAATTAAAAAGCAACAAGCAATTCGAAATAAACGATATAAACATGTGAAACAATAACAAAATGCGTTTAATCCTATGAAATAGTCATAGTTTACAATATTAGCAAAATTGACTTTAATGATACTTCTTAGTAGTAGTGATCTACTTATGACAATTCCCAACTGAGTGAAAAAGGATTGGTTCTTTCAAATATCATTCTATTTCTTATGTAATGCTTGGTTGCTTTCATAGACGTTTATTCCATTTTATTAAAACATCATCAAAACAATGTATCATTCGTGCTGTACTTCACATGTTAGGTGCATTAAAATACAGATTAAAAAAAAACTAACAAATCTTTAAAATATGGAGACAAACGATATATGAACATTTAATGTTAATCAGAATGTACATTGTAATTTCAACATTAAATCTATTTTCAAACGCAAACGACCACTTTTCAGTTATTGTGAACATATACGTGATTATAGATGGTTATATACATACCTGATAAATTGAACATAAATATACTGTCAATCCTGTTGGTATCGTTATACAGAATAGTCGGCGTGGATCCTGGTGTTTTAGTTACCATTACCAACTGATTGTCATTTGCATAATATATGTTACTACCGACGACACTGATAGCTAAGTAGCTTCTACTTATGTTTGTTGAAAGTATTGTTTTAACATCAGAGCCATCGTCTTTACATGATTTCATGTCACCATCGTGATTAATCCAATACAGTCTGTTCTCTTCAGTGTCTACAATATGTTGAAACAAGTGGTGGATCAATTAAAATTCATTCTTACAACAATAATATATAAACGTAGTTCAGTTATTTTATTTATAAATCTGGTGTTAACGTCACGATTGATTTACCTAGATTAACGACGAAGTAATTTAATGTCATAAATGTTTACAAATTCTATCACTTTTTGTTCCACCAACGTGTAGGTAAAACATATTTGATCAGCACTTCGAATGTTCTGAACACTAAGCCGTGAACAAAAAATGTTTTAAACACTATGACAAAATATCTTCAGAAAGTATGTCAAATGACGATGAGGACATATCCATAAATATAAAAAAGAAGATGTGGAATGATTGCCAATGAGACAACTCTCCACAAGAGACCAAATGACATAGAAATTAACAAATATAGGTCACCGTACGGCCTTCAACAACGAGCAAAGCCCATACCGCATAGTCAGCTGTAAAAGGCTCCGAAATGAGTTCATTATTATGATCGTATATCAATATGATATTGTTTTCAGTAACTGTCAAGAATTATAAATTGGGAACACACTTGCCAACACATCTCCATGTGTCATATAAAAAGGCACGCATGAAGTTACATAGATTTAAAGAAATTTGTTGAACAATGGTTTGATATCTAAATGCCTGTAACATGTGTAACTCCATTTTAACTTTAACACAATACTTTAAAAAGCCTACTCTGTATATAAAGTATTTGTTTTATCTAGGATTATGATACTGACGTAATTATATTTTCAAAGTTCATTCTACTAAACTATGCAACGTTCGTTCGTTTAAAAATAAGATTATAATGCAGTTCAAACATTTAACCTACTTGATTCATGGATTACTTAACTTTATGCATATGATCAATAAATATAATAATTTAAGAACTCATTCAATTGTCAAATAATTATGTTACCAGCTAAATTGACATTAGATCAAACACTGTTCTGCAAAAGGAAATAACGAGTTCACTAACATTCCAATGACTCTATATTCAAAAAAATTCATCTGTAACAAACAACAACTTTTAGCTGCCTCTTTACAAGCAGAACAAAATACATTGACAGTTTAAACTATGTACTCGCTTCCGAAGCTGCACAAAACACCTTACACATATAAATATATTTCGTCTTCAAGTCTGCTACTACTAAAATGTTTATTTTACTTACAAGTACATGTACACTGAGTACAATAAAAAAAATCCTGGTAATAAATTGTTCAAATAAAGCCTTTGAAAATAGTAGAACTAATTACTTTTGAAGTGTCAAAAATTATTTGGAAATAATTGATAAATTGCATGCAAATATTTGTGATTTCGAATCTGTTCAAAATTTAGATTTTATTACCCTAGATACAACTTTATGTTATTATCTTATAAAGAAAAAAATCACACACCTAATTGAATGGTTTTAAAAAGTCAGAAGTCAAAATATATATGTTCAAACTCTTTTTGTTTTAGGTCATTTTTAGTAACAACAAACAAAAGAACTATGTCAATGGAACTCGCCTTAATACTATAACTGCCCTTGAATTTTTACTAGATATCATTTTTGTTCGCTATGGTGATTCCGTATATCGTAAAGTTATCAGAATTCCAATGGGGACTAACTGTGCACCACTTATTGCGGACCTGTTTCTGTATTGTTATGAGTTACGATTTATGACTAAAATCAGCAAAGACCCACCGAAACAATATCTGATACACACATTTAATCACACTTTTATATAATTGGATGCTATATTGGCTCTCAATAATGACGACTTCATTATGTACACTATAGATATTTATCCTACTGAAACTAACTTTAAAGAAACTGCCCTTTTCTGGATCTTGATATCTATATCTTTAACGGGACAAATAATATCAAACTTAATGATAAAAGATATGATTTTTCCTTTCCTATTGTTAGGTATCCATTTTTCGATGGTGACATTCCCCTGTCACAATCTTATGGTGTGTATATATCTGAACTTGTTCGATTCGCTCGTGTATGTAACAAAGTATTTGATCTTTACAAAATAAATCTCTGTATTACTGAACAATTATTGCACCAGGGTTTTCGATATCAGAAACTAGTCAAAACATTTACTAAATTAAATCATCAATACAAGGACATTAACATGCAGTTATTTTATACGTTCAGGTATTTCACATTCAATCTTTAATAGTAATATTCTTTACAAAGCACACACATTTCGGCATTCACTCTTATGGTCTTTGCATCGGACAAAAACACATTTTATCTGAAACCAGTTGTTGGCGTGATACGGGTTATGTTCTTATCATACATTTAATGATGGTATGACACTAAACCCCTACCTGGAGGTGTTGTGCTAGATTTTCATAAGAAGACAGAATTTTCCAATCAGTTTTATTTAAGTCTGGAGTTGGCATGTTAGTAACTGCTAGTAGTCCTTTGTTCATGTATGTATTATTGTCATTTTGCTTAGTTTCTTCTGTTACCTATTATGACATTTGACTCGGAATTCTTTTAAACTGAGTTTCACAGTGTGTATTGCTTTGTGTTTGTTTTATTCTACATTGGCTATAGGTATGGGGGGAGCGTTGAGATCTCACAAAACATGTTTAACTACGCTGCATTTTTGCGCTTGTCGCAAGACATGATCCTCTGGTCTTTGTTAGTCTTGTGCGTTTGTTTTTTATTTAAGTTTATTCATCTGTTTTGGAGTTTAGTATGTCGTCCATTAGTACTAAACTAGTACAAATTTTTATTTAGGGGCCAGTGCCTCCTCCGGGAGCGGGATTATCTCGCTGTGTTGAAGACCAATTGGTGGCCTTCGGCTGTTTTCTGCTCTTTGGTCGGGTACTTGTCTCTTTGACATATTCCCCATTTCCATTCTCAATTTTATGAACAAAGTCTTTGGCTTGCAGTTTGAACTTAAGAAAGGACCATGAAGTATCATATCTAAACAACATATACTTATAACCTTAAAATATTTAAATGTATATACATTTGAATTTTTTTCTGAGAAGATCTTGTTTCACAATATTGATAGGTTCTTTCGAATTGTACTGTTTTATTTTTTTTTTTTTTCAATTCGTACTTTAAGGTTAAATTAACCTAAACATGCTAAAGTTTTATAGTTTTTTTTAAAGCTTAGATGTTTTTATATTAATAAAATCATCATAGATATCAGGATTAAAACTTTGTATTTACGCTAGACGCGTGTTTCGTCTACAAAAGACTCACTAGTGACGCTCGAATCAAAACAAGTTTAAAAGGCCAAACAAAGTACGAAGTTAAGATAATTAAAATATTATCTGTGAGTTATAAAAATGTTCAACCTGTGAAGGAAGTTTTTAATATGTTTAGATGAAAGCACCAGAAATAAGCAATGAGATCGAATTGTTCAGACATTATTTTGCTTCTATGGTTATGTTACTAAACTTCTTAATTGAATATCATCCATAACAGTGATGACAGATAGACTGCAAAGTTTTTCATGAGAACATTTATAATGTCCTGATATATATTTTCCAATAGTTCCTTTTGTTGTACAAATTATGTGGATGGCTTACACTTTCATTGATGGTAAATATAATAATAGAAAGCCACAGGATATGGTTTATCCATCCATGCCACAATGTCCACATTAACATTAACATAATTATACAAAAATCTGAATATAAATATCAAATCTTAAAATGAAGATAAATGCCAGCTGTCACATTTTAGGCAACATTTTTACAATGACCTCCTACCTATATCCATGCAATAAACAGGTGTTGATGTGAAGTTAACGATCGTCCGCTTTTCAGATAAATCGAAAGTAGACTTCAATATTCCTATATAATGTTCTACTATATACATCCACCTGAAAGACAAATCAAAGTTTGACAACATAAAAAAAAATCAAAGTTTAATGATCAGTGTATGTTTGAGTATGTATGTGTTGTTACTTTTTTTTTATAAACGATAACAAGAGAGGCGGACAATGCTATATGATGACTATTATTCAAAAACACATTTTATAACCCCATCATATACTGTTTTTATCATCGTTAAATCCTTTGATAAAATTTCAGTCAATCAGATTCACATATTGGCTCAGACGGCCTTGTTAAATGATATATCTGCTACAAAACACATAATACAAGCAAAATCTTCCAATGTACTTACAAAGGACAGTTGTTGATTTATGAGAGTAGAATTTGAAAATCACTTTTAAATATTGTTCCTCCAATGACTGATATGATGATTGATCTTGATTATGATCCGTTAAACAAAACACATTTGTAATAATATTTGTTTAAATCTGGTCGTCTGGATGTTTACAGATATGCTTGTGATCTTGTTGGTTTAACGCAACGCATGTTTTCATCAGAATAGACCTGTTAGAAATTTTGCCTAAGACTTCAGTTTAAATTGTTTAAAATATGTTGTATATACATATGTTTTGTTGATGAAGGGTTCATAGCAACATAAGAACAAATGCAAGCATAAACTAATCAGAGAAACACAACACAAATAAAAAAGAGCTAACTCAAAATTGAATACACAAAAAACCTATTTAATAGTAATCAAAGGTACTGACAGCTTGTTCAATGTCTATTATTAAAATTACATGGAACTGTTTAGCTCCTCTGGGTTAAACCTCAGATTATATTTTACGTATAAATAAACAAAATATTCGTATTCTATAAGATGATTTTTCTCATTAAACAATTTAGTATCATGTTATATACGAATAAAATATGCAATGATCAAACTACCTGTTGATGCTATTTGGAGGATCAAAATATGGACTGAAAATTGGTTTGTCACATGTCTAAGAAGAAAACACAGTTTGATTAGACCGAAGATACATCAGCTTACGTATTTTGCTTTTAGATTGAGGGAGATCAAAATAAAAGTGGTAAACGGATTTTCCTTGGTCTAAATTTTCAGAGTAATACCTGTTGGAAATAACATGTGACTATACTCCATAAAAAAACCGTTGTTCATAGTAACATGTAGTAATACTACCTTGAATTCATGATTTGTATCAAATTGCTTTTAAAACAATGCATAATGTTTATATATTCCCTAGATATAACAACGATATGTGTACACCAAAAGAAGCAAACAAATTTGAACGTTTTAAGCGCTTCACATGACGTACTTATACTTTAGTTTAAACAAGCCTACTGATTTATATTAAACCTTGCAACGCCTTTGGCTTTTCCGGATATTATTTATCGAATTCGGTTTAGTTATAACCAAATGACTGAAGATAACTAAAACATTATGTGATTTATACCTCTTATTTTATACAAAACAAATATTTAGGTAAAATATTAAAATGAATTTAGTTCGTACATATCTTAACGTGTAATAACATTGTTTGTTTAATATAAATAAGCCTTTTTTGGTCTATACTTCCCACTGCCAATTATGTCTTTTTGTTGTCTTTTAATCGAACATGAAATCGTGTCATCTTCCGAACTTTGCAAATCAACAAATGTGTATCCTTTTAGAAAAATTTAGTTTAGGCTTTGCAAATAGCGCAAATGAAGCATTCACTACATGTGAAAAATGTGCAGAAGAATCCATAAGAGACAAAATATTCGTAACACTTGTCAATGATAAATTTACAAAAGAAATTAAAAACCGTTGGTCTGAAGTGTTTGTAAATGGTTATATTAAACAACACGAACAATGTATAAATAACCATTCGCATATGTATAAATGATATGAAATGGCATTTCTTTCTTGATGTTGCCTGAAAAGAAACACAGGTGTATTGTTCAGTTAACACAAATATTCAGTTCTCGCTAAAACAGCATACCTGTTTGTAATATCAAGTCGTATCACCCAAGGATTGTTTAGTGAAGATACAACAGTTGCTACATTAATTCCAACTAGATTGCATTTTGAGAGTAGACCATGAACTTCAGTCCAGTAGATATGATCAGTTGCTGAATCAACAGCTATTCCTGATGAATATGAACTTGTCTTGACAATTGTCTGCAATGTTATAATCTTTGAAGGATATGCAAATCTATATAGAAATAAAAAAGTTATTGACATTAAATAGATTCGTTAACTATACTTATCTTGTATCTTATACCAAAAAAGTTACACTGTCTGATCATATTACATTCACACTAAATTGAATCTGTCATATTATAATGGCAGAATAGTGTCAATTATATGCAATGCAGAATCTTTATTTCTTTTACACAAGTACATTGAATTTGAGCCACTAACTGGAACCATTTTTCAGACATACCTATTAAAACATATCAATTAACGCTGCACATTATTGACGAGAAAATGTCCAGTTCTTGTACAACATATACATCATAAGCTTGTCGAAACTTATTATCTCATTGTTTTCCTTTTACTCAAAATCCACTAAATTAATGTAATCTTTTAATTCAAACTTATATAGATAAAGGCAAAAGTAGTATACCGCTGTTCAAAAGTAATAATTCGATTGAGATACAACAAATCCGGGTAACAAACTAAAACCGAGGGAAACACATCAACTATAAGAGGAAAACAACGAAACCACAGAAAAAATGAAGTGCAACAAAAAACAAACGACATTGCAACATACATAGACACAAATTATTAGAGAAAAACTGTCATTTTCCTGACTTGGTACAGGAAATTTTAAGAAAAAATGGTGGGTTGAATCTGGTGTTGTGGCTAGCCAAACCTCGCGCTTTAAAAACTATAAATACAAGTTGTCATAATTGAGGACAAAGTTGTAAACTTAATGATGGTTTAAGAAACTGTTTCATTTGTTTTCTGCACGAACTATATACAAAATAAATTGAAAAATTATTTTATCTTTATAATTATTATTATTATTACGGAAGGAGTGCAAGAAGTAGTACAAGTAGTAGTAATAGTAGTAATAGTAGTAGTAGTAGTTGTGGTGTCAACGTATATTAGTTCCGCCTAACAAAAATTCCACTATTAGCTTTCTTATAAACAATGTCACAATATCTGTTCCTGTTGGAACACATATTCTTTAACTTTTTCCGTAAGGAACATATACTGTAATATTTATTATATATTAGTTAAAATAATATTCCAGAATTTTTTGAAACTTATATTAGGAAGACATTTCTATTTCGTGACACGAGTAATAGTGGTGGTAGAAGTAGTAGTAGTAGTAGTAGTAGTAGTAGTAGTAGTAGAAGTAGTAGTAGTAGTAGTAGTAGAAGTAGTAGTAGTAGTTGTAGTATGAGTAGTAGTAGTAGTAGTAATATAAGTAGTAGTAGTAGTAGTAGAAGTAGTAGTAGTAGTAGTAGTAGTAGTAGTAGTAATTGTTGTAGTAGTAGTAGTAGTAAGTAGTAGTAGTAGAAGTAGTAGTAGTAGTAGTAGTAGTAGTAGTTGTTGTAGTAGTAGTAGTAGTAGAAGTAGTAGTAGTAGTAGTAGTAGTAGTAGTAGTATTACTGGTAGTAGATTGTACATCGTTTATGTAATTTAGTTGTTCTTCTTTTAAGGAAGAACAAAATACGAAAAGTGAAACAATCATAAAACAAAGAATAATTTAAAAATAAGATATGTTCTGTAATCCAATAAGACAACTTTCCATCAAATACCAAATGACTTACAAAACTACAAAATGAATGGGTCTGCATACGGACTTTAAAAATGAGCAACAACCATACCGCATAGTCAGCTATAAAGGGTTCCGAAATGACATATGTAAAACAACCGTAACGAGAAATCTAAAATATATTCCCTTTAAATAAACAGTTCCAAAAATAAAATTAAAAAAAAATTAATATGGCTATATATTATCACATAACATAAAGGAAACAAGGAAAATGCATTAAAATTCACTCGCAGCTATAAAGTTTTCTGATCAAAAACGATTTGAAATAATTTGCAATCATGCAATTGAAATAGATATCCTATCCTCCAAGACTGTATACTATGGGAAAATATATTGTTTAAAAAAATGAACAATAGTAATATTCAATTCCCTTCAAATAATTCATCAAATCGAATAGATATCAATACAGAAGCGATCAGATAGCACGAGCACAAGATTGTTGTGAAGGTATTAGATTTTGAAAAAAAAACTGTTATAAAGAGAGAATAACTAAAAAGCGTTTACTGCAACCCTTCAGGAAAAACAATAATTTGATGAATGGCTGTGTCCTATCATATTACAACTCAAAGATTTAAGACGGTCAAATTAATTAGTGAACACATTAATTTGAGATCACCTCTAAAGCTTACCTCTATGATTTGTAGTCGTACTCGGACTCAAATTCGGGTAGTTTTTGTAAATCTCTACTATGAAATATTGACAATAACTGTTTGACTACGACCCAAGTCTGACCACGAGTAATAGTAAGACATTTTAAATGACGGGAGCTATCTGAAAACGATAAAAATATTGTAAACATTATGCTTTTATAATTTTATACTAATTCAAAAGTTGTTTTTTGCGATTTTCAAAACTTCAACAATGGCTTTGAGTTTGTGACGAGTTTGCCTCCGTATTCCATTTCAACTCGCCAATAACGTGGTTAACGGAAACACGGTATTCTGCTATAAGCCTGTTCAAAAACCTAGGTGTGAATTTGGATTCCTTTGAAAGTAATGAAACTGGTATGGTTCAATGTTTTCGTAGCGCAAATAAATGAAACAACATAAGTTATGAAAACAACAAGTCTTATTTATCTATTTATCTTTTGCTTCTTTATAGCATGACTTTTGGATTGTACATCGTTTATTTGTGTTTATTTGTTCTTGTTTTTTGAAAAGTCAAAAAATCATAAAACAAAGAATAATTTAAAAATAAGATATGGTATGATTTCCAATAAGACAACTTTCCACCACATACCAAATGACTTAGAGGATTAAAACTACAAAATGTCTAGGTCTGCGTACGGACTTCAACAATGAGCTAAATTTTATACCTTATAGTTAGCTATAAAGGGTCCCGAAATGACATAAGTATGTAAAACAATTAAAACAAGAAAACTAAAACCTATTCCCTTTGAATGCACAATTCTAGAAATGAAATTAAAAATAGTTATCAAAGGTACCAGGCTTATAATTTGATACGCCAGACGTGTTAAAAAATTAAATGGCTATATATTATCAAATAAAGTGTTTTCCCCCTGAAGCCAAACCACCTCCATATGCCATCAATGTGCAGTCCTGTCGTTTTAATTGTTTCTTCTTTTTCTATTTCATTTTGATCTACTTATCGGATTAAATTAGTCAGCATTTTGCGTCATTCACCGTTTGTTTTCAATTCTATGTTTTCTTTTTGAATTGTTTGAAGAAAAGCTAACATAGTACACTCTTTCAATTGCTTTGTCCACAAAAAAAACATGCTGAACTGAAAGGCTGACAGATTAAAGATCTTGTAGATTAGTTTTTTTGAAAGAAAAAAAGAAGCGTCGTTTGGTTCTTTGTCAGACTTTTTTTTTTTAACGTTTAAAATCAGACGAACAATTGCAAGCTTACTTGACAGGGATCGAGGATGATTGGAATGACTTAGAATGTTAATGCTGATTTAATATTCATAATTATTCACGTAAATAATGATTTTTTTTTCTCATGCAAATAAATGCGAACAAGTGTATGCAGTACATGCACGATGGATCCCAGACGAGGAAAACCGGTTTATTGAGACACTCGTCAAAGACGTTACAAAATTAGACGAGATATCACTGCTTTTGTCGGAGGACAGTAATGATCCAAAAGAACGAATCAATACAGTCGTTGACAAAATAGGTGATATTTTTAAAAGCACTGCTAATCGTGTATTTAAACCAAAGGGAAGATTCTATCCATCTGGATCTTCTTACCAACTTTGGTTTAATAAAACGTGCAGTGATAAGCGAAAGGTTTTCCATAAAGCGAAAAATCGTTACAGTTTTAATAAAAATAAAGAGAACCGAGATGAGATGAAAAAGTCCGGGAAAGCCTACAGAACCGAAATGAATAAAAGTTTTGAGAGTTTTCAACATGCACTAGAATCTGACATGCGTAAACTTTCGAAAAAAGATTCTGGTAAATTTTGGAAAATTTTGAAAAGATTTGATAGAGGGGGTCAGATAAAGATATCCAAATTACTATTGATCAATTATATGAGTATTGTAAGTAATTAAATAAGAGCGATGTTCCAGATGATGATATTGATTATGAGGAATTAGCTAATAGTATAAAAAGTCAGGGTGTTATTGAAATTATAGATCAGGAAATTAAAGAGAACGAAATACTGTCAGCTGTTAAACAATTAAGTAATGGTAAAGCCCCAGGGGAAGATGAGATTGTCAACGAATATATAAAAAGCAAGGTGAATCAATTTTTGCCTATTTACACTAAGTTATTCAATTTAGTGTTTGATTCTGGAATCGTTCCAAATTCAAGGCTTATTGGTATCATAAAGCCGTTATTTAAAAACAAGGGGGATCCAAATAATTTGGATAATTACCGAGCTATTTGTCTTACATCGAATTTAGGAAAAGTGTTCACCTCTATACTTAATTCAAGACTTAATGCTCTGTCAGACGAGATCGGGATTATAACTGATGCCCAGGGTGGTTTTCGAAAGGGGTATTCTGTCCAAGATAGTATGTTTGTCATGCATGCTTTAATTTCACTATATTTGAGTTCGGGAAAGAAATTATTTTGCGCTTTTGTAGATTTTAGAAAAGCTTTTGACACAGTGTGGAGGGTGGGACTATGGCAAAAACTATTAAAATATAACATTGGTGGGAAAATGTTTAAAGTTATATTGAGCATCTATACAGATATTAAGTCTTGTGTTAAAAATTGAGAACTAAAAACAGATTTGTTCCCGTGTGAGGTAGGTGTAAGACAGGCAGAAAAAATGTCACCCTTTCTCTTTGCCTTATACCTGAATGACTTGGAGGAATATCTGGATGAAAACTCTGTGGATGGTCTAAAATTTATAAATGAAAAAAATACAGAGAATCTTGATTTGTATATCAAGTTATTTATTCTTCTGTACGCCGATGACACAATTATTTTTTGCGGAGTCGGCAGAAGGGTTACAAAAGGCTCTGGATGTGTTTGAGCAATATTGTTTTGAGTTGAAACTCACTGTTAATGTATCAAAAACAAAGATTGTGATTTTTTCAAAGAGAAAGTTTAATGAGAATGTTACTTTTAAACTATGTAATGACATTATTGAAATTAAAGATTCATATGTTTATCTTGGTCTGCTGTTTAATTACAACGGAAATTTCTTTCAAGCTCGGAAAAAATTGGTAGACCAAGCTCAAAAAGCACTTTATGCTCTTTTCAAGAAGATACAAAATATATCACTTCCGATTGATTTACAGTTATAATTATTTGATGCATTGGTGGTTTCTATTTTGACCTATTCCTCGGTAATATGGGGGTTTGAAAATAAAAATGATAATGAAAAATCACATCTACAGTTTTGTAAGCGCATTTTGGTGGTGCGATCATGTACGCCAAATTTTATGGTGTATGGGGAACTTGGAAGATTTCCACTTGAACTGCAGATCGAGTTAAAAATGGTATGTTTTTGGCACAAGCTAGCAACAAATGATAAAAAAACTATCGGGTAAACTGTATAAGTTACTTTGGTACATGCATGAGCATGAAGGTTATAATTTCAAGTGGTTTAACTATGTAAAATCTGTGTTTAATGATTGTGGCTTTTGTGAACTATATAATATTCCGGGGCAAGTTGATTATAATTATATTAAAAGTAATGTAAGGCAGCGTCTCTAAGACCAGTTTATTAAAAAATGGTTCTCTGATATAAACAACTCATCAAGGGGGGGATTTTATTTACACTTTAAGGACGAGTTTTGCTTAGAACCATATCTATTAAAATTAAGGCGGGGTCATAGAGTAAATATATGTAAATTAAGGGTATATAATACAAAGTTTCCCATCGAAACAGGAAGATGGAGAAATGTACCGCAAAATGAGAGAATTTGTCCACTGTGTAAAGCTGGTCTTGGGGATGTATACCACTATATATGTAAATGTACCAATTGTGAAGTTAAGGATTTAAGATGGAAGTTCATACCTCCATATTATTTAAAATATCCAAATGTAAAAAAAGTACTAGGCATGCTTAAATATTGTAATAGTAATGTGCTGTCTAAGCTGTCAATTTTTATTCAAAAGGTAGAAAAGATGCTTGTCTAATTTAAAACTGTAATAAACAAAGACTTATTTCTGAAGATGTATAATTCAACAATGTATACTGTCTGTATTATGAACTATGTTGTAATTAATATTGTGTATAAAATGCTCCTGTTACGCAGTCTTCTGCGGCTGAGTTTTCTTTAATAAATTATGAAACAATTCATTCGCAGCTATAAAAAAAAAACAAGTTTTCTGATCAAAACCAGTTGGAAACAATTTGCAATCATTCAATTGAAAATAGTTATCCTCTCCTCAGAGACTATATACAATGGGAAAAAATGTTGCTTAAAAAGAAACAAAATACAAAAAAAAAAAAAAATGGGAACAATATTATTATTCAATATCCTTCAAATAATTCATCAGTTAGAATAGAGAACATACAGAAGTGATCAGATAAAACAAGCAAAATATTGTTGTGAAAGTATTAGATTCTGAAAAAAAATTGTTATAAAGGGACAATGAAAAAGTGTTTCCTTCAACCCTTTAGTAAACAAATGAATTTGATAAATGGTTTTGTCCTATCACATTGCTACATAAAGATTTAAGACGGTAAAATTAATTAGTGTACAAATTATTTTGAGATCACCCCTATTGCTTACCTGTTTGATTTGTAGTCGTACTCGTACTCGGGCTCGGAGTCGGGTAGTTATTGTAAATCACTAGCAGTAGTAGTAGTAGTAGTATTATTATTATTATTAGTAGTAGTAGAATTAGTAAGTAGTAGTAGTGATACTAGTAGCTTTATACAAGTCGACAACCTCACCTTTTAATATCTAATTAAATTACATTTCAGAAATTTTTGACAAAAATTTCAACCAGTCATGATTTATAAAAGAGAAGGGTACCAAAGGGACATTCAAGGTGTCTTTCGTATGTCTTATGTTCGCGGATTATTTATTGTTTATGACTTTAAATGAAGGGTTACATAAGTCATTACAGAATCATTAGGTAATTATTATAAAAAAATGGCAGTTGTCAATCAACATAACCTTAACCTAAGTTACGGTTTCTCAACAACAACAAATAAACAAACCCTACACTAAAGCAGAGTTTACATTACAGTGGTGATAAGTATACCAAAAAACAATAATTGAGGCTTTTGATCATTTACACACTTACAATTTGGTACGACAAAAAAAAAGACATTAGGTTTTGTTCATTTCATCAACAATTGAAGATAACCGAGAAAAAAACATAACAAACTGTTTGAATCTTTAGTCAAACCAATTTAAATAGACGTATTACGAAAAGGTATATACTCGATGCTGAGGTTGACAAATTAGACCTTAAATTCGGGACTGTGTCAAAGCATTGCTTATCGATTAAAACAGCTAAAATTCAACTTGCGTGATGTTAACCAGGTATTCTGCACACTTCTTGGTTAATTAAAAAATATACAAATTTAGAATTATCATTGCTTGTGATTATAGGATGGGAAAGTTTAACGTGTGTGCTGGGGGAGGGGGTCGATGGTTTTTCTAGTATGCACATCTAGATTTGAAAGAAAAAAAATAAGCCAGTTTGATTTTTTTTTATTAATTACGATATCAATCTGTCACTCCACTATTGAACCTCGTCCTGAAAATTCGTGAAATATTTGTCACTGGACGACTTTAAGCGTGTTCCACATATTCCCGACACCCGAACGATAATTCATTTTTTACATTATATGCTTTCTGCTCTTGTTCTACACATAGCTCTAAGTTTATGGCGCCTATAGAGGGTAACAAACGGAGAACGACATGCGGTATCTATTTGACCTAACATGACAAAATTACAGGCAGTAATTTAAACTGTTGAGCATCATCCTGTTGTTCTAGGAAACTACTGTGTGTGATCCTTATATGTCCACAAAAACCTGCGTAGGTATGTAATGCCGGTATCTGTAGTAATATGGTGCCCGAGGCTGCGTGTCTGGTCTAAAAATGGCACGATAATTGCTGTCAATTGCCGCTAACGCGATGGGCATTTTATGCCACCCGCCACGTAGTTGTTGATGATGTGCAACCGGCGAAAAGCGAGTCACATTTTACATTGAAACATTACAAGAGAAGTTACAATTTAAGTTCAAGTTAGAGTTAAAAAATAAATAAAAAAAATACATGCATTTGAGTGTATATGACAGGAGTACTTTTCGAACTGTTTGAGAGGCTGGTCAAACGGGTAAGACAATTTCAGACCTCAGAAATTACCATGCGAAATTTTTTGAAACTTTGCAGGTATATGTATAAGATGTCTTTTTCCAAAGATCTTCTGAGTCATTTCGTTGGGTCGAACCAGTTACATTTTACATGAAAATAACATTTAAGAAAGGTTAATATTTTTCTGCGTAGGATTATTATACACAAAATCGTATCCAATGTCTAATATGGGCTAGTGAGGCCCTAGAGGTGTCATGTTGGTCATATGTACAATTGCCAAAAATCAAGAAGTTCCAACTTCCGAAAAAAAAAGCTAACCAAATCCAAAATGAATCAATAAAAAGAGTTGCACATTTTCTATGTATAAAAAAAAAATGTGCAAAGTTAAAAAGTGCCTAGGTTAGGAGTTTATTGCTCAAAACGGATACCCTCTTCTCCTGCTCGCCTGCACGTCCATCCTGCCGCTAGCTTGATTTCATCATATTATACAATAAGTCGGTTCTGCATTGTGTACAACCCGTCCTAAATTTCTGACCACGGGTAAACATACCTTTAACTAAATGTCCGTCACTATTGATTTCGAAAACGCAAAAATTATGAATAGCAAGTTGCTTTAATTTTTAAGGGTTGACGAGGGATTTTTTCTCTCATTCATTATTCCTTTTCCTGTGCGTTCCTTCTGGATTTAACACCTTTATATATATGCCTCGCCTCATGCCAGTGTTCAAAAAAATATAAAAAGAAAAAAAATATTATGGGATTATCATTTTTATTCTTCACGGAATAATTATTATTGAATATTTGTTCCATAAGGAATATAAATTTATAATGAAATTGTCTATGATCAAGTCTTCAAAGGGGAGTCTGTTATAAGAAACAAAAATACGTGGACATCATTACTATGCAGTTTAAACACAAGATTTAATTGATACACAGGTAATTTGAATCGTTAAATCACTTTTGTGTTTTGATACGGTACCCGCATTGAAAGTATAATTTGTCGACCTCAGCGTCGAGTATATACCATTTCGTACCACGTCTAATGATAACGATATGATAGCTTTGTTTATTAATTAAGGCATATGTTAAAAATAAGAACGTCTTTAAGCGTTCCTATTGCTATTGTTGTTGAACTTACTAGTTATAGACACTGGTTATTTCTCCGGTATCCCACTAAAGACGTGTAATTTGTACAGGCGATGGATTTTCCTTGGTAGTCCGTGGCGTAATAGAGATTTCCAAGAAAATGACTTTAAAATACTCGACCTAACCATCCTGTACGACCGTATCTCGGCCTGTTGCAGTGAAGAACTGGGAGCATAGACTGCATGCTTCTTAAAGCTCATAAATCAAAATAAAGTTTGAAAAAAAAATTAAGGGAATCTGAAGGGTGATCATATTCTCATTTTTAAGTTATAAGATTAAAACAAGAGTTTCAAACAAGCCGGAATGTAAAAGGTGTACACGACTTGCCTCTTCTTTTTTTAGCATACTTCTATAATTTATTTCAAGATTCTTTTGTCGAATGTAAAAATTCAGATCACTGATGCATCTTTCTGATAGTACTGTGTCATCTTTCCGTAGAATTTTATCAAATGGAACTTATGAGGGCGCATCTGCAGGAAAAAAATATGATTACACTTCACTTAATCAGTTAATTTATTTATATCTTTTCTTTATATTATGATGCATGGATTCTTGTAAACGTAGGCGTAATTAATCGTCAGTGTTTTTAAGTTTAATTATGCAAATACGTATGAAAAGCGGACATGTTCGGACTATTTAATTAAATTTTTGTTAAGAAAGGTAATCGTTTTAGTTTTATTACCAACTTATGATAGCATGGGAATATTTTATTTACTGGTTTGTGCATCATTCCGTTCGTCCGTTCAGTTCAAAAGATAAAACCTTTAAAATTATATACCAACTATGAGTTTGACCCAGATTAAATGGTAAACATGGAAATATTATCAGTTCCGTCCGTTCAGAGTGGGGACCTTGAGTCCGATGCCTCTTTTAGGTATAATGTCACGCTCTCTACACGCTAATTGTGCATGAAATATTTGACACTGGACGTTAAGCAACCAACTGTCATTCAATTGACAGTAGCGTAACTTGAATTAAATTTCTGGGGAGGCAAATGATTTGAATCTCGACAGTTAAAGACTCACCTTGTTTTAAAGACGTCACTGCCAGTAGGGAGTGGACGGTTATTTGAAAATATGAATCGCAAAATCGGTGTAGGTGATCATACTCTTGATAGGTCACACAATGACAAACATATACTGTCTATGAAAAGTACAGATTTGTGGAATTCTATCAGGAAATAATATTTCTAGTGCGTATTTGATCAATATATTTCAATGAAACTTCTGGATAAAGGCTTAATTCTCAGTATTCAGTTAGGTATTAGAAATTCAAATAGGTCCTGATCAATCAAACAAAAAATTACAGAATTATGTGTGACCTCCTCTAAAATGCTTTTGTACAGGTTTTAGGGTTACTAAGTTCAAGATCCATTACGTCAATTACCTTTATACGTTTAGCTTTTTGTCAACATGTAAGGATGATAATACATGGTAGAACTACTAAGGCTTGCTTATATTAAACAAGGTAGAATAGTACTTCATTTAATGTAGGGATGCCATGTGTCTGTTGAAAACTTTGCCCACCTAAGTAACAAGTTAATGATTAACTCTTTAAAATGAATTCGGTGACCCCTTTTTATTTGTTAATCAATAAAATAGATAAAATACTTTTAGTTAATTCACTCCAAGGTATATCAAATATATATTCCCTGGAATCAACTTTTGTATTTGGACTCCGATTGCATTCCTGTTAAACAAATTAATACAGAGCATTCTCTAATCGAACACACCTTAATTCTAAAAAAAACATATATAGGAATTTCTTTATCAATGCATGTTATAATAAATTCAAAATACTTATAATGTCAGAAACAAATCCTTCTAAATATTTTCCCAGCAACAAATATAATAAAAATATAGATAAACTATAAAGAAAGACAGAACAAAGTAAAATGGGGCGTTCATCTGCAAAGTATATTGAAAAATAATTGTCATAATCAAACCAATGAAAGATAACCCGAATCGTACGTAGGATAGGTACGGGATACGTGTGTTAATATGCCATCAACCCCATTTTAAGCTATTAAAGATATCAAACTCACACATTTGTTTACAAATCACATGTGTTATATACAAACGCTTTCCGAATGAATTAGTAAGCAACTTCTTTGATATCCTTTTGATAAAATTCGTATTGTTTATTACATTTTTCGTTCCCGCCTTTGTCTTCTGTCTGGCCTTCTATTTAAGTGTTACGCGCCTGAATTAGAGTTTCAAATATGAGGTCGATTATATATTCAGTCAACCATATTTTTATTTTATATTTCACACGTGCCTTGTGAACGAATTGTTTAGCTTGATATGATTGATAACTTATTATAATAAGTCAAGTTAAAACACATAAGTATCACCATCTTACCACCAGCTGTATACACGGTTTAATTTTGTTCGGCTTATAAACGCCTTGTTCGTCTATAAAAGAGGGGAGAAAAATAACAGAGGGACAGCCAAACTCATAGATCGAAAATAAACATTGACAACGCCATGGCTAAAAAATAAAAAAAGACAAACAGACAAATAATAGTACACAAAACACAAAAAACTAAAGACTAAGCATCACGAACCCCACCGAACACCGGGGGTGATCTCAGGTGCTCCGGAAGGGTAAGCAGAACCTGCTCCACATGTGGCACCCGTCGTGTTGCGCATGTTATTACATACCCGGTAAATAGTCTAATTCGGTAAGTCACAATCGTGAAAAGGAAACGGGATTGTAGTTACGACATAAGGATCATATCCGATATAATCCGTGAAACGGATAATCCATAACGGTCAACCAACTCGTAAATATAGGCAATAGTAGTATACCGCTGTTTAATAATCATAAATCGATTCCGCGAAAACAAATCCGGGTCACAAACCAAAACCGAGGGAAACATATCAACTATGAGGGGACAACAACGGAACAACAGAACACAGAAGTGCAACAAAAACAAACGCAAGCATACATAGAAACCCACTATTTGATAACAACTACAATATTCCGGACCTGGTACAGGATATTTAAAAAAAAGTTGTGGGCTAAACCTGGTTTTATGGCTAGCCAAACCTCCCACTTATAGGCAATGTAAGCATGACCGCTAAATGACAACATTACAATTAAACGCAAGAACACTCAGGGCAGAGAAATACCTAAATAAATGATATAGTAGTACATTACAACATATAAACCACAGAATAACAACAGACACATCCCATGAATTTACCGCAGAACACCATGATACCACAAACGCACTATACACTGTGCGACACATGAATGTATCAACGCCACAAAAAGTAAAGTATTTTTTGTTTTTACTATATTATCACAGGCACATTTCGAAAAATATAATACTTTAGTTTTATTGTAGACACTTACAAGATTGGGATTGAGTTTGGAATGGTGTTATTTTAAGTATTTTTTAACCATGGACAGAATAACTATATGGGATTGTGTTAGTAATGGTGTAGTTATTTGTATTTTCTAGCCATGTCGATTTTTCTTCAAAAACAATACTTTGAACAAATAAAAAAAAAATTCTGTGCATATAAATGCTTTAAACTAGAAATCATATAAGTGAAATAGATGATTATTTATATTTACTTTAAGGTAGATGCATGGTATACCGCCATCTTGGATTGTACAATAGCAGTTAAAAATCGGTCTAGTTATTATCCGAAATCTGCAAATTTTGAGACAGATTTGCAATTTATGTGTCAGACTGTTTATTCGTGTAAAGAAAAAATAAATGCTTTATTGCATTGTTCATTACGTGTAAACACATACCAGATAAAATCAACTTAGTCATTTAAGGGGATATACTTCTTTTAATAAAATTTATATACTGGAATGATAGGGAAATTTTCAATTTTTCTTGCGAGAAAACTAGTTCGGTGACACTATTTGTTTCTCTTAATTTTCTTAAAGCATATCATAAAACGTATCTTCTCATATTTTATTTCAAAATTCTATCTCATAGATTTCTTTTAATGCCCAAAATTTGGTTTTGTCATGAATAGTCTATGCAAATTTTGTCAATGTTGTACGACTTGTGAAATATCACGGTACACCACACTTTTTATTTTATTTAAAAAAAAAACGTATTTAAATCTTCATTTTGGCAAAATATAACAAAATGTTATCTGAGGAAATATACACCGATGATCTACCATAACATACATATCGAAAATAAAATAAAAATGACTTTAATATAAAATAAAATCATGCATGTAAGACCAAACAGTAAACACACTAAATAAAAACAATGTAAAACAAAAAAAACTGCAAACGGACCACGAGTAACTCTACTTTGCTGACAAACAAGACACATGTGAATTGTACCGAAATTACAGAATTCAAATAACAAATGATAAGACATAATTCAATGTCCAATCAGTAAAACACTTGATGTCTTGATTGGAAAAAAAAACTGAATCCACACTTCTGCTGAACATGTTAAAATGAATTTAGAGGGCAGAAAATACCATAATGTATTCCAACATGTATCAATATTTATCTCTTTTCTGTATCTTGAAATTAGATATTCTTTGATATTTTGTTGAAAAAGAAGCACTGTTAACCAACACCAATATTTAAATATACAGTTATTTTTCAAATCGAATGATGAGACGTTATTAAATCGAGCAAACTATGCGATCAGGCAGACCGTTATAAGATATACCAAACTTACAATAAGTAAAAGGCAAAATATTGTGAAATCGTCACCTATAGCGTACAGTTGGGATCAGTTCCAACCCATTTCAAAAAATATATCGAACTGTACAGATTCTTATGTTTTATTTCGGGAGAAAGAAGGTGGTAAATTCAAATTATCTGATAACTCTGACATAGATGTGAAATCGTATGAGTAAAATTTGACTATCACAGTCCTAAGCCTTATTAGACCCAAGTATTTTTGTTGTATATATTAATAAACAACATATATACATATGTTTTTAAATATGTTTCATCAAAGTAATGTTGACCTTTAATAATTATTATCTTATCCCAACATTACGTAGTGAACTACTTTTAACTGTACATCGTGTAAGTTTAAGTGAGTATATTGTATGAAAAGCCTATAATGACAATGTACTGATAAAGCATTGTAATACCGTAGCTTAACTTCAAGAATGTTCAACGTTGAAATGTTTAGTTTTAAGTCAACAAATTATACGGTAAGCCTAACGGTACATTTTAGTTTTATATCAGCGTGCTATATTAGCTTAACATCATGCACTTTCGTCTGTACATCATGTTGTTTTAAATCAACTTATTGTATGATAAACCTGTTGTTTTATCACAATCCTAACATCGTTCTATCTCAACATAACATTTATGTATGATAAGTCAGCACCACACATTTTAGCTATCCATTTTATTTGTTATCATTGCATTCGAAGTGAATGACTGTGCATTATCCATCTGCAAGCTTATACGGTATCATACAACGTCAACTTCACGTAATGTAGTTTAAACTCAACGTAACATGTTATTTGCATGGCTTCACAACATAGTAACTTATTACTATAGTACTATAACTAAAGCCATTGTCATGGGAAGTCAACATAACGCAAATTCAACTTAGCATGTGGCAATTTCGAGTTAGCATTTTGATAACTTAATTCCTCATCCCGCTGTCTTAACTTTTACATTTTAAGGTTCAATAAAACGTTTGGTAATATATGACAACTGGGGCTTTCTAAACCGTCTGTATATTAAAGACTTGTTATAATATGTCCTAAAGTGACGAATGGGGAATAATTTTGAAACGTTGGCGAGGATATATTTTATAATGTTAACCGAGCTCTTATAATGGTAGAAAATATTTGTAATTTGTTAAATGTGTGGTGTCTGAGCTAGAACATTTAACCGAATTAATAATATATGTTGTACATTGCTTGAGTAGCTTCAACCGCAGTTTTCGATTATTTTGATTACCTACACTTATTTACTGACTTAAACGAATGCTATTTACATACAAATAGATATAAGAAGATATGGTATGAGTGCCAATGAGACAAATCTCCATCCAAGTCACAATTTGTAAAATGAACCATTATAAGTCAAAGAACGGCCTTCAAAACGGAGCCTTGGATCACACCAAACAACAAGCTATAAAGGGCCCATACAAAACACATGTGTTTCTTTTAAATACAAATATGTTTTGCCCGTCAGTAAACAGTTTTTAAACTTAGGCGTATGAAACGTTTGACTAACATTTTCGAAGAGATGTATTGTTTGACATTGTTGAGGTTACCCAGTAATACAAATCTATTTGCATCATTCATGAATGATTACATGTAATGTTCTGTCTTGAATTCTGTTTTTAAAAGGTTTGCATCATTTCAACAGTTGCACAAAATGTCTTTTAGTTTTTTGCTTTAATGGTGATAAGTCAAAAATGAAAAAAAAAATGTTATTCTGTATATGAAGTTTCATCTTTATGTCATCAAAGCAAATTTAACTTTTTTCAATTCACTTTTTATTGTTCCCTACAATAACTCATGCGGTGGACATAAAAATAGCGGGCTGCCGTTCGTGTATTTGGTCTTGTTAGCGCTATTACGCGAACTATTCTTCCAAGATTTTTTTTAATGAAAATCACATTTGTATAAGTAATGTCTTTGACAGATAAGACACGTTAGAAAGTCGGCGCCAACCAAATATTGTCTAGGAACTATCCCACTTGAAAATATAGTTATATCGAGAATTTTATCGTAAGTGCTCTCAAGTTTACATCAATTATAGGACTATGATGAAACTTATATTAAAGACTTAATTAAGTGATGTCTGGGACGACTTCTAACAACAACACTTATTACACATATGTTCAGGAACTGTTTCTTAGAAATGTAAATTGTTAATAAAATTGCATTGTAAGTGCTCTTAATTGTACTTTTTAGAAAGCCTATTGTGTGGCTTCATTAGTACATTGTACACCTAAGGTGACACAACTAGCCTGATTTGCAGAATTGATTGTTTGTCATTTTTAACTCTCAGCTTTTAGAATTTTACAACAAAACAAAAACAAGTTTGAAAAATTCCGTGTTAATTAGTTTCAAATAACCATGTAAACATTTGGCTTGTTCAAAATAATAGCTTTTTTTAGAATTTCCTGAATAAAACATAATGCTGTTATGAATTAAGTATAAATCTGTCGAATATTAATACGTTATATCATTATTAATAGTTACAGCCAAAACATTCATGGAAATATAATTATCAATTTTCTAGAAAAAAAATATGAGAGCAAAACAATTCACTAGTAATTGTAATAATTTTTGATTCTCTTTCAAAAATTGGATATTCTAAGCGTTAATTAGTGTTACGGTAAATAATGTATTACTGAAAAATTATTACACCAGGGCTTTTCGATATCACAAACTAGTCAAAACATTTACTAAATTTTATCATCGATATAAGGACATCATTCGTAAATATAGCTCAACATGCAGACTTCTTATACGTTCAGGTATTTCACATCCAATTTTTTATGGAAATATTCTTTATAAAGCACAAAAATGTCAGTATTCACCTCTGAAGCTAACAAAACCTTTAAATAGACTAATTAAGAAGGGATATAGTTACGATACTGTTGTCAGGTCATTAAAGATTGCATATTTTGGCGTTAATATTGATTCACTTATAGGGTCTTTGCATCGGCACTAAACACATTTATTTAAAAACCAGTTGTTGGCATGACACGGGTTATGTTCTTCTCATATATGTTATGATGGTATGATACTAAACCCCTAACGGGAAGGATTGTGCCTGATATTCATATGATGAAGACATAATCTTTCAATCAGTTTAATTGAAGTCTGGAGCTGGCATGTCAGTTAACTGCTAGTAGTCTGTTGTTATTTATGTATTATTGTCATTTTGTTTATTTTCTTTGGTTACATCTTCTGACATCAGACTCGGTAATCTCTTGAACTGAATTTTAATGTGCGTATTGTTATGCGTTTACTTTTCTACATTGGCTAGAGGTATAGGGGGAGGGTTGAGATCTCATAAACATGTTTAACCCCGCCGCATTTTTGCGCCTGTCTCAAGTCAGGAGCCTCTAGCCTTTGTTAATCTTGTATTATTTTTAATTTTAGTTTCTTGTGTACAATTTGGAGTTTAGTATGGCGTTCATTATTACTGAACTAGTATATATATTTGTTTAGGGGCTAGCTGAAGGAAGCCTCCGGGTGCGGGAATTTCTCGCTGCATTGAAGACCTGTTGGTGACCTTCTGCTGTTGTCTGTTCTATGGTCGGGTTGTTGTCTCTTTGACACATTCCCCATTTCCATTCTCAATTTTATATGTCGCGTTGACAGACATGTGTTAGTCTGTACGTGAATAATTTTCCTTTATGAGGTGAGTTTGAACATGGTTTTATTCTAAAGACTGTTTTATCTAATGTTAGTTTTCAATGAAGGGTTGATAATATGTATAGAAAATTAAAGCAAGAGATAAACAAAAGATGGTGCATGCACTATTCAAACCCCATTAGGATTTGTAGAATTTTATGTTTTTATACTTTGAAAATAAATCTTGTATCTTCGTTTAACGTTGTGGTAAATGAAAACAGAGATGTCTATATACATCATTAAAAAAAGTCATATTACACATTTTACAATTGATAGAAATTATTACTTTTTCTATTAACGTGATTTTACCATTTTCAATCGATGTTTCCCTTACTATTGACTTCATCAGAATAAACGTTTACATACCGAACGATGTCATAAAATGTATTGTATCTTGGAAAATAAATGAATCTGTTTTTGTAATCATAGTCTATGGCAAACACATGACTACTTCCAAGCTCTAACAGGATAGTTACATTGCGTGTATCAACATCGAATTCCTTAATTAAAGAGTATGTTGAGTACAAAAGTTTTCCCGAATAAGCTGAAAAAAAAAATACTATTAGTATCCTAATAATTTCATTAAAAAAAAACTATACTTCAATACATTAAATAGGATAAAAGCATGACAATAGCTTACAGTTTCACGTAACTCGCTATCTATTTATCAAGTTTAAATGGTTAAACTGAACAAAGATGTAAACAAGACAACAGACTAATATGCATACATGTAAATAATTTACAAATTATTTTAATGAACGTCACGCACAAAGATAAAATGTTACGTAATACCTACTGCTAACCTTTCATTTAGAAATAAAACGCATAAATAATGGATAATACAACATTTTTGAAAATAGTCATGTTAGCATATAGTGTCATTTTTGTATATATTTTTCAGGAGTACACGATTGCATATAAAAAAGAAAAAAAAGACAGACAGTTAAAGTTAAGATTTAAAAACAAGTAAAAAATTTACGCGTATACATTTTATTTCTTCTGTAGTGCAAATCTGTGATATTTGCTATATGTACAAGGGTGAGGTTTCTTTGATGTCAAATTGGGTCAATTTAACCTGCTGGTAGAATGAATGCCAACCAAATCAAAATACATTGGAATATCTGGAGAACTACTAGCAACATAGCGATACAAAATAAAAAAAACAAGTATGGCACTTTTTACAGATAACACGCTATTGACTCCAATCTAGTAAACTTGAAACACACTTTTTGGACCGATACATACAAAATGTTACTGATATCAAGAATAAAATAAGCTAAGTATGTTGAATAAGAAGAGGACATGTTGGTACTCTTAGTTAAAGCCGACACTATGTTGTAGTATTAGTATTGTTGTAATCTTCATCATACAATCCTTCCCGTTTTACTCAATTTAATGATTTACGATATTGACATATAACTACCATTAACAAGGACAAATATGGCAAGCGTTAATTGCTGTGGGCATTCAATTTTGTTGCACAAACTAACGTGTGATACAAGAATGGAATGAAGACTACTAATTTTTATCGACAATTCAATCTTATGAATATACAGGAGAGCTGTTGTCACTTTGAAAATAAACAGACCAGAATTGTTAGCATGTGAACACTAATATTGCTTGTTTTTTACTTATTAATCGATGCTACAATAACCAAATATATACAATGTACGTTAACTGATTTTTTTTAGGGGCTACATGGATATCGATATACTTTTCGATTTTTAAATGGCAAATTAGACAATATTTGTTTCTAATCATGTTCTGGATATCAATTGTTTTATGTATATTGAGAAATATTTGTTATAATTCAACTTAGTTTGGAGCAGACTATTCAAAAGTAAAATCACAAAAATACTGAACTCCGAGGAAAATTCAAAAAGGAAAGTCCCCACTCAAAAGGCAAAATCAAAAGTTCAAACACATCAAACGAATGGATAACAACTGTCATATTCCTGACTTGGTACAGGTCAAGAGTTAGCAGTAAAACAGGTCTGATGCAATCAAGAGTTATCCAGAACGAAGTTACTTTTTACATGACTGATTTCAAAGTCAACAGTGAGGTTGCCAGTTCGAATCCCATACGGGTCAGGTGCACTCGACTCCAATCTTAATTGACTAGGATTGTCAATTTTCCTACCTCAGGTCGGTGGTTCTCTCCTTGCACTCCGGCTTCCTCCGCCAATAGAAATTGACAGCCACGAAAAACCACAATTGTGTAGAAAATATCGTTAAATACCAATCAATCAATCAATCAATCAATTGCCAAAAAGGTACATTTGTTCATTAAACAATCTCAATTATTATATAATTTTAATGAAATGGCCACCACCCTTGGTGAATTGGTGCAACAGATTTTCATCTTGATAACATAAAATAAGCTCATCATAAATACCAGGATTAAGAGGTTGTACACCAGACGTACGTTTAGTCAACAATACACTCACCAGTAAAGCTCGAACCCCAAAAAGTTAAGGCAAAATAAAATGCGAGGTTTGAGAGCATAGAAAACCAAAAATCCCAAAAGATTTTGTCAAATAAAGCTAAGGCGATCTATTCCTGGGGTTAACAATGCATAGTATTTTGAGAAAAAAAAATATTTGTGAACAGTTTATTTATAATTATGACCATATTAATGATAATTCATGTCAACACTGAAGTACAGACTACTGGACTGGTGATACTGTCTCCAGTGGTATTGACCCAGAGGTTGTAAATAAAAACCCACGGGATTTATTAATAAAAGACTGCCTAATAGGCTCGAGACAACTACTTTGTACCTAATGTTAACGGTTCACATTTTTTTTTTATTGTATTAAGGTGTATGTACAACATTGTGAGGGTCGCCAGTTTTGTGGATGAAGAACACAATCGCGTGGTGAAGTGATTATAAAATACGAAACTTTTCTTTGACACAAATTGAATTAAGGTGGTACCAAACACCTTGACTTAAATTAATTTGACTCGTTTAATTTTCATAAAATTTTGACAAAATATTTACTCTGACAAAAATTTATAAATTTCGAAAAACTTGAACCACACACTTTCTCAGAAAAAATTTCATTGGATATATAGCAGTTTGACAAACACTAATTTTGATCATTGAGAAGCTTAATATTTCCTTAACAATACAATGTCATTTAATCGTTTAGCTGATTTTACAGGGTTATCTCCCTGTAATGTTAGGTACCATCTTAACTTTTGTTTGATAATTATACAAATATAATACTTTTGTTTACACATGCTGTTAACGTTCATAAATGAAATAGCAAACACGTTAACACCCCAACACGCTTTTAATTAATTGATTTCGTTAGTCCTCATTACCCACACATTCTTTTTCTAATTATTCGTTAGAAACGAAGTCTCCTATATACAGAATGGAAAAAAAATAGGACGTATACACAAGATTACAAAAGGATTGCGAAACGTAATGAAATAAATGTTCTTTTTAGGCGTATCTGAATTTACACCAAGCTGTCGGTATATGAAATTAAATACCATTCATTTATCATGCTTTTCAATAACAAAAAGTCAAATTGCCGAAATACCCGACTCATTGAAAACTATTATCCTGCATTATGAACACTTCTTTAATATCTGTGAAGTTTGCCAGTACAATACAATACATTACACAAAAATACTCACATGTTGCATGTATTGTGCAATGAAGTAAAAAACACAGACATAACCAAACTTGTACCTCCATTTCCGTCAACACCAGGATTTTCACAAACAGTATTTCATTGCAGTGTTACCGTGAATCTTTTAGTTTTATATCAACAAAATAATGTGTATATGTAAGCGTTATTTTTTCATGTGTAATTTTTCCGGCATATCAATTATCACTTGTTTCAAATCCTTTTTTGTAAAATTAGAATGGTAAGTCAGGGCAAGATAACTATCTAAGATACGTGGGATAAAGATAATTCATAAAGAAGTCGCTTTGTGTATTTGTTGTATCCCTAAATTATAAACCCGGTGTTAGTTGATGTTTTCATACTAAAAGAAAATTGGAATTACACCATTAGAATCAGGGGTATGACATAGGACCGAACAAGCCACTACCGAAATACCACCATTTATAATAATTAAAGTGCATTGGTTTGGTCATCTCTATTTAAAACACAGACTGTAGAAGAGTTGACATTCAAACCTGATAGAAAATTTAAATTGTAACTGCCATTTGGGCTGTATATACACAATAAGTAAATATTGTGTTTTTCTTTTAAATTGCCATTATTGACTTGTATTTCATTTTGGTGGGTTTTGTTGGTGTATGTTTGCCTTTAGAGAAACATGGTTTTAAATACGTTATCTTACGATATAGGTCACGGTTAAACTGTATTCTGGTGGTGCATATTTTTTTTTTTTTTTTTCACTCTTTTTACGTGTTGTCTCATTCATGTGTCATTCTGATTTTGTTATATAAGACATTAAAACTAAATTTTTGCTTTTACTGAATGTATTGGGGAAACAGACAATTGAATAGACCTTCACAAATCCAGTAACACCATACTTCTATACTTATGTTGTTGACAATCGTGGACTTTTTTCTTGTTTGGTTTACCTCCACTTGGTGTAGATTTTAGGAGAAAAAAAAACACTCCACTTAAACCAAACCTGTATATAACAATCTGCATTGGTGCAGCCTATTGTTGTAAAGGAGTAAAATCCATTATGATGTATTAAACGGATCAATTAATCTAATACTGAAAAAAAATATGTGTATCTCTACGGTGTATTTTCATTATATCTACACTGAACACAAGATCATACTTGTAGATTTGATGAGAGAAGTATACCGCTGTTCAATAGTCGATTATGCGAAAATAAATCCGAGTCGCAAACCAAAATCAAGGGAAACCAATTAACTATGAAAGGAAAACAATCACTATCGCCAAAAAAACGCAGACTGTGTTCGTGTCTACAACGAAGTCCTTACCCTAAGTCAACAAAAGGTAAACAATGTCACAAACGATAGCCACGATGATGATGAGTTCAAATATGCACGTAAACATGAGAGAAAATCAACACAAAACGTCATTTTTAAATGGGTCTGTTAATACCCATGCTACGTCAATCTTTAATTACCCAAATGTTGCTAAAGATTTGTCGTACCTCCAAGACAAATATGTTTTTGTCTCCGCAAACAGCATCGTTTTATTTGTGTAAATCACATTACATAAACTGCTTGATATATGAACTAGGTATTGATAATTCACTTAGAAACTAAACATATACCCTAACGACACTCTCTAAATAGGAAATCCTTGATAATCATAGGTATGTTATATGTTCCTTTGGAATTTCAACCAAAGATGTAGAACTGGATAACTCATAACTGTAATGGGTACATTAACTACATTATTGTCCTTACAAACAACGGTATATTGCTGGAACTTCCAAGTGCTCAACGAAACCTCTTTTTTCTAAATTATTAACATCAATTTTATAAGTAATCAAAGCTGGGCTTCTCAGTTATTGTGAAACTACCTATTCTAGAGGAGGTGTGAATCAGATGTTGATATTAAAAAATTCCAAAGAGTACATAATGTCTAAGACTCTTTTATCTTGTAGTAGTATTTAACATTTGGCACTTCTACACTTTACACCAGTATTCCACATTCCAAATTAGAACACAAATTGGAAGAGTTGGTCATGCTATGTTTCATAGAAAAGAATGGCCAACGTACAGACAAGCGTCTTGTCATAGGCAGGGATAAATCATACTTTGTAAAATAATCACTCCGATTCTCACGAATAATTGTCTGAAATTGACATTATCACGATATTTGATTTCTTGATTGACAACATATTTGTTACGTTTGAAGGACGTGTTTTTCAACTAATAATAGGCATTTCCATGGGAACCAACTGTGCCAGTAAGCAGTATCCTCTATTTTTACTTACCGCTAAATAGATGATGAACGCATCTTACCAATCGAACTTGAGATATAGGATACAATAGATACAGTTAAGTATGCCTCATATCTTGACTTAAATCTAGAAATTGACAATGTGGGTCGATCAAAAGCAAAACTTTATGACAAAAGAGATGATTTCAGCTTCTCGTTTGTGAACATTTCATTTTAATGTAGGAACATTCCTGCAGCGACTGCATACGGAGTATATAATTCTAAGTTTACGCTATTCCAGGGTTTGTATTTCCTATCATGATTTCCTCGATAGAGGGTTGCTGCTCACAAGACAGCCATTAAACAAAGAGTTCCAAGTGGTGAAGTTGAAATCATCCCTTCGTAAATTTTATGAATGCCATCACGAGTTGGTTGACCGTTAAATAAAATCTGTTTCACAGATGATAGCGGATATGTTCCAAATGCCGTAGCTATAATCTCGTCCCTCGTACCGAATAAGATTTATTACAGGGTTTATACCCTCATTAGCAACACGATAGGTGTCACTTATGGAGCATGATCTGCTTATCCTTCCGAAGGACAGTTGTTGTTGTTTTTTTTAGGGTTTTGATTCAAATAACTTTCAGAAAGATATTATGACTATAAACAGCAAACTAGATAGACATATTACAATTACAATCTACAATCTGCAATGCAAGATCATTAATTGAACTAAGATGAATTGTTAAACTTGCTAATGTATCGATAACTTCTCCCGTAAAAGCAAAACGCTTGTGAGTTCAATGACAACATGCTGTTGTACTCTGTGGACATGAACAGTCATTTAACATGTAAATGTGTAGAGCACCCGAGGTAAAGTTAACGATTAGGACGTTAAAGAAAATGACCATTCGTCATCACGAGCCGACTATTCGAAACATGTTGTGTCATTTCACGAATTAGATCAGTTAACGAACACATGTACAATTTCAAATAAGGATAGGGTCAACTTTAAAATACCAGTACTTGTAGGGAAATACTGAAGAAATAAAACATTGTAAAACTATTCAATGAGGATATAAACCCCACGATAACTCTTAACATTTTAGCATTGAATGCCAGGTATATTATAGTTTCCCACTTTATTTCTTGTACTGCCTTGCAATAATACATGAACATAAACTAAAACTGAATACATTGCATTATATTAAAAGTAATAGATAAAGAATGTTGACAGAACTTTCAGCTTGACACAAGAACATAATATTCAGACGATCAAGATAAATTGTGTGCGCCTTTCGTTAGACTTATACGGGAGTTGCAAAAAGATGACATTCAACAATGAATTAAATGATTCATAAAAATATTATACTTGTAACATTTAAAAATACAGTTATCAGCTAAAAAGAAAGATTGCAATATAATTCCTACATCTGATACCTTGATGATTTATCAACAGATAAAGAAAGAAAGAGAGAAAACCAATGATGTTCAATTCCATGAACACAAGAGAAGCTGTATGACCAATAGATAAAACGCCCTGTATGAATGATTGAATTATGTACGTTCAAAAATATTTGATGTTTTTATTACTGCGAAATATAACTAAAGGTTTGGTATGATAACAAGTCGTATTTGTCATTTCAATACTTATTTTCCTCATTCTTTTTTTGTTAAAATAACATTAATTAAATTTCGCATGTGTGTCAAGATTCAACATATTAGGCAAGCCTAAATTTCTATATTTACAGTACGTGAGTGTATAGATTACTTACAAAAAGATGACCAAAGATGCGTAAATATTTCAATATTGGAGAAGCTGTTTGACCAACAGAGATATAAAATGAATAGCGAAATCAACTTAACATTTGTCTGATGTTTTTAGAGCCTCACTATTTTAATATTATTTAATCTATCAACCAAGTTTTAAAACACAAATGCTTACAGAGTTAATGAAACATGCTTATAGTCCTTCAGATTTGTCTTTTCTGACGCGTTATGGTCAGTAAGATTTTTTCTTAACATTTTGAAGAACCTTTGGGATATGTGAATTCAAAAAAAAAAATGTAGTTCGTATTGTTTATTTTTGAATATATGTATTATACATTGTATTTTTTTAAGATTTTTATGTTTGGACAATACGCATCTGCATCATTCTTAACCTCAATACAGAATTTTAATTCACTAATATGGCGTTCGTAGAAAGGCAGGAATAAATTCACTCGAAATTACGACAATTTTTATTTCAAAAACCGTTTGTTATATTGTATTATTGTATTTTATATTGTATTTATAGTGCAGTTGAATTATACGTGGACTTGAAACTGTATTTTATGAGCATTTCATTGATGCTCAGTTTATGACATACGCAATATTTCAAATAAATGAAAACAAAATAAAAATTCTTCTTTGTAAAGGCTATAACGTGAAATAGTTTTGATACAATCAAACAATGTTAACTATGTTTCAACAACATCAGTCATAATATTTTCTGTTAAATACATTGCAATATGACTGTGTTCGGTTTGCATTATCTGTTTGTTTTATTTTTAAAAACAAGGTTGAAAGGAGATATCCAGTGCACTTCATTTTAACAGGAAGTTTTTACTTTTTTCTCCGTGGTAAACCATATTTGGATACACTAAAAATACTGATCAACATATATCGTGACACGACATATTTCCGTCTTTGTTAAATTTGTCTTAAAACAATGACTTTAAAGTAAACTATACATACAATGAAATAAAGCCACTCCTATTTAAAAGGGTAAATTAATATCTGTGTTTAGTAGAAATGAATCATTTTTAATTCTGAAGCGGTTTCTAGTGTACGATGTTTTTAACGGACAATTAATTGCAAATAATTCAGCTTTAAATGATATCTTTCTGCTTTTTATAATATTCGAATGTTCGGTAAATTGACTTGGTGATTATTTTATATGAAAAACAGGTTTTGCCATAAACAATGATAAATGATTTTATATTGAACCTAGCAATGGGTGTATGTCTAATTGACATAAAAAATACACCGTTTATCAAACACATTTTAAGTTCAATGTTGACACAAATGCAAACAGCAAAAAGTTTTGATGGACAGTTCATGTGATGTTAGCGTATGATGACGAATACAAATCGTTAAGATCTTCATTATTTTTTATTTAAACCATATTTTTGTTTCTTTCATACCTATAGTACAACAATAGAAATGAAACAGAGAAACAGTATGTGGTGATTTTACTTTGAACCTTTCGTCCGATTCAATTGGTTTCAATTTTGCACACTTTCTCAATTCATTATTTTCCCCGTGTGGACGCATTGTAGATTTATATAAATATTTGTCAGACCAAGTACCGTAACAGATAGCAGGCAACGAATGTTTCTCTACGTATTGGTATTGTAAAAGTCAAATGTCATCTTAATTAAGGAATATATAAGTACGGCAATCGAAATATAAGTTGTGCACGATTTTTTTCGTTTTATGGCAACATTGAATATTAAACTAAATGTGTATTTTCGAGATCAACACATTATCAATAAGTAGAGTGGTTTGCATTGCAATAAGATTTAATTGTCATTCAATAAGGTGTTTACGAGGGGTTCTCAAATTTATCTAAGGCCAAGCGCAAATGAAAACTTTTATCTTTGTAGTGTGATGTATGTCTGTTTGTTATAATCAAACGTTTTTAAATTGAAAAAAGAAACAGCTTTCATCTTTCATGGAAAGATTTCTTGATGCATGTAGCAACAATTTTAAATGAAAAACTCCCCGAACTGTTCATATTTTGTAAATATCACACTTGTTTTGAAAATGTCCTTTTCCTGAGAAATCTTTTTATTTTTATGTATGTGTCCACACTGTTAAATCATATTTGAACTTGATGTAGTAGTAAATATTTTCCACCAAAATTCAATACCATGCGTTTAATAAAAAAAAACACTGCTTTTTTTATGTAAATTAACATGACCGCCATTTATGAACGTCATACATCGCTCCAAATACTTCATGATGTATCTTCTATCTATTAACATTGAAAAAATAATTAATGTGTCCATTAGATGTTGACCTTATTAATGCCCATTGGTGTGTCTTTCAAAAAAACTCTTATATATTATAGTGCAAAGGATCATAAGTTTAATGGAAGTGGCTTTGTAGCATTGACTTCTGAGTACACTTGGCAGTCCTTATTAACAGACAACTGTACCATAGGAAAAACACTTGACATGTTTAGAAATAGTTTGAATAATATCGCTTGTGCACTTATAAATAGAAGTTCACAAAGAGAAAAATAATTCCTGTTAAAAGATGTTCAAAAGATATCTATCTCTTTTCCATCTTTTGTTAGAAATAAAACGAAAAGATGAAACGAAAAGATTAAACAAACAGAACAAACTTCCTGCATGTATTACACAGTTCATGTTATTCAATTTCAATAAAGGGAATTGTAATGTCGAATGAATATACTGACTGCTCTTTTACGCACATTGTTTAGAATCTATATGTATCGTTACGAAACGTGTAGCTACGATATGACCACACAGACACACTAAGAAGAATATTAAAATGTATTTCAACAATCAATCGGGAGAGTCAAACTGTCAGCAAAGACCCATCCGAACACTGGCACATATATTTCATTAATTCTACTTGTGTGTGGGATTTTTTAAAACTATTTGGTAAACATTTTGAAATGATTAAGAAAGGGAGCCTCCCTATGCTGAGCCTGACTCAGCTAGTATAACCATGTGATTGTATCGCAATCTCGGCAAATTATAAAGAATAATAACTTGTGTGTGAAGATTGTAGATTATAATTCCACCAGAAGGGATACAGGAGTTTTTACAGAGTGTGTATCGTTTGGTAAACTGAAAGAAATAAAAATACAATAATTTACAATATGCACGAAAGAAATATATGAACATTTAAGGCAATATTAATATCAAGTCAAAAACGAAAGTAGAATTCTCAGTTCAAATCATAGAAATAAACAATTACAGTTCATATTTGTTGAATAAACATGTTTGTCAAGTTAACGGAATACACGGAATATATATTTAACAGTTTATAATCGATATGAAACGTACTTGACGGTGATTTGTCACAATATCCTCAGTTGCAGTTTTGTCGTGGCATCCATTTGTAATAGACAGCCGAGGAAGAGAAAGTAAACGGTAGTGAACATACGGATAAGTCCAGATCATTTCCGGAAAATATGAATGTCTGAAAATTCAATCCAATAGATGCCGTAGCAAATACAATTGATAACGTGATCCAGAATACTCCCAGTATCTCATTCATTGGTCCCCTTCAGTAGACTTCGATGGCCTCTACCAAAACTGCACTACACGAAATATCGGATTTGAAGAGGTATGCAAATGTAATGTAAATGTATTCAGAGACCGACATTTACATATATTTACAAACCGCTGCATTTAGTTTATCTTGTCTTTGCATGTAGTAAATATTAACGTTTATTGTGCTTTACCCTCCTATGGGCGGTTATGAGAGACCGCGGTTTATAAAATATATTAATACCTAATTAAACCATTTTAAAGTTTAGAATTTACATATATTTATGACCATCTCAAAACTTTCACAAACTTATGTATTTGTATACCTCGGCAAATGGAAATCTTTGTCATGTATTTTTCTATGATGTAAATTTATCCGCAAATGTGTTTCTTTGTCTATGTAGCAAAGCCTCATCATTCAAATAATTTTATAGGGGTTATAAATTGTAAGGTGCATTTACATTTGCCTGGTATGTAAAGGAATTATACATTTACATATACATTAGTAGGTCCGCAAATATATCTGGCAGAAAAGTAGTTACATTTGTCAAACATTTACATGACTGCCCAAATTGTTGTAAATCTGCCTTTTCGTGTAGTGCTGAACATACATTTATTGTCGAATTCCGCATCTGGTGCAGAAAAATGGGTACTGTTAATGTTACTACTTTAATTATCCTTTGGTTGTACAGCTTCTGTATGTTCAAGTATTTACAGGATCTTGCTTTTTCACAAAATATAAAATAACAAAAATACCGAAATACCAGGAAGATTTAAAAAGGAAAGTCCTTTATCAAATGCCAAAATCCAAAGCTCAAACACATCAAATGAATGTAAAACAACTGTCATAATTAAACTTGGCTTTGTCATGTAGCTTCATATATGTAAGTATTCACGTATTTACAAAGGATCGTCATAGAAATAATAATTGTCGCCGTATCAATACACTGACTCATTTTAAAAAGGAGTATAGTACAATGTATATGACTAGGTCATTGTATGCGTTTAATATTCGGGAATGATCCAGTAATATGATGAATGAAAAGGAATTAGTTATTCACATACATATGGGGGATTAGTTATTCACATACATATGGGTGCGGTCCTAGCCTGTACAAAAGTTAGCTTGGAGCATACTTGTGGACTGCTTTCTAAGTTAACTTGAGAAATTTTAAGCAGACAAGCAAGTTAACTTCGTCATTGGTAGACCAGACCTACGGTCTGCTGTTTAGGACTGCTGCAGACCTATTGACAGGTCTACTCCAGACCAGACATTTGTACTTCATAATAAAAAGTATATTAGGTTCTCTTCTGGGAATCGTATACTATTAGTATATTATTAAAGTTGATTGATTGTGTTTGTAGCTAAACGTCAAGTGACAACTATTTCATTCATGAGCACAACGAGTATATTTTTCGGACGTCCCATACATAATTTATAATCGGCGTAGACAAATCTGACGAAATTGACGAGATTGTTCATAATGATACAACACCTTATGTATCTGGACACTGTACAATTTTCGTCAGAATATTTTGTCGAAAACAGAATCGTAAATCCAAAGCAAACAAGGTGAATTAGATGAAATATCCATGTAATGCATACAGTAAAATTTAGGAAGAGAATGTAAAAAATGGAGAACGAAGCAACGTCGACAATGATGTTGATATCCCATGAAATAAAAATATTGTTCCGATGCATTGGATAACCTTTCTATCCGCCTTCTTATTAAAAAAAAGACTTGAGCTTTAAATATGTTAACAATAATCGCATTGCTCTTTTTGCCCAGTAGGCCTATATAACACATTTCTTTACTTGTTAGACTCTATAGATATTATAAACATTAAACAAAATCTTTTTTTTTCATTTCATATTCTTAAATACATTAAACAATGGCTATAAAATCACATACAGCTATCATACAAGAAATGAATGAAATTACACATGTCAGTATTGGATGATGGGGTCAAACAGTTTTGCTATACACACCATCCTAAACTACTAACTTTAGTGACGGTTCAATATTATGAATACAGAGATGAAATGCTGACACTCTAAATAATTGCGGAAAAGATTATGAATCCATTGTTTTCCAATATTGCTGTCATTTGTATTATACAATATTATGTCGACTATTATATTATTTGTGTGTGCGTTTCTCTGTTATGAATGTTCTTGCGTGTGTTTGTGACATTGTCATAAAGTGGGAGGTTTGGCATGCCATTAAACCAGGTTCAACCCACCATTTGTTCTTTAAATGTCCTGTACCAAGTCAGGAATATGGTAGTTGTTATCAATTAGTTCGTTTTTATGTGTGTTGGCGTTTGTGTTTGTTGCACTACGGTGTTCCTGTTGTTCCTTTGTTTTCCTCTTATAGTTTATGTGTTTCCCTCGGTTTCGGTTTGTAACCCGGATTTGTTTTCTCTCGATCGATTTATGCCTTTTGAACACCGGGATACTTCTGTTGCCTTTATTATTTATTTATCTTGTTATCCAGTAAGCGGTGTTAAACATTATGTAGTTTTGTAATAAAGCTGGGGCAAAATACTGTCAGTACCACGTATTCAATAATAGTTACTGACAGCTAGTTCAAAGCCAATATCAATTATAATGTACAAAAATCATTCAATGGATTTAGTGTAAAGACGTCATAAACAGTCAGAGAGAAAACGTGACCTCGTGCGTTGTCAAACTATAGGTATAGACAGATTGTAGAACCAAATCAATATTTATACCGATACAAAATTCAATTACAGTGACCTTTTAGAATAAGTAAATTGTAAAGATTGATACATTTACCCGGATACTATCTAAATTGTCTTTTATGGTAAAAAACATGACTGTAAACATTAGGATGTGCTATTCCGTTTGAAATAAGTCTTCTACAGGTGTTGCCAAACATCAAGACCAAACATATGTTTCCATGGCAGAATTTAGGAAAGGTTTTAACTAATTTGTGATAGCGAAATACCTGTATGAATAATTTACCAATAATACATAGACTACGCTTGTTGGAATCCTAAACTGCACTTCAGTCCGAGCATAGGGAACGGGTTGGGATATTCAAAATCCCAATTTAAGGTCATACGGTGCATCGCATTAGTTTACCGATTCAAATTCATTATGCCAAAAAGGGGGAATATTCACATGCGTAACAAACGTACATGTAACGTATAACTTGCGTTTTTTTTTTTTTTTTATTTATCTGTATTCCATTTATTAGCTGTTCCCGCCTACTGATAAAACTTAAGAGCAATAACGTAATTTAATGAAAAGTAAATATATTAACAGAGGTATTGATTTTATTAACTTGTCTAGTGTATCCAATGACTCTACCAGCCACAATTTTATACCTTCCAATTTTTATAACGAAGAACCATCTCTTATTTTGTATACATGATGTAAAATGGGTTTGCATTGACCTATTCAGATTTTTTAATTTAATTCTGATTTCTATCAATGACCTCACAGCCTTAATCCATTCGGAATGAGTATCTACGTCTTCTTTCTTGTGTTTAACCCATTGATTGGGATAATCTTTGACTTAATACATTAATCTTTTGAAGTTGTTGTTCCAATTGATTGATTCAGGCTTACGATATTTCGAACCTTTGGAAAACACATTTCGCAGAGGATCTTTTATCCTTTTCATCTTTTCAAACATGTCCAAAGCATACTAGTTTGAAAATGTTGTGACTGTCAATATCAGAGATGATAGGTGTAAGTTTGTATTGGTTTGGATATGGGTTTGCAACAGTGGTTTCCAAACTTAAGTTGTACAGAGAATGAAGTTTTGAAAGGAGTTCTGAATAAAACTGTGTTCGAATGTGATGAATACCTAACGACTTTTGTATAAATGGTAGTAAATCGTAAGAAGGAATATGTAAAGTGTAGGTGATGCATAATGATCATGACCATAACTGCGTCTACGTCTGAGAATTCACCGAGCTAATGGAAGGACTAGATATAATATAATTACCATCAATGTTGCCTTTGCAACATTATGGTGTCGAAGTTACCAGATGTCGAATCCAGTAGTCTTTTTTTCTCTACGTAGAGGTATTGCAAGATAAGGATTGTTAGTCTTGTGTTATATTTGTTTGATGATGCGAACTTAAATAGAAAGGATTGAATGATCAGGCTGGTTAAAATGCTAGTAAATTTTTAGCATATTACACAATTTATCATAAATGCCTTGAATATAGAACTTTTGATTTCAAGCTTTTTCATCGTTCAACAAAGATACGTCGATTGACTTACAGTAATTAACAAATAATTAACGCTGATCCTTATCGTAAGTGTATGGTATTTTATTCTTTCTATCGTTATACATGCAGAATATCAGTAGATTATATTTGTATGGCAAACAAATACCAAAAGTTGACTTCCCTAAAAGGTATTAACAGATATGTTATAAAGCCTTATTTTTTTCTTCGGTCATTGATAAATCAAGAATAAAAGAAGAAGGCGACTTGGTATAATGGATTCTAACCAGTACTTGATAGTATAGAAATATCAGATTCAACGTAACAGAGACGTTCTGATAATGAAGAGAACAAAAAACTCGATCGCAATTATAAGGTTCTTCTTTTATTGCATTGATTGATGTTGGCTAACTGGTAAGTATTTAACAAATAATTGCTTAATATGATAATCAAGTATTCGATTTTATCTAATTAAGTTCAGTTACAATTAAAAGATAAAACTACATATGAGTGAAAAACGCGAGAAAATAATTAGGTTCAGAATATGATGACGTACACCTACAAATCCCCGGATTCATGTTCCACGTCAACTATGCCTGTCAAACACTAATTACAAAATTGCCTTTTTTATGTAAGTTTGAATCTTAATTTAGGTATCAACAGCGTAAACAAACTATTCTTTAATAATTTAATTTTGGATGTAACGCGTCTTCTGATTGGCTGACGTTGTTTTGTTTATCAGCTCATAGACATAGTTGTGTCATGTGACCGTGACGTCATCAACGTTTTTTCATGGTTTACTACGATTTAAAATGAAATTTAGAATTAAATTATAAGAAATGACTGTAATATTTTTTTCTGTCTTTTCGAAATAACATAAAAAATGTGGTGCACACTTTAAAATAACCCGCTACGCGGGTTATTCAGTATGCACCACATTTTTGATGTTATTTCTTCATAGAGAGAAAAAATATTACAGTCATTCTTTAAATAACGTTGAACCTCACTTACTTTCAATCGCTTCACTTTATGTCAAAAGGGGAATAACTGTAAAAGTTTTATCCGGAATTTAAACTTGCGGTGTAGTAAAGTTTACATTGGCTTAAAATATGTATCAGTATATTTGTGTTTTCCAAATAAGTTTCCTATGTGGCTAAAAAAAGTTGCCCATTGATAAACGAATAAGAAAGAAAGATGGGGAAAAGGGAATATGCCGTGTTATTAAACTTATTTAAGATGCTGTAACGTAATTAGATAAATATTGATTCGGATCAGAAAAAAAAAATCAACCCGTTATGGACTATTCTGCCTCAAGTTCAGTTTGAGTAAATATAATGTATTGTAAAGGTACTAATTAGAATTTACAGGATGTCATACCTCTGTTAATTTATTTTGATCAATACGTATTGATAACATTTACCTTTTCATATATCTTTTGATTAAGAAAACAAGATTCCAATGAAATATTCAAAATTATTTACTTAATCGTTGATTGTAGACTATTTGTGTTTGACGCCTCTTTCAACAGTAATATAAAAATAAGAAGATGTCTATTCAGTGGCGGCCAGATTTTATAGATGAAGAAAGCCAAAGTACCCGAAGATAACTATCGAACTTCGCCTTTCGAAAGATTGAATATCCTATATCCAATTAAAATTTACAAAGTCGGACGCACTTGCACATGCGGGGTTGGAGCTCACAGCCTCAGTGTTGACAGGCTGTTGGCACTTTGATAAATTAGTTAGACCACTCTGCAACCAAATCTCCTCATATCTCGAAGAAAAACTGACAAACATATGAAATATATGGAAAAACGACGAAAAACACATACATGTACACAGTCTACTAAAACAAAAACTAAAAAATCTTAGTGAAACGAACCCAACTAAAACCCCGGGGTTATACGTCTTATACAACAGTGGAGTCTATATTCGTTTGCGTTTTGTTCACAATTTGTTGTACTGCTATCTTTAAAAAAACACACAATATATTGTTTACTTCAAGTATTGAACACAGTGTGTTTTACTCTATTGTAAAATTAGAAAAATGACTAAAAACAATATTGATCAAATAAAAAAAAATGTAACTTCTGCAATATCAAAGTGTTTCGGTAGAAATTGCTGTTACGGGTGAAAAGGTAAATACAATTCAAATGTTAGAATGCCTCGTGATTGTTGTCAACCAATCAAAATTACGGATTCTTGTGAGGCATACATGTAATGATTTCATGATAAAGAATAAACAGATTGAATATTGTGACATATAAGACGACTTTAAGAATGCTGAATAACAAAGATTACAACATTTTATGTTATTCAAGAATATTTAAAATTCACCAGTTTCAGTGCACGAAGTCAAAAAAAAACATTTATTTCTATTCAGCGACAAACTTGACAACCGTAAAATTTTGATAAAAAATGCATATTCTATAGTGACCGACCATCACGTTTCTAAGATATGACTCTTGGAATCGTCAATTCAATAACTACTGTATACCAATGTAAATTGTAAAGCGTCATATGTTTATGTTGACAAATAAACTGTCTGTGAAGTAAAGCTAAATTTTAAGAGCGTTCGCTACTCTTGTTTTTGACTTTTTGTCAAAATTTTTGTATCCTTAATTTTATAAATATGGTGTCATTAAAAATGACCTACTTACCTCTACTATTCATTTCATGAATATATCGCATGTAGTTTAAAAATTATTGTTTTAAATCTTATTATCTTGTTTTTTGAATTTTTGAAAGAAAAGATATACGGTAGTGTTAAATGTATGAAAAATCTAGAGAGACTAAAAAAGAAAGGCGAACGATACCAAAGGGACATTCAAACTCATAAGTTGAAAATAAACTGACGACGCCATAATTTCCAAAAACAATTTTAATTGCTGATATTAATAATATAAACATTTTAAATACAATTATAACTGTTTTTTGTAAAAGCCTTTTATTTTAAAACAGAGGAACAAACATCCTTTATTGAATCACCAACGCAGCATTTACTATAATTGAATAAAATTTGTAATATTAAAAAGAAAGAAAAAACAACAAAAACTATGATAGCACAAATAAACAATTCAAACGTGTATTACGATTTGATGATCCATGTTATTGTATTGATTCATATTAGAAGACCATGATATCTGCGTTGTGTGCTCTATGTGACAATTTTGTATTTGGTTCTGAAATATTATATGGACGTGACGAAATGGTTAGAATTTCGTATTTTATTAAATTTCAAAGGTCTATATTAAAGTACGAAGGTCTTCATCATTCAAAGGTTTTAAATGATACAGTATATCATATTTTAAATACGGATGGAATGTCACGTTGTATGTCATCAGACACAAATGTTGCCTTTACCTTTTAGAGGTGTTATGCTCGAACACCACAATAATGGGGAAAAGACTTTTCACTATATTATATTTATATACCAACAGTATTAGTTCAAAAAATTGTAGAGGCTTGAAAGGTATGTTAAATTTGCCATGTTTACGTGGTAAACAATTCCAATGAAGTGCATCTATATTCAAAAACAGTCGGTCCCTTATATGCATATGCTTGTATAACTTTGAACAAACTGTGCGTTGTTCATTCTTCAATTTCTGCTTAGTGTTATGTGGATTGTTGTTTTTCCTTCTTTTAACTATTGAGCTGTCAGTTTGTTGTTGCATCATTATTTGTTTTGCTCAAAGCTCTCTTTTTTGTTACAATCAAAGTGATTGTTTGTTTGTTCGTTCGATGATGTTTTCTGGTTATGTTTCTTTGTTGCTTCTCGTTTTAGGCCATTGTGTGGTTTACATTGTTATCACTGTTTTTTACTTAAAAAGGAAAGGCAAAAGATACCAAAGGCACATTCAGTTTAGAAAAAAAGGCTATATAAAAAAAAGCCTTGTGTTCGTACCGGCAGACAATGCAGCCAATAATATACATGTGTAGTGGTGGTATGGCGCATATACTAAACGGAAGTTCTTCTAAACGAAATTATCAATTCCTCTACATTCAGGTCTGTTTGCACCACTGAGAGTCAAATCGTTAACAAGCATATCACTACCATTACCCAGCTTAAAGCCTTTTCCGAACATTTGAAAGTCTCTACCATGTACTGGTTACCGAAATTACACAAAAAAACATTTCATCTCCGCATCTAGTAGGTGTTTTTCAACTTATCTATCAGTGCTTCTTACTACCTCCTTTACTACTATCAAATAACTGGTTATTAACTTTTGTAATAAAACTTATGAAAATAATGGTATTAATTATTTTTGGAGTGTTAAAAATTCTTATGGGGTTTTAGATAAAATACATGCTTTTGATGGTCCTTTTAATTCTGTTGACAGTTATGATTTTTCTACTCTCTACACTACACTTCCACACAATCTAACAAAGACAAAGTTTTCATATTTAATAAAATGGTCTTTCGAAAAATCTCATTGTAAATGTATTTGCTGTAACTCGTTTAAAGCCTTTTTCTGTAACGAAAAAGGAAAGTATGCTAGATACACTGACTGGAAATGTGATGATATGATTGAAGCTTTAAATTTTCTCCTAAATAACATATATGTACGTTTCGGCGATAAAGTGTATCGTCAGGTAGTAGGTATTCCTATGGGCACTAACTGCGCCCCTGTAATAGCAGATTTATTCCTGTATTGCTATGAATCTCAGTTTATGACCAAACTCAGTAAAGACACATCATTGTTACATTTGGTTGGTACATTCAACAATACCTACCGTTATCTGGATGATATTGTTTCGTTAAAAAATCCAGAGTTCTCTAAATATACCACCGAAATTTACCCAAAAGAACTTACTTTAACTAAATCTAACATAAACAGCAGCAGTTGTCCTTTTCTAGATTTAGACATTTCAGTTTCTAAAGGGAAACCCCATACTAAAATTTACGACAAACGAGACAATTTTTCATTCCCTATTGTTAATTTTCCTTTTTTAGACGGCGATGTGCCTTTGGCTCCAGCATACGGTGTTTATATATCCCAACTCGTTCGGTATGCCCGTGTGTGTAGTGATGTCATAGATTTTAACTAACGTAATCAATGCATCACTGGTAAATTATTAAGTCAGGGATTTCGTTACCGTAAATTACTTAAAACTTTTACTAAATTCTTTCATAGATACAAAGTTTGGATTAGTAAATTTGGCTGTACCTGTAGAAAACTGATTAAAAATGGTATTTCACATCCTAAATTTTACGGTAATATTGTACTTTAAGCGCGGAAATCACTATGTGATCCGTGTAAACTCATCGAACCTTTAAACAAACTTATTAGTAGGGGTTATCGTACCAATGTTGTAATTAGATCTCTGAATATAGTTTACCTTGGCTCTAATATCGATTTTGTCATTAGCAAATTAAAAGATAACTAAATGTTTATTTTCGTTTCAAACTGGGCGTATAGAGACACACACACGTTCATTTTTATCTATAAAGAAGTTACTCCTAACTATCCTACTACCTGTCGATTTATTTATTTTTGGCATTGCACAAGTCATGTCTTCTTTGACTGTTCATGACGTTAAAATACTAAATCCCTGGGATGTGTTTTAGTTGATTTCAGTCTCTGATGCATGATGTTTTATTATTAATTGTTTTGGCTTTTAACTAGCTGTCAGTAACTGCGAGTACTCTCAAATTGTACTTTCTTTTTAATTTGACCTGTTGATACTATTTGTAATGCTTTTTTGTTATTTAATGTTAACATGGATCTTGTCTATATACCAGCTTTGATTATTCGGTATTACTACAAATTTTCACTTCTTCGTACTATGAACATCAAAATTATTTCATTTCTCCTTAAATACTGTACAGGAAGTTCTATCTAGCACTTATTCTATAGTTTTATTGTTGATATTCACCCCATATGTACCAAGTGTTAAATTAGTTTTATTGATATTAAAGAAATTTCTTGGTATTCCTAAACGGAAGATTTTATACACACAGAAGAAGAAGAATACTTAACAACAAAATTATTTTCATTTACCTGTGTATAATATGAAGCAGGTTTTTTCAAAAGTGATGATTTTCTAAATATTTTTTAACATTTCACAGTGGTATCATACTTTAACTTTGTTTAAACCTGTTTATTTACTTTTGACCTTAATTATTTATCCCTTATAATTTGTATTATCTATGTATTTGCATTCGGGTATCACAGATCAAGTTTATTCGTTCAATGTGTATTATTTAATAATTTTTGATTGAGTTAAGCCTTCCAATTGATATTTTATAGTGTGTCTTTCTATGTTGTGATGTTATACTATTGTTTCAGAAAATGGAGAAGGTTTGGTACCATTAAAACGTTTAATCCCGCTGCAAATGTTTGCACCTGTCCTGAGTCAGGAATCTGATTTACAGTAGTTGTCGTCTGTTTATGTAATTCATACGTGTTTCTCGTTTCTCGTTTTATATAGATTAGACCGTTGGTTTTCCCGTTTGAATGGTTTCACATTAGTAGTTTTTGGGGTCCATTATAGCTTGCTGTTCGGTGAGGGCAATGCTTCGTGTTGAAGGCCGTACCTTGACCTATAATGTTTACTTTTATAAATTGTTACTTGGATGGAGAGTTGTCTCATTGACACTTATACCACATCTTCCTATATCTACTTTCTTATATTGTTGAATGAAATCTTCACATTGAATTTGTTGGACGCGTGATTGTTACTATAGTGACGGAGAATATGAGTTGCGTAGAACCGTGAACATTACGTTATGACGCTACACCAATGTTTAAGGTTAGGGAATGGTCAAAGCTTACAAACATGCTTAACTCGAAACATTATATATATTCCCTTCCAAGTAAGGCGATTATAATTCAGTTGTAAAATATGTTGTCGGAGTCTTTAATAGCTAACTATACTGTATTAGTGTTACTCATTGCGGAGTGATATTGCTTTGACCTTTTGGTAGTTGTCTCATTGGCAATTATCTAACGCCTCTTTTCACATTAAATGATCAAGCTGAATAGATAGATATTAAAATTGAGAACGGAACCGGATATGTGTCAAAGAGACAACAACCCGACCAAAAAGCATAAAACAGCCAAAGGCCACCAATGGGTAGAGAAACTTTATATGTATTAGTAATAATACAAAACTTCAAATCGAATTAGATATAAACAATAAATAAAATCAGAGTGGAATCGTTACAGTTTAGAAATCGTGTTAAACATTTAAAATACAATTATTTGGTGATGTTACACTATTGTTTCAGATAAGGGCGAAGGTTGGTACCTATTAAAACGTGTAAACCCGCTGATACTTAACGAAGGGTTATAATTTATAAAATGGCTGCTCTGTTGGTGGTACCTAGGCACAGAAAAGAGAGAATGGTTTCTCATCTAAATAATTTTGGCAGATACTGAAATGAGGACAAGATATAGGTTTGGAAGACACTCTATAGCCTACATATGTTATATTGTGAGAGATACATTGAGGAAATCCACAACAAAGGAAACTGTTTTAACAGTGGAATAACAAGTATGCATAGCCTTGAGGTTTTATGCCTCTGGGTCATTCTTACAAGTGATTGGAGATACGATGGGGTACGATAAAGCAACTGTATCTAGAGCAGTGAATGATGTAACTAATGCGTTGCCCGATGTTAAAGTCAACTTCATCCAGTGGCCAAAAGACATTAATTCTATAAACAGAATGAAGTGTGGTTTCCACAGACAAATGAACTTTCCAAATGTTTTGGGATGCATTGATTGCACGCACGTCAAGATACAAGGGCCATCAGAGGATGAGGCAACTTTTGTCAACAGGAAGGGGTACCATAGTGTGAACGTGCAGGCTGTGTGTGATTACGAAGGTACTTATTTAATTTAGTAATCTTATGTATCTCTGATCTCCTCTTCGTCTGTTTATTTGTTTACCTTTATTATTATCTCCCTTAATCTTTCTCGTCAGTAAACGAACAACTTGGCACTCGATGTTATACGACCCACATATTATTATTAGTGATCGATCGACGATGACCTCGATAACTAAATTTAGAATGCTTATTCCTTAAATGGAGTTGTAAAATGACGACCCTCACCCCAAATGTTCATCTGCATATTTTGCATTCAAAGGCGATGCAGATATCGGAATCTGAAGCTTATAAGATGGGGGGGACAGGGTGAGGGAACATAGGAAAATATTTTGATCGATTTTTGTCCAGGAGTAAGGGGATAGGGAAGTGTGAATCAGGGACCCCTGTTTACCCCTCAATAAATGAAAATAACGGTTTTTTTTTTATTTTGTACGTTCAAAGTTCCTTTTTTAAAACTATACTCTCATTAGCAGAAAAATGTGTATAAATACATGTGTACGTTGAAAAGTTTTGAGTAATATTAACAAATGGTTATACAATTTATAAAGTATGGTTAGGCTTTGGGGTTGGGGTGGGGGCATTGTATGCTATATTTTTTAATTAGAACGCGCACCTGTGAAGGGACCCAAACATTGTCATATGTGCCACTTAAATCATATGTACTATTTCTAATCTATACAATGTTTAAGAAGGAAAGCATATTACTCATGTTACTGTTCCGGTATTTTTTTAACGTTTATTCCATGATGATTTGATTTAACCTATCAGTATATTCAATAATTTTATAATTTATGTATGTTCAAAATTGTTTTCAGGAAAAAAATACGTACGTTTCCTTCGTTATTTGTCACAAGTAACCATATACTGACCTTTATTCAAGCTGCAGTTAACTCAAACATTAAATTAGTACTCCTAATAAAATTAAAGTAATTTAATATATTTTCAGGGAAGTTTGCCAATATATGTGCTAACTGGCCAGGGTCAACCCTTGATTCCCACATCTTCAACACCTCAAACCTGTGTCAGTACCTGGAGACAAACAACAGAGGACTTGCAGACGGTTTGATCCTCGGAGATAGCGGGTATGCATGTCGCCCTTTTCTCATGACACCCTATCCAAATCCCAGAGAAAGACACTAGCAAAGATTTAATAGAGCACACTCCAGCACAAGATCCATTATTGAAAGGACTTTAGAATCTTAAAGAGAAGATTTCATGTTTTGCACTCCGAGGTAAGAATAATTATAGAATACTTAAAATATATTAAAATTAAAATATGTGGTATGATTGCCAATGAGAATACTTAAAACCAGAGACCAAATTACATAGAAGTTAACATCTATAGGTAACCGTACGGCCTTCAACAATGAGATAATCCACGCCACATAGTACATAAAAAAATGTAGTAAGCTGTAAAGACCCAAAAATGACAAATGTTAAACAATTCAAACGAGATAAGTAACTTCCAGATTTATGTACCAATAATACATGTATATATACGAATCATCTTTACAATCAACCCTTATGATGCATAGCCATAACGGTTAAATAACCTCAGCAGTTTCGTACAACAAATGCAAAAAAACTTCAATCGAGAAGAAAGAAAATATATCGGGAAAGAAGGGACTAAAAAAATAAACTAATTATGAAAAGGACAAGTAGACACTAAGGAAGCTACCATCTAATTTTTAGGGGGGCTGGGATGAAAAAAATTGTCCTGCCTTATTCTTTTAGTTGTGATCTCTGTCCTACCTTTTTATTTTTCACACTTTTTTTTAAATTGTTATCCTGCCTTTTTTTTTATTCAAAACTCCTGTCCTGCCATTTTTTTTAATTTCATACAAGCCCCACTCCCCCCCCCCCCCCTCCCCCCTCCCCCCAAAAAAAATCAAATGTTAGCTCCCGAAAACTAGAGACAATTGTTGCAGAAAGACAGAAAAAGTTCATATGAATTAAAGATTTTCAATAGTGAACCTCCTTTTAAAAATACTATTGTTTTTTTAAAATGCACTGACAGAAAATCATTAACATGGTATTTTTTGGTAAATGGGATATCAGCATGGGTAATTTTCAAGGAGACAATTGTAGAAGAGAATACACTTCCGAAACAGTATTTTTTTTCCAAGTGAAAGATATCCGAATTAAAAATTAACTCTTCATGCCCATAATTATGTTTTTAAATGTCAGGTCAGAATGAAACCAGAAAGAGTCTGTCGAGTCTTTGGTGCTTGTGCTGTTCTACATAACATCGCTTTAACAAGGAATGAACCTTTGGATGATTTTTGTGGTGTACATGTTCAGCAAGACCAGCAAGTGCAAGTTCCGCATTTTGAAAGAGAACAGGATGGTACACACATTAGAGAGCATATCGCTAGATTTTTCTTCAAATGAAATACATGTTTTGAAAACAAAAGAGTCTTTATTCTTCATCCAATATAAAAATTGTGATAAATAATACAAGTTATGTTTTCTCAAAACACATGCATTCGACATGTTGAATTGAAAGCAAATTATGAGTTAATATGACACTTACGGTAATGTGAGCTGTTGGCACCACTAGGTGTCCGTCGTCAACATCTTTTTTAAACATCATCTACTTGTTAATTCTACTCTGAATGATATCTTACACTAAGGATTGATTAAGGTGTAGATTTAAGGTCATCCTTTTGACTTTGTTCGTCCAATCAGTAAAACCCTTGCCGCAAAGTGGGTCTTTCAAAGACTGTGTGTTGGTAAATACGCCGGCTCATCCGGTTGGAAAGGGGATGTAAAATCTGATTGCATTGTGTGGTAATAGTGTAACGCTATGCATATTATAAGAGCCCTTACAAAAACCTGTGAGGGGTCTGATCATACCTATTGTACTCTTTGTTCATTTGTTCTCATCATGAACATGCATGAAATTTTTGCCACTGGATGTAAAAGCAAACAATGAAAATGAATGGCACTTATACAAATAGAGTGATCAAATCAAAGGTCAAAACACAGTGCCAAAATATAAACATTTCCAATAAATGCAAAGCCAGAATTAAAAAAACAAAAAACATAACATACAAATTGTAAAATTCAATTGTCTCGAATACACCAAAAAATAACACAAAGAGACTCAAAAGTGGTATATATATATACAAGTCTAAATTGAAAACAACGTTCAAACCTATGATTGCGTTGGATAAAAACCGCAATTTTTATACGTGTGCATGCAAAAACAAATGTCTGGTTAGAGGGGTCTAAATACAGCACTAACAACATTTTCCAAAAGACCAAAAAACTGAAAAAGTATATTTTAATATTATATAAAATTGAGAATGGATATATATATATATATATATATATATATATATATATCAAAATCAAAAAAATGCAAAATATTATTGAACGAAGACATCCTAAACATCATTTGTGACTTGGTACCGTACACAGGCATTTTTTTCTGGCAAATAATTGTTGATTGATAAGAAAAATAAATAATTTAATTCATTAAAAGTTGAGATAATGTTAGTTGAGTATTCTCTTTGTCTCGTTTCATTTCTTCCAGCAACTCTATCTGAAGATCTAATTTCCTCATCTCTTTAGTCTGCTTTGCCATTTCTCCCTTCAAATACAGTATCTGAAATGAAAATGATACATGTAGATCTATATATTTTTAGCATACCGGTATATCGTTATATGTGTCTGTATACCGTACAACTCTTGTGGAATTTACAGAAGTATTGCATGAAATTGAGAGTTCCAGATATAGTGTATGACCTGTTGGACATATGCTTTGTCCAGGGGCTGGAAGACCATCAATTTAAATTATTTATATTGGAAGATTTTCATAAAGATGAAAATTGCAACATTTGAAAATGAAATGTTGAGTAAGTGTAATTTAAGATCAATTTACGGTCTCACATCATTGCCTATAGATACAAACCAATCGATGGGGACCCGAAAGGTTAATTTTTCTTAGTGTTGATAATTGATTTTTACCTTTTCATTTTTCCGAGTTATGACAGTCTTGAACCTACCACCGAGTCATTCATTATAAGACAATGGTATGTCAATCGTTTCTAAACTATTCTGGATTATTTCTAAAATAAATGCAATTGTGAAATTTTACCTTTAGCTCATAAACATCATAAGCAGTTGCTTTCCTCTTCTTTGAATCTACTGCTTTCTGTGTTGTTAGAGTCCCCAGCTCAACTACTGCAGCTTCTGGGCATTGCACTTGGATATTTACAGCTGGTAGTAGTGTTAGAAGTGGTAATGACTGATGAATGGAATCAAATCTAGATAGGGAAAGTAAGTGCCTTGGAGATGTATCAAACAGGTCCTGGGAATTTGTTGCACTCTCCTCTGGCAATGCAGCTGAGTTGACAACTAGAAAATATAATAAGGTGGTTGTTATAAATTATCATGAATGGAGGTCATGTGTGTCTATTGTTAAATTTTCTTACTTAAAGAGGTTTTTTGTTTATCCATTCTTTCTTTGCTTTCATTGACCTAGCCTTACAAACCATATGCATCAATGACAACCAAAATGAGATGGCTAGTAACAGAACTATATCAGAAGACAAACTTCTGTCCAATTATAAGGCAGTATTGCACCATTTAAAACAATTTGCTAGTAAATCTATTGGTTTTGATGGATTAATGGATTGGTGCTATTTCGTGGAAGTCAATTTGTATTGGTAGATGAAGCTGGAGTAAACACCCGACATTAGGTAGGGACATTTCCAATCCTTAGTCAATTATCATTGGATTGGAGTGCACCTGCCCCGTGCTGGATTAAAACTCACAATCTCACTTACTGGCTATATATATATTGCTAATTGTAAAATGACAATTATTGGCCCATCTACATTTTACACTATTGAAATTGCATCCCCTTGGTATATTTGACATAATAAAAAGGACCTATTCCAGTGGCACTTCTGTGTATACCTTTCTGTAGACCCCTCCCCTTTTCTATCAACATCAATTGTTCACTCATATCCCACAATCTATATATATATTTATTTTCAAAATCTTGAACGATCATCAAAAGATGATTAATAAAATTGTTTTAGTCTAGGCCTTTACGAGCGTATTCCACGATCGAATTTAATGTACGGGTTAACCAGGGTCCGAGAGACATAGTCCTGTCGGCTACCAATCAAAGGGATATAACAGCAAGCAGGTTCTTTCATGGATAAACGAAAATTTGACCTGAACAAGTATTGTCCCAAACCATCATCACAACATTGTCAAATGACAATATTTAAAATCAACCATCGTTAGAAGAAAGTGTGTCATGAGGTAATAAGGTTCAAAACCTAATATGTTCATTAGCATGCTGAGCGTCTTTCACGGTTAATGTTTAGGACGTAAATATGTAAATGCAGACGACATAAATAATTGACAACATGAATTAAAATAACTTACTATTCACTGAGTAAAACTGAATATAGCCGAATGCCAATTAAATACTAAGTTAACACATGATTAAGGATCAATAAATCAGCTAACTACCTGTCAATTTTGGATGACATGCTATAAATAATCGCCGATTTGTTTTATCAACAAAAAGTTACATGAAATCGGAGAGAATCACGAATAGCATTTTAAGATTTATTATTGTTATATATTCACAAAAGAGTATGAATTAGTTACTGATACATACCAAGTACACTTTCAATTCCTTCAAGACCTTTGAAAGAAGCTGAGTTTTTGCAAAGGTCTATTGTCCTATCTATGGCCAGACTCATTTGTTTTGGCTGTGGACCACCACCAGTAGCCCTCTGCTCTTTGTTCAGTTTGCTAAACACCCTTTTAGCCTCCTTCTTGGTGTTAGCTCACTTGTCTTTACAGTCTTTGGTAGACCTGTTGGCAACACCCAGAGCACTGACCAAGATAGAAATCCTGCTCCAGACAGCAGTCTTTCTAGAATTGGTAACTCCATCCCCAAACTTTTCATTTAACACTTTGTAAATTGTTTGTACTTGATCTTGTATAACATTTACTTCTTCTTGAGTAAAGTTAGGTTTTCTGTACCTTTGTTTTTTAGCAGAAGAAATGTCAGCCATGTTGAAATAAATATTAACAAACCAATGCATTGTGGGTACCAAAATATTTTCTAAACTTTAGTTAAATATTTAACGAGTGGTTAACATATTTAACGTCATCGTTAACTAACGACGGCGTTAAACCAAGTTGAACAACACCATTGTAACCATGGGTTAAGTAACGACACGTTAGAGTATTTAACGACACGTTAAGTTTAAGGCTTACGTTAAGTTAACGACAAGTTGAACAACCGGGCTCTGATTGACAGTCATACAACTTATCCTCTCACATCAGCTGAAATATGATTTATTGAGATGAAATGGAACTTAAAACGTATGAATTATGAAATAGTTACATTCGAATCAAATATAAAAAAAATATATATAAAAACAGAGTCAAATTCGAACTTTTTCGAGAAAAACATTATGCAATAAAATTATTTCAAACCTGTAAAAACTTATTGAATGGGTGTTTATAAGACGAATGCATAAACCTTACGATTACGCATTTAAGGATGTACACCTCTGAGGAGTCAACAATTTCTAGAATTAATCTGTTTTTCTTAACCTGATTTTTTGGGGTTTGTAAGACTGTAAAAAAAAATGTTGTTGAAGAAAAAATCATATGCTGGAGCACTTCTTTTTTTGCAAAGCCAGTTGAAAGTACCCATTTTTGATGATTTTCCCATTTTTCATCAATTTTTTTCTCATTTTAGGCTATTATCATGAAAAAAAAATACAGTTTCACAATTAAACTTTTTTTCATACTTTCACACAAGATGAGTTGGACCAATCTGAATAGATTTAACTTAAACAAACTATAGGTAGGTATTGATATAAGAAAATTTTATAAAATTTGATGCTTTTTTTTGGCAAATTTACCATGTTGTCAAATTTGTAAATTTGGGATTTCTCTTTTTTTTTTGTAACAAAAAGCATATTATTTCAACTTTTTTGTTTTAAATGATTGTAAAAATACATATTTAAGAAATTTGAAAAAAAAAAATAATATGGGATGTTCATGTATCTGGTACAATCATTTCTTGTACCCCTCATCCATTTTCGCAATATTTTGGCTAATGAAACTGACTTGATTGGTTATAAAATTTGAAATTTTATTTCGAAACAACTACTTATTGGAAATACACATTTTTTTTTACAGAATTAAGCCGGATTATGATATTATTTAAATTCATTGATATTTTCCATTTGTATAACACGTTTTGGAAATTATTCCAGAATAATATTTAAACGAGACTGAAATGTCAGAAGAATACATCCTTAATCATGCATACCCCTGTAAAAAAACCGGCGGTAGACATATTATACTATCTGTATGCAGGTGCAGTAACATATTATCATGATAATGTGTCTTCCCAATTGGCCGTAAAAGTGTAGTGTATTAAGAATATATCTTTCTTTTTCAACCAAAAGAAACAGTATTTAAGATGACGAACATGGTATGTTATCGATGAAATATTTGTGGTTGAATAACAAGATTACAATTTGAATCAGAGAATTTAAAACCCTCAATTGACTTTTGAATAAGTAGTTTATTATAGGTTACTAACACTTGACATTGATAGTCTTTGTATGCAATGATCTTCCACGATATGTTTAACTCAAATTAATTTCCCGCAACAATTTTTGTCAATCATTTAGAAATTATCGTAGTTTGAAATAAACTTGGATAAGGAGATTTGATATCATTGAATGGAAATAAAATTTATTTTCATCGTGATTTAGATAGAAAAAAGCTATTGAAAATGTGTACATCCAAAAACATATCTCCTTTTAGTATACAAATGTACTTCAACGTTATCAACATTAGTGTGTGTTAATTAGAAGTTTAAAAACGACCAGGATAATATAAACGATTTTACTATTGAGTTCTAAGTGACAATACTACTTCATCCGAAATAACATGATAATTTTATTGAATATTTAACTGAATTGACAATCCGTTTATTTGCTATTTCTAAAATTAGTTTGTGCAGGTTTTTAAAATTACTAAAAATTGCCGGGATCTAATTTATAAGTAAGTGGTACATTATATGACCTAATATACATAAACTTGTTCACAAAGAGGAATTCGAAAATGAAAACAGAATTGGTTTTATGAAATATTTCAAAATGAGCCCTGGTCATCTATTTATTTCCGGTTGATGTGTAATTGACAAAATCCAACTGCCACCATATTATCTTTGACGACGTGAGAATAAATGTATATGTTCTTCTTCTTGTATATGGTATGCACATGAGCTAGCTGGTAGGAAATCCTCGGAAAAAGTAGAAATTGTAACCATTGTATGATGATTTGAAGCGACAGTAGTTTATCGATGTTAAAATCTCGTAAATAAACCAGGAAATGTAATATTGTACATCACACAATTATTTGTCAATGCAATCATTGTATAAGTACAAACGTTATTTCTCTAAGACCTGAAATAAGTTTAACAACAAACATTATTTTACTTATCAATAATATCAAAACTCTAAAGGAGAAGTATACATGATATTCGGATTTGATGATGCCTATGAAATTTTATATAATTACATGCACGTATAAATATATAAACGCATTTCAGTAAGACTAGATATCATGTGTAACCATCATGTAATATTTCGCAAAAAAGGGGTATACATATAATTACAAATACAAAACAGTATTGCGATTTTTCAAAATGTGTTGCAATCATAATATTTGTTTTTCTTTTTCAATTTCATTGATTTAAAATTGCATTTAACAAATTATTAATGTGTTGTATGTCTGGAAGTTTGTATGATTTAACACTCGGGGGAAATACACGATTCAAGAAAACAGGGATAAATATACAAAGATAATACCAAAAAAAATAAATGTAACTATTTTACGGTAACTTTCTGATGATTTTTTGTTTCTCTCAAAAAATACTGATTGATATAGAGATGCAATCCACTTAATACAAGAAGGCATAATGGTATGCTTTTAAATAGTACAATATGAATGAATCGGAGCTGATACCATGCTTACAATTAATAAACATGTAATGAGATCAACCTACCATGTATTTTGACAACGTTTTGACACTGTTTCGATAGATTGATGTCGGCAAACATTATCAATATTTATACAGTATACTAAATCACCCTAAAATTTAATAATAATCATTTAAAACAAAGTATATACAGAGAAATGCATAGTTTTATTTAAAATATTTAATGCATTGATCTGAACATTTCTAACATAATTTGATTAACATCAATACAGTTTTTATATTTTAGTTTTAAAAACAATGTAGAGAGGTACATTTTCCGATTTCATAATTTTCATAACGAGTAATATACTATCGGGAAAATTACCAATATATAAACCGATGTATATATATGCACTTAAAATATCACAGGCAAATAGTGTCATGTGCAAATGTCTTTTATAAATGTTATAAATAATACAGCCACCGGATATTCAGCTGTATATGAACGATATGTCAAAATAATCAAATCAACACATTATGTTTACCTATCGATCTAAAATTTCTGTTTGGTTTGACAATTAGAATATAGCACTTTTGTTCAATCTGTAAATTAATGAGATAAATATCTATTATAATTAGAACACATGCATGTCTTATATATATATCATGCATATTGCAAAAAATTCATGTTTGGATGATCTGTATTAAATGACTGCAGTTTGTTACTGCGTTTTTTCAAAGTATTATTATCTGTACATGAATAGGCAAATGAGGAATCTTCATTCAGATTAATGATAACTGAGAAATACCAAAACTTTAATGTGTAATTTAAGAAATAAACACCTAGTTTGGGTATTGATGTGTTGAATCTCGTGTAAAAGTTAAAGTTAGTTCATTAAAACAAAAAGATACGGATTCCTACTATAACATATTCTTAGACTTAACTATGTCCTACTGCAATTTGCACGACAAACTGTCGACACGTAGTTGAAGGAATGAAAAATATTCATGAACCTATATCGAATGTATCGAAGTAGTGTTACTAATATCATTTACACAAAATGCGTACAGGTGGCTCGTATGTGTTCATGCCGAGTAAAGTATTGCAAGTACGCGGAATTGAATAGAACAATAATGTATTTAAGTTCCAATGCTGTATGTTTTAATGTTTGTCATTGTATACAATAACCGATTTAAAAGATGATATATGGTATAATTGTAGGTACGCGTGGTCATATTAGCCATGCGAGCAACACTTATCAGTAATACAAAATTAAATTTCTCTAACTTTTTAAAAAAAATGCTCAGTTATATTGTTCAACTGTGATTCAGAACAAAATCATGTTGCGGGTAGATGTACAAATGCCAAATATTCAATGTTTACCTATGTAATACAATTATATACATTGTCATTAATGATGATTATTTGTTTGTGCAGTTTTTGTTGTTTTTGTATTAAAACACAATGGTCCTTTTTTATTCCGATGTATATATTCTAAATGATGCTCGGCTAAGTTTAGGGCAAACGACGTTCTATAAATTTAAATAGGAAACAATCATCAATTTGACGTCAACACAAGTACACAAAAACACAATATGTTGACAATAAGCGGGTGTTTTTTTTTACAATATATCCATGTGATAATCAATTCGAACGTTAACGTACAAACTCCGTTTAAATTTCGACAAGATTACTAAAAGAAAGTCAAAACCAACAACTATCCGCATAAAAAAACACTGACATTGCACTATAGTTTATAACAAAATGACAATACAAACACAACAAACATGGTAACGATTTGACGAGTTGATTCATGTTTAGCCACTTTTAATAATCTTTTCTGATATGCAATACTACGCAGTCGTTTACGATTTGAACAATGTGCATGTCTTACTCTGTCACATTCTAAATGTGTTGGTCCCAAGTAATGAGCATGCAATGCGGTAATTGTCGTTTGATAATGTAGATCATTTTTTTGTTCGTTTATTTTCTTTTTGTATATAGATCATATCGTTAGTTTTCTTGTTTGATTTATTTTAAATTTGTCATTTCGGAGCTTTGTATAGCCTACTATGTGATATGGGTTTAGCTCATTGTTGATTGTCGTACGGTGATCAAAAATTTGTTTACTACTAGTCATTTGGTTTCTGCTAGAGAATTGTGTCATTGGTAACCATACCACATCTACATATGTTGATATGGTAAATAACCGACAATTTTGAAGACATTACTACTCTATCTATAAAATCCTGCCGTCTTACAATTTAAGAAAAGTGGCTGTAATGAAAAATTCAATTCGCACTGCAACTCAAAAAAGTATAAGAATTCTTAAAATTGTGTAATGGTAAAAAAAATAGTAAAATAATACCTAATAGATAGTTTGAGGCAGAATAAGACCCAAATTGATCACGTAATTCTAATTTTCTCAAATGTTGATTACCCGAATTGATGTAAATACGGAAAGATTGAAAAGTGAAATGATTGCTCACCTCGTCAGTTTAAAATCCCAAATTATTTACAACTTAAAGGAGACAAAAGGATTGGAATAAAATTACCTAATTAAACTTCGTGTTTTAACGATGATGTCGCCACGGTAAATCGCTCATCGTTCTGTTCACGCGATACGACATCTCATTCGAATAACCAAACGATGCCCAATTATCGTGTGTACACGATGCGATTTTTCTCGAAGCAGCACTATATGTAGAAAATTAGATGGACTTCCACTGAAGCGGATTTCAAAATATTTCCGGGTGTCATGACTTTAATGTCTCCATTTTTTTAGTCAAAAGTGTGTGTTAAGTTTTATAGTGTTGATTGGTCTTTAATTATAAGTTTTTACGCTTGAAAAAAACGTGCGTCATGATATTGATATCGTATATTTATCACAGCTGATTAAATACGTCATAAATCATGTGTTTTCTAATCTTTCTTCCTTCTTTAACAATATAAATTGACCGACAAAAGTTTTTTTTTTCTATTTGTTTTAGCAAGTTCGACAGGACAAATGTCCATTTGTATAAAGATGAAAAGAAATCATGTGTTTTGATTATAATCATGATAACACTATTCAATAAAGAAAAAAATGAAGAGTTGTCTCTGTAAACAATGATACCATATGTTTTTTTTACTAAGAGGGCAAAGTAATTTATCCTTTAATTAAGATTAACATGATTAAAAAAACGAGTTTAATCAGTTAAAAGAAAAAAAAAACAGAGCCAAGTTTTCACAGTTGACAATGACTCCACAATTTTGATTTATATGTTAATAGGGCAAAGTAGTATACTGATTTAATTAAAATTAAAAAAACTTAAGTTAATATTACTTACATCTTGTCTGTGCCGTACAATTTCATAAATAACAATTTCAGTCGTAAAAAATTAAAGTTACGTGATTATAATAAATAATGTCAAAAGTTATAATGGTAACAATGATAACAGAAACATCACATTATTCTATGAAATTGTCAAAAACTGTATACAAATGGACGAGATTGAAAACAACTAAGAAGTTATTAAAACGAGCAATACGACCGGTACCACATATAGAGCAGGATCTGCTTACCCTTTCGGTACACCTGAGATCACCTCCAGTTTTTGGTGTGGTTTGTGTTGCTTAGTCTTTAGTGTTCTATGGTGTGTTTAGTATACTATTGTTTGTCTGTCTTTTTCTTTTTAAGCCATGGAGTTGTCAGTTTATTTTCGATCTATGAGTTTGAATGTCCCTCTGGAATCTTTCGCCCCAGATTTTTTAAAGAACAAAACATATCAATATTAATACATTGTATCGGTGAAGATGATATAACAATATAAAATACAAATGTATCTTTAACTTTCATAATAAAAACATTACATAAGCAATTTGCATAGAGCGCATTGAAGCCAACGTTAGGACGAAACAACGTATGCACATTCAGTAAATCATATAACAAATTATGTGTATACTAAGAAAACGCTGATTATGAAAAATTTAGTAGCAAAAAGCAGTTATAAGTAAACGATATACATTGTTAGCACAAGTAGGAAACTAATACATCATAAGCAGTCTTTAAACATATGCAAACAAAATGTAATTTTATAACTTATTTAAATTTAATACTAGTTATTATTACTGGTTATTTAGTTTTTTACTGAATGCAAACGGATTTGTTCTTTCAAATAGTTTTCTATATCTTGTTTCAAGCTTCCCTTGACATTTTGTTACCAATTTCAGTAAGAAATCATCCAATCATTCACAAAAATAAATCATTCGTGCTGTTCTAATTAATGAAATTTAATCAGAATGTGCATTTGAAAATGAACACTGATTTTCTTTTCACGACCATGTTTCAGTTATTGGGGGAAAAAAATGTCAGTATTTTATATGTATACGATTTTCGTGTCTATCGCATTAATTCCAATTACATTGTTAGTATTCATCCACAAATGTCGAATAGTTGATGAAATACTTAAGCAAAAAACTATCATTCTAATATGTCTAAGCTTTTATGCATAACGATTTAATATGCTATTGCAAAGACATGTTTCAAATTTATGACGTATGTTATCGCTATTCGTGATTATAGATGGTTGTTAACATATTACCTGATTGATTAAACACACATATACTGTCAATCTCATTTGTAGCGCTATATAAAACAGTCGGCGTGGATCCTGATGTTGTATGCACCATTAACAACTGATTGTTCTCATTACCATAGTATATGTAACTACCAAAGACACCGATAGCATAGTAGGTTCTTCTAACATTTGTTGAAAGTATTGTTTTAACATCAGAGCCATCATCTTTAGCTGATTTCATGTCACCCTTGTAATTAATCCAATACAGTCTTTGTTCATCAGTGTCTACACTATATGGTAACACGTGGAGGATCAGTTTCAGTTCATGATTAGTACAATAATAAATAAATATATATATATATGTATATATATAAACGCCTACAAAGTATACAAAACAACACCAATAACAAAAAAAAAAGGAAACTATAAATGTAATTATTTATAAATATTTCGGATAACAGATATCCTTCATCAGTATGACCATGATGTAAAATTAATCATATGCAAATATATGCTTCAAATAAAAATAGTAATGTGCGATATGAACTGGCACAGCTCTAAAATCTAAAAGGCGACGACAGTTACGATGTTACAAGAACGATTGCGTCAATATACATTCAAAATAAACAGCACTGACCGATCTAAGTTCGTAAAAATTTCAAATTTGACAACGGTAGAGTAATTAAAACAGAGGCTGCGTATTTAAACTTCCCAAATACATAGCAGTTTAAAAAATATAATAATCAATTTTGACTACGGTTAAATAGTTGAACGTGACTAGGTACTTTTACATCCCTCCAAAATGAATAGAACCAAGCAATTTAAACTGGTATAATTACAACAAATTTTATAGTTGAGTAAGGTAAAGAAATAGATACAGAGACTGTAGTAAAAAAGTATTATAAGCCAAATGTAAACCACTGCGCGAATTCGACCTACATCTTTTCATTTATCCCATTTTGTGCCAACGTTTTTAATTTTCTTATCCAAAATTTTTCCCGAGTGAGTCTATCATCCCTAGACAAAGCTGTGTTGTGGTCAATGATTGTAATGGTCGGTCAATATAGATCTGCCTTAGTGTGGCCAGTGTATCTCAAATGTCGATCGAGAGGAAGGTCTGGCTTGCATTGGTAGTCGCTACGATGGCCGTTCATTCGTTTGTGAAGTGGCTGTTCTGACTCGCCAACATACTGTTTACCACATTTACACTATAGAGAAACACAGCATTTGTTGTCTTCCAATTAACATTGCAATATATGGTGTATTCTGCATATTTGTAGTGACTGTTAAAAGTCTGGGTATTCAGTATTTGTTTGCAAGTCAGACATCGTTTGTTTCCACAACCCTTACAAGAGCCCACAGACGAAGAGCCTGCTTTAGAGAATAAATCAGCTCTCATCAGCAAGTCTTTAAGGCTTTTGTGCCTACGGAAAGCCAGTACAAGTGGCTCGGGAAAGATCTTGGATAATTTAGGATGTTTTTTTATTTCTTTCCAATTTTCGCGGATTAGGTGTGATAAATTGTCAAATTTGGGATGGTTAGTCAACACAAAAGGCACATACAAGTTCATCTCGGCTGATGTTGTTTGTATGAGAGAGCCTTTATCAATGTCTTTTCTTTTGTAGTCCCGATGTTTTGGGTGACTGCGAAGTTCTTGTAGTCGTCTTTTTACAGTATCGTTGGTGGAGCAAATCCGTTTTATTCGTATGGCCTGGCTGTAGGGAATGTGATCTTACAGTCAGAGATTTCATAAGTGAATTTTATTGAGGGATGAGTATCGTTTGCATGTTGAATGAACAAATTTAGTTCTTGTTGAGTATTATCCCACTTCATGTCAATATCGTCGACGAATCGGAACCAAGAGAGAGGTTGATAAAGATAAGAATGGAGAATTCGCTGTTCTAATTTCCCCATAGAAATATTGGCATAAGACGGGGCCATCTTTGTTTCAATTGCTGTTCCCTTAATTTAGAGAAAGTGTTCACCATTGAATGTGAAGTTATTGCATAGTAATACCAAAGTTAGAAGCTGGATTAGACATTCAATAGGTGGATGTAAGGTTAATGAGAGTTCCAGACTTCCGTACAGACTTCAATACCATCGTCATGGGGGATGTTAGTATGAACAGAGGTAACATCAAGCGAGGCAAGGATCGTTTCAAATGGGAGAGGGTTCAAGAATTCCATTTTCTTAAGATAGTGTGTTGTGTCTTGTATATATGATGGTACATTTTTCTACATGTGGTCTCAGATGAAAGTCAATAAATTCTGAAATTTTCTCTGTAGGGTGGTACGTATATAGAGTTATTTGATTTTTAAATCTGATGTAAACTTAACGATTCATTCACCTAGATGAGCCACGGAGTAAACAAAGCAATGGCATGAATGTAAACAAATTATAGCATGTTTGTTTCCCCAACTTGTATGTAAAAAACATTTGATCAGTATTTCGAATGTTCTGTACACTTAGCCGTGAACAAAACAAATATTTTTGAATGCTTACACAAAATATCTACAGAACATTTGTCAAAATGTCAAATATTAATGACGACACTTCTTCAAGTTCATAAATATACGATAGTGCAAGTGCTATGGCTGATGGTATATCAATATGATATGGGTTTCTGTAACTAACAAGTGATATACATTGGTAAAACAATTGTAAATAATTCTACATATTTCATTTCTAAAAAAAGCGCTCATTTTGGTACACAGACTTGATAAATGTATGACGAGAAATTTGCAGATTCCTGCTCTGGTCGTCTTGACACATGTTTGGAGAAAAAAACAAATTGGCAGGAATGGCAATTATGAATCTCAGCTAATAATACAAAACGAGTTAAGAATGAATACTGTTGCCCGGTTAACATTTTATAAATACAAAATTTTAATATAATACACCAAACTAAATCAATAAATTATTAAAACAAATGCATCAAGTATCTGTTCAGCTATTCCGTATTTGAAATCGATCAACTTTTGAAGTTCTGATCCATAATAACAGTGTGTTTAATATATCAAATAAATATTCTGCTTTTTTTCAGAAACAGACAAACTTCCTACGATAACGGCACTTTGTTGATCCAATCCAAAACAAAGCTGTTGTAATACACCTTTATATTCAAATGCTTATTAATAATGACACTTAAATGTGCATACTTATATGTGAATACGAAAAATGATCCCTTAGTGACAAAGGAAATGTTGGAAATAATTTGACTCTCCACTGGTGAATATTCTCAAATTGCACAGCAAGAAAACAGTTTTCACAATTTTGCTACAATTATTCCGACTTAGTAAAACGTGAAATGAATGTTATTCATAAAAAATGAAGTATTGTCATACCACTTAGTTTAACTGAATAATATGTATGTACTTCAAAGTCAATATACAGAAACTAATTAAATAAGGAGATGTGGTTTGAATGCCAATGAGACAATCTCCATCCAAGTCAAAATTTGTAAAAGTAAATCATTATAGGTCAAAGTACGGCCTTCAATACGCAATCTAGAGTCACACCGAACAGCAATCTATAAAGGGTTCTAAAAACAAACTAGTATAAAACCATTCAAACAGGAAAACCAACGTTACAAATGGGGAATGTGTCAAAGACACAACAACCCGACCAAAGAGTAAGAAACAGCTATAATCTATATAACATACGAGAAATGAGAAACATTTATAAAACACACCAACAAACGATAACCACTGAACATCAGGTTCCTAATAATCGATGTTCATACTTTGTTTTTTCTTTTTCTAGAATAATATCTTTATTGCATTTTTGTTTGCTGTGATGACAAATTACTCGACCTACAGAAGTTAGCCTAGTATCCCTGTGAATTAGTTACTGAATAACCAGGGAATGTATTCACTTATTTCATATTTATAGGTAGTTAGTTAGTTTTACAACTCATTATTATTACAAACATTTTTTTTTTTTCAAAATATATTGTCACAAGATTACGAAAAGTGTACAGTTTTGTCCGGTTTTGTGTCTAAAGACTAGAACTTTGTGATCATTGACCTTTACCTTTTGTAGAAAACCGTTAAAGCTGGTTGATCAGTTGTCCAGATGAATTTGTGTGATTTATTGACTGTTCTCACAAACAGCTTAAACTTTAGTTAACTATTGTAAGTGGCAAGTCTCGACATTCTAATAGAAAATGCATTTGACTAATCATGCATAAATGAGTTTGGAGACAAATATGTACATAGGATCTTGTATTTTATAACCCAGTACTAAAGTCTTAAAATTAAATTTATGTGACCCAAGCTTGGTTTTGCTAACAAGTACATGTACTTTCTTCCAAAATTTATTTAAGTATAGACATTTAAGAAACAAATGTTCGTTATCTTCAGTCAAATTACTCATGTCACACATCTTTGTATCTTGTATGTTCCATTGTTGTATCAATTGTTTACATGAGAGGATATAATTGAGTAATTTCCATCTACACATTTTATATGATTATGTCATTTATTAAATAAGAAAAAGTAAATTGTAGCATGCTACTTATTGGAGTGATTGATTCTGGTTTGAAGATGTTTTTCCATTTAGAGAATCATATCGGTCTCTTATCATTCTTGTTATTTAACTAGATATATATTTTTTTAGATGGCATATTTAGGTGTGTCCACCTTTCCGTGGAAAGACCTATTTGTTGTTCTGATTATTGGTTTTTTTTTCGCCTAGTTTTTTTCATGCACTGTATATTTGTTTCAAAAGATGTCGCTTAGTTTTTGTGTAAATGATTTCATACAGTTTATACGCTTTTGAAACTGACCCTGTTTAACCGAATACTTTTCTTTGTAAGAGTTATCTCCCAAAACCCTGTCTTTCTTGTTATGAACATACTCAAAATGTTACATTTTATTTTGACCGAAGCGTTACGACGACTCTATATGAGAGTTATTACCCCTTATGCATTTGAAATAAGTGATATTTATTTGTAACTTGTAAACCATAGGGTCTTAGGGTGTTTTGATTTGAGGTCATTGGTCCACTAAAAGAAACAAAAATTGGTCAATGTCATGTTCTTAATTTTGATTTTGGCTAGTTATAACTTATTATCAGTAGCTGTATAAGATATCGGCAAACTATTTGTCGTTACACATACAATTTTGGTTAAACGGGTATGTTGGCAGAAAATGGAGTGTTCTTGCCTCTTATATTCAAAACTAGCTGTATGGTGATATAACTCATTAATTATGAATAGTAGAGACATAGGGTCTTTTGATTTTAGGTCCTTATTTTATTACCTTGATATTTAGGTCAAGATCATATGTAAATTTGACGTTCTAGATTTTGACCTATGCTTTAACTTGATATTTATAAATGATAAAGCCATGTGACTTCTTGCAATAGGTTGCAAACCATATGACCTTGAAAAAGCCAACAAGAAGTGACCTTGTGTGAACCGGAAGTAACTATTATTTAATGTAAAAGTATATACATGATATAGAACCATATATTTTTGAAATCAGTGTCAAGTAAACTATCATATTATACCTGAAGTGACAATAATTCAAACCGGAAGTAACAAATTATCTTCCTTATTTTAAACTAAAATGTGTAGAAACCATATATATTTGGAATCAGCTCACAGTAAGCTATCATCTGACACTGGAGATGACATTCCAAACTCGATTTTTATATTTCATATCAAAATACATGGTTTTTTTTTATGGTGGAAAGACCTTAAATCGTTCTCTGAAAAATTGGTTTTTCATTTCAATTAGTTTTTTTGTTGTTAACAGTCAAAGACAAGTTTAAATTATTTGTGTTTACAAAAGTTTTCAATGTTTTGTCAGATTTTAATGTATTAAGCCATTGTTTTAGAATAGAGTTTTTCAATTTTGAAAGTTCTAAAATCCAATTAGGTTTTGAGGATAATTTCTCCAATATAACTTTTTGTGAAATATGCCCTTGATGATCAATGATATCGTTGATGAAAATGATACCGTATTTTATCCAATTTAGGTAAACTTAACATTTTCCCTTAAATTTTATATTTTTGTTACCCCACAACATTTGCTGCCTAATATTTGTAAAATTTGTTATTGTTATGATACTTTTTGGTGTATTATTTGCTTTGTACCAGGTCTTTAAAATGTACAGGTAAAATGTGGGTAGTGTATTAAATAAATTAGGTAATGAGTTTATGTTGTCTGGCATCATATGAATTATAAGGTTGGTTATACCAAATTTGTTGAAATAATATGTTGGAATGACTTTTCAATTAGCAAATTCCTTTGCAGTTAATCGTTTGACCCATGAAATTTGTAGTGCATTTAAGAAATTATCAATATCTGTCATTTTCAGACCCCCATTTGTGTGATCTTTGGTAAATGTTGAACGTTTTACCATTTCTTGTGTATTGTTCCATATAAAATTGTTTATGAGTTTTTTTCAAATCTTTGTTGATTCGGGGTATGGAAACAACCGATGCTAAAAAAGTACGATTGGGTAAAATAAGTGACTTAACAACTGTTATTCGACCTATAATTGTTAAATGTCTTTTTTCCCAATCAAGTGTTAATTTGTTTGACTGTTTCAATATTTTTTCAATATCTAATTTGTCACATTTGTCTTTATCCAATCCAAAGTACACACCTGCACTTTTAATTGGTTCTCTGCTCCAGTGTATTTTTTCATTTTTTTTTCTTTACAATGTTTAAGTCTACCTAACCATATACCTTCTCTTTAAGATTTATTTAGTTTTAAACCAGGAAGTGTTCCTAATATTTCTATTAGGTTCAAAAGCTGAACGATTTTTTTTAAAACTGAGAAAGAGGGTTGTGTCATCAGCCGATTGGGAATTTTCTTGACTAAGCGTTTTGTCATCAAGTTGTATTTGAAAACTTGTAATGTTAGAATCTTGTCTTACTCTACATGCCAGTATTTTAACTGCTATTACAAAAATAACAGAACTTAACTTTTATTCCACGGTGAAGACTGAAGGTTTCTGAGATCCAGCCGTTATTAGACAGACACCCTTTAGTATCAATATCTACATTTAGTTACTTGATTGGTGGGTAGTTATGCTATAGATAATGCATATTTTAAGGTTTTTCTTGTCGTAGAACACACCAAGGGGTGACAGGATTGAACAAATGAAAGACCTACCGTAGGGAGGTCTTTCTTTGGGCGATCCGGACACCCCGAAGTGTGTTCTACGACAAGAAAAACCTAAAAAAAAGATACTAAAGTGGGATATTTCTTTCTAATGCGTTCAGGTTTTAATACGCCCTACGGCTCATTTAGAATGTGAAATAAAACTCACTAATTAATCTAGATATAAAACTAAGAAATTATTATCAATAATCAATAAAAATATTACTGTAACTGAATGAAGTAAGACACAAATGAATCCGATAACGGTGTATGAAAAATAAAAGAGACTTTGTGAGTAATTTATTGTACCAATGCTGTTGATTTTTTTTTTTCTATTTGTAATGACATTTCTATCGCGGAAAAGTGGTTATTCTTTTTTTTTGATTTAACAGATAATTATGATATAATTATATACTATCCCCCTATCCGACCCTATTGTAAGGTACGTGAATGGTATTCAGTAGAATATATGAATATTTTATTAGTTGATCATTTGATAGCGTAAAAGGTATACATAAATTTTAAAAAGTTAAGAACTGACACGAAGGGAGCACGAAATGTACATGTAACACGAAAACGAATATCAATACATGTATGTCACAGTATGAATTCTTATTCAGTATGTATCGTCCTGAACATGCATGAAATATTTGCCACTGAACGTTAAGCAACCAACAATCGATCAACCTATTCAGTCAATTTCAGTGTTAATCAATAAAATTTTCAAAATCTTACACACGAATATGTTAAATCTGGCTTTATTTTAAAGTGTTATGCAAGTTTTACTTTAAAATTCATCTCACAAATATGATAATGTCTCTGTATTGTAGCGATAAATTAACAAAACTGCACGTAATTTGTTTCTAAAATTAAAATGAGGGCAATGACGATTTTTTTTACACTTATCATAGATTGAACGTTAAAAAATAAAATCCCAAATCGGCAACAAAAAACTATTAGACGAATATAATTTTGAAGTAATTTATAGTTTTCATTTTTATCAAGGAAGATAATGACCTCACACAGGTCATTATTTTATGCCTTGGAGCATATTCCATTAAAACATGGTATCATCCGGGTTGATTCTTCGAAAAATGACCTATCGTTCTGAAAGAAAATAACTCCATATAGGTATATAACTAATGATAATGGATCATTTTTTGTATAAAGTAAGGAAATAACACCTATTTTTTGGAGAGTTGACATTTCTTCTTTTTCATAATATGTATTAAATACTTTCATTGCAGATTCTTTTAGGTATGACCAACAGGTACGGTAAAATTCTGCACTTAGACCATCTAGCCCAGGGGACTTATTTAGTTTCATATTGAATATAGCATTAGTCCATTATTCTCATGTTAGATGGCGCCAAATTGTTCACTATCATTATTGGAGAGAGAGTGATCTATTTTAGTTTGACTAATATATATTTTTTTTTTATTTCGGAAGGGTCTGATTCATTTCTTTTATACACTTTTTGGTAGTAGTTATTCCCAAGAACAAGAATATCGGGTGCGTCTGTTACTATATTGCCTTGACCATTTATAAGGGCAGAAATTGTTGTCTTAGTTTGTCTTGATTTTTCAAGACCCAACATTATTTTGTAGTTTTTCTCCTTCTTCCGCCCATCTGAGTCAGGATCTGATTTGTGCACCTCTAGTTTCCTTTATATATAAATTTTGTAAATTGTTCTCTTCATTATTTATTTCTATTTTTAAATTTTCTGAATTACTTGAATTTTCATAAAAGAATTTCAACTTGTTTTCTAAATTGTTGACTTCATTTTTACATTTAGCAGCCTTTTGTTTACAGTATGCAATTGTTACCTCCCTTACTTCAGTTTTGAAAAAATCCCAAGTAACTCTAGGATCATTATTTTGGGTGAGTATTTTTTTCTTTATGGGTGTCAATTAGTTATTTTATTATTTCTTTGTATTTGGTATCATTCAGTATAATGTCATTCATCTTAAAGAAACCTTAGCCTTTATTTGATCTTTACATCTTTTTTTGTATAGAGATTATTTGATGATCTGCATGTGAAATTAGTGTAGGTCTTAGGTCTGCTGATATTATATGCGGTCTTATATCTGGGTTCATTAGAAACAAAAATTCTGCTTGCAACATTTCTAGATTACCATAGCTGTATTTTGCAGAACTTTTAGGAATATTTGGTCCTCAATGTTCTTCAACTTTGTACTTTATTTGGCCTTTTTAACTTTTTATTATTCGAGCGTCACTGATGAATCTTTTGTAAACGAAACGCGCGACTGGTGCAAATACAAAATTGCAATCCTGGTATCTATGATGAGTTTATTTCTATTGCTTTTTTCTTCTCCAAGTAAACTGACTGTTATTTTGATTTAGTTCTCTTCAAATATCAATGAGTTTATATTTTTTGTATTAGTTGTTTTAAACTGTTGACAAGTTTATTTTGATTGTTAGAACTAATACTTTTTCTATCAAATGTTGTTAAACTTTCATTCATATCACAGCTCCTCCTCCCCCTCCCATGTTTTCTTTGAGTAGAATTGTTGCGCCTCTTGATTGTGAATTTACGAAACTATGGCAAAATTTGCATTTTGTCTCATTGTTCATAACATATTCATTTTTTTTTCAATAAAATGTGATTATTGTATAAATAAAATATTACACTTTTGGTTTTTGCACCATAAGTTTAATCTTTCTCTGTTTTCTATTAGTCCTAGGCCTTGACAGTTTCAACAACATATATGCAGTTTTTCACATATTATTGATGAACTCAGTTATATATATATATATATATATATATAAACACGTTGCACATAAAGAAACAGGCAACATATCAATAAACAGTCTATTGACACATCTACTTTTTGCATAGTATATATATATATTAGTATTTATTTCTATATTCAACATGTCTCTAAAACTATACAATAGAGACAATAGATTGAGCGTAACAAGTAAATATGTTGATATCATATTGTTAATACACACACTTAAGTTGTTTAAATACCCATATAAATTATATGGATTGGGGTTGATTTCTGAATTACATAGTATCATGAGTTTAAAACCAACAACATAAATGACAATGAATATTATTTTGTACATGTTGTATGAGATAATCATATAGTAACATTAACTATGGTATGATTTTTTTTCCTGTTGTTTTATACTTGTCTATGTTTTTTTTTAATCAATTTTATTTTATATTTTTGAATAAACTTTGGTATTACATCTTCAGGTCTAAATGAATGTCTACTCAACCGAAATATGATGTTTGGTTGAATCTTCTTTGCAGGATGAATCATCTTATACTATATTGATACATCGCCCTCTGAATATCAAAGGGTAAGATGCCACTATCTGTTCATCAAAGCTGCCGGTGAACACGAGGTACGAAATTTAAAACCTCATTTTTTGTATCACTAAAAAGTGGCTACATTGTAGCTACTATTGCTGTACCATTACCAATCGGAATCTTAGAATACGTATGCTTAATATAGTGTTATTATACAGTGACGAATCAACTGATTAATCACCATATTGTTTTGTTTTTATTATTGAATTATGACACAAGAGCCGAATGTCTTTTTTGTTTCAGAACCAGAAACAATAGCAGCATAGACATACATGTATGGATTATATCAAACGATTATATATTTTCAAGATATAATGGGTCTTTCTTACAAAACAGATCAGCCAACTGTACAAGAGAGATCAAACTCTCGTCTGAATATAGATGTGTTTCTTGTATTTTTAATTCAGTACATTTAATTCAGGATCAATCATATACACAACGGCTCGCTTACTCAATTGATTTTAATATCCGGTGAAGCACATTTGAGAAGAAACCGGATTATTTTTTATCAATAGTAACATATACCGTAATTGGACTTTATCAATATTTTAAAAGAAAAAAGTCTATAAATGTACGCAATCATCAATTTCAAAAGAAGTTTATTGCATGCAAACACTTGTTTTTCTTACCATACTTTTTATCCTAATGCCTGTAACTCCATTTTAACTTTAACAAAATACTTTAAAAAGGCTCTTTTGTTGGACTTTGTTTATAAAGTATTTGTTTTATTTAGGATATTAATACTAACGTAATCATATTTTTAAAGTTCATTCTACTTTCTCTTAATGTTTTCCATTTGTTCTTAGATCAGAACCTAACCTGCCTCATGAAAGCTTCCATACCACAAGCATTTCAAAAAAGTGAGTGTTCGTTCGTTTAAAAAACAGATTATGATGCATTTCAAACATTTAGCCCACTTGATTCGTTGATTACTTAAATTTGATGCATATGATCAATAAATACAGTAATTTAAATCATCCAAATGTCAAATTAATATGTTACTAGCTAAATTGACAAATAGAAAAAACGCGAAAAAGCTGACAAGAAATCCTTAGATTATTTTATTATTTCAGTAACGAACACAGTTAAAATACGTATGCAACAATTTAAAGAACATTTTACTCCTAGCAACAACCATAATAGCCCTATTTCTCGTATCAAACATAAGCTAAAAAAACTCGCCGAGGAATTTGTTTTGTCTAAGGCTGCTAATAATATCATTATTATTTGACGTAAATTTTACATTGAGGTTTTGCAAAAGGTAATAACAAATTCACCAACATTCGAACTGACTCCATATTTGAAAATCACATCTGTACCAAATATAAACTTTTAGCTGCATCTTTACAAGCAGAACAAAATACATTGAACGTTCCAACTATGTACTGGCTTCCGAAACTGCACAGAACACCATACAAATGTAAATGTGTTTCGTCTTCAAGCCATTGTTCCACTACAAAACTGTCTATTCTACTTACACTTCGTACAATAAAAAACTGGTAATGAATTGTTCAAATAAGGCCTTTGAATATAGTGGAATTAATTACTTTTGGAGTGTCATAAATTCTTTGGAAGTACTTGATAATTGAATGCTTATATTGTTGATTTCTAATCTGTTCAAAGGTTTAATTTTTCTACCCTAGATACCAGTTTCGTCCTTATCTTATTAAGTAAACAATCACACACCTAATTTAATTAGCATTTAAAAAGTCAGATTGCTAATATATAAAACTCTTTAAGGTCATTTTTAGTAACAACAAACAAAAGAACTATGTCAATTGGTCCTGCCTTGATATTATAACTGCCATTTTATTTTTACTATATAATATTTGTGTTCTCTATGGAGATTCCATATATCGTCAAGTTATCGGAATTCCAATGGGGACTAACTGTGCACCACGTATTGCGGATCTGTTTCTGTATTGATATGAGTTAATTTATGACTAAAATCAGCAAAGACCCATCGAAACGACATCTGATACACAAATTGAATAACACTTTTAAATATTTGGATGATATATTGGCTCTCAATAATAACGAGTTCAGTATGTACACTAAAGATATTTATCCTCCTTAACTGACTTTAAAGACAGATAATACTAACAATGAACACTGCCCTTTTCTGGATCTTGATATCTATAACTTTAACAGGAAGCTTAATACCAAAATTATTGATAAAAGAGAGGATTTTTCCTTTCTTATTGGTAATTATCCATTTTTAGATGGCGATGTTCACGTGTCACCATCTTGTGGTGTTTATGTATCTCAACGTGTTCGATTCGCCCGTGTATGTAACAACGTATTTGATTTTAACGAAAAAATCTCTGTATTACTGAAAAATTATTGCACCAGGGTTTTCGATATCGGAAAAAAGTCAAAACATTTACTAAATTTAATCATCGGAACAAGGACATTAGCAAGCAGACATTATATACGTACAGGTGTTTCACATACAATCTGTTATGATAATATTCTTTACAAAGCACAGAAATGTCGGCATTCACCTAAAAAGCTAATCAAACCTTTAAACAGACTTATTCAGAAGGGATATAGTTACGATACTGTTGCCAGGTCATTGAAGATGGCAGATTTTGGTATTAATATTGATTCACTGATAGGGTCTTTGCATCGGAAATAAACACATATGTTCTAAAACAAGTTGTTGGCATGATACGGGTTATGTTCTTCTCATATATTTTATGATAGTATGATACTAAACCCCTAACGGGAGGGATTGTGCTTGATTTTCATATGATGAAGACACTATCTTTCAATCAGTTTAATTTAAGTCTAGAGCTGGCATGTCAGTAACTGCTAGTAGTCCTTTGTTCATTTATGTATCATTGTCATTTTGCTAAGTTTCTTTTGTTACCTATTCCGACATCGGACTCCGACTTTAAGCCATTGTTCTACTACTAAACTGTCTATTGTACTTACAAGTACACTTAGTACAATAAAAAAACTGGTAATAACTTGTTCGATAAGGCCTTTGAAAATAGTGGAATTAATTACTTTTGGAGTGTCATAAATTCTTTGAAAGTACTTGATAAATTGAATGCTTATATTGTTGATTTCGAATCTGTTCAAAGTTTTATTTTTTCAAACCTATATACCAGTTTTTGTCATTATCTTATTAAGTAAAAAATCACACACCTAATTAGCAAATATTAGCATTTAAAAAGTCAGAATGCGAATGTATATGTTAAAACTCTTCAAGGTAATTTTTAGTAACAACAAACAAAAGAACTATGTCAATTGGTCCTGCCTTGATATTATAACTGCCATTCAATTTTTACTATATAACATTTGTGTTTGCTATAGAGATTCCGTATATCGTCAAGTTATCGGATTGGGACTAACTGCGCACCACGTATTGCGGATCTGTTTCTGTATTGATATGATTTAATTTATGACTAAATACAGCAAAGACCCATCGAAACGACATCTGATACACACATTTAATTTCACTTTTAACACTCTCAATAATAACGAATTCAGTACGTACACTAAAGATATTTAACCTGCTGAACTGACTTTAAACAGAGTTTGACTGTGGTATATTGCTGTGTGTTTGTTTATTTACATTGGCTAGAGGAATAAGGGAGAGTTGAGATCTCACAAAACATGTTTAACTACGATGCATTGTTGCGCCTGTCCAACGTCAGGAGCCTCTGGCCTTTGTTAGTCATATATGTTGTTTTTTTTAATTTTAGTTCAGTTATATTTTTTGGAGGTTAGTATGTTGTCCATTTTCAATCTAGTACACATTTTTATTGAAGGGCCACCTGAAGCACGCCTCCGGGTGCGGATTTTCTCTCTGTGTTGAAGACCCATTGGTGGCCTTCGGCTGTTTTCTGCTCTTTGGTCAGGTTGTTGTCTCTTTGACATATTCTTCATTTCTATTCTCAATTTTATGAACAAATTTTTGGGCTTCCAGTTGAATCTTAAGAAAGAACCATTAAGTATCATATTCAAATTACATATATTTATAACCTAAAAAATATTTAAGAGTAGATATATCTGATTTTTTTTTCTGAGGAGTCCTTTTTTCACAATATTGATAGGTTCTGTTGAATTGTACTGTTTTATTTTTTTTAATGTTAAATTTACCGCAAGCTTTATATTTTTTTAAGCTTAGATGTTTTGATAAAAAAGTTTATGCGTGAGTTATAAAAAAGTGTTCAACTTGTGAAGCAATCTTTAAATATGTTAAGATGAAAGCACCAGTTATAAGCATTAAGATTGAATTGCTCAGACATTATTCTGCTTCTATGGTTATGTTACTAAACTTCTTATTTGGATATCACTCATAATAGTGATGACAGGTAGACTGCAAAGTTTTTCATGAGAACATGTATAATGTCCTGTTATATCTTTTCCAATAGGTCCTTTTGTTGTACAAATTAATTGAATGGCTTACACTACTCTATCTATAAAATCCTGCCGTCTTACAATTTAAGAAAAGTGGCTGTAATGAAAAACTAAATTCGCACAGCAACTCAAAAAAGTATAAGAATTCTTAAAATTGTGTAATGGTAAAAAAAATAGTAAAATAATACCTAATAGATAGTTTGAGGCAGAATAAGACCCAAATTGATCACGTAATTCTAATTTTCTCAAATGTTGATTACCCGAATTGATGTAAATACGGAAAGATTGAAAAGTGAAATGATTGCTTACCTCGTCAGTTTAAAATCCCAAATTATTTACAACTTAAAGGAGACAAAAGGATTGGAATAAAATTAACTTATTAAACTTCGTGTTTTAACGATGATGTCGCCACGGTCAATCGCTCATCGTTCTGTTCACGCGATACGACATCTCATTCGAATAACCAAACGACACCCAATTATCGTGTGTACACGATGCGATTTTTCTCGAAGCAGCACTATATGTAGAAAATTAGATGGACCTCCACTGAAGCGGATTTCAAAATATTTCCGGGTGTCATGACTTTAATGTCTCCATTTTTTTAGTCAAAAGTGTGTGTTAAGAAATATAGTGTTGATTGGTCTTTAATTATAAGTTTTTACGCTTGAAAAAACGTGCGTCATGATATTGATATCGTATATTTATCACAGCTGATTAAATACGTCATAAATCATGTGTTTTCTAATCTTTCTTCCTTCTTTAACAATATCAATTGACCGACAAAAGTTTTTTTTTTCTATTTGTTTTAGCAAGTTCGACAGGACAAATGTCCATTTGTATAAAGATGAAAAGAAATCATGTGTTTTGATTATAATCATGATAACACTATTCAATAAAGAAAAAAATGAAGAGTTGTCTCTGTAAACGATGATACCATATGTTTTTTTTACTAAGAGGGCAAAGTAATTTATCCTTTAATTAAGATTAACATGATTAAAAAAACGAGTTTAATCAGTTAGAAGGAAAAAAAACAGAGCCAAGTTTTCACAGTTGACAATGACTCCACAATTTTGATTTATATGTTAATAGGGCAAAGTAGTATACTGATTTAATTAAAATTAAAAAACTTAAGTTAATATTACTTACATCTTGTCTGTGCCGTACAATTTCATAAATAACAATTTCAGTCGTAAAAAATTAAAGTTACGTGATTATAATAAATAATGTCAAAAGTTATAATGGTAAAAATGATAACAGAAACATCACATTATTCTATGAAATTGTCAAAAACTGTATACAAATGGACGAGATTGAAAACAACTAAGAAGTTATTAAAACGAGCAACACGACCGGTACCACATATAGAGCAGGATCTGCTTACCCTTTCGGTACACCTGAGATCACCTCCATTTTTTGGTGTGGTTTGTGTTGCTTAGTCTTTAGTGTTCTATGGTGTGTTTAGTATACTATTGTTTGTCTGTTTTTTTTCTTTTTTAGCCATGGAGTTGTCAGTTTATTTTCGATCTATGAGTTTGAATGTCCCTCTGGAATCTTTCGCCCCAGTTTTTTTAAAGAACAAAACATATCAGTATTAATACATTGTATCGGTGAAGATGATATAACAATATAAAATACAAATGTATCTTTAACTTTCATAATAAAAACATTACATAAGCAATTTGCATAGAACGCATTGAAGCCAACGTTAGGACGAAACAACGTATGCACATTCAGTAAATCATATAACAAAATATGTGTATACTAAGAAAACGCTGATTATGAAAAATTTAGTAGCAAAAAGCAGTTATAAGTAAACGATATACATTGTTAGCACAAGTAGGAAACTAATACATCATAAGCAGTCTTTAAACATATGAAAACAAAATGTAATTTTATAACATATTTAAATTTAATACTAGTTATTATTACTGGTTATTTAGTTTTTTACTGAATGCAAACGGATTTGTTCTTTCAAATAGTTTTCTATATCTTGTTTCAAGCTTCCCTTGACATTTTGTTACCAATTTCAGTAAGAAATCATCCAATCATTCACAAAAATAAATCATTCGTGCTGTTCTAATTAATGAAATTTAATCAGAATGCGCATTTTAAAAATGAACACTGATTTTCTTTTCACGACCATGTTTCAGTTATTGGGGGAAAAAAATGTCAGTATTTTATATGTATACGATTTTCGTGTCTATCGCATTAATTCCAATTACATTGTTAGTATTCATCCACAAATGTCGTATAGTTCATGAAATACTTTAGCAAAAAACTATTATTCTAATATGTCTAGGCTTTTATGCATAACGATTTAATATGCTATTGCAAAGACATGTTTCAAATTTATGACGTATGTTATCGCTATTCGTGATTATAGATGGTTGTTAACATACCTGATTGATTAAACACAAATATACTGTCAATCTCATTTGTAGCGCTATATAAAACAGTCGGCGTGGATCCTGATGTTGTATGCACCATTAACAACTGATTGTTCTCATTACCATAGTATATGTAACTACCAAAGACACCGATAGCATAGTAGGTTCTTCTAACATTTGTTGAAAGTATTGTTTTAACATCAGAGCCATCATTTTTAGCTGATTTCATGTCACCCTTGTAATTAATCCAATACAGTCTTTGTTCATCAGTGTCTACAATATATGGTAACACGTGGAGGATCAGTTTCAGTTTATGATTAGTACAATAATAAATAAATATATATATATATATATGTATATATATAAACGCCTACAAAGTATACAAAACAACACCAATAACAAAAAAAAAAAGGAAACTATAAATGTAATTATTTATAAATATTTCGGATAACAGATATCCTTCATCAGTATGACCATAATGTAAAATTAATCATATGCAAATATATGCCTCAAATAAAAATAGTAATATGCGATATGAACTGGCACAGCTCTAAAATCTAAAAGGCGACGACAGTTACGATGTTACAAGAACGATTGCGTCAATATACATTCAAAATAAACAGCACTGACCGATCTAAGTTCGTAAAAATTTCAAATTTGACAACGGTAGAGTAATTAAAACAGAGGCTGCGTATTTAAACTTCCCAAATACATAGCAGTTTAAAAAATATAATAATCAATTTTGACTACGGTTAAATAGTTGAACGTGACTAGGTACTTTTACATCCCTCCAAAATGAATAGAACCAAGCAATTTAAACTGGTATAATTACAACAAATTTTATAGTTGAGTAAGGTAAAGAAATAGATACAGAGACTGTAGTAAAAAGTATTATAAGCCAAATGTAAACCACTGCGCGAATTCGACCTACATCTTTTCATTTATCCCATTTTGTGCCAACGTTTTTAATTTTCTTATCCAAAATTTTTCCCGAGTGAGTCTATCCTCCCTAGACAAAGCTGTGTTGTGGTCAATGATTGTAATGGTCAGTCAATAGAGATCTGCCTAAGTGTGGCCAGTGTATCTCAAATGTCGATCGAGATGAAGGTCTGGCTTGCATTGGTAGTCGCTACGATATGATGGCCGTTCATTCGTTTGTAAAGTGGCTGTTCTGACTCGCCAACATACTGTTTACCACATTTACACTATAGAGAAACACAGCATTTGTTGTCTTCCAATTAACATTGCAATATATGGTGTATTCTGCATATTTGTAGTGACTGTTAAAAGTCTGGGTATTCAGTATTTGTTTGCAAGTCAGACATCGTTTGTTTCCACAACCCTTACAAGAGCCCACAGACGAAGAGCCTGCTTTAGAGAATAAATCAGCTCTCATCAGCAAGTCTTTAAGGCTTTTGTGCCTACGGAAAGCCAGTACAAGTGGCTCGGGAAAGATCTTGGATAGTTTAGGATGTTTTTTGATTTCTTTCCAATTTTCGCGGATTAGGTGTGATAAGTTGTCAAATTTGGGATGGTTAGTCAACACAAAAGGCACATACAAGTTCATCTCGGCTGATGTTGTTAGTATGAGAGAGCCTTTATCAATGTCTTTTCTTTTGTAGCCCCGATGTTTTGGGTGACTGCGAAGTTCTTGTAGTCGTCTTTTTGCAGTATCGTTGGTGGAGCAAATCCGTTTTATTCGTATGGCCTGGCTGTAGGGAATGTGATCTTACAGTCAGAGATTTCATAAGTGAATTTTATTGAGGGATGAGTATCGTTTGCATGTTGAATGAACAAATTTAGTTCTTGTTGAGTATTATCCCACTTCATGTCAATATTGTCGACGAATCGGAACCAAGAGAGAGGTTGATAAAGATAAGAATGGAGAATTCGCTGTTCTAATTTCCCCATAGAAATATTGGCATAAGACGGGGCCATCTTTGTTTCAATTGCTGTTCCCTTAATTTAGAGAAAGTGTTCACCATTGAATGTGAAGTTATTGCATAGTAATACCAAAGTTTGAAGCTAGATTAGACATTCAATAGGTGGATGTAAGGTTAATGAGAGTTCCAGACTTCCGTACAGACTTCAATACCATCGTCATGGGGGATGTTAGTATGAACAGAGGTAACATCAAGCGAGGCAAGGATCGTTTCAAATGGGAGAGGGTTCAAGGATTCCATTTTCTTAAGATAGTGTGTTGTGTCTTGTATATATGATGGTACATTTTTCTACATGTGGTCTCAGATGAAAGTCAATAAATTCTGAAATTTTCTCCGTAGGGTGGTGCGTATATAGAGTTATTTGATTTTTAAATCTGATGTAAACTTAACGATTCATTCACCTAGATGAGCCACGGAGTAAACAAATCAATGGCATGAATGTTAACAAATTATAGCATGTTTGTTTCCCCAACTTGTATGTAAAAACATTTGATCAGTATTTCGAATGTTCTGTACACTTAGCCGTGAACAAAAACAAATATTTTTGAATGCTTACACAAAATATCTACAGAACATATGTCAAAATGTCAAATATTAATGACGACACTTCTTCAAGTTCAAGTGCTATGGCTGATGGTATATCAATATGATATGGGTTTCTGTAACTAACAAGTGATATAAATTGGTAAAACAATTGAAAATAATTCTACATATTTCATATCTAAAAAAAGCGCTCATTTTGATACACAGACTTGATAAATGTATGACGAGAAATTTGCAGATTCCTGCTCTGGTCGTCTTGACACATGTTTGGAGAAAACAACAAATTGGCAGGAATGGCAATTATGAATCTCAGCTAATAAATCAAAACGAGTTAAGAATGAATACTGTTGCCCGGTTAACATTTTATAAATACAAAATTTTAATATAATACACCAAACTAAATCAATAAATTATTAAAACAAATGCATCAAGTATCTGTTCAGCTATTCCGTATTTGAAATCAACTTTTGAAGTTCTGATCCATAATAACAGTGTGTTTAATATATCAAATAAATATTCTGCTTTTTTTCAGAAACAGACAAACTTCCTACGATAACGGCACTTTGTTGATCCAATCCAAAACAAAGCTGTTGAAATACACCTTTATCTTCAAATGCTTATTAATAATGACACTTAGATGTGCATACTTATATGTGAATACGAATAATCATCCCTTAGTGACAAAGGAAATGTTGGAAATAATTTGACTCTCCACTGGTGAATATTCTCAAATTGCACAGCAAGAAAACAGTTTTCACAATTTTGCTACAATTATTCCGACTAAGTAAAACGTGAAATGAATGTTATTCATAAAAAATGAAGTATTGTCATACCACTTAGTTTAACTGAATAATATGTATGTACTTCAAAGTCAATATACAGTAATTAATTAAATAAGGAGATGTGGTTTGAATGCCAATGAGACAATCTCCATCCAAGTCAAAATTTGTAAAAGTAAATCATTATAGGTCAAAGTACGGCCTTCAATACGCAATCTAGAGTCACACCGAACAGCAATCTATAAAGGGTTCTAAAAATAACTAGCATAAAACCATTCAAACAGGAAAACCAACGTTACAAATGGGGAATGTGTCAAAGAAACAACAACCCGACCAAAGAGTAAGAAACAGCTATAATCTATATAACATACGAGAAATGAGAAACATTTATAAAACACACCAACAAACGATAACCACTGAACATCAGGTTCCTAATAATCGATGTTCATACTTTGTTTTTTTTTTTCTAAAATAATATCTTTATTGCACTTTTGTTTGCTGTGATGACAAATTACTCGACCTACAGAAGTTAGCCTAGTATCCCTGTGAATTAGTTACTGAATAACCAGGGAATGTATTCACTAATTTCATATTTATAGGTAGTTAGTTAGTTTTACAACTCATAATTATTACAAACATTTTGTTTCTTCAAAATATATTGTCACAAGATTACGAAAAGTGTACAGTTTTGTCCGGTTTTGTGTCTAAAGACTAGAACTTTGTGAGCATTGACCTTTACCTTTTGTAGAAAACCGTTAAAGCTGGTTGATCAGTTGTCCAGATGAATTTGTGTGATTTATTGACTGTTCTCACAAACAGCTTAAACTTTAGTTAACTATTGTAAGTGGCAAGTCTCGACATTCTAATAGAAAATGCATTTGACTAATCATGCATAAATGAGTTTGGAGACAAATATGTACATAGGATCTTGTATTTTATAACCCAGTACTAAAGTCTTAAAATTAAATTTATGTGACCCAAGCTTGGTTTTGCTAACAAGTACATGTACTTTCTTCCAAAATTTATTTAAGTATAGACATTTAAGAAACAAATGTTCGTAATCTTCAGTCAAATTACTCATGTCACACATCTTTGTATCTTGTATGTTCCATTGTTGTATCAATTGTTTACATGAGAGGATATAATTGAGTAATTTCCATCTACACATTTTATATGATTATGTCATTTATTAAATAAGAAAAAGTAAATTGTAGCATGCTACTTATTGGAGTGATTGATTCTGGTTTGAAGATGTTTTTCCATTTAGAGAATCATATCGGTCTCTTATCATTCTTGTTATTTAACTAGATATATATTTTTTTAGATGGCATATTTAGGTGTGTCCACCTTTCCGTGGAAAGACCTATTTGTTGTACTGATTATTGGTTTTTTTTCGCCTAGTTTTTTTCATGCACTGTATATTTGTTTCAAAAGATGTCGCTTAGTTTTTGTGTAAATGATTTCATACAGTTTATACGCTTTTGAAACTGACCCTGTTTAACCGAATACTTTTCTTTGTAAGAGTTATCTCCCACTACCCTGTTTTTCTTGTTATGAACATACTCAAAATGTTACATTTTATTTTGACCGAAGCGTTACGACGACTCTATATGAGAGTTATTACCCCTTTTGCATTTGAAATAAGTGATATTTATTTGTAACTTGTAAACCATAGGGTCTTAGGGTGTTTTGATTTGAGGTCATTGGTCCACTAAAAGAAACAAAAATTGGTCAATGTCATGTTCTTAATTTTGATTTTGGCTAGTTATTACTTATTATCAGTAGCTGTATAAGATATCGTCAAACTATTTGTCGTTACACATACAATTTTGGTTAAACGGGTATGTTGACAGAAAATGGAGTTTTCTTGCCTCTTATATTCAAAACTAGCTGTATGGTTATATAACTCATTAATTATGAATAGTAGAGACATAGGGTCTTTTGATTTTAGATCCTTATTTTATTACCTTGATATTTAGGTCAAGATCATATGTAAATTTGACGTTCTAGATTTTGACCTATGCTTTAACTTGATATTTATAAATGATAAAGCCATGTGACTTCTTGCAATAGGTTGCAAACCATATGACCTTGAAAAAGCCAACAAGAAGTGACCTTGTGTGAACCGGAAGTTACTATTATTTAATGTAAAAGTATATACATGATATAGAACCATATATTTTTGAAATCAGTGTCAAGTAAACTATCATATTATACCTGAAGTGACAATAATTCAAACCGGAAGTAACAAATTATCTTCCTTATTTTAAACTAAAATGTGTAGAAACCATATATATTTGGAATCAGCTCACAGTAAGCTATCATCTGACACTGGAGATGACATTCTAAACTCGATTTTTATATTTCATATCAAAATACATAGGTTTTTTTATGGTGGAAAGACCTTCAATCGTTCTCTGAAAAATTGGTTTTTCATTTCAATTAGTTTTTTTTTGTTAACAGTCAAAGACAAGTTTAAATTATTTGTGTTTACAAAAGTTTTCAATGTTTTGTCAGATTTTAATGTATTAAGCCATTGTTTTAGAATAGAGTTTTTCAATTTTGAAAGTTCTAAAATCCAATTAGGTTTTGAGGATAATTTCTCCAATATAACTTTTTGTGAAATATGCCCTTGATGATCAATGATATCGTTGATGAAAATGATACCGTATTTTATCCAATTTAGGTAAACTTAACATTTTCCCTTAAATTTTATATTTTTGTTACCCCACAACATTTGCTGCCTAATATTTGTAAAATTTGTTATTGTTATGATACTTTTTGGTGTATTATTTGCTTTGTACCAGGTCTTTAAAATGTACAGGTAAAATGTGGGTAGTGTATTACTTAAATTAGGTAATGAGTTTATGTTGTCTGGCATCATATGAATTATAAGGTTGGTTTTACCAAATTTGTTGAAATAATATGTTGGAATGACTTTTCAATTAGCAAATTCCTTTGCAGTTAATCGTTTGACCCATGAAATTTGTAGTGCATTTAAGAAATTATCAATATCTGTCATTTTCAGACCCCCATTTGTGTGATCTTTGGTAAATGTTGAACGTTTTACCATTTCTTGTGTATTGTTCCATATAAAAGTGTTTATGAGTTTTTTTTAAATCTTTGTTGATTCGGGGTATGGAAACAACCGATGCTAAAAAAGTACGATTGGGTAAAATAAGTGACTTAACAACTGTTATTCGACCTATCATTGTTAAATGTCTTTTTTCCCAATCAAGTGTTAATTTGTTTGACTGTTTCAATATTTTTTCAATATTTAATTTGTCACATTTGTCTTTATCCAATCCAAAGTACACACCTGCACTTTTAATTGGTTCTCTGCTCCAGTGTATATTTTCATTTTTTTTTTCTTTACAATGTTTAAGTCTACCTAACCATATACCTTCTCTTTAAGATTTATTTAGTTTTAAACCAGGAAGTGTTCCTAATATTTCTATTAGGTTCAATGCTGAACGATTTTTTTTAAAACTGAGAAAGAGGGTTGTGTCATCAGCCGATTGGGAATTTTCTTGACTAAGCGTTTTGTCATCAAGTTTTATTTGAAAACTTGTAATGTTAGAATCTTGTCTTACTCTACATGCCAGTATTTTAACTGCTATTACAAAAATAACAGAACTTAACGGACATCCTTGTTTTATTCCACGGTGAAGACTGAAGGTTTCTGAGATCCAGCCGTTATTAGACAGACACCCTTTAGTATCAATATATAAAGTTTTAACCTATTTTAAGAAGGAATGTGGTACTCTAAATATTAATAGGGAAGGGCCATTTTAAAGAATCGAAGGCTTTGGAAAAGTCTATGAACAATACAACTCCATCTATATTAAGTTTTTATGAGTGGTTTATTATATCTTGAATATGGCGAATGTTAAAACCTATGTACCGATTTTTTATATATCTATTCTGATGAATAATTTTGGATATCCACCTTTAATCGTTGCGCTAATGCATAGGCCATAAGCTAAGTATCTACATTTAGTTACTTGATTGGTGGGTAGTTATGCTATAGATAATGCATATTTTAAGGTTTTTCTTGTCGTAGAACACACCAAGGGGTGTCAGGATTGAACAAATGAAAGACCGACCGTAGGGAGGTCTTTCTTTGGGCGATCCGGACACCCCGAAGTGTGTTCTACGACAAGAAAAACCTAAAAAAAAGATACTAAAGTGGGATATTTCTTTCTAATGCGTTCAGGTTTTATTACGCCCTACGGCTCATTTAGAATGTGAAATAAAACTCACTAATTAATCTAGATATAAAACTAAGAAATTATTATCCATTCTTTTAGGTATGACCAACAGGTACGGTAAAATTCTGCACTTAGACCATCTAGCCCAGGGGACTTATTTAGTTTCATATTGAATATAGCATTAGTCCATTATTCTCATGTTAGATGGCGCCAAATTGTACACTATCAATATTGGAGAGAGAGTGATCTATTTTAGTTTGACTAATATATATTTTTTTTTATTTCGGAAGGGTCTGATTCAGTTCTTTTATACACTTTTTGGTAGTAGTTATTCCCAAGAACAAGAATATTGGGTGCGTCTGTTACTATATTGCCTTGACCATTTATAAGGGCAGAAATTGTTGTCTTAGTTTGTCTTGATTTTTCAAGACCCAACATTATTTTGTAGTTTTTCCCCTTCTTCCGCCCATCTGAGTCAGGATCTGATTTGTGCACCTCTAGTTTCCTTTATATATAAATTTTGTAAATTGTTCTCTTCATTATTTATTTCTATCTTTAAATTTTCTGAATTACTTGAATTTTCATAAAAGAATTTTAACTTGTTTTCTAAATTGTTGACTTCATTTTTACATTTAGCAGCCTTTTGTTTACAGTATGCAATTGTTACCTCCCTTACTTCAGTTTTGAAAACATCCCAAGTAACTCTAGGATCATTATTTTTGGTGAGTATTTTTTTCTTTATGGGTGTCAATTAGTTAAATTATTATTTCTTTGTATTTAGTATCATTCAGTATAATGTCTTTCATCTTAAAGAAACCTTAGCCTTTATTTGATCTTTACATCTTTTTTTGTATAGAGATTATTTGATGATCTGCATGTGAAATTAGTGTAGGTCTTAGGTCTGCTGATATTATGTGCGGTCTTATATCTGGATTCATTAGAAACAAAAATTCTGCTTGCAACATTTCTAGATTACCATAGCTGTATTTTGCAGAACTTTTAGAAATATTTGGTCCTCAATGTTCTTCAACTTCGTACTTTATTTGGCCTTTTTAACTTTTTATTATTCGAGCGTCACTGGTGAGTCTTTTGTAAACGAAACGCGCGTCTGGCGCAAATACAAAATTGCAATTCTGGTATCTATGATGAGTTTATTTCTATTGCTTTTTTCTTCTCCAAGTAAACTGACTGGTATTTTGATTTAGTTCTCTTCAAATATCAATGAGTTTATATTTTTTGTATTAGTTGTTTTAAACTGTTGACAAGTTTATTTTGATTGTTAGAACTAGTACTTTTTCTATCAAATGTTGTTAAACTTTCATTCATATCACAGCTCCTCCTCCCCCTCCCATGTTTTCTTTGATTAGAATTGTTGCGCCTCTTGATTGTGAATTTACGAACCTATGGCAAAATTTGCATTTTGTCTCATTGTTCATAACATATTCATTTTTTTTTTCAATAAAATGTGATTCTTGTATAAATAAAATATTACACTTTTGGGTTTTGCACCATAAGTTTAATCTTTCTCTGTTTTCTATTAGTCCTAGGCCTTGACAGTTTCAACAACATATATGCAGTTTTTCACTCATTATTGATGAACTCAGTTATATATATATATATATTTATATATATATATAAACACACGTTGCACATAAAGAAACAGGCAACATATCAATAAACAGTCTATTGACACATCTACTTTTTGCATAGTATATATATATATTAGTATTTATTTCTATATTCAACATGTCTCTAAAACTATACAATAAAGACAATAGATTGAGCGTAACAAGTAAATATGTTGATGTCATATTGTTAATACACACACTTAAGTTGTTTAAATACCCATATAAATTATATGCATATGGATTGGGGTTGATTTCTGAATTACATAGTATCATGAGTTTAAAACCAACAACATAAATGACAATGAATATTATTTTGTACATGTTGTATGAGATAATCATATAGTAACATTAACTATGGTATGATTTTTTTTCCTGTTGTTTTATACTTGTTTATGTTTTTTTTTAATCAATTTTATTTTATATTTTTTATTATACTTTGGTATTACATCTTCAGGTCTAAATGAATGTCTACTCAACCGAAATATGATGTTTGGTTGAATCTTCTTTGCAGGATGAATCATCTTATACTATATTGATACATCGCCCTCTGAATATCAAAGGGTAAGATGCCACTATCTGTTCATCAAAGCTGCCGGTGAACACGAGGTACGAAATTTAAAACCTCATTTTTTGTATCACTAAAAAGTGGCTACATTGTAGCTACTATTGCTGTACCATTACCAATCGGAATCTTAGAATACTTATGCTTAATATAGTGTTATTATACAGTGACGAATCAACTGGTTAATCACCATATTGTTTTGTTTTTATTATTGAATTATGACACAAGAGCCGAATGTCTTTTTTGTTTCAGAACCAGAAACAATAGCAGCATAGACATACATGTATGGATTATATCAAACGATTATATATTTTCAAGATATAATGGGTCTTTCATACAAAACAGATCAGCCAACTGTACAAGAGAGATCAAACTCTCGTCTGAATATAGATGTGTTTCTTGTATTTTTAATTCAGTACATTTAATTCAGGATCAATCATATACACAACGGCTCGCTTACTCAATTGATTTTAATATCCGGTGAAGCACATTTGAGAAGAAACCGGATTATTTTTTATCAATAGTAACATATACCGTAATTGGACTTTATCAATATTTTAAAAGAAAAAAGTCTATAAATGTACGAAATCATCAATTTCAAAAGAAGTTTATTGCATGCAAACACTTGTTTTCTTACCATACTTTTTATCCTAATGCCTGTAACTCCATTTTAACTTTAACAAAATACTTAAAAAAGGCTCTTTTGTTGGACTTTGTTTATAAAGTATTTGTTTTATTTAGGATATTAATACTAACGTAATCATATTTTTAAAGTTCATTCTACTTTCTCTTAATGTTTTCCATTTGTTCTTAGATCAGAACCTAACCTGCCTCATGAAAGCTTCCATACCACAAGCATTTCAAAAAAATGAGTGTTCGTTCGTTTAAAAAACAGATTATGATGCATTTCAAACATTTAGCCCACTTGATTCGTTGATTACTTAAATTTGATGCATATGATCAATACATACAGTAATTTAAATCATCCAAATGTCAAATTAATATGTTACTAGCTAAATTGACAAATAGAAAAAACGCGAAAAAACTGACAAGAAATCCTTAGATTATTTTATTATTTCAGTAACGAACACAGTTAAAATACGTATACAACAATTTAAAGAACATTTGTTTTCTCTAAGGCTGCTAATAATATCATTATTATTTGACATAAATTTTACATTGAGGTTTTGCAAAAGGTAATAACAAATTCACCAACTTTCCAACTGACTCCATATTTGAAAAATCACATCTGTACCAAATATAAACTTTTATCTGCATCTTTACAAGCAGAACAAAATACATTGAAAGTTCCAACTATGTACTGGCTTCCGAAACTGCACAGAACACCTTACAAATGTAAATGTGTTTCGTCTTTAAGCCATTGTTCCACTACAAAACTGTCTATTCTACTTACACTTCGTACAATAAAAAACTGGTAATAAATTGTTCAAATAAGGCCTTTGAATATAGTGGAATTAATTACTTTTTGGAGTGTCATAAATTCTTTGGAAGTACTTGATAATTGAATGCTTATATTGTTGATTTCTAATCTGTTCAAAGGTTTAATTTTTCTACCCTAGATACCAGTTTCGTCCTTATCTTATTAAGTAAACAATCACACACCTAATTTAATTAGCATTTAAAAAGTCAGATTGCGAATATATAAAACTCTTTAAGGTCATTTTTAGTAACAACAAACAAAAGAACTATGTCAATTGGTCCTGCCTTGATATTATAACTGCCATTCAATTTTTACTATATAACATTTGTGTTTGCTATGGAGATTCCATATATCGTCAAGTTATCGGAATTCCAATGGGGACTAACTGTGCACCACGTATTGCGGATCTGTTTCTGTATTGATATGAGTTAATTTATGACTAAAATCAGCAAAGACCCATCGAAACGACATCTTATACACAAATGTAATAACACTTTTAAATATTTGGATGATATATTGGCTCTCAATAATAACGAGTTCAGTATGTACACTAAAGATATTTATCCTTCTTAACTGACTTTAAAGACAGATAATACTAACAATGAACACTGCCCTTTTCTGGATCTTGATATCTATAACTTTAACGGGAAGCTTAATACCAAAACTATTGATAAAAGAGATGATTTTTCCTTTCTTATCGGTAATTATCCATTTTTAGATGGCGATGTTCACGTGTCACCACCTTATGGTGTTTATGTATCTCAACGTGTTCGATTCGCCCGTGTAATTTACAACGTTTTTGATTTTAACGAAAAAATCTCTGTATTACTGAAAAATTATTGCACCAGGGTTTTCGATATTGGAAAAAAGTCAAAACATTTACTAAATTTAATCATCGGAACAAGGACATTAGCAGGCAGACATTATATACGTACAGGTGTTTCACATACAATCTGTAATGATAATATTCTTTACAAAGCACAGAAATGTCGACATTCACCTAAAAAGCTAATCAAACCTTTAAACAGACTTATTCAGAAGGGATATAGTTACGATACTGTTGCCAGGTCATTGAAGATGGCAGATTTTTGTATTAATATTGATTCACTGATAGGGTCTTTGCATCGGAAATAAACACATATGTTCTAAAACAAGTTGTTGGCATGATACGGGTTATGTTCTTCTCATATATTTTATGATAGTATGATACTAAACCCCTAACGGGAGGGATTGTGCTTGATTTTCATATGATGAAGACACTATCTTTCAATCAGTTAAATTTAAGTCTAGAGCTGGCATGTCAGTAACTGCTAGTAGTCCTTTGTTCATTTATGTATCATTGTCATTTTGCTAAGTTTCTTTTGTTACCTATTCCGACATCGGACTCCGACTTTAAGCCATTGTTCTACTACTAAACTGTCTATTGTACTCACAAGTACACTTAGTATAATACAAAAACTGGTAATAACTTGTTTGATAAGGCCTTTGAAAATAGTGGAATTAATTACTTTTGGAGTGTCATAAATTCTTTGAAAGTACTTGATAAATTGAATGCTTATATTGTTGATTTCGAATCTGTTCAAAGTTTTATTTTTTCAAACCTATATACCAGTTTTTGTCATTATCTTATTAAGTAAAAAATCACACACCTAATTAGCAAATATTAGCATTTAAAAAGTCAGAATGCGAATATATATGTTAAAACTCTTCAAGGTCATTTTTATTAACAACAAACAAAAGAACTATGTCAATTGGTCCTGCCTTGATATTATAACTGCCATTCAATTTTTACTATATAACATTTGTGTTCGCTATAGAGATTCCGTATATCGTCGAGTTATCGGATTGGGACTAACTGCGCACCACGTATTGCGGATCTGTTTCTGTATTGATATGATTTAATTTATGACTAAATACAGCAAAGACCCATCGAAACGACATCTGATACACACATTTAATTTCACTTTTAACACTCTCAATAATAACAAATTCAGTACGTACACTAAAGATATTTATTCTGCTGAACTGACTTTAAACAGAGTTTTACTGTGGTATATTGCTGTGCGTTTGTTTATTTACATTGGCTAGAGAAAACGGGAGAGTTGAGATCTCACAAAACATGTTTAACTACGATGCATTGTTGCGCCTGTCCAACGTCAGGAGCCTCTGGCCTTTGTTAGTCATATATGTTTTTTTTTTAATTTTAGTTCATTTATATTTTTTGGAGGTTAGTATGTTGTCCATTTTCAATCTAGTACACATTTTTATTGAAGGGCAACCTGAAGCACGCCTCCGGTGCGGATTTTCTCTCTGTGTTGAAGACCCATTGGTGGCCTTCGGCTGTTTTCTGCTCTTTGGTCAGGTTGTTGTCTCTTTGACATATTCTTCATTTCTATTCTCAATTTTATGAACAAATTTTTGGGCTTCCAGTTGAATCTTAAGAAAGAACCATTAAGTATCATATTCAAATTACATATATTTATAACCTAAAAAATATTTAAGAGTAGATAAATCTGGTTTTTTTTTCTGATGAGTCCTTTTTTCACAATATTGATAGGTTCTTTTGAATTGTACTGTTTTATTTTTTTTAATGTTAAATTTACCGCAATCTTTATATTTTTTTAAGCTTTGATGTTTTGATAAAAAAGTTTATGCGTGAGTTATAAAAAAGTGTTCAACTTGTGAAGCAATCTTTAAATATGTTAAGATGAAAGCACCAGTTATAAGCATTAAGATTGAATTGTTCAGACATTATTCTGCTTCTATGGTTATGTTACTAAACTTCTTATTTGGATATCACTCATAATAGTGACGACAGGTAGACTGCAAAGTTTTTCATGAGAACATGTATAATGTCCTGTTATATCTTTTCCAATAGGTCCTTTTGTTGTACAAATTAATTGAATGGCTTACACGTTCATTGATGGTACATATAATAGAAAGGCACATACATATGGGGTATCCATCCATGACACAATGTTCACATTTACATTAACATAAGTATAAGAACATCTGAATATAAATATCAAATCTTAAAATGAAGAAAAATGCCAACTGTCACATTTTAGGCAACATTTTAACAACTATACCTGATGACCTCTTACGTATATCCATGCAGTAACCAGGTGTTGATGTAAAGTTAACGATCGTCCGCTTTTCAGATAAATCGAAAGTCGACTTAAATATTCCTATATCCCGTTCAACTATATACATCCACCTGAAACATGTGAAAGACATATCAAAGTTTGACAACTTGAATAAATTAAACTTCAGGTTCAGTTTGTTTTTGAGTATGCATGTGTTATAATATTAGTTATATAAAAAATTAAGATAGAGGCGGTCGATACTACTCGAGGATTAAGATGGAAAAGAACATTTGATGACACCTTAAATTGGTTACATTATATATTGTTTGACTATACACCGATAGATACATGTAGGTTCTGCATAGTGAATCGACTGGGGAAAATGATGTATATCTAACAAAAAATACTTTAAACGATTACACTGGTGTACTGGAAGGAACTAACATTTAGCAATGAAACAACTACTGAGCTCAAAGGTAGATGTTACAATGCCTAATTGTCAAAAAATACGTCCCATTAAAGACACATCGTATTTAACATGCAAATCAAACATGATGAGTTTGCTAGTTTACATATTCCAAACAAGAAAACAGAGGTCTAATTTAATCTAATTTAGCATGAATTTTACTACCAAATATAAGTCATCATGACTATGTTTTCATATCTAAATCCACCCTTTATTTAAATAAATATTTATACTATAAATATGATAAGACATTCTGGTCATTTAAGGGTATTAACGCTATTGGTGATGCCTAAATTTAAATAACGTATATATGATTAAAAGAAGATGTGGAATGTACATAATTGGTAACATTAGAAATAAAACACGGACTCTGCATGACTTATATATCAAGGCATTTATTGAAAAGAGACAAATTCGTAATGATAATGTTTTCCTTTATTTTTTTTTTCTTTCATATTCAAGAAATTGAAAGGCCCAAGTAAAACATGTATAAGATGTGCACGTACTACCAATAAAAACGGACAGACTTTTATCGGTTTAATATCTCAAGGTAGGTTACGATATTTTGTGACTTAAGAATTCAAGCAGATCGAAAAGTCCTCCTTTAAAACGCGAAACGAGCGGCTGGCGTACAAAATTTCAATCTTCGGGTTCCACAGTGATTGTTGAGCTTGGTTTTGACAAAAAGCGCGCGACAAGTGTGCTAAATTATTTAACCAGGTTTATAAACTAATGACTCAATCTTGGGGAAAAAAAGGAGACCAATATTCGGACTGTTATAAAAAAAGGAATGTCCTTGTTTTACAATACCTCAATTTTTTGCCATGGCAGGAACAATTTAAGATATCAACTTCTTATAAATAGTATATGTTTTGGAGAAAGCAATGTTGGTGTTGCATTATATTTATAACAAACACTTAAACAAGAAAGTATTTGTTTGAAACAGATCGTACTGCATGCCAGACATCCAATTTATAAAATTGTTTTTCAATTTATAATGTTTTTACTACGAACATATCCATGACATGTCTTGGTTATCCTATTGTATCGGTCAGGGCATCAGTCGAGTATGTAACATAGGTACATGTTTACTCTTTGTATTCATATATTGTGTCGACTAAGTACAGATGTTCTTTCGTGCAAACTCAAAGTGATACGGTTCTTCGTCATAATGTAAATCTGTTAAGTTTGACTATATCAGCTGGAAATACAAATTAATATCTATAGGAAACTGTATTGACAAAATCGAAAATAAAAAATAACAAAACCAATTAAAGAAACCTTTCAAAAAAAAAGGGCAATTTCTTTCATAAAGAGGAAACATTTCAAAAAAAATCACATTAAAAGGAAACCAAAATGACAATTGGATACTTGAAACGTTGATAACGACAATTAAAATCGACAATATACTAGTACTAGACATGACTAGCAGTGACACATATACTAGTTTCACATTCTAAAAGTAGACCAACAGCGTTGATAAGCAATATAAAAAAATAATACTATTAGCGAAACCTATTTTACTACTACGTATGCGCTTTCGACAAGTAATGTCAGTTTCGATAATGAAAGGGGCTATAATGATAAGAAAATCTATGACTTATACATATGTCTAAGAATTATTCATAACCTAACAATGATAGTTGTCACGGTAAAATATAATGTGCGAAGAAGCGCTAATAATAATCCTTTGGATCTGTTGGATTTCATCAATCGATTTAACTTCTTTTTGATAACATGTTCATTCGATAAATAAAACTAATGTAAAGCTAAATGTTCATGACAAAGAGGCAAAAAAATATATTGAAAATTCTTGCATAACAGTGTCATTGTGACATCACAGTAAAAAGGGCCGGCTATCAGGCAATTTATGTTTCTGTTTAGACTTAAAGCCCAGTAGCAATGGTATCATTCATCACATTTGAAGGATACCGAAAATCAGACCTGACTTCAAACTTTATCAGTACTTCGAGAGGATTGTTGTGTCAACATTGACGTTACCAGTGGTCATGTATATCCCTCTAAAATGCATTGCAAGATTCGATGAAATGAATATATATGCATTCACTGGTAATGTATTTACTATATGAAAATGCATTGGTCAGGTAGATATATTCTAATTCTAGTTACCTGCTAAAATGAACAAAATGAACGCAGCATATTTAACACGGTTGAACTATTCTGTGACTATCACCAATACTTTGTCATTGATTTGCAAGTTTGACGCTGGGCTAGGAGTATATACCTCAGCCGTGTTTGCAAAACGAATAACTTTGACCTATAAACTCAAAACAGACTTCCAAAAGGGACATGCATATCTTTGTAACTATGTTATTCAATAATACATAATGCACATGCATGATATAGTAGGGATACACATGTTTGCAAGTGAACAACTCAAACATTACCCTAGACATTAGCTAAAAAAGCTAAGCATACGAACAAACTGTAGACCTCAGTTGAAAAAGACTTGACTCATTATTTTGACAGAAAGCAAAACATAACTAACTTCAGGACTTCAAAATACAAATCTAAGAGTACTAGCAGTGACTTAATGTTCAAAAATCAAATTATAACTTATACAAAAATTGTGTTTTCCAAACTTTAAAAATAGTCCTTACACATCCAGTGTATATAGAATGTAAAGACGGTGTAACTTGTCTGAGAAAACATCCCCTTGATTGTGCCATAGTGCTTAATTCATCACAGTTTAGAATGTGTTTGTTCTTATATCAATGTTCATTTTGTTCGACAGACACTGTATCATTCCCATTTAAGTTTTAAGAATTCCGGTTTGATAGTTTGAACAACTATTTTTCTAAAATATTGAGATGGCTATTTTGGTTAATCAATAAAAATTTCATATTATGATGAATGATGAAGGTCTTTGATAAAAGTTTACTCAGATATAGGAACAACACTGGATCTATAGACCTTTCGAAATTAGGTCATGATCAGTTGATAACTGTTGCAAACACTTATACGTTTCCACAATTCTATGAAACATCAGTCCAAATACAAACGCAAAGAACAATTGAACATAGTATATGTATTGTAACTGGATGCATTAATTAATATCATTTATCATAATTGTCAATCTGCAATTTTATAATATAACAATATAGCTCCTAATATATAGTTACTTTTCGTTCTTTTGTTTACACTATTGCCCATTAAATCTATCTGCAATGTTAAAAAGCAGTAGTTATACAATTGATATGATATATGTGACTTTTAAACGTAATGTTCGTAACTGAGATAAAACGCATATACTGTTTTGTCTGTAACTGTTGAAGTTCATGGAAGGTGGAAGTTTTATATGTATTACTGTTAAAACAATACCCAATCAGAACTGTTGCAGCATGTACAGCATTCTAAACCATTCCTTTTATTAAAACCTCTTTACAAGTAGAACGTTCAAAAACTTAACGTCCTAATGATAAATTGTAAATTCATTGAAGTAAATGGATTTCTAGTATTTTAACGATTTTTTTTTTTGTGTTCTTAGCATTGATCTAATAAGTCAAACCCTTACTATCACTTTGATATGGTATAGTTTTTCAGTCATGTAAATGTTAATGAAGCAGTTTGGAGTTAACAAAATATTACACCCAACCACATTATATATGTGTCTGTCCACACGACAGAAGCCGGAAATCCAGTGATTGACTTTTTTTGTTGTCTTTCATTGTTGATAGTTGCAGTGTTAATATATTATTAAGCGTTTGTTCAGGGTTATGTTTATTTTCTTGAATATAACAAAAATATTGAAAATAAGGCCTGTTGTCATATAATTTTTAGATGGCCATATGGTGACTTGTTAATTTCCATTATGTGTCATTTGATTATTAACAATCATACAATATCATCGTATTGGATCTATGTCTTTTTTTGTCGTTGTAACACGCATACACGTGTGTCATCTTTCAATCATTGAAACTCGAAGTAAGTATAATATTGTTTTAACGAATACAGATTAGAATTATATGAAACACGAGCTAGGCAAGTATTATTTGTAAACGTTTTTTGATTCCTGTTCAGTATTAGTCGTCAGAAATTAGATATGGTCCATATATTTCAATGACAGTTTTCCAAAAAGAAATGAAAATTTATCGGGGAGGCAAATTTGTTTTTGATTGTTCGATGTCATAGCACGAAATAAAATGCTTTAACCACCCACACATATTGTTAAGAATATATAATGATATTGCTTTCTGGAGTAAGACCTGACTGATTAAACAGCTGTACACTTGGTTTAAAACAATTCGACATACTTGCTCAATTCCCAGAAACATAAAACCTGTTTGTAACATCAAGTCGTATCATCAAAGGATGACTTAGGGTTAATAACTCAGTTACATTGCTTCCGTCTAGATTGCATCTTAAGAGTCTGTGTATAGCAGCATCAATCAAGTAGATGTGCTCATTGGTTGAATCAACAGCTATTCCTGATGGATATAATATTGACTGGATAACTGTTTGTAATGTTCTATTCGTTGACGGATATGCAAATCTATATAAATCATAAATTGTTATTAACATTACATAGATTCATTGATTATACTGGTCTTGTATTTAATACTAAAAACTCTCCACTGTCTGGTTCATATTGCACACACACTATACTGAATTTGTTACATCATGATAGTGGAATAGTGTGAATGATATACAATGACGAATCTATGTTTTTAAAAACAAATACCTTGAAATTGTGCCACTAATTTGAACGATTGTTTAAACATATATTTATCAACATTTCAATGTAGGCTGCACATCATAGACGAGAAAATTTCCAGTACTAGTAAAACTGATAGATTATAAGCTTGCAGAGTCTAATTTTTACCATTGTATTCCTTTTTCTCAAAATTAACGTATGTAATACTTCAATTCAAACTTATTTAAAACTATTAATTTACGTTGTCAAACTTCAAGGCAAAGTTTAAAAGTTGATGATGTTTTAAGAAGATGTTTTATTTGGATCTGCAAGGACTACATACAAAACAGATTGACAAGTTCCCCATATTTTTAGAAAATGCATGTTCTTTTTATTAGGTCTTTCCACTTTTCTGTAGGAAGACCTATTGACATGATTGATTTTCTTCTGATTATATTCTTTTTTTGAGTGCATCTCCTCCGTTACTGTAAAAGAAAGCGACAATTTATTTTACCAAATTGCTTGTTATATCCTCAGGATGTTTTGTCCACTTTTGACCGAAGCGATACGAAGACTCCATAAGAGAGTTATTTCCCCTTTTGCATTTGACATAAGTGATATATGTAACTAATGAACCGTAAGTGATAGAGACCTAGAATATCTTGATTGGAGGTCTTTGGTCCAAAAAAAGAATAGGTCAAGGTCAATGGTCAAGGTCATATTCTAATTTTTGATTTTTGTCTATTCTCACTTCTTTTAATAAACCCAACAAGATACCGACAACATGTTATTATTAAATTGTGATTTGCGACATGAATGGGTGCGTGGACATTTAATGGGAGCTTTCGTCCCTCTTAAATAAAGAAATGTGCGTAAAGTGATTTAGCTCATTAACCATGCATATAACAGACCTAATGTCTTTTTATTTGAGATCCTTGGTTTATGATCTTGAAATTAAGGTCAAGGTCATATGCAAATTTGATGTGCTAGATTTTGACCTATGCATTATATTTATTTTTATACATTATAAAGCCATAGGAATTTCTGCATTAGGTTGAAAGCCATATGACCTTGCAAAATTTTAACCGGAATTGACCTTGTGTAAACCGGAAGTGGCTATTTTTGTACTTGTTTAATGTCAAATTATGTAGAACAAGATATTTTTGAAAGCAGTGTCAAATAAACAATCAAATAATAAAGAAAATCACATTTTTCAGACCGGAAGTAACAAATTACCTCCCTTATTTCGAACAAAATTGTATAGAAACCATATATTTTTGGAATCAGCAAACCATGAGCTATCAATTGACACTGGAACTGACATTTTAAACCGAATTTTAATATTTCCATATTAAAATGTATCGTAAGGGGTGGAAAGACCTTCTTTATTATTATTTATAATTATTATTATTATCATTATTTTTTTTTATTATTCGGTCTTTCTACTTTTCTGCAGAAAGACCTTTTGGTTTTGTTCTGGTTATTAGGTCTTGGCACTTTTCTTTTACCTCCGAATTCAACAAATATCTTGTCAATAAGAAACTCCAGCATACTGATCACTTGCTCCTCTATGTAGCATGTATTACCTTTTTTGTTCACTATTAACACAATATGGTGGTTGGTATCTCAAAGTAATAAATTCATAGCGTATGTTATCATTTGTATGTTGAAAAGCATTGTGGATTATTTCCTTTAGATGATTTTTCAATTTCACATGGGGCATGGTGGTATACAGGGTTGACAAATCTAAAGTTTTGATAAAACTAATTTCAGAGAAAGATCGAGATTTAAAATTTTCCAGAAGTTCTTTAAAGTTTTTTTAGAATCCACATTTGGTTAATACCACTACGAGAGTAAACAGCTTCATAGTATTTCTAAAGACCCTCTTTTACTACACACAGACTCTATGTCAATATAATGGACAATTCATTCGTCCAACATGCAGATAAGCTGGCAATGTACCGTTGTTTGTACGGAATTTTCTGAAGCTAAAGTATCCAATACAAAAAAGCCCTCCGATTTGCTGTTCAATGTAATGTCAACATTGTTGTTTAAATACATACAATGTTGACGATCACCTCCTTTTTAATTGTACACACAGTGAAAACTTAAGACCAGACATGGGTCGGATTAATTCAAATATAATTGATTAAATTAAAATAAAGATAACACCATTTTTCAGAGTCACTAATTAAATCATGGTAACATCTGATTACAATAAATTTCAAATTAATCCATTGGAATTATATTATTAATAAAGGTTATTACAGTAGCACTTTTTGTAAGGGATTTTGTTGATATGTTATTGGATGACAACTCTAAGTTCATCAATTTAATAATCACATGCTAACCACAATAATTTACAACGTACATACATGCATATTTTGTCACTGCTCATTACACTTTATCATCATTACTCTCTAAAATAATTAATCAAAAAGTAATCAGGATGACAAGGTATTTTGAAAAGTAATCGATTGAATTAAATAACATGTAATCAGATTTTTTGCCGATTAATGATAATAATTATTATGCAATAAGTTCGATTGCAGTTGGTTAATAACGACTATTGCCCCAAATGCTGCTTAAGACAAGCATTTTACAAGAAATAAAAAAAACTTTTTTTGAAAATGGATGATATAGATATCTGGGATTTCCATTCATTACAAAAGACTTTGTCATTGAGGAAAGTCGCCGCACGCACTGCATGATATATACATATGTATATTGTGTCTTGTACTTTTATTCTCCTTATGGTATATCATGTACTATGTATTTTGTTAACTGCATGTATAGGATGTATGCCATCAAACCTAATTTAAGCTATTAAAGATATCAAACTCACAAATTCGTTCACAAATCACACGTGGATTATACAAACGCTTTCCGAATGAATTAGTAAGTTACCTCTTTGATATCTTTATGATAAGAACCGTATTGTTTATTACAATTTTCGTTCCCGAATTTGTCTTCTGTTTGGCATATTTTTAACGTGTATTGAAGTTATAAACGCTTGAATTAGAGTTTCAATTATGCAGTCGATTATTAAAAAAGGTTTTTGTATATTTCACACGTGCCTTGTGAACGAATTCGTAAATCAGCTGTCTTTGATAGATTATTATATTTATTCAAGGTGATACATCTAAGCGTCTTAATATGACCACCAGCTGCATACCCTGTTCAAATTTACTTGGCTTATATTCGCGTTGTTCGTCTATAAATAAAGACAATAGTAGTATACCGCTGTTCAATAGTTATGAATCAATTAAGCGAAATCAAATCAGTGTAACAAACCAAAATCGAGGAAACACATCAACTATGAGAGGAAAACACCAGAACAACAGAAACACTAAACTGCAACAAAAAAAAAACGATATAAAGGACCGGACTCTTTTACAAAAACTGCAATATTCCTGACTTAGTACAGAATATTTCAAGAACAAATGATGGGTTTAAACTGGTTTTATGGCTAGCCAAACTTCCCGTTTATATTGCAATGTTAAAAATACCCCTAAATTGACAACATTACGTGACACTACAAATAAACGCAAGACCATTCAGGACAGAGGAATACATAAATAAATAATATAGTATATTACAACATGTAAACCACAGAATAGCAACGGACATCTCCAAAAAATTTACGACAGTACCCCATGATACCACAAAACAAATTATAAACTGTGCGTCGCGAATGTACCAACGCCACAAAAAGTGACGTACTTTTTGTGACGTCTGTATTATCAAAGCTACATTTCTAAAAATAGAATAGATAAGTTTTATTGTAGACACGTACAAATATATAAATTTGGGATTGAGTTTGTAAGGGTGTTATTTTATTTATTTTCTAACCATGAAAAGAATATTGATATGGAATTGTGTTAGTAATGATGCAAATATTGTATGTTCTAGCCATGTCGGTGTTTCTTTAAAAATCAAAACATTGTAGAAAAAAAATCATGTGCATATAGTTGCTTTAAACTAGTAATCTTATAAATAAAATAGATGATTATTTATCTTCACTTTAACATACATATAGAAAATAAAAATAAAATAACTTAAATATGAGACAAGATCATGTAAGACCAAACATTCAACACACTTGAAAACAAGCAACGTTAAACAAAAACACTGTAGACGAACCACTAGTAACTCGACTAAAATGACAAATAAGACATTACACGTAATGTGTTATTAGCATATCGTCACAACATATTGATTTTATCATTATACTACTATAACTAAAGTCATTGTCATTGGAAGTCAACATAACGCAAATTCAACTTAGCATGTTGCAATTTAGAGTTAGTATTTTGATGACTCAATTCATCATCACTCTTCCTTAGTTTTGCATTTTAAGCTTCAGCATAACGTTTGGTAATACATGACAGCTGAGGCTTTGTAAAACGACTGTCTGGTAGGTCTTTTTGTAATATGTGCTTAAGTGAAAAATGAGGAATAATTTTGAAACGTTCGAGAGGGAATATTTGATATTGTTAACCGAGGACAGGAGAGGTCATGTTCAACGAGCTCTTATGCTGATAGCAAATATTTGAGATTTGTTAAATGTGTGGTGTCTGACGAAGAACATTTACTTGAATTGTTTTAAATTGTTTGGGTGGCTTCAACGGCAGTTTTCGATTATTTTCGTATTTACTGATCTTTTATTCGTACGAAACACTTTTCCGGATTAACCTTCATCAGGAATGCTTAACGCCAAATATTTGAAAACCAAGATGTATCAGAACCGAAACAGTTAAAGACTTATCAGACCACAAATGACCCGGAAGTTATAGCCAAATATATGGCTCTGATTGTTTGCGTCAAGCATTATGCATTTTTTTATCCTGTATATGATTAACGTTTATGTTTCAACATTATGTCATCAAAGCAAATTTAACTTTTAGTCAATTCACTTTTTATTGTCCCCTACAATACCTCATGTGGGGGACATACATATACCGGGCTTCCGTCCGTTTGTCCGGTCTTGTTACCGCTATTACGTGAACAATTTTTCCAAGTTTTTTTTATGAGAATCATATTTGTATTAGCAATGTCAAAGACAAATTAGAAAGTCAGTGCCAAACAACTATTTGTCAAGGAACTATCCCACTTGAAAATATAGTTGTATGGAGAATTTCATCGTAAGTATTCTCAAGTTTGCATCAATTTTAGGACTATAATGAAACTTATATGGAAGATTTGATTAATTAATGTCTAGACTGAATTCGAACATCAGCACTGATTAAATATTTTTACAGGAACTATGTCCCTTAGAAATGTAAATCAATTTTTGAACACTTTATGTCACTCTGAAAAGTTATATATATTGCATTTTAAGGATTCGCACACCTATATTTCATTTTCGAATATATGAGGTGTATGTCAAATGCTCGTGTCAACAATATCTTGATATCGTGCTGACAAACTTATTTTAAAGGAGTTTTGCCCTTGGAAATAGAAAAATATGAGAAGAAAAACTAAGGGATCCCATATATACATTATTTGATAGATATGTATTACACAATGGAAACAAACATATGATGTTTTAGGTGCACAATAGAAAGCTGTTGTTTCATTAGGAATACCAACAGCAATCCAAACACTACTTGACTTGCCAAATACGATAACACAATGAAATGTTTTCTACTTTTTAGAAACCTACAGTGTCACTTTATTGGTACATTGAAGTCATACAAGTGAGAGGTTTATCTAGCTATTAAACCAGCTTAAATCCACCATTTTCTACATAAAGAAATGCCTGTAGCAAGTCAGGAATATGATAGTTGTTTTCATTTTTTTTTATGTGTTTGAGCTTTTGATTTTGCCATTTGATAAGGGACTTTCTGATTTGAATTTTCCTTGGAGTTCGGTATTTTTTTTTTTTTATTTATTTTTTTTTTTATTCCCTATGGGACATACTGGCCTTATCTAAAAGCAGAAACGGTTGTTTGGTTTTCAGTTTTTAGCTCTCAAATTTTAATACTTACAACAAAACAAAACAAAAATTACATTTTCCTTGTTTAATTAGTGGTACTGTCAATAATTTATGCCTATGTCGCGTTGACATGTTATGTCTGTACTTAAATTATTTTCCTTGATGAGTTGAGGTTACACATGGTTTTCTCATAAAGAATGTTTTATCTGAAGTTAATTTCTGACCCAATTTAATGAAGGGTTTAAAATATGACAGGTAAAAAAAAAACTCAAAAGATGAACGAATGATGGTGCATGCACTAATCAAACCCCATCAGGATTTGTAGATTTGAATATTGAATGAAGCTCCTGGATGCCAAACAATTTGTTAATGAACAGTTCACATATCAGAACTATTTGATATTAATAATTCCGTTTACAATGAATTTTGATACTTTGAAAAGCAAATCTTTTCATGACACAAGACAGATTGTTCGTTTAATGTTGTGGTAAATGAGAACGGATATGCCTGTACATATCATTAGAAAAAGTCTTATTACAATTGATAGAAATGATGCTTTTCATTATACATGAATTTAACATTATCAATCGATGTTTCCCTTACTATTGACGTCATCAGAATAAACGTTTACATACCGAACAATGTCATGATAACCATATCTTGGAAAATAAATGAATCTGTTTTTGTAATCATAGTCCATGGCAAACACATAACTAGTTCCAGGCTCTACCAGTACAGTCATTGTGCGTGTATCAATATCAAATTTAATAATTGCAGTGTTGACTGAATATAAAACTTTTCTTGAGAAAGCTGCAAAAAAATGTCAAAAATATCATCCTAATTATTTCATAAAAAAATCTAGAACTACATAACACTACATGGGATAAAATCATGGCAATAGTTTACAGTTTTACGTAACTTGCGATCTATTTATTTTATTTAGATGGTTAAACTGAATAAAGATGTAAAGAAGACGACAGACAAATAAATATGCATACATGTAAAAAGTTTACAGATTATTTTAATGAACTTCACGAACAAAGATACAGTTTTATGTAATACCTACGACTTACGTTTAGAAATAAAACGTATTAAAAATGGTCAATACAACATTGTTTGAAGTTGTCAAGTTATCAGTTATTGTCTCTTTTAGATGTATCTTTTTAGGAAGTATACGATTGTATATAAAAGGGGAAAAAAGACACATTATACTTTCAGACAAGATAACACAGTTAAAGTTTAGATTTGAACACTTGAGATTCAAATAATAGATGTACGCTCACACGTATTATTTCTACTTTAGTACAAATCTGTGACAGGTGTTATATTTAAATGGGTAATGTTTCTTTGGTGTCAAATTGGGTAATTTTACTTTGACTGGGAGAATTATTGGAGACTAAATAAAAATCCATTGGGATATATGGAGAACTATTAGCAGCAGGGCGATATATAATGATAAAATAAAACAAATATGGCACTTGTTACAGATAACATGCTATTCGGGAATTACTCCCATGTAGTAAACTTGAGACAAACTTTTTTGGTTCGACACATACAAAATATTACTGATATGCTTAATAAAATAAGCTTAGTATTTTGAATAAGTAGAGGACATGTTGGCAAAATCTAGATTTAAGCCGACAACATTTTGTATTCATTTTGTGCCAATATTGCTGTAGTTTATATTATATAACCCATCTTGAATTACCAAATTTATGAATTATGATACTGCGTTTCTTTCACAACACACTCATCAGTGACGCTTGAATCAAAACAGATAAAGAGGCCAAATAAAGTACGAAGTTTGAGAACATTGAGCACCCAAAATTCCGAAAGTTTTTTTTTTTTTTTAATAAAGCTAAGGTATTCTATTCCTGAAGTAAAAAATCCATAGTATTTCGAAAATAATAAAAGTTTTGTAAATAGTTAATTCATTATTATTATGACTATATCAATGAAAATTCATGGCACCACTGAAATGCCGACTACTTAGCTGATGATACCTTCGGGGAGTAAACCTCCACTAGTAGACGAGTGATATTCAGCATAAAATTTCATTTTTAATGCACCCACCTAACATACGGCTAAATCATATATCATTCGAAAGCACATCATCTGTACTATCTTTTGTGGCCGGTCATCAAATATTCGTATGGTGCAGTTTCCGTCAAATCACGATGAAAGGTCAAGGGCAGACACTTTCTAATTTTACAAAATGGCAGCATTTTTGCATATTTTGCCTTCTGAATAATAATATTTTGTATGGAAATATGAACAGATGTCAATACTTACTTATCAAAAGCACTTTGAAATATATATGTCGGATTGGTAATAAATAGCACCGTTTTCAAGAAATTCTAGCAAAAACGATAAAAATGAGTGAAAACCAATATGTTTGTCTGTGATTTAATTTTATTCACCATAAAACCAAATTACATATTTTATTTAGTGCTAAGGATGTTTTTGACATCATAAATTTCCTGCAATTACGCGTTTTGTTAATTTAACAGCCAATTATAACAACCATGCAGTTGCCCAAAATACCGCCATCTGCAAAAAAAAGCGTTTTTAGCTGTTCTATGTTAAAACATATTATATATAGTCAATATAAAGTTGTAAAACACAAATCTTAAAAGTGCAAATAGGTTAAGGGAAATAATACACAGAAGATTCATACTTAACGGGGAGAGTTTGGAAACGAAACTTTGATATTTTAAAATGCATATGTTTTCTATGTTGCTTATACTACATGTTGTTTGACTAGAAGTGAAAGCTATTATAAACTAGCCACTGACAATTTTCTTCATGC